>NC_136929.1:13539688-14918127 GCF_949752795.1 Hyperoodon ampullatus | reverse complement strand
CCCTCCCCATTACGAGTGGGCATCATCCAACCTGTTAAGGGCCTGAACAGAAGCAGGGCAGAAGACAGAGGAATTCACTCCTTTTTTTCGTGTCTCACCGCGTGAGTGGACATCTCATCTCATCTTCTCCTGCCCTTGGACTGATATTTACATCTTTGCCTCCCTTGGTACTCAGGCCTTCTTCGGACTTGGACTGAATTACGCCACTGGCTTTCTTGGGTCTCCAGTTTTCAGATGGCAGATGGTGAAACTTCTCAGCCTCATAATCACGTAAGCCAATTCCTCATAATAAATCTCCCTTATATAGGTATATATGTATCTATATATATGTATATATCAATGAAAAATAGATCAATCGTCAATCTAAGAAAGAAATGGAAAATTTTATTGGTGCCAACCTGAGGATTATAACCCCGGAACACAGTCTTTTAGAAAGCTCTGAGGACTGTTCTGCCCTGGTTAGAGATCAAAGCACAGTTCTATATGTTTTTGAGACAAAGGGTAATTTGTCAAATGACGTATTGACAGTTACACAGTCCAGATCTGCAGGTACAAAGTAAGTAGTGGGACATCTGACACCTTACAAGATTAAGAAGGCAGGTTATCTCCTGAGGAGTTATCAAGTAATGGGTCATCCTGACTCTTTACAAGGTTAAGAAGGAATGTTATCTCCTAAGAAGGTCTGGTCAATGCAGATGCACGATACACACTAAAGGGGAGGGAGGAGGCCCATATGGACAGAGAAAATTTAAATTTTTCTTGTCTTGCCATAAAATATGAATTTTATTTCATCTCCTGTTAGTTTTTTTTCTCTGGAAGGACACAGCATCATTTCTGTGTTATTCTTGCCAAAAATGCGTACCTGAATTTAATCACAAGAAGACATTAGACAAGCCCAAAATTCACCAGGAACCTTCGTGTTGCCGAATTCAATAATCATTTCTCATTCCTCATTTTACTCAACCTATAAATATCACATAATATTGTTGAACAGCCGTCTTTAAATCACTTTCTTCTCTTGCTCTCTAGGGCATAACTCTCTTTTGATTCTCCTCCTACCTTATAGTTAGTCTCCTCTTCAGATTTCTTTTCATCTTCCTACTAATGGAACTTTACTTTCCATCAGTTGTACTGACCCCCAAGGTGATCTCATCCACTCCTATGGCTTTGCAGCTGCAGGAGGACCACTGATTACATTCTCATTCTAGGCAGCAGGTATAAAGAAGGGAAGGATAAGGCCCCCAACCAACACCCTTAAATATAAGCACAAAACTACTCCACCTACGTTCCATCAGCCAGAATTTAGTCCCACGGCCGCTCTTAGCTGGACGGACCATGTGCCAAGCTGCCAACAAGGTCCTGTAATTGCTGAATAAGAGAAGGACAGACATTGGATAACTAGTGACTCTTCTGTAGGTGGCAAATCTTATCACTCCTCTGGTTTACACAGTGCAGAAGCCAGATGGATCTAGAATAAAACAAGTGGATTATTATAAACTTAATCAGATGTTAACTCTATTAACAGCTGCTGTTCTAGGTAGAATTCTTTCCTAGAGAAAATTAACACAGCATCTGGTACCCGATATGTAGCTCTTGAGCTGACAGTTTCTTTCCTCTCACCCAATAAACAGGGAACATAATAGGCTGTTGGATGTTATCCTGATGTAGAGTGACATAAAGTGACAGAAGGCATTTTGTCCCAATTTGGCCTGCAGTGACTTTATCATCTCCTTATTACACAGGGTATCAGTCTGGTCCACTGCATTGATAACATCGTGCTGATAGGACCTGTAGAGTAGGAAGTAGCAGGCTTTGCACTAAGTGCTTATCTTAGGGAGACGTGGACTGCTGTGGTGTATCAGCCACACTCAGGGATAGCACTGAATAAGTTGATGTGAAATATTCCCTGTCAGCAAAATTTTGAGTGGTACGTGCACATCATTACCCACTTTGCCTAGAAGGCATGGCCTGAGAAATATGAACAGACATGAAGGTATATGTCCCTTTCCCCCACTTCCTTCCTCGCTTCCTCCCTCCCTCCTATCTATCTATCTATCATCTATCATAGCTAAAATTTTAGCCAGATGATAGGAATTAATGGTTGGAAGATTTGTACCAAGTTCTAAGGAAGAGATACATGAATGGATGGATGTATCTTTTGGCATCACAGTGAGAATATTTTTGTCCTATGTGAGTGCCCACTGGAAGTCCCTCACTGCTGAGGATGTTTTCAGATTGGGTATTCCCACTCTACGACAGCTCTTTGCTCAGCCTCTTCAAGACCTGCCCAATGAGTTCATGAACAAAGTGGCAAAGGTGCTAGGGCTGGAAACCGTGCCTGGACTCAGTAATACAGATCCCTTCCCTCCAAGCTAGCCTGGCTGCTGTCACTGCTGAGTGTCCAGCTTGCCTGCAACAGCAGCAACCAACCCTGATACCCTAATATGGTACCACACCTTGGGTACACAAAGCCACCCCAGCCATCAAATGGCATGTTGATGCCATGGGCCCTTCCATTGTAGCTAGGGCAGCAATATGTCCTCAGTGGAATAGGCACATTCTGGATTTGGATTTGGTTTCCTTGTGTACCATACTTGTGCCAGCCCCACCATCCATGGGACTTACTGAATGCTTTATTTATTTATTCAAGGTCATGCATTCCATTCCAAAGTTGATTCCGATCAAGGGCACTTAACCATGTGCATGAGCTATGGGACTGCAAATTCTCTACATCAGTTTCACTAGATTAGGTCTAACTGGCCCAGGGTCCTGACCTCCTCAATATAGACTTTCTTCCAGTTGCACCCCATCATCACCTGGACCAGATTTTTTTTTTTTTTTTTGCTGTACGCGGGCCTCTCACTGCTGTGGCCTCTCCCGTTGCGGAGCACAGGCTCCAGACACGCAGGCTCAGTGGCCATGGCTCACGGGCCCAGCTGCTCCGCGGCATGTGGGATCTTCCCAGACTGGGGCACGAACCCGCGTCCCCTGCATCGGCAGGCGGACTCTCAACCACTGCACCACCAGGGAAGCCCCAGACTTTCTTTTCACTTGGTGGTTTTGCTTCCTCCTATAGGGTGCATCTCCATCTATATTTCTCCCCCATACCCTGCCTCCCATGCTGCGAACTGCTCCTGCTTCTAGCTTCCAGAACTATGAACGAATACATTTCTTATATGGATGGTTGCTGCACACCCAGCTCATGGTGCTTCATTACAACAACCCTAGGCAGCTAGAGCCATATTCATTCATTGATTTCAGAAGTATTTGCTGGCCATCTACCATGTACCAAGCACTCTTAAAGACACGGAGGAATACAGAAAAAAAAAAAAAGCAAGAACAGATAAATAGTGTCTATTCCAGCTTAGTGGAGGATGACATATAAAGAAGTGAAAAAATGAAACCAAATCCCAATAACTTCAGATAATAGGGAGAGCTCTGAAATAAATGCAACACTTAGAATCTTTCCTTTTAAGGACACCAGTCATTGAATTTAGGGCCCACCCTAATCAAGTATGACCTTATTATTATTATTATTATTATTATTTTGGCCATGCCACACGGCTTGCAGGATCTTAGTTCCCTGACCAGGGATTGAACCCCGGCCACCACAGTGAAAGCCCTGAGTCCTAACCTTTGGACCTCCAGGGAATTCCCAAGTATGACCTTACCTTAACTTGATGACATCTGCAAAGACACTATTTGCAAATAAGATCACGTTCACAGATGGGAGTATTGGTGTTCAGACTTCAATATATTTTTTGGGGTATGGGGGGCACAATTCACCTCGCAACAGATCAGGACTGGGAGAGTGGCATCTCTGTAGAGACTATAGATAAGTGAAGGCCTAAATGATAAGCCATGTTGCACAGCACTACTGCAGTGTAGACACCAAGTGCTAATGGCTCTTGTAAACAAACAAATCCAGTGGGAACTAGTGGGTTTTCATTGGTGAAATGAATAGCTCATAATTGGCATCCTGGGTGTAGAAGTGAATCCTCGCTGGTGACTCAGTGGTACTCAAACTACAAGAAGAGATTAAAATATCTGAGACAGCATGATGTAAAACCACACCTTACCTGAACAAGGTAGACATAACTTCGAAAGACTTCCCTCTCTCTTCATTTGGACTGGATCCCAAAGCACCTTTCTGAAATGGTCTTGCATGTCCAGCCATGTTTTCAGATAATTTTGATTGCCAGTGGGTTAACTACTTATTATCTCTAGATTGCTGTAACTGTCTCAAGTCAACCTTTCCTAAGGTGTAGTTACAACATATATAAGGATAGGGAGCTGGGACTTTATGGAGTTTACAGAACAAGTTATGTGAACTGTTTTTATGCTCTCTTGCTCATAAATGTTTGCTAATAGCTGACTCTCCTTGTGGCAGAATTCCATCTGAAATCAGCTGTCATTAAAATTCTGTAGCAAGGTTGTTGCAGAGTAGTTAGCCTTTTCTTTTTTTTTACTTAAATTTGGCAGCTACAGAATATACCAAAAAGGCTCTGGGGATCTCCATAGGCTCTGACCTCAGTCTCCATTTTGAACCCTCTTTCTCTCTCTCTCTTTTTTTTTTTTTTTGGAGTCTTAACCACTGGACCGCCAGGGACGTCCCTGAACTCTCTCATTTGAGCCTGATTCTGAATGTTTCTGACCTCATCCTGGACCTGCACTTTCTGCTTTTCTCCTAGTCGCTTTGATTGATATCCTGGGTGGCACTGTCTTTCTCTTTCAGTTTCCTTCCAGATATTGCCTCTTGGAACATCCTTGACTCCAGGTGCTGCTACTCAAATCAAGTCCTAACCACCTAGGCGCAGCACAGGTCCCAGGAGCCCAGCCTGAGAGGACTGCTCCAATTTCTCTTTTCTAGTCAGATCACTTGGGCATTTTTTAGAGTCATAGGAAACCTTCAAGCCAGTTCCTATCTCCGTTGTTACATATCCCACATTAGCAGTCAGCATAATATGAAATATTCATTAACCTGGACTTCAAACTGAATTGAGAAAAACAAGGACTGACTTTATTTATTTATTTATTTAAAAATATCTAACAAAATTGATTTTAAAGGGACTATTCATCTATCAAAATATTTATTGCTATAAGGAAAGTTAAGAACAAACAAAAACAACTTAATAGAATTAACATATGTTCACTGAATCCATACCATCTGCAGTGTACTGGGCCTTAGATAATTTTACTTTCTGAAAAGTTTGCTATACTTGACGTTATTTTTGTTCTCTGGACTCAGGCAAATGTACTGCAATCAAGTCACAGCTTACAAATACTATTGCTCCATGACATTCATTTCTTATTTTTATCACAACTCAATAAACTTAAAAAAATAAAAAGTGTTTACTGTGTTGCACTCATTAGGGAAGAAGCACTGACTTTAAATTACAGGCATCAAAACCTTGCTAGGGGGGACTTCCCCGGTGGCACAGTGGTTAAGAATCCGCCTGCCAATGCAGTGGGCCCGGGTTCGATCCCTGGTCCGGGAAGATCCCACATGCCACAGAGCAACTAAGCCCGTGTGCCACAACTACTGAGCCTGCGCTCTACAGCCCGTGAGCCACAACTACTGAGCCCGTTGCCACAACTACTGAAGCCCACGCACCTAGAGCCCGTGCTCGACAACAAGAGAAGCCACCACCATAAGCCCGAGAGCCTCGATGAAGAGTAGCCCCTGCTCTCCGCAGCTAGAGAAAGCCCACGCACAGCAACGAAGACCCAAAGCAGCCAAAAATAAATAAATTAAATAAATAAATTTAGTTTAAAAAAAAAGCTTGCTAGGAGAGGAGTATATTGAATAGTACCATGACCTGTGGCTGTACCCTGGGATCTGAATAGTTAGGCTTTTATCTGGGCGAGGCATTCACTGTCTGAGCTACAAGAGTCTATACTTTGCCCTGGTGCTCATCCCACTTGGAATTTGGAACCAAATTGAGTCAGAATGTCCAATAAACATCAGTAAAAAAAGAGGTTACTCCAGCGAGATCTAGTCTGTATTCCCTTTCAGAATTCAAAGGTAAGGATGACTTAGCAATAATATTTTGATGAAACAAGACTTTTTTTTTTTTTTTTTTGCGATACGCGGGCCTCTCACTGTTGTGGCCTCTCCCGTTGTGGAGCACAGGCTCCGGCCATGCAGGCTCAGCGGCCATGGCTCACTGGCCCAGCCGCTCCGCGGCGTGTGGGATCTTCCCGGACCGGGGCATGAACCCGTGTCCCTTGCATCGGCAGGTGGACTCTCAACCACTGCGCCACCAGGGAAGCCCGAAACAAGACATTTTTTTAGTAACAGTGTTGAGAATTCATTGATTTAGTTATAGATTTAAATCAGTGTCCTCTACAAAGTATCAGCAGAAAGCCAACACTGTTCAAAGAAGACAAGCTGTGGCCTGATATAAAATATGTAAATGGGAATTTAAAGTAGAAGCAACATTGCTAAGCTGTAAGCAAAATTATCTTGTAGGTTCCATGAACTGTGAATTCACAAATATCTGGAAATACAACCAGGTATTTCTGTGTCACTAAAGGGGCCAAGGAGAGGTCTTCAGGGCTGGGATTAACTTAGGCTACTGAATGCTCAGAAGGGCCATAGAGTGAACCTGATGCCTCCTGTTGATTGGAAAGACCCCAGTCCTGATCCTTACTTGGGGAGGTTCAAAGACCTGCCCTCCTAGTTGTGTTGTGTGTTTGCCTTTCTACCACTTCTCCCTGGTGATATGACGGACCATCCCAGAAGTGCCAAGACTTTACAAGAAGGCAGTTTAAGGGGAATGTGGAATGCGGCATGGGAGGTTGGGGCAATGCAGATGGTACACCAGCCCAGCAATTAGTACCTCTGTCTGGTTCCTAGGAGGCCACATTGACATGGAAAATAAAGCGCTACACTTCCTGGAAGCACCAGGAAACCACCTCCTGAGTGACTTCTGACAGTGCCTAGCGCACTGCACTGACAGGATGGTGGTCCTGCCCACCCCTGAGTGAGTTTTTCCTGGAGCTGTTATCCTGGAAGGACAATAAACACCACACCCCTGAGACACACGTGGTGTCAGCAGCTGACCCTTTAACCACAGGAAGAGCACATGTGAGGCTGCCCAGAAATACCCGCTGAAACTTGGAGCAGGTAGGCTCCATTGATTTTACAAATGGGGGTTAGGCCAGGGACTGTTGCCAAGTTTCCATGCTCTGCCTTTATCCTTGAGTCAATGTAGCTGGAACATTTACTCAGCTAAGTGAGCCTTGGGTTCCCTACACCCTGTCTCTACATTATCTGTCTCTGCAATGGCGCCCACAGCTCAGTGACGGCAGTGACCCCAGCCTTTGGTACTGGAGGAACCAGTACCAAAGTTCTGGGAAGTTTGCAAGAGAACACACTGCTGGCCTCAGGCATTTAAGTATCCCTAAACTCCAGGATCCTTATAAGAATCCCAACTGTGTGGCAAAACTGTGTGTTTAACTTGCTGGAAGGTGCGGTGCCATGTCTTTTGGACTTTATAATCATACTATGAGGAGAATATCGGACATTCCCCTCTCTGTTGTAGCCATCTCAAACTCCTGAACTGGTTTTCCTACCACCAAAACGCAGGCCATTCTTGACAAATCAATCTCTCTCTCTCTCTCTCTGTCTGTCTCTCTCTCTCTCTGTCTGTCTCTCTCTCTCTCTCTCTCCCTCTCCATTGCTGACCTGGTCTACAGTAGTCATCTTTGACACATGCTTCTCCCTTCTCCCTTATTTTAGTCAAGCAAGTAGTCTTTGTTTCACCTTTGCCAGTGTTTACGTCCAATTCTTTTACTATGCCCTGGCCAGTGCTGCATATTAAGCTCTTGAAGTTGGGTTTAACTGTCTACATACCAACCATTATGCTAACTGCAGAGATAAAAGTAAATACAAGATTTCGTCCCTGTGATCAAGCTGTTATTATGTTTTGGGCAAAACGTAAAGATGGGAAAAGCTGCATGGTTTTTGTAGACCAAACATTGAATATCTTGCCTTAAAATTTAAAAAAAAATGTTTTTGCTTGTTCTGGTTATATTTTTTCTGTGATCAGTACTTTGATAGGATGCTACCTGCTATCCTCAAGTCTTTCCTCAAGGAAGTAAGTACCCACCAAAAACAGCAAACCAACAAATAACAGAAAAAATCCCTATGTTACAGCTCACTATACATCAGGCAATGTTCTAAGTGCTTAGTAAAAATTAGCTCATGTTATAAATATAGCTCACAACGCTTTGATAACGTTAATTGTTACTATTATTCCCATTACATGGATGAAAAAACTGAGCACAGGGAACTTAAGTAAATTCCCCCAAACTTTTATGACATAAACTGCAAAACTAGTATTCAGATCTAGGTGGATTCCTGACTTCAGGTCTTAGGCTGAATCCTCCAGGTCTTAGGCTCTTAAGTACTACACCAGTGGCTTTCAAACTTATTGGACTGGGACCCATAGTTAGAAATATAAATATTTATTTTATTTATTTATTTATGGCTGTGTTGGGTCTTTGTTGCTGCACGCGGGCTTTCTCTAGTTGCAGTGAGCGGGAGCTACTCTTCGTTGTGGTGCGTGGGCTTCTCATTGCGGTGGCTTCTCTTGTTGCAGAGCATGGGCTCTAGGCGTGCAGGCTTCAGTAGTTGTGGCACATGGGCTCAGTAGTTGCAGCTCGCGGGCTCTAGAGCGCAGGCTCAGTAGTTATGGTGTGCGGGCTTAGTTGCTCCATGGCATGTGGGATCTTCCTGGACCAGGGCTTGAACCCGTGTCCCCTGCATTGGCAGGCAGATTCTTAACCACTGCGCCACCAGGGAAGTCCCAGAAATATAAATATTTGCCGTATTTCTCTGGTGGTCCAGTGGTTAAAACTCCATGCTTCCACTGAAGAGGGTGAGGGTTTGATCCCTGGTCAGTGAACTGAGATCCTGCATGCCACGTGGTGAGGCCTAAAAAAAAAGAAATATATTTTGTATTGTGACCCAGTATTATCTCAACTATTCAGATGATGAAATTGAAGCACAGAAGGTTTAATAAAATTTCTCATGTAAAGCGCAGAGCTAGAATTTGAACACAGAAATCTGGTTTCAGAATCTGTTCTCTTATTTCACGTGGTGTCACACAGTGTGAGCTTAATAGATATGTTTAATACTCATCCTAGTGTGAATTATAGGATATTTGCTTTAGCTTTGCCATTTGTAGTTTTCTGGGATGGGAAGCAAGAGACTTCTTCCCTGAAATTTCCACAAAGGTGGTATGGCATCACGAAGAAAAGATGGGCATTTTCTGGGGTCCAAAAAATCCCATTTTTCTCCTCCTTGAGCCAGCTCTGCGAATTCTAACAGAATTGGCCAATAACTTTCTACAATTTCAAGTCATTAAGTAATTTATAGAATTAAATGCAGCACCATAGGCAAGTAGACATTTAAAAATAATCTTATAGTCATATCTTGATTATTATTTTTCACAAAATTATCTCATTGGACCTCAACAATTTATAAGGTATTAGAAATCGTATGCAAGAATGTTTCACTAGAGGTTTAACAACTTTATTGATCTTCTCAAAGAGCCAGCTTTGGATTCATTTTCACAGCCATTTTGCTGTTTGCTATTTCATCAACTTACACTTTGATCTTTATTATTAACTATCTTGCTTAATTTGGGTTTTATTGCTCTACTTTTCTAGTTAAGGGGAAAGCTGAGGCCAATTATTTGAGACCTTTTTCTCCAATCTGATACAGTCATTTAGTGCTATAACTTCTCCCTAAATACTACTTTGCTGGCATTCTACAAATTCTAACATGTTCTGTTTTCACTTTCAGTCAGCTCAAAATATTTCCTAATTTTCCTCTTGATTTCTTCTTTGATCCATGGGTTATATAAAAATATATTATTTCATTTCCAAATATTTGAGGATTTTCACTATATATGTATATATATATATATATATATATATATATATATATATATATATATATATATATATTTTGGCCGTGCCACGCGGCATGGCATGTGGGATCTTAGTTCCCTTATCAGGGATGGAACCCGCGCCCCCTGCATTGGAAGTGCGGAGTCTTAACCACTGGACCGCCAGGGAAGTCCCCAAACAGTCGACTATCTTTTAAAGAGATTTAATAAATACTCAGAAAAAACTTAGTATTTATTACTTAATATTATCTAATACTTAGCATATGCTTTCCAAGTAGTGACTGTTTCCAGTGCTCATCATTCTTGTGTGTAGATTCAGTGTACCACCTGATAATATCTTTCTTATGCATGAAGGACTTTCTGTAACATTTCTGTAGTGTGAGTCTGCTGTGATGCATTCTTTCAGCTTTTGTATGATTGCAAAAGTCTTTTGCTTTCTTCTAAAATAAATTTATTTTATTTATTTATTTTTGGCTGCGTTGGGTCTTCATTGCTGTGCACGGGCTTTTCTCTAGTTGCAGCGAGCGGGGACAACTCTTTGCTGTGGTGCATGGGCTTCTCATTGCGGTGGCTTCTGTTGTTGCGGAGCACGGGCTCTAGGCACGAGGGCTTCAGTAGTTGTGGCTCACGGGCTCTAGAGCACAGGCTCGGTAGTTGTGGCACACAGGCTTAGTTGCTCCGCGACATGTGGGATCTTCCTGGACCAGGGCTCGAACCCGAGTCCCCTGCATTGGCAGGCAGATTCTTAACCACTGCGCCACCAGGGAAGCCCGTCTTTTGCTTTTTTTAAAAATGTTGTAAAATTCTTATAAATTTGGTGGAACAAAGGTCATTTGCTTCAG
Source organism: Hyperoodon ampullatus (assembly GCF_949752795.1). NCBI lineage: Eukaryota > Metazoa > Chordata > Mammalia > Artiodactyla > Ziphiidae > Hyperoodon > Hyperoodon ampullatus. Next base: position 14,907,365 of record NC_136929.1, on the reverse strand, counting down.
AGCAAGAGATATCCCTGCTAAAGGGAAATTGGAAAGAGAAGGCCTTGCAAGAGGGACTCAAAAGCAACTTTATCAAGGCGTATTTTTTATGTCATATAATGCCCTCCTTTCAATTGTACAATTCCATGATTTTCAGTAAATGTACCAAGTTGTTTTCACTTTTGCTTTTGAAAGATAATTTTGCTACTTACACAATTCTAGTTTCAAAGGGTATTTTTTCCCTCAATATTTCTTTTTTTTTTAACATCTTTATTGGAGTATAATTGCTTTACAATGGTGTGTTATCCCTCAATATTTCAATGACTCTATACCAATATCTTTTTTCTTGAATTTGTTTCTGACAAAAACTTTGTTGTCATCTCGATCTTTGTTCCTGGTTTTTTGGGGGTTTTTTTCGACCGCGCTGCGTGGCTTGCAGGATCTTAGTTCCCTAACTAGGGATTAAACCCAGGCCCATGGCAGTGAAAATGCTGAGTCCTAACCACCAGACTGCCAGGGAATTCCCTCCTCTGTATTTAAAATATCCTTTTTCTTTTCTTTTTTCCTCAGGATGTATTTAAAGTTTCCTCTTTGTCATTGGCTTTGAGCAATTTGATTATGATGCACTTTAATATAGATTTCTTTGTATTTCTTATGTTAGCATTAATTGTGCATCTGTGATCCATGGGTTTTAAGTTTTCATCAAATTTGGAAATTTTTTTTTCAAATATATTTCCCCTTTCTCCATTCAGGGCCTTCAACTATACATCTATTAGGCTGTTTGAAGTTGTCCCACAGCTTACTGATGCACTTTGTTTTTTATTTTTTTAATTTCTTTTTTATCTCTGTGTTTTATTTCAGACAGTTTGTATTGCAACGTCCTCAAATTAATCTTTTCTTCTACAATGTCTAAACTGCCTAATCTGATTATTTTTTCACCTCAAAAATTGTAGTCACTAGAGTTCAATTTGAGTCTTTTTATATCTTATGTGCCTTTATTCAACCTTTTGAACATATGGGAAATAGTTATTATAGCTGCTTTAATGTCTTTGTCTGATTCTAACATCTGTGTTAGTTTTAGGTTAGTTTTAATTAATTGATTATTTTCCTTATTATAAGTTGTATTTTCTTTGTCTCTGCATGTATTTTTGTATAATCTTTCATTAGGTGTCAGCCATTGTGAAATTTACCTTGTTACAGGCTGGATATTTTTATAATCCTTTAAATATTTTTGAGCTTTATTCTGCAATGTGTTGCTTAGAAATTGGATTCTTTAGGGTCTTGCTTTTATAATTTATTAGGAGGCTCTGGAGTAGTAGTTAGTCTAGAGCTAATTATTCCCCATTATTGAGGCAACATCTTCCTGAATACTCTACCCAATGCCCATAAATTATGAGTTTCTCAATCTGGCCATTGATGACAGACATGATTCCTGGTCCTGTGTAAGCACCAATGCTTATTTCCTCTCATTCTTTCAGATGATTCTCTCTTAAGCCCCGGGTTTCCTCACATGCATGTGCTGATCTGTATTCTAGTGAATGCTTTTTTAAAAAAAATTTTATTTAATTAATTTTTTTATACAGCAGGTTCTTGTTAGTTATCCATTTTATACATATTAGTGTATACATGTCAATCCCAATCTCCCAATTTATCAGACCACCACCACCCCCCGACACTTTCCCCCTTGGTGTCCATACGTTTGTTCTCTACATCTGTGTCTCTGTTTCTGCCCTGCAAACCAGTTCATCTGTACCATTTTTCTACATTCCACATATTTGCGTTAATATACGATATTTGTTTTTCTCTTTCTGACTTACTTCATTCTGTATGACAGTCTCTAGATCCATCCATGTCTCAACAAATGACCCAATTTCATTCCTTTTTATGGCTGAGTAATATTGCATTGTATATATGTACCACATCTTCTTTATCCACTCGTCTGTCGATGGGCATTTAGGTTGCTTCCATGACTTGGCTATTGTAAATAGTGCTGCAATGAACATTGGGGTGCATGTGTCTTTTTGAATTATGGTTTTCTCTGGGTATATGCCCAGTAGTGGGATTGCTGGGTCATATGGTAGTTCTATTTTTAGTTTTTTTAAGGAACCTCCATACTGTTCTCCATAGTGGCTGTATCAATTGACATTCCCACCAACAGTGCAAGAGGGTTCCCTTTTCTCCACACCCTCCCAGCGTTTATATGTAGATTTTCTGATGACGGCCATTCTAACTGGTGTGAGGTGATACCTCATTGTAGTTTTGATTTGCACTTCTCTAATAATTAGGGCTGTTGAGCAGCTTTTCATGTGCTTCTTGGCCATCTGTATGTCCTCTTTGGAGAAATGTCTATTTAGGTCTTCTGCCCATTTTTGGATTGAGTTGTTTGTTTTTTTAGTATTGAGATGCATGAGCAGTTTATATATTTTGGAGATTAATCCTTCGTCCATTGATTCATTTGCAAATATTTTCTCCCATTCTGAGAGTTGTCTTTTCGTCTATTTGTACTTTTCGTTTGCTTTGCAAAAGCTTTTAAGTTTCATTAGGTCCCATTTGTTTATTTTTTATTTTATTTCCATTACTCTAGGAGGTGGATCAAAAAAGATCTTGCTGTGATTTATGTCAAAGAGTGTTCTTCCTATGCTTTCCTCTAAGAGTTTTATAGTGTCCGGTCTTACATTTAGGTCTCTAATCCATTTTGAGTTTATTTTTGTGTATGGTGTTGGGAGTGTTCTAATTTCATTCTTTTACATGTAGCTGTCCAGTTTTCCCAGCACCACTTACTGAAGAGACTGTGTTTTCTCCATTGTGTATCCTTGCCTCCTTTGTCATAGATTAGTTGACCATAGGTGCATAGGTTTATCTCTGGGCTTTCTATCCTGTTCCATTGATCTATGTTTCTGTGTTTGTGCCAGTACCATATTGTCTTGATTGCTGTTGGTTTGTAGTATAGTCTGAAGTCAGGGAGTCTGATTCCTCCAGCTCCGTTTTTTTCTCTCAAGACTGCTTTGGCTATTCGGAATCTTTTATGTCTCCATCCAAATTTTGAGATTTTTTGTTCTAGTTCTGTAAAAAATGCCATTGGTAATTTGATAGGGATTGCATTGAATCTGTAGATTGCTTTGGGTAGTATAGGCATTCACATTATTGATTCTTCCAGTCCAAGAACATGGTATATCTCTCCATCTGTTTGTATCATCTTTAATTTCTTTCATCAGTGTCTTATAGTTTTCTGCATACAGGTCTTTTGTCTCTTTAGGTAGGTTTATTTGTAGGAATTTTATTCTTTCTGTTGCAATGGTAAATGGGAGTGTTTCCTTAATTTCTCTTTCAGATTTTTCATCATTAGTGTATAGGAATGCAAGAGATTTCTGTGCATTAATTTTGTATCCTGCGACTTTACCAAATTCATTGATTAGCTCTAGTAGTTTTCTGGTGGCACCTTTAGGATTCTCTATGTATAGTATCATGTCATCTGAAAACAGTGACAGTTTTACTTCTTCTTTTCCAATTTATATTCTTTTTATTTCTTTTTCTTCTCTGATTGCCATGGCTAGGACTTCCAAAACTATGTTGAATAATAGTGGTGAGAGTGGACATCCTTGTCTTGTTCCTGATCTTAGAGGAAATGCTTTCAGTTTTTCACCATTGAGAATGATGTTTGCTCTGGGTTTGTCGTAGATGGCCTTTATTATGTTGAGGTAGGTTCCCTCTATGCCCACTTTCTGGACAGTTTTTATTATAAATGGGAGTTGAATTTTGTCAAAAGCTTTTTCTGAATCTATTGAGATGGTCATATGGTTTTTATACTTCAATTTGTTAATATGGTACATCACTTTGATTGATTTGAATATATTGAACAATCCTTGCATCCCTGGGATAAATCCCACTTTCTCATGGTGTATGATCCTTTTAATGTGTTGTTGGATTCTGTTTGCTAGTATTTTGTTGACGATTTTTGCATCTATATTCATCAGTGATAGTGGTCCGTAATTTTCTTTTTTTTGTAGTATCTTTGTCTGGTTTTGGTATCAGGGTGATGGTGGCCTCATAGAATGAGTTTGAGAGTGTTCCTCCCTCTGCAATTTTTTGGAAGAGTTTGAGAAGGATGGGTGTTAGCTCTTCTCTAAATGTTTGATAGAATTCACCTGGGAAGCCATCTGGTCCTGGACTTTTGTTTGTTGGCAGATTTTTAATCATAGCTTCAATTTCATTACTTGTGTTTGGTCTGTTCATATTTTCTCTTTCTTCCTGGTTCAGTCTTGGAAGGTTATACCTTTCTAAGAATTTGCCCATTTCTTCCAGGTTGTCCATTTTATTGGCATACAGCTGCTTGTAGTGGTCTCTTAGGATGTTTTATATTTCTGAAGTGTCTGTTGTAACGTCTCCTTTTTCATTTCTAATTTTATTGATTTGTGTCCTCCCTCTCCCTCTTTATCTTGATGGGTCTGGAGAAAGGTTTATCAATTTTGTTTATCTTCTCAAAGAACGAGCTTTTAGTTTTATTGATCTTTGCTACTGTTTTGTTTGTTTCTATTTCATTTATTTCTGCTCTGATCTTTATGATTTCTTTGCTTCTACTAACTTTCGGTTTTATTTGTTTGTTCTTATTTCTCTAGTTCCTTTCGGTGCAAGGTTAGATTGTTTATTTGAGATTTTTCTTGTTTCTTGAGGTCAGATTGTATTGCTATAAACTTCCCTCTTAGAACTGCTTTTGCTGCATCCCATACGTTTTGGATCGTCGTGTTTTTGTTGTCATCTGTCTCTAGGTATTTTTTGATTTCCTCTTTGATTTCTTCAGTGATCTCTTGGTTGTTTAGTAACATATTGTTTAGCCTCCATGTGTTTGTGGTTTTTACAGGTTTTTTTTCCCTGTAGTTGATTTCTAATCTCATAGCGCTGTGGTCAGAAAAGATGTTTGATATGATTCAATTTTCTTAAATTTACCGAGGCTTGATTTGTGACCCAAGATGTGATCTATCCTGGAGAATGTTCCGTGTGCACTTGAGAAGAAAGTGTAATCTGCTGTTTTTGGCTGGAATGTCCTATAAATATCAATTAAATCTGTCTGGTCTATTGTGTCATTTAAAGCTTGTGTTTCCTTGTTAATTTTCGGTTTGGATGATCTGCCTATTGGTGTAAGTGAGATGTTAAAGTCCGCCACTAGTATTATGTTACTGTTGATTTCCTCTTTTATAGCTGTTAGCAGTTGCCTTATGTATTGAGGTGCTCCTATGTTGGGTGCATATATATTTATAATTGTTATATTTTCTTCTTGGATTGATCTCTTGATCATTATGTAGTGTCCTTCCTTGTCTCTTGTAGCATTCTTTATTTTAAGGTCTATTTTATCTGATATGAGTATTGCTACTCCAGGTTTCTTTTGATTTCCATTTGCATGGAATATCTTTGTCCATCCCCTCACTTTCAGTCTGTATGTGTCCCTAGGTCTGAAGTGGGTCTCTTGTAGACAGCATATATATGGGTCTTGTTTTTGTATCCATTCAGTGAGCCTGTGTCTTTTGGTTGGAGCATTTAATCCATTCATGTTTAAGGTAATTATCGATATTTATGTTCCTATGACCATTTTCTTAATTGTTATGGGTTTGTTTTTGTAGGTCCTTTTCTTCTCTTGTGTTTCCCACTTAGAGAAGTTCCTTTAGCATTTGTTGTAGAGCTGGTTTGGTGGTGCTGAATTCTCTTAGCTTTTGTTTGTCTGGAAAGCTTTTGCTTTCTCGGTCAAATCTGAATGAGATCCTTGCTGGGTAGAATAATCTTGGTTGTAGGTACTTCCCTTTCATCACTTCAAATATATCATGCCACTCCCTTCTGGCTTGTAGAGTTTCTGCTGAGAAATCAGCTGTTAACCTTATGGGAGTTCCCTTGTATGTTATTTGTCATTTTCCCTTGTTGCGTTCAATAATTTTTCTTTGTGTTTAATTTTTGTGAATTTGATTACTATGTGTCTTGGTGTGTTTCTCCTTGGGTTTATCCTGCCTGGAACTCTCTGCACTTCCTGGACTTGGGTGGCTATTTTCTTTTCCATGTTAGGGAAGTTTTCGACTGTAATCTCTTCAAATATTTTCTCTGGTCCTTTCTCTCTCTCTTCTCCTTCTGGGACCCCTATAATGCGAATGTTGTTCATTTAATGTTGTCCCAGAGGTCTCTTAGGCTGTCTTCATTTCTTTTTATTCTTCTTTCTTTATTCTGCTCTGCAGCAGTGAATTCCACCATTCTGTCTTCCAGGTCACTTATCCATTCTTCTGCTTCAGTTATTCTCCTATTGATTCCTTCTAGTGTATATTTCATTTCAGTTTTTGTATTGTTCATCTCTGTTTGTTTGTTCTTTAATTCTTCTAGGTGTTTGTTCTTTAATTCTTCTAGGTTTTTGTTAAACATTTCTTGCATCTTCTCAATCTTTGCCTCCATTCTTTCTCTGAGGTCCTGGATCATCTTCACTATCATTCTGAATTCTTTTTCTGGAAGGTTGCCTATCTCCACTTCATTTAGTTGTTTCTCTGGGGTTTTATCTTGTTCCTTCATCTGGTACAAAGTCCTCTGCCTTTTCATCTTGTCTATCCTTCTGTGCATGTGGTTTTCCTTCTACCGGCTGCAGAGTTGTAGTTCTTCTTGCTTCTGCTTTCTGCCCTCTGGTGGATGAGGCTATCTAAGAGGCTTGTGGAAGTTTCCTGATGGGAGGGACTGGTGGTGTGTACAGCTGGGCATTGCTCTGGTGGGCAGAGCTTAGTAAAACTTTAATCTGCTTGTCTGCTGATGGGTGGGGCTGGGTACCCTCCCTGTTGGTTGTTTGGCCTGAGGAAACCCAACACTGGAGCCTACCTGGGCTCTTTGGTGGGGCTCATGGCAGACTCTGGGAAGGCTCACGCCAAGGAGTACTTCCCAGAACTTCCGCTGCCAGTGTCCTTGTCCCCCCCGCCTCTGCAGGAGACCCTCCAACACTAGCAGGTAGGTCTGGTTCAGTCTCCTGTGGGGTCACTGCTTCTTCCCCTTGGTCCCAACGCGCACACTACTTTGTGTGTGCCCTCCAAGAGTGGAGTCTCTGTTTCCCCCAGTCCTGTTGAAGTCCTGTAATCAAATTCCACTAGCCTTCAAAGTCTGATTCTCTAGGAATTCCTCCTCCCGTTGCCAGACCCCCAGGTTGGGAAGCCTGACGTGGGGCTCAGAACCTTCACTCCAGTGGGTGGACTTTTGTGGTACAAGTGTTCTTCAGTCTGTGAGTCACCCACCCAGCAGTTATGGGATTTGATTTTATTGTGATTGTGCCCCTCCTACCATCTCACTGTGGCTTCTCCTTTGTCTTTGGATGTGGGGTATCTTTTTTGGTGAGTGCCAGTGTCTTCCTGTTAATGATTGTTCAGCAGTTAGTTGTGATTCCGGTGTTCTTGAAAGAGGAAGTGAGAGCATGTCCTTCTACTCTGTCATCTTGAACCAATCTCCTCTAGTGAATTCTTGAGGGATTCTCTCTGTGCAGCTCTGTAACCACCTTGGTCTCCCTGGACCCTTGGCTCAATCTTCTTGACTCAGAGACTCCTGTGGGCTCTGCCCAGGTGCCCACTTCCTGCACCCTGGCCTGGAAACTGTTTCAAGACAGTAAGCTGAATCAGGTGTTGGCTCACCTTGTTGTTTTTCTGTGTCTCAGGGGTCACTGCGCTTCATTGTTTGATGTCCAGTGTCTTAAAGTTACACATATTTTTCTGATTTATTGTTGTTGTTCTTCTTTCAAGTGGAAGAATAAATCTAGTCCCTCTTATTTCATCTTGACTGGAAGCAGAAGCCTGTCAAAGTTATATTTTTGAAAGTTAAATTTCATTCAAAGGGAATTATAGGCAAAAATTAGATGAATCTTCCCCTGAACGCTTTTCTTTTAAAGAACATTATCTACCAACACCCCTTTGTCTAATTTTAAAGTAATTTCTAGGATTGCTAGGATCTGGATAGAAATAGTTGAGCCAAAAGGTAAATTATATAGACATTTTCTTCAACTATGCATCTTTCTTATCATTTAGCAATGATTCCTAATCAAATATAAGACTGCTCTTGGGGGCTCATTCTCCCTCTCCTAGAGTTTCAGAAGCAGAAAACCTTCCCCACTCCCACCCACCAGCCCCAGCCAGAAAGCACATGTGGTTGCATTTATTTATCAAAATATTCCAATCAGTCCAGGTAACATCACACAGAAATTGTGGGCAGAAGGAACCTTGATCAAGTCACCTGATGTTTCTCGTTTCATTTTCTCCCATCTCTAGCTACAAACACAAATCTGCTCAGTTGCATTGCTGTGAGAATAAAATGTACAGGGATTTGAACTTAAAATCTGTCTTCTTCCCCCAAATAATTAAATCATTACTCCGTACTTTTTAAATGAATTGACACTGATCCCCTACCCGCTCACCTCAAAAGTTAATATTTAACTTTTTTGTTGCTTCTGCCATTACAGGAGTTGTTATGGAAATTACCTGTGTATTGGTTTAGCAAATAGAAACTGGGTACATGAGGACCAGCTGTGCAGTATTAATTGGAAACTGAATATAAAAATAGATGAGAATTGAGACTTTACTTTTCAAACAAAAAACCTTGACTAGTTTGGTTTTAGTAATTCATTTAAGACTTGCTTTCTGCTAATTATTTACTATTTTGTGACTTCTTTTACTTAATTCGTTTTCAATCTGTAATTTCAGTTCTCTGAGATCAAAGGGATGACTAACAGGGTGAATGAATACACCTCTTCCTGGTGCCTCGGGCATCACCGTGCTTTAAGGTTACAAGTCTAGGGAAGGAAATATTCCTGGTTGTTGTCATCAGAGCTTGAAATCCCATTGGGGTGACAGGATACATTCATAGAAAGATAAACTTATATCAAGCACCAAAGGCTGGAAGAGACAGAAAGAGCAGGAGTAATTTACATGAAGGAGCTATCACCATGGCCTCCAGTTTAAGAAACAGATCATATAAGCCCTTCAGTATGATCTTCTTCATCCAGTCCAAGTACAAGCACAGTCACCCAACTTTCATTTTTCCAACAAAACGCTTGAGTACCCACGTGCCTTATTCACAAAAAGTTCAGTGTTTCCTTCTCTCCTTGGATCATCTTCATATATGCTCCCCCACCCACTGTGTTTAAGAAACCTGGGTCTCACTCAGTCTTCCTCAGTGCAGATGGATGGTTTTGGAAATACATAGAGTCATGTTTTTCTGGACCACATACTGACTGTTGCACTATTTGGTACCAGGAATGGATCACAAAAAAACAGACCCTCAAGATGGGAATCTGAGATTGGTCATCAAATTGATGGGGCTGGAATATAGTGACAACCCTATGGCCAATGAAAAACAGGACCCGGGTAGGGTATGGCATCAATGGCAAAAGAGGTGTTTGAATTATGGCCTGTGACTGCCTTGGATGAAGTACTTCTCAAAGGCAAGGCTTTGGGACACTGAGTGGCTACTGCATTTAACGTTTCATTTTGTTGGGAATGATGGTGCAGGGATTGTGAGGTTGGATGACTACTCCTTACTGTGTACCAAAGAGCCTTAAATAAAGAAAATGACAAACTCAGGACTTTAAATACTCAATTTAAGGCCATCAGAGAACCCAAGAACTTCTATGATAGCCCTAGAATAATCACTGATCTCTTGTAGCCACAGAACTCATAGAGACCTACAGTTGGATGATCTGGTCTGAAGAATTACAAGAGAAACTGATTTAGCAGCCTCTCCAGTTTTCTGGCATAAACCTTAGGGCATTAATTGAGAACTGGGACTCTGAGAACTGAAATGGGGACATTTGTGTGGATTTGAACAAATAAAATGATTTTGAAACACCAAAGGTCCCTAAGTTACCATTATAAGTGGATTCACTCTCTTCTCCGTGTCCAAGGAGGCGAGACTCCTTTTCCTGGTTGAAAACACCCTTTTAGGTTGGAGTGCTATTTTACAGGATAAGGTGCATGCTTTGGGTCAGAAATTAAATTAATATTTCTCCCACAGTCAGACACTGGTCCAGGATATAGGTGGTAGAAGTTGGAATAGCGCCTCTCAGTCTCACACCTGAAATTTGCTTCCCATTCCTGCATTTTTAATGTCTGAAGATTTAGTGGACTTACTTTATTTCTGAGAGGAGCATGTGTCCCCCAGGAGACACATCAGTGGTACCAGGTAAACTGATTCTCTTGCCACTGAATCAATATGCAGAGAAGGAGGTAAATTACTGACTGGAGTAATTGATTACAATTATAAGAGGATGTAGGGTTGCTACCACACGGTGCGGCAGGTAAGACTTAGTCAAACCAGGGACTCTCTGGAATGCTTCTTAATACCCTCAAGTCCAGTAATGAAGGTTAAAAGAATGACTGTATTCATCCAATTAAGGATTCTGATCCTTCAGGAATGAAGATTTAGGTCACAATACCACATAAAGAATCCCAACCAGCTGACTTCCTGGCTGAAGTGAAAGGGAAGATGGAATGGGTAATAGGAAAAAACTATAAATATCAACTAAAGGCTCAGGATCAGCTACAGAAATGAGGGCTACAGCAGCTAGGCACGTTTTTTTTTTTTTTTTTTTTTTTTTTTTTTTTTTTTTTTTTTTTTAGGCTCCGGACGCATAGGCTCAGCGGCCACGGCTCACGGGCCCAGCCGCTCCGCGGCACGCGGGATCCTCCCAGACCGGGGCACGAACCCGCGTCCCCTGCATCGGCAGGCGGACTCCCAACCACTGCGCCACCAGGGAAGCCCCTAGGCACGTTTTCTACTTTGTTGTTATGTACATGTTATTTATGATGAGCCTCGAGAACGTTATGCTAAGTGAAGTAAGCCAGTCACAAAAGGACAAATACTGTATGATTACACTTATATGAGTTACCTAGAGGAGTCAAATTCAGAGAGAAAAAAAGTAGTTGCCAGGGGCTGGGGGAGCAGCGAATGGAGAGAGATTGTTTAATGGGTACAGGGTTTCAGTCTGTGAAGACAAAGAAGTTCTGGAGATGGATGGTAGTGATGGTAGCACAACATTGTGAAAGTACTTAACTGCCACTGAAGTGCACCTTAAAAATGATTAAAATGGCAAATGTTACATTGTGTGTATTTTACCATAGTTTTCTTTAAAAAGCACAAGACTAGGGGCTTCCCTGGTGGCGCAGTGGTTGAGGGTCCGCCTGCCAATGCGGGGACGTGGGTTCGTGCCCCGGTCCGGGAAGATCCCACATGTCGCGGAGCGGCTGGGCCCGTGAGCCATGGCCGCTGAGCCTGCGCGTCCGGAGCCTGTGCTCCACAATGGGAGAGGCCACAGCAGTGAGAGGCCCGCGTACCGCAAAAAAAAAAAAAGCACAAGACTATTCGAGTTGTCAGATGTAGGCTCAAATATGGGTAGAAGAGCGTGTATGGAGTAGTCAAAGGGCAGAGCAAAATGAGCTTGGTCAACTCGTGTCTCCCACCCCTAAGTCCATCCTTCTTCTTCTTTCTTTTTAAAGTAAAAAAGAAGTCCATGTTCTTTAATGTACAAAAAAGTATGAGTAGAACCAAAAGCAAATTAAACATTCTCACATTGGTTTACACCACAATCTAGTTCTTTATATTACCTTTACTATTCAAACAACAGAAAGTAGGTGGCAGTTTAGGGATTGGGAAAGAGAGAAAACCCCAAACAACATTTCTACTGTGTTTACTCTATGCTGTGTATACAGCCATCCTTTAATAGGCTCCTCTACAGAGCTGGGGCTAGGATTCTGGAGACCACTTTTCCCAGACTCCCTTGCTGGCTTGTTCCTGTTAGATTCTGTCAGCAGGAGGCACCAGAGGGAGACCTGAGGCCCAGGGGAGGGAAAGGAGGCTTCACATGTTGGTTTCTGCCAGCATTCCTCCAGCTTCTGGCACCGCCTCCAGCCACAGCCCAAGCCCCCTCTCAGCGAGGCAAGAGCAGTGGCAGCTGGAGCCCCGGTGGAGCTGAGCTCCTTAATGCCCCGTCCACACCTCCTGGTTTCCCAGAACTCTTCTCCTCTCTGAGCCCCTGTGCAGTCAGGCCTCTTCCTCAGGGGTCCACACAGCTGCTGAGGCCTTGCCTGAGCACCGGTTGGGTGGACACTGCCCTCAGGAGTCTGAACAGCCCCTGCAGTGCCCTTCTCTGAACCTTTAGTTCTGGCCACCCCACCTCTCCTCTTCCGTCTCCTCAACCCAAGGGATTTTATCTGCTTCCTGCAGTTATTTGTTTCAGGGTTACCTCAGTAACTCCACTGTGCTCTCAGATTTCCAATACCTAGGTAGCCAGTTTTCTGTGTTAAAGCCCTTCTGTGTAAAGTACTAGTGTGGTTTCTCTTTTCCTGATTGGATCCTGATTTATAGAAGTCAAAACTAAGGGATGACTTTCAAACCACCAGATAGAAAAACTCACAAACCATGTCACATGGAACTCCCACAGAGAAGATAATCTCCTTGGAAGGCCATTACTGTTTGCAAAATCTCAATTACCAGATTAAACAGCAGTTTAGAAATAGCTGAAAAGTGACTTAGTAAATTGGAAGAGAAATCTGAAACTATCCAGATTGTAGCCCAGAGAAATGAAGAGATGAAATATATGAAAGCATGATTAAGAGAAACGAAGGTTGGGATGTATGAAACTAGAGGAGAACTGAGGGAGAACAGGTAAAAAGGTCATTTTTGAAGAGAAAATTGTCCAGAATTGAAGAAAAGTAGGGGCCTCTATCTCAAACAGGGCTTTAAAATGACAATAAAATATAAGTGTGGTGTTTTCTACTTATCCTATATATAACGTATGTATTGTATTATTACACTCATCAGTCATAAAAGAGATTTTCAGATTGGACAAGAAACACCATCTATGGGGAAGTTCCTTTGCGGTCCAGTGGTTAGGACTCTGAGCTCTCACTACCAAGGGCCTGGGTTCGATCCCTGGTCTGGGAACTAAGATCCCACAAGCCACATGGCATGGCAAAAGAAAAGAAAAAAGAAAAAAGAAAAAAGAAAAAAAGAAATACCATCTATGCCATTTATAAGAAATCCACCTAAAACATAATGAAGTCAGAGGTTTAAAGTGAAGGAAAATGATATACGAAGAAAACATTTCCCCCAACAAAGTTGGTATAACAATATTAAATGTTATGGACTGAATGTGTGTGTCCCTCCAACCCCAATTCATATGTTGAAGCCCTAAGCCCCTGTGTGACTGTGTTTAGAGGTAGGGCCTTTAGGGAGGTAATCAAGGTTAGATGAGGTCATAAGGGCAGGGCCTCGATCCAGTAGGACTAGTGTCCTTGTGAGAAGAGAGAGAGAGTCCAGAGTTCTCTCGCTCTCTTGCTCTCTCTCTCTCTCTCTCTCTCTCTCTCTCTCTGCAAGCACACACTAAGGAAATACCATGTGTGTACACAGTGAGAAGGCAGCCCTCTGAAAGCCAGAGAGAATATTCACTAGAAACTAACCATGCTGGCACCCTGATTTAGAACTTCCAGCCTCCAGGACCGTGAGAAAATAAATTTCTGTTTTTATAGCCACCCAATTTGTGTTTTGTTATGGCAGCCTGACCTGAGTAATACATTAATAATAGATAAAATAGATCCTGTGGCAAACAAACAAAAAACAAAAGAAAGAAAAGAAAAGAAAAAAGACAAAGTATCATGGATAAAGAGGATCAGTATTATAGTATTTTTAAAAAATCACAAAGTCAGGAGGGGGGAATTGGATGAAGGCAGTCAAAAGGTACAAACTCCCAGTTATAAGATACATAAGTACTAAGGGTGTGACGTACGACATGATAAATATAATGAACACTGCTGTATGTTACATATGAAAGTTGTTAAGAGTGTAGATCCTAAGCGTCTCATCCCAAGGAAAAAATATCTTTTTCTTTAATTTTGTATTTATATGAGATGATGGCTATTCACTAAACTTATTGTGACAATCATTTCATGTAAATCAAATCATTATGCTGTATACTTAAACTTATGCAGTACTATATGTCAATTATATCTCAATAAAACTGAAAGAAAAATGAAACAAAATTGCAGAAAGTTAAAACAATCCTGAGTTTGTACACTCTGATGATTTAGCATCAATATATAAATCAAAAGTATATAGAATCAAAAGATCATTTGATAGGGACTTCCTTGGTGGTCCAGTGGTAAAGAATCCACCTTACAATGCAGGGGACATGAGTTCAATCCCTGGTCGGGGAACCAAGATCCCACATGCCGCGGGGCAACTAATCCCGCGCGTCACAACTACTGAGCTCGCGTACCTCAATGTGAGAGCCCACGTGCCGCAAACTATAGAGCCCATGCACCCTGGAGCCTGCACACCACAACTAGGGAGAGAAAACCCAGACGCCACAACTAGAGAGAAGCCCGCGCGCCACAACAAAGAGCCCACATGCCTCAACGAAGATCCCATGTGCCACAACTAAGACCTGATGCAGCCAAAATAAATTAAATAAATAAATAAATAAATAAATAATTTTTTAAAAAAGATCATTTGATAAATCCACACATATAGAGATTTTCATACATGCTGCTTAGAAACTCCAGATCAAATACAAAATTAATATAAATGTAAAATTAGTAAGCTTGATCTCAAAGATGTATAGAACTCTGTCCAACAAATATAGAATTATTAAGTGCATATGAAATATTTTTATAAATGTATTAGGCCACAACAGAACTAAAAGAATTGATATCATAGAGTAAACGCTTGTTGACCATGATGCAGTAAAATTAAAAATAAATTGGAAAAAATTAACCCCAAAGAATATATATTTTATATATTGGGAAACCAAAGCCGGTTGTTTGCAAAGGATAATAGCATAGGTAAAGGTCTGGCAAGGTTAGTCAAGGGAAAAAACAGAGAAAGAGAAGGAAAAGAAATTTTAATTTAAGATTGAAAAAGGGTGTGTAAAAAAGTCAGAATACTATAAAGCAATTTAATGCAAATGAAAACCCATAATATATTTTAATCATACTTAATAAGTTCACTTCAACAATCCAAAGATAGTGTAATACCAGTAAATAATGTAATTTATCATATAACAGATATAGGGAGAAAACCTACATGATATCAATAGATTATAAAATCATTTTATAGCATTCAATATCAATGCACAATTAAGTCTCCCCACTCCACCCAGAAATGTAAACTACAATTAGAAGGGAAATCCCTTAGCCTAAAGGGAACCTAGAAGAAATCTATATCAAGTACCATATTTTAGTGGTTAGGAATTAGAAAATGTCTCTTCAAAATCAGGAACCAGGGCTTCCCTGGTGGCTCAGTGGTTGAGAGTCCGCCTGCCGATGCAGGGGACACGGGTTCGTGCCCCGGTCTGGGAAGATCCCACACGCCGCAGAGCGGCTGGGCCCGTGAGCCATGGCCACTGAGCCTATGCGTCCGGAGCCTGTGCTCTGCAACGGGAGAGGCCACAACAGTGAGAGGCCCGTGTACCACAAAAAAAAAAAAAAAAAATCAGGAACCAGATAAGGATGCTCATTATCACAACTTCTACTGAGTATCTCTATCTTTCTCCTGAATAGCACAAAGGCTTTAAAATTCTTTAATTCAGAGAGGGCATACCATTCCCTGAATACACTTACAAATATACTTTGAAAAGAAGAAAATGGATCCACAAGGGAAGTGTGGGATCCAAGAAGCAAGAAAGATCCATAAAATTATCCAACACTTTAGAAATGTCAGTGGGGACACAATTATATTAGAATTTTAAAGTTTAGGGAATTTATTCCACTCATTCTTTTTTATTTAACAAACATTTGTTCATACCCTATCGTGGGAAGTAGGTTTTCAAACTTTTTATTATGGAAAATTTCAAACATATCCAAAAGCAGAATAGTACAATGAACTTCAGCAATTATTAACAATGAAACAAGCTTCAACAATTATTAACATGTAGTCCATCTTTTTTCATTAAACTCTCCACTTTTGCTGCTTGCCTCCAGTATTTAACCCAACTCCCAGATACATATAATTTCACTGATAGATACTCCCATACACATCTCTAAGAGATAAAGACTTGAGAAAGAGAAACACAATACCCTTATCCCATTTAATAATCACCTTAACATCACATAATATGTATATGCTCAGTACTATGTGTCAAGAACATGTTGAGAGGACTTCCCTGGTGGCACAGTGGTTAAGAATCCACCTGCCAATGCAGGGGACACAGGTTCGAGCCCTGGTCTGGGAAGATCCCACATGCCACAGAGCAATTAAGCCCGTGCGCCGCAACTACTGAGCCTGCGCTCTAGAGCCCGCAAGCCACAACTACTGAGCCCGTGCACCTACAACCCGTGCTCTGCAACAAGAGAAGCCACGGCAATGAGAAGCCCATGCACAACAATGAAGAGTAGCCCCCCCCACCTATGCAACTAGAGGAAGCCCTCGAGCAGCAACGAAGACCCAATGCAGCCATAAATAAATAAATAAATTTATTTTAAAAAAATAGAACATGTTGAGAAACTTAGATGCCTGCTGAAATCTTTATACAGGATCTTGCTACAGTTTTCTTTGGATCCATTGGTCTTTATAAGCATATGCATTTAATTTGGCATTACATTCCTATATTTATTGAACCCAAGAAGTCATTCCAATGATCACTGCTTCCTTTTCTAAATTGCCACAAGCCATCGGTTTAATAGTGCATTTTGGAATTTTACTTGATGGCAGTTTCTGGAATGATTCATTTCTTCCCTTTGAAATGCTGGATAAATAAATAGCTTCAGTCTTTTTTTTTGAATAAAAATTTTTATTAGTATAGTTGCTGTGCAGTATTATATAAGTTACAGGTATGCAATATAGTGATGCACAATTTTTAAAGGTTATACTCCATTTATAGTTTTTATAAAATATTGGCTATATTCTGTTGTACAGTATATCCTTATAGCTTTTTTAAATTTAATTTTATTTATTTTTTTATACAGAAGGTTCTTATTAGTCATCCATTTTATACACATCAGTGTATACATGTCAATCCCAATCTCCCAATTCATCCCACCACCACCACCCCGCCACTTCCCCCCACTTGGTGTCCATACATTCGTTCTCTACATCTGTGTCTCTAATTAGCTTCAGTCTTATCTTGCTACCAGTCCTTTCCTTTTGTCGTTATTATGCAATAACCTAATCAGAGAGTCTGCCACCCAACACCTGAGTCAGAAATTTAACATGCTCTTGAGGAGAGGTCGGAACAGACGTGGAGAGGTGGTAGGGGCTGCAGCGTGGGGGTCAGGGGCCACAAAGGTAACTTTTCCCCCGTCACAGTGATGGGGGACCTGGGTCTGGTGAAAATGCTATGGTGTTTGCCTTTGCTGCATGTTACGTGCCCCACACCCTGGTTTAAAAGCTGAGAGAAGAAGCCATTCAATACCTCAGACCCTCACGCCTTTTCCATCCTCAGCCCTCCCCTCCTTGTCCTTCTGTGTCAAGCCACTCAAATATCCAGGGCTAAGCTTTTAAACAACAGAGAAGTTAGCTTAAGAAAGATTCCAGCTCTGAGACAGAACTCTGGGGAGATCCGGATGGATGTGAGGGCAAGTCCAAGGGCAGATACAAGGGCAGAGGGGAATAGAAGGGTGGAGATGGTGGGGGCAGGGCAGGGGGCGGGCCGGCCGAGGGGTCGGAGAACACTCATTCGTCTCATCCTCTTCCCCACCTCTCAGTCACCGGCTCACTCAGCAGTCAGGGGGCCGGTTATGGAGACACGACAAGCCTTCTCTCGGCCTCAGTCCTGCTCTTCTGGGGAAGGTGAGTGAAGAATGCGCTACATCTCTGTTTAAAAATCATGGACATAAATGCATGCACAGCGATGCACCCCCTGAGGTTACACACAGCCCCTGGCGAGGTCTGTAGGGAGTCTCTCTTCTCTGTATTCTAGGTCTGGGAGGCATCTGCCGGCGATGTCTCTGGCAGGTTCCCCTGTGAACTCTAGGCCAAGTTCTTCATTCATTTGATCCACTTCCCCAGGGAGCTCCCCTGTGTGGCTTTTTGTCTAATCTGAGTTTTCCAAGTGATGTCCCTATACCTTGCCAAACTTCCCAGAGCCAACTTGGACAAAGGCCAAAGAGGACTTCAATTAATCCCATCCTTTTCATGTCTGGGTTTATCGTTGAGATCAAGGCCTCTTTTCCATAGGGAAATTGGAAGCTCTCTTACTATGAATGAAAACAGAAGCGGCTGGTTAACAGCACCAGTTCTTAATTACCTGTTCGTTTTGTCTTGACAAGCTTTCCTGACCTGAAAGAGGAAAAAAAAAAAAAAAGCTAGTGCTCTTCATAGCTTCTTTGAAATATTGTTCAATGCTGGTCTTCCTGGGCTTAGAGTCTGGCTTTGTGGGTCTCCTAGCCTTGAGCTGGATAAACTCAGGACCAGGAACTACCGGGACACAGAGGTGATTTGAGTGGACAGTCTGTAACTTGTTTTCTTCCTGCTATTTGGTATTTTCTCTGTCATGTATAAATCATCTGATCCAGGCTTTCTGGAGTGCCTCCAGAGATTTCTTTTCTTTTTAGTTATGGTAAAATATACATACGATTTACCATGGAAACCATTTCTAAGTGTACAGTTCAGTTGTGTCAAGTACATTTACGTTGTTGTACGATCAGTCTCCAGAATGCTTTTCATTTTGCAAAACTGAAACTCTGTACCCGTTAAACAACAACCTCTCATCCCTCTCCCCCCAGCCCCTGGCGACCACCGTTCTTTCTGTCTCAATGAATTTGACTCCTCTACGTGCCTTGTGGAAGTGGAGTCACACACTAGTTGTCCTTTTGTGTCTGGCTTATTTCACTGGACATAATGTCCTCAAGGCTCACCCATGTCGTAGCATGAGCTCCACAGATTTTCACCTCATCCATCTGACTTTATCTGAGCTTTTTCCAAGCTTTTTCCTTTCCTCCACTTTCGTATGACTGAGCTAACAGCAGATAAATCTGTTCATTAAAAAAATTATTCTTTCAGGACTTCCCTGGTGGTCCAGTGGTTAAGACTCTGTGCTTCCACTGCAGGAGACACAGGTTTGATCCCTGGTCAGGGAACTAAGAATCTGCATGCCGCATGGTGCAGCCAAAAAAAAAAAAAAATTCTTTTCAAGGAGGGAAGCAAGAGAATTGAAGATAAAAAGGTGTATTTGAAAGAGGAGAAAAAGAAGGCAGGTAGAGATGCTTTGAAAGCACTGCTGCAACAGCAGCATGGGAAGGAGTAGAAACAGCAAAGCAGTAGAATTGGGGATGACAGGAGGGGACACTGGCCATCATGTCCCCAAGAAAACTCTGATGGGGAGTCTTCCTCATCACCTGCCCTGCCTCCAAGCAGCCTGAAGAGTGGAATCCCTACCCCTCGATGCCACCGTGCCTCTAGGAAAATCTTTTTTTTTTTCTTTTTTTGCGGTACGCAGGCCTCTCACTGTTGTGGCCTCTCCCGTTGCGGAGCACAGGCTCCGGACGCACAGGCTCAGCGGCCATGGCTCACGGGCCCAGCCGCTCCGCGGCATGTGGGATCTTCCCGGACCGGGGCACGAACCCGTGTCCCCTGCATCGGCAGGCGGACTCTCAACCACTGCGCCACCAGGGAAGCCCTAGGAAAATCTTTTGAACAACTGGATGAGAAATAAGTCAGGACTCAAATCCTGCGATCACTCAGGCACAGCAGGACATGCCAGTGTCATCTCCAGACTGCCCAGTGCGTCCTCTGATGTGACCCAGTTCCTCATGCTTGTTGCTCCAAGTGTCCGCTGAGTTCCCCGGGAACACCTGCTCCGTATCAGAGCAGGACCGCCCTGCAGTCCCACCTCATCCCACCGAGCTCCCACCTCCTTTCACTAACGGGCGCTTCCTCCACAATCTTTTGCAGATTCCCTTTATCTTCACACACACCACTCATCTCAGGTCCCAAGGTGGGTTCTGTGCCCTTTTTCCCCAGCCTTCCAGACCTTCCTCCTTTTCCTTCTTGCCAAATGGGACCAGCTCCCCTGATGCCCAGACCATGAGGCCACCCCACCTTCTCCCCAGCCGCCTTCTGCTTTCAAGCAGCTTCTACTCACCGTCCCCCCTGTCACTTAAGAGGAGTTCTTTCCACCCCACCTTCGATCAGCATTTACACTCTGGCCTCTTCTTTCCTTAGCATCTCATCCACAGGAACCTTCCCTCCAGTCCATCCATCTGGGCCACCTGGCCCCAATGCCAAGCCCTGCATCTTGTCATCACCAGGAAGTGTGCCGCCCCTGAAATCTCAGATGTAGACACCCGCTTCTCCAAACCCATCCCCTACCCTTCCCGCATATTAGCTCCAGGACGCCCATGGGAACAACTCTTCAGCCTCAGGGAGACACCTCTCCACGGATGCCATCACCTCAGGTCCCAGCGTCCAGCCAGGATTCCACTACCCGGAATTATCCTCGCTCCCTGGTAAACACCTGCAACTTCCTCTCCTTGCGTCAGCTGCATCATCTGGAAACACCCAGTCCTAGAGAGTGGGAGCCCCATCTGCTCCAAGACTGCCGCTGGGCATTCCCGAGGAATCACCCACCTGGGCAGACTGAACTTATTAGAAATGTAAGCGCAAACTTTAAATGGACTTTAAGGAATAAGAAATTGTACTAATGGGGTCACTTTCCCACTCCCTAAAATAGCTACCTCAGGCCTTTTCTTCTCCCTTCAAGCCCTCAAACACACACACATACACACACACACACACACACACACACTCCTCCCCAGTCACGGTGTTTGCAATTCTTTTTTTAAAAAATAAATTTATTTATTTTATTTTATTTATTTTTGGCTGTGTTGGTCTTCGTTGCTGCGTGCGGGCTTTTCTCTAGTTGCAGCGAGAGGGGGCTGCTCTTTGTTGCAGTGCGCGGGCTTCTCATTGCAGTGGCTTCTCTTGTTGCAGAGCATGGGCTCTAGGCGAGTGGGCTTCAGTAGTTGTGGCACGTGGGTTCAGTAGTTGTGGCTCGCGGGCTCTAGAGTGCAGGCTCAGTAGTTGTGGCACACGGGCTTAGTTGCTCCGTGGCATGTGGGATCTTCCCGGACCAGGGCTCGAACCCATGTCCCCTGCATTGGCAGGTGGATTCTTAACCACTGCGCCACCAGGGAAGCCCCACTACAATTCTGGATATTGTCTCTATCTTAGTCCAGAATTGACCATTTATTAATGTATCAGATGCCACAAATTGGTTTTTATTTGCAAAACTATTGGCCTGTTAGTTTGAGTGATGGATGTTAGAAAGGGCCACTTCTTGGGGACATTAAAAGTATCTGATATGTGTGGACAAGGTAAAATAGCTTGAAAATACCACTCTCTCCACTGCCTCAGATACCTACCTGCCTTACATGAACATGGAAAAGTATCCACTGAAGCCTCCAGTTTGCACCTCTTACAGATGGGGCTCGTGGCTTCCTGGGTCCAGGAAATTGGTTTAGGGAAATTTCTGACCACACAATATCAGAAAGAGGGCACAGAATGTTGCTTCGGGAAAGCTGTCCAAGTGAATCCTTTATAGAGTGGGAAAAGTAGGTTGGAATTCCTGTGTATCAGTCAGCCTTAGCTGGCTTGTGTTTTGGTAACAAACAGTGCCCCGATTCTCAGGGGCTTCCAGCAACCAAAGCTGTTGGCATGTTGGCCGCAGGTTGGCTGAGGTCCTGCTCTGCATCTCCTTCACCCCACGAGCCTGAGGGAGGAGCCCCTCTGTAGGATATACTGGTCTCAAGGCACAGGGCAGGGAATGATGGTGAGACCAAAGGAAGGATCTTAAAACCTCTACTTGGAAGTGACACACATCACTTCCACTCACCTTTCATTGGCCAAAGCAAACCACATGGCCAAGCCCGAGGTTGCTGGGTCGGTGGCAGGGAACATGGACACACGCACAACCTACTAACCCTCCAAGGCTGGCGAGCTGGGAGTGGGTTGAGCTTGCAGAACTGGTTGCATGAATGGTGTTGTGCCTTCTGTGCTGATAACTGTTGGCCTAATAAATATCTCTGGCTGAAGCTGGTTTTACTCTAACTGTGTAGTGAGGCTGTAGGGGGAGTGGATTCTTTGACAGCTCCCCTTATCTAGCAAAAGAGCCCAAGTTGTGCACACCCCTCCCCCGACTCCCTGACCAAGGCAGATGGCTCCACGAGTGCTCCTGGACTCTTCATTCCATCGAGCCTTTTCAAAGCTTGGCTTCTGCAGCTTTCGCCAATCTCTCTTATGCATCATCAAATTCTTCCTTTTTTTTTTTTTTTTTTTTTTTTTTTTGTGGTATGCGGGCCTCTCACTGTTGTGGCCTCTCCCGTTGCGGAGCACAGGCTCCGGATGCGCAGGCTCAGCAGCCATGGCTCACGGGCCCAGCCGCTCCGCGGCATATGGGATCCTCCCAGACCGGGGCACGAACCCGTATCCCCTGCATCGGCAGGCGGACTCTCAACCACTGCGCCACCAGGGAGGCCCCAAATTCTTCCTTTTTACTGAATCATTCCCATCAGCACATAAACATGCAGACGTTTTTCTCATCTTCAAAACAAAAACACGGACCTTGAGGGCATTATGCTAAGTGAAAGAAGTCAGACAGAGAAAGACAGATATCATATGATTTCACTTATATGTGAATCTAAAAAACAAGCAAACAGAAAAAACAAGCTCACAGATGCTGAGAACAGATTGGTGGTGCCTGACGTGGGGATGGGGAGTGGGACTTGGGTGAAAGGAGTGAAGGTGTTCAAAAGACACAGAGTTCCAGTTACAAGATAAGTAAGTCCTGGATGTAATGTACAGCATGTGACCATAGTTAACAGTACTGTACTGTATACTTGAAAGTTCTTAAGAGATTTGGTCTTGAAAGTTCTCGTTATAAGAAAAAAAAATTGGAACTGTGTGGTGATGGGTGTTAGTTAACTAGGCTTACTGTGCTGGTCATTTTGCAATATATACGTATAGCAAAGCATTATGTTGTATACCTTAAACTAATACAATGTTATATGTCAACTGTATTTCAATGAAAAGCAAAACAAAAAAAAAAAACCCAAATTCTTTTAAACCCTCAGCCCCCTTCGGTTACTGCCTTTTGCCTGTTTCTTTTCCAAGAAAAACATCTTTAAAAAATTGTCTCCACTACTCTTTCTGCTTCTTCAATATTGAATCATTCACTAACCCGCCTAGGTCTGCCTGCACCTCCAGGATGCCACAAAACCCTTGGCAGAGATCACCAGGAAGCTCCCTGTTCTATGTCCAGTAGACATTTCCAGTTTGCATGTGTTGGCCTCTCCATGGCATCCAGTGCCACTGCCTACAAGGTCCACTGAAACACTCTCTTCTCCTCACTTCCTCGACAGGACCCTCTCCTAGTTTTCCTTGTGTCTCTGCTCAGTCTCTCCTGAAGGGAGCGCTCATGTCTTTTCTGAGCGCCACACACTGATGTCCAGCTGATCATCTGCCTGGGACGTGGCACACGCCTTTTAGGCTTCTCAGGTCCGCGTCTGAGCTCTTGATCTCCCCTGCAAAACTCGTGCTCTGCCCTTTTCCTCCTATCAGTGAGGGCACTGCCACACGGCCAGACGTGCATTCCCAAACACTCTAATTGTTATGACCTGCCTTCTCTCTCTCCCACCTCCTCCAGCCCTTTTCCAAGTCCAAACGTTTCTACCTACAATTTCTTGACTGTCTCTCTGCTGCCACCGTGCAGTCTAGGCGGCCACCACCTTCTGCTTACAGAGTGACAGCAGCTTCTCAAAACAGGCTCGTTTCACTACCAGTGAAAGAGCATTTTGAAAACCCCGAGAGATTTGTTTTGGCCAGAATTTAAAGAGCTTACAGTAATATCATTATTTGGAATTTGTGATTTGAAGGAAGGAAGGATTAAATACAGTTGTGCTTTATTCAAGGATTCCCAGTTAAGCGCCTTTAAAAACATATTTTGAGCACATACACACACAAAGACACAGAGACACAGCTGGCTGTTTCAGGTGTGGTTTTCATTGAACCAGCTCTGTAAGAGGGAGGATTCTGGGTGTGCTGGATTGGAAGGAGAGGAAGTAGTTCTGGGCTTTCCCAGGTGAGCTGGGGGGGCCCCACACCTCCTCCAGCAGGGACCTTGGGGTTCTGGCTCCAGGTGGCTCTCAGGCCGCAGGGCAGACTCGAGAATGGAGGGCTTGTCATGCACCTGTGCCTTGACCTCCAGATGATTCTTGGACAAAACCCAGAGCACCCTTGGAGATGATAACAAAGTGTGGGAGGAGATTTATTTTTCTTCCCATATAAATTAGTGTAATTTGATACCACTTTTCTCCTGCCTCCACCGGACGGACTAGAAAGTGACTGGCACCCTAGTTGGCACTGTGGTATTTCTAATTGAATAAATAAGCATCTTTTTTCTTTTACAGTTTTTAATTTTATTATTTTTTAGAATTTTATTATTTTTTTATACAGCAGGTTCTTATTAGTTACCTATTTTATGCGTATTAGTGTATACATGTCAATCCCAACCTCCCAATTCATCCCACCACTACCCATCCCCCGGCCGCTTTCCCCCCTTGGTGTCCATACGTTTGTTCTCTACATCTGTGTCTCTATTTCTGCCCTGCAAACCAGTTCATCTGTACCATTTTTTCTAGGTTCCACATATATGCGTTAATATACGATATTTTTGTTTTTCTCTTTCTGACTTACTTCACTCTGTATGACAGGCTCTGGATCCATCCACGGCTCTACAAATGACCCAATTTTGTTCCTTTTTATGGCTGAGTAATATTCCATTGTATATACGTACCACATCTTCCTTATCCATTCGTCTGTTTATGGGCATTTAGGTTGCTTCCATGACCTGGCTATTGTAAACAGTGCTGCAATGAACATTGGGTGCATGTGTCTTTTTGAGTTATGGTTTTCTCTGGGTATATGCCCAGTAGTGGGATTGCTGGATCATATGGTAATTCTATTTTTCATTTTTTAAGGAACCTCCATACTGTCCTCCATAGTGGCTGTATCAGTTTACATTCCCACCAACAGTGCAGGAGGGTTCCCTTTTCTCCACACCCTCTCCAGCATTTGTTGTCTGTAGATTTTCTGATGATGCCCATTCTAACTGGTGTGAGGTGATACCTCATTGTAGTTTTGATTTACATTTCTCTAATAATTAGGGATGTTGAGCATAAATAAGCATCTTGAAATATAAACTTTGTTACCTTTTCATTTTTTAATTTTTTTTGCGGTACGCGGGCCTCTCACTGTTGTGGCCTCTCCCGTTGCGGAGCACAGGCTCCGGACGCGCAGGCCCAGCGGCCATGGCCCATGGGCCCAGCCGCTCCGTGGCATGCAGGATCCTCCCAGACTGGGGCACGAACCCGTGTCCCCTGCACCGGCAGGCGGACTCCCAACCACTGCGCCACCAGGGAAGCCCTCATGAACTTTCTTTTCATAGTTCTTTTCCTTCCTCTTCTTCAAAACAAATAAATCACTAAACCGATAACCCAAAACAACCCCCCTCGACAACTTATTCCTTTTAATAAAAGATGAATCAGTGGCGTGTCGTTTGGGAAGAGGGGAGCAAACCCCAGTCTTCAGCAACTGAGGGCTGTTCCTGGGGAATAAGCACCTCGTCCTGGCGAGACCTTCCCAGCTGTGTTGCTGACAGATGGACCCAGAGAGAGAGGAGGGAGGCGAGGGGATACATTTCAGGGGCTTTATGAACGAGCTGAGCATAAATCTGTTCAATAGATTAGGCTTTCGTTTCCCCTTTCTGCAGTATGAGAAATATTAGAGGCAACTGAGATAGAAGTCCTTTGTGTATGCAAAGTCTCATTGATGGTGTCCCCTCAGCAAATATAATACAGTCTTGAATTTACACATGTTCCAGCCCCAGATGAGTGCTGTGTGCTTAGTGAGTTCCGGGTGCTGTGCTTGGTGGTCCACAGCGTCATTCCATTTTTTTCCATCGAATGACCTCCCCTGAACAGGGCCTCTTCCTTTCTCAATGAGAATCTAAAGCGAAGGTGCCACGGGGAAGCTGGGACTGGGAAGCAAGCCATTTGATCCTAAAGGCTACATTCCCCGCCTCTGCTCTGCAGGGCCTCCACACGTCCTCAGCCTTCGCTCGCCTTCTCAGGTTCAGGCCCCCTCCGTGGGCCCCAACCCTGCAGAGCTGCGGGCACAGCAGCAACCATAGTGTCCTAATGGTGCATGGCGCCATCTGGTGGCCAAACTAGGCAACTGTAGGGATCCACACTACATCCACTGTATTTGGGAAGCGTGACTTTTATTTGGGGTGACAACGGAGCTCTCTAGCTGTTCTTTTCTCTTTTTTTTCTTTTCTAACAGAATAACATTAACTCATATGCTCAAAGAAATTCATGTTCCCATTTTAACTGACTCATGGCAGGAACAGGAAGTGTTTATGTGGACAGAAATGGAAAAGGGGAGGATCGCAGGAGCAAAAATGGGTTACAAGGAGCATTTTATTTTATTTTTATTTTTTAATTTAATTAAATTAATTAATTTATTTATTTTTGGCTGCATTGGGTCTTTGTTGCTGCACGTGGGCTTTCTCTAGCTGCGGCGAGTGGGGGCTACTCTTCGTTGCGGTGCATGGGCTTCTCATTGCGGTGGCTTCTCTTGTTGCCGAGCACAAGCTCTAGGCGCATGGGCTCAGTAGTTGTGGCGCACAGGCTTAGTTGCTCCGCGGCCTGTGGGATCTTCCCGGACCAGGGATCAAACCTGTGTCCCCTGCATTGGCAGGTGGATTCTTAACCACTGCGCAACCAGGGAAGTCCCAGAGCATTTTATTATTAATGCAGTACTGATGCCTCTTTTTCTGGCATGATTCAAAGACAGAAGTACAAATGTGCAGAGGTGTTGTGGTAGTAGCACTTTCAGAAGTATATACCATACATCTACATATACAGACTTCTCTCTTACATATATAAAATATATATATATATTCCTCACTTCCATAAATGTGAAATGTAAGCAGGACTAACAAAGCCCGTTACATGTTTACTCATCCTTACTTGTACATCTGCTGGTGTTCCCTGACTCCTCTGGGGAAGTTATGACCGATTTCCCTGCCTGGGTTCATTTTAGGACAATAAGAAGGTGATTTGTTTTGTCCAAACCTGTGCTACATGACTGTGAATGCTGGGAATTTCTTTGACAGAGACCAAAGCCTGCCTCTCAAGTACTATACTGTGCCTTTTCTATATTCTTCGGCAATAGTCAATTCTGCTTAGGAGACAAGAAATACAGGCAGAATGGATGAAACTCAAAAGTGTTACGTATAGATAGTAGGTAAGCAAGTAGCTTATGAAACATAAGCAAACCTAATAGGATATATTAGATATAGCTAATAAGTAAGTTGATCATCTGAAAGCCATGCTAAAAAATAAGCAGAATAAAAGGAATATACAATGGGACAAGCATTATTCTTCATAGATAGAAAGATGGAGAGACCAAGTCACTGTGCTTCCCCTAAGCTGGCAGCTGGGTCATGCCCACGTCAACCACACATCGGTGATACCCAGTATATCCCATCTGGTCCTGTATGTGCTCTGCCTGAGAAAAGTGAAGTAGAACGTTGAGCTGCACAGGAGACTAACTGGCAAGCTCCAGCTGTGGCCAAGTGTGCACACCTGAGTCTCTCTGATAGAGCAGGTGGTGTGTTGGCCCCCATGGCTGCTGTCTTTTGGGTCTGCTTGCTCAACACACAATACTGGTCCTCACATGCGTGCTGCCAGGAGGCGATGCAGCAGAAAAAGGGAGAGGGAGGGCTTCCCTGGTGGCTCAGTGGTTGAGAGTCCGTCTGCCGATGCAGGGGACACGGGTTCGTGCCCCGGCCTGGGAAGATCCCACATGCTGTGGAGCGGCTGGGCCCGTGAGCCATGGCCGCTGAGCCTGCGCGTCCGGAGCCTGTGCTCTGCAACGGGAGAGGCCACAACCGTGAGAGGCCCGCGCACCGCAAAAAAAAAAAAAAGAAAAAGGGAAAGGGAGAGGGAGGGAGAGAGAGGAGAGACAGGACATATGGAATCTGCATGATCTGGGATTCAGGCAGTGTGGTCCCTGTGTCCCTCTTACACCCCATCCTAAGCCTTGACCGACCGTGAGTCTTTCTGATCCATGACCCCTGGGGTAGCCTCAGCGGTGCTCGGTGCTCGTGGAGGCTGACATCGCATCCAGGTAATTCCTACATAACAAGCACAGGTAAGGGCTAAGCTGTTGAAAACCCAGAATTTCTATGTAGGAGGGGCTAAGGGACAACAATTTGTTAGAAAAGCGGCCGGGGACTGTCTTAAAGTTGTATCTACATAGCAAACACTGTTTAGAGTGACGGAGGTAAGTGGGGGCACTTTAAACCATCAGTCGCTGAGTTTAAAAACGTTTATCCGTGGGAAGCACACACAGACTGGAATCCACACTGACCTCAAAGGACAGCAGGTCCCCTGCTGAGAGCAGCTCGGGTTTGGGGGAAAGAAGACAAAGGAAGGGTTGCTGATGATGGAGGAAGCCACCAACGAGGAAGAGACGGGTAAGGAAAAGGTGGCCACGGTTGGGCTGGAAAAACCTGGGAGCTGCACACCTGGGGAGAGTCCTGGTCCACACAGGCCTGGTCCTGCCCAGGCCCCAGAGAGCAGCCCTGAGTGTGGAGGAGACAGACCTGGAGACACCGGAAAGAAGAAGCCAGGACTCCAATCTCCCAGGAGAGTAAATCCGCACCGGACTCTGCTCACCTCAGGGAAGCAGGGGGCTGCCCCACGTGGTCGCGAAATGCAGTCTCCACTCCTGCCTGGGAGACTGACTGATGCTTCTGAGGACATGGAAGCCTTTTACACACAGTTCTCATTGTGCATGGTTCATGTTTCTATGATTTCCTATTTCTTCTCCCCCAACATTTTATTTTGAAATTTTTCAACCAGAGAAGTTGACTGTATAGTGCAAAGAACACGCAGACACCCTCATCGAGGTTCATCAGTTATCCACAATGTCTTGCCGCCTTTGCTTTGTATATACTTATTTTTTCTGAACCATTTGAAGGTAAGTTGCCTACATTTTACACTGTGACATTAGGTTAGAATTATTAGCTGTGCTCCCAGCAACACAGAAGAGTCCTAAAAGTACAGAGTTGACAAAAAACAACAGAGTGAGATACAGTAACATAACAATATGTTTTATACACTACATTTTTATAAATCAATAAAACCTGCACATCAAACAACCATGTACCTTTTTAAAAGAATACAGAACAAAAGAAGCCACAGTAAACACCAGAGGACAGTGGTTTGTTTATGGAAAAGAGGAAAATGGAAATGGAGACGAGGGACAAAAGGAATCAAACAAGAGAGCAGCTTCCCACAGTGCAAAGAGGCTGTTACGTCATGAACTGAGGCGTACGATGAACCC
This sequence comes from Hyperoodon ampullatus, assembly GCF_949752795.1. Lineage (NCBI taxonomy): Eukaryota > Metazoa > Chordata > Mammalia > Artiodactyla > Ziphiidae > Hyperoodon > Hyperoodon ampullatus. Next base: position 14,877,995 of record NC_136929.1, on the reverse strand, counting down.
GACCATCTGCACCTAAAATCAGAAATGAAAGCCAGAAAGGAACGAAAAAAACAGACAAGAAGATGGAAGGGAGAAGAGAGAGGGAGGGAGGGAAATAATAAATGAGTTTATCCCAAATGAGGGGAATTCTGGAATTTCAGATTTCTGCAAATTCTTTTGTTTTACCTGCTCTCAATGCATATTTAGCTTCATTTGGAAAGTAAGTTGTATGTGTTTAGGGGAAAGAGCTCTCCTGAAAAAAAAAAAAGAGTGATAAACCCCTTTCTTAGTACATTATATTTTTCTTCATCAAACTGTGAGTCGAATTCTCAGAAAAGATATGCTTGGTTCTACATTTAAGATGGAAACCCAGGAAATTCCCTGGCAGTCCAGTGGTTAGGACTCTGCACTCTCACTGCCACAGGTTGGAGTTCAGTCCTTAGTTGGGGAACTAAAATCCCACAAGCCTTGCGGTGAGGCCAAGAAAACCCAGCAATTTAAAATGAAAAACCACTTATTTTCTTATACCATTCAAATCAAATTTTTTTGTTTATTTGTTTGTTTGTTTGTTTGTGATACGCGGGCGTCTCACTGCTGTGGCCTCTCCCGTTGCGGAGCACAGGCTCCAGACGCGCAGGCTCAGCGGCCATGGCTCATGGGCCCAGCCGCTCCGCGGCATGTGGGATCTTCCCGGACCGGGACACAAACCCGTGTCCCCTGCCTCGGCAGGCGGACTCTCAACCACAGCGCCACCAGGGAAGCCCCCAAATCAAATTTTAAACTAGATTTTTTTAAACTTAAAGACATTAATATCTACCTCTTTTGGTCAATATCTTGATTTCAGGGTTTAATTAGAGCCCCGTCAAACAGTCTTCCAAACGTTTAATAACTAGCACTAAAAATTAAGTAAACAATTCTGTCTATAAGTAATTATTAGTATCTTAGTTTGCCTGCCAGGATTTTATGCAGTTTGATTTTTTTTCAGGTGTAAATACAGGTTAAAGTCTCCTTTCTGACATAAAGATTCAGAGGATTAGAACATGAGAAAGAAAACGGAGAGAAACACTACCTGGGTGAGTCTGCAAATGCTTTGGGCATAAGCACATTCCTAGCTCACCTCCCCCCCGCCCGGAAGGGAAAGAAGAGGTGACTTCTCTGGAAGAATTCAGCTGAACTTTGATCACTATCTATTGTCAAAATTGCTAAGAGATACCAAATGTTATTGTTTTTGAGCTTTTGCAAAGCTTCCTGGAATTCAAAAGGCAAATTCAGATGAGGGTGGAGGGAAGAATCCATTGTAATTAATCATAGAAGAAAGGGAAAGAATTAAGTCTGCAAAGACAGAAACATTAGAAATAGCCAGTTTAAATCATGGAACACTCGGCTAGAGGGATGGCAGTGGGGTGCTGTGAGTGGAGCTGTAATTCCAGGTTTTCTTTGAAGGGGGGTGGAAATCTGTGAACCTTTCCAGGCTCATAAATTTTATTATATCACAAATACCTCCCCTCCTAAGTCAGTGTGAAGATTATGGCGTCATACATGTAGAGCACAGTGAAAGTGCTGAATAAATGTCAGCTCTTATTATTATTATTCCCAGAAAGATGAGGATACTGAGATCAGGGTGACCAACCCTCTCAGTTTGCCCAGATGGTCTAGGTTTTAGCACTGAATGTCCTGTGTCCTGTGAATTCCCTCACCTCCAGGACACAAGTAGTTCCAGGTTTTCGGCTTTTGTTGGGGTCGAGGAGGGTGGAGGAAAGTGACTGAATTCCTATTTTCCACAATCAAACGATAATCTCCTGTCAGGGGCCCAGCATTTCCTGTTTCTACCCTATCTTTCCCTCACACTGTCACCTGCCTGCAAAAAAGAAGGAACTTCTTGTCCTGGGAGGTAAGTGAGCTCATTGTCCTGAGGAGGGCGGCCTGAGACTCCATCTGGACTTAGTGTTCTCGGCACCACTCAACAGCTACCAGCAGAGGGCACACTCCAACCTACCCTGCTCACTGTCTGTATTCCCCTCCCCAACCCACCCAGAGTTTCTGCCTCCTATGAAGTTTTAGTACATTGCTCTTACAAGCTTAGATGTGTGCGTCCCTTTTCCTCTCCCGTTTTTCCCTCCCTTCTTTTTTTTTTTTTTTTTTTTTGCACTACGCGGGCCTCTCACTGTTGTGGCCTCTCCCGTTGCGGAGCACAGGCTCCGGACGCGCAGGCTCAGCGGCCATGGCTCACGGGCCCAGCCGCTCCGCGGCATGTGGGATCCTCCCGGACCGGGGCACGAACCCGCGTCCCCTGCATCGGCAGGCGGACTCTCAACCACTGTGCCACCAGGGAAGCCTCCTCCCTTCCTTTCTTTCTCCTTTCTTCCTTCCTTCCCTCCCTTCCTCTCTCCTTACTTCCTCTCTCCCTCCCTCCCTTCGTTTCCATGAGTAAAGTTGCAAGGAACACAAGCTCACAATCACAAGTCACGAAGCACACATTTTAACAAACCACTATGAATGACAGATTCAATAGGAAAAACTATAATCCATCCCACCTGCAAAAACTACAGCTGTGAACATAATCAGACACAGAATATAAAATAAGTATCTTTAATACTTAATAAAATAGGGCGTTTGAATTATGACTAAAGAACAAGACATTAGAAAAAAAGAAACAGAAAAATTTGAAAAAATAAAGTAGAACTTCTAGAGATTAAAAAAAAAGGAATTTAGAAATTAGAGACTCTGGATGGGTTAACAGCAGATTATACATAGCTGAAGAAAAAATTAATGTATCAACATATAGCTGAAAAAACCCCCAGAATGCAGCATGGAGAAATAGATAAAAAATGTTAAAGAGAGTTTGAGCCATAGGACAAACTAAAAAATAGTTCTTACCAGAGTTACGAAGGAGATAAATAAAGGATAGGTACAGAGGGTAATATCTTGAGAGGAAAGGAACTAATAGTTTTCCAAAACTGATAGAAGATATGAATTAGTGGTTTCAAAAGTTTAGTAAATCCCAAAAAAGACTTAAAAAGAAATCTACATTTAGAAAATCAAAGTGAAACTGACAAAACCAAAGACAGTCTTAAAACCAGACAAAGAAAACACAGATTAATTTACAAAGAAATGACAAATCAGACTCTTGATTTCGCAACAGCAATGATGGAAACCAAATCAAAATGGAATTATACTTCAAAGAACTGAGTCAAAATAACTGTCTACTTATAACTGTATACCCAGCAACATTATCTACCAAAAGCAAGCATAGAGTAAGTATATTATCTGACACACAAAAACTGAGAGACGGAACTACCAACGGTCCCTCACTTCTGTTTCTAGAGAAACTTCTCAAGAATAGACTTTAAGTGCAAGAAGGAAGAGATATGGGGATATATGTATATGTATAGCTGATTCACTTTGTTATACAGCAGAAGCTAATGCACCATTGTAAAGCAATTATACTCCAATAAAGATGTTAAAAAAAAAGACTTTAGGAAGAAGAAAATAAACTCACAGGGAATGTTTGAGAAGCACAATGGAATAAAAGCAAAAAAAAAAAAAAAGGTAAACAATGACAGCACACAGTAATAATAATACTTAGTGTGGAGTTAACATTTGTGGAGGTAAAAATCCAATTTGTGAGGCTAAAAACCAAACAACATAGAAATAAAGTAATAGCATAATAAATAAAAACTAAACAACGTAACAAATAACATTTGTGGAGGTAAAAATCCAATTTGTGGGGCTAAAAACAAAACAACATAACAAATAAAGTAATAACATAGACCAGAAGAGGAGTTATTAATGTTAAACATTTTAAGGTCCTATGTTATTCAGAAGGAGAGTACAGACAATAATTTTATATATTAAATTAGATATGTATTAACATTTCTAGAGTAACCGTTAAACAATACAAATAGTGTATAACTTCCAATTTAATAGAATGGAAAAATTGAGGTGTGGGAAAAAACTCAACTCAAAAAATGCAAGAAAGAAGGAAAACTATATGTATATACAAGAAAAAATAATAAATAATATGTTAGGGACTTCCCTGGTGGCACAGTGATTAAGAATCCGCCTGCCAGTGCAGGGGACATGAGTTCGATCCCTGGTCCGGGAAGATCCCACATGCCGCAGAGCAGCTAAGCTCGTGCGCCACAACTACTGAGCCTGCGCTCTAGAGCCTACGAGCCACAACTACTGAAGCCCACGCGCCTAGAGCCCATGCTCTCAACAAGAGAAGCCACCCAATGAGAATCCCGGGAACCACAACGAAGAGTAGCCCCCGCTCGCCACGACTAGAGATAAGCCCGCGTGCAGCGACAAAGACCCAAGGCAGCCAAAAATTAAAAAAAAAAAAAAGAAAGAAAGAAAAATTTTAAAAAAAGAAATCATACGTTAGAGAAAATAGATGTTAGAGTGAGTCCTAAGTTTAAGGATAAATCTGGCAAAAAAATGTAACAAGGCCTTTATGAATTAGAGTGTATAACTGAAAGACATTAAAGATGGGTTAAATGAAGAGACATATGATATTCATTGACAGGAAGACTCAATTTTATAACGTTCTCCACTTTCCTCTAACAAACATCCTAATAAGTATGTATGTGTGTAACTCCACTTATTCTAAAATATATAAGGCACAGCAAAAAGCTAAAAACAAAACAAAAAAGTCCGAGACACTCTTGAAAAAGAAGAGCAAGGTAAGAGACACCAACAAGATCTCAAGGCATAGTTATAAAATTTGAGTAATTCAGAAAGTGTTGTATTGGTGCAGGAATAGACAAGCAGGTAGATGGAACAGAGCAGAGAACCCAAACACAAACCATGCAAATACCGAGACCTGACCTGACAGAGGTAGCATCACAGATCAACAGGGAAACCAGGGACATTCAGTAAAGGTAGAAAAAATGGGTTTCCGTTTTAAAAAAATGAAATACAATAGATGGCACACCATAAAACACACACAAAAAATCAGTTCTGGATGATTTAAGAACTTAAATGTGAAGGCTAAAACTCTGAATCGGAGGGAATTCCCTGGCGGTCCAGTGGTTAGGACTCGGTGCTTTCACTGCTAAGGGCGAGGTCATCAAGATCTCAAAAACACAAATCATTTAGAGAAAACGTGATAAATATGACTACATTGAAATTAAGACTCTTTATCAAATGACCCATAAAGACAGACCACAAACTAGGGGAAGCTATTTCCAACATAAATAACCAACAAAAGATTACTCTCCAGAGTATTATAGAATGAAAGATAAATTTATTTAAAAATCAAGCATCTCAGTGGATAAAAATGGGCAAAAACTACAAATGTCTTTGTAGACAAAAACACGGAGAGTCCATAAACACAGAAAGATGCTCAACCTCACTGGTAATCAGAAAGTACAAAACAGGAATCATAATGTGGTACCTTTACACCCGTCAGACTGGACAAAAGAAAAAAAACAATTCTGAGAACACCACAGTACCAAGTGCTTTGAAATAGCGTGGTGGAGACACAACCTCTGGCAGCGGGACCGTGTACTGCTGTGACTCCATACTCATTAGAGCAATTAACATCATCTATAAAATAGAAGATGGGTATTTCCTACTTCCTAGCAATTCTCTTTCTAGGATTTACCTTGGAAAAGCACTTGCACCTATACTCAAGGAGAAACGTGTGAGAATGTTTATAGCTGCTACAATTAGTGATATTAAGAGGTAGAGGGTGACGGGGAAGCAACATACATATTCATCTCCAGGAAGACAGATAAATTGCAGCATGTTTAATAAAACACTATATTCAGCTATAGTAATTAGTGAACGATAGCTATATTCCTGAACACAGATCAATCTCACAAACATAACGTGTGAAAAAATAGGTTACAGAAGGAAACCTAAACTATGATTCCACTTATATAAACATTCAGAAGTACACAAGCGTAAAGCAATAGGTCAAGTAAGCCTTAACCGTTACTATATAATTTGCACTTTGTAATACCTGGTCCCTGCATGGTTCATTAAGCTTCAGGCTAACAGAAAATTAAACATTAACTATGTGGCAGGAAAAAAATCTGCGAACTCCAAACCTTTAGAATCCGTCTACAAACTTTTAGTAAATATACGTGTAGGAAGTTAGAAAGATCGTCTTAGGCTACCTTTAAAATGCCATCGGTAAATCAGGCTTTATCCTAAATTCCGGTCCTTCCTCAGGCCACCCGAGCATGAAGTACTGTCACCTACCCGCATTAACTTGCTGCAACACTGGTCCAAGCGGGTTGTGTCCGCTGCATGCCTAGACCACCGCAGCAGTCTGTCTGGGCAGTGTCCCTGGAGACGCCTGAGCGACATGTCCATGGCACAGATCTCAGCTCTGGTGTTTGGCGTCGGGGGCTTTGGCGCTCTCGTCGCTGCCACCGCGTCCAATGAGTGGAAAGTGACTACGCGAGCATCCTCGGTGATAACGGCCACTTGGGTTTACCAGGGTCTGTGGATGAACTGCGCGGGTAACGCGTTGGGTTCTATCCATGGCCGACAGCCCTTTATTATCTTCAAAACAGAAGGTAAATATAATAGCTTTGTTTGGGGTGGAAGTAAAATGTTGCTTTCCCCTCACTGTGCTGAAGGGTCCGTATACAGTTGGCTGTTAACTGAGTGCTTAATCCAAGTGCCAAGGTTGGCCTAGGATGGATGGGGTTTTTTACATGGCAAAGGAAAGTTAGGAATAACTTTATGGATATTTTAGAAAAATACCTAGCGAATAATAGACTCCAAAGGAAAGTGACTGGCTTCTTTCACAAACTAATTTCGATTTGCCTTGCATCATGGAGGAATTATATACTATATTTGTACATATATTATATATACTTACCTATTTATACACACATGCTGTCAGCAGATCACACATTATTCTAAATTCCTGTATTTCTCAGGCCATCTGAGCATAAAATCCATATACACACATATGTATATTCATATATATATATATATATATTCACAGTGATAGAAGCACATGAGAAGATGGATAGTGTTGAGAGAGGGAAGAATTCTGCTTTTAGAGTTTCCATATTTTTTTTAAAAAAATCATATTTAGGGCTTCCCTGGTGGCGCAGTGGTTGAGAGTCCGCCTGCCGATGCAGAGGACACGGGTTCGTGCCCCGGTCTGGGAAGATCCCACATGCCGCGGAGCAGCTGGGACCGTGAGCCATGGCCACTGAGCCTGCGTGTCTGGAGCCTGTGCTCCGCAACGGGAGAGGCCACAACAGTGAGAGGCCCGCGTACCGACCGCAAAAAAAAAAAAAAGTATCATATTTAGTGATAAAATAGCAGAGCAAGAAAATTAAAAAAAATATTTAGGTGAAAGAAAATACCCATGATCTTTCCCTTTTTGCTACTTGGTTTTATTAAAAATATATATGTAGACAAGCTTTCAATGCTTTGCACGTTAGGAACTATTACAAGCATATGTATGTTAAAGAGGGAAAACATTTTAAAGGCATTTTCAGGGAATTCTCTGGCAGTCCAGTGGTTTGGACTCTGTGCTTTCACTGCTGAGGGCCCAGGTTCGATCCCTGGCTGGGGAACTAATATCCCACAAGCGTGCACGGTGTGGCCAAGGAAGGAAGGAAAGAAGGAAGGAGGAAAGGAAGACATTTTCAGTATACTCTATAAGAATATTGAATCATTATGTTGTACACCTGAAACTAATATAATATTGTAAATCACCTATACTTCAAAAAAAAAAAAAGGGCATTTTCATACCTCAGCATACCTCCAGGGGCACAATTATTGGCTATTGGCTTGTATGTCATTATAAGAATCACTATCTGTATCTGCTTTCTGCCTATTTGATTATTTTTACAAATCTGCCACAAGTTGTGGGTTTATTATATTAAAAATTGCCCCTGGTGTTTTATAATATATAGACTTTTCACAATCAAATTGCAAAACTGTACTTTGGCCCCGGTAAAGAAAATGAAATAAAATTTTAACTAGGAAGTTACCAAAGCATCATATTTTATGGGATTTTGTGTCAAGTATTCACGTTATTAGTCCACAGTGCATGCCAAAGAATAAAGAGAGGAAGGCTACTTATTTAAAGCCAGGAGATTCTAATGACAATCAAGGGAAGTGTTCAAGCTTGGACACCTCAGTTAGGCCTCCAAGTAACCTGGACTTTCCTGAGCACCCATTAGAGGAACCAATGCTAGTCTCTCTTCAGTCCCAGCTTCTAAACTTACTTTGGGATATTTCAAAATTGTTCCTTCTACTACAGAAGGTTTCCCTAGGTGCAGGGAAAATTGTAAAAGGAGAAGAGTATGATGGGGACACGGTTGTCATTCCACAGACCTCTTGGCCCATTCCCACCTTGAGGCAGCAAGTAGAAGTTATGTCATGTGGCTAAGTGTATTTCTTTGTTCGTTACTGGGCTCATCCTTTAAAAAAATATTTTTTTTCCTTATTATCCTTCATTCTGTATTCCTTAATGAAGCCCAGGTATTGTGAAAAATAGGTGTTCGACCTTAGCTCCAAAGTAGATTTCTGTTAGGATTTCAACAGCTGCTTCCAAATGCATCTTAGGAAACATGGAGTTAGAAATTTTGCTTCTAAATAGTGTTGATGGTGGTCCAAATAATCTTCCCCCCTTAAAACTTGACCCTTTTGATTTTGCTTCTCAACAGTAAAAATAATGTATTCTATGTCTGCTGTGTACCCTGCACACAAAAGGTAATTTGGAAAACCTTGTCCACTGACAATGCTTCAATTAGAATTTGTAAAATTCATTTAACATAATCTCTCCACTTTCTTCATCCTGAATCAAAATCTTTATCAAAGATACAAGTTACTACAGAAATCTACATTCAACATCAGGAACACTGATTCATATTTCCAAAGGAAATGGACACTCACCAGTTTGGATTTCCTCATTCACACGGAGTCATTGCTGACGAGGCTGGTTGCTTTTCCTTTATTCCTGTTTGAAAACACAACAGTGGGGTGTCGGGAAGCTTTCTATGCCAATAGGCTCTCAATCATCCCAATAATTCCAATTGAGCAAAGAACCCACAAGCCAAAGAGGAACAAAAATAGTTATATCGCCTTTTAAAATAATAAATGATTTAAGCCGACATTGTCAATTTGAGACACATCTTCTAGGTTTGGGCCAGATTAAGCCTCCTCTAAGAAAGAAAAACAGAAAACCTTTTTAAGCTGCCAGATTTTTTTTTTCCTTGCTGGTTACATAACTTATTGGCAAAGTCATACTTTCTCGTTGCTAACCCTCTTAGACGCCCCAGTATAGCCACGGGTTTTTAGGAACTCTAGGACTCTATATAGTCACTATTAGATTAATAGTGATTACATCCGGGCTTCCCTGGTGGCGCAGTGGTTGAGAGTCCGCCTGCTGATGCAGGGGACATGAGTTCGTGCCCCGGTCCGGGAAGATCCCACATGCCGCGGAGCGGCTGGGCCCATGAGCCATGGCCGCTGAGCCTGCGCGTCCGGAGCCTGTGCTCCACAACGGGAGAGGCCACAGCAGTGAGAGGCCCGCGTACAAAAAAAAAAAAAAAAAGTGACTACATCCTTTAATGATGTTATACAATCCACACCTCTTTGGACAAGGAGCATTTACGGCTATTGTGAAAAACACAGGCCCCCTTCAACTGTAGTTCTGTGGAATCAATTTCAGGACAACACCATAGGGACACTCGGAATTCAGTCCTCATTGTGGCCCGAAAGCTTCCTGACTCAATTTCAGAAGCAATTCACTGTCTTTCGATGCAATATCCACTCTAGGCTGTGTCTCTTGTTTTTTTTTTTTTTTTAGTGTTTTTATTTTTATTTATTTATTTTTATTTATTTATTTATTTATTATTTTTTTTTTATTAGTTTCTGCTTTATAACAAAGTGAATCAGTCATACATATACATCTGTTCCCACATCCCCTCCCTCATGCATCTCCCTCCCTCCCACCCTCCCCATCCCACCCCTCCAGGCGGTCACAAAGCACCGAGCTGATCTCCCTGTGCTCTGCGGCTGCTTCCCACTATCTATCTACCTTACGTTTGGTAGTGTATATATGTCCATGCCTCTCTTTCCCTTTGTCACAGCTTACCCTTCCCCTTCCCCATATCCTCAAGTCCATTCTCAAGTAGGTCTGTGTCTTTATTCCCGTTTTACCCCTAGGTTCTTCATGACATTTTTTTTTTTTTAATTCCATATATATGTGTTAGCATACGGTATTTGTCTTTCTCTTTCTGACTTACTTCACTCTGTATGACAGACTCTAGGTCTATCCACCTCATTACAAATAGCTCAGTTTCGTTTCTTTTTATGGCTGAGTAATATTCCATTGTATATATGTGCCACATCTTCTTTATCCATTCATCCGATGATGGCTGTGTCTCTTGTTTTGTTGTGTTTTGTTTTTCTCTCTTCTCGATGTTAGTAGAGAGTTTTAACTGTGAAAGCAAAGCATCTCTCACAGGGAGAGCAGCAGTCACTGCTGACGGGGAAGGCTGGATCCAGAAAGCATTGCTCCAAGGAGAGAGTAAAGCTGAATCATGGTCGCCTGGAGGGCAGGGACCTGGTCTGTGATGTTCTCCTTGTGCTCCAGGCACACAGTGGGCTCTGGATACATATTTGCAAAATGACTGAATGAACAAAATAATGAGGAGACAGATAGTTTGTGATGAGGGCAAAATTGTATTCCTGGACGAAGGCTGGGGTGTTGAGGAATGGTTTAGGATGGGTACTCAGGCAGGAAAAAGGAAGATCACTGGACAGCAATTCAGCAGACTGAGCTTCAAGTTCTGACTCTTTTATTCGCTAGTCTCAAGATCTTGACCTTGGTAATGAAACTCTCTGTGCCTCATTCATAAATTTCCTCCTCCATAAATTGAGAGAGCTGGATGCCAGGAGTCCCTTAAGGTATGTTTCTACTTGAAGTTCTCTCAAGAACTTTACAGTCCTTGACCATCTCAAAGTAGAAGTTCACTACAAAATGATGACTATGGGACTTCCCTGGTGGTCTAGTGGTTAAGAATCTGCGCTTTCACTGCAGGGGATGCAGATTTGATCCCTGGTCGGGGCAACTAAGATCCCAAGATCCTGCATGCCATTCTGTGCGGCCAAAAAAAAAAAAAATGGCTATAAAAGGCTCCTCTAACATAATTGCTGCTGAGAATAGTCCTTTTCTCCCCCTCCCATTATCTATTATCTTGGCTGGCTTCCTGGTTCCTGACGGTATAGAATCTTATCTGCATCTGTGTGGAGATAGGTCTGAATGACCTAAATGACCGTATGACTCAAGTGAATGTGCCAGGGTTTCAGTGGAATGGAGCTAAACATGACTCTGGGAGCTGGCGGTCACAGGATGCTGGCTGCCTGCAGGAGTGTGGACCTCTCCTCACCTGCCTGTCCTTCACCTCTCACCCCATCCCCTTATCAGCCAGGCCATAAGGATGGGGGTAAAGGAATGGCATTTGCTAAAGAAAAGGGGTTTCTGTGGGTGTTTGTTCTCACATAGGGGATAGTTTGGAGCCATCTGATGTTATAACTTTAGATTTCTTCCTGGTTGAAAAGTGTGCCTTAGTCCACAATTAAATAAGAGTGAAAATTGGCTTGAGTAATTCAGATGCTTCAAAAATATTTTCAAAATAACTCATTTGATAGACCTGTGTACGCTTGGAAGGCATTTACCTTTAATCTCAGGACAGGTGTCCATTTGCTAAGATTCTGAGTGCTTTCTGAGACTTAATTTCATTAAATAAGCCTAAGGTTAATTTTAATTTAGTTTTATTTTCTTGCTGTGTTCCAAATGCATGTAAAGTTATCTAAAAGTGTGTGGAAAACCTCAAGTTCTGTCTTTCGCAGTTCTCACCCCCCAAATAAGTATAAGAAACATTTGATGTGTTCTTATCCTAACAAAAAATGGCATAGTTTTATGTTTACTGATGCAATCAATGACCCAAGGTAGGTGAATTGTATTTTCGCAGTAGACTCTGGACAGGAGGAGCCACCAGAAAATTGTCTCTGTGCCAAGAGAATTGGACCCACATGCTGAAACATGCCCATACCTTGTGGTGGTGAGGATGGTGCCAGAGCCAAGGCAGCCCACAAGTGGACTTGGTCCTAAGTCAGTCTGCTGCAAGGTGTTCAGAGGTTTTCAGGACAGCCTGTGTCCATCAATAGCTCCTCTCTTAGGGGCCAGGACCTTATCTTACTTATCCTGGTATCCTCAGCACCCACCATTATGGCTGGCTCCTAGCAGGCTCTCAATAAAATTTGTGGGTTGAACAAATGGACAAAGAAATCATTCACTGATTTAAATCACAGCATTTAATAGATGCATAAGGACTCTCCTCTCATGTCACCAAGCTCTGGCAAAGGAAGAAGCCTTAGGGAAGTGCTTAGGAGAAGAGCCATGAGTGTTGTGTTTTTTATTTTTGTAAATTTATTTATTTATTTTTATTTTTGGCTGCATTGGGTCTTTGTTGTTGTGCGTGGGCTTTTCTCTAGTTGAGGCGAGCAGGGGCTACTCTTCTTTGCGGTGTGTGGGCTTCTTATTGCGGTGGCTTCTCTTGTTGCAGAGCACAGGCTCTAGGCACGCGGGCTTCAGTAGTTGTGGCACTCGGGCTCAGTAGTTGTGGCTTGCGGGCTCTAGAGCACAGGCTCAGTAGTTGTGGCACATGGGCTTAGTTGCACTGTGGCATGTGGGATCTTCCCGGACCAGGGCTCAAACCCGTGTCTCCTGCATTGGCAGGTGGATTCTTAACCACTGTGCCACCAGGTAAGTCCCTGTCAATTAGTTTTTGCTAAAGGTCATTCCTTCTAAAGCTACCTAGACTCATGGCAATGCTCAAAGCAAAAAGTGTGCCTGATACACTGTACCGAGGATTATTTTCAATAGCCAGTAAAATAGATTTTAAAAATTCTCTTCCTGTATCCTACTGGCTAGGGGCCCTGGGATTCAGTCCAGCCAAAACACACACATCCTATCCAGTGGTGCAGTGTGATTTTGTTAGCCTTTTCCCTCACAGAATGTTCAAAGAAATTGTTCATGGTTATTTCTTTGTGAAGTTTTTGATTGGATTAAAACACCAATATAAATTGAATTTAAACTGCCCAATGGCAATTTTTTTTATTAAAAATAAAACAAGGGGCTTCCCTGGTGGCGCAGTGGTTGGGAGGCCGCCTGCCGATGCAGGGGACGCGGGTTCGTGCCCCGGTCCAGGAAGATCCCACATGCCACGGAGCGGCTGGGCCCGTGAGCCATGGCCGCTGAGCCTGCGCGTCCGCAGCCTGTGCTCTGCAACGGGAGAGGCCACAACAGTGATAGGCCCGCGTAATGCAAAAAAAAAAAAAACAAAAAATAAAACAAATCCTAAACTCCTGGGGGACAGAACCAGTAGCTTATATTTCTCTCTCTATTGCACAGCACTTACCTAGCTCAGTGCCTGGTACAAATAAGAACTCTGTAAGTTCATTTGTTGGATGAATGAATTTACTTATTCATGAATAAATTCTTTATTCATGAATGAACTTATTTACTCACTCATTACTTTTCTTCCTTTCCTTGCATTTTATCTGCCATTTTCTTTATTCTTTGGACTCAGTAATACTTTTCATATCATTTTCAATAAGAGAGCTGAATAAATGCATATTGACCTGACCTGAAAAGAGTAATGAAAACAGACAGAAAATCTTTAGCAATTGGACCTAAATCCTCCCAGTGAGTTGCAAATTAATCCAGTGAAATATTCCGGATGTTTTGGATTAGGGAATTCTATCCCAGACAGGTCACACTCTCTTACTAACCTTGGGTTGAAGGAAGATTCCTCTAATCCAAAACATCCTGCGATTTTAATTTAATTGCACAACAACACGTTGTGCAAGTGAAGTTGAACTTCAAGATGACGTAGCAGAAAGTCCCTGCTTTGATAATGAAAACAGATGCCATCTAGAGCAATAAAAATGACTGCACCAGGCCGAGCAGTCAGAGACAGGTCCAAACAAGCTGGAATGGCTTTTTTTTTTTTTTTTTTTTTTTTTTTTTGCGGTATGCGGGCCTCTCACTGTTGTGGCCTCTCCCGTTGCGGAGCACAGGCTCAGGATGCGCAGGCTCAGCGGCCATGGCTCACAGGCCCAGCCGCTCCACGGCATATGGGATCCTCCCGGACCGGGGCACGAACCCGTATCCCCTGCATCGGCAGGCGGACTCTCAACCACTGCGCCACCAGGGAGGCCCTGGAATGGCTTTTATTTAACGTGATGTTAGGAGCAATATAATTCTGTGTCATTTGGGGTTAAACTTTAATTTCACAGTTTTTAAATATAAAACTGCATTTGTTATTTGCACACCAAGTAGACCGTCTAGCCATCTTTACTCTTTTTCCTTCTCGAAACACAACTTACTTTTATGTTCTGCCAACTCTTCTTTCTGACCTCTTACATCTGTCTGTTTGTTGTCCCCGTAAAATCCCAGCTCTTTCCAACCTCTGCTCTCCTGTCCTGTCCCACTTTGCTCTAAGGAACTCCAAGAAGCAAAGGTAAACCCCCTGCTCAAGAACATTTGAATATCCATCCATCCATCCATCCATCCACCCATCCATTCAACATCCATTAAGTATCTTCTATGTGTAAGGCATTTTGCTTGGTTTGTGAGGGCAGATCAAAGAAAACCAAGTTATTGTTTCCATTCTTCAAGAGAGATTTAAACTTGAAGGGAAGATTGAAGCAGAAGGGGGAACAGGAAAAAGATGGAGCTGATACACATAAATATAAGACACGTAGAGGCCCTACCAGGTCGTAAATAGGTCCCAAACCAAACTCTTCATGTTCCCCCACAAACCACTTCCTTTTCCAGCCTTCCTCGTGTGGTCATGGCTCCACAGCTGCTCCTCTGTCTTCAGGTGGTATTTTATTGTACCCATCTCACCCATCCACCTCTATTGTTGTCATTTATGCATTTGTCCACTTCTTGAGGAGGACTCTATCTTGAACCTGGAATCTGATGGCCGATCTGATTCCTAGTCACCTCCTCACCTCTGGAGATGACTCCAGTTTCCAGAGGAAAAGACACTTCTCAAGGCCTTGATTTATGCTAAAAACCACTTTACTTTTTTCCTTCACCATTGATCCCCATTTATTCTCATCTCCAAATTATTTGGCTTTTCTTGTTGTGTGGTTGAATGTCCAGAATTTTATCTAAGTGTTCCTTCCACTCTCCCACACTGTGCCTCAGTACCATCAGCATGACTGTTTTCCTGACCTACTATAGCAATGGCTTATGAAGCCCAGGGTTCCCTTGGGGGGGATCTGCATTATTCTAGGAAAAAAAGAACTTTGAAATGAAACAACTTAAGCTTCCTAAACCAAATTCCTGAAGGCTACTCTGCTTTTTAAATCAAAACTAACTATTCCTATCACAACGCAAATGCTTGAACTCTGTGTGCTTCTGTGAGATACAGAACAGCAGAAACTGCCCTTTATTCTTTTTTTTTTTTTTTTTTTTTTTTTTGCTGTACGCGGGCCTCTCACTGTTGTGGCCTCTCCCGTTGCGGAGCACAGGCTTCGGACGCGCAGGCTCAGCAGCCATGGCTCACGGGTCCAGCCACTCCGCAGCATGTGGGATCCTCCCGGACCGGGGCACGAACCCGTGTCCCCTGCATCGGCAGGCAGACTCTCAACCACTGCGCCACCAGGGAAGCCCAGAAACTGCCCTTTAAAGAACACTTTGTATGCAGTATTTAAGCTCTATTACTAGGTCAGCCTTTTTTTTCCTCTCCACATCCTTGTAAAATATTTACAAGCTTCCTAACATTTTCACACTGTCCATAATACACACAGACACCATTTATCCAAGCCTAGGATTCCTTGTGAGTTGGGGGAGGAAGCAAGGGATAGGGATGAGGATAAGATGGAGAGATGTTAATAAAATGATCACCACTGACGGGAAAAGCTATGAAAGATGTTGGAAGGGCAAGAGAGGCTGCAGACTATCTTTTCAGTGGAATGTTGGGTTATGATCTTTGCAGGGTTGTTTTATTCTATAGAGTTGAACATCTTTGTTTTTCACTATTTTACAACTCTGTTAAGGTAGAAGTTAACTTGTAGAAAACTAATAGTGATACAAATGATTCCTGTTCACAGCAGTGCAAACGATCCTGTTCATGGCAACTGAAAGGAATTTTGTCAGGGAGAGACTATAAAAACCAGTTGTAAAAGAGTCATGTATCACAATGTTCATTGCAGCTCTATTTACAATAGCCAGGACATGGAAGCAACCTAAGTGTCCATCGACAGATGAATGGATAAAGAAGATGTGGCACATATATACAATGGAATATTACTCAGCCATAAAAAGAAACGAAATTGAGTTATTTGTAGTGAGGTGGATGGACCTAGAGTCTGTCACACAGAGTGAAGGAAGTCAGAAAGAGAAAAACAAATACTGTATGGTAACACATATATATATGGAATCTAAAAAAAAAATGGTCATGAAGAACCTAGGGGCAGGATGGGAATAAAGACGCAGACCTACTAGAGAATGGACTTGAGGACACGGGGAGGGGGAAGGGCAAGCTGTGACAAAGTGAGAGAGTGGCATGGACATATATACACTACCAAACGTAAGGTAGATAGATAGTGGGAAGCAGCCGCATAGCACAGGGAGATCAGCTCGGTGCTTTGTGACCACCTAGAGGGATGGGATAGGGAGGATGGGAGGGAGGGAGACGCAAGAGGGAGGAGATATGGGGATATATGTATATGTATAACTGATTCACTTTGTTATAAAGCAGAAACTAACACACCATTGTAAAGCAAGTATACTCCAATAAAGATATTAAAAAAAAAAAAAAAACCCAAACCAGTTGTAATATCTTACTGATTCCATTGTGAATTAATAATAGTTAATAATAAATAACTCACAGATTAATGATGACCATTTATTATTTGCATGAGAGTCATGATTTTACCTTTTTAAAAATTACCCTCTTAAAAAAAATTACCCTCTAATGCTGCATCACTGGGTTGCTTTCAGATTACAATCCTTATTGTCACTTCTGCTTATTTTATTCATTCAGCCTGTAAGGAGAAGTGTCTAAGTTTATTAACACTGTAATTGATTTTCTTTGATCATTATTTGAATATTTTTCAGAAGTAAATAACTTTCATAAAGGCAAAGGCTTTGGTATCAAAGGAAACTAAGAGGCCCAGAATGAGTAGTTGGTCGCATCAAGGGCTGGAGATGGTTCTATCACATGTTCCCCTTTTGCACAGGTAGTTGGGAGCCACTCAGGGGATGGAAGGAAGGGAAAAGGAATCAGGGCCTGGTGACTGCTTGACAGAGGAGGGCGCTCTCGGGCCAGAACACATTGAAGTGTTTGAAAAGTGCTCAGAAAAGCAGATGAAAAAATTAAATGGTGGTCAAGTACCACTTTATTCTAAATAGAAGCTAAGTGTTAGCCAGGAAAAAAGAGGGGAAGAATTTATGAAGGGATCTGGAAGCAACCAGAAATGGGGAAAAGATAAGCAACTCTAAGGATTCTGTGATGCTACAATTCAGAGCTTTTAGCAGTTCAGTTCCTGCCAAGTATTTATCTGATTGGAAGGAAATAGACCACCTATGTGTTCAGGGATACAAAAGAGAAATACCTAATTTATGCTTGTTCCACTGATCAGAGATTATATGCTGCTTGTGCAGGACTGAGGCCTCCACACCCTGTTTGTTTGGCTGGTTGGCGTTTCTGAAATGTTTTGGACATAAATGCTTTTGGACAGGGTGTGCCCTCTGATGACAGGCCCCCTTCTCTCTGCAAGAGACCGTAAGGCCTCCCTCGGTTGTTTTACCCACGGAAACATTTGAGTGTGCACCCTCAACTAATAACTACATCTTTAAGCAGTTTTTGAAACCATTTACACAGATGTAACGATGTGACATTATTTGTAGCATTTAGCCAGAGCCAAAGTAAGTTCAAGCTCTACCCCTATATGAACAAAATCACCCTTTGGCAAGTTCCCAAAATACAGGCAGAGGACTTGCCCTGCAAAATCCTCTTTTTTGGCAACACCCGGCCAGTGCTATCTTTTCTTCGTGTCATTTATGTGTTTACTTTATTTATTTATTTATTTATTTTTCCAGTAAACAGGGTGATTTTATTAGTGGATTTTACTGTATATCATGAATTCTTCTTATTATTTTTTACATCTTTATTGGAGTATAATTGCTTTACAATGGTGTGTTAGTTTCTGCTTTATAACAAAGTGAATCACCTATACATATACATCTGTTCCCATATCTCTTCCCTCTTGCGTCTCCCTCCCTCCCACCCTCCCTATCCTACCCCTCCAGGCGGTCACAAAGCACAGAGCTGATCTCCCTGTGCTATGCGGCTGCTTCCCACTAGCTATCTACCTTACGTTTGGTAGTGTATATATGTCCATGCCTCTCTCTCGCTTTGTCTATGTGTTTACTTTAAATGTACAACTGCTAAAATTGTCCAAATAAATTTCATTCTATGCCCATTTATTCTTCAGTTTTCCAGGTTATTCGAGCAGCAAGTCTAGTCCTTAAACAAGAATATTAGTCCCTTTAACTTGTGATTATGAAGTCCTCTAGCCTGACATCAATCTATCTAAGAGGCAGACATAAGTCCCAAGACAGACCCATGATTTACACCGCCTTGGATGTTGTTCATCATGATGAATACTTCCATGGCCCAGGCACTAACTACTTCATAGGTATTATTTTTTAAAATTCTCATCTTATGGTGTTAGAATCCTAATTTCAGATATGAATAAAAGCTAAAAGAATTCTGAGGCTTAAAATTTAAATCACTGAGCTACTATATAACACAGCTACTGTTAAATCTAAGTCTAAAGCACTTGCCCTAAATCTCCAAGCCATTCAAAAGGCCCTTTAATTATGGTACCACAAAAATACTCATGCCCATCTAGCAGGTGAATAATTATGCCTGTGGCAAAGAAGGAATACACACACCTACACTTTAAAAGTTTATACTATGTACTCCTCTTAGGTCTTAGATAAATCGTTTACACTGTCATTGTTCATGATCAAGGTAGATTCAAGAAGACTCTTTCCAGGGACTTCCCTGGTGGTTCAGTGGTTAAGAATCTGCCTTCCAATGTAGGGGACGCAAGTTCAGTCCCTGGCCGGGGAACTAAGATCCCACATGCTGCGGGGCAACTAAGCCTGCACGCTGCAACTACTGAGCCTGCGTGCCACAGCTAGAGAGCCCGAGTGCCACAACGACTGAGCCCAAGTGCAGCAACTAGAGAGAAGCCCAAACGCCGCAACGAAGATACCACTGCCACAACTATGATCCTATGCAGCCAAAAAACCCAAAACCAAAACAAAAAAAGAAGACTTTTTCCAATAGATTCAAGAGAACATTTTTTCCCCAGTAGCACCCTTTAAATTTACCTTCTAGCCCTCGGGTGTTTCTTCACTATTATTTGACATCTGCTATGTTTAGAGACTTTCCAGAACAGGTGTTCTTAACCAGGGGTCCATGAACTTGGATTTTGTCAAATGCTTTTCCCACACCTACTGAGATTGATCATGTGATCATCCTTGCATCCCTGAGATAAATCCCATTTAGTCATGATGTATTATTCTTTTTATTATTTTACTATTTTTTATTGTGGTAAAATATATATCACATAAAATTTGCCATGTTTAAGTGTATTCTTCTTTTACATGTTGCTGGATTTGATTTGCTTGTATTTTGTTGAGAAATTTTGTGTACATTGAATGAGAATATTGGTCTGTAGTTTTCTTTCTTGTGTGATGTCTTTGTCTGGTTTTGATATCAGAGTAATATTGACCTCATAAAATGGGTTTTTATTTTATTTAATTTTTTTAATTTTTTTTTTTTTTTGCGGTACGCGGGCCTCCCGCTGCTGTGGCTTCTCCTGTTGTGGAGCACAGGCTCCGGACGCGCACGCTCAGTGGCCATGGCTCACGGGCCCAGCCGCTCTGCGGCATGTGGGATCTTCCCAGACCGGGGCACGAACCCGTGTCCCCTGCATCAGCAGGCGGACTCTCAACCACTGTGCCACTAGGGAAGCCCTATTTTTTTAATATCTTTATTGGAGTATAATTGCTTTACAATGTTGTGTTAGTGAGTTTTTTAAAACTTTATTGAAGTATAGTTGATTTACAATGTTGTGTTAATTTCTGCTTTACAGCAAAGTGACTCAGTTATACACATATATATTCTTTTTCATATTCTTTTCCATTATGGTTTATCACAGGGTATTGAGTATATTTCCCTGTGCTATACAGTAAGGCCTTGTAGTTTATCTATTCTATATATAATAGTTGGCATCTGCTAATCCCAAACTCCTAATACTTCCCCCCCACCCCCTCTCCTTGGCAACCACAAGTCTGTTCTCATGTCTGTGAGTCTGTTTCTGTTTCGTAGATACGTTCATTTGTGTTGTATTTTAGATTCCACATGTAAGTGATATCATATGGTATTTGTCTTTTTCTTTCTGACTTACTTCACTTTATATGATAATCTCTAGGTCCATCCATGTTGCTTCAAGTGGCATTATAAAATGGGTTCTAAAGTGTTTCCTGTCTGGGAATTCCATGGCAGTCCAGTGGTTAGGGCTCTGTGCTTCCACTGCAGGGGGCACAGGTTCGATCCCTGGTTGGGTAACAAAGATCCCACATGCCGCTGTGTGGCAAAAAAAAAAAAAGTATAGAAGTGTTTCCTCTTCTGCACTTTGGAAGAGTTTGTCTGACATGTAGGATGGAGTTTGATTATGGTGGGGTTTGTTTGTCGAAGTAGGGGGCACCTGCATTTTATTACAATGTGATGAGGAAATATTGACTCATATATAGACTATGCATTTCAATAAAAATTTAAAAATCACTACAAGTAAATATGACAAAATAAACGAGTGCCCTCCTCATGAGATAGAGGAAGGAGTTAAAAATCATATAGTTTAGGAGGCAAATGAAAATATATTTGAAATAGACACAAAAGTAATAGGTTTTTGTTTTTGTTTTTGTTTTGCGGTACGCGGGCCTCTCCTGTTGCGGAGCACAGGCTCCAGACGTGCAGGCTCAGTGGCCGTGGTTCACGGGCTCAGCCTCTCCGCGGCATGTGGGGGTCCTCCCGGACCGGGGCATGAACCCATGTCCCCTGCATCGGCAGGTGGTCTCTCAACCACTGCACCACCAGGGAAGTCCTCTGCTGAATTATTTTGAAGCAAGTGTCAGATATCAAAATTATTTTACCCACAGTCTATATCTGAAAAAACGTGGGCTTTAAAAGCATAGTCTGGGGCTTCCCTCATTGCGCAGTGGTTAAGAATCCACCTGCCAGTGCAGGGGACATGGGTTTGATCCCTGGTCCGGGAAGATCCCACATGCCATGGAACAACTAAGCCCGTGCGCCACAACTACTGAGCCTGCGCTCCACAGCCTGCGAGCCACAACTACTGAGCCTGCGTGCTGCAACTACTGAAGCCCATTCGCCTAGAGCCCGTGCTCCACAACAAGAGAAGCCACTGCAATGAGAAGCCCTTGCACCGCAACGAAGAGTAGCCCCTGCTCACCACAGCTAGAAAAAGTCCGCTCGCAGCAACAAAGACCCAACGCAGCCAAAAAAAAAAAAAAAGGCATAGTCATGGGACTTCCCTGGTGGCCCAGTGGCTAAGACTCCGTGCTCCCAATGCAGGGGGCCCAATCCATGGTTGGGGAACTAGATCCCACATGCCGCAACTAAAGATCCCACATGCTGCAATGGAGATCCCACACGTGGCAACGAAGATCCCACGTGCCGCAACTAAGACCCAGTGCAGCCAAATAAATATTTTAAAAAAAGAAAAAGAAAAGAAATATGGAGCAAATCAAACCTATTAAAAAAAAGCATAGTCACATAAACATCATTGCCACCTCTCCCAATTTAGAGTATTTCCTTAACACCATCGAATATCCAAGCAATGTTTTGAGTAGCCCTCATTTCCTCATTATTTATTTTTTAAAATGTCTTTATTTCATATTCCTCATAATTTAAAAAAATTTTACAGTTGGTTTGTTAAGTCAGTCTCCATATAAGACCCCTATATTCGCTGTTGCATTTGGCTGATATGTCTCTTAAAACTCTTTTAATCTATAGGTTCCCCTTATTATCTAATTCAATAAATCACAACTTCATACAAGGCTCTGGGCTACAGGGGATTTTGTAACAATCAGAAGTCTCCAAATATGGAACTGGCTGCCTTTAAGTTAGTGAAGTGGGGAATGGAAAGTTGTGAATTATCATCAGATGCTGCAGAGGGAATTCCTGCAGAGGTCGAGGGATGGGATTCAACGATACCCATGTCCTTTCTAACCTGGGAGTGGGTGAGAGATTTGTACACTATAATTTGTGTGATGTCACTATTAAAGTGGCTTGTTTGGGGTGGAGAATGACAACCATTTATACAAATAGACACAACATGTGTTTCCCTCCAAGTTCAGTTTCCATTTACAGCCTTGTCCACAGAGCCTGAGCATATCAGAGAATCAGCCAGAGTGAGCCCTCAGGGAAAGTCTCCAGGGCACGTTCATCCTGGGAGCCCTCTTCACACACGACAGGACAGGCTTTCTGCGAATCACAGCAACCCCCTGTTGGCCAGGCGCTTCCTGAACTTGCAACTTCTTTTCTTCCTTCTCTCTCCAGCTGTCTTCTATTTAAATCATATACTTCTCTCTTCTTCTGATACCCACCACCTGCCTGGGGTTAATTGGCCGCTAAGTTCTTAGTCCAAGGGGAAATGAGAAGCAAGTGGACACATCTGGGGCTTGGAAAGTTCTTCACCTACAGCCTGTGTGCTTTCAGAGTCACCCAGCAAGTACCGAGCCCTACTGTGCGCCAGGCTCCGAGACAGGTGCTGGGGTCCATGGAGGAGACACAGGTTCCGCTCTTCCGGGCTGAAGGAGGAAGGAGATGAGAAAGGAGCAGACACGGGGGAGTCCGGAGGGCGAGAGCAGGGCAGGGGGCCTCACGGAGGAGGAGGAGGCGCCCTGCTGGGCAGAGCGTGTGTCACTTGTGACCTGAGGAAGAGGGAGAGTCGGTCAGTGAAGAGGAGAGAGGGCTCCAGGCAGGGGAAAGACGGGTGCAAAGGCCCAGAACAAAGGGGGATCGGTGAGTTCCAGGAGCTGAAAGGGATTAAGGCGCGTTGGAGCTCAGGCTGGAGAGAGAGAGAGAGTCTCGAGATGAAGCAGAGAGGAAGGAGGCAGGACTCAGGTGGTGGTGCCTGTCCCCGCGCCCTCGACACGGGGTCCGAGTCACCCCCGTTTCCTCCTAGGCACACAGTCTTCAGTCCTAAAGGAGTCCTTCCCCAGCCTCTCAAACGCCCCACCAGAGTCTTTCCCTGAGGGGTTAAAATCCAGCCTTTGCTCAGCACCTGCTGGGGGCAGGCAAGGCACTAGGCCTGGGAGAAAAACAGGAAAAGCCCGCGGCCCTCCAGTAAGGAGCTCATAACGTTATATTCTGTCTCTCTTTTTAAAACACCAAATATTTACCACAACAAATACATCCAAGAACCAAGCCTTTAAAAATTAAAGGCTGAAAAAAAGAAAAAGCCATATCATCAACTCTTTTAGACTAAACTTTAAAATAGAGGGGACACATCACTACAGGTAAATCGAAACTCTAAGGCAATAGATAGCTTTCTAACTCCCTTGACAATTTTTTGTAATTGAGGTATAATTGACACATATCATTATATTAGTTTCAGGTGTGCATCATGATGATTTGAAATTTGGATATACTGCAAAGTGATCACCACAGCAAGTCTAGCTAACATCCATCATCACTTTTAAGATCTACTCTTAGCAACTTCCAAATATACAAGACAGTGTATTAACTGTCGTCACCGTGCTGTACATTACATCCCTACGACTTCCTTTATAACTGGAAGTTTGTACCTTTTTAGTATCTTCACCCACTTTGTTCCTCCCACTTCCTGCCCACATCTTCAATAAGCAATCTACTCTTTGTGGCTTTGAGTTCTGTTTCAATGTGAAGTTTTTTCTGTTTTCTTTTGTTTCTGTTTTTTGTTTATTTTTTATTTTTATTTTTTTGGCGGTACGCGGGCCTCTCACTGTTGTGGCCTCTCTGTCGTGGAGCAAAGGCTCCGGATGCGCAGGCTCAGTGGCCATGGCTCACGGGCCCAGCCGCTCCGCGGCATGTGGGATCTTCCCGGACCGGGGCACGAACCCGCGTCCCCTGCATCGGCAGGCGGACTCTCAACCACTGTGCCACCAGGGAAGCCCATGTTTTTTTGTTTATTTTTGACAAAATGTATTTAATTTAAGAGTGAGGATGAGAAACCCGGTGCCACGACTACACCGTGGGACCTGACTGCACCGACCATGGCGCTTAGAATCCAGGGCTCCCTGGCCATTGGGTTTCTGCTCAGGACACTCCTGAGACCTTCGCGTATATTAACAACACCCTGGGGAGGGGATACAGTACAACACGGGCTGAGGAAGAGATGGGCAGCGGGCGTCCCAGGCGGCCGTAATGCCCAACGATTCCCAGTGACAAGGGACCAGGGGAGAGCTCTTCTCTCAACCAGGCACCACCCTGTGATGTCTAAGTCTAGGCTGAATACTAATAGCAAATTCCATTGACATCCCATTTCCTGAAGCTCTCATTTTTAAAACTCAGCTGATCTTGATCTTGAGTGTGCATCAGAATCACCTGGAGGGTTTGTGAACCCAGGGGCCCCACCCCTGGAGTCTGACTCAGCAGGTCTGGAGAGTGTCTGGAAATTTGCACTTGTGACAAGTTCGCAGGTCATGCTGACGCTCTTGGTCCAGGGACCACACTCTGAGAATCACTGATGAACTTGTTCCACAAAAACTGCTCAAGGGCTGCTCTGTGCCAGGCTGTTAAGCTTTAGGAGGACACAAACCCCTGCCCTCCAGGGGTTCGCCCACTAGTGGAGGAAAGAGAAATAAAAAGGAAGTGACGCAACGCAATAAAACCAGGCTCTGATGGGGTCAGAAGAGGCTGTGATGGGCACAGAGAAGAGGAACGGCCCCATCCGTCCGGGGGCGCTGAGAGCAGGTTAGCCTGGGCTTTTGAAGGGAGGGGAGTGAATGTGAGATGAGGGAGAAGGAGCCACGTGCACAGAAAGGGCAGGAGGCCCACGGGCAGTGGCCTGTGTCTCAGTGGAACTGGGAGGGGGCGATGCGGGGAGAGCGCTCACAGAAAGTGACCAGGGATGAGGAGGGAGGAGGACTCCATCAAAGACTGGTAAAGCGTCCCGAGGGGGGTGAACCCTGATGGGATTTGCCTTTTGGGAGGATCGTTCCGGTGGTAGAGGGGGATAAAGATGGAGGTGGCGTAAGGGTGGGGACAGACCTGCCTGGAGGCTGTTCTCTGGAGCACACGAGGCAGGTTTAAGCTTGGGCGGCTTAAACAACAGAAATTCATTCTCTCAGCGTTCTGGAGGCCAGGAGTCCAAAATCAAGGTGTGGGAAGCGGTGGCTCCCTCCGGGGGCTGTGAGGACCGTCTGTTTCCTGCCTCTCTCCTAGTTTCTGGTGATGTGTTGACAATCTCTGGTGTTCCTTGGCTTGGAGACACAGCACCACCATCTCTGCCTGCATCTTCTGCTGGTGGTGTCCCTGTGTACAAACGTCCCCTTTTCATAAGGACACCAATCATACAAGCTGGATTAGGACCCACCCTAATGAGCTCACCTTACTTACATCTGCAACACCTCAAGCTCACATTCTGAAGGACTGAGCATGAGGAATTCTGTGTCTGAATTTGGGGGTCGGGGACACAACTCAGCCCATAACAGGCACTACCAAATCCGCTCCCCCAGCTCTCTGCTGAGTTACTAAAAGTTGGGAGGACATGACCTCCGTGGCCCCATCAGATCCTCCAGCCAATCTCTGAGACAGAACGTGCCTCACACATGTATATGGTTAGACATATGGAACTCGGGAGGGACATCTGAGTCGGGGGTGGAGACGTGGAGACTGGGGAACAGACAGGACATCCCAGGCAGTGTGTGGGGCCCTAGACAAGAGTGACGAGAGAGGGAGGGAAGGGAGGACGCTACTGTGTGGATGAAAAGGAGCTTTCCACACGTGCATCTCATTTACTCCCCACAAAAATTACGGCAGTAATTGAACAGGTGAAGTCACTGAGTCTCAGAGAGGCCATCTCTTGGTCAAATTCTCATAGAGCAGGTCTCAAACTCCAAGTTCAGAGCTCTTCTCACCACGTCCGCTCATTTATTCATTCAGCAGTCATTGGTGAGCTTTCCGCGTGTGTGCAGGTCTGTGTTCACACCATGGGCCCGAGTGGGATGAGAGGCGGGATGGAAAGAGCTGGAAACCCGCTGCTGTCCCCTCGTGGCAGGGAAGGCAGAAAAGGAGCCTGAAACAGCCCAAGAACAATCGCAGAGGCACCTGTGCAGACAGAGGCTGCTGTCCTACAGACCCTGCCACGAGTGGGCCCTGCACCAGCAGGGGTGCAGCCCCTGGAAGCTGCCTAGCAATGCAGACTCTCAGCCCCACCTGGACCTCCTGAGTCCGAATCTGCATATTAACAATATCCCCAGGTGACCTGGAGGCACATTCAAATATGGAAAGTGCTGGCCCCAACTACAGACAAACCCACCGACAGATGGAGGAGAAGTGTGATTAGTTAGGAAGGATTCCTGGAGGAGGCCTCTAGCAATGAAAGCAGATGCCATTTGGGAAGAAATGAGATATTTTGTCTCCAACAGTGGTTCTCAAACTTGACTGCAGGATGGAATCACCTGTGGTGTTGTTTTTTTAAATCTTTTAAAAATTGATTTTATTTATTTATTTTTGGCTGCATTGGGTCTTCGTTGCTGCACGCAGGCCTTCTCTAGTTGGGACGAGCGGGGGCTACTGGTGCGCAGGCTTCTCATTGCGGTGGCTTCTCTTGTTGCGAAGTGCGGGCTTCAGTAGTTGTGGCTCGTGGGCTCTAGAGCGCAGGCTCAGTAGCTGTGGCGCACAGGCTTAGTTGCTCCACGGCACGTGGGATCCTCCCGGACCAGGGTTCGATCCCGCATCTCCTGCATTGGCAGGAGGATTCTTAACCACTGGTGCCACCAGGTAAGTCCCCCAGGGGACTTTTTTTTTTTTTTTTTTTTTGCGGTACGCGGGCCTCTCAGTGTTGTGGCCTCTCCCGCTGCGGAGCACAGGCTCCGGACGCGCAGGCTCAGCGACCATGGCTCACGGGCCCAGCCGCTCCGCGGCATGTGGGATCCTCCCGGACCGGGGCACGAACCCGCGTCCCCTGCATCAGCAGGCGGACTCTCAACCACTGCGCCACCAGGGAAGCCCCCCAGGGGACATTTTTGAGTAGCAAAGGCGGGCAGAGCCTGAGCCTCCTCTCTCCACCTGGGTGGGTGCGTGGGCTCAGAGCAAGCACTTTTGGCAGTGTTTGCAGCCAGCTACTAGTAAGTGGGTGCCTGCGCGCTGGACCCGGTGTGCTGTGCAGCCCGCCTACCCGCCTCCATCAACTGCGCCTGCGGCCTTGCCTCACACCTGCCTGTGGCTCCTGGCAGCGTCCGCTCGGCCCCCCTTCATCAGGCAGCCTTGCACCTTGCGCGCTGGCTTCGCCTCACAGGCCTCAGCTGCGCTTAGAGGGCGCTCCTCCCCTCCCCGCCCCCGACCCTAGGCGTGTCCGGAAGGCGGCGTGGCTGGGGGTAGACGGGGCCGGAGCGGCCGCCGGTGCTCCACTCCAGGTTCCTATGGAGCGGAGGCGCCCGGGGCTCCAGACTCCCCGTCAGCGCCGGCAAGATGCTGCCGGCGTACCCGGAGGTGCAGCGCAGCCCGCTGCAGGACGCGAACCTCTGCTCCCGCCTGTTCTGGTGAGTGACTCGCCGGAGCTGCGACATCCCGTCAACGCGGGCCCCTGCCGGACGCCGCCGGCGCCCTTTAGGGGGCAGAGTGTTGGGCAGAGGGAGCGCTGTCCGCCGCCGCTGCAGCCTCCCCACGCCGGCGGCGTGTTCCCCTCTGCGCCCGGGCGCGCGGGGCGGGCGGGAGCAGGGCCGGGGAGGAAGACCCGGCGATCTGGTGGCTGGGGCACAGGGCCTGCCTCCCTTGCCGCTGGTCGCCCCGCCAGCCTGCAATGCCAGAGAGCAGGAGGCGGGGAGGCTGAGACCCGAGGCTGCCCCGGGGGCGTCACCACCCAGCGGGAGGAGGGGCTGCAGTCCCCGCACCCCACCGTTAGCCGGCTTCCCCCATGCCGCTCAGGAATTCGCAGTTTTGAACTAAAGCTGTAGCCTTTTTACCCCCAAAGCAATCAGCTTATTAACAACCTCCTGTATCTAGTTAGCGCCCTGGACCGCTGCCGGCTTCCAGTAATATCACCACCTCTTCCCATATATCTTATGTGACAGCGCGTTCCACCTCCACCCGGTCCTCTGTCCTTGTGTCTATGACCTCGTCTCTCTCTGCCTCCCTCTCTCTGTGTGTCTTTCACTGTATGTCCTGGTACCTAATCATAGCAAATTTCGTGTTGGTGAAAAACACTTATTTTTTAGTTTAAGGATTAAAAAACACTTATTTTTTATTTAATATTTATTTTATTCTTGAAAATGTTTTGATGGGGACACACAGCCACTACTGGAGTGTGGATTTGACCAGACCCTTTCCCTATTTCGAATATTTCCACTTCCACCTTTGAGGACCACCCTGGGGGTGGGGTCTTATCCATATCTTTAGGCTTTGGAGAAGCAGTGCATGGTCTTGATGCAGGTGGTCTGCCTAGGAATCATTTGGTCCTGAAACCACTGAAGGTGCCTTGAACTGGGAGGAAACACACAGATTAAAAACAGCTGAGAGAGGTGACGCTCTTAACTAAAGTTTTCCATCTAGTAGCTGGGACTACTAACAAGATGGGCCTGAAACTTGGGGCTTTTTTTTTTTTTTTTTTTTTTTTGGTTATTTATTTGGCTGCATTGGGTCTTAGTTGCGGCACACGGGATCTTTCGTTGCAACGCGTGGGCTTCTCTCTAGTTGTGGTTTGTGGGCTCCAGAGTGCGTGGGCTCGGTAGTTGCAACGCACAGGCTTAGTTGTCTCGTGGCATGTGGGATCTTAATTCCGCGACCAGGGATCGAACCCGCGTCCCCTGCATTGGAAGGCGGATGGTTTTTTTTTTTTGGCTGTGTTAGGTCTTCATTGCTGTGCACGGGCTTTCCTCTCTAGTTGCGGCGAGCGGGGGCTACTCTTTGTTCTGTTCTCTTGTTGCGGAGCGCAGGCTCTAGGCATGTGGGTTTCAGTAGTTGCAGCACTCGGGCTCAGTAGTTGCAGCATGTGGGTTCTAGGGCACAGGCTCAGTAATTGTGGCAGACGAGCTTAGTTGCTCCGCGGCATGTGGGATCTTCCCGGACCAGGGCTCGAGCCCGTCTCCCCTGCATCGGCAGGCGGATTCTTAACCACTGCGCCACCAGGGAAGTCTGAACCTTGGGGCTTTAATCACAGTTGGGTGATTATTAGATCTTTTGTTTCTGGACCTTAACCCATTCATCTTTCCCACAAATTCTGATATTTTCTTTTTCTATGGGATGGCCTAGGGGATCCCCAGGGGATGGGAGCTCCTATGCTTATTTTGATTGTGGTGTATTCAGTGTGTGTAGCTACATCTCTTGGCTATTTGATGGCCCTTAAGGCAAGAGGGGCCTAGAAGAAGGTGTATGGGTGTAGTTAATGTAAATAATAACAAAGTAGACACATGTGTCCTTAACTTCAGGCAGGGCATGGAACTCTCCAAACACCTTCTGTTTGTGCATTTTCAAAACGTATGTGGATGGAAATGGGAAGGTGAAGACTTCTCATTGATTTTGGTAGGCACCCATTTCCAGTTTTCCTGCTGGAAGGAAAGGAGCTGTTACCTCTTATTTTACACCTGAAGGCACTGAAGCAGAGAGGTTGCGTAAGTTGCCTACCATCACACAGCAAGTGAGTGGTGGTGCAGGATCCCAAACCAGGCGGTCTCGTTCTGGAGCCTATGTTCCTTGTGTAGGGAACTGCTGTACTTGTCACCGAATTGGTCGCCTGGACTCATGCCGGGGTCCTAGCCCAGGCTAAGAACCCTTATCTTGGCTGGGGCGGTTGTTTTTCCATTCGGATTCCCACAGCCAATAATTAAACCCATGGTGAATTTGGAACAGCACAAGCTTTATTCAATGGCCAAAGAATGGAGAAGCAGGAACTTAGTTTGCAAATCAACTTCTCAACCCAGTTTGGGCTGAGGCACTGTATATATATATATATATATATATATATATATATATAGGAGGGTCGAGGTAAAAGGGAGGGAATTGAGTCGAGAGGGAGGAATATTCGTGACTTATCTGAAACAGGCTCTTGTAACAGGTGAAACAGCTCACCCATCCCCACATAGCTTGTAAACAACAGAACTAGGATTAAGCCCGAAGCCCGGTTTCTTAACCGTCGTTACATTATTGCCTTCTTAGTACCTGTGGTCCTGTGGAATGTCTCATTAAGTCTAGTCTTCATCATCTCCTCTTACTCTGAAGACCTTCAAAGGTTCCCTGTTTCCTGCAGAGTCAAAATGTTAAACTCTAGGCTCCACTGGCTGCTCTGTTTCCCCGCACATGACCCTCCACTCTGGCGGGGGAGTGGGGAAGGGGGCTTGTCCCTGTGACCTGCCTCATTCATCCCCACTTTTGGGTCTTGGCTCACTCTGCTGGGCCCCCTGGGTTTGCCTTCTCATCTGTCCTTGATTTAAGCAAATGCTGCTGAGCCCTCCAGCAGCCCCACGACCCTCTCCCAGCACTTTCGTTCGTACTGGTCTAGGGCTTCCATTTATGTGCACGGCCAGTCCCGCACCGCCCAGCATCGTGTCAAGTGGGGTGATCCTGACTCCCCAGGAGTATTCTAAGGCCTTTCACGGCGGACTGTATCTGGTAGTTCTTTAGCATAGTGCCTGGCCCATGTTGGACACATCATGGGCATCAAATAAACACTGGATTGCCTGAAACAACAGGTGCAGGAAACAGCTGGGACCCCACAGAGGTCCAGGGTGGCTCAACCTGTTCTAGATGCCAGAGGAATGCAGAGGGAGGGAGCAGATTGGATTTAAGCATTCCTGGAACATCGGGCCTTGGCAGGGTCTCAGCGCAGGGGAGCTGGATCTTATGCAGAGTGGGAATAGATCTGAATCTTCCCCTTGTTCTGTGTGTTCATCTGTGTGTCTCAAACCAGCCCTACTGGACTTGATACCGACCAGGGTTCTTGCCCTTCCCCAGTCAGTAGAAATTGACTTGAGGCCAGACAAGAAATTCAGGCAAGGCTTTTTTGGGGACCCCTGAACTGGCTGCAGGAGGGAGCGAGAACAAGTGACAGGTTCCCTCGCTCGCTCGCTGAGGGGGGCTCATTCCTTATACTGGATGAGGGTGGGGTATGTCCAGGGGTCAGACTGGACGGGTGGCTTAGGTGGTCTGCCCACCCCTTTGTGGTGTTGAGTGCAGGGGGTCATGCGCAGTACCCTGCTTTTACTCCCGACACCCAGTTCTTTTGCTTCCAGCTCTTCAGAAATGGCAGTTGGATTTTTTTGTCTGTCTTTAATCTTTTGGTCCAGAATTTGCCCCAACTGTGCATGCACACAGTTATTTTTAGTCCCATATGGTTTCTTTGTATTTCGTAGCTGGAGGAGAGGTGTGTCCAGGTGCAAGCTGCAGGCCTGTCTCAGACTTGGTGGACCTGCTTTCTAAAGAGAGGAACTGTGCCCTGCACAGCCTGGTGTTCATGTAGACTGCGGGCCTGGCTCCTGGGCTGGGCTCTTGGGCCTTGCAGGTATTTAGAAACACCTCAGTCTTACTTGGATAACAGCGTTAGTCTGACTGTCTTCCTGATCACCATGAAATAAAAGAAGATTAAAACAATGAAGCTTTATGCTAAAACGCATTTCAGGTCTGAAGGTGGTCAGGAGAGAGGATTCCCTCCTCTCTGGAGTTGGTCAGTCTTTATTTTCTGAAGGTCTTTGTCTAATTGCACGAGGCCCACCCACTTACAGAGGATAATCTGCTTTATTCAGAGTCTACTGATTTCAATGTTGATCTCATCTGAAAAATACTTTCACTGTAATATGTGTTTGAGCAAGTGTCTGGGGACTGGGTTTAGCCAAGTTGACATAAAATTAAACATCACACCCTCTTGTATCCCCATCTCTTCCTTTGAGCTCCTGGATGTGACTTCGTCCTCACTAAGCCATGTGTTTGTGGATTTCTTTCCCTCCCTGAACTCCAGACTTATCTAAAGGGCAGATACAGTGCCTCATTCACCTTTATACTCCTCACAGATAGCAGGTGTTCAGAAAATGTGCAACTGGAGGTACCGTCCAGCTCCATGATGTCTGGGCTCCTACAAATGCCTAACCATTAAGCATGGTTTTAGTGGAAAAAGTGGTAACTGATTCTTTGACGGATTATATGATGCACCAAAGAGTGTAGCATGAAAGGAGTCCTACAGAAAGTTTTCAGGGAATTATGCTCAAATATTTGGGTGGATTTTATTTCTTTTCCACAAAAGTGCATCTGAATTGTCTGAGTCTTGAAATTCCTTCTCATGTAGGTGTGTGCAGTAACATTAAAATTATGACCTGCTGAGAACTTTGGATTTTCTGGGGCTGACTTTGTCAGGCTGCTTTGTGTCCTGATGAAGAAGCGTCTTTGATTTGGGCAAGAAACTTAAATTTTACCTCATGTACATAAATTTTCCAGCAGGAAGGTGGTCTAGGAATTTAAACTTCTTTTGGCAGTAGTTGCTTTCAGTAAAGGCGGGACAAGTGGCCAAGAATTAGAGTGGTGAGAAGGGTTGGTGTTAGCGTGACAGACTCCTTCTTGGTGGGTTGAAGTAACCGTTGAAATATTATTTTCTTTTAGGTCTTAGATTCTGTATATGGTTTCTATAACCCTTTAAAAAATTTATTTCTCTAGTTCGTCAGAATCACCTGGAGTGCTTTTTAAAACTAAATGGTCACAACTTGGAATTTCTGATTCACTAGGTCTTGTCTGGGGCTCAAGGTGTCTATGTCTTGAGTAAATGCTCCTGTATACCTGAAAATAGGCCACATTTGGGAAACATTGCCCTAGTTGTAGAAAGAAACACACAAAGCCAAAATGTATTTTAGCAAATATGAAAGACGACCAGATCTTGTTATGACTAAAATCAGTTGAGAGGAAAAACTTGTCTTGGTTTATGCTAGACTTTTTGGGGAACCAATTTGGAATTTATTCATCCATTCAATCACTTATTCCACAAAATAATTGAGTATCTACCTGATGCCTGGTGAGGTACTGGATACATACGTACAACGGCAGGTGGCAAATGCGGAGAAGTCCTTCCTGCTTAGAATTTGTTTCATCAAGTTGAGGGTTAATAAAGAATCAAGTAGTGAAACTCACTGTGGATGCGCATTTGTGTGTCATTAGTCCTTGGAAGGAAAAGTCCAAGGGGCCATGAGGTGTTTGCGTTTGTGTGTCATTAGTCCTTGGAAGGAAAAGTCCAAGGGGCCATGAGGTGCTTTGGCAGAGATGCTGGTGTAATTTTGGAGGTCGTGCTTCCCGGGAAGGCTGAGGAAGTTACCTGGAGAATTACGTGGGCGGGGGGAGGCTGATGCTCCGCATTTTCCTGGGGAGGGTGATGTGACACAGGCTTTTAGTGCACAAGAAGGGGATCCACGCATTTGAGGAAGCACAAATGTCTGAGGCTGCAGAAGAGAGGCTCTGGAGGCCTGAGCAGGGGACTATACAGGACCGTACAGGGAACATGAAAGTTTTTATTATCTCAGAGCTCACCCTGGCTGCAGCCTAAGGAAGGGGTCAGGGAGCTGGGGATTGGGATCCAGAGCGGAGGCAGGGAGACGTGTCAAGAGGCTAATGCAATCCAAGGACCATGTGGTGTGGTTTGGTTTAGTGTGAAATAGAGAGACTTGGCCAGATTTGAGAGCCACTCAGGTCAGGTCTTGAGTTGGGTATGGGGGAGGGGGGAGGCGGATCGTGGGCTGCAGAATCACCTGGAATCATTGATGTATGGAATAGGGGAGGAGGAGAGCATGAACTTAGTTTTGAATTCTGAAAGGCTTTTGAAGTATCTGGTGTTTGCTGTAAGACTCACACCCCTGGCAGGCCCTTGGCCTGATTCAGCCTCCTTTCCTGTTAGATGACAGGTACCAGGCAATGAATATAATGAACTGATTGGATGTTCACTTTTCTTCCTTTCCCTGTCTTTCACTTAGATGTGTCAGTGCCCACTTAGAAGGTGAAACGTTCAGCAGGAGTGGACGAAAAGGCCAGCCGAGTGGATTGACCAGGTAGTCAGAACAGGGTGCTGTTTGACCACAGGGGGACTGGAATCGTGACGGGAGCGTAGAGTTTAGAGCAGTGTTGTGTTAAAGCCCGGCTGCTCCACTGCCTTCTGCAGCCTGGGACTCAGTAGAGTGGATGGGCCATCTTCCAGCATCTCCAGTCAGGTCACCTTGGAGGTGGTACGATGGTCCATACCCTCGAGGCAAACCTACACGTTCATAGTGTTGTGTCTTCTTGTTTATACATGCTTTTCAATGTCCTTTTCTTCATGTACAGAAAATGAATGATTTATTATGACCTTATAGGGCCAAGAAGTCCCTCTATTTTTCTCTTAGTAAGAAAGGGGGACTGAAGTTCTTGGCATTGAACAACTTCAGCAGCACAACTCCAGATATCTTGTCTTAACTTCAAAGCACTGAAAGTCTTCAGTGACTTTTACATTTGTTAAATGTGTCTCTGAGGTTATATTGTTCACAAAGCTGCTTAGGTTTTCCCCTACCAGCTACTCGGATGTCAACCTTTTTGGCTGCAGTTCTGACATTGATACTTTCCTGCAAGACCTGCTCTGGGTCTGCACTCCATGGCTCTAATGGCAATTTAATTTCAGCGTTTGCATCAGCCTGAGTCCTGAAGAAGAATCTGGCCAGAGCTTCTGGCACCTTTACAAACTGGTCATGTGTTGGAGTCTCATTTAAGCCCTGGAAGATTGTGACTTCTTTACCCACTCAGACCTATTATTTGTGGACAAGTGCTCAATAGATTTAATTTCTCATTCATTTACGGAATACTTTTTCTTTACTTACTTTTTTTTTTTTGAAAGTGGGGAATTACTGTTCTACTATGCACACACTGAATATTGAGTTTTTGTCTTGGTAACATGCTTAACAGATAGTGGTTGGACGGATTTGAACCAGCCCTACAGTCTGTTCCTTCCTTTAGCTGATGCCCACGATGGGCTGACTCTGTGC
The DNA here is from genome assembly GCF_949752795.1 of Hyperoodon ampullatus. Taxonomy (NCBI): domain Eukaryota; kingdom Metazoa; phylum Chordata; class Mammalia; order Artiodactyla; family Ziphiidae; genus Hyperoodon; species Hyperoodon ampullatus. The sequence continues at coordinate 14,842,723 of NC_136929.1, read as the reverse complement.
AAGGCTCAGTCTTAGTTGGAGTTGGGACTGTGTAAGTGCGTGAATGACGTTGTGTCTACCATCTTGGTGACTTAATATCCCTATGGGGATTCAGAGCTAGGGAGCACAGTGCCAGCCTGGATCCTCCTGAGCTGGTTCCCAGGAGGATTAGCATTTGTGATGGGCCTGGAAGGATGGGTGGGATTAGTACTCAGGGCATCCAGGCAGAGGCCATGTGGGAGTATGGACTTAGGTGCTGTGGGTCACCGGAGGGTGTGAAGTGTGGTGGACACTCTCAGAGGCGTTGTAAAGAGGTCAGGAGGGAGTGGTGTTGGGGAGGGCTGAGGAAGGAACCAGCAAAAAGAAAAAAAGTTGTATCAGGGGCTTCCCTGGTGGCGCAGTGGTTGGGGGTCTGCCTGCCGATGCAGGGGACGCGGGTTCATGCCCCGGTCCGGGAAGATCCCACATGCCGCGGAGCGGCTGGGTCCCTGAGCCACAGCTACTGAGCCTACGCGTCTGGAGCCTGTGCTCCGCGACGGGAGAGGCCACAACAGTGAGAGGCCCACGTACCGCAAAAAAAAAAAAAAAAAAAAAAGTTGTAGCAGTATTTCAAACGATTAATAGTATTGCCGCAAAACCAGGCCTCTGTTCACCAGTGACGAATAGAAACGCGGAGACACAGCTTTGGAGGAGTAGAAGGGAGTAGCTTTATGACTTTGCCAGGCGCAATGGGCCACAGCAGGCTAATGCTCTCAAGACTGTGCCCCCCTTCCTGGGAAATAGGAAGGGGTCTTATAGTTTCAGAGTGGAAAATAGGGCTGTAGGTGAGGATCGGGGCTGCTGTAGTCTTGGATTCTTCTTTCCTCCTGGAGACACGGAGATCATTAGGGCTGGCATCAGGTGGTTCTGGAACAAGTTCTGGTGGTCCTCGAGGTTATCTTTCTGTGAGCCTCTTTCTGGAATGAAGAATGCTCACAGAGGATAGGAAGGCTAGGGAGTGTTGTCTTGGGGAAGTAAATATCAGGGGCATAGTACAACTTTAGCTAGAGGGTAGTCCTTTTCAGAGTGCAATGAAGCAAGAAAGAGAGGGAAAAAAACCTGTAGACCGGTTGAATGGGTGGAGAGAATAAGGGCCAACATAATGGGGGGGTCGCAGCTAGTTTCTGCTACAGCAATAGCAAGTGAGATTCTGAAATGATGTTGTTTCAGGAGGGAAGGAGAATCGGGAGAGGTAGGAACTGTGACAGAACAGGCGAGAGCTGGTACCCGGCTGACGCTGGTAGGGGGGCGTGGAGGGAGAACTCAGGCTGCAGCGGTGGGAAGCCTGCAGAAGAGTCCTCAGACCACTGTCCATCCTGCCTCCTGCCGGACACGGGCTCGGGGTGGGTGGGAGCGGCCGTGCCCAGTGCTCAGGTTCTCAGTGAGCCTGGATGAGAGGAGGAGGGAAGGAGAGGATGGCGTCTCCCGCCAGCTGGTCTTTGAGAGAAATGCAAGGATCCCGTCTTCCTTTTCAAGTTCAGTTCGTACTTGTTCTTTTGACATAGAAGGTTGCAATCACATTTGTAGCTTTGTGGCGTGATAGGTGGGGATGTCAAGGACTTGAAGGGTGTTTATGATGTTAAGGGTAGTAGGTTACTATTCGTGTGTTGTTTTTATTTCTCAAACATCCTCACATGCTTGTTTCAGTTGCCCCCCTGTGTTGCTTAGGACTCAGTTTGCCTGTGGGTCCTGGAATTACCCGGGTTAAAGCTGTTTTCACAGATAGTTTGTTTTGATCTCATTCAAGAATCCTTGTACAAAGGCTCAGTAACAGTTTCCTGAGGCTGCCGTTACAAAGCATCACAGAGCAGGTGGTTAAAACCACAGAATTTTTTTTTTTGCGGTACGCGGGCCTCTCACTGCTGTGGCCTCTCCAGCTGCGGAGCACAGGCTCCAGACGCGCAGGATCAGCGGCCACGGTTCACGGTCCCAGCCGCTCCATGGCATGTGGGATCTTCCCGGACCAGGGCACGAACCCGCGTCCCCTGCATCGGCAGGCGGGCTCTCAACCACTGCACCACCAGGGAAGCCCAAACCACAGAAATTTATTGTTTCACAGTTCTGGAAGCTAGAAGTCTGAAATCAAGATGTCAGGAGGTTCAGGATCTCTCTGAATCCTGCAAGGGGTGAGAAATGGGATATCTCCTACCATATCAGTAAACAAGATGTCACACCCATCAGCGATTGCAGCGCTCCACAACGAGCTGGTGAGCCCTGAGGAGACTCAGGAAGGGAAAGAATACCTGCCATCGAGCAGCCATCAGACTGCAGCCACTCCCTGTGGGGAGCCCTGAGGAAACTCAGGATGTGAAAACACAGGATACTGGCCCCAGATAGCTGAGGTGCATATCAAGGGAATGATTTTGGTGAGCCCAGACTCTTGTGTCTTCCCATACATAGAAAAGCACTAAATTCCTTAGCTTGGGATATCTGGTTTTCTTTAATTAACAGTAATCTTTTGTTCCTACTACTGGCCCTTTGTTGCAAAACTCCTATATATCCTAGCTTCCGCCTCTCCTCCTTGGAGTTTTCTTGTAGTTACTTGAGATGCTGCCTCCTGGGCTTGAAGTCCTAAGAATACTGCAGAATAAAACATCACTGTCAACTTTTAGATTGTGAATATATTATTTTAGTCGGTGGGGGAGTCCTTCCTTGCCTCTGTTAGCCTCTGGCGGTTGCAGGCACACCTTGGCGTTCCTTGGCTTGTAGCTACCATCACTCCAACCTCTGTCTCCATCGTCGTGTGGTGGTTTTCTGTCTGTGTGTCTGTCTCTGCATCTCTCATAAGGCCACCAATGATACTGGATTCAGGGCCTGAAGCCGACTCTGGCCTCTATATCCCTACACGGAATTAAATCTTGGAGACAGTTTTGGGTGAAGTAGAAAAGAATAGCTTTATTGCATTGCCAGGCAAAGGGGGCCACACTGGGCTAATGCCCTCAAAACTGTGTATCCCAACCTGGAGGGGGTAGTGAGAAGTTTTATATTAACGGTTCAAAGAGGGCGTGATCAGCTGGTGGACAGTCTTCTGATTGGTTGGTGGGGAGGTAAGTGGGAGTCAACATCATTGACCTTCCGGTTCCAACTGGTCTGGGGTCTATGTGCTTAACCGTTAACTTGTCCCACCTCGTGTGGGTTTCAGTATCTGCAAAACAGCTCAAAGATATCTTTCTGTGTATCCCTGGATGGGGAACCAGGACCCTGCCCGCAGGGCTGTACTATTGTTTCTCTTGACTGTTTCTCCTTGTCTCCCACCCCCTCCCTTCCCTAATTAACAACAGCTTGAACCTGCCTGTTGGAACTCAGGGAAGGTCATGGAGGCTGAACGAAGCCTATTTCCTCTAATCTAAGAAATGGGCGACTCAGAAAGGCTTTTGAGCCCAGGAGCCCTACAGGGTCCTGCTCAGTATCAGGCCCACCCTACTCCAGCGTGATCTCACCTTAATGGATTACATCTGCAACAACCCAATTTCCAAATAAAGTCACGTTTTGAGGTAACTGTGCTTAGGACTTCAACATAGCTTTTTTTTGTGGGGATACAGTTCACCCCATAACAAGTTCCGTGGTTAGTATGATCTCCAGGGTGTTAGGAACCCAGACTCTTTCTCTCTTGTAACTCCTCTGCATGTGGCCTTGACCCAGCTGGTAACCTCCAAGGCCCAGGCCATGGGGTGGATGAAGGTCCCGGACATTGTCACTTTCCACTGGCCTGGATGTAGTCACATGGCTGCACCTATCTGCTCGGGGGGCTGGAGAGAGAGAGGGCCTCCTTCCAGGCTGCCAGGTGCCAGCTAAAATCTGGGGTTTGTTACCTCAGAAGAATGAGAGCAGATTTTGAGGACAGCCAGCAGTCTCTGTCTGCCACACATTCACAGTTCTTGGCGGGCGGGGGTGGGAGTGGGCAGTGAGGGTGGTATTTCTCTACCACTGTAGCTTTCCTTGTTGAATTATGTCCAGCATTTGCAGGGCAAGAGGGAGTTTTCCTATATATGATTATGTTAGTTCAGTAGTGGTTCGCAGGACTTAGTTTGTTCAGCTGAATTGCATTGAATAGCTCCTAAGTGGTATGAAAATAATAAGTGGGAGATGCGGCCATTCCTGCTGTCGAGGAGAGAGGGCGTTGACTAAGGAGAAGAGACAAGTGATTGTGAATAGATGCTTGAAAACTATTTTTTAAGAGACAGAAACTTAATAGCATTTCATTTTTAGAGCGATAGTGATAGTTCACTTGAGTGATAGTAAATGACAAGCAGTGATTGATTTAACACACATGAGGAGAAGACCAGAGTGTACTTAAGTGCCCAGGAAAAGGTCACGACTCAAAACAGGCAGAGCCAGGGTTTTCGTTCAGAGTCTCTGCCATTTGTCTTGTGTTCCCAGCCTGTCCTGTGCCACCTGATTCCTGAAGGCCTGGGAATGGCCTTCCTCTCTGTGTTCCTAGTATGTCACATGGTGCTTGGTACATGGTGGGATTCAGGAAATATTTATGGAATCATTTCCTACCGACTCCAGCTCCCCTGTTTGCTGTTAGTAACACAAAAGTAAAACAATAAAAATGTCCAGGTTTTAAATGTGTTGGAGTTTGGAGCCATATTTTCTCCTTAAGGAGCAACTAGTAAACCAGTAAGCTTGTTGAGAAAGTTATAACTTTTCTCATGGCCTGGAACTCTTATTTATTTATTTATATATATACACACACACACACACACACACACACACATACAAACAAACACACATACATATATAATATATATAATCTATATGATACTATGTATACTGTATGATTGTATATACTATATGCTATAATAATAGTATATATTATTCTATATATTATTTAGTATGTTCTGATGTGAACCAACATGTTAAATATAGTTGGCAAAATGATATATATAAGCTGTATAAAGTTTTTTATTACAAATTCCAGAAAAGCGATTATTTTTGTTTGTGTTTTGTTCCTGCAGTTTAAACAATCTATTTTTCCTTTTCTGTAGACTTTTCTGTTACCTGATGAGATATCACAGTGCAACCCTCAGCTGCCATCAGATGGTAAAACCATAGTGGACGTGCAAGATTTCACTGCTTTTTGGGATGAGGTAACAAATTCTTCATTCTAAGATCTTGACTGCTAACAGACAACTGAAGACATAGATTTATCAGAGAATTTTCCGACTTTACACATGTTGTAAAGTATGACTTGCTCATTTACTGAAAGTATGTTATAAAAATTCTCAAAATCAGGAATAGGTTTGCAACTACCTGAGATTAAGTATAAAATCAGCCTAAGACGTTTGACGTGTTGCTCTCTATCTCATTTTCAGGAGAGCTTTCAAAGTATTAGCACATTTTGAACTTCAAGTGCATACGTTTGTAATGTTAGACTTTATAGGATTGGACAGACAAAATGCTGCAGTATGGAATGGGTTAACTAACAGGTACATAAACAGTTGTTACAGACCAGAGGCTTTGGGGAATCAGTGTACATGTTTTGCCTTGGTTTCTCAGATCATCTTATTACATATGGAGTGAAGCCGTGGATCTTCATACGGATCTTTACTGTGGGGCAGGGTGGAGGCTCCCCATCCTAAGCTTCTCGATGGTTCTGGCTACTTTGGTGGCAGCCAGGGACGGGGAGGCGACAGCAGGAGGGCATAGTGAGCACCAGTGATTCCCAGTTGAAGGGTTGCACTGTGTGGCAAGCTGACAGGGAGAACTGGTGATTTCCAACACTTGGTTTATTTATGATGTTCAGGCAAACAGAAAACACACAGGGTCTGCTCTCAAGAAGTTGTCAATATTGCACACCCTGTGCAGCCCCTTTACCGACGACTGAAACGCTCCCCCTGCCTGCTGGTTCCATGGTCCTCTGTGCACATAGACTTACCTCCAGCGTGGTATTTCTCATAATGCACATTTATGGAAAGCATCATTAAAGTGCCATTATAAAGGCGACTCTGTGTGAATGCTAACACGTACTTTGAATGACCCATTACCAAATTTCTTTTGTACCAAACTATGTAGTATTTAAAAATGAGCTTCTTTGTTCTTCTTTCAAGAACTTAGTAACATGTTCTCAGATTTCTGTGCAACTTGCATTATGCTACAGAACACCCTATTCTGTTGTCCTGGCCTTGCCTATGGAAGGATTCTGCTCCATGCTGGGGTCATTAGTAATTAGGACCTGTCAACTTAGGTCATGGGTGAGAGAGCCCTCGGAGGGGGAGGGGCACAGTCATTGGAGGTTTTGGGGAGAAGCTGCTTCTGAATGAAGGGCATGCTGGGTTGGGAGGCAGGAGATAGACACGAGCTCTGTAACCTGCTCCGCTATACAGCCAGGTGGGCAGTAGGGGAGGTTTTCGGGGACCCAGTTCTCATTCATGAAATGATGGGACTTGGTCTCAATCTTGAAGCTTTAAAATAAATGGTCCTGTGAGGGCTTCCCTGGTGGCGCAGTGGTTGAGAGTCCGCCTGCCGATGCAGGGAACACGGGTTCGTGCCCCAGTCCGGGAAGATCCCACATGCCGTGGAGCGGCTGGGCCCGTGAGCCATGGCCGCTGAGCCTGCGCGTCCAGAGCCTGTGCTCCGCAACGGGAGAGGCCACAACAGTGAGAGGCCCGTGTACCGGAAAGAAAGAAAGAAAGGGAGGGAGGAAGGAAGAAGGAAGAAAGAAGGAAGGAAGAAAGAAGGAAGGAAGGAATAAATAAATAAATAATGAATGAATGAATGAATGAATGGTCCTGTGAGAGCCTCCAAATCTCCACGGGGCAGGGATTTCAAACGGTCTCTGCTACAGAGTGGGGCTCAGCTGGTGATCAGATGATCATCCCTCAGACGGTCCTTGTTGAGTCAGTGTCCCCTGAGCCTGGATAATCAGGAGACAGTCCCCGGTACCCCTGGGCTGTCGAGTGCTGCCCCCTTCTGGTCACGGCAGAGCAGTGCCCGATCCTGAAGCCTGAACAGGGAGGGAACTCGGTGTCTGGCCCTGATAGACTGTGAGGGGCTGCAACGGGAAGCTGATACTTGTATGTGGCTCATTGTTTTGTTGTCATAACTGAGTGAAAGATAGTAAAGTAGGAACCCTAGGTGTCAGACAGGAAGAAAGGAATGGAGAAGCTTAAAAAATGTTTCTCATGTATTAAAATCTAGCCTCTTATTGATAGATTTGTAATACCTTTAAAATCTGGGGCTAGTTTTTTTGGTGATGAAAAGTAATTGTCATTTCTTTTAGTATGTGAATGTTTTATAATTAGTTCTTTCCAGCAAAATTTTTCATTTTGAAGATTATGCAGACTCTGCCTTTCGATCTTTTGGGCATTTTATTAATCAAGTGTAACCACTCTTTTTTTCTTTTTAAACAGCAGTTACTGACAATTTTCTTAACACATGCATACACTCTTACGTCTCTCAGGAATACTACCTGTGATTGGCGTGATGAGTACTTTGTCCTTCTCCCTTGCGTTGGCTTGTGTGCTGTTGCATGTATCTTCATGTTTTTTGTTTTTCTTACAGTAGAAGTACTTTATTGCCCCTGTTTAGCCAGGACAGGTAATGCATGAAACATGTATAAATATGAGGCTTTATCACTCTGATCCATGATGTCATAATTAATTTTTTTAATAGAGTTTTAAAAATTAATTTATTTATTTATATTTTGCTGTGTTGGGTCCCCTGCACTGGCAGGCGGATTCTTAACCACTACGCCACCAGGGAAGTCCCCGTAATTAATTTCTTTATTCCCCATTTTTTTTTTTTTTTTTTTTGCTGTTGGTGTTAAATTAGAACTCTCGTGAAATTAGAGCTTTGACCGTTATTTGTAAGAGTTAATTTAGCAAGAGTGACTTTATCATATAAAGTGCCCCTTTGTGTGCTGAGCATTACTGAGATTCATTCTTTTTTTTTTTTTTTTTTTACGGTACGTGGGCCTCTCACTGTTGCGGCCTCTCCCGTTGCAGAGCACAGGCTCCGGACGCGCAGGCTCAGTGGCCATGGCTCGGGCCCAGCCGCTCCGCAGCATGTGGGATCTTCCCGGACCGGGTCACGAACCCGTGTCCCCTGCATCGGCAGGCAGACTCCCAACCACTGCGCCACCAGGGAAGCCCGAGATTCATTCTTTATCAAATGAAAATGGAGCGATTAGTGGAGATTTCAAATTATTTATTAGTAAAGGGCCAGACATGTATGCACTTATGCTGCCACCTTGTGGAGATTAATGAAATAGACAGTTAAAAGCAAGGGTCATAATGAAAACTTAGAAATGATTAAAAACCTCATACTGAATATTCTATTAAGTACCTTATTTTAATAAGCTAGTAAGCACGTTGTGTTTTCCTTCCTGGTGCTTCATGTTACACAGTTGGGAACTGCTTGTCGGGACTTTGGACGTCTCAGTGAAAGAAGTTATTTATGTGACAGCTGTTCAGGACAGAATGAAGCAATGGGGACTTCTTTCTGTCACAGTGGTCCCTCCAGGAGGTCTGGAGGTTGTAATGGCTCTTCCGGGAAGCTTTGAGCATTTCCTCATGTGACTTGACTTGGTCCCGTCAGTGCACGTGTAGTGAATGTGCAGCCATGTGCTGGAGCTAAAGATACAGACGTTAATGGCTCTTCTGGGAAGCTTTGGGCATTTCCTCATGTGACTTGACTTGATCAGTACACGTGTAGTGAGTCTGCAGCCATGTGCTGGAGCTAAAGATACAGACGTTAATGGCTCTTCTGGGAAGCTTTGAGCATTTCCTCATGTGACTTGACTTGATCAGTACACGTGTAGTGAATCTGCAGCCATGTGCTGGAGCTAAAGATACAGACGTGAGCAAGACCCAGACACCTCTGCCCTCCAGAGGCAGCCATGTTCTGGGGCGAGACAGATACGCAGGCAGATTATTTCAGCCCAGTGTGGTGAGCGCTGTGATGGTGTGGACACAGACACGCCACGTCTGTGTGTTGCAAGAGATTTTAAGAACATGTGCACATGCACTTAGTCTCCTGTGTTCTGTACAACAAAATACAGAAATCTAAATGTGGGATGTGTACACAAGAGGGTGATGTGTACACAAGAGGGTGATGACGTCCTTTATGATGGACTTTTGCTCTTTGGACACAACTCACTTCAGAGTTCTTTTAATAATTTTGGATATATTCTTCACACACAGTTTTTTTTTTTTTTTCCGGTACGCGGGCCTCTCACTGTTGTGGCCTCTCCCGTTGCGGAGCACAGGCTCCAGACGCGCAGGCTCAGCGGCCATGGCTCACGGGCCCAGCTGCTCTGCGGCATGTGGGATCCTCCCGGACCAGGGCACGAACCCGTGTCCCCCGCATCGGCAGGCAGACTCTCAACCCCTGGGCCACCAGGGAAAGCCCCCCACACAGCTTTTTAAGAGCAAGTATTTGTCAAGTAAAGGATACCTGGATGCAAGAACAGCTGCATTAAACATCAGATACTGAAATCCACGTCCTGCTGGGCTGCTCTGCTAGTGAAGAATGTTAAACATTCTTAATTAGTCTTTGCTGAATATAGCACTTCATTGGGGCGAACCTCTTGGGCAGAGTAGATTGTTACACTATTAATAATCCTTATCAACCATTAGTTTACGTTGACCAATAGTGTTATGTTTCCATTTTTTTTTTTGTCCCCGACTGCCTTAATCCTATTCTAAACAAAAGGGTTTAGAGTACTGTACTTAATCCTATTCCTTTAGAATAAGATTCTAAATGAAAGTGTTTAGAATCTTATTTTTTCGTTATTCTAAAGGAAAGGGTCCTATAACGATAGGACCCAGGGTGGGGACAGGTGTTCTGCGGGCGTGTCCGTCCTGAGTGCCGCCTGTTCACGCGTGTGTGTTGCCATCTGTTTCAGTCGTCACTGTTGAGTGCTGTGCTGGGGGAGCTGCCCCCGAGTCAGGGACTGGTCAGCGTGCACGGGAGGATCGCATATGTTTCTCAGCAGCCCTGGGTGTTTTCAGGAACTCTGAGGAGTAATATTCTATTTGGGAAAAAATATGAAAAAGAACGATATGAAATTCAAGTAATAAAGGCTTGTGCTTTGGAAAAGGTGAGTCATGACGTTTGAGTTGCATATACTCGAATTTCAAATAATGAGAGCATTGATTTAAACTACAAGGTTTGTTAAAAGTTTCTTTCAAATTTTGAAGGATCTTTTTTCTTTTTTTTTGCGGTACGCGGGCCTCTCACTGCCATGGCCTCTCCCGTTGCGGAGCACAGGCTCCGGACGCGCAGGCTCAGCGGCCATGGCTCACGGGCCCAGCCGCTCCGCGGCATGTGGGATCCTCCCGGACCGGGGCACGAACCCGTGTCCCCTGCATCGGCAGGCGGACTCTCAACCACTGCGCCACCAGGGAAGCCCTGAAAGATCTTTTAATGTTGTTTAATACTTTAATCTCGTCTTCTGTGTAAATATGCACACATGTATGTCACTATTTGAACCCTGATGTGATGACGACAATCATAGAATGTCTTTTTTGGGGAGGGAGTTGTTTCACTTTGTGAAGTTTTATTCGCTTTTAACTTCTCTTTTTAATGGGCAATTACAAAAATTTGTAAAAAATAGAGCACAGTGTAATGAATACTCATGAACCCACCCCCAGCTTCAGCCAGGATCAGCTCGTGGCCAGTCTTGCTGCATCTTTACCCCTGCCCACTGCCAGCCCCACTCCCACCCCAAATTATTCTGAAGCAGATCCTAGACCTCAGATTAGTTCATCTGTAAACATTTCACTAGTTTTCTCTAAAAGATAGGAAAGCCTTTGGAAAAAAGTCGCCATGTTATTACACCTGAACAGTAACCAAAATTCCTGAATATCATCAACCTTCTAGTCCGTGTTTGCATGTTGTTAATCATCTCACTGGGAAATCTCATTCACTGGTGGTTTGAATCAGGCTCCACATAAGGTCTGCCCCCTGCGCTTGGGTGATGCCTCCTCCTTCCCTTTCAGTCTGTAGGTGTCCCTCTCCACTTCATTTCTGACTTGTATTTTATTATTTAAGGAAAGCTGAACGCTTTAAAATTGCTTCTTAATATTGCATTGTTTCCCTGGGGGAAAGGTTGTTTTCACAAATGGCATTGAGTTTCACAGAAAATGGCAACTGAAACATTGAACTCTGTTGGGATTTAAATGAACTTAGTGAATGAATGACGAAAACTGAACTTATCTGATAGGAGAATGTAATTTGGCAAAAAGAAAGAAAAATGTAAATACTGATAAATACTATGTTACTCTCTTGGATTATAAAAATCAGTGAATAATAGCATTAAAGGGTTCCCCCGGGGTCTGTTCAGTGCATTTTGGACGTCTGACTGCCCTTTTATGCTGTGAGGAAAAGGCTGGGACAGGCTTTCGAGGGCGTGGTGTTGAGGGCTCCAACCCCGCCCGCTTTGTGAGGGAAGAGTAATTCTGCTTGATAATGGCTTGAACATCATAGATTGCATCCGTTGATGTGGACAAGACAGAATTGCTTGCTCGTTTAATGGACTTCTGTTTCTTTCTCCCAGGTTATTGTTAATGGGAGATTGTGCATTTGCAGAAGTGACATCAAGTTAGCAGTAATGAGCTAGATTTTTATTAAGTGGTATATATATTGTGGAAGAAAAGAAGGAGGAAAGCAAATGTGTAACAGTGAGAACAGTAGCTGCCATCTATTCAGAGTCCACGTGCAAATCATTTTTCTATCTCTCACAGACGCTCATGCGCACACATAAAAAGTACATGGGTTGGGCTTCCCTGGTGGTGCAGTGGTTGAGAGTCCACCTGCCGATGCAGGGGACACGGGTTCGTGCCCCGGTCCAGGAAGATCCCACATGCCGTGGAGCGGCTGGGCCTGTGAGCCATGGCCGCTGAGCCTGCGCATCCGGAGCCTGTGCTCTGCAACGGGAGAGGCCACAACAGTGAGAGGCCCGTGTACCACACACACACAAAAAAAAGTATATGGGTTATTAATTTTTTGTGAGCGTCCTCGATGTTACCATCCTCACTTTATAGTTGGTAAAGCTGAGGCTTGGAGAGATGAAACAGCTTTCCTCAACATTTGCACCTCACATTCAATCTTTTCCTGCATGACTCTAGATTCCATGCTTTTCCACGGTGTCAGCTGCCTCTCAAATGAAGAAATGTAAAAGAAGGAACTTTTTAAAAAGCGGGTGATGGATGAAGGTAAGGTTGAATGTGGAATAAGCAGATCTCAGGCGTTTCCTCTTTACCTTAATCACGTCCAGCTCCTGATTCCCAGATCATACTCCAGAGACCCAGGCCAGTGTGTGGGTGTTTCTTTCACGACCTTGCCTTTCTGGTGAAGCTCAGCCCTGTCTTTCCCCCCAACATTGAGCATCTCTGGAGAAAAGCAGGTGTTGAGATAGTGGCTGCCATTCAGCGTTCTCCCCGGCGGCTGAGGCTTTACCCCAGCCCCGTGGGGTGATGGGACCAGTAACTCGGGCCGTGTTCTGGGGCTTCACCCACCCTCGGGTGTCCCTGCGGCACAGACTCTGGTGGGAAGGGGCCCCTGCGGGATTGGGCTGCACAGCGGTTCTTCTGCACGTGACGTGAGGTTTATACACACGGACTGCCCTCCTGTTGTGCTGCGTGGTCGGGACGTAGAGTTGGGCCCCTCGTGCCCATTCCCTCCTTGACAGGAGGGGAGGCCCAGGGCGGAGAAGGAGCGCAGAGCGGAGTCCTGGCCCCGGGTTCGTCACTTGCCTGCTGTCACTTTGGACACGTCCTGTTTCCTGCCTGGGCCTCTGACGTCTCTGCAGCAAAATGGGGGCGTTGGGTCAGACGGTTTCTGAGAGGTTTTGCTGCTGCTCTGAAATGTCGTCTATGACTCTGATTAGCAAGGTCTTTACGACATCTGGGAACCACGTAATGAGTAATGAGATCCTCTGCTTATCTCCTTCTGGAATCCCTGTGTCAGTGGATGGGCATTAGACAGTCACAGATAATAGTGGTATTCTGGAATTATTTTGGCCTGTAGATACAGAGACTGCACAGGTAGTAGAAAAGGCTTGGCCTTTGGAGAGAAACAGTCTTGGGTGGTAACTCCAGGTATTTGTCTGTTTCCTCTCTTATTAAATGGGGGAGGTGTGGGATTACTGTAAAGGCTACAGGCAGTGGCTATAAAATGCAAATATGCCAGGTTTTTAGTAAATGGTAGCTATTGTTACTCTTATAGCCCTTTTCTCTACATCCACACGTATGTACGTAGGTACATATAAATATAATAAAGGTTTCTCCTTACAGATCTCCTTACCTCCCACTTCCCCCAAATCCTGAGGGAAAAAAACAAAAAAAAAGCAACATTTCTTGTGTTACATATGTTAATAACAACATAGATGTATTATACTAGGTCTAGTTAACGTAATTACATATGTTAATAATAATATAAATGCATTATACTATATCTAATTGAAGTAAACATTAAAGTTCATTGAGCTGAAAACTTTTCTGTAACAAAATAGAGAGATAAGATGTAATCACATTTGGCAACATCGATTCAGGCTGATGACATCAACTCCAAGGCCCAGGAGTCAGAAGGCTCAGGGATTGGGTCTCAGTGTCTCTATGTGTTTCAGGTGTGTGATTTTGGTTGATTGTCTGAACCTTACAAGCCTGTTTCTTCATTTGTAAAGTGGAGATAATAATACTGTCAACCTCATAAAGTTGTTTTGAGGATGAAATGCAGTAATGATTCTAAAGCACCTGATTGCTAAGGATGTAACAAGCACTCTATAAATGTTAGAGTGATTTTGAAAATAAATTAGCTATTAATTATAAGCTCAGCTCGTTTTTGGCAGAATCACATCCATAAAATGTGACATGTAAGAAGGAAGGTATCTGAGTATTTAACTTCCATTTTTGAGTTGATATTTATATAGGTGCTCGACACATGGTACATTATATAAATCAACAATAAAATTTTCTGTTACCATAACATAAGTAATATAGTATGTCATATTTGTCTGCATATTATCTTCAGCCACTTGAAGGCTCTTAAAAAAGTTTCAGGCAATACATATTTAAAGGTATCACAGTGATAAATTCTAGTTTAATATTTTCTCACATAGATCGCTTGAATTTACAAACCCCTCTTGGGTGCCCACAAGCTTGTACTTTTATTTCATATTTACCATATTCCTGCCAACTTGGACATTTTAAGATTGCCTTGACAGTCACAGAATAATAAGTTTATTGATACTTCCTTATCTAGGTATAGAGGCCTTCAAGTCTTGAATTATTTTAGTATTGCCTTCATTTCAAATATACTTTTCAGTCACCACTTGGATAGCATGATGTGAAAGAGCAGAAGGCTATGAACTGCCATGAGCTTGGTTCAGATTCCAACTCTTCTGTTTAAAAGCTGACAGTCCTCAGACCAACGGTGTAACCTCACTGAGTCTCAGTTTCCTCATCTGTGAAATGGGGCCAGTACTTACTGTGCAGCTTGTTGTGAGGATTAGAGATAATCAGTATCAGGGTTCAGAACAGTGCTTGGTGCACAGATCTTACCCTCCAGGAGCTGAGAGAAGGTCCTTCATGAAAGATGCAAACAAAGCCTTAGGAACCCAGCAGGAAAAGAGACGACTCCAGGATGGTTTCATGGAAGAGTGTGTTTGGGCTGAGCCTGGAAAGATGGGCAGGATATTGACAGGCTGTGAGAGGAGGGGCAATTCCAGATGGAAGAAAAACTGTGAAGAAAGGCAGGGGCCTCCTGCTGTTTGACTCTGGAACCCAGCCCTCCTCTGCCAGGACCTCACGTCCGTTCCTCATCAACTATTTCCACAGTCTGCTCCGTGATGTTTCTACTGTAAGTCTCCACCATCGCTGAAGGGCCCTTGATGTGCTTCAGGATGGGTGGCATCAAACCAGCATCGCCATTTCCTTGTGTTTCTCTAGTTTATGTACTGCTTTTCAGGAAAATTGGTGAAATTTAACTGAAAGGTAACAATTCCTCCAGTGGGAGGAACTGTAATATATGCTCAACTCAGGCTTTTCCCTTTAACCTAATTGGAAAGTGGTGGCTGGGAAATTAGCCTGACTTGGATTTTACTTCAAATCCTTTGAAATGGTTTTCCCATTTGCGGCTGGTCCATAAATAATTTGCAGAGTAAATAACACACTTGAAGTCCTACTACCAGACTCAGAGAGCCTGTTTCTTATGCCTAATTGTGCTAAATGAAAGAGTGGATTTAAGTGCCTCTTCTAGAATGTGGTTAAGATTGCTGTGCTATAGCTTGGTGCAATTTTGAGAAGGAAACCAAAATGACAAAATCAAGGCATAAAATCTAAGTGGAACAATTTGCAAGGACTGTCAACAGTGAAACGGAGGCTAAGTAACTGTGTGTGCGCATGTGTGTGTGTGTTTAAGGCTGGAAACCTATCTTAAAATGGCTCATTGTTTTTCGTGAAAACCAAAAGCAAGAGATGGTATAAACTTTTGAGCCTAACAAAGAAATAATGTAAAATAATGATGAATTTTCACGACAGAGCAATTGCTGCCTTCATTTGATGCAATTCAGTGAGGGTGCAGGGAACCTGTGTGTGCCTGTGTGTCTTTCTGGCTGTCAGGGAGGCTTATGATGGAGATAGTATTTGTCTTCTTCTTAGGGTCATGTGATTTCCCTGTTGTGATTCACACTGAATGGGGTCCCACTGTTGGTTTGATGAGAAAATAGGGATAAGTCACCAATAGTAAGTTACAATCAATTCATGTCCTTTTTCCACTTACAGAGGGTGTTCAAACACTTCTTTTTTTTTTTTTTAAACATCTTTATTGGAGTATTATTGCTTTACAGTGGTGTGTTTGTTTCTGCTGTATAACAAAGGGAATCAGCTACATGTATACATATGTCCCCATACCCCTCCCTCTTGCGTCTCCCTCCCACCCTCCCTATCCCACCCCTCTGGGTGGTCACAAAGCACCGAGCTGATCTCCCTGTGCTATGCGGCTGCTTCCCACTAGCTATCTGTTTTATATTTGGTAGTGTATATATGTCCATGCCACTCTCTCACTTTGTCCCAGCTTACCCTTCCCCCGCCCCGTGTCCTCAAGTCCAGGACAGGAATAAAGATGTAGAGAATGGACTTGGGGACATACACTTCTTTTGATTCTCACAGCATCCTTGAGTTTACTGACTCTTGTTTCTGCAGCACATTCTGTAGAAAAGGAAAATGAGACTCAGGGAGATCAAACGACTTGTTTATCATGGAGACCCCAGTGTGCCACTTGCTTTCTCCCCAAATTTGCTGAAGTAGAGACCAAGAAATGAGGGCTTCATCTGCAGAAGGATTGTGCTGTGTATCCTAGGTTGATGCCTGAGGAGTTTAGTAGATGACAAACTCCCCACAAACTCTGCTTGTCTATGCCACGTTATGTCTAGTGATGATTATAGGCAATCTAAGTAAAGGTTTCTAATATAACACTGTATGACTTAAATCTGGTTGTTATCTTGTCATTTGGGGGATGTTCTTGTCATCTTTTCTTTTTTTTCCCAGGTACTCTGATTGGTCTACTTACTTCTTAAATAATATTCAAATATAACTTTTGATAGAGTCCCAGATCCTCAAGTCAAAACTTCATATCCTTCTTAAATCTGAGTGTTTCTTGCTTCCACGGACAGGCACCTACTTAGTCCAGCTGATCTGCTTGGTGTCCCTCGAGCACACTGTCTCCTTCGCTTTTGTGTTTCCTGCCCAGCCTGCTCTTTCCGCTCCCATTTCTTGTATAGACCTTGTCTGTCACTGTCCATATGTCTTAAGTATCACTGTGAAGACAGAGGTCAGGTGTTATCCCTTCTCTGAAAGTGGGAAGCTGAGGCCGAGATCAGCAAGATGTCCAGTTTAAGACACACTTATTCCTTGATAAAAAAAAAAAAGTCCTGTGCCTTCACCAGCCTGGGACTCCAGCCCTCACACTTGTGCCTCTAGCACAGACCTTCCCACTTGTATATCCAGCTGCACTGTGACATCACCAAGAGGTTGTCTCAGCTCGTCCACAAGCGAAGTCTCCTCAACCTGCGTCCACCATCTTCCCCAGCTCAGTACACGGAGACCCTGGTCTTCCCCTTCCTCACGCCCCACACAGCACAGGCGTCCTCTTCTCTTGCCACCTACACCCGTCCCATCAGCAGGCCTTACAGACTCCACCTTCCCAATGTGTGTGGAGCGTGTGACCCTGTCTCTCCGTGCTCCCTTCCCCCACTCTGGTCCTGGCCGCCGTCACCTCTCACCTAGGTTATTGCCATCGCCTCCTAACTGGTATCCTCTCTCACCCTCCCCCCTTCCTGTCTGTCCTCCACAAAGATGCAGGAGTGATTCCTTAAAAGCCTCAGACCGTGTCAGGCCCCCCATTCCCCTCCCCCTGTTATTGGGCTGAAACCAGGGCTCCTCCTGCCCTGTCTCTGCCCTCTTTCTCCTCATTCTCACTCTGCTTCTGCTCTCCTGGCCTCCTCGCTTGTCCCGGGACACCTTGGCCACCTGCCCCATAGCCTTTGTACTCACTCATTCCTCTGTGTGGAGCTCCCTCTCCAGGTCTGTGTAAGCCCCTCCGCCCTCCAAAAGATCTGCTCAAACCCCCTCTGAACAGAGCCCTTCCTGACCCCAGTAGTGACTCACTTTCCCTCCTTTACTCCCTATCCCCCTAAGCCGCCTTCCTTTTTCTTCTAGTCGGTAGTACTTGTGCTCATGTTAATTTTCCATATTGTCTCTCTCCCATCACGGAAAGAAACTCTAGGGACTTTGTTTCCTCTTGGCTGAATTCCTTGTGCCCAGAACAATGCCTGGTATATAGTCGATCCTCAATAAATGTGTGTCAAAATAGTCAACTGCCTAAATGCTGTGAAAAGCTACAGAATGAAAAAAAATGAAAAACCCTGAGTTTTTTTTTTAATGTTTAAGGTTACAATTTAGTCACTATAAAATATACCCATTGCTGTTGATCACATACTTGTATAAAGAACTGATGCTAAAAAGGTTAGCATGACAAGAGGAGAGCACATTTGAAATCTTTCTCTTTTTCCCCTTTTCTGTCTCCATGTAGGATTTACAGCTTTTGGAGGATGGAGACCTAACTGTGATAGGAGACCGGGGGACCACGCTGAGCGGAGGGCAGAAAGCCCGGGTCAACCTCGCGAGGTAAAGGGCGTTTCCGTTGCCATCCTTCCCCTCCCTCCCCCATGGCTCCTAGTGGACGTGAGCACGCAGACCCCGTGCACCGGGTGGGCCTGTGTGAAGCAGGGTCTTGGCCCTTTTCCATGGGCTGTTGGAATGAACATTGAGTTGTTGGACACCATCTTGATTCGAAGACGGGACCCGGGAAGCTGGAAGCGTTCTTCTCCTGACGTCTCTCTACGTTTCCTAGAGCCGTGTATCAGGATGCAGACATCTACCTCCTGGACGATCCGCTCAGCGCAGTAGATGCAGAAGTGAGCAGGCACCTGTTCGAACTGTGAGTTTGTTCCTGTTTTCTGTCATTTCTGCTTTCCAAGAGCCCCGTGGAGATCAGGGAAGAGAGCTCAGGAAAGCGCTTGTGCTTCAGGAGACTCGGCTTGTTCTGCACTGGGGTCTGCTCTCCCCTCCCTTCCCTCCACGGAAGATCCATCCTAGAGAAATTTGCATCATGATGAGTTCAAGACAGGAAAATGCAGAAGGAGCTTCCAGGGTGTGGAGGCCAGTGGAGGCCATGCTTTAGGCAGTAGAGGAGCAGGTGGCAGATCTCCCTGCTGCTTGCGGTTAATCACCAGACACTGGATGGATCCGGATCCCAGCAGTAAGAAAGACGGTGTATGGATTTCAAATCGGAGAGTGGGACTCGGTAACCTGGTACTTGGCTGCCGGTCCTTTGACTCCATCATTTGTTGAAGGCACGTCAGAAGTGAAGTGTCCAGTACTGACATAGGGCTTCCGTGGAAAGGCCTTGTTGGTTTACGCTTATTATTCTTTTGGTTTGGAAATACTTAATACAGTCTAGAATTTAATAATGAGTTATTCCACATCTAAGTATGACTTCAGATATTTAACATTGCTTCATGGATGCTTACTAGAATTAATAATTAGACCCACAGTGTACGGTTAACTTGAATTTGTAACTGGGTATCTAGAATCTGGCTGAAATCCTGACTTTCACTTTGAGTTTCTGGAATTTGTTGTCAGTGGCTCTTGTTTGGCCACGGAACCCCTGAAGCAGAACAGCTCTGATGCTTTTCTGTGTATAATGTGTCCTAACACACGCTGACTGAGGCCTCTGTGGAGTCTAGACTGGCCTCTTTGAAAGCCTCGTGGACTTGCTTTTTGTGAAACGGCACCCACACCTACCCCACGGGTAGTTACCTTGCTGTTGTGCACCGTGTTAAAGCCAACGAGCCCTTCCAGCTGCACTTATTAAAGCCCTACTGTGTGCACTGAGATCCATGCCCTTACAGATGTTGCACACAACCTCTTAGTGTACAGAGGAGAACAGTGAGCCAGGAGAGGGGAAGGACCCACACGGGGCAGGATAAGGGAGACTGAGACGTTCAGCTCTCATTTCTGCCTCCAAGGAATCTGTCTCTATGGAGCTTGTTAAGACGGATGCCTGGGAAAAGTTCAGCAGAGTCGCGGTTTAGAGGGTTTGGATATAGGATGGTAAATGCTAAGTGGAAGTAGAAGTGGGCAGCTATAGGCTTTCAGGTGAAGTTGGAAAGCTCCCTGTGCACTGGCCTTAGTGGGAAGTGCCCTGTGGGCCTGCAGGCTGGAAGGGTTTGTGGAGGCTGAGCATAGGATTCAGTTCCTTTTGCTAAAGGAATAGTAGAAGCACAGGTGTAGAGGTAGGAAGAAGCAAGGCTGTGAGAAGAACAGCAGGCATATCCTCAACTGGAGGATGCAGGTCGTACAGCAAAGAGAAGCTATTTGGAAATTCTCGCTGTCAGTTCCTCTATTAGTTTGCTAGGGCTCTGTCTGTCCAGGCTGCTCTCACAGGAGACCATAGACTGGGTGGCTTCTAAGTAACAGAAATTTATGTCTCAGTTCTGGAGGCTGGGAAAGTCTGAGGTCAGGGTGCTGGTAGATTTGGTGTCTGGTGAGGGCCTGATTCCTGTGTCTTCATATGCTGGGAGGGGTGAAGGAGCTCTGTGGGGTCCCTTTTATAAGGGCACTAATCCCATTCATGCAGGCTCTGCCCTCATGACCTGTTCACCTCCCAACGGCCCCATCTCCAGTACCTTCACAGTGGGGATTAGGTTTAATGTGTATGAATTTTGAGGACACAACATTGTCTGTAGCAGGCTGTCACAGACGGGAGGGAGCTTAAACAATAGAACTTAGTTTTCTCACAGTTCTGGAGGCTAGAAGTCCAAGATCAAGGTGTGGACTTCTGATGGCATCCTCCTCACTGTGTCCTGTCGTTTCCTCTGTTCACATGCACCCCTGTGTCTCTGTCCTTACGTCTCAGTCTCTTCTTCTAAGGACACCAGTCAGATTGGATTAGCCCCACCCTAATTAAGAATAACAATTACCTCTTTAAAGGCCCTGACACCAAATTCTAAGGTACTGGCAGCTACGGTGTCAACAAGTGAATTTGGGGAGACATGATTGATTTACAGCCTGTCCAGAATAGCAAAGTAGAGGGCTTCCCTGGTGGCGCAGTGGTTGAGAGTCCGCCTGCCGATGCAGGGGACGCGGGTTTGTGCCCCAGTCCGGGAAGATCCCACATGCCACGGAGCGGCTGGGCCCGTGAGCCATGGCCGCTGAGCCTGCGCGTCCGGAGCCTGTGCTCCGCAACGGGAGAGGCCACAGTGGTGAGAGGCCCGCGTACCGCAAAAAAAAGAAAAAAAAAAAAAAAGTAGAGAGACTTCAGCAGAGGCAGCAGTGTGAGAGAGAGACAGGTGAGGCAGCCCTGAGCTCTGGACACGAGGAGCTGGGATTCCACATCCACTAAGCAGGGGTCAGCGGGCAGGTTCCAGCAGAGTCAGTACGTACCTGTGCTTAGTGTTAAGGTGATGAAAAGGCTCTGCAGATGGATCGTGGTGATGGCTGCACAGCAATGTGAGTGCACTTAATGCCACTGAGGTATATGCTTAAAAATGGTTAAAATGGTAAATTTCATGTTACGTATATCTTAACACACACACAAAAAGTGCACAGTTAGCATTGAATCTTTCAGCACACGAGAGGGCAGGGCAGCCGACACGTGGCATGGCCTCCAGCTCTCTGACCTGACTGCCTTTCCCACCCTCTCCTGATTGTGACTTGATGAATTTTCCCTTAGAGAAGTGCCTTGTGTCTTGTCACGAGTGCAGTGACAGGCACTGGTGCTGTGACAGAGGTTCCCCACTCCCACCCTCCCGGGTCTTGAGTAGCTCGGCCTCCCTGTTCCCAGCGCCCTGCCCTGCATTCACAGATGTCTGTCCCTCCGTCTTGTGCGTGTCTGCTCAGGTTCTCCATCACTCCAAGCAGTTTCCGCTGGCCATTGCACTCATGTCACAGGGAGGAGAGAGGACGGTGTTCTGATGGCCACGGATCAGCGTGCTTATCACAAAGCCTCTCCCAAGTTCTCTTTCCAGCACAGTAGGTGTTTATAAAGTCCTTTCCAACCTTTTGGATTTAATGAGCTTGGATGGACACTTGATAGAAGCAGCCTTGTTCAGACTGTTGTTTGCTAATCAGAACCACAGTTTTTGGGAAAACTTAGGGCAGGGAGCAGGAAGGCAGTTCAGGAAATCACTCAGCAGCACCTGGAGAATGTTCTCGAGTTAGAAAATTGGATGGAACAGTTTGCTATGAAAGATGGTGGTCGTGTCAGAGCTTAGTAATGGGGAGTGTTTTGTATTAAAGTGTATCAGTCGCATTTCTACTTGCTGTTGACAGTTTCCTTCAGTCATGAATATATATTGAAGGTTGTTAAGGTTTGTGAGTTTTACAACTATACGTTGTAAACCTTAAGTGGATTCTCTCACCTACGGAAGGTTAGAGCCTTAGGTGAACTGATGCAGTCTCACCTGTGTGCAGCTGTGGATCCCGTTTTGGTTCAGAGAGCCCCACACCTCCAGACCCCCCGGCTCCTGCGTCACCAGCTCTCGGGTCTGTCCTGGTCAGGTGCCCACGCTGCTGTCCACACAGTTCACCCTCCCTGCTCCGGCCCTTCACAGACTCCCCTCCTGTACAGGCTGCAGCTCCAGGTCCTCAAACGGAGAACGAGCTTCTTTTGCCATCTGCCCCCATCAGCCTTTCCAGCTGGTCCTCACACCCACTCGGCCTTCCAGCCGTGCTGGCTTTGTGACGGGCCCTTTCTCACACCTGTCTGTCTGTCTGTAGATACGGCTCCCTCTGTGCCAGAGCCCCTGCCTTTCTCTCCTGTTCCTTCAGGGGGAGCCTGTGCCCTTCTGTCTTCCCGCAGCCCTCAGTGGGTTGCACTTGACCATTTATCAGTCCTCCCCACCCGCTATACGCTGTGAATGCATGAAGACGCCTTAGCAGGGCGTGTTCTGTCCCAGGACACTTGGACCTGCTGTGCCTTCTTCTAGCGATGTTGCCCCAGATAGTCTCCCGTGTCACCCCCATCTAAGACCGCAGCCCCCCTTGCTTTTCCTTCAGAGCACACATCACGGCCCGATGGTGCATTTTCTGTACTTGTTTAGTGTGTCCTCCTATTCACGGTGCTGTGTAGTGTCTGCTTTCCTGACCTGCAGATGTAGGTCAAGTGCCTGGCACTTCCACACACCTCTGCTGATTGAAGGAATGAAGGCGGGACTCTGTCTTTCTTATTTGTATCCCCTCTACTACGGGGTGTGTCCCCTCTTAACACAGCCCTTATATAGGATTATATATAGGATTATAGGATCAACACAGCCCTTATATAGGAATAACAGGTAAACAACTGGTTGCTGAATCAATCATTTTTATGTCATGACTTGGAAATCTTTATTCTAAAAACTAGAGAAATAGAGTATTTCCTAGAGATCTGGATAAAATGCATTATTTAGGAAAAATTTAAAGTCATCAACTGATCACTTCATTGTAATTATTTATATTACCTCATCTGTGATGGAATGTTAGGAAGAAAATATTTTAGAATTTTTGGGTTGCTCCATCTTGGACATAGCAGCCCTTCAGATTTGCTTAACATCCACCTTCAGGGACTGTTGGCAGCTAATTTTGAATTAAGGAGAAACAGTTCCATGAAAAGCTTTAGTACTAATTTTGAATTAAGGAGAAACAGTTCCATGAAAAGCTTTAGTACTAAGACTGAAGACGGGTTTACTCAGTTAAGAAACTTAGGTATGAAAAGCTGAACTAACACATGTCGAAGGGAAGAATGAACGCTTTTGGACATAATGGAGCGATGGTGTATGTGTCTACGTCCTGGAGTCCTGCTTTTTTTTTTTTTTTTTTTTTGTGATACGCAGGCCTCTCACTGCTGTGGCCTCTCCCGTTGCGGAGCACAGGCTCCGGACGTGCAGGCTCAGCGGCCATGGCTCACGGGCCCAGCCGCTCCGCGGTGTGTGGGATCTTCCTGGACTGGGGCACGAACCTGCGTCCCCTGCATCGGCAAGCGGACTCTCAACCACTGCGCCACCAGGGAAGCCCTGGAGTCCTGCTTTTGATCACAGTCCCAGTGTCCAGCGTGTCCCCTTAGGACTTTTCTGTCCTGAGTCCAGAGCACATGACCGCTCATGGGTTAGCAGGAGTGCAGGAGGGGCTGACGTGTACTGAGCGGATTGGTGGTTTGATTTCTCAGAACATGTGGTGAGTTGTCATTGGCCTTGTTTTGAGATGAAGACACTGAGGTTTAGTAGCTTGTCCGACGCTGTCAGGCTCGTGAGAGGGATTGAGCTGCAGTCTGCTGCCTCCAGACTCTGTATCTGGCTCACTCAGCAGGCTGAGCTATGGCCCAGGTCCCTGAGATTTGCTCTGCGAGGGGCTCGGACACCCAGAATACACGCCTGGAGCCCTGCTCGTGGTCACCGGGGCCCCGGACCCAGCTACTTGCCTCACTGGAGGGGTCGTTGTCCCTTGTGGGATGGGCCTGGGGCTGAGTCCCTAGGGGTCTGCATTTAAAATGTGGAGCAGTCTGAGGGGTTACTGTAAACACACATGCAAGGTTGGATACGGAGGGTGTTTGTTGGGCTGCACCCCGCAGCCTGCAAGGCCTGTGTTTGCCCAGCTTAGACCTAAGAAAGAGCCCGGAGTCAGCGACAGAGACACAGATGGTTCGATGGCCACTGTGAGCTTCCATGTCTGAAGCAAGGTCCTGGAGGGACACCCCACCGTGTGTGGTGGACATGGCAGCAGTCTGGGCTCCTGGCGGGGAGGCGGGGGAGAGGGAAGATGACCAGTTACAGGGGAGTTGACTCAGGCTGGCTCATCGGTTACCATGGGAACCAGGGAAGGAGCACACCCCTCACTGCCCCTCTGGTAACCATAGTGGAGCGTTCTGTTCTGATCTAAAGCTAGAACAGTCATTAGCTGGGGCCTGGGGCAAGTGTGTAGGAAGGTCAGTCGTGTGATTGGCGTGTAGGTGAAGCAGGCACTGGACGAGCAGGGGATGGACAGAGAGCAAGAGAACAGCCATCTCGGGGGGGCCTGACCACACAGGGGTCTTGGCTATAGAGAATTGCTATGTCTTTGAGCTGTTGGATAATTTCCACTGTGATTTGTGCTGTTTGGATTCTGTTCTTTCATTTTCATATTTGGAAGGTGTTCAGTCCTAATGAAAAAGGATTTGCTTCCTGGATGGGACTGGGAATGTCTTAGAGACGGATGGAGGCCACGCTAGCATTCATTTTCTATCTAATATTATCTGGGAAGAAGTGTCTAGAAAGTGCACTCTGGCAAAGGTTGCCAAGAATCTATTAATTTTTTTGTTGTTAATATGTACATTATATGTCATAAATAATCAGAAAACTAAGAAAAATGTACCCACTTTTATATGACGTAAATCCGTCTTCTCCCATTCCCACAAGGTGATAAAATAGTGTTTTGGTTCAGTCAAGTTTTGGAATCTCAGTATTGCTCAATTGTTTTTCATTATGAAACATGTAAATAATTGTTAAGCTGAGTTTTTGAAAGAAAAAAACCTTAGCTGTTGGTGCGTCTTTCACTGGACTGCTTTTTAGAATTTTTTAGCAGAGCTAGATTCAAGTTTGCTGCTGATGAATTTGAGGCCTAGTCAGAATCATTGGCTTATATTTATATTTAATTTGTATTATTTATACCGGTATTTAAACTACACATCTTTGACTGCTGTGTTGTCTTTGTCTCATTATGTTTCCAAATACAGGTTTTCAGTTTGGAGCACACCCATTAATGTGCTTTTGCATGCTGTACCTTTTACATTTGTAGGTGTATTCGCCAAGCCTTGCACGAGAAGATCACAGCCCTAGTGACTCATCAGTTGCAGTACCTAAAAGATGCAAGTCAGATTCTGGTATTGAAAGATGGAAGTAGTTTCTAGAAGCCTGTGGAACTTGCTAGCACTCAGGTGTGTTGAAGGCCACGCCTCCCAGCAGGTCACTCTCCTTGAGTTCAGGGTAAACAGCCTCGTCTCCCTCAGTTTTATGCCCCCTTCTTCTCAGAGCTGGTGTTCATGCCTTTGAGGATGAATCCGAAGACCTGTAGAAATGTCACTATTACACCTGAGGCCACGTAAACCCTAAAGTATATGAAAGTGCTGCGCAGAGTTACTGAATTATCACTGTTCTAGTGAAATGTATTAAGGATAACGATGCTATTTTATTTAGAACTATTCGTGTTCCCTTTCCACAACTTAAGTCAAAGAGTATTAGTATTTGGAAATTAGAGATACTAAGAACTGTTTGCATCCATGTGATTGTCATGCTTGGTTTGCCTGAAGAGCGCCTTCCATTAACACCAGAAGGGAGGCAAGCACCCTAGTCAGAGACGCCCACGCTGCTGCTGTAGCCAGTTGTGGTCTCACTGCCCAGGCCCCTTTCTGTGCCCCACACCTGTGAGAGCCTGTGCGGCAGTAGGACAAGGCGCTGCCTTCGTGGGGCTTCTGTTCTTATGGGGACAGATGTGATGACAGAGAGAGGGGGTGGGGCTGATATCCTGACTCTTTGGGGAGCTGGTGCCTCTCGGGCCTGAGTGACATGAAGGTGAGGGTCATCCAGGCACCTGGGGGAAGGGGGTCCTAAGGAAGGAGCTGAGCTGGCAGGTTGGAGGAATGGCAGGATGGCCAGCGTGTCTGAGGAGAATGAGCAGGGGGACGTGGAGGGCGCTGGTCTCTGAGCAGTGGGCCGCGGGCCAGGAAGTGGGATGGAAGCCGCTGGATGGTCCAGAGCAGGGGAGTGATGTGGTCTGACATGTGATTTAAAAGATTCCTCTGATGTTCACTGGAGGGGCGACAGCAAAAGCAGTTAGAAGTCTTAGTACAGTTGAGAAGACAGAAGTGTGGGCTCAGGCTAGTGTATCAGTTTCTGGAGCTGCCATAACAAAATACTGCAAACTGGGTGGCTTAAAGCAACAGAAATTTATCATCTCACTGTTCTGGAGGCTACAGGTCCCAAATCAAGGTGCTGGCAGGGCCGTGCGCTCCCTGAAGGCTCTAGGGGAGAATCCTCCCTTCCAGCTTCTGGGGTTCACCGGCCTTCCTTGTGGTTCCTTGGCTTCCAGCTGCAGGACTGTAGTCTCTGCCCCTGATGTCACGTGGCCATTGTCCCGTGTCTGTCTGAGTCTCTTCTCATAAGGACATCAGTCATATTGGATTTAGGGCCACCCTACTCAATATGACCTCATCTTAACTTGATGACATCTGCAAAGGCCCTGTTTCCAAATAAGGTCACCTTTACAGGTGTCATGTTTATAGCTTGAACGTGTCTTTTTTTTGGAGGGGGGCACCATTCAACCCACAACTCCTAGCATGGTTAGGGGTGGATTGGAGATTAATGAGAATTTTTCAGACTTGGTGGTGGTTTGATGCTCCACTCCTTGGCTTGTTTGCCTCTGTGCCTCAGCACCTCCATCCTTAACCACCGTCTGTTCCAATAGGCCCTTGGTAAACTTCCTGACTTATCTAATGAATTTCTGCTCCAAGTAAGATATTAAAATGCAGAACCTCTACCTCTCTAGAAGCAGTTCCATGGTCAGCTGTTCCCTACTCCTCCAGGAATGGGGGGCTCAGATCTCTCAAGCTTGAGAGCAGTTGATTTCACGCTCAGAGGGGGTGATACTAGTGTATAAAACCCCAGCATTGGCACTATTATGAGCATGAATCAGTGAGCAGGAGAATAACCTATTCAGCCAGTCCCTAGATGTTTTAAGGTCCCCTTATTGCTTCTTTTGAGGACACTACCCTCAATTTTACTATTATCAGAACAACCATTTGTCCACTGGTGAGCACCCTTGGGTGAGTTGGGGTCCATCCTTACTGTCTGGTCCCTCTCTCACAGCAGAGAGGGGATGACTGCCCTCTTGTCCCCTCAGAATTATCAGTGATTGGCTGCCTAGTAAAATTGCTGTCTTTGTACCATTAGTTGTTTCCTTGTGCATCTTACAGATACTAAGTGGGAAGTGATAATTTCATCAAATAAGGTGTATGAATTTTGCCTCCCAAGTGGAACAAGACACAGCGTATGATGAATAATTTTCTAATCCTGCAGTGTCAGACAATGCCCGAAGGCTTCATTGGGCTTCTAGTGGGCCACCTCAGGGGATAGAATGAGAGGGGTACCAGCTGGGGTCATGGGCCACCTTCTTTACCTGACCTGTCTTAACCAGACATACCCTACTTTAATTAGTTTTTCCTCCTGGGATTTTGCCCAATATTTTGTTTGCCACTGAGTGAATCAGCTGAGTCTTGTTTCATGGGGTCAGAAAATAGTGAAAACATCTGCACATTATTTTATATAACTTTGTAAGGGAGGGAAACTGTGCAATGATATGTCACACATGTTCAAAGAAAACGATTAGATTGGCTGTAGCTTAAGCAGTTGCCTGATTTGGGGAAGCCTGGTTGGCTGCTTGTGATGGGTTGTGATCGATTTTGGCTTAGGTTTTGGTTTGCTGGCACAGGCTGCCAAGGCATTAGAGCCACCCCGGTCTCATGGCCTCCTTGTTTATTAGCTATTTCATCAGCTGGAATATTGAATTTTCAGTTGGGAACTTCCTGTGTTTGTGGGGCAGTTGTGAAGACCATGAAGACGCAGCTCGTGGGTCCTCCGTCCAGGGCTGGTTCCTACATCGCTCGTCTCAGCGGGGCACATGATACTATGACAATGGTCAGCGAAGATTTGATGAGTGACCCTTACCTATGCACATGTGCTCGTGCCCACCTCTGGGTCAGTCTTAAGTTTCTTTCCTGGAATATCCTTCCCAATTGACTTTTTTAAAATCCTGCTTGTCACATGAGGCTTCTTTCAATTTCCATGTTGTCTAAACAGACTGTGTTGATAATATCACCAGCCTCTGTGCTTTTTGATTCCCGAAGTGCCCACGGTAGTTATGTCAATGGCATCCATTTTTAACACACGAGCACACATTTCTTTCATATCCCCCAGTACCTAACACAGGGTTTGGCAGAGATAGAATGCTCAGTTCTGTTTCGAGTTGAAGCAGATTTGTCAACCAGAATTCCAAACCTAAGGATCATTTTCTTTGGAAAATCATAATTTAAGACCAGTTAACTTTTCTTGATTAGTATTTAGAATAGATTAGTATTATCAAATGCAAATGTATTCGTCTCAAATTCTTTATTTTAGGGCAAAATAGTGCAAAAGGGGACTTATGCTACGTTTCCGAAATCTGGGGTAGATTTTGAAGATATCCTTTTAAAGACGGTGAATGAGCAGGCTGAACTATCTCCAGTTCCAGGAACTCCCACTCTGAGGAATCAGACCTCTGAGTCTTCAGTTTGGTCTCAACAGTCTTCCAGACCCTCGTTGCAAGATGCCGCTCCAGAGGACCAAGATGTGAGTTTCTCATCCTGCAAATGCCCTGGTCTGTCCACTCTTGGTGGACTCATGGACCTTCAGTCTGCTCTGCTCATGACATCTTTGTTTGTCCCAAAGTAGATCCAAAGTTTCCAAGGCCTTTTTCCATGGAATTGGTAGAATTAAATTGCTCCCTGAATGGGGTTCTCCCTTGGGCGTAGGATGGAGAATCTTATGGAGATCAGTAGTGGGTGGACTGCTATGAATTTCTGGGTGTATGTGGCTCACACTGGTAGGAGGACTCTTCAGTTTACCGTAGTTACATCCTACTTGCTGTGTTGGCTCCTGGGTTCCTTTATGCATCTAGAGGCGTGATGTTAAGACCTCCTTATATTGAGTCCTGCTGTGGCCCAAATTAAATCAGCTGCTTTCCTGTGTGTTAACTGGCACTGTAGGTGACTCATGGTATTATTTTGCCCCCTTGTCAGATGGTCTGTGATAGGCCAGAGGTAGCCTGTGCAAAGGACCTGACACACAACAGACAGTTTGGAATCAGTTCCCATCTTCCTTTCTTACCATTCAAGACCAAACCACATCTTATCCACCTTCAATCCCAGTGGCCAGCGTAGAGCCCAGGACATCCTTGGCTCCTGTGACTCTGGAATGCATTCTAAGTCCTCCAGACAGAAATGCACTAGATCTCCCTTAAAAACATACACAGGTATTCCTCGATATCCAAACCCTCACTATCCAAACCCAGGATCCTGGATGATTCTGGTAAGTATTTAGATTAGTCCCTCACTTTCCAAACTCAGGAATCCCTCTCTGAAATTCAGGAACCAAGTGGATTCTGATCATATGCTGTTCCCCTGCTATCCAAACTCACATGTCTCCAGCTCACCGTGTGAACTTAGTTTACTGTATTTGGCTAGTATTTTGAGCCCCAAGTATGTTTTATGTTTCCATCACTGAGTGATACAAATAATCTAGAGGGATACATTAGCTCCATATCATTTTGTGTATTATTATTTTGTGCATTATTTTAAGCTTCTGCATTTATACTTGAATCAGGTATGTTGTGTGTGTGCTGAGGCTCATGATCGATTTAAAGCAAAGCCACCCAACAGTGAATAACTTTGTGCAAATGATGTTTCCTTGTTTCTAATAGATTCCTAGGAATAGGATGGCTGGGTCCAAGGGTGAATGCATACATGGTTTTGCTAGATAGTTCCACATCCTTCTCTGTAGGAGATGGACCATCTTGCGCTCCTACCAGCGTACGAGATGTGTCTGTTTCTCCACAGCTTTGCAATGGAGCGAATTGTTGAACTTCTAAAATTCGGGGGTTCATTATTTAAAATGTTGTCTCTCACTGTCATTTTTGCCTCGCAGACTGAGAACACACAGGTTACACTACCACTGCAGAGCTCTTCGGAGGGAAGAGTTCACTTTAAGACCTACATGAATTACTTCACAGCCAGTGCCCACTGGCTTATCATTTTCCTTCTTCTAGTAAACATCGCAGCTCAGGTAAGTAAGGACATTTATTTTGGTTTGTGTCCTGAACTGGATATATATGTACTATTTATACTGTATTTATTTTATTATTATTTTTAATATGTATATTAAGAGATTTATTTCAAAGAATTGGCTCATGCGACTGTGGGATCTGGCTGGGTGAATATGAAATCAGTAAGGCAGGCCTGCGGGCTGATTCAGGCCGCTGACCCTGCAGTCTTGAGGCAGAATTTTTTCCCTTTCCAAGAATCCTCAGGTTTTCCTGTTCAGGCCTTTGACTGACTGGATGAGGCCCACCACGTTGTTGAGGGCGATCTCCTTTACTTAAGTTGACTGACTGTGGATGTGAACCACGTCTACAAAAGACCTTCACAGCAATATCTAGCCGAGCGTTTGGTTGAATCACTGGAGACTGGCCTGGCCAAGCTGACACAGAAAACTGACTGTCACAGAACCTGTCAAGCGTTTTTCCTTCAAAAAATCCTGACATTTATACTATTACTACTGCATTTTGCAGTCCACTTGGATTTGCATTGAAATGCGTCATCTGTGGGGATCAAAACAAGTGAGGCTTTCTGGTATCACATGTGCATGATAGAGAGCTTTCAGGAAAGAAAGGAAGTCTTTTAGAGATTTTAAAATGTCACATGCCCTTCCCTGACCTGTGGTTATCTGGGATGTGGGGCTTAGCCACTGACCTGAGCTGGAAGGACTGTCTCCATTCTCTGGAGCCTTTTCATCACCCATTCTAGTGATGAGTGGGGTTTTGAGGGGGTCAGTAATGTCAGTGTTTGAGTGATTGTTGTTTCCTGCTCCAGGTTGCCTACGTCCTTCAGGACTGGTGGCTTTCATACTGGTGAGTGATTCCTGGTCTGACCCAAAGTGCTGTAGAATCAAGAAGAAGCCGCAGTTTCCCACAGAGTCAGGGGGAGAGATGGGGCTTGTTCAGCTCCCTCTTCTGATCCTCACGTAGTTTCCCCTGCTCTCATGATTCAAACTGAGTCTTTATAAGGTAGATGGACACAGGGCCTTGTGAGCTGGGAACCATTTTCCAGCATAAAACACATCTTCCAAATTAAGGGATTTTTTGGGTTGTTATTTATCTGAATTCTATCCATACCACAATATATATATATATATATTTTTTTTTTTTCTCTTTTGTGGTACGCGGGCCTCTCACTGTTGTGGCCTCTCCCGTTGCAGAGCACAGGCTCTGGACGCGCAGGCTCAGCGGCCATGGCTCACAGG
Organism: Hyperoodon ampullatus; assembly: GCF_949752795.1. NCBI lineage: Eukaryota > Metazoa > Chordata > Mammalia > Artiodactyla > Ziphiidae > Hyperoodon > Hyperoodon ampullatus. The sequence continues at coordinate 14,811,081 of NC_136929.1, read as the reverse complement.
CCCAGCCGCTCCGCAGCATGTGGGATCTTCCTGGACCGGGGCACGAACCCGTGTCCCCTGCATCGGCAGGCGGACTCTCAACCACTGGGCCACCAGGGAAGCCCAATACCACAATATGTTTTTCTTCCCTGTTCCATAGGGTGAATGGACAGCGTACACTGTACGCCGTGGTGTATATGGAAAAGGAAGCCTACTTGTGGTGCCTGATCCTGACTGGTACTTTACAGTGTATTCAGGTAAAATCGAGTAATCTGGTCTATTATACAAGAGTCTGAGGTGCTTACAGTGAGCCTGTGTGAGCAACGAGGCCTTGCAGGAGTCATTCAGTAATGTCGTAGCGGGTTGAGAGTCTGAGTCGCATTTACTCTGTGAATTAATTAGAATGATTATTTTTAAAATCTACTAGAAGAGAGAGATTGAATGAAGACTCTTAATTTGCTCTGTACTGGATTTTGGAAGTTAAACCAGGATTGCACATTCAGAAAATCAGCCACTAGAAGTATGTGGCTATTGTCTATTCTAATAGGTTGCTTTAGCTAAATCTTACATCATTATATGGATGGGCAAGAGGATTAGAAACGGATCCCCACCGTGTGGTTCGGATTGTTCCAATTCTGTCTGAATAAAACCTGGCTGTTATTGAACTTGGATGAATCCTTTGGCAGCAAGCGCCCCCAAATAAAAGCATTATTTCCTCACAGGTATGCAAAGCCCCCTTTCGCCATACTGCTCATCTCTTGGGCTTCACTAATTACTTAAGAGGGAAGCTAAGCAGGGAGAAATCCAGTGTCTGGGAATTAGGATTGCTTCTCTTTCTTACCTTGAAATTACGATGTTATCGTGTCCACAACTGTGTGATTAATTTAGCATCTGACTTGCTAGACTAATATTAACACGGCTCTCTGCTTTCAAAAGAGTGCTTAGAATATATGTAGTGTTACATACTTCTTAGAGGAAATACTCATCTAAAATATTAAATATTCCCATGGGAAACCCTCATACAAGCTTTCTGCAGAGATAGAGTGTGCTATCTTTGTAAGAATCCACTCATTGAAATTTGGTGTTTATTGTGTTGATCTCTTGCTAAGAAACCTAAATCCACTAGTTGTTTACCTTCTGAATTGGTGGACTATGGGAACTTAAAGGAAGAAGAAAGGGAATCTGTTATACATTCACATAGGATGATGGGTTAAGGCAAATGCATGTTGATGGAATTCAGGAATTTGAGCAGCTTTTAGAGTTGAAATAAGCGATGTGTCAGCTGGTGGGGAGAAAAGAAGTACTTGATGGAATATTTATTATAGAAGTTATGTCCACTCTATTTAGCATTGTCAGTTCAAGAGATGTTAGGGCTATTTTAATTTTTATATGCATAGCAGGTGCTCATTTATGTTGTTAATAAAATATAAGTTTAAGTGATTATGTTCATTTCCAAATGCTTTGCATTTCTATAAAACACTTAGAGATTAGTTGCTCATTTAGATTAATTATGTCATGTTAAAATATAATCTGTAGGGGCTTCCCTAGTGGTGCAGTGCTTGAGAGTCTGCCTGCTGATGCAGGGGTTCGTGCCCCGGTCTGGGAAGATCCCACATGCCGCGGAACGGCTGGGCCTGTGAGCCATGGCCGCTGGGCCTGCGCGTCCGGAGCCTGTGCTCCGCAACGGGAGAGGCCACAGCAGTGACAGGCCTGCGTACCACAAAAAAAAAAAAAAAATATATATATATATATATATATATAATCTGTATTTTCTTGCAATTCAATTATTTAAGAGATTTTCTGCTTGCAACTTAATATGATGTTTTCATACTCTTTAAAGCTACTTGGGCATGGAATTAACTACTTTACGTGGAATTAAATTTCGATGTAAATTTACCATTTACAAGGAAACGGTGAATCATTTCTCCTGTTCCCTGTTAATTCATGATGGTACCAAAGCATTCCTCAATTTTAGATTATGGGACATGTTTTAATTAGTAAGATTTGAAATATGGAAAAAGGAAGATTAACTACTTTTTATAATTTTCTTTCTTCTGAGTTTTTATTAGAACTTGTAATTGAATTAGAAAAGCATAGAATGAAATTGTGGTTTATACATGATTTTTTTTCCCATGTGGTTTCTGTTTAATAAGAGGAACATAGTGATTTTTATATTCTTCCTTAAATGTATCTTGTGAATGTATTAAACTCTTAATCCATTATATATATAAATTTATTCTATATTCTATTTATGAATTTATATATAAATTATATTTATAGAATAAAATACATAATATCTTTATAAACTGCCTGCCATGCTTTAGCATCATGGAAGGAAAGGCAGAGATCTTGTGCTGAATGATGTTTCTTTATTTCAGCTCTAACTGTAGGTACTGTCCTTTTCAGCATCACAAGATCTCTGTTGATATTCTGCGTTCTTGTTAATTCTTCACAAATTTGGCACAACAAAATGTTGGAGTCCATTTTGAGAGCTCCGGTATTGTTCTTTGATAGAAATCCAATAGGTAAGTCGGACACCAAGTTTCTCAGCATATATGTCTTGTTAATGCATTTAGTGCCTGATTACATTTGATATTTGAAATTGGAGGAGATTCTTGGGAGAAAATCACTGTGCATGTTGATCCATCTTGTACAAAAAGCTTTACTGATATTTTTTTCCTACCAGAGAAAATCTAAATATAAGATCATATAAGCTTTTATTCCAATTTATGTGTGTGTGGAAAGATAAATGAACGTTCACTTTGCAGAATGATTTAGGAATCCATTTTTTGTGTGGTGTATGAAACACCCTACATTCGATACAAATGTGTTTCAATGTTGTTGAAGAGTTGCTAAAACGTTGCCTGTGTCACATAGTGTCAAGCTAGGTTGTCCCCTCAGAAGGAACTTCTTACAAAGAATCTCTACACGAGACAGGCTGTGTGTTTCTTTCTTTCATTTCCCATCCATTTCTGGGATCACAGTGCTCTGACATGTGCCTGTACTTTGAGGTTTACCTAAAAAGGTAATGAGAGTGGTTCAAGATGGCAGAGTAGAAGGCTGTGCACTTACTACCTCTTGTGAGAGCACCGTAATCACAACTAACTACTGAACAGTCATCGACAGGAAGACACTGGAACTCACCAAAAAAGATACCCCACATCCAAAGACAGAGGAGAAGCTGCAATGAGACGGTAGGAGGGGCGCAATCACAGTAAAATTAAAATTGTACGTAATACGTTATAGACTTGTTTCAGGCTCGTTCGGGTTTTTTCTACTTCTGACTTGACAAATATGCCACATTCAACCTTTTGATGAACTTATTAACTCTTGGGGATATGTTCCTAGAAATGGAATTTTGGGGTCAGAAGGGATGTACTCTTAGAGTTGTTTATACATATTGCTCAGCTCTTCCCCAGAATCTACCTGTGCAGAGCGATGTGGATTTTCATTTTACACATTTTGTGTAAAATGGATTGGATTCACATTGGATTCACATTTTGGGTCCAAAATGTGATCTGGCCTCCAGAATTTACTGTTATTGTTGGCTTCATGATTCACTATATCCTATGCAGGATAGGGGAGGTGGTGATACCAATTTACCCCAGTACCTGGGGTACTGATTTTAATCCTGAGCACAAGGCATTAACTGAGACTGGCCATCTGAGTCTGGTCAAGAGGCAGCGGCCAAGATAGGACCCCGAGCCTTATGAGGGATCATTGAGGCACCAAGGAGTAGTTGCTGGAAAGGATATGATTCACTTCATTCAAGTATTTGAAAGGTTGCCATATCAAGAGAAATTAGGTTCACTTTGTGTGGTTATAAGGGCAGAAGAAGCGGCAGAGGTTGGATGTTCGAGGAAGGCAAGATTCGGTTTGATGTGAGAAATCCCTGTCTAACAGAACAGACTGAAAATGGATTGGGTTCCCGGTGTTCATGTGAATCCCCCTTCCCTCTACCTCCCTGGAGATACTCCAGCAGGGAGCACATGTCCTTTGGATGAAGAGTCCTGGCATGTGTGTGAAGGGAATTCATCGTAAGGATTTCATTTGGAGACTTTTGAGAAAACTTTAACACTATGAGGCCATGAACTGAAATCCCAGCTCTGTTTACAACAGTCTATCCCTAAGCCTGATGAAATACTCTGCAAATACCGTTCATTCTCTTAATGTTTCTTAGTGCAAGGAAGTAGCTACTGAACTTTCTGATTTCACATTTTCTACACTCAGCTCATTGGTGAACAAGACTTTAGTTTTTTGACCTGCTTTGACATTCGGTTCCATTTTTGTGGTCATTGTATGTGGGGAGATAGTTTTTCTCATTGTTTTTGTTTTCCTTGTATTTTACACTATTTGCCAACCCTCGGTCTCTCAGACCTTAAGACTTGCACATCTGGTAAAAGGTAAAGGGGTAGTTTTCACTTACTGTTCATCCCTGAGTAGCCTTTTCATCTTAAAAAATTCCTGTATTGCTTTCAACACTTTCTAAGACAAATCATACTTGCAGTGTTTCTGAATCCTGCTATGTTAAAAAGTTGCATTTTTCCATCAAAGAAATCACAAGCATTTAAACTATGTCTTTTGTGACGTCTATTTTCCTTATTTCTATATTGCTACTTTGGGAAGTTAAAAAATGACTGGGAGGCCGCAAAATCCATAAGAATATGTGGAAAAATTGTCCATCTGATTTTAATATTTTTAAAGCAGAATTGATTAAATGATTCCCATCTTCTTGCCCCTCGAAGTGTGATCTGGGAAATAGCAGAAAGGGTGGGGGGGTCACCTGACCACTGGGAAGAAATGCAGACTCTCTACCTCCCCGCAACACTCCTGAATCAGCAAGTACATTTTAACAGGTGGACATTCCTACGGTGTCTGGTAGACTTTCCCAGGTGACATGATGCTGCAGAACCTGGGGGAATAGTCATTATCTCACCTTGGTGGTTAAGCACCCGTTAACTCACCGGGCATGGTGACTGGGTTCTTCACCGCATGAGCCCATTTCATCCTGAGAATCACCTTCTAAAGCAAGCATTCCTAGAGGCTCCGAAAATTTGTCCCTGGTCCTCCAAACGTGTCACTAAAAGACGGTTTCTGGAGTCTGTATTTCCTAAGCCTGAGACAGGAGAATTGAGGCCCAGCCTGTAACGGCCTGGCCTGGCCAAGGGCGAAAGCCTCCAATGTCTGCAGCCCCCGGCTTGGGCGCACCCTGTGCCTCCAGTGAGCCAGGCGCCCCGTGGAGGACAGCAGAGCTGGCTCATCCCGGCAGTGGAAACCCAGTGCCCAGCCTCTGCTCATTCAGTGTCCAGCTGCGGCTTGGTGTGGAGGGCCTCGGGAGAAAGTCACCTCTGACAGAGGTCAGGAAGAGCACCTAGAGGTCCCACATCTCACCTGCAGGCTGGCTTCCTGGAGCCTCAATTATGAAAGAAGTTCAAGGGCCTAGATAACATATTTCTCAAGAGTTGCTACCCCAAAATAGGCTATATGTTTGTGTGTGTGTGTGTGTGTGTGTGTGTGTGTCTTCAATTTCTTTAAATTTAATCATAAAACGACTATTGTCGACTGAAAAAAAAAGTACAACCTAAAAGTTGAGAGTTATGCTTTATTCTGTGGACAAAACTGAGGACTTAAGCCCGGGACACGCCTCTGAGATAGCTCTGAGACACTGCTCCAAAGAGGCAAGGCCGGGGGGGAGCCAGGATACATAGAAGGTTTTGCAACAAAGAACAGGTAGTCAGCATATCAAAAGGTTACTGTTAATAAAAGAAAACCAGATATCTCAAGTTAGGGAATTCACTGCTTTTCTATGTATGGGAAGATGCAACAGTCTAGGCTCACTGAAATCATTCCTTTGATGTGCACCTCAGCTATCTGGGGCCAGTATCCTGTGTTTTCTCATCCTGAGTTTCCTCAGGGTGCACCATCGCAGGGTTAGCTGCAGTGCCTGATGGCTGCAGTATCCTTTGTTTACCTGATATGGCAGGCGGCATTTTTAGTTCACATTAGATATTTATTAGAAATTATTTCTCATCTTCCAATCCTGCAGCCTTTAGGATATACTGTTTTCGTGGATTCTGAGAAGGGAAATAAAATTAATGATCATCTTTAGTCACTAAGTAATATTTCTGTTTTCCTGCTTCCATCCCTCTGGTCTTCTTGGATGCTTAAGCATGAGTCTGTGTCACACCCAGTGCACCTCTGAAAATAACAACTTATTACCCCAGTAGTAAACTCACAACTTGGAAATGGCAGGAATCTACAATTTCCCAAAACGTGAGGTCCTGTGAACCATCTGGAGGGAAAAAATTACAGAGAAGTTATAATTATGTTTATTTAAAAAGTATCACTTAGCAAAATTACTTTTGATAACTAAAGCAAAATTAGTGTGACAATTAGGATTAATTTAGGTATTGTGCAACTGCTTATTTGCTGACTTAGCACTTGGAATGAGTCTTAGATGGGATGGATCTAAAAGGAGGGAACATTCTCAAATCCACCAGCCCTTCCCGATACTGCCACAAGATTTTCCCCCATTCTTTTTTTTTTAATAAATTTATTTATTTTATTTTTAGCTGCGTTGGGTCTTCGTGGCTGCACGCAGGCTTTCTCTGGTTGCGGTGAGCGGGGGCTACTCTTCGTTGCGGTGTGTGGGATTCTCAATGCGGTGGTTTCTCTTGTTGCAGAGCATGGGCTCTAGGCATATAGGCTTTAGTAGTTGTGGCGCGCGGGCTCAGTAGTTGTGGCGCACGGGCTGTAGAACACAGGCTCAGTAGTTGTGGTGCATGGGCTTAGTTGCTCTGTGGCATGTGGGATCTTCCCAGACCAGGGCTCGAACCCACGTCCCCTGCATTGGCAGGCGGATTCTTAACCACTGTGCCACCAGGGAAGCCCCTCCCCCAGTCTCTTATAATAAAAATCAGGTTTCAATTTCAGCTCCCCCACCCACTGCCATTTGGTGGCATTTTTGTTTCTCTTTAGATATCATTCTATTTTCTCTTTCTTTACCACTGACATTGGCTTATTTCATATGAATCTGTAATATATTACATACATATACTTTAAAAATATTGTTTTGATTTGTTTGTGAGTTGTTTCTCTTAAAGGGTATATCTGGGGAAATGAGTAATTTCTCATATCCTGTTCTTGCAGGAAGAATTTTGAATCGTTTCTCCAAAGACGTTGGGCATATGGGTGACTTGTTGCCCCTGACATTTCTTCATTTCATCCACGTAATGTGACAGTCATGTCAGAGTTCCCACAGCACAAAGCAAAGTGCCTGTTTTTCAGGGCCTTTTCACAGGGGCTGAGATGGGCCTTTCAGCCTGACGGTGTTATCTTAATTAAGTAAAAGGCCACGTTTGTAAGAGAAAGGTGTGGTTGTGGTCGGGAGGCTGAGTTAACATGAGTGACACCTGCTGTAGGAGTGGCTACACAGTCACGGTCAAGGTTGGTTCGAAGCAGCGACATGCTTGGTAAGTGGTTCTCCTGCTGCCGTTCAGGTATCTGGCGTGGATTCCCTTTACTGTGAGCACATTTCACAACAGAGAATCACCTCTCATGGTAGCCTAGATTAACTAAATTATGCATCGGATTACCACAAAGGACAGATACTTACTGCACGGGTTTTTTTATTGTGTATAAAGCCAGGTGTGGTTACTTACAAAGAAAAGAATAGTAATAATAAGGTGAAAATAATACTTTAACAAGGACAATAGAGACCAGTTATGGAAGATACAAAGCCTTTAAAAGCAAGGACCTTTGGGCCTCCCTGGTGGCGCAGTGGTTGAGAGTCCGCCTGCCGATGCAGGGGATACGGGTTCGTGCCCCGGTCTGGGAGGATCCCATATGCCGCGGAGCGGCTGGGCCCGTGGGCCATGGCTGCTGAGCCTGTGCATCCGGAGCCTGTGCTCCGCAACGGGAGAGGCCACAACAGTGAGAGGCCCGCGTACCACAAAAAAAAAAAAAAAAAAAAAAAGCAAGGACCTTTAAGCCAATAATTTGAGTAAGGGATCAGAGTCATCTCAGAAAATGTCTTTTTTGGTTTTGTAGACAGCTTTTCTTTTCACACGTTGATTGCTCTGTCTTAAGGTGTCTTTTAAAAAAAAAAAGACAGAAATACCCACAGGAATATCTTGTATCCAGCCTTTGTTTTGTCTGTGAGCTTGAGGTTCTAAAGAATAATGCTGGGTCATCTCATCTCTCATCCTCTCATTCAGTATTGCTGCTCATGTGGGATGTTTTTTCTGTCACTGAATTTTGTCTCCTTTAAAGTGATTCAGGCTGTGGGGACTTTCTTCATTAATTAATTAATTTTGGAAATGAAATGTATTTCTCAGAAGCTGCACAGAGACTTGCAGCAATGAATATCTCACTGCAAACAGCATAGCCTATGGGCAAAGGCTTCCACTGTTTACCAGCGTGAACTAAGCTGTGACTCAGAGACAGAGTACTTTTACTGCAAAGATGTTTGATGGGATATGTCTGATTTTTTTTTTCTCTTCTGCAAACTTATTTTATAAATATGTCCTGCTGGGTTAAGCCATATGATTTATCCCCAGAAGCAGTCTTTCACTATAACAGTGTCATGTTTTGACAGTGATTATTAATTATATTGAGATTTTGTGAAAGGTTCTGTTTCTTTGCTACTACAAGCAAGGCCAAGGTTAGGTTTCCAAAGCTGGCCGGCCCACCGTGTGCTGAGCCCCTGGTTAGTTAACCATCATGATCAGAATCCGTCACATGTTTTTGTGTGACGTATAGAGGGACGGGGATAGATGCTACCTGATTTCAGATAAGACACGCGCAGTCGTGTGAGGAGAGAAAATTCTGGTCTCACTGATTCCCAGTCCCAGCTCTGCCACTTTTAGTTCAGTTATCTTGAAGTTTGGGACCTCCAGGGGGAGGCGTCCTGCAGGTCATTGGAAGTAAGAGTCTGGTGTTTGAGAGAGAGACCTGGGATGAGCGTGGTGCCTGCGTATTCTTCACTGAGCAGGTAATAGCTGAATCTGTGACAATGGATAAGATTGCCCAGAGAGAGTGAAGCATTTTTAGGGACCAAGATCAGAAACTTACGGAAGCCTCCATATTCAGAGAGAAGCAGAGAGAGGAGGGAAGAAGAGGAGACACACAAGGAAGAGAGGAGGAAATAGGTTGGGGGACCGAGGAAGGACAGGTCTGTTAAGTGCAAAGGAGAAGGTAAGTCCCTGGAAAGTTGTCGGTTGATTTAGAAATCAGGAGGCTTCTGGTGACCTAAGAAGCAGGTTTCAGATGGGAGGGGCCAGACTGCAAAGGGCTGGGAATGGAGGAGGCGTGGAGGAAGCTGAAGGGAAGGCAGGCCACCCTTGGAAGGAGTTTGAGTAAAACCAGAGAGAGGCCCGTCCGGAATGTAGGGTCTGCTGAGGCGTTGCTGGTTGGGTGTTTAGTTTGGGGGTTGGGGGTGTGTGGTGGGTAATATTTTCCTCTGTCGCTCCTTCCCCTCCACAAACAGGGATTAGCGTTGACGCCCTGAAGGACAGGGGTGAGTCAGGCCGGAATCCTCCCCTCCAGGCCCCCAAGGGGAGGGAGACACACAGAGATCCACCCCTTGCCGCCTTTGGAATCCTAACTGTGGCAGCGCCCTGGCGCAAGTCCTGGAAGGCAGACTGGGTGTGGGGCTGGAGGTAGTGAGGGAGCCTGGTCCAGGAGGTGGGCGTGGCCTCTAGAAAGCGACTTTGATCCCAGATGAGAGGAAAAGGCCTCTGTGGATGGTGGGGCAGGAGGGGCTGCTGAAGCCGTGTTCCCAGTGGGAACCAGTCTTTTCTCTCTCTGTCGTCAACTGAGAGTGGGATCGGGAAGGGGCTTGAAGGTGTTGTTTGTTCAGTTCTGTTTTAAAGGACATAGTTGGTGCCAAATGTGTTCGAAGTCATTTTTGATGATTCTGCTTATCCTTGGTATATTTGATAAACCTTGGAAGATACTTGATCATGTTCATTTTTATTTTTACTACTTCTAAGGTGTTTATTCCATATACTTTTCCTCATCTAATTCCTTGTCATTCCCGTAAATGAGATATCAGATAATTCATTTAATATTTTGTAATAGTGGTGCCAAGTATGGCTGATGAAAACCCTGGATCCTGAGTCGTGGGCCACACTGCAGGACAGTCCATTCCCACAGGCAATGTCATTCAGAGACCACATCCCAACAGAGGGGCGCTCACGAGTTTGTACACCATCATGTATGCTGACTCTTGCAGCTACCAGATATGTTGCCTGTCCAGTCACATTATAGTTGCTGGCCAAAGTGGAGCTGTTTGCAATTCCAAAGGAAGAAGGAAGGAAGCATTAAAAAAAAATTATGTAGTGTGATTCCACACGATAATCATTTATGACGTCAGCAGCTTTAAAGTGTGGTAGAGTGGGGACCCCCACAGTCTCCCTTTCCAAGCTTGAGTCCTAGCTCTCCCTCTTACTGTCTCTGCCCCACAAAGCCACACCTCCTTATCTGTAAAATAAAATAATACCCAATTCTGTAAGGGTTGTTGGAAAAACAAAATGAAGTCGTTTTAATAAAATTCTTTGCATAACATCTAAGTGCATGTTGAGCACTAAATAATGGGTGGTTATTTTTTAAATACCACATGTAGGGACTCTCCTGGTGGTCCAGTGGCTAGGACTCCATCCTCCCAGTGCAGGGGGCATGGGTTCGATCTCTGGTCAGGGAACTAGATCCCACATGCCTCAACTAAGAGTTTGCATGCCACAACTAAAAGATCCCACATGCCGCAACGAAGATCGATGATCCTGTGTGCCGCAACTAAGACCCTGTGCAGCCAAATCAATAAATACATAAAAATTTTAAAATAAATAAACACCACATGTATTTTTAAGTAGGAGAAATAGTCTGATAATGGCATTATGTTGCATTAAAATTATTGTCACAGACAGTTTCCAGGCTCATAAATATCGCCTCGTGAGTTTGTATTACAGAGATTCTAGGTTTGTAATCCCTGAAGATTTTAATGGACATTTTCCCATGTAGACTCACAGAATAAAAATCAATTATTTTCAAGATAGACCATTGAGCACGAAATATTTCAAATTAATGTAGTTTTCATACGATTTGCCAGAGTCCCAGATAACACTGAGTAAGGAATCTTAATTATCTACAATGCTTGTCATTAAAATCATCACTTCCAAGAAGTCTTCCTATTAGTAAAATAAGTAAAGATGAAGGTAAGATGTGGAAGTCAGGTTTAGGCATTTTAATTTTGTTTTAAAAAGTTTGGGACTGCTCTGAGAATGTGAACTTGCACACAGCTGCCCTCAGCAAAATGCTGTAATTTATTGAGGAAAATTGAATTGCAAAACCTTTTTCCCCACACACCCCTCATTCAGGGGAAAAAAAAAAATCAGCAGCTTGGCTGAGCTTAAACAACTGACTTTTCATATCCTTTCATGGACACAAAGGGCTAATCCTGAGGCTACTTGAGCCACCAATGCTGGCAGTGGCGGGGACCACCATGGAACGTGTCATTCCCTCCTCACCACACACAAAACACATTGACTGCAGCTTTATGAAGTGAAAATGCCCAAGAAAAAGAAAATGTGAAGGAGGTGTTCTCAGTCATTTCTTTCCAGAGGGGGAAGCACAAAAGAACAAGCTGCTGCATCTGGATATTGAGAACAAAGCAAGCCTGAGACCAGGGCATAATAGGGTTGGGTCACTTGCTTTTATAGAAGCAAAGAGTGGAACTGCCTTTACTTGTCTCAGTACCACTGACCCTTGCATTTCATTGTGTAGAGATGTCAGGGAAAGTGTGTAGAAAGCATCTCAGCCTCTCTCACTTAACAATGACTTTGTCATTTTGAGGTTTCTGTGGTGTGTTGATCCCTTCCCCACCCCCTCCCTCAAATCCCCATTGGAGATATTTATTTTAATATATATTTAATACTATTCCTTTGTGAATAGTTTCTTCCAGTCTGTGGCTTGCCTTTTTACATCCTTAATGGAGATCAAGTTTCAATTCTGATGAAGTCTAACATGTACTCTTTTGTTTCTTTTGTAGTTCATGTTTTTGTATCCCAAGAAATCTTTTTATCCTTAGGAGCGTGAAGATATTGATACTTCCCTATTCTACCTTTTTAGAAATTGATGATGCATCTTGCGTTAGTTTTTGTGTATGGAAGAGTAGTACATGGTTGAGGTTTATTTTTTTCCAGTTATTCTAGCCACATTTGTTAAAAACACTTTTATGCACTGAATTGGCGCCTTGGTTAAAAATCATTTGACTGTATTTGAGGACGTCTGCGTCTGTATTCTTTATTTTGTTCCACCGACCTGCTTATCTATCCTTATATCAATACTGCAGTCTTGGTTATTATACATTTTAGTAAGACTTGAAATCCAGTAATTTCGACCTGTTTATCTATCCTTATACCAATACTGCAGTCTTGGTTATTATACATTTTAGTAAGACTTGAAATCCAGTAGTTTAAGTCTTCTAATTTTGTACTTCTTTGTCAAGCTTGGTTTTTTTTTTTTTCTTTTTCTTTTTTTTTCAAGCTTGTTTTGATCGTTCTAGATTCTTTTCTGTGTAAATTTTAGAAGCCTTTTCAAGTTGTTTTTTCCTGCTGGAATTTTTATTAATATTTTCTTTTATCTATAGATTGATTTGAGGAGTCTGAGTCTTAACAATGTTGAATCTGCAATTATGAATATGGTATCTCTCTACTTATTTAGGTTTTCTTTAATTTTAGGAATGTTTTGTAATTTTTAGTATAGACATCTTACACTTCTTTGGTTTAACTTATTCCTGAATATTTGATGTTTTTTTCATGACATTATTGTACTGTTTTTAATACTGTTTTCAACTGTTTGTTGCTAGTTTATAGAAATACAGTTGATTTATTTGTGAATTCATTTTGCATTTCCTGGAGTTGGTGGTGGTGCTTTTAAAAATTCTGCAGGATTTTGTACATAAACAATCATGTCAGCTGTAAATAATGACAGTTTTACTTCTTCATTTCCAATATTTATTTTCCTTTCTAGACTTATTGTTTTGGCTAGAGTTTCCAGTACACCATGGGATAGAAGTGATGAGACATTCTTGTACTCTTAGGGCAAAATCTTCCAATATTTTTTCATTGTGAATGATCTGAACTGTGATTTTTTAGGTAGATATCTGTTATCAGATTGAAAACTTTTCCTTTAATTCCTCAATTGCCAAGAGTTTTACTTTTTTTTTTTAATCAAGAATAGGTGTTGAATTTGGACAAATATTTTTTCTACATCTCTTCAGATAATCATATAATTATTCACCTTTATTCTTTTAATGTGAATTATAGTGATTGGTATTTGAAGGTTAACCTTACATTCCTGGAATAAACTCCACTTGGTCATGATATAGTATCTTCTTTTTTAATGTATTATTGTATGTAATTTGTTAATGTTTGGCAAGAATTTTTGTTTCTGTTGTTCATGAGAATATTGGTCTGTAATTTGCTTTTCTTGAACTATTTTGTCAGCTTTTGGTATCAGAATTATGCAGGCCTCAAAAAAGACGTAGGAAATATTTCCATTTTGTGGTGGTCAGTTTTACGTGTCAACTTGACCAGACTACATTCCACAGTTATTCAATCAAAAGGTAATCTAGGTGTTGTTGTGTAGGTATTTTGTAGATGTGATTAAAGTCCATAATCAGTTGATTTTAAGTAAGAACGATTATCCTGGATAGTCTGGGTGGGCACAGTTCAGTCAGTTGGAAGGGCTTAGGAGCTAAGCCTTCCCTGAAGAAAAAGAAATTCTGCCTGTGGGTAATAGCCTCAGCTCCTGCACAAGAGTTCCAGCGTAGCCTTTGTAACAGCCAGCCCTGTGAATTTTGAACTTGCCTAGCCAAGTTTGATTGTGGAGTATTATCATTTTTATATTGTTAGATTCAGTTTATTGGTATGTTGTTTCATGTTCCTAAGACAGTTTGGTTTATAATTTTTCTTTCTTTTAACGTCTTTGTCTGGTTTTTACATCATAATGCTGTACTCAAATTTCCTGGAAGAGTTTGGTAAAACTTCTTTTGTACAATTTATTTGTGTAGCCCTCTTGGCCTAAAGTCTTTTCTGTGGATACAAATTCTTTTATTTATTTATTTTTGGGGGGCCACGCTGTGCAACTTGCAGGCTCTTAGTTCCTCGACCAGGGATTGAACCTGCCACCCCAGCACCCTGGCAGTGAGAGCGCCAAGTCCTAACCACTGAACCACCAGGGAATTCCCCTGGATTCAAATTCTTAATTCAATATGGAATTATTCAGATTTTCTGTGTCTTACGTCAGTCTTTGTATGTCATTTTTCAAGACATTTGTCCTTTGCCTTAAAATTTAAAAATTTATCAGCACAATGTTTATTATATCCTCTTTATAATACCCATGGTATCTCTTGTGCTATCCTCTTTTAATTCAAATTAATGGTAAATTTCCCATTTTCTGTTTTTGTTTTGTTTTTTTCCTTACATTTCACGGTGCTTTCAAAGAACCAAGCTTTGTATTTGTTGATTTTTCTGCTTAGAAGTTAGTTTTCTATTACATTCATGACTACTTTTTTCTTATTTCCATTCTTCTACATACTTTAGTTTAATATGCTGGGTTTTTTTTTTTTTAATTATAAGATATATTTTAAATTCTTGACTTTTAGCTTTTTCTTTTTGTAAGACTTTATTTTTTGTTAGGATATTTTTGCAGTTCACAACAAAATTACGAGGACGATATCGAGATTTCCCATGTATTCTCTGTAGCCTTTAAAAAAATGTTTAAACTGTAAATTTACCTCTAAGCACAGCTTTAGTTTGCAGCCCTCAAATTTTAATATTAGTAGATTTTCATTTTCTTTTGTCAAAATACTTTCTAATTTTATTGGAATTTTTGAACTAGGTAATATTTTCAAGTGTATTAGTGAGCTTCCAAACATTTACTAATTTTCTAGCTACCTTTTTGTCACCGATTTCTAGTTAAATCCATGTAGGTTAGAATATGTTGCGTACAATTTCTGTCCCTTGAAGTTTGTTGATTCTTGCTTTAGTATAGCATACATGTAACTGAAAAGAATGTATTATGTAGTTGTTTACTGCAGTATTGTATATTTCTTAATTAGGTCAAGTTTGTTCATCATGTTTTCAAAATCTTCTATATCCCTCTTGATGTTTATCTGCTTGTTTTATCAGTTATTGAGGTGAGTTTAATTCTCCCACTGTGAGTATGGAATTGCCTATTTCTCCTGAGTTCTGTCAGATTTTCCTTTATATATTTTGGAGCTATGTTATTAAAGGATGATATAAATTTAGATTTTAAAAAGTATCTTCTGGATAAATCAGCCCTTAATTCTTATGAAACGTTTTCCTTATTTCTAGGAATCCTTCCTAACTTCACGTTCGTAGTGGTGTAGATAGATACTCCAGCTTTCTTTTGGCTGGTGTTTTTATGGGGAACCGTTTTCAACGTTTCATCTCCAGCTTCATGTGCTATTATTTTTAAGATGTGCCTTTTAAAAGCAGCAAATAAATGGACTTCAGTCTTGAATTTTGTAATAAGCATGAACCCTGACAAAAGGTAGAAAGGAAACTATTGATCAGTGAGATATGCTGAACACAAGGGAAGAAGTGCACTATGTTTCCCCAGTGCTTTCTGTTATGTTGATTAACAAACTGTGAACCAGACACCACCATTCACTCTTCAGCGCAGTTAGCTGTGACTCTCAATTGGGAGCTAATTGAAGGATACACAGGTCCCAGAGCTGGTGTGGTTGTGAAAAGATCCAAGGCAGCCAAATGAGGGATGAAGGTGTGATTCGTGTATCCCAAGGAAAAGACAAGTTTAGAAAAGCTTAGTCTTAGGGTTTGTGTACATCTCATCATACAGATATGACACCCCAGTGTTCTGATTGAACAGAGTTAACCGAGGTGGGTGAGGTCAAAGGAAACAGAGGTGAGAAACGAGGGATCTGGGAACCAGAGCTGATCTCTGAACCTCCTGAGAGGTGCAAGGTACTCTATCAGCTTACATGCAGACTCAACACTAACCCTAGGTTGGCATTAAGTTTAGGAGCTTACATTTAGAAACCTTCCATGTTTTTCCTTTTGCTTCTATTTGTACTGTAATTGAAGGGTAGTGAGTATTGTAGGATAGGAGTTCCATTTTATTTCTTAATTCTTTCAGAGTTTTGTGTAGTCTGTTCAGGATTTTACTGTCTCCACAAGAATCTTGTGTTAGCCAGCAGCACAATCTATGTGACAGCCATTTCATTGAAAGGTTATTTTTTAATCTCATATGTTTCCAGAACGAGTAGGTAGAACAGTCTCTCCTACACCCACATCAGTAAACAGCTTACTGATCAAAAACTAGGTGTCATTTTTTTCCCTCTCTAAATCACAAGGAAATCTTGCCTTGTTTTCTTGCCAAAAGTTTATTGCACTTAAGTTATATCTTTTGCAAAATCAGTAATAGTTTAAGGAAATCTGGATGATTTGTACTTAACCACAGCTTGAAACAGAATTCTTAAGAGTCTGACCATAGAATTAAAAGCTTTGAAATTCTTTTGAGGTGTTAGCAATCTTAATGATCCTGGTTTTATTTTTTAATACTGTAAACAAATAATAAAAGTAATGTCTACTGATTAAGTGGTTTTATGATTAAATATATATTTCACATTGTGCCCAAAATAGATATCAGAGTGAGCAAGAGAGAATTAAATAAGAATAGAGAGTGAGCCAGAAGTATGGATGGCATATTTATTTGCATTAAATAAGAAGAATACATTGTTACTGATGTTTATAGAAAGCACGTTCTTTGACATAAGCTTCACAGAGACTAGCAGGAACAGAATCCCTTGGAATTAAGTTTAAAGTAACATGTGGGTAGATACCTAGGAATTCCTACAGGACTGTAAGCAATTTGGAAGTTAAATGCCAAGGAGGCAAATGGGGCCTTGTATTTCAAACTGTGCTTGTGAAAGGAATGTGTTAAAATCTGCAATATTATAATACAGTGTTAATTCTATAGGTCGAGACTTTCTGGTGAAAATTTAATGTTTTTACCACCATGCAAATACAGGTGTTACACATTTAAACTACTCAGCCTCATTTTGTGTCCTTGGTGTTTATGTATTTATTAAAATTAGATAGGGTTTTTTTTTTTTTCCAAGTCATTTTGCTTTCTGGGCTTAGACCTCATCTTTCTTATGAAATTTTCTTTTTTCATATTTAAAGAATAATTCTTAAATCGACACATGTTAGTGTGTTCTGTAGGCAAGCACTTTTAAGACCTTTTAATGATCAGTCTGCTTGGTGAGCTGAGCAGGCTGTTATTCCCTAACTAGCTGGGAATCTAGGACTGCTCCCCTCATGGGAGAGAACAGATACGATCCCACGAAACCCAACAAAAGTAGACAATGCAGACGGAAGGGAAAATATAATCCCAGTGAATTTCCTGGGATTCACTAGTGTACGAAATCCAGCTTTTGTACTTCCATTGATATCAACCCACGAATTCATGGTGCATGAAATAGCAAATATCAAATTGATCTTGTCTTTGGAATATATTGAATAATCTCGTTTGCTTTTGTTGGTTTGGAGGTCCACCACATTTTCCCTTAGTCTCCCATAAATGCTCAGTAGCTTCCTAACTAAGTCTTCACCAAGAAAAAGCAAAACTTGAAACAGAAAGAAGATATGGAATAAGAAAACAAACATCTCAAAAAATGTTGACTTGCTGCCGTATCCCTAAGGTTATCAATCTTTGGAAGACCTAGACTTGGGAAGAAAATACAGAGAGGACAGAAATTGTAGGCATGAGGTTTATTGGTCATATTACTTTAAAAGTGCATCTTCAAACAAAATAGAGCTCAGATACGTTTTTCGCTGTGACCAGAGAAAAGCCACAATCCCTTTGGCACAAAAGTACATGTACCAATTTTTATTACCACATCTAGGAAAAATAGCACCTGCTCTGATCCATCTTTGGATAGTACTAAGCTGTTCTAGTGGTTAGAATGAGCTGCCTCTCAAGGTCCAACTTCATGAGACTCATAAGATTCTTTGGACCTGTAAGTCTATTAATACACCTCCTCTCTTCCCCCTGGCTGCTGGCACGCAGAGCATACTGAAGGGTGGTAATGATGGAGTTACAGTTTATATTTATTATATATGAACTGGTAAGCCTTTTGTATACATTATCTTATTTAATTCCATCCACCATCCTTTTATGTTGTTGGTATATCCCAGTTTTTACTAAGATTGAGAGTAGCTGTAGGGTCTTAACCTCCCTGTTAATATTCAAGAAGGTTAGCCCTAAACCCTATCTCAGTACAATACGTGGCTAATGGAATTTCCACTCCAGGTGTAGGTTGTCATTCTCTGCAAACTAAATGATTCTGAATTGTGAGAAATCACCATGTACTCTCAAGTGAAAGATTTCATCTAGGAAGTTTTTGTATTTGTTCATGTGGCTTCATAGACCTTGGATAGAATTTCCCAACTGCTGTGCTCCAAGTGGGTTATAAGCATATCAACATAATGATTCCCCTTATTTCTTAGGGCATTAGGACTTGGGTCACTTGCTTCTATTCTAGGTCAACATGCTTCTTGCTGTGTACACATCATCATCTCTGTGCCATAGTGTGACAGAGGTACAGAAGCACTGGCCATGGTGAGGTGGGTCATCATATGGGCCTGAAATCCAATCAGATGGGGGGAGTTGTGTGTGCAGCTTGGATTAGGCTCCTTGGAATTCCTGGAAATGTGGAAGGAGAAATGGGATTTGCTTCAGGAAGGGTTGTTTATCATGTACCAGAATCTTTCTTTTCCTTCTTCAGATGTTGACTTTTTGCTTAGATACTATTTTTATCTTCTACCAACTTCTATAAACAGTTTGAGACAGCTGGCAATAAAAGATTCACATGTATATACATAGATACATATAAATGTAAACCCATGTATTGTATACATATATATTTTTTATGAAAAAATATATTTTATATATTTTTATAATATAATATCCAGTCCACAATGAGGATGGCTATAGTATGACCAACAAGTACAAATAAAACTCTTGGAGAAAGCCTCTGTGAATTGCTTCAGAATTTAGGGGCATGAAATCTGAAGGACCTAACCTAACTGGGGAGCCTCTGAGAGCAACAGTTACCAGTCTTTAACGGGTACCCAAAGAAAGGTGTTGGCACAGCTCCCATGGAGCCCTTTGTTTTGATCTTACCTCTGCTTCCCAGGTAATCTGCCGGGCTGGGTTAGTCATAAAAGACCCTCACCTGGGGAGAGCCAGATTATTGAAACTGGTGAATGTTGTCCAATCAAATGATGAAAATCTGCTAAAAAACTGTAATTTGGATTTTTTCCTAATTGACATTTCAGCAGTTTTTTTCCCTGACAACCAACAATGGCAAGCCAAGTGACTACTTAAGGCTAGACATAGAAGGAGCTGGAAGGACCCTCCCCGTGGCTGTAAGAAATTCTTCAGCCATAGGTATAATAGGAGAGAGGTCAGACAGCCCTATTTTTCTCCACTTATGATTGGAATTGTTCCTTCAGAATTCCATTCCTCTTCACTCTGAGTTTTATACTGATACCACGACAGAGACTGGGAGAAACAGGAAAAGCACATGGGTCTACATCCAGATCATGCAATTTGGTTCACAAGGGCTCCTGGTCATAAAGTCACGGTTCTGGAAGCTTCCTCCTCCTTCCAGGCCCCTCCTGCCTGCAGCTGTGGCTCTGGGATTTCCTGAGTATGAACAGTTCCTGGCTTTCTCTAAGGAACGCACTAACTTTCCGGGAAAACTCAGGACAACTACTTACCTCCCAGCTTCATGTTTCTTATCTGTAAATGGAAAGGACAGTTCTTACTTTTCTTATTCACAAGATGGTCGTGAGGATCCCCTGAGAAAACTGATTTGGAAGAGCTGTGAAACGATAACCTGCATCTCTGTGATACGGGCATTACCCCGCTAACCCATCCCTCAGAGACGCGCCGGGGCCAGCTGCCTTGGGTGACAAGGCGGGGAGGGCCCTGCGCTGGAGAGCACAGGATGCAGGTGCTGGCGCTGAGAGGACACAGAACAACTGGTGTTAACTCGGACAAGCATCTCAACCTTCCCAGCCCAGCTCCTTTTGGGTCCGAATTTCCATCAAATGCGATTACTACCTGCAAATTATTCACGCCACTCTTTCTGTTTGTTAAACCAGCCTGTGACATTCAGTTGTCAGTCTCTTAGAATCCTCAAAAAAGTGTTCACACATTCTTCCCTGTGTTTCCCCAGCGCTCTGTGACTTGTACAGATCACCATGGATTTGTATCCATCTGAGGCTGTAAAATTCAGAGGCCTTGGCTCAGGCTACGTGAATCTGCGAGTCCCCCCATCCCTACCCCGCTTTCACAGCAGGCAGATGCTAAGTGCTGATTGCATTCCTGTCGCCTGAAGCTGTACACCATGATCTCATACTTCTCCTGATAAAGATGGATGTTGAAATCAGCAGCCTTCAATGCCTTGGGTTTCTATTCTGTCTGCTGTCTTTTTAAGCCAAGATCATTTCCTGAGATAAAATCACCTCAAGGGATGAGATGACGATGAAGTGAATGTTCATGGAACTCTTAGCACAGTGCCTTGCATACAGTAAACACCTGGTGAATGGCATCTGCTGCTGTTATAATCATTAGCCTTTGAAATGGACATTTTAAATACTTAGCATAATGATGGGAAGTTGGGAGCAAGCTTAAATGTGTCATGATGGCTCCTAACCTGGGCTCTCCAGCTCCGAGCGTCTTGATCAAGTTGCTTTTCCTCTCCCTGTGCCTCAGTGTCTCCATCTGTAAGGTGAGATAATACTATTACTCTATAGGGCTGTTGTGAGGATTAGCTAAGTAAATACACGTGAAGTATTAAATGTACAGCCCTGTACACATTCAGCACTCAGTAAATACTATGGTTAGAAAACCAAGAAAGAAAGAGGAATTCCTACTTCCAAAGGTCAACGTTTGAATTTTTTCATACTTTTCTGGACACTGAATTCGTAATTAACCACCTCTTTACCCCTACATGTATAGATGAAGCTTCTGAATTCCTCATCTGTGGTACCTGCTTGCTCATCTCTCTGGTAACACCTACTGACTCATGATAGTTTGGGATTCAAGTCCTACTCTGAGTCTCGAATATTCTCATCTGTGAAAAATAGTAATGCCTGCCTCACAGGGCTACTGAGTGTATCACAAGAGCTAATACCTAGAAAGTTCTTAATAGTGTTTGACACACGCAATAAGTAAATATGAGGACCACCTATAATTTTATTTCTTTGGATGGGAAAGCATTGCCTACCATTCCAACAAGTCTTTCAAGGAAAGGAATGCAATCCGAACAAAACGGCCAAGTTTATCTTTGAAAAGAATCCTTGACAAGGAGGCCTCTGTATCTCTTTCTGCTATTTTAGACATTTCTCCTTGGGATTGGTGTGGCAGGCGTGATGGTGGCTGTGATTCCTTGGACTGTTATGCCCCTGGTTCCCCTTGGCATCATTTTCTTCGTTCTCCGGAGATATTTCTTAGAGACGTCAGGAGATGTCAAACTCCTGGAATGTGCGAGTGAGTTCCCCGGGGCTCTCAGGTTGGGATGGCAACTCAGGCTGGCTTCCATTTATGCTGTAATGAACCAGACCCCTGAAATTCTGCAGACTCTGTCTTCTGGAATTTCTCACTAAGTTAACATTCGGTAATTGGATATCATGGCCACTGTGAGTCCATGTGGCCCTTAAGGCAAATGGAGCTGGTGGCGGGTCAGCTGCAGCTTTGCATTTTAGCACGAGGAGGACGAATGTGAACACCGTGAGGATGGGGACTGTTTCTGTCTTGTTCATGACATACTTCCTCACACAGAGGAGCCACTCAGTAAGCATTTTTCTAAAAAACAAACATGTCATCATGTTGGAACTAATGAAGAAGGAAAACGGGATTTTTCTTCTCCAAAAGTTACTAGAAGTGACAAGGAAAGGAAAAGATGAGGAAAAGGAAAGGAGACATCAGGAAACATGTGTCAGAAGTAATATATTTGAAAAATACATTCTTTCTCATGTTCAAAGAGGGCGGTTAAGTTGCACTTGTTCAATGCTTTGGAAAGGTAAGTGCTGTTATTTTCAGGTTTGCATTTATCATCACCAGTATCTGGTGTGATACCACCCTGTTTGTGTTCCCCCTTCCCCAAAGCTGTTCATATAAATGGCTGCTGAAAATAATCCCCTTAGAAGGACACAGGAGGGGGAATCCGTTCAGTACGCATTTAGTGTATTACTCCATTCAACTTCCTAGTTTTAGAATAATGGGAAACACATTTTATGATTAATTATTCTATTCTGCAGGTAATCAGAGAGGATGAAATAATTCAGAGCTTATCTCACTATTAATGCACATATTTCATTAATATTGAAACAAAAAATATAAGTAGAATTGTTATATATTTTTTAAAAAGGTATAAGGATAATAGACAAAAAGTAAGGAAGGAAGATGTTTACATCAGAAATCCCAACCATGGGTAGTTATTGCAAATTAATACCAACTTAACTTTCTAGAAACCAAGCCAAGAAGAGAAGCATATTGATCCCAAGGTTCTTCGTATCTACTAAGTGGAAAAAAATCTAAACTCATCAAGACAAAGGAGTATTTTTGTTGTGGTATTTGTGTGGTTTTTTGTTTTGTTTTGTTTTGTTTTCGGTTCGCAGGCCTCTCACTGTTGTGGCCTCTCCCGTTGTGGAGCACAGGCTCTGGACGCGCAGGCTCAGCGGCCATGGCTCACGGGCCCAGCCGCTCCACGGCATGTGGGATCTTCCCGGACCGGGGCACGAACCCGTGTCCCCTGCATCGGCAGGCGGACTCTCAACCACTGTGCCACCAGGGAAGCCCTGTGTGTTTTTTTTAAAGTAAGAAATTCTTAAGAGGCACTTATTTACGTAAAGGATAGTGGGCATCAGTTTCATAAAAGCTGTAGAAAAAATTTTCAGTCATCAAGAGAACCAGCTAAAGCCCCGTGAGGCTGGTTTTGTGAGGTGTTTGAATGGACTGTGGAGCAGTGGAGTCCACATGTGTGCGCTCTTCTGCCCGTGTGACTTGGTAGGATGGTGGGACCTGGGGAAGCAGAAGAGGAAGTGACGAGCTCCATCCAGTCTTCTGTGCACGCAAGGCTTCAGATGTTGTATGATTTGAGGCCACTCATGAAAGGGAGTCATTCAGTAGTCTTGGTGCAAAGCAGATCTGGTACATTCAAAGAGTTGTTCCAGAAGGAATGCCTGACAGAGATTTTTGCCTGGGGCAAGGACCACCTCCCATCCATATGAGAGTGAGAGGAGGGCACCTCCTGAGGCTTTTTTAAAGAATCAGTACAGGAATGTTTCAGTGTTTGCTATGGGGTTTTGAAACCTTGGGCACAGCCCCTGTGGAGTATTTGTGTTTCCGGCACCCTAGCAGGCTGTGACAGTGTTAGACCATAAATTCAATCTGGATACACCCCCTCCACTCCCCCAGATCACTGAATGTGGTGGTGAGTTCATTAGAACTGTTTATGTTTTCTCTCTAGATAGCGGGTCTGTGTCATAAATAATAACACTGCTGTTTTCTCTATACGGTAAATGATAGTATGTCTTAAGGCCACTGCTAGAGCCACTAGCAAAAAGAAGGATGCCTGATTGCTGTGGCCAGACGACATAAACCTGCTTCATTTTTGTGCTCAGAATAACTACTAAAGTTCTGAGGTTTATTTTCAGATCCTACTGCCTAGCTGCCTCTGGAAGCGTAGGTTAACTTTTGTCATCTTAATGACAAATCTGCAGCTGATTATAATGGGGTTTTTTTTTTTGCATATTTTTGCAAAAGTGAGCATAGCAGTGGTCAGCCAGGGAGCAGTCCATAGAACCAGGATGAAGTTTGGTTGCCTTTCTCTAGCCAGCTTTATTCATTTGGCAGCGCCTGAATGCTGAAGCCATATCCAAGGTCACAGACTCACACTATCTGTCCCTGACAACAGCAGGTTATAGCTTAGTTCACGGTGGGGAATGAAAATCGTAAGGGTCCTCCCTGCTCAGCAGCCTGAAGCCCACCTGTTCCCTGATGTGCAGGAGCCAGGCCCTGGTGCTCGTGTTCAGTGTGTGCTTAGAAAAGATGCCAGGAAATGAATGGCCAGTCATGTGACACCAGGCCCCAGACCCACATGAAGTCACTCAAAAGAGAATGGACATTAAGGCCGCGGTCAGATTCTAAAAGAGTGATGTGAGTGTCACATGCAGAGTGACCTCCAGAGGCCTCAAGTATCCAGCAGGCAGTTACAGAAACATCCATCAGGTTCATGCAGTGGAGTCAAGACTATTCAGAGACGCCTCGGCTGCCCAGGTCCTATGGGCAAAAGGGCAGTGCGATACCCAGGCTCCGGGACCTGCAAAGAGACTCTTGATGCAGGTTCAGGAAAGTCCCGGGATGCAGGGAGACAGCAGACTGTCCACTCACTTTCCTCTCTCACCCCTGTCCTATGCCTGGCACTGTTCCAGTTTGGGGGATATGCCGATTTTATCCAAGCCCTTAAGTTATTAATCTAAGGTGGAGACAACACAGAGATAACTCATCAAAATTCAGTGTGGTGAGCACTTTCACAGAGAATTTAATTTAAAAATGCTGCCGACTCAAAAATTAGTGGACAGTAGTTACTCAGCCATGAAAAGGAATGAAATATTGCCATTTGCAGCGCAATGGTTGTACCTAGAAAATATTATTCTTAGTAAAGTAAGTCAGAGAAGGGCAGGATAAATACTATATGATATCACTTATATGTGGAATCTAAAAAATAATACAAATGACTCTATGCAAAACAGAAACAGACTCAGAGACATAGAAAACAAACTTACGGTTACCAAAGCAGGCAGGGAGGGAGGGAGGAACAAATTAGGAGAATGGGATTAACAGATACACGCCACTATACATAAAGTAGGTAAGCAACAAGGGTTTACTGTATAGCACAGGGAATTCTAGGCAATAACTTGTAATAACCTATAATGGAACATAATCAGAAAAAAACTGAGTCACTATGCTATACACCTGAAACTAACACATTATTGCAAATCAACTATACTTCATCAAGTTTTTAAAAAATTAGTGAACAATTTCCAACTGGAGGGATATCGGGAGAATCTGGAGGGAAGCATGTTTGAGGAGGACCTTGATGAATGAGCTAGTAAAAGATTTCTTTATCTAAATCTAGCTGTGATTTGAATTTGGTCAAAGATAGGTTCAGAGAGAATCTTCATGTCCAGGTCATTAAAGTGAAGCTTGGTGTGAGCAGGAGTTAGAGGTTTCATGTGGAGGACCCTCTACAGCAGGGGCATCATCCCTCTTCTCCCAGGCAGCCCACCAGGAAGCCCTTATGGCAGGATGTGCAACCACGGAGCACGAGAGGCAGGTGGTTTCCTTGCATCCAGCCTCCCTGACTTTCCCTGTTGTTTGTCTCTACTTCCCCAGCTCGGAGCCCAGTATTTTCCCACTTATCATCTTCTCTCCAAGGACTCTGGACCATCCGGGCGAACAGTACTGAACAGAAGTTTCAGGAAGTGTTCAACACACACCAGGACTTGCATTCAGGTCTGTAAGTTTCTGGACATGGTTTCAAAGGATGGGAGGTGCTGCCTTCTGAGGCTCGAGTCCTTGTCAGGTGGCCTTGCCGGCCCCCACCTCTCTCTGCGCCTCCCCGGCCCTTCCTCTCAGCCTCCCCTCTGAGCTCCCCTCTTCCCCTGTCACACCCCTGCTTTTCTCCCCTCACTGGCTTGCATTGTCCTTCCATCACTGTGACCTGTGGCTTTCTGTCCTTTAGGGCAGGAGTCAGCAAACTTTTTTTTGCAAAGAGCCAGAGAGTAATATTTTAGGCTTTGTTTGCCATACTGTCTCTGTTGTGACTTTTCAACTTTCCTGTTTTAGCACAAAGACAGACAAAGATAATACATCAGCAAATGGCTGTGGCTGTGTTCCAATAAAACTTTATTTTCAGAACAAGTGGTGGGCCGTTTTTGGCCCCCAGGCTGTAGTTTGCCGACTCTCTTTTCACAGCATGCAGGGCAGCAGATGTGATTGAGGAAAATAATTTCCTGATTTGCCACCCACTTGCTGTGTATTATTCTTTGTATCAGTGAAGTTTTTTCTAGGTAGAAATTTCAGAGTTTCCTCTAAGTCTATAAAATCCTGGCTCAGTTATCCAGTCTTTACTGTATTTTGAAGATAAAGTGGCATTTTGAAAGCCACATGCAGATCCTGTTAGCTGATGGTTGTTTAGATACTGGCTCGTAAGAATAAACGCTATGCAGGGCCCCGCAGTAAATGCAGAAGGTGCTGGAAACAGAGTGTGAGCTGAGCTCTCTGCTACTGGAGAAAAGGGAATAGTTGACATGTGAGAGGATGAGCCTCACTTTGAGGCCCAGCACTGCAGCAAATGTACCAATGAGACCATTTTTCCATGTTCTTTATTATGATTGTATTTCTGTTTATAACCTGTGGGTTGAATTTTTCAGTGCATGCTTCCCACAAAGCCCCTGGACTGATTCCTATGTGTGCCGCATGTTGTCTTCTGTCAAAACCTAACTTTCTGGAGTCTTCAGGCTCCTTGGGTGTGGAGCTTTGCTGTCCTACCTTGTGTAAAATCTTCTGTAGCTCAACTGAGCAAAATGCTGTCCCTCATTAGCAGCAGCTAACATGGTTTTTCTACTTATTTATCATGCTTATTACGGTTCACAAATCCAGAGGCTTGGTTACTGCTTTCGACTACGTCCCGATGGCTCGCTGTGCGTCTGGATGCCATCTGTGCCATCCTTGTCACTGTTGTTGCCTTTGGGTCCCTGATTCTGGCAGGAAGTAAGTACAGATGTGAATGTCTGTGGTGTGCCTACAGTTTATAGCTTTGTTTACAGTTATTAAATTAGACTCTTGCCTTGTCTTGTCTAATATACACTGGTTCTAATAAATTGTATTATAGCATTTATAGTGTGTGATTCCACAGTGTGGTCCATGTGAAGTCATTTGTGTCTTGATGAGACCTTTTATCTTTTTTTTTTTTCTTTCTTTGAATGGGTGGAGGTCTTCGCAACTGTAGCAAGCTGACCTTCTGAACATTCCAGGTAGTGTCCTATAGTTGGGAGGAGAGAACCAAGTTTACCATTAAGCTTTTTGTTCAGCTTAGCACTTTAGGTTTTAGCTTTAGGGCTACTCTTGGCTGTGGGTATTGAGGTGAGAAAGATTCCCTGTAGGGAAGAACAGTATCCTCCCTGCTGTGTGGGTACCAGATGAGCAGGTATTGGCCTGCGTGCCATGAACTCACCATCCCTAACTATTCCATGGTAACAACACTGAATAAGAAACAATGAGAGTAGTATTTTAGATTTAAAAGCACTGGTTCTTAAAACCCATTGCCTGCGTGCCATGAACTCACCATCCCTAACTATTCCATGGTAACAACACTGAATAAGAAACAATGAGAGTAGTATTTTAGATTTAAAAGCACTGGTTCTTAAAACCCATTGCCTTGTTTTTCTTGGTTTCACCTGCAGCTACATTGGACGTAGTAAGTGAAATTACATAATGATTCTTGAAACCGTAATGACGAAAGTCTAAATAATGACATTATTCCTCACCTATATAATACTGTAAAATGTATGTCAATCCTGTTGGGATTAATGAACGCATCTAACAGTCTTTCTAAATTTATAGTGGGCTTTTTTTTTTCACTGCATTATGCTCTCAATCAACAGATAGTAAAAGTATGAGTAATACTATCATTGCATGAAATGATTTAAATATGTAAAGGGGTCTTCGTGGTAAAGAAGGAGCTGAGCAAGGGGTTGAGAATGAGACTGACTTTATTCCCCTTCTCCTTCCTCATTTAGCCTTGGATGCCGGGCAGGTTGGCCTGGCACTGTCTCTTGCCCTCACGCTCATGGGGACGATCCAGTGGTGCGTCTGGCAAAGCGTCAAAGTTGAGAATATGGTGATGTTTATCTAATCTTACTGTTCTTAGCTTTTTCAAGTCTCTTTGCCATTAAATGGCATAAAAGCAATTCGTATGTAAAATAGTAAAACTGTTATTTTTACGTCATAGTTAAAAAAATTTTTATATCCTCCTCCATCTGTTTAAAGTTGATGTAAAATAAAAAATATATATCTTTTTCTCAGTCTTTTGTGTGCCGTATCAGCAGGTTTTATGTTCATCACAAGCTGTCTTCAAATATAATAAATGTCTCTGTAAGAGGGAGGTTCTGAAATCCTGGAGAGAATATAAGCTAATTTCTTAGGGGGTTATTTTTGTTTCTTAATGGGTAATTCCTCATTTTTGGTAAAAGAAGAATTCAGTATTTTGAGGTTTATTTAATTAATAGGTTCCTCTGTCCCCCATTTTAGCATTTGGTCTTGTATGCGTTGAACACCTGAATTTGCTGGTGTCCCTTTTTTCTGGTAGGATAAGCCCCCTCTCAGAATGAGCTATCAAAGGTGTCAAATTAAAGTTGTTTAAAAGGCCTTAGTCAAGGACTTCCCTGGTGGCGCAGTGGTTGAGAGTCCGCCTGCCGATGCAGGGGACGCGGGTTCGTGCCCTGGTCCGGGAAGATCCCACATGCCGCGGAGTGGCTGGGCCCATGAGCCATGGCCGCTGAGCCTGTGCGTCCAGAGCCTGTGCTCCGCAACGGGAGAGGCCACAACAGTGAGAGGCCCGCGTATCACAAAAAAAAAAAAAAAAAAAAAAAAAGCCTTAGTCAATATGTAAATTATACTCTCATTTGAATATTAGCATCTTCTCCTAAAGGGAGAGAAACAATAAAAACAAAATCTTTCCATTTCTTTCCTTAATAGAGTAGAAAGTGATTAATTATTAAAATGAGGTTTGCTGACCATCCAGTTCTGCTCATCTATAACAGATGGCCTTTCTGTAGCAACACTTGACTGATTGGCGTCCATAAGTATTCTTTTCTTTAACAAAATTCTTTTGCTTTTTATTCAGGTGTGAAAAGTGGATCAATAAAATCTTTGCATTCATTTCTCTAATTCTTTAATATAATGTTGAAGGAAGGAGCTGTAAAGGACAGTGTTACAAGGCCATAAACAAGTTTGCAAATCATCAAAGGCTTCATCAAACTCCTACTTCTGTCCTTTGTGTTTGCTAAGACCGGAGATATTCTTAACCATAGAAACGCAGATGTAAAGATATAAAAGCAGAATGCTTCATTTACAATCTCTGAACATCCATGAACAAGACCTTCCCTTCCTAACTCATGTGATGTCATATGTGTTTCAGATGATTTCAGTAGAACGAGTGATTGAATATACAGACCCTGAGAAAGAAGCACCCTGGAAATACTTCTTTCATTGTCCACCACCAGCCTGGCCCCATGGAGGAAAGATTTTCTTTCAAAATATTAACTTAAGGTACAGCTTGGATGGGCCTCTGGTATTGAAGGACCTGACAGCAGTCATTAACTCAAGGGAAAAGGTTTGTTTAAGCCATTTGCCTCTTTAAAATCCAGCTTAAGATTTAGCACTGCATCAGCTGGGTTCCTCATCAGTGTGTCAGGGGGACTCTTTGTTCTTCTTGGATGCAGATTAGATCAGTGACATTGTAGGTGAATCTTTCTTGGAAACCGACCATGGAATGGGGATCCCAGCATTTCTTTCCCTGTGTGGTGAGCTGCCTCACGGTGGTTGGTGGGCCCTGGAGCTTCTTCGAAATGCAGAATCTCAGGCCCACCCAGACTTCTTGACTCAGAATCACATTTAAACAAGACCTCCCAGTAAAGTCGTTTCTCTCCCGTAGGCAATTTTTTTTTAATTTATTTATTTTATTTATTTATTTTTATCTTTGGCTGTGTTGGGTCTTCATTGCTGCGTGCGGGCTTTCTCTAGTTGCGGCGAGCAGGGGCTACTCTTCGTTGCGGTGCACGGGCTTCTCATCGCGGTGGCTTCTCTTGTTGCGGAGCACGGGCTCTAGGTGCGTGGGCTTCAGTAGTTGCGGCACGTGGGCTCAGTAGTTGTGGCTAGTGAGCTCTAGAGCACAGGCTCAGTACTTGTGGCACATGGGCTTAGTTGCTCCGCGGCATGTGGGATCTTCCTGGACCAGGGCTCGAACCCGTGTCCCCTGCATTGGCAGGTGGATTCTTAACCACTGCGCCACCAGGGAAGTCCCTCATAGGCAATTTTTGATGACTGATAACCTGTGATTTCCAAGAAATGTCCTTTGACAGTTTGCAGTTAAGCTCATGAATCACCTAACCCCTCTTGTGTCTTAGCATGTGGCTCTAGAAAGTTCTGTGCCACTTACCCTACAAATTTACTTACTTTTATATTCTGCAAATCATGCCTTTACATTATAATCTAATTCTGTGTGATTCCAGTGCATTTATTTGCATCTTTTCAGTGGAGTCTGTCTTCATCACAGGCAGTTTTCATCCTGCTGTCTGGCCTTCCCCACACCAGCCTTCTGTGGGCACTACAGGTATTTCACCACAGGCTCGGCCCTGCCTGGGCTCGGAGTCAGAGACAGCCCAGTGTAGCAGTGTATGTGCAGTTCTTTCACTACCTGACGGGATCAAAAATTACTCTTGCTGCCCGAAGCAGGGCACTAGGTCTGTTTGGCCTGTTTCCCAGGCACCATGTGCCCACTTAGCTGCAGGTTTCTCTGCCAGCCCAGCTGTGGGTGCCAGTTCTTCCTGCTGACAGCCAACTCACCTGAGCTCAGGTACCTGTGTCCATGTCATGCTTTAACTGTCTGGCATAGGGTCTATATGGTAGGCCTGTTCTTTTAACTGCAGCTACACCTCTCCCCACTTTCTCTTCTAGCTACACAGAGGGACATAATAAGCTGCCAGGCCATCCAGGTGATAAGGAGGCCATCAGCAGAATGGAAAAGAGGCCGATGCGCGTGTATTTGAGTCCCGTCCTGTGACTTACGGGCTCTGTTATTTCAGGCAGACTAATTAATCTTACTAAGTCTCAATCTTTTCTTTTGCAAAATGGAAGTGATAGGACCTAACCTCTAGGGTTGTTGAACAACTTAAACAAGATAAGACACTTACAGCACCCAGCATGGAGACTAGCATAGAGTAAATGCCTGGACAAAGATTGTTGTCATTTTCAGAGTGTGTAAAATGACCGTAACCACTTATACTGTATCAGTTGTCTGCCCCATGAAAATGTGAGGTTGGCCATTTGCAATTGTATTTATGGCGGTAGGATCCATCTGCCATGTCTTTTCTCTGTCCAACTTATCATGTACCTAAATAATATGGTAATCAATTTTCCATAAATTTCTCCAGCTTGAGTTAAAAATCTCAGCTCCCTACATAATGCCTCTTTGTCTCAGGACACCACAGGTAATACAAATAATACAAAGGCAAATCCAATACAGATCCTGCTGTCAACATATACAATCCAGTTGAAAAAATAAGAAAAAGGTCATATTAGCTTTGTAAGATAGAAGGAAGTCATCATTTTTATGGAACTTTAGAAAAAGATGGTATCACATCTATTAGGGTTGAGAGAAGTCCACAGGAGGGGTCAGGGAGAGCATTTCTGAGGGATTAGTCTGGTGAGGCAGACTTAGTGATATATGGTTAGGGTTTCAGCAGGTGGAAATGCACATGGAAGGCATTCCGGAAGGTGGGACCAGCATGAGCAAAGGCACGATGCCTTGATTCAGTGAATGAAGAACCAGGCACCTGCAGAGCATTCAGGGAAAAGAACTGCCATGTGTATAGCACGCATTTTCACATTCAGCCGTCACAACTACCTAGTAACCCCAGGGAGGCTGCCTCGTGGAGATGGAGGATGGAGAGGTTAGAGGGGACAGTTTTGTAGCAGAGACTTCCCGGGGTGGAGTGACGGGCACAGAGCCACCTTCGGGAGTTTAATCTGAGAAGTGGGCGCACATGGACCAGAATGGGCAGATGCGGAAGGCAGGGAGCCAGTAGCTGCTGGGCCTCCAGCAAGACGTCAGGGTAAGTGATTCCACTTTTTGGAATCAAACTGATGTCAATTAAAACAAAGTTATAACACCTAGGTTTGTGAATGTGCACCTACATTTATGAGTGGGAGTAGAAAATGGTATCCGGAATTCCCTGGCAGTCCAGTGGTTAAGACCCAGCACTTTCACTGCCATGGGCCCGGGTTCAATCCCTGTATGGTTAGCTAAGATCTCCCAAGCCATGCAGCACGGCCAAAAAAAAAAAAAAAAAAAGGAAAACAAAATATTATCATATTTCTGGAGGGTAGGTTGGCGCTACTTAACAACTTCCTCTGAAAATGTTCATACCTGTTTATTATCAATTGCACACCTAAGAATTTCTCTTAAGGAGATAATGAAGGGTGTTTGCAAAGATTTAGCTTCAATGATATTTAACAGAGTTACTTATAATAGCAAGATATTGGAGACCATCTCCCTATCCGGAAATTGGGGGTTTGTTAAATAAATGATCACACATACTGTAATATTATGTAGCCATTAAAATAAATACTTTTATGAAATACTGACTGAAAGCAGATTACAACAGTATGTTCATGTTAATCCCATTCTGTTTAAGTTTATGAGCTTGTATCTTCAAGAACACATCAACATACAAGTCTAGAAGGTAAAAACATCAACATCTTAAGAATGGATTTTTTTTTTTTTTTTTTTGCGGTACACGGGTCTCTCACTGTTGTGGCCTCTCCCTCTGCAGAGCACAGGCTCCGGACGTGCAGGCCCAGCAGCCATGGCTCACAGGCCCAGCCGCTCCGTGGCATGTGGGATCTTCCCGGACCTGGGCACGAACCCGCGTCCCCTGCATTGGCAGGCGGACTCTCAACCACTGTGCCACCAGGCAGGCCCTTAACAATGTTTTTTAATCAGTGCTAGGGTATAGCTAGAATTTACTTTTAAAATTCATTTGCACTGATTATGATTAAGGAAAGAGTTTCAAAGGAAGGAGACTCAGTGAGGGACTGAGTCATGAAACATTGCAGTAGTGGAATCTGCAAGGCTTGACACCATGCTGGACTCAGGGAAAGCTGGAAGTAAGGTGGACATTGTGAGCCCATGAGCCTGAGAAAGAAGGAATGAGACTAAAGTGGGGAAGTCAGAGGAAGCAGCTGTTTTGTGTGGGGCATTGGGTGTTGATCATGTTGAGTTTGACGTACAAAGAGAGATCCAGGTGCAAATGTCTAACAAGTTGGTGTGTTAGTCAGAGGCCAACCCTGGCCTGTTTGAGAAAATAGAACGGGTATGTCACAAAACACTGAAATAAGACTGTCTCGAAGTGTCTTTGGTGTTAGGAATGTAAACTTACTGATACTGGTGACACTCTCCACGGGCAACTGGAAAAACCCATTGGTGTCCTGGGAAAGACTTCCAGAGTGTATTTTGATAACTGAATGGTAGAAATAGCCAGAGCAAATTTTCTTTGAGTTGCCTTTTTCTCAGGCGCTCACGTTGTGAGCAGCCCTCGGTGCTCCTGCATATCTCTGCCATTTACCAGGAGTCTACAAATGTTCCAGTTTGCACAGATGGATCAGTTTCAGTAGAGCTGATAGTATGGGAACATATGCACATTCTCACAGACACAATTCTCGCCTGTGTCCTGATGTGTGTTGGTTTACATCTGAGAACACCCAGAAATACAGGCATACCTGGTTTTATTGTGCTTCACAGATCATGCATTTTTTACAAATTGAGCATTTGTGGCAACCCTGCAACAAGCAAGTCCATTGGCCCCATTTTTCTTACAGCCTTTGTTCACTCCCTGTCTCTGTGTCACATTTTGGTAATTCTTGCAGTATTCCAAATCTTTTCAATATTATTATATCTGTTATGGTGATCTGTGGTCAGCATTCTTTAATGTTACTACAACCCAATGAAGTCTCAGATGATGATTAGCATGTTTTTTTTTTTAGCAATAAAGTATTTGAAAATTAAGGTATATACATTGTTTTTCAGATATAATGCTATTGTACACTTAGTAGGCTACAGTATAGTGTAAGCATAACTTTTATATGTACAGAGAAACAAAAAAATTCTTATGACTTGCTTTATTTGGAGATATTCACATTATTGTGGTCGTCTGGAACCAAATCCACAATATGTTCAAGGTCTGCCTATACACAGAACACATGAGTCATATATATATACACGCACTAGGGCCTGCCTATATGCAGAGAATGGCCCATCTATATTACATATATTAGGGTTTAACATAAGGTATAAAATGGCTACAAAATAATAAAATTAGCTAAACTCACTTTTCTTACATTTAATCTCTATAGAGATAAATTCTTTTTTGAAATGCTATGATTGATTTTACAGACAAAGATTCGAAACTTTGGAGGCATTCAAATGAGAAAATATGAAAAGTTCCCAGCATTCTGATTACATGCTCAGAAAGACTTAGTTCTTCTCTGTTTAAAGCTGTGAGTTTAAAAAATTTGCTGAATAAATTTACAAATGATTGAAAAGCATGTCTTACACCCCACATCAATTCCAAATTTCTGAATAGAAATGAAATCTCTTGGGAAGCTCCCACCACGGAGCTGGGCAAGCTTATTGATTAAAAAAAAGGCCAGTTTCTGTATAGTACATGTTTGGATGCACACATTTAAAAGCCAGTTTTTACAGTATAGTTTTATTCCTGACCAGCATTTTACCTGCATTATATTGATTCCTTAATCTTATTCTTAATGCACTAAATTTCTCTCTACTTTGGCTTTAATAACTAGACTGAAACTTGCATGTATCTTTCCAAGGAGCAATTGTAAATATTAAGGTGTTTATAAAATGACTTTTGAACTGCTCAGATGAAAGGTCCCATATACATAGCAAATGTTGTTTGTGTTGCTGTTGATCTCATTATGTGTATTTTGTCTGCTGCCTACTGTCTTTTACGACACTGAGACCTGCATTTTATAATTTTAAGATGTTTCCTTTCAAGATAGGGTACAATTAAGATATTTAACATCAGGAAGTGATTTAGTTTCTCTACCAAAGAATAATTCCTCTTAAATAATAGATCCCTGAGAAAATGAGTACTTGTTTATGTCTAACACTTCTTACTTGACTTGTTGACATCTCTGTAAAATTACCCACATAATTCTCAAGGTCAAAATGCCTAGACAGTAGGAATAAAGCTAATTTAAAAGTGAACTTCTTATGGGCCACTTAGGGTGGGGTCCCCAACCCCCCGGGCCGCAGACTGGTACCAGTCGCAGCCTGTTGGGAGCTGGGCCGCACAGCAGGAGGTAAGCAGCGGGCGAGCAAGTGAAGCTTCATGTGCCGCTCCCGATCGCTCACTCGGGCTACCGCCGGAACCGTTCCCCACACCTCCAACCCCGTCTGTCCGTGGAGAAATTGTCTTCCACGAAACCAGTCCCTGGTGCCAAAAAGGGTGTGGACCGCTGACTTAGGAGACTGCTAGCTTTGTTTTTTTTTAGTTTCTCATATATATATATATATATATATATATATATATATATATATATATATATTAACATCATTATTAGAGTATAATTGCTTTACAATGCTGTGTCAGTTTCTGCTTTATAACAAAGTGAATCAGTTATACATATACATACGTCCCCATATCTCTTGCATCTCCCTCCCTCCCACCCTCCCTATCCCACCCCTCGAGGTGCTCACAAAGCACTGAGCTGATCTCCCTGTGCTTTGTGGCTGCTTCCCACCAGCTATCTATTTTACGTTTGGTAGTGTATATATGTCCATGCCAGAGACTGCTAGCTTTTCACTGCCAGTAGATTGAGTCTGTTATTTTTAACTCTTTTTGGGACCAGGGGGTCTCAACCAGGGGACATTTGTCAATATCTGATATTTTTGGTTACCAAAATGTGGGAGGTGCTTCTGGTATCTAGTGGGTAGAGGCCATGGCTACTGCTAAACATCCTACAGTAATACACAGGACGGGCCCCTGACCCCCCAACGGTGAATTATCTAGCCCGTAATGTCAACAGTGCCATGGTTGAGAAACTTATAGACTACTCTTTATATAGAACGTTAAAAATTCATCTTCAACAGCCAGGGTTTCTCCTGGGTTTGTTGCATATTGTGAATTCTTAATCCCTCCTGGATCTCTTTACAGGTTGGCATTGTGGGAAGAACAGGAGCTGGAAAAAGTTCCCTCATCGCTGCCCTTTTTAGATTGTCAGAACCTGAAGGTGAAATTTCCATTGACGGGATCTTGACAACCATAATTGGACTTCACCATTTAAGGAAGAATATGTCAGTCGTACCTCAGGTATGCATGTCAGAACATTCTCACATGTTCTTTTTATAAGGCACCTAAGTTTAACTGCTTTTAAGTTGATTCGTTTTTTCAAATTGCGTGAAAGTGTTGATCCGTTTTCCCCCAATAGAGCATATTTTTAGCAGCAGGTGTTTTCAGCAGATACTTTCCTCAGATACCAGGGTTTGTTTGTTCTTTCGTTTGTTTTGTGTGCATGTGATTTAATAACTAACCCAGACAGATTTCTGGACTCACACTTCCTCAGGTGCCACAGTTTTATCCACTGATATAACCACATAATACTGAGAACAAAATGCTAAATGATTAGCTTAGCACTGGAGAGGTTCCTATAGAGAAACACGAATTTTAAGTGTCTTAAAGATGGAATTGTGCTGTAGGAAATAAAGCTACCTTTTCAAAGGTGATTATCTCCCTGGAAGGCTTTGTGAAACTGTGGAGCTTTGAGGATTACAGGGTGTATTGATGCTCTGGGGAACCTTTTAGAATTCAACCCTTAATAAATGATTAACCAGGCAGGCAGTACAGAATAAATAGGAAGAGCACAGGACATGGAGTCCCATCTCTGTGCACCTCAGTCTTCTCCCCCTTACAAGGTAACTGACAGGACCAACTCATCGAGCTGCTGTGAGGACTACATAAGTCAGTGCGTGTGGAGTGCTTCCCGTAGACCCCATACACAGTTGCTGTGATGGTGGAGCGTTGAACGGACCTTCTCTTCCTGGGCTCTGATTCTGTTCTCTTTTGTTCTGCTTCTTAAAGATGTATGACTCAGGTGTTGTTTTAGAGATTGGATTATATGCACAGTAGAAGCTCCTGCCATTCCTTATGGTTCACCCACCCAACATAATTCAGTGAATATTTATTGAGTAATTACTATCCTACAGGTATATACCCAAGGGCAACATAGGCCCTGTGCCTTCATCTTCCATCCTGCCCTCTGCTTTGACAGCCTTGCTGATTTTGTTTTTTAATTTTGAGGGGTTTTTTTTTAATTCTCTACAATTATCTGGCCATCAAGGGAAGCTCAGAAAAACACCCTCTTGAGATGAGAAACACAAAGATGAGACGACACAAAAAGATCCAGGCACATGTTCATCCTGGAATGTGGGTATAATGAGCTCTGTAATGCCTGTTTATTAAGAAGCACATAGAACATGGCACCCAAAGGAAGGAGAACGTGGACTTGTGTCTTATGACTGAGTACAGCAGTTGCTACCTACCCCTGGCCTCTAAAATACCTGGAATTACTGTAAGTAATTTTGAAATCAAGATATTCCTTCCAGACCACAATGAGATGCCACTTCACACCCCCTTAAGATGTCTACTGTCAAAAAAAAAAAAAAGAAAATAACAAGTGTTGACTAGGATGTGGAGAAATTACAATCCTCATGCATTGCTGGTAGGAGTGTAAAATGGTGCAGCCACTGTGGAAAACAAGATGGAGTTTCCTCAAAAGAGTTAAAAATCTAATTACTATATGATCCAGTAATTCTGCATAAGGTTATAAACCCAAAAGAATTGAAACAGGGTCTTGAAGGGCTCTCTGTACAAGCATGTTCATAGCAGCATTATCCTCAATTGCAAAAAGGTGGAGGCACCCAGGGGTGCATCAACAGATGAATGGATAAACAAAATGTGGTACCTATATATACAATGCAATATTATTCAGCCTTACAAAAGAAGGAAATTCAGACACATGCTACAACACAGATGAACCTTGAGAACATTATGCCAAGTGAAATAAGCCAGTCGCAAAGGACAAATACAGTATGATTCTACTAATATGAGGTACCTAGAATAGTCAATTCATGGAGACAAGAAGTAGAATGGTGGCTGCCAGGATGGAGAAGTGGGAAGTTGTTGTTTAATGGGTACCGAGTTTCACTTTTGCAAGATGAAAGGAGTTCTGTGGCTGGATGGTGGTGATGACTGTACAACAATGTGAATGTATTTAATACCACTGAACTGTACACTCAAAAATGGTTAAAGTGGTAATTTTATGTGTATTTTACCACAGTTAAAAAGAAATTTTTTAAGAGATCCCTTTCAGGAAAAATGGGAAGAACTTTTCAGTACATATATAATCCCTGTATTTAAAGATTCCCTCTGGCTATTAGATTCATGACTGAGTGATTACAGTAGAAAATAATGAGTTTAGATTCCCAAGTTTTAAGTTTTGACTGTACCCATTTCTGAAATGGCCAAATGAGACTATTTAGCAGCAATAATGGGCATGTCTCTAAAGTTCTTTCATATTCTCGGATGAAAGGATCTGGAAGCGTGCCCTGCATTATCTTTAATTTAGTTTCTTAATAAGAAACGGCTGTATGTTTGTGTACGTAAAGAACTCTATAAAGAAAGAAAGGTTGGATGATTCTTGGCTCTGCCGAAAATGTTTGGAAGCACATCTGAGCAAAGACTAAATATACCTTGACATCACCAGGTTTGGGTTCTATTCCATCAGTTTCCACCCTACTTTTGAGCATGCTCTGTGTACACACTCCAGAGAGTGTGTTTATAAAACAATGCTAAGCTTTGTATCCATGTAGATAATGATGACCAACCACTGTAAGCACAGAACCTTTATTTTCCACTTTTTATGAGTTTGTCTCCAGGGCGCAGTGTTGGTTGATTAGAGGGAGAGAATCTGTAGACACTGTGCAATGTGTAAAGGTCCCAGGAAATCATTCAGGAGGCAGCCAGGGATAGAATATTTAAGAGCGTAGACTGAGTGTCAATATGACCTACATCTTTATTCCTTTTCTGCCTCATACGAGTGTGTGACCTTGATGAAGTCACTCGGCTTCTAAGCTTCATAGTCCTCCTCATTCTTAAACCAGGTCTGGGAACTACTGCCACACAGATTTGCTGTGAAGATGTAAGTGGGTGTGAAAACATTTGTGGCCCATGCCTCGTTCTTGGGAACACTCAGTCGATAGGAACTATCATTGTTCTTAAGGATCAGGGCACTAAACTTTTAGGTATTATTTCTACTTATATAAAAAGAGTAACACATTCTGGGCTGACTTTGCTCTTTAATTTCTGTTAATGTGTCCTTGGTGATTTTCTTTATATTTATTGCTTATAATAAAAGCCAAATTGTTTCCATCAGGATTGCAGCCTATATGGAAATTCAAATATGGGTAACACTATGAAAAGTTGTATTCTTCAAATAACTCACACATGCTAAAGAGTATAAACATAAACCTATGTTTTTTAATATACAAAATTATAATTTCTAAAAAAAACCCAAATTGTTTATATAAATTTAAAGAGTAAAGCAAAAAAAAAAAACAAAAAACACAGGAGTTTTGGGGAAAAGCATTAACAGAGAAATGTATCTAATATTTTCTACCAAGAACAAGAAGAGAGAATACCACTTTTTTGTAGTCTTGTGATTTCTGGCTCCCCTCCCACCAGGTTCTTTCCTGACTACCACCCTCTACCCACCTGTACTTTCCAGCTCCCACCAAGACCTCCGGCATTGTTTTCTCATCCCTCCCCACATTCTCGACTATATTCTTCCTCTCCTTGAAGAGAGGGCCTGTCTCTCTCATTTCTGTTGCTCTAGTGCTTGTTGCAGGCCCTGACAAGTTACACAAGTATTAATAATAATTCCTAACCTTCTCAGAATCCTTAACACGTTTTAGCCTCTTTTTCTACCATCTGCCACTTAATCCTCACAATTCTCTCGTCATCCTTATCTGACAGGTTTAAAAACCAAGGCATTGTGAGCTTACCCCGCTTACCAAGTAAGCGGCAGAGCCAGGATTCAAATTGTGTGTGTGTATGTGTGTGTTTGGTTTTTTTTAATTGAAGTATAGTTGATTTACAGTGTTTCAGGTGTATAGCAAAGTGATTTTATATTATATATATAAAAGTTATATGTACATAAATTTTTCAGATTCTTTTTAATATAGGTTATTGCAAGATATTGAATATAGTTTCATCTGCTACAAAGCAGAACCATGTTTATCTATTTTATATATAGTAGTGTATATTTGTTAATCCCAAATTCCTAATTTATCCCTCCCCGTCACTTTCCCCTTTGGTAACAATTACTTTTCTGTGTCTGTAAGTCTATTTCTGTTTTGTAATTAAGTTTATTTCTATCATTTTTTTAGATTCCACATATAAGGGATATGTGGTATTTGTCTTTCTCTGTCTGACTTCACTTAGTATGACAATCTCTAGCTCCATCTGTGTTGCTGCAAATGGCATTATTTCGTTCTTTTTTATGGCTGAGTAATATTCCAGTGTGTGTGTGTGTGTGTGTGTGTGTGTGTGTGTGTGTATTGTTTCTATGTCTTCACTATTGTAAGTAGTGCTGCTGTGGACATTGGGGTGCATGTATCTTTTTGAATTAGGGTTTTCATCTTTTCCAGATATATGACCAGGAATGGAATTTCTGGATCATATGTTAACTCTTTTTTCGTTTTTTAGGGAACCTCCATACTGTTTTCCATAATAGCTGCACCAATTTACATTCCCACCAATGGTGTAGGAGGACCCCCTTTTCTCCACACCATCTCCACCATTTATTTTTTGTAGACTTTTTAATGATGGACATTCTGACTGGTGTGAGGTGATACCTCATTGTAATTTTGATTTGTATTTCTCTAATAGTTAGTGACATTGAGCATCTTTTCATGTGCCTGTTGGCCATCTGTATGTCTTCTTTGGAGAAATGTCTGTTTAGATCTTATGCCTATTTTTTGATTGGGTTGTTTGGTTTTTTGATATTGAGCTGTATAAGTTGTTGTATATACAGAAATCTGTTGCATTTCTATACACTAACAACAAAATATCAGAAAGAGAAATTACAGAAACGATCCCACTTACCACTGCATCAAAAAAAAAAAAAAAAAAGAAAACCTAGGAATAAACCTACTTAAGGAGGCAAAAGACCTGTACTCCAAAAACTATTAAGATTCTGATGAAAAAAGTGGAAGACAACACAGATGGAAATGTGTACTGTGTTCTTGGATTGGAAGAATCAATATTGTTAAAATGACCATACTACCAGAGCAATCTACAGATTTAATGCAATCCCTGTCAAATTACCAATGGCATTTTTCACAGAACTAGAACAAAAATTTTTTAAATTTGTATGGAAACAGAAAAGACCCTGAATAGTAAAAAAAACAACCTTGAGAAAGAAGTAAGAAGCTGGAGGAATCACACTCCCTGACTTGAGGCTACACTGAAAAGCTACAGTAATGAAAACAGTTTTGTACTGGCACAAAAATCAGACCCATAGATCAATGGAACAGAACAGAAAGCCCAGAAATAAAACCACACACTTATGGTCAGTTAATCTAAGACAAAGGAGGCAAGAATATACAATGGAGAGGCTTCCCTGGTGGCACAGTGGGTGAGAGTCCGCCTGCCGATGCGGGGGACATGGGTTCGTGCCCTGGTCCGGGAAGATCCCACATGCCGCGGAGCAGCTGGGCCCATGAGCCATGGCCACTGAGCCTGCACGTCCGGAGCCTGTGCTCCACAACGGGAGAGGCCACAACAGTGAGAGGCCTGCGTACAGCAAAAAAAAAAAAAAAAAAGAATATACAATGGAGAAAAGACAGTCTCTTCAATAAGTGGTGCTGGGAAACATGGACAGCTACACATAAAAGAATGAAATTACAACATTCTCTAACACCATATACAAAAATAAACTCAAAATGAATTAAAGGCTATTAAACACCTAGAGGAAAACATAGATAGAACACTGTTTGACATAATTTGCAGCAATATTCTCTTGGATCTCTTAGAGTAATGGAAACAAGAACAAAGATGAACAAATGGGACCTAACTAAAAGGCTTTTGCACAGCAAGGGAAACCATGAACAAGATGAAAAGACAGCCTACGGAATGGGAAAAAATATTTGCAAATGATGCAACCCACAAGGGATTAATTTCCAAAATATACAAACAGGATTCACATTTAATTTACGGAGATTTCTGACTCCATAACCTGAGAAGCTAACCACTCTGCTAATGACTTCAATGCACTGTTGACTGCTGACACAACAGAACTGCTTCCTATCATGATTTCAAGTGTGTGTGCACATGCACACACACAGAGAGGAACAAAAATTTCACAAAACAATATCACTCTTGCTCTGTACTCTGATATTTTCTATTATATCGGTTCTGTTCTAGTTCATATAAAAGACAAAATGATGGTCATGGGGTACAAAATTGACATCATGATTCATTGGATGCACCTGCAGTTTGACAAACACCACCCCTCACTGTCCCCCTGGGCTAGGCTCCTGGTCCATGTTAGCATCACACCAGGAGCTTCACTGTTGCTCCAGATTCTCATAGCAGCCCCACAGGGTTAGCCCTGTTTTCCAGTTAGGGAACTGAGTCTTGAGGAGATTAATAACTTAGCCTGAGTCAAATAGCAGTAGAATCAGAATTTAAAACTGCCTGACTCCAAATTTATTTATGTTCAATAAATGTTTGTTGAACTTAATGATGTTCTCATCAGATGTTTTCCCCATTTTTCCTACCACCCCATTCAAAATGATTCTCCAAAGCATAACAAAAGCGAGTAAGTATAGAGCAAAGGTGGAAGATACTACTCCTAATGCTATGTCCCTCATTTGGAGAGTATCAGTTTAGAAATGTGTTATTCACTTATATGTCATGGGCTAATAAGTGTCAGGAGAAGATACTCAAAAT
The DNA here is from genome assembly GCF_949752795.1 of Hyperoodon ampullatus. Classification (NCBI taxonomy): domain Eukaryota; kingdom Metazoa; phylum Chordata; class Mammalia; order Artiodactyla; family Ziphiidae; genus Hyperoodon; species Hyperoodon ampullatus. The sequence goes on along the minus strand of NC_136929.1, from coordinate 14,768,104 downwards.
CTTACCCTCCAGAGCCAAGAGCGCTTTCTCTTTACAATGTCTAGCTGGTTGTAGAGGTGGAGAAAGTCTGGTCATTTGGTTACTTGAAGTTACTTATCTAAGTGCAGAAAGCTTACATCCCTCTTCTCCTAAAATGAGTAGGAGGCAGTGTTGCATGTGTCTCAACACCCTGATTTAGGGAACCTACGAAACTGTGAGCAAGCTGCAGAGGGGAGCCCAGTGCTGTTTCTTTGAGTCACCCCTCTTAGGTGGGCCAGGCCCCCATCATTTTCCCTGGCTCCCTATGATCCTGGGAGTAGGAGCGAGCTTCCAGGATGTTCTCTCTCCCAGGCTTATCGCTGTCACTGCTGACCCGCCCCCCTATGAGCGTGTCAGAATTGGGGGAGATGTGATAGCAGCAAAGACCTGCATAGGAACCAGAGGCAGGGGAGTGGTGACAGTCAGTCTTGGAGTCTTGAGGGGAACTTTCAAAAACAAGTACTGTATTTGTAAGAATGAACTCTTCAAACTGTGTTCAAAATTTCAGGAATAAGCAAAAAATGGAAGCACTTCCTAGGTAATTTCCTTAAACAGAAAGGTAGATGAAATGTATGCAGCATTTGTGTTCACCATCTGAAGTAATTAAGTATGTTCCCCAGAAAGAACACCAAGGTGAGATTATATTCAGGGAGTAGCTTGCTTATCTGAAAGGATCTGGAAAAATGGATTTCAAAACTTCTTTGGATGATCTCTACACCTAGAGGCCCTTGTCCTCTTGGCACAAAGAAAATGTTTTCAGTTGAAGAGGGCTTCCATGCAAATTCAGTATTTATGATTGCTGCCCAAGGGTTGACACACATCAGCAGCCATCATCTTTATCAATGATTAAACAGATTGATATTTTGTATTTAATAGGTTTTATTTTAAATCAAAGCAAAAGCTAAGTATTTTTTTAAATAGCCCACTCTGCTCTTTTGGTATTTACATTCCCTGAGTTTTCTTCAGTAGGTTAAAGAAGGTGAACCACAGCTGTCTCTGTAAGACTTCTCCCTGGTTACCTGGTTTTATTTCCCTTTTTTTCTTGTTGAGAACAAAACTGAAAGAAAAGAAGAGGTGGCTATGCTGTTACTAGTAAAGAAATACAACTGGATTCTAGTCTAATGCAGTCGGCCCTTTGTCTCTGACACTGAAGTCTTCATTAAATCCCTTAGAACTGCTCCCTGGAGCCCCTGAAAGAGAACTTAATGGGACTTAAATTCTTTTTCCTTTGTTGGCAAAGAATCTTCTTTTCTGAGTATGGATGATGTTCAGTTCAAATTCTTTTTCCTTTGTTGGCAAAGAATCTTCTTTTCTGAGTATGGATGATGTTCAGTTCATTCAGAGGCTATACGATTTAAAAAAGGAGAGCAAGAGGTAAACCAAGATTTAAAGTGATTTCAGATGATTCCCTCATTCTTGAACCAGGTACACTAGTTGACCCTTCAATAAGGTCCTCCAATTAGAAATGGGAACCTACCCCTTAGGAAACAGCAGCAGTAGCTGCTTTTGATGATAGATTTTAATAGAGGGCAGTTTCCCAGTTTGGCACTGAAATAGGGCGAACTGTTGTGTATTATCTGCTTAATTTGTAACCACTTGTACTGCTTTTGCCTTGATCCCAAGTTGTTTTAAGCTTAGAAGGTGAGTGGGTAGGGTTTCTTTTTAAGATAATGAGGGTCTTGTCTTCCAGCAGAGTATGCAAAAGATCCAGTAAGACTACAGTTTTCAGTCTTGCAAGTTGTGTTGAGGGATGATCAATTTACTACATTAAATGCTCTAATTTAGAGTGGCCATTTTTGGGTCACACGCCTAATATGAACTTGTGTTATGTTAGTAACAAAGGAAAAAATTACTACTGAATATGGCACAAAGGATTAGAGAAGTGTAAACTTGAAACCTTGATGAAAACAGTTTTGAAGCTAGTGCTCCATTTAAAATATTACATTGAATAAGAGTATTTGTTTTCCTGACTCTGTTGTGCCACCTAACTCTTATTAAATGAGGTTTAATTGTGTACCTTCAGAAAAAAATATACATGGGCCAGTAAATTTAGTGTATATTTACATGAAGTTTGTGTGTCCTACCATAAATCACTACACTGAAGTGTTCTGCCTGCACTTATTTATAAGATTAATTAATTAACTTCATTGCTTAGAGGTGGGTAATTTAAATAATCATATCTATCAGAAATGATCATTAATTTGCCCTTATCTGCTCTTGCAGTATGTGTCTATTGTGAGCACTTTTATTACCTTTTGAAGATAATATAATGGTCTCTTATTTGGCAAGTGATGAAGGTAGAATGAGCAGAAACCAAAATGAACACCATGCATAAAATACGTTGACATATTTAGACGGACATTTTTCAGAAACTGCCTGCTGGCTTTAAAGAAAAGTATAGCTTCAATCAGTTGATGTTATAATAAATCATTCTTTTTTTTTTAATTGAAGTATAGTTGATTTACAAAATTGTGTTAATTTCTGCTGTACAGCAAAGTGATTCAGTCACACACACACACACACATTCTTTTTTATATTCTTTTCCATTATGGTTTATCACAGGATATTGAATATAGTTCCCTGTGCTATACAGTAGCACCTTGTTGTTTATCCGTTCTAATAGTTTGCATCTGCTAACCCCAAGCTCCCAATCCATCCATCCCCCATCCCACCTCCCCCTTGGCAACTGCAAGTCTGTTCTCTATATCTCTGTCTGTTTCTGTTTAAGTTCATTTGTGTCATATTTTAGATTCCACATATAAGTGATATCACGTGGTATTTGTCTTTCTCTTTCTGACTTACTTCACTTAGTATGATAATCTCTAGGTCCATCCATGTTGCTGCAAATGGCATTATTTCATTCTTTTTTATGACTGAGTATTATTCCATTGTATATATGTACCACAATTTTTTTTTCAGAAATTTATTTTTAACATCTTTATTGGAGTATAATTGCTTTACAATGTTGTGTTAGTTTCTGCTGTATAACAAAGTGAATCAGCTTTATGTATACATATATCCCCATATCTCCTCCCTCTTGAGTCTCCCTCCCACCCTCCCTATCCCACCCCCCCATCCCACCCCCTAGGTGGTCACAAAGCACCAGGCTGATCTCTGTGCTATGCAGCTGCTTCCCACTAGCTATCTATTTTACATTTTATGTACCACATCTTTATCCATTCATCTGTCAATGGACATTTAGGTTGTTTGCATGTCTTGGCTATTGTGAATAGTGCTTCTATGAACATAGGGGGTGCATGTATCTTTTTCAATAATAGTTTTGTCTGGATATATGCCCAGAAGTGGAATTGGAACCTCCATACTGTTTTCCACAGTGGCTGCACCAACTTACATTCCTACCAACAGTGTAAGAGGGTTCCCTTTTCTCCACACCCTCTTCAGCATTTGTTATTTGTAGGCTTTTCAATGATGTCCATTCTGACTGGTATGGGGTGGTACCTCTTTGTAGTTTTGCTTTGCATTTCTCTAATAATTAGCAATGTTGAGCATCTTTTCATGTGCCTGTTGGTCATGTGTATGTCCTCTTTGGAAAAATGTCTATTTAGGTCTTCTGCCCAGTTTACAATTGGGTTGCTTGGTTTTTTGTTGTTGAGTAGTATAAGCTGTTTGTATATTTTGAAAATTAAGCCCTTGTCAGTCTCATCATTTGCAAATATTTTCTCCCAGTACATAGGTTGCCTTTTTGTTTTATGGTTTTCTTTGGTGTACAAAAGCTTGTAACTTTGATTAGTCCTATTTGTTTATTTTGCTTTTATTTCTGTTGCCTTGGGAGACTAACCTAAAAAAACATTGGTACGATTTCTGTCAGAGAATGTTTTGCCTGTCTTCTCTTAGGAGCTTTATGGTGTCATGTCTTATGATTAAGTCTTTAAGCCATTTTGAGTTTACTTTTGTGTATGCTGTGAGGGTGTGTTCTAACTTCACTGATTTACATGCACTGTCCAACTTTCTCAACACCACTTGCTAAAGAGACTGTCTTTTCTCCATTGTGTAGTTTTGCCTCCTTCATCAAAGATCAGGTGTGTGGGTTTATTTCTGGGCTCTCTATTCTGTTCCGTTTATCCATAGTCTGTTTTTATGCCAATACCATGCCATTTTGATTACTGTAGCTTTGTAGTATTGTCTGAAGTCTGGGAGGGTTATGCCTCCTGCTTTGTTCTTTTTCCTCAGGATTGCTTTGGCAATTCTGGGTCTTCTATGGTTCCATATAAATTTTAGGAGTATTGGTTCTAGTTCTGTGAAAAATGTCACGGGTAATTTGATAACAATTGCCTTAAATCTGTGGATTGCTTTGGGTAGTATAGTCATGTTAACAATATTAATTCTTCCAAGAGCTTGGGATAGCTTTCCATTTCCTTGAATCATCTTCAGTTTCCTTTATTAATGTTTTCTAGTTGTCAGCATAAAAGTCTTTCACCTCCTTCATCAGGTTTATTCCTAAGTATTTTAATTTTTTTAATATGATTTTTGTTTTTGTTTTTGCGGTACACGGGCCTCTCACTGTTGTGGCCTTTCTCATTGCAGAGCACGGGCTCCGGACATGCAGGCTCAGCAGCCATGGCTCATGGGCCCAGCTGCTCCGCGGCATGTGAGATCTTCCCGGACCGGGGCACGAACCCGAGTCCCCTGCATTGGCAGGTGGACTCTCAACCACTGCGCCACCAGGGAAGCCCTTTTTATATGATTTTAAAAGCGATTGTTTTTTTACATTCCCTTTCTGATATTTCATTGTTAGTGTAAAGAAATGCAACCAATTTCTGTATGTTAATCTTGTGTCCTGCTACCTTGCTGAATTCATTTATCAGTTCTAGTAGTTTTTGTGTGGAGTCTTTAGGGTTTTCTATGTACAGTATCACGTCTTCTATTTATAATGACAGCTTTACCACTTCTCTTCCAATTCAGATACCTTTAATTTCCTTTTCCTGTCTGATTCCTGTCTAAAAAATCATTATTTTCATTCAACTTTTTATTGCAATTTTACTGATTTTGAAATACATATTTGGCATATCATAACAAAGAGAAATATTCTTATTTACTAAACTGTGTTCTTCCATCAAATACCACTAAATAAACATGTGAAATTGCCCAATATGTCCTTTTAGACTGACAGTATAGACTTAAGTGGGGACCCTTATTGCAGTGGGAAATCCTTAAACTTATTTTTTTTCTTTTTATGACAATCAGAAGTGGTTTGATGATAATTAGCAGAACCTCCTTAAGGCCTAAAGAGTGTCTGAGGGCTCTGATTAAAGCTCAGAATGAAGCAGCTGCAGGCATTGGTCAGGGGCTCAGAAATGAGGGACTCCTCTTTCTGCAAAGAATGCCACTTTCGTCCCCCAGTCGTTGGGGGGCTTCATCCCCTTTGAGGAGTTTCCTAAAGAGAAGGTGAGGGAGGTGACAATAGAGAGAGGCTTTGATTATGAAATAGGTGATTGAACTTTAAGTGGGTATCCCTGTTCTCTTGAGCAACAAAAACCACCCTTCCCAAACGTGCTGATACTGTGAGCCCATTCATTGCTCAAGAAGGTCTATCTTTTAAAAACAAAGAGTTTTTTTTTTGTGGATTAACTCAGGTAATGCCTCTATAGAGTGTACATTGAAAACCAGGTGGACACTTCAAACCTTAGACCTCTTAAAGGATGTAAATTTGCTCTATGAGAGGGGCCTGAAGGAAAAAATGTGATGGGCACAGAAACATTCTTGTCGTTATTATAAGCAAAGAGACCCTGTCTCACTTCTCCCAGTTGGGCTCAAACCTGGTTCATTAACCTGGCCTCTTTCAGGCCCTTTATCTCCTCAAACACCAGTCCTTGAAGAGGCCCTCATTTGGGCCCCAGAGTAGAATCATGCCCATGGTTTAGAGCACTGGGGAGAAGGTGGAGGAGAGTCAGAGAGGGAGGAATATTGGGGACCAGCCTCCCCTTGACTGGCCACGTCATTTGTGTAAGCCTCATGGAAACAGCTAAAGGAAGAGAAGTTGCCTGCATGTTAGAATCCTAGAGGTAATAATAATTACAAGGAGTAAAAAATTTTTATAAAAGTCTAAGTAAAATGATGGTTATTCCCCTGACAAGGAATTCTTACCTTTGCTTACATGGTTGCTTAATCTTTGATCCTAAATTTGAGAGTTTTAAGGGAGACCTTAAATTTGGCTCCAGGGATTTTTCAGTTCAATTCAGTAATCATTTTGAAATGTCATACGACCAGTGATTTTCAGTGCTTTGGAGGCATACTGTCCACTTAATCAACTTTGTGCCAATAAAGCTCCCTTTATAATGTCTTTTTAATTTTGGATTTTGCTTAGTGATACATCTTTTTTGGTGGCACACCATGTGTCTTCTGCATCCATTCTCTCACCAGACTTAAAACTAAGACAATAGGGAAAGAAGGTACAGGAGGCTCTCTGAGTGTCACTCTTCATGGGCAGAGAAAAGAAGTGTCTGCCTTCTTCCTCTTTCTTCTCAGGCTTTTGTGAAGTGAGGAGGAATAGTCCAGCCCCAAGACCAGGCAGGATTTGAGGCTGGTGATTCCGAGCAGTTCCCGGGCACTTGTGGAAGACTCAGATCTCCTCTTGTTCCCACATGTGTGCATCATATTGTTCTATCCCCTTCACTGAAAGGAGCCAATTGGGCTCTTCTCTGCTGCCCATATTCTTGTGCCCTGGCTTACTAGAGCCTTCCAGAAGAAAACGTAAATGACCTGCATAAGCTTATGTACAAGATTCTCTCTTGAAACCCAGAAAGGCATATATTTCCAGAGTAATTTCCTTGTGGTTCCTCTCAAAGCAGATGAATAGGAAAAGCTTTTTAAATTAAAATAATTTTATTATGGCTCATGTCACAGTGGGTTTCAGGTTATCCTGCCCTTGCAGTTAGTAATGATGTTCTGTGAGGCTTGTAATCTTGATGCACAGGTGAGATAACGTGGGGATCAGCTGATGCAGAATCAGAAGCAGTCTCTTCATGAACAGAGGTGCCACGGGCTCCTGTAGTTGACATTCTCTTTGAACATATGGAGATGTTCCTTTCACACATATGGAGAGATTCCCCATCCCAGAAGGCTCCTGTACCAATGGAGAAGATATCCTAGTTCATTCTTCAGTGCCAATGTGGAAAAATTTAACAATTTTGCTTTGAGGCACAAACCTCAACTAATCATGCTGTTGGTATTTCCCAGTATCACACCAAGACTGACAATCAATTTATCCAGCTCTCTTGATGTAAAGTTACTCAAATTAGTATATCCTCATTTTTTTTCTGAGCAGATATTACCAGGAAGGTATTTTTAAAAAATCAAATCTTTCTTTCTCTTCTTCAACTTTTTTTTTTTTTTTTTTTTGCAATATGTGGGCCTCTCACTGTTGTGGCCTCTCCTGTTGCGGAGCACAGGCTCCGGATGCGCAGGCTCAGTGGCCATGGCTCACGGGCCTAGCCGCTCCGCGGCATGTGGGATCTTCCCGGACTGGGGCACGAACCCGTGTCCCCTGCATCGGCAGGCGGACTCTCAACCACTGAGCCACCAGGGAAGCCCCAACTTCTTCTTAAGATGACACATTTCCACACTTTCTTATTAGTGTTCAATCATCCAGACGATATTTTGGAGCATGCTTTGTACAGTGGAAAATTAATTGGGAGATACTGTTTTGTAAAAAAGCATTTGCAACCTTATTAATGATTATAGGGAATTTTGGTGGTTTGTTTTGTATTTTAATTCTGTTCTGTAAGCATTCAAACATGATGAAAAGAGTTTAAGGTAATAACATTCACTATTTTGGGGTATTTAGGAACCGGTTTTATTCACTGGAACAATGAGGAAAAATCTGGATCCCTTTAATGAGCATACAGATGAGAAACTGTGGAATGCCTTAGAAGAGGTAATTTATTGAATGTAATTAACTTGTTAGTATCAGTATGTGTGTGTATACATTTACAGCAGCACACATAATTAAGGGGAGCTTATTGGTTTAACTGACTTTATTTAGCTCCAAGGAGAACACTGATGACATGGGTACATGTGTAAATTAAAACATGTATATTAATGGTGATGAAAACCAACAAGAGAATGCCTTATGCTTTCATTTTAGCTTTTCCCTGGAACCCAAAGCAACTAGGTACATTATCTTGTCCTTAGTAGAACACTAAACTAGAAGTTATAATTATGAGTTCAAATTCTACTAAGTGACCTAGTGAATTAGTTACCTTAATTACCTTGCAATGTTCATTTTATTCCTCTGGTCTTAGGGAATGAATATCAACTAAGTGGAGACAATAGTAGTTTTTCATTATTAACTGAAAGATAAATGAGATCATACCAACAAAATGTCATGAAGTTTCATAAGAAAGTATCTATAAAGGTAAATTATATAATTGGAATGTGATGATATTTATTGGCGCTCATGTCCTTTTAATGCCGCAGCATGAACGCAGGTAAGAGAACCCTGGAGCTTTTGCTTAGTTTTTTTATGGATCGGTTCATTTCTAGAGGATTTTCTGTTATTTGTGTCATGTTTCCCTTTGGCCCACTTTGAATTTCCTCACCCTTTCGTGAAAAGGATTTTGACTTGTTAAGTTGCTGTTGGTTTGTATATTTTGATACAAATTATTTTGTGTATTGGTCCTAGTTTTGCAAATTGATTCTACTAATGGCAGAAACTGTATCTAGACTTCTAAACCATAAACAGACTTCTAATTTCTCATAGGACCTAGCTCAGTCTTATTCTTTGTAAAAAGTAAGCACTTAATAAATAGGTACTAAACGTTTGATTGATCTCATTTCAGAGAAGTGTGGCTTATTTCTTTAAAATAAATTTTTTTTTACATATCCAAATGACTGATTGTTCACACTGTTGTTTTGACTTGGTGTGTTTGTCATTTAGTGTCACCCTTCCAGGGAAGCTCTGAAATCTGTAATATATAGATGAGCTTTGACTGTTAGCAAGCAGATTTGGAGGCCTGACAATTTCCTGCGGGGAATTCTGGTTTCTGAAGGCATGTCGGCACTGAGTCTTTACAAACTGCCCCTCTTTCCAGCAACTGTGGGGATTTTATTTTCCTAAATCAGGCTGATTGCTTCACGTTCTCCTACTTGAGAAGCAGTGGACCTCTGATTTCATTTAAGCTTGTGAGTCTTTCTACAGTGAAATTCTAGAAGAGAAGAGGTGGAGAGAGCAGTTAACCATTAAATATAAAGAAAGGATGATCCACTGCTCTTGAACTCGCAGAACAGATTTAATTGGTGAAATTGTGACATCTTAAAAAAAAAAAAACTGGAAGTACTGGTAAGTTATTTTCCTATTTGTTTCCAAGCTCGAGATCTCTCTTAACAGAGTCTCAGGTAGTAAAATTACTCTAGAATTTTGGACAGAGAGGAAATATTAATTGGGAGACAAATCCTGTAAAAAAACTATCTTAGAACTTGGCCCTAACTTATACTTAATTCATCTGTAGGAGCCAAAATTTAGATAAAATTTAGTAGCCTCTCAATTCTAAAAATGATGAGGTGGTGGAAGTGGTAGAGAACACTGAGCTCTACCTTTATTTAAACTACATTTGGAACTTACTGTAAAAAGAAATAAACATGAGTTTATTTCACAAAGTGAAGTGTGTGGTTTCCATGTATTGCTTCTGGAATTGACCCTATTACTTTACTGATATGTCTTAGAGTGAGAAATCATCCCATTATTTTGTTTGTCTAGGAATTGTTTCTTTATGACTTTTTAAAATAAAACCTACCAAAATAAATAAATAAAGTAAAACCTACCACATCTTTTATTGAAAAACATACAAATACGTCATAAAGAAATAATTCCCAGAGAAAAAGAATGATGGGATGATTTCTCACTCTAAGACGAAGAACTAAAGCAATGAGGTCAGTTTTTTTTTTTTTTAACGAGGTCAGTTTTTAAGTGAACTAAAAACTCCAGTCATTGGTTAATAAATGATGCCAAACTGGACATGTGAACCCAAACACATAGAGTTGGCCTGCAAGTGAGTGAGAGGGCACCACTATGTTTTCCTCTTTAAGAACTTCAATTAAAAGAAAAAGATGCTTTAAAAAAATTTTTTAGGTCCCCTTAGTTCTTTCTCCTCCTTCTCCCTTGGTGGAGATGGACATTCAGAAGGGAGACAGTCCTAATAATGGTGCCCATCTCATCTTGGTTGCTTTTCAAAATATGCTGAAATATGTTTTTCTTATACTGAAGAATAGCCAGCTGACTGTAAACTGAAGAAAGTTCATCAGAAATTGGTGCCAATTAGGCACCTAAAAAGCAAGGGCAGCTCTACAAATACAGCATAAGTAGTGACTGAAGAAGGTGAAGCACTTTATCACTCAAAGGTTAAAAGAGCACAGTAGATAAAACTCTGGAAATGAATCATCGATGTGTTGCTTCTGTTAAAAAACAAAAACAAAACAGCTTAGATACTGGGATTTACAATTGAGAGTGCTATGTCATGTCAAAACTGTGAAGAAATCACCCAGTTATGTTCTACGTTGATACGTTGATCCTCTGTTAGGACACAAGTATGTCTCATACTGAAAACCAGGATACAGAAATCTGGGTATCAGCAGCCTGTGCATCAGGAACCACGTGCTTCAGTCCTGGCTTTGGCGACAGGTCACATTTCCATTTCTCTGGGCCTTGTATTTAGGTGAGCAGGCTCTCCTTCTACTTCATTTACTGCTGGCTCTGCTCTACTAAAAGCTCTTCCCCATCTGTTGATTGCATTTCACTCTCTCTTTCCAGCCCACACCAGCCTTTCTTTTTGAAAAGAAGGTTCCATAAAATGTGGAAACCATCTGACATCTGTGTTAACTTCCTAAGAGGGGCGTTGGCACCTGGTTGGTAGATACAGTACACGCAGTAGGTTACTTTGAAAATGTTTATGATGATAGAAATAAGGTGCCTTATAAGTTCAGTTTATTTATATATTTATTTATTTTAAAAATTTTATTTATTTTTGGCTGCATTGGGTCTTCATTGCTGCACCCGGGCTTTCTCTAGTTGCGGTGAGTGGGGGCCACTCTTCATTGCGGTGCATGGGTTTCTCATTGCGGTGGCTTCTCTTGCTGCAGAGCATGGGCTCTGGGCGCATGGGCTTCAGTAGTTGTGGCACGTGGGCTCAGTAGTTGTGGCTCGCAGGTTCTAGGGCACAGGCTCAGTAGTTGTGGTGCACGGGCTTAGTTGTTCCACGGCATGTGGGATCTTCCCAGACCAGGGCTTGAACCCGTGTCCCCTGCATTGGCAGACGGATTCTTAACCACTGCACCATGAGGGAAGCCCCCATAAGTTCAGTTTGTTACCTTTCAGTTTTGCTATAGTTTATTATTTTCCAAAGCTCAAAAAGGATCTGAAGTATTCTATACTGAGATGTATAGTTTTTAATAGTATTATATGCTCCATTTTTCTTAAATTATAACTTTTTAAAGTTCTTTCCACAGCTTAAAGTATGATGTTATGATATCTTGGAGCCAGTTAATTGTTTAATAATATATTCCTTTTACACTTATATTTAATAAGAAAATAGTGTTATATATAAATTATTTATATGGATTTATTTTCTAATTTATAGGAACAGACATGTCACAAGAAGAGATGAACTTGTGGCTTCATTCATACAGCCAACAAATATCTACTGAGAGCTTTCTAGACAGCCATTGTTTCAGATTCTGGGGTTACCACAGTCATTAAAAGAGACAAAGTCTCTACCCTTTTGGAACTTAAATTCTCCTGGAGAAGATGGAAAACAAGCCAATGCATATGTAACAAAGTCTCAGTGCTGGGCTTCCCTGGTAGCACAGTGGTTGAGAGTCCGCCTGCCGATGCAGGGGACACGGGTTCGTGCCCCAGTCCGGGAAGATCCCACATGCCGTGGAGCGGCTGGGCCCGTGAGCCATGGCCGCTGAGCCTGCGCATCCGGAGCCTGTGCTCCGCAACGGGAGAAGCCACAACAGTGAGAGGCCCGCGTACCGCAAAAAAAAAAAAAAAAAAAAGTCTCAGTGCTGATACTTGCAAAGGAAAAAAAGCAGAATATGAAGAGGGGCTAGCTGACAGCATTATTAATAATGGGCAATATCTGTTGATCTCTTTGTATCAATCACTGTTGTAAATTCTACACATAATGACTCATTTTATACTCTTGACAATGTTAGGAGGTAAACCCCTTTATTATACTATAGTCTTATTTAGAGTTTAGGAAGCTAAGATAAACTTCAGGAAGTTGCCCAATTGGCAGAGCCAGGCAGGACTTATGCTCAGGCTGTCTGGCTTCAAGGCTCTAATTTTTTTGTTTTAAAATTTTCAGATCACAAGAACATGGAAGGAGTAGTATGATGAACACATATGCACCTTCACCTTGATTCACCAGTTGTTAATATTTTTCCACGTTTGCTTTCTCTCTTCCATATATTTTGCTGAACTGCTTGTAAGTTGTAGAAATGTTTATTAAAAGTTGCAATTTACCTTTAAATACATAAATATACACCTTGTAAGAACAAGGACATTCTCTCACATAACACAGTTTTCTAAATCAAGAAATTTAATAGTAATATCACACTATTATCTGTTTTCAGATTCTCCAGTTGTAACTCCTAGTTATTACTGTCTACTGCCTCTATTGTGATTTTTTCCATTCTAATACTAAATTATACTGGGTTGGCCAAAAAGTTCGTTCAGTTTTACGTATAAAAATAAAAGACACTTCGTGTTCACCAAGACATTTATTGAACGATGTATTCGCTAACCGAATGAACTTTTTGGCCAACCCAATAACTTGAATATATGATTATACTATAGAAAGCCTTCATATTCTTATTATTCTCATAACCATCCCTGATTCATAAATGAAGACAGAATCTCAGAAAACAGTATTTTCTGAAAAACACTGCTTCTCACAACCCTTATTCCTCATGAGGCAAATATGGACAACTGGAAAGAAAATAAAAAACCAGATTAGTGATGAGATGCCATCCCAGTAAGGGGCAAGTGTAAAATTATTTCCTCAAAGTCAGGATGTCAGTCTTAAGAAACACCAACCCACTTGCACAACAATGCAAATCTTACCCTTTAGATTTTTGTACTTTTCATGCAGTCACTAAATACGAATACCATATTTAATCCTAACTCTGAATTCCCCTTTCTTGGGATTGGACTTCATCAGGAGCACAGTTTGGGATCACATTCATAGAAGTGCTCCAGCATTTAGGATACCACGAAAATATTGCCCACTCACCCTTGGTGTTTTGTTATTTGACACTATAATTCTGTGTCCCTGCTCATTGGCCATCACTCATCAATCTGTTGGTGTCTTAATTTGAAGTGTATTTACTCTTTGTTCTTTAACTTCAAATATAGCCTGAGTTTGGTTCTTGTTCTATAGTACTTCTCCAAAATAAATATTTGTTGAATTGATCCCTACCACCCAATATACTTTCAGATTAACTTCGGAAGTTAAAAGTTTAGTTTTCTTTTTTATCTTATGATTACAGTTTTATGAAGATACATTAATATAAACACCACTTATACCCATAGTCTGGGGGAAATAAGATGTTATGTTGTATCCTGTTTTTCATGAATTTTCATTCACTGCAAGACATTTTTGACATTGAAGAAAATGCACTTAACTGGTCCAGTATTTATGAGATTAAACTTGGGAAAGAACCATTACCAGAATAGGCTCCAGGATTACTAATGTATGAGGTGCAGTTTGCCATTGTTTGAATTCGTATTTTTTAAAACTTTTAGACCTTCCAAAATTGTAAAGTGCTGATAAGATTATATCTTTAGAGAACCATACTTCCTGTAATATATATATATATTTTTAAGTTTCCCTTTAATGTACCAACCCATATGCAAAATGTACTTTGGTAAACTTGACTCAACCATAAAATCCTTTTAACTTTTCCATTTAAACCTGACTGGGAGAAACAGCTTCAGTTTTTGAGAAACTTCCTTAACTAATCCTTAGGTGGGGTTTCTGGTAGGTGTCATGTGGCAGGGAAGGGGGACACTGATATTTTTCTGTCCTGACTTGACTCTACATCTTCTCAGTGAATGCTAATTGGAAATAGCTCTCCCCATCACGTGGCTGTACATGTAAGATACATAAGAAGTCATGAGGACTTCAAAGCTCTAATGTCTAAGAGGACTGTCTGCTTCAGTAGCAGTTTGTTTAGGAAAAATGTTCTTTCTGTATCCACAGGTATAATTTAAAGAAGCCATCAAAGGTGTTCCTGGTAAAATGGATACTGAATTAGCAGAATCAGGATCAAACTTCGGTGCTGGACAGAGACAACTGGTGTGTCTTGCTAGGGCTATTCTCAGGAAAAATCAGATACTGATTATTGACAAAGCCACATCAAATGTGGACCCAAGATATAGAGCTGAGGCCCATGAAACCTGCTATCCAAAATTTAAGTGTTGTAAATGGAAAACATTTAGTGATGCCAAGAAATGTTTCTAAGTGTTCTCTTTGCCCGAAAGATATCTCTTGTTAACATTAATTCCAGAAAACAAAAGAAGAAACCAAAGCATTTTATATGGTGTTAATGTTGTTACTAGGCATCCTATGAGAGCTAGATTCCTAAATCCAGCTCCTGACAGTTTCAAGCAATTTTGAGGGAAGACTATTTTCGATTGTTTTATGAAAAATAGTAAATTTCTAAGACTTTTTATACTTAGTTATTGTAGGAACAAGATTATGTCTTAAAGTATTATTTTAAAAACATTATAAAATATTATATTTTAAAGTCTTAAGTCCACTTTTCCTGTCTATACTGAACTAAATCAACTTCTGATTCCAGAACTAATGAATTAATACAAAGAAAGTCCATGAGAAATTTGTTCAGTGCACTGTGCTAACCATCACAAACAGATTGACCACCATTATTGACAGCGACAGGATAATGGTAAGACCTTCACCTGTGGAATTTCAGTTGTTTCCATTTATGTTCAATTTTTCAATACATCCTTCCTTGTAAAACTTGATAGGAAGGAACCTCCAATAATTTTTCTCTTAGTTTCTCCTCTCATTCCTGACAATAACTCAAGTACTTAACTATACTTTCACAATGTGCTATTAAATAATATATCCAGTAATTTCGTATTTTCGTATCAACACATTATTGACTGGGGGATTTTTGCAGAAATTAACGCCTGTGGCTGGTGATTTGTTATGTAACTGAATATTGAAATGTCTCTGGTCAATAATGTTCAGATAACAAAAGACATATTATATGTCTCTGGTCAATAATGAGTTAAAAGTTTATTAAATTGTCATTTTTTTAAGATGGCCAACCATGAAAATATTCCAAACCCGTTATGGCTTCATATTTCAGAGAGGTAGAAGATGGTCATCTTGGCTGTGTCACAGTTGTTTCAGCATTTTTGGATTCCCTTAATCAAAAAATTAGCCTTTCATTTAGACTGCCACAAGGTTGTTGGCTAAGGTTGCAGAATTTCTCAGCTGTTGCTGTCACAGGGGAGTCCATGAGAAGAAAGGGCCTAGTGAGAAAAAGAAAGTATGTCAACGGAAAGGATTTAATATAGGAAATTTGTTACGCAGGAATTGGAGGGCTAGAAAAATGAAACACTGGGGTAATAAATTTAGGAAGCAGCTGCTGTGTCCTAGGACAGATCTCCAGAACTAAGAACTCAGAAGAGAGGCTCTAAAGAGTCAGTGCTCAGACCTCCAAGGAGAGGTCACTGCCTAGTTGCTGGCCATATTTGTGAGGGAGCACAATGAGGCTAGTTCTCCATGTGCTAATAGAAGCTGGGAGCTGGAGTCAGGTCCCACTGCTGAGATGCTGCTGCAGGAGCAGCAGGAACCAGGTAGACAATTAGCTCTGATTCCCACCTTCAGTCTCCCTCTAGTGCCCCCTACTGACAAAACCTAACAAAGGCCAGCTGGCCAAAGGTCTTCTGAAATGAGATTTGCAGAGACCCAGCCTTTGCATCACAGATGAGAGTACAGAATGAAAAGTGGATCAGGGGCTGAGATACTGCATATAAACAACTAGTAAGTCTCACACAGTAAATCTGGACTCTGCACACAAAACTTGGGCCTCTGGATATCTGTCTAGTATCTTCCTTCCAGGTTTGATTGGCTTTTTCTTCCTTAGTAATTTAATATTTCCTTCCTTCCTCCCTCTATTGCTTTTCTCTCTCATTTTTATCTTCTCTCTTTCTTTGTTCTTTCCCTGCTGAGTTTCAATAAATGTTAGGGTGTGGCTTTATAAGATGGTAAGGGAATCATCCCTCAAAGGAAAAACGTTTGGCTGCATATAATCTCAAGGAATGCAGGGTATTTTAAGGTTAACCTGTAGCCTGTGACAATGAGCTGATTTCACTCATGTTATGGATGGTAACTACTGTCAGGAGACACCACAGTATCCAGTGATGCTGATTAGTAATGAAATAGATAAAGAATGCCTGCATATAATGCATAGGAGGCAACAGATGAAGTTAACCAGTGAATTTGATGGTCCATAAAAAAACAGGTAATAATCAGTAATACCCAAACTTCCTTATGTTTAATGATAATGGTACTCTCTCTCTTGACTTCTTAGGCCGTTTCTGGAATATCACCTCCCATCCTACTTCACATTCATTGTCAGAGGGGATCATCAGTGGGGGCACTGAGTAGATAGCAGACTGTCAGCACTGAAGCAGTGCCTTTAGCCTCACTCCCCCAAGCTGGACGTGCACAGGAGTGAGCTCTGGGGAGGCAGACGACAGGAGTGGGGCATCCCCAACCAAAGGGATGCTCTAGGCTCCAAGCAGTGTCTCTGGTCATCTGGACTAGGACGTAACAGTAGGAAGCAGGCCTCTCCTGCAGACTTTCATGAGGGATCAGGTAACATTCCAAGATTGCAGGACAGTGACTCTTAAATTCCAGAAATGTTTAGCATCAGGCATCCTTAGTCCCTCATTTTGTTTCTTTTTTTTTTTTTTAATATTTATTTATTTGGTTGCACCAGGTCTTAGTTGCGGCAGGAGGGCTCCTTAGTTGTGGCTCGCTGACTCCTTAGTTGCGGCACGTGGGCTCCTTAGTTGTGGCATGCACTTAGTTGCGGCATGCATACTCCTAGTTGCGGCATGTATGTGGGATGTAATTCCCTGACCAGGGATCGAATCTGGGCCCCCTGCATTGGGAGCATGGAGTCTTAACCACTGCGTACCATCAGGGAAGTCCCTCTCATTTTATGGTCTTGAATGAATGCTAATTGGAAAAGTAACATTTTAGTTCTACTTTTTACCTGTCACTTTGTTGTTCTTGCCTCTCAGCATTGCAGCACTGTATTTCTCAGACTATCCCCAAAAGTGTCCTTCTTCTACAATAAACGAATGATGCTGTGAAATCTACCTGTTTCAAGCCCCTTGTCAGGCTTTAGAGGCAGCTGCAGAAAGAAGGCTTGATCTCTAGCTCAGTTAGGGGTCCATTCAAATAAATTCTTTTCTCCTAAATGTACCCTGGAGTTTTTGGTTTTTGTTATCGCAGTCACCTTGCAATATATGATCAGTTAGGGAAACAGTGAGGCAGGACAAAATTTGGCAGACATGTCAGCTCTTCAGTCCTAAGTCTTATCCATCAGCACTTGATCCACAGGTGTGAACGTCCATAGATGTGAATCAATCAGCGTTGTTGCCGTTATCAAAATATGTCCACTTGTTTAATGCTTTACTTACCAGTATCTTCTGGTAAATTTCTATAACCTCAAATTTTTCTCTTTGTCAGTGTCTTTGAACAAATCTTTAACATGTCTTTTACAAAGCAGTTTACATCCTGGTCCCTCCCCACCTTTCTAGTTTTGTCCTTCTCAGCTCTCCCTCTTTCCTTTAAAGCTAAAACCACGTTGATGGTCTTTCAGTTCTCCAAATGCAGTGTTCACTCTCTCTTACAGTTGTGCCCTTTCTCGACTCTTGGTGGCTTAGACTAAGGTGCTAGCAGTGGAAATGGTGAGAGGGTTGGCTTTGCGGGGGATAACAAAGTGGAGCCAAGTGGACTGTGTGATGGGTCGAACATGGGATCTGAGGGAAGAGAGAGGGGTTGATACTGGTTTCTGGGTGTGGAGACTGGCCATCTGGGTGAATGGGGAAGACGGAGGGAGAAGGGAAATGCAGGGGTTCTCTTTGGAGCCCGTCACCTTTGCGATGACCGACGTTCTTCATGGTGGACCTTGTCCTTCACTGTGGAGGCTGCCCTTCCCACTCTTGTGTTGGGAGACCTTCGGTTTAGGGCTCCCTGGCCAAGATTTCATCGGTGATAATACGGGGAGGTCCAACCAGGAGTTGTAAACTTGGCCACTTGTTTATATCCTGGTCCGAGCTGGTTGCGGTCGCTGACTCCTTTGGTAGGAATGGCAGGATTAGACCTCAGAGGACCCAAGAGACATGCATCCCCTAGCTTCAGAGCTGGGGAATTGTCTTCTGTGCTCCATCCACCCCAGGTGTAAACCTTGTATTTTGTTCTAGAGCTTCTGATCATCAGTTGGCTTTCAATTCAACAAAAACACCAATAATTAATGTTCTTTCTCAAAACTTTGATTTTTGAGGCAATTTTTTTTCTTGCTTGCTTTAGAAATAAAGGATATTTGTAATATTTCTATTGCACTTCACAGATACTAATTTTTTTTTTTTTTTTTTTTTACAAATTGAAGGTTTGTCACATCTCTGTGTAGAGCAAGTCTATCAGTGCCATTTGCCCAACAATATTACACACTCAGTGTCTTTGTCACATTTTGGTAATTCTCACAGTATTTCAAACTTTTTCACCATCTCTACATCTGTTTTGGTGATCTGTGATCAGTGATCTTTGATGTTACTATTGTGACTGCTAAAGACTCTGATGATGGTTAGTATTTTTTAGCAATAAATTATTTTTAAATTAAGGTCTGTACATTGTTTTTTTCCACACAATGCTATTGCACACTTGACAGGTTGCAGTATAGTGTAAACATAACTTCTATATGCCCTGGGAAATCAGGAAATTCATGTGACTCACTTTATTGTGATACTCACTTCACTCTGGTGTTCTGAAACTGAACCTGCAATATCTCTGAGGGAAGCCTGTACCTCTTTCCTTTGTGGAAAACAAGTGATTGTCTGTTCTGAAAGCTCTGTTTTTGTTTTTGTTTTTTTTTAAGTAATGACAGATTCCAGAAACCCAATCCAGAATATCAAACCATACTCTCAGGGATTGGGCCTGTATTTTTTTTTTAACATCTTTATTGGAGTATAATTGCTTTACAATGGTGTGTTAGTTTCTGCTTTATAACATAGTGAATCAGCTGTACATATACATATATCCCCATATCTCTTCCCTCTTGCGTCTCCCTCCCTCCCACCCTCCCTATCCCACCCCTCTAGGTGGTCACAAAGCACCAAGCTGATCTCTGTGTGCTATGCGGCTGCTTCCCACTAGCTATCCACCTTACGTTTGGTAGTGTATATATGTCCATGCCACTCTCTCACTTCGTCCCAGCTTACTCTTCCCCCTCCCCGTGTCCTCAAGTCCATTCTCTAGTAGGTCTGCATCTTTATTCCCATCCTGCCCCTAGGTTCTTCATACCCCCCCCCTTTTTTTTAAAGATTCCATATATATGTGTTAGCATACAGTATTTGTTTTTCTCTTTCTGACTTACTTCACTCTGTATGACAGACTCTAGGTCCATCCACCTCATTACAAATAACTCAATTTCGTTTCTTTTTATGGCTGAGTAATATTCCACTGTATATGTGTACCACATCTTCTTTATCCATTCGTCGTTGGACATTTAGGTTGTTACCATGTCCTGGCTATTGTAAATAGTGCTGCAATGAGCATTGGGGTACATGTGTCCTTTTGAGTTAAGGTTTTCTCAGGGTATATGCCTAGCAGTGGGATTGTTGGGTCATATGGTAGTTCTATTTTTAGTTTTTTAAGGAACCTCCATACTGTTCTCCACAGTGTCTGTATCAATCTACATTCCCACCAACAGTGCAAGAGGGTTCCCTTTGCTCCACACCCTCTCCAGCATTTATTATTTGGAGATTTTTTGATGATGCCCATTCTGATTAGTGTGGGGTGATACCTCATTGTAGTTTTGATTTGCATTTCTCTAATAGTGATGTTGAGCATCCTTTAATATGCCCCTTGGCCATCTGTATGTCCTCCTTGGAGAGATGTCTATTTAGGTCTTCCACCCATTTTTTGATTGGGTTGTTGGTTCTTTTTGATATTGAGCTCCATGAGCTGTTTGTATATTTAGGAGATTAATCCTTTGTCTGTTGCTTCGTTTACAAATATTTTCTCCCATTCTGAGGGTTGTCTTTTTGTCTTATGCTTTTTTGCTGTGAAAAAGCTTTTAAGTTTAATTAGGTCCCATTTGTTTTTGTTTTTTTTTAAATAAATTGATTTTTAAAATTATTTTTGGGTGCGTTGGTTCTTTCTTGCTGCACGCAGGCTTTCTCTAGTTGCGGCGAGTGGGGGCTACTCTTCGTTGCAGTGCGCGGGCTTCTCATTGCAGTGGCTTCTCTTGTTGCGGAGCACGGGTTCTAGGCATGCCGGCTTCAGTACTTGTGGCACGCAGGCTCAGTAGTTGTGGCACACGGGCTTAGCTGCTCCGCGGCATGTGAGATCTTCCCAGGCCAGGGCTCGAACCTGTATCCCCTGTATTGGCAGGTGAATTCTTAACCACTGCACCACCAGGAAAGCCCTATTTGTTTTTATTTGCATTACTCTAGGAGGTGGGTCAAAAAAGATCTTGCTGTGTTTTATGTCAGAGAGTGTTTTTCATGTTTTCCTCTAAGAGTTTTATACTGTGTTACACTTAGGTCTTTAATCCATTTTGAGTTTGTGTATGGTGTTAGGTAGTGTTCTAATTTCATTCTTTTACATGTAGCTGTCCAGTTTTCCCAGCACCACTTATTGAAGTGTCTTTTCTCCATTGTGTACTCTTGCCTCCTTTGTCATAAATTAGTTGACCATATGTGCATGGGTTTATATCTGGGCTTTCTGTCCTGTACCATTGATCTATATTTCTGTTTTTGTGCAAGTACCACGATGTCTTGATTACTGTAGCTTTGTAGTATAGTCTGAAGTCAGGGAGCCTGATTCTTCCAGCTCCAGTTTTCTTTCTCAAGATTGCTTTGGCTATTCAGGGTCTTTTGTGTTTCCATACAAATTGTAAAATTTTTTGTTCTAATTCTGCGAAGAATGCCATTGATAATTTGATAGGGATTGAACTGAATCTGTAGATTGCTTTGGGTAGTATAGTCATTTTCACAACACTGATTCTTCCAATCCAAGAACGTGGTATATTTCTCCATCTGTTTCTGTCATATTTGATTTCTTTCATCAGTGTTTTATAGTTTTCTCAGTACAGGTCTTTTGCCTCCTTAGGTAGGTCTCTTCCTCGGTATTTTATTCTTTTTGTTATGATGGTGAATGGGATAGTTTCCTTAATTTCTCTTTCTGATCTTTCGTTGTTACTGTATAGGAATGCAAGAGATTTCTGTGCATTAATTTTGTATGCTTCAACCTTACCAAATTCATTGATTAGTTCTAGTATCTTTCTGGTGACATCTTTAGGATTTTCTGTGTATAGTATCATGTCATCCGCAAACAGTGACAGTTTTATTTCTTCTTTTCCAATTTGTTTCTTTTATTTCTTTTTCTTCTCTGATTGCCGTGGCTAGGACTTCCAAAACTGTGTTGAATAAGAGTGGTGAGAGTGGACATCCCTGTCTTCTTCCTGGTCTTAGTGGAAATGCTTTCAGTTTTTCACCATTGAGAATGATGTTTGCTGTGGGTTTGTCATATATGGCCTTTACTGTGTTGAAGTAGGTTCCCTCTATGCCCATTTTCTGGAGAGTTTTTTTTTTTTTTAATCATAAATGGGTGTTGAATTTTGTCAAAAGCTTCTTCTGCATCTGTCAAGATGATCATGTTTTTTATTCCTTAATTTGTTAATATGGTGTAGCACATTGATTGATTTGCATATATTAAAGAATCCTTACATTCCTGGAACAAATCCCACTTGATCATGGTGTATGATCCTTTTAATGTGTTGTTAGATTCTGTTCGCTGGTATTTTGTTGAGGATTTTTGCATCTATGTTCATCAGGGATACTGGTCTGTAATTTTCTTTTTTCTGTGATATCTTCGTCTGGTTTTGGTATCAGGGTGATGGTGGCCTCGTAGAACGAATTTGGGAGTGTTCCTCCCTCTGCAATTTTTGGGAAGAGTTTGCGCAGGATAGGTGTTAGCTCTTTCTAAATGTTTGATAGAATTTGCCTGTGAAGCCATCCGGTACTGGACTTTTTGTTTGTTGGAAGATTTTTAATTACATTTTCAATTTCATTACTTGTGATAGGTCTGTTTATATTTTCTAATTATTCCTGGTTCAGTCTTGGAAAATTGTACCTTTGCAAGAATTTGTCCATTTCTTCTAGGTTGTCCATTATATTGGCATATAGTTGCTCATAGTAGTCTCTTATGATCCTTTGTATTTCTGAGGTGTCAGTTGCAATTTCTCCTTTTTCATTTCTAATTTTATTGATTTGCCCTCTCCATTTTTTTCTTGATGAGTCTGACTGAATTTTTATCAGTTTTGTTTATCTTCTCAAAGAACCAGCTCTTAGTTTTATTGATCTTTGCTATTGTTTCCTTTTTCATTTATTTCTGCTCTGATCTTTATGATTTCTTTCCTTCTACTGACTTTGCGTTTTGCTTGTTCTTCTTTTTCTAGTTGCTTTACGTGTAAGGTTAGATTGTTTATTTCACATTTTTCTTGTTTCTTGAGGTGAGATTGAATTGCTATAAACTTCCTTCTTAGACCTGCTTTTGCTGCATCCTATAAGTTTTGGGTCATTGTGATTTCACTGTCATTTGTTTCTATGTATTTTTTTCTCTTTGATTTCTTCAGTGATCTCTTGGTTTTTTAGTACCACACTGTTCAGCCGCCATGTATGTGGTTGTTTACAGTTTTTTTTTTCCTGTAATTCATTTCTAATCTCATAGTGTTGTGGTCGCAAAAGATGCTTGATACGATTTCAATTTTCTTAAATTTTCTGAGGCTTGATTTGTGACCCAGGATGTCATCTATCCTGGAAAATGTTCCATGTGCACTTGAGAAGAAAGTGTATGCTGCCACTTTTGGGTGGAATGTCCTATAAATATCAATTAAATCTACTGTCATTGTGTTACTGTTGATTTCCCTTTTTATGGTTGTTAGCATTTCCCTTATGTATCGAGGTGCTCCCATGTTGGGTGCAGTTGTTACATCTTCTTTGATTGATCCCTTGATCATTATGTAGTGTCCTTCCTTGTCTCTTGTAACAGTCTTTATTTTAAAGTCTATTTTATCTGATATGAGTGTTGCTACTCCAGCTTTCTTTTGATTTCCATGTGCATGGAATATTTTTTTCCACCCCCTCACTTTCAGTCTGTGTGTGTCCCTAGGGCTGAAGTGGGTCTCTTGTAGGCAGCACATATATGGGCCTTGTTTTTGTATCCATTCAGCCAGTCTGTGTCTTTTGGTTGAGGCACTTAATCCATTTACATTTAAGGTAATTATCGATATGTATGTTCCTACTGTGATTTTCATAATTATTTTAGTTTTTTGTGTTTTTTTTTCTCTGTGTCTTTTTCTTCTGTTTCCTGCTTAGAGGACTTCCTTTAGCATTTGCTGTAAAGATGATTTGGTGGTGAATTCTCTTAGCTTTTGCTTGTCTGTAAAGCTTTTGATTTCTTGGTTGAATCTGAATGAGATCCTTGCTGGGTAATCTTGGTTGTAGGTTTTTCTCTTTCATCACTTTAAGTATATCCTGCCACTCCCTTCTGGCTTGCAGAGTTCCTGCTGAAAAATAAGCTGATAACCTTATGGGGATTCTCTTGTATGTTATTTTTTGCTTTTCCCTTGCTGCTTTTAATATTTTTTCTTTGAATTAAATTTTTGTTTGTTTGATTAATATGCATCTTGGTGTGTTTCTCCTAGGGTTTATCCTGTATGTGCCTGAGATTCCTGGGTGGCTATTTCCTTTCCCATGTTAGGGATGTTTTCGACTATAATCTCTTCGAATATTTTCTGAGACCCTCTCTTTTTCTCTTCTTCTTCTGGGACCCCTATAATTCGAATGTTGGTGTGTTTAGTGTTGTCCCAGAGGTCTCTGAGATTGTCTTCAATTCTTTTCATTCTTTTTTCTTTATTCTGCTCCTCAGCAGTTATTGCCACCATTCTGTCTTCCAGCTCACTTATTCATTCTTCTGCCTCAGTTATTCTGCTATTGATTCCTTCTAGTGTATTTTTTTTATTTCAGTTATTGTTCATCTCTGTTTGTTCTTTAGTTCTTCTAGGTCTTGGTTAAATGTTTCTTGTATTTTCTCGATATGTGCCTCCATCCTATTTCTGAGATTTTGGATCATCTTTACTGTCATTACTCTGAATTCTTTTTCAGGTAGGTTGCCTATTTCCTCTTCATTTATTTGGTCTTGTAGGTTTTTACCCTGCTCCTTCATCTGTAACATTTTTTTGTCATCCTTTTTTCTTTGATGGGTGGGACTGTGTTCCTGTCTTACTGGTTGTTTGGCCTGAGGCTTCCAGCACTGGAGTTTGTAGGCCAGTTGTTCAGGGGTTGCTCCCATCCCCAGAGTCTGGTAGATGCCCTAGTTGTGGGGAGATGTGAACTCTGCATCCCCCTACTCCACTATCTTGACCACTTTTCTGCCCTTAGGAGACTTAATAAATGTTTCCAATTAGATGACATGGGATGGAATTAACTGCAGTACTAGATATGGAAGAACAACCTGTGTCCTGTTTAGAGTTGCTGCATATTCTCTTAAGATAGTTACTCTACATGAAGAACTAAGTACCACCTAACATCAGAACTATCTTTATAGCTATGTCATTTGGGCCAATTGTTTCAGATTCTTTTTTCCCCTCTAAAACCATTATGCAAAGCCACTAGTAAGTAGAAAGGCAGAGTTAAGACCCCCTTCCTCTCCCTTTTAATTTTCAAC
Source organism: Hyperoodon ampullatus (assembly GCF_949752795.1). NCBI lineage: Eukaryota > Metazoa > Chordata > Mammalia > Artiodactyla > Ziphiidae > Hyperoodon > Hyperoodon ampullatus. Next base: position 14,743,070 of record NC_136929.1, on the reverse strand, counting down.
TAGGGATATATCAATGTGCACAAAAGGGCTGAACGGCAGACAGCTGAAGAGAGAAAGAAAAAGAAGCAAAGAAAGATAACTTGTGAAAACAGATTCAGATCCTCGGCAGTTCAGATTGGGCTGTTCCCGGGTACTGTGCGGGCTGTGAGCATTAGAATTTGAAGCTTAATTTCCTACTTGCTTCTTTAGTCTTAGTCAAAGAAAAAATTGGATTTCTCGGTATTTCTTCTGTGCAGAGAAATTCTGCTAATGCTGCTTATGTAGCAGCTCTTTTTGCCAGCCTTTCACTCTCAGAATAATAAACTACAATCAAAGCCAAATTGAAGAAGCATCTTAACCTCTCAGACAAGGGATTCTGCCCCTCTTAGCAACTAACATAATCCAGGACCCTGTCGACTGAAAAAGAAAAAAAAAAGCACAACCTGGAAGTTGACAGATACGTTTTATGTGGTGGACATGGTGAGGACTTAGGGACAAACCATCTCATAACACTGAGAAATGGTTCTGAAGAGGCAAGGGGATGAGCCAGGATATGTAAGAGTTTTTGCAACAAAAGACCAGGTAGTCAGAACATTAAAAGACTACTGTTAATCAAAGAAAACCAGACATCCCAAGTTAATGAATTTAGTGCTTTTCTATACAAGGGAAGATGCAAAGCCTGGGCTCACTGAAATCATTCCTTTGATGTGCACCTCAGCTATCTGAGGCCAGTATCCTGTGTTTTTCTCATCCTGAGTCTCCTCAGGGTGCACTGTTGGGGGTGGCGGCACAGATTCTGGTTCCATCCTGAGTTCCCTCAGGGCTTATTGTCGGGGCAGCTGTAATGTGGTGGCTTGATGGCTGCAACATCCTTTGTTCACTGATATGACAGGCAATTTTTTAGTTCATAACCCTGAAGAAATTCTGGAGGCATTTACTTTTTTCCCAAATACTAAGATTCTGTCAAACCAACTTAACAATTGCTGTCAGGTCACTACCATCTGGTTTGTATGACATCAACCTGATTTTAGATAGAGTTTGATTTTCTTAAATCAAGAAATTTCCCAACTCTGTGTATCTGTATAAATAGCCCTTAAAGCTCAGAGTCTGAGAGCTAAAAGCACTAATGATAACCACCCCAAATGCCCTGGGCAGAATATAAAATGCCAGACTGCTGACTGCTCTACTTGATGCACTGGGGTGACCTAAATGGGGGGGAAATCCAAAAGGGAGGGGGTATATGTCTATGTATGGCTGATTCACTTTGCTGTGCCGTAGAAGCTAATACAACGTTGTAAAGCAACTGTACTCCAATAAAAATTAATTTAAAGAAATCATAGTCTAAAACTCATTTCTCTTCCTTTCCTATAACATTATAGTAATAAAAGGTCAGGTTAGGCCCTTATCTGCCTAGTAAAACAAATTAATCAAACCATTAAAACACCAGCCAGGCCTACCACCCAAACAGATTTTCTCTATTCTTCCCTCCTGTTCCTTTACAAAATATTGTCTGAGTTATAATACTTTATTGTGAAACATTGTGTGCAATGGGTTTTTTTTCCTGCTGATCAACAGGTTTTGGATTCAGGGAGACTAGAAGAATACGATAAGCCATATGATTTGCTGCAAGATAGAGATGGCCTATTTAACAAGATGGTGCAACAACTGGGCAAGGACGAGGCTGCTGCCCTCATTGAAACAGTAGAACAGGTAAGCCTGCCGCAGGGAGTTGTGATTAAAGTTCGTCTCCAGGGTTTACTCTTCACACGATCTCTACCAGGGGACTGGTGATAAGCACTCTGTGCCCTTTTCAATTATAAGCCTCCAGAGACAAAGCTTCATGACTGGGTCTTAACAACACACTGCAAGTTGAAGGTGGGTCTGCTGAGCATCTGCAGAAGCGGTGAGGGTGGGGTGCAGGACGTGCACATGCACATGTGCCTGAGAGATTTCGGATTGGACTTTCCACATGTTTGGACTTCATGGGTTCAGATTCCCATAGAGCATAGAACACTCTCATTTTGCAGACCCTCTACATTTCATTCTGATTGGTGCTCAGCACATTGTGATACAAGTGCTGTCAAGGAACATCCAGAAAGTTTGAGGGGAAAAACATCTGGAATATTTCTGGCCTAGGGAGATCTACCAGGGAAAGGTGTAGGTCACTTCTGTTTTCTAACGTTCTAGGAGTAAAAAAAACTCCTACATGATACTGTCACTTTCTCCCTAATTCTTTGTTGTTTAGAATTAGGTCCAGTTGCCCCCTATGCTTCCTGTACCTTCTAGAAGATGAAATTGTCACCAGGACAAATCAAGAATTCACAGTAACCCTAACACTGTAGTCGGAATGGTGCTTGAAGGTTTACAAAGTATTTTCACGGAGATGAGATGTGTGAAAGCACTAAGCACTGTACATGGCGTGAGAAAGGTGCTTGACGAGTAACCTTGGGTCACGTACCTTTCTAACAATGGTCAGGTGGTAGCATCTCCTACAGATGTGATAACTGAGGTCTGATTTTAAGGGTTAGCCATTGTCATGCAGCTGCCTGTAATTCTTTCTGGAACAAGGTGGGAGTGGGATTGATGGAAGGAGGGAGGGAGGGAGGGGAGGTCTGGTGTTCTTGCCCACTGAGATGCGTGGCTCATGTGGGAAGAGGTTTCCGATTGTATATGATAAGTCTTCCCATCAAAACTTTATCTCTGGGCATTAAATTATGGGTGCATTTTTCCTCATTTATACTTTTCTGCATTAAATTACTTGTATAATATTTAATCCATCACTTAAAGAAAACATGTCCCAGTATCTAAGTACTTCTTTAGAAAGGTTTATCTAAAATGTAGCCTAAGTTCCCTCTGTCACTGTTTCATCTCATTCCTCCTCCTTAGAAATGAAGAGCAGTACCTTCCACTGTTCATAGAGTAGGCAATGGTCCAGGGTCACAGAGCTGGCTGAGGAATGGGCAGAGTTGGAGTTCATATCTAGGCTTAGGGATGATGAAGTCTGTGTTCTGAACTTTTCATAAGTACTTATATTGTATGCAAACACACAGAAGCTGCCCTTGGAGCCCTATATTTTTTTATGCCTGAAATTCACAGAGTGCTTTCATTTACTAGAGTGAGACCTTCCTTCTGAAGACGTGATAATAATTTGAGATTCCCTGTATAACCTAGTCACAAAATGGCCAGGAATCTCCCAAACGCTTTTGGTCTTTTGACCTTAGGCATTTCACATCAAAGAGAGATGTCTCCACCTGTGTGTCAAAGTCTTCATTTAAAAAGTGTCTTATAAGATAATAGGGTTCAACATCCTCATTTTACAGGTGAGGAAACTAAGGCCCCTTAGAAGGAAGGTGGTCTTCTATATATAACTAATGTTAAGCTAGTTTGCAGCAGATACACAATTAGAAATCTGTTCTTCCAGTATATGTTTTAAATCAACTGTAACATAAATACAAAAGCAGGGATAGGTCATAGAATTAGAAAGCCTGTGATTCCTGGTCTAGTAATCCTGCACCTACTTTAACAAGATTAATGTTAAGTTACATTTGTGTAGTTCTTTATAATTTATTTTACATACTTCTCACATGTATGATTGCACTTAATCCTCATCACAGTCCTTTTTTATCCCAGCTCATGGATGAGGAGACTGGGTCCAGGGCTCACCTAAGGTCACAGAGCTGGTCCAGGGAGTGCAGGGGGTGACTTGGTGGGGGAGGCTGAGTTCCACCCTATGTACTCTGCTCTGTGTCGAGCCTGAGAACGCTGCTCCTTTCATGTGGTAGCCAAGGCGGGGCCAGTCACCCAAGTTCACAGGGTGGCAGAACATCACTCTTGGATTTCAGTCCTGCCACTGGCTCAGATCACCTCTACAGAAAGACATAAGGAAATACATATCTTGATTCCCATCCTAGTTGAATATCCTCTTGACATTATTTCTGCATATGCTCAGTCTTCTTAGAACAACCTGTCAGATTGCCAACTTTTTAAACGTGCAAGCATCAGATATCAGTGCATTGTTCAGAGCTGTAACACAGGGAGGACTAGCCTAAGTCAACAAGCTTTTCACTCTAACAGAATTCATTCATTTGAAAGAAAATATCTGGGGAGAGGTGCTTCGTATTCTTGATCACATAGTTGCTTCTGAAAACGTTGGTGCAGGCAAGCTGAATCACTGTCTGATTGACCCTTTTAGATGATCCATGAAATCGTAGAGAAAGTACTTTTTAGATACATAAAGTTGAATGATGCGTTAGTTTGCTAGGGCTGCCATACAAGGACCACATAGTATGCGACTTAAACAATAGACATTTATTTCCTCACAGCTCTGGAGGTTGGAAGTCTGAAGTTAAAGTGTTGGTAGGGTTGTTTTCCTCTGAGGCCTCTCTCCTTGGCTTGGAGATGCTGTCTTCTCTCTGTGTCTTTGCATGGTCATCCCTCTGTGTGCCTGTGTCCTAATCTCTTCTTATAAGGACACCAGTCAGATTAGGGCCCACCTATATGACTTCATTTTAACTTATTCACCTCTTTAAAGATCCTGTCTCTAAATACAGTCACATTCTGAGGTGCTGGGGGTTAGGACTTCAACATAAAATAGAAGGTGACAGGACTCAGCCCATAACAAAGGATGAATGCCTGTCATTCATTTTCTTCTGTGATGAAGCAGACATGATTGAGGTTTTTTGGAAGCTTCTTTGTCCCCAGTGGGTAACAGAGGTGTCATTTTATCTACTCATGAAATCACTAGATACAACCCAAAAGTTATGAAATCCTAATATCCTAGGAGCCTGGACCAGTTTGAATAGGCTGCAGGAGGCACTTAGCCATGTGGCCTTATGTCCCCCAAGGTCTCTGAGCCTCAGGGTCCTCACCTGTATGCAGTGCAGGGATTACAGCACTGCCTAGCTTCTTCACACTTATTACAGGGATCAGATGAGATAGCAGATGCCTAAGTGCTCTAAGTGCTTTGAGAATATAGTTTTACAATATAAAATGGGATCATTTTTTAAAAGGCTATAGATTAAACCCTTCCCTCCCAATAATAATTTAAAAATGCATCCACAGTTCTTTTAAGTAGCTTTAGAGACTCTAAATAATTAAAATGTATTATTTTTAATAATGTTTTTAAACATGATACATCTAATGCTACAAAATTCAAACTTTTTTAAAAAAAGTCTTTGTACATTTATTTCATACATTTGTCATGTTTAAGAGAATTTGGCATATTAGAATAGTGAGTACAATTTAAAATATCTAGTTACTAATTTACACTTGTGATTTTAAGATGAAAAGTATAAAAATATTTTATCACAACTTATACTATATTTAAGAGTCCACATTATTAGAGTTGTTTTTTAAAATCTTTATTGGAGTATAATTGCTTTACAATGTTGTGTTTTCTGCTGTATAACAAAGTGAATCAGCTATATGTATATATATATATATATCCCCATATCCCCTTCCTCTTGCGTCTCCCTCCCACCCTCCCTATCCCACCCCTCTATGTGGTCACAAAGCACCAAGCTGATCTCCCCGTGCAATGCAGCTGCTTCCCACTAGCTAGCTATTTTACATTTGGTAGTGTATATATGTCCATGCCACTCTCTCACTTCGTCCCAGCTTACCCTTCCCCCTCCCCATGTCCTCAAGTCCATTCTCTAAATCTGCGTCTTTATTCCTGTCCTGCCCCTAGGTTCATCAGAACCACTTTTTTTTTTAGATTCCATTTTTATGTAAAAACTTTACTTTTTAAAATTTATGAATAAGTCACTCTGCGACTCCTGTCATCACACAGCTCCTCCCCCAGGATGGAGCCCCAGCACAATTGTTGACTGTTCTGTTGACATGTTCTGTGCATCAGTAAGAACTTGTGCATATGTGGCCTTCCTTGTTTTTAAGCGCAAATGATAGCTGTTCCTTGATTTTTCATTTAAATATCTCAGATTATATTAATACAGTTACCTCATTCTTTTTACTGGCTACATAGTATTTATGCTCTCTCCATTCCCTACTCATTTTCCCTTCTAAGGAACTGTTACAGTTTTATGTTTTTTCCCCCAAAGAAGGAACTCTCACATTCACTTACTACTTGTATTCTTTTTGATAATTTATCACTTTCTGCATTTCAACTTTAATCATTCCTTCCTTCCTTTGGTTTATTTTGTTGTTTCTTCTTACTTCTTGAATACATTTGTTTTCTTTCTTATTTATTAATATAAATATTTTAAGGCTGTGAACTTTTCTCTGAATACTGTTCTAGCTATATCCCATAGGTTCTGGTGTGTAGTGCTTTCATCGTAGTTAGGTTTTTATTTATACATTCTGCAGTTTTGGTTGTCATTTCCTCTTTGGCCTAAGAATTATTTAAGAGATCTTTAAAATTTCCTGTGGATAGAAGATTTTTTTATGTTTGTTATGTTTTCTATTTTACTCATTTCATTGCCTTATGATAAAAAAAAAAAGTTCTCTGTACCATTTCCACCCAGAAACAGTGTTTAATAATACTTTAAGTTCTAGTTTATAGGTAATTTTTGTGAATGTTCTTTGGGCATTTAAAAAGATGGACTAGGGGCTTCCCTGGTGGCACAGTGGTTGGGAGTCTGCCTGCCGATGCGGGGGACGCCAGGTTCGTGCCCCGGTCTGGGAAGATCCCACATGCCGCAGAGCGGCTGGGCCCGTGAGCCATGGCCGCTGAGCCTGCGCGTCCAGAGCCTGTGCTCCGCAACGGGAGAGGCCACAACAGTGAGAGGCCCGCATACCACAAAAAAAAAAAAAAAAAAAAAGATGGACTATTGGCTATTTAAGGTATAGAGTTTAATTTTTAATTACAGTGATTTTATTAATTACATTATTTAGGTTTTCTCTATTCTTATTTATTTTGGTCCATTTGATGTGACTTGGACCTAGAGAAGTGAATTAGTCTCATACTGTACCAAGTTCCATTTTATAGTTCTTGTAATTTGTTTTGATAATTTCAGTGCTATAATTCAGTCCCTAGATATTCATGACTTAGGTTTTTCACTATGAATTACATTTTCTACTATTTTAAAGTGCCTTTTTTTGTTTTGTTTCAAATTTTATTGGAGTATAGTTGATTTACAATGCTGTATTACTTTCAGGGTGCACAGCAAAGTGATTCAGTTATACATATATTCATTCTTTTTCAGATTCTTTTCTCATATAGGTTATCACAGAATATTGAGTAGATTTCCCTGTGCTATTCAGCAGGTCCTTGTTGGTTATCTATTGGGTTGGCCAAAACGTTCCTTCAGTTTTTTCCGTAAGTCAGCTCTAGTAGTGCTTAGTTGTCTTTAACTTCATTCAAAACAATTTTGTTAGATTGTATTGTGACAGCTGTCATATCAGCCTGCATGTAAAAAAATAACTTAAAATTGGTGAATTTTTGTGTAGCCATTTTAATATTGAAGATTGAAGAAAACAACATTTTTGGCATATTATGCTTTATTATTTCAAGAAAGGCAAAAGTGCAATTGAAACGCAAAAAAAGATTTGTGCAGTGTATGGAGAAGGTGCTGTGACTGATTGTATATGTCAAAAGTGGTTTGTGAAGTTGCGTGCTGGAGATTTCTCACTAGACGATGCTCCACGGTTGGGTAGACCAGTTGAAGTTGATAGCAATCAAATCATTAATTGAGAACAATCAACATTATACCATGCAGGAGATAGATGACATACTCAAAATATCCAAATCAAGCACTGAAAATCATTTGCACCAGCTTGGTTATGTTAATCGCTTTGATGTTTGGTTTCCACATAAGCACAAAAAACTTTCTTGACCATATTTCCACATGCAATTCTCTACTGAAACTAATATAAACAGTCTGTGACAGGCGATGAAAAGTGGATACTGTACAGTAATGTGGAACAGAAGAGATTGTGGGGCAGGTGAAATGAACCACCACCAACCACACCAAAGGCACCGGTGGTCTTCATCCAAAGAAGGTGATGTTGTCTATATGGTGGGATTGGAAGGGAGTCCTCTATTATGAGCTCCTTCCAGAAATCCAACGATTAATTCCAACAAGTTTGGCTGATGCCACAATCTTGGCTCTCTGTTCACCAATGCCAAAAAGAAATACGAAGAGTTTTAGCAGAACGAGAAAAAGTAGCTTTTATTCTTTAACAGGCAAAGAGAGGACACAGCAGGCTACCACCTCAAGAACTGTGCCCCCCCATCCCTGGGGAATAGGGAAAGGTTTTATAGGCCAAGACTCCATGGTCTGGGGTAGGTGATAAGGCTCAAACCAATGAAGGTCTTGCATTTCCTTCTTCTGCAAATTTATGGCCGAAAGCTGGCATCAGGTGGCTCAGCAACCAGGTCCGGTGTCCCTGAAGTTATCAGCCATGACCTTGTTTTTGAAATGCAGAATGCTACAGGGGAGTGTAGGGGGAGAAGAATGCTAGGTGCAGAGTATAATTCATATGGAGTCAGAGAGTAATTGGCTTTGTTTAGCTTTGTGAAGGACAAGTCTAGCTACAAGTGTGTGTTAGTAGGAACAGCTAAAGAATAACCAAGACTGCTTAACTCTTGCAGGCCTGTTTGGCTGGTATGTGCCTAAGGCCATTTACTCATTTCTCGTGTTGCTGCAACACTGCTCCCAATGAGACCAACTGAAAGCAGCACTTGATGAAAAGCATCTGGAATTAGTCGCAAGAAAATGCATAATCTTCCATCAGGATAATGCAAGACCGCATGTTTTTTGATGACCAGGCAAAAACCATTACAGCTTGGCTGGGAAGTTCTGATTCATCTGCCATATTCACCAGACATTGCACCTTTGAATTTCCGTTTATTTCGGCCTTTACAAAATTCTCGTAATGGAAAAAGTTTCAGTTCCCTGGAAAGCTATAAAAGGTACTTTGAACAGTTCTTTCCTCAGACAAAAAGTTTTGGGAAGATGGAATTATGAAGTTGCCTGAAAAAAGGCAGAAAGTAGTGGAACAAAATGGTGAATACATTGTTCAATGAAGTTCTTGGAGAAAATGAAAAATGTCTTATTTTTACTTAAAAACTGAAGGAATTTTTTTGGCCAGCGCAAAATTTTACATATAGTAGTGAGTGTATGTTAATCCCAAGCTCCTGATTTATCCCTCCTCCCCCGACGTTTCCCCTTTGGTAACCAATAGTTTGTTTTCTATGTCTGTGAGTCTATTTATGTATTGTAAATAACTTCATTTGTATCATGTTTTTAAGATTCCACATGTAAGTGATATCACAGGATATTTGTCTTTGACTTCCTTCACTTAGTATAATCTCTAGGTCCACATATGTTGCTGCAGATGGCATTATTTCATTCTTTTTTATGGCTAATATTCCATTGTATATATATGCCATGTCTTCTTTATCCATTCATCTGTCAAAGGACATTTAGGTTGCTTCCATGTCTTGGCTATTGTAAATAGTGCTGCAATGAACATTGGGGTGTATGTATCCTTTTGCACCATGGTTTTCTCCAAATATATGCCCAGGAATGGGATTCCTGGATTATGGTTCTATTTTTAGTTTTTTAAGGAACTTCCATACTGTTCCCCATAGTGGTTGTACCAATTTACATTCCCACCAATAGTGTAGTAGGGGTCCCTTTCCTCCACACCCTTGCCAGCATTTATTGTTTTAGGCTTTCTGATGATGGCCATTCTGACCAGTGTGAGGTGATACCTCATTGTAGTTTTGATTTGCATTTCTCTGATAATTAGTGATGTTGAGCATCTTTTCACATGCTTTATGGTCATCTGTGTGTCTACTTTGGAGAAATGTCTATTTAGGTCTTCTGCCCACTTTTTGATTGGGTTGTTTGGGATTTTTTCTTTTTTTGATACTGAGCTATATGAACTGTTTGTATATTTTGGAAATTAATACCTTGTTGGTCATCACATCATTTGCAAATATCTTCTCCCAGTCCGTAGGTTGTCTTTTCATTTTGTTTATTGTTTCCTTTGCTGTGCAAAGCTTCTAAGTTTAATTAGGTCCCATTTGCATATTTTTGTTTTTATTTTCATTACTCTAGGGAGTAGATCAAAAAAGACATTTATGTCAGAGTTCTGCCTATGTTTTCCTCTAAGAGTTTTATAGCCTTACATTTTTTGTGTGTGTACGGTGTTTGAGAATGCTCTAATTTCATTCTCTTACATGTAGCTGTCCAGTTTTCCCAGCACCACTTAATTAAAGAGACTGTCTTTTCTCCACTGTACAGTCTTGCCTCCTTTCTCATAGGTTAATTGACAAAACTATAGGTGTGTGGATTTATTTCTAGGCTTTCTATCCTGTTCCATTGATCTATATTTCTGATTGTGCACCAGTACATACTGTTTTGATGACTGTAGCTTTGTAGTATAGTCAGGGAGCATGATTCCTCCAGCTCCATTTTTCTTTCTCAGGATTGCTTTGGCTATTCAGGGTCTTCTGTGTTTCCATACAAATTAATTTTTTTGGTTCTAGTTCTGTGAAAAGTTATCATTGGTGATTTGATAGGGATTGCATTGAATCTGTAGATTGCCTTGGGTAGTATAGTCATGTTGACAATATTGATTTTTCCAATCCAAGAACACGGTATATCTTTCCATCTGTTTGTGTCAGCTTCGATTTCTTTCACCAGTGTCTTATAGTTTTCAGAGTACAAGTCTTTTGTCTCCTTAGGTAGGTTTATTCCTAGGTATTTTATTCTTTTTGATGCAGTGGTAAATGGGGTTGTTTCCTTAATTTCTCTTTCTGATCTTTTGTTTTTAGTATATAGGAATGCAAGACATTTCTGTGTGTTACTTTAGTATCCTGCATTAAGGAATTCATTGATGAGTTCTAGTAGTTTTCTGGTGGCATCTTTAGGATTTTCTATGTATAGTATTATGTCACCTGCAAACAGTGTCAGTTTTACTTCTTTCCAATTTGGATTCCTTTTCTTTGTTTTTCTTCTCTGATTGCCATGGTTAGGACTTCCAAACTATGTTGAATAAAAGTGGTGAGAATGGACGTCCTTGACTTGTCCTGATCTTAAAGGAAATGCTTTCAGCTTTTCACCATTGAGTATGTTGTTAGCTGTGGATTTGTCATATATGGCCTTTGTTATATGTTAAGGCAGTTTCCCTCTATGCCCACTTTCTGGAGTTTTTTTTTTTATCATAAATGGGTGTTGAATTTTGTCAAAAGCTTTTTCTGCATCTCTTGAGATGATCATATGGTTTTTATTCCTCAGTTTGTTAATGTGGTGTATCACACTGATTGATTTGCAAACACTGAAGAATCCTTGCATCCCTGGGATAAATCCCACATGATCATGGTGTATGATCCTTTTAATGTGTTGTTGGATTTGGTTTGCTAGTACTTTGTTGAGGATTTTTGCATCAATGTTCATCAGAGACATAGCCTGCAATTTTCTTTTTTTGTGGTATTCTTTGTCTGGTTTTGTAATCAGGGTGATGGTGGCCTCACAGAACGAATTTGGGAGTGTTCCTCCCTCTGCAATTTTTTGGAAGAGTTTCAGAAAGACAGGTGTTAATTCTCTAAATGTTTGATATAATTCTCTTTTGAAGCCATCTGGTCCTGGAATTTTTATAAATCACTGCTTCAATTTAGTACTTGTGATTGGTCTGTTCATATTTTCTATTTCTTCCTGGTTCAGTCTTGGAAAGCTGTGCATTTCTAAGAATTTGTCCATTTCTTCCAGGTTGTCCATTTTATTGGCATATAGTTGCTTGTAGTAGTCTCTTATGATCCTTTGTATTTCTGTGATGTCAGCTGTAACTTCTTTTTCATTTCTAATTTTATTGATTTGAGCCCTCCCCCTTTTTTTCTTGATGAGTCTGGCTAAAGGTTTTTCAACGTTATCTTTTCAAAGAACCAGCTTTTACTTTCATTGGTCTTTTCTGGTTTTCTTCGTCTCTGCTTCATTTATTTCTGCTCTGATCTTTATGATTTCTTTCTTTCTACTAATTTGGGTTTTGTTTGTTGTTCTTTCTCTAGTTGCTTTAGGTGTAAGGTTAGGTTGTTTATTTGAGATTTTTCAAATAAACTTCCCTCTTCAAACTGCATTTGCTGCATCTCATAGGTTTTGGCTTGTTGTGTTTTCATTTTCATTTTTCTCTAGGTATTTTTTGATTTCCTTTTTGATTTCTTCAGTGATCCATTGGTTGTTTAGTAACAAATTGTTTAGCCTCCACGTGTTAGTGTTTTATACATTTTTTTCTCTAATTGATTTCTAATCTCATAGTGTTGTGATCAGAAAAGATGCTGGATAGGATTTCAGTTTTCTTAAATTTACCAAAAAATGATGGTTAGATGCCCTGAAGCAGGTGGCAATGCCTTAACCATTTGCACGTCGTCAGGCCCAAGGACCTCTTCCATCCTTGTCAAGGGGAGTGCTAACGTTCTCTTCTTTCATACAACACTCAAGTGCCTTTCTTTGATTCAGTTTCTGACCCTGAATCCAACCTGGTTCAAAACTGAAATTAAGGGCCTCCCTGGTGGCGCAGTGGTTGAGAGTCCGCCTGCCGATGCAGGGGATACGGGTTCGTGCCCCGGTCTGGGAGGATCCCATATGCCGCGGAGCGGCTGGGCCCGTGAGCCATGGCTGCTGAGCCTGCGCATCCGGAGCCTGTGCTCCGCAACGGGAGAGGCCACAACAGTGAGAGGCCCGCATACCACAAAAAAAAAAAAAAAAAAAAAAAACTGAAATTAAGTCCCCAGTTTTCATTTGCCTGATATGTCTTTGTCTTTTGATAACAGATTGTAGATGTGTCTCCTGCAATGGCAAGTATTATAGTTAGGTTTAGGCCTGAGATTTAATCTTAGCCCTTAGGGGTATGTTTTATCTTAGTTCTGTTATGCTTTCAGTTTTTAGTATTCTTATTTTAAAACCTTTTATTTTGTAGTCTGTAATTTTTGGTTTTTTGTTCATTATTTTGTGTGTTGCTTTAATATCTTCCAGGAATACTTTATTTCCTTATTATTGACTCCACATTATAAACATGTTTCCCTTTACTCCATTCTACCAACAAATTTTAGTTGTTTAAATGGTTTTTCTTCTACTGCTCACCTTCAAATCTTTAAAAATACTTAAACCTCTATTATTTTACTTACCTGTGTTAAATGATACTTTTTGCATCTCTAGTTGACTAAAGTTTGCTCCTTGTATACTGTTTTTAAAAGTTTGGGTTGTGAGTCCTTAGTGGGCCTGTGAAATCCATTTAGTCAGTCATGACCAGCATGTTTTAAGAAATGAAATAGAAAAGAATGGAATGGACGAAGAATAGCAATGTATCTTTCCTAGTAACAGTAAATATTTCATTAAATTCCTTTCAGGATAGATGAATATAGACAGTGAAATCTGCACTGGTACTCAGTCTGTACTGGTACTCAATGTAAATTTAAATATATTTACTACTGTGGGTGGCAGTACAAATAAAGGTTTGTAAACAAGGCTCTATATCATTTTGTGTATTGGAGTTAGAATCCCTGACTTATTGTAAATATAGTTAACCCTTGAACAGTACAGTTTGAACTCCACAGGTTAACTTGTATTCACTTTCAAAAAAATTTGTACTGCAGTACTGCATGATCCACAGTTCATTCAATCTGTAGATATGGAGGGTGACTGCAGTGTTATATACAGACTGTCCAGAGGATCAGCGCCCCAACCTCTACGTTGCTCAAGGGTTAACTGTATGAAATATTTACCTGCTGCATCTCTAATTTGATAAAACTTGATCTTCTTTCCTGGATTCTTAAAGGATTCTTTCTGTATTTTGAAGGTCATTAGTTTTTCCTAGGACATCATGCACTCTTGATCTCTAGATTCGAGTCTTTTATTTCTAAGCATTTGCTTGAATTACATCTTTGAATTTATTTGATTAGACTCTCCTCTTTACAGCTATCTATAATGTATATGTTGCTGTCCTTTGTCTGTTTTATAAAGCTATTACCTCCTTAATCCTTTAAAATTTTTCATTAATTTAGTTATTTGCCTTGCTTTCTCAATCCTATCCTCCATGTCTCATGTTGTTTTTTCAGCAGTGACTAATCTTCATGCTGCCTTTTAGAATGATTTCTTTGATGTTTTCATTTTTCTCTTCCATTTCACTTTCAGCCTCTGTCAACTCATGTTTCATCATTGTTGCTGTGCCATGTTTTCCTGTACTCTTGGATGTCCACAGGTTGACTGTTCTACTATATTTTCTTTGAATGTATTGTTATATTTTTAATAATTTTCATGTTTTCAGTGAGTATTTTTTCATCCATCATATGCTCATCTTATTCCTTCATTTTTGTTTGTGTATTTTACAGATCCTATACTACTTTTTTTATTACTGTTATTCCTACTACTCACCTTTGAATTGAGTTTGTTTTAGACCATATATCTGTGGGATGGTTGTGGCTAGGGCATCATTTGAGACTAAAGGGAATTCTCTGTGCTTAACACAGAAGTTCCACATGGCCTAGAGAGAAAAAATAAGCAAGTGAGAGAGAAATCGAGAACACAAATTCATTTAGCCTGTATTCCTCCCTAGCCTGCAGAGATGGGCAGTCAATGGTGCTTGCATTTCAAAATCTCTCTTCTCCTAGGACCTCGCCAATCTACATGCTTCAGGCAAAGATACTGATTCTATATGATTCCTCACTGGCATTTGCCCCTTAGTTGGAGAGCTATGTTCTCCCATGATGCTGAGATTTGCTCCCCTTACGTACCATCTCTGTCGTGCCACAGCCCACTGGATCCAGTTGCTTAATGTAGCCTGTCCAGATATTTTGTCCCTTGGAATTTCAAATGACTCCTGATTTCATCAAAGATTGGGCTTATTTTTTATCTCCCAGTATCCTTGCTGTTTAGGGTGATTTCTGAAAGGATAAGGGGAAAGAATATTCATTATTTCGTTAAGTTAAAAGCAAAAATCCTTTCTAACTCTCCAGCACTCTTTAACTTCGGTAACGTACCTGCCAGTATGTACACAAAGTTAGACCTGCTTTCAAGATGAGGAGTTTGAGGGTTACTGGGATTGAACTAGGGCCATGCAGTTCAGGGAGAATAAACGTATAGTCTTGAGCCAGAATTCTACATATATTGAAGCACTGATTGCTGGCTTTTATCCATGCAAGTGAGCTTTTATTGTTGTGTTGCTCTTAGTAAGATCTAATTCCATGATGGTGGTTTTATTTACAAGCTGGAGTTTAAGTACTAGACTGTTTTAACCTACACTGGAGGAACTATAATGAACCATGCCCGAGAGAAGACGGGGAAGAGGGCCAAGAAGCCCACCACTCACTGGTCTTATGCTCTGCTTACCATGACTTGAGTATTTTGGGCGTTATCTCTTTTAATCTTCACAACCATTCTGAGCTGGCATTATTATCCCTCAGATGGAGAAACTGAGGCAGAAGAACCGAGGTAACTTCTCAAAGTCACAGATTAGAAAGAGTAATTTTTTAACCACCTTTCTGCCACCCAGGTTACCATGTTCACTGAGCTAAATGTGTCTCAACTGGGCTTCTTTTAAGATAAAACTACAAGATTCACAAAAGGGCCTCTGAGATGTTCTGTTTTCATCATTCAATCTGACTGATGCTGCTACTTTCCATGGACTAAGGGGCCACGTCTCTGAGCAGCATCATAATCTCACCCAACACTTAGCTCAGCATGTTTTAAACCTGCAGTTTGCGGCCATCACTTAGTTCCTATGAGGTAGGTCATTGTCTCATTTCACAAATGCAGTAGCCAGTGTGGAGAAAGCTTAAGTGATTTTTCCAGGGTCAGCAGTGGTTCCAGGAGAGAGAGAGAGGTGAGATTGGGCCTCTCCATTCAGGCTCAGCCCATCCACAAGGACTCTGCTAACAAGCGTTCAGTCATCTCAACTCTCTTCATAACCCGCCCTGTGAAAAAGATGCCTTCTGTCACTTCTGCTGTCAGCCAGAGTGTGGTCTACACCATGAGAAAGAGAAGGGTCAAATCAAGGCTTTTATACACAGAAAGCTTGTTTTCAGTATTCGGTTTCAATTATTGCAGACCATGAAGCAAAGGCCATTTTGGTTAAAAGGTGCTAGTAATATTTTCTGGGCTCCCCTAGTGGTGCAGTGGTTACGAGTCTGCCTGCCAATGCAGGGGACACGGGTTCGAGCCCTGGTCTGGGAAGATCCCACATACCGCAGAGCAACTAAGCCCATGTGCCACAACTACTGAGCCTATGTGCCACAACTACTGAAGCCCGTGCACCTAGAGCCTGTGCTCCGCAACGAGAAGCCACTGCAATAAGAAGCCCGTGCACTGCAACAAAGAGTAGCCCCCGCTCACCACAACTAGAGAAAGCCTGCGCACAGCAACGAAGACCCAACACAGCCAAAAATAATTAATTTAAAAAATTTTTTTTCTTTTAAAAAATTACATTGAGAAGAGGTATAGGGAAAGGAACCAGGTGATTTGGGGAGGACCGTCAAGCAGTAGAAAGTTAAAAGTATTTCCATTTGTCTTTGGGCTGTTTTTAGTTTCACCAAGACAGTACATAATAGATAACCACACAAAATATGGCTAGCTTTAAAAAATGGAGGAGAGAGATCATATGCAATTAGCCTCCCCGCTAAAGGCCTTATTTTTTTAAATTCTTGCATTATAATGGAAATAGCCTCAGATTTCACCCAGTGGGGTCCACGCATTCTTGGAGAATTTCTTATTTTTCTGCTTAACTTAAGGGACATTTTAATATATAGCATTTCATATTCAGTGCTGTTCAGAGGCGGGTAGCAAGTATGCAAGCAACAAGAGAAAAAGAAAGTACACTTGATATGAAGGCCGGTGTCTCAGTGCTTTTCTATTTCATGTGTGATGTCCATTATCTCTCATGATAACTTTGTTGACAACACCCACAAATGTATTTGGTCCCAGGTTTTATAAAATAAATCCATAATCCTATGTTTAGGTGACCCAGATCCTGACACAAGTCAGCCTCAGATAGATGGTACATTTTCTGTTATAAAGACTCAAACAAAACATTTCACATTCGTCTTTGGGGGAAAAAAATGACATCTGAAGTCCTTTTTCAAAGAAATACATTTTGAGATAACAGCTCACAAACCTTGACATTATTTCATTTTGTTCTGCACATCTGTCACGGAACTGAGATACAATACAGCTACTAAAAACTGATGACTGTGGAACAGAGAAACTTGACAGCATTTCATTTCCTTTATGTTCTGATTATACATTTATCAGAAAACCTTTATTTCTTCCAGTTCAGCTAGAAATTGGTAGAATTCAAGAACTCTTTAAGGCCTGGCAAAGACCTGTCCTATTATTTGGTATCATCTTTCTTTTTCGAAGTTGCTTGGTTGAGTCTTTGTTAAAGCTTTTGATTCTCTTTTCATTCCTGTGACCCACCATCCACAGATCACATTTCTATAGGCCCTATAACTGCTTTGCTGCACAAATTAAATGCTAGCATATTTCATACATATATGCCAGTGTTTCAATGCTTGTCAGTCTGAGTTTATAAAATATAGGGATGACAACCTGATATTAACATCCAAATCTGGTGTGCTCATTTTATGTGTGAAAATGAGAAACACTTTTCAGACACTAGATTTCCCAACCTCTCTGTCACCGTTTTTAATATATCTCCAGGTTTTGAGTCAGTAAAATGATTCTGCTTAACAATGTAATATAGTGATAAAACATATCTGTAAATCAGAATGAGCAGAACTCAAGTGGATCTACAGGTTGTTTGGTAATAAGCTCAGCCCCACTGAGGGTTTTAAAGGGGCTACTTCCTCCATAGAATAAATACATCCCTGGTTTTTTTTTATTGTGCCTCCAGTAGTGATATGATTTGCTTCACATAAAGAAGTGGACCTAGAAATGCACTGCCTTAGGGAGGAGGACTTTAAAACTTTTAAACATGTTGTTTCTGTCTTTTTTCCCCTCAGGTGCACTTCAAAATGACATAGACATATTACTCACAGTAACCATGAGGTTATGAACGCTTCCAATGGACAGCCCTCAGCCTTAACAATTTTTGAGTTAGCACCATGATTCTACCACGAGGTCAAGTCTATTCCGAAGGCATTTCTCCAATAGTTTTCACACTGCATAAGCTATATTGTATTTTCTTTACACCAGCAACAAATATTTACACATACAAGATGTTCATTTATTTGGATTATTTTCTCCAACTTCACCCAACGATTCTAAGCTCTTACAAAAGGATTATTTTTATTATGTTATACTACTTTTTTTCTTACCTAAATCAGAGGTACAAGCCACCAATAAAAGCTGTCTCCCAGTTTTTGTGCCTTGAGAGACTCCAGAGACAAAGCACATTTTCTAAGGTGCAAGACAAAGTTGTCACAGATGTTTCTTACTATTCCCCAAATTATATACCCCTGTCCAGTTATATCAGGGATTCTATTTAGTTGAAGTGTGTGAAGTTGCCATTTTGTCTCACCACTTTAACAGAACTGGGTTCCATACCCAAAGACCCCTGGTTAAAATAGTAAGAGAAAACTAATAGGAAAAACAAAAAATATACCTTAGTTTAAGTGACATTATATGAGAGAGAGGCATCCCCCCTCTCCAGAAGAAGAAAAAAGATATAGGGTTAAAATACAGAAGGACAATATTATATGTTCTAAAAGAGAAGGGAGAGAAAATACACTTTTTCAAAATAGGAGCCCTTCTAGGGGATTTCATAATGAAGGACAGATGTGTGATCGATTGTCTTTTAGACTGAAGATCTTATTTTTTAATTTTTATTGTGGTAAAATATATATAACATAAAATTTGCCATATAACCATTTTTAAACATACAATTCAGTGTCATCAATCACATTTACAGTGTTGTGCAACCATCAATGTCTGGTTAATTTTTGGTAATTATTTTAGGACTATTCAGTTTGTTATTTCTATAGAGTCATTTTTGGTACGTTTTATTTCTCTAGGAGTGGATTGCCTGTGAGTTTTGAACTTGATTGACATAAAGTTATTCACAATATCTTATATGTTTAAACTCTGCAGCACCTATAATTGTGTTTTTTTGCTTTTTATGGCTTGATTGATCCTTTCTGATTTTTTAAACATTTTCTAGTTCATTATATTACTCTTTTTTCCTTCAACTTTTCATTTATTTTGAGATTTTTTTTCTCAATTCTTAAACTGGAAACTTATATTAGAAAAAGATTAATTTTTAACTTAATTCTAAGTACATAAAGCGTACTTTTTTCCCCTAAGACCCACCTTAGCTGCAACCTACAAGTTTTGGTGCTTAGCACTCATCAATAACCATAGTATTAGGTATTTTCAAATTTCCAATTTAACTCAATTATATATTTTACCCATGAGTTATTCATAAGTATAATGTCCTCTAAGTTTCAAATGCTAATGTATTTTTTCTATTAGATTGAACCATGTGGAATTGCTAACATTCAACCTTTTTTTTTAACTTATAAAATGGCAGTTTCATATGCTTCAACATAATAGTTTTCTTTTGTTATTAATAGATAATTTCAGTTTGGTCAGACAACATTAGATTGAGGATTTTAAACCAAAGGTAACCACATTCACCCACAAAGTCCTTGTTTCCACCATTTTGTATTTTACTTGGTGATTCTAAAATGTTATATGTGTAACCAGTAATTTTCAAATAAAAATCCTCCCCAAGTACTGGAATGTTTTCTGATACATGCTGCAAGTTGGTTCTCTGGGATACAGACCCAGATGGAGTTTAGTGTTGGGATGTTTATTAGGGGTGCCCTTGGGATCAATACTTGCAGAAGCGAGAGGGAAGAAACAAGATAGGGCAGAGGGAGAAATCAAGCTGGAACACTGGCCAGATGACCTTAGCTGACCCCATGGGGGCTCTGGAATGAAGACGACCCTTCAGGGTTTCCTGACATGTCCAACGGCCAGGCCTTTATACCTCCACCTTGATGGGTCACTGCATACAGGCTGCCCCCAGAGGAGCTGATGGCGAAAGACTGCCTACTAGCAGCACTTCCAGCAGCTGGGGCAACAAGTCCTTGAAGGGAGGTCTGGACAGTACCTCTCCATGCCCCCCCATGGCATGTGTCACAACTCCAGAGGTAGATAATTAGAATGTACTGTGGCAGAAAACTCTTGGTGACTGACATTTAAGTCAGAATGACTAAGTGATCCTCCTCAATACCCTGTGGTCTAAAAAAAGAGAAGAAGGTCCATGTAGGGGAGATAGCCTCATTCTCTAGGGTCAGCCCAGTTTTCACCTCTTCTAGGAAGCCACCTTAAGATCAATCCTCATCCTAGGTAACTCATATTTCTGTAATACCCTGACCGCCTCTCATTTGTTAAACTGAACCATACTTGGTTGGTGTCCTGTTGTTGCTATCTTGAAATAATTTCTAAACAGTGGACCCTGCTTTTTCCATTGTGCACTGGGCCCTTTAAAATATGTAGCCTGCCCTGACTATGAGTATTTGTAGGTGGTCAGTTTTCTCACTGTTAGTTCCCTGGTCACAAGAAAAGAAAGAATGGAGTGCTCATGGAATAGGCAAGGCCAGCCTGTATATAGTTTAAAGGGGGGAATCAGGTCTTGAAATAAACCCACACACTACTCATGGTCAATTAATCTAGGGCAAAGAATATAGGCAAAAAATATACAATAGGGAAAAGACATTCTCTTCAATAAGTGGTGCTGGGAAATCTGGACAGCTACATGTAAAAGAATGAAATTAGAACATTCTCTAACACCACATACAAAAATAAACTCAAAATGGATTAAAGACCTAAACATAAGGCCAGACACTATAAAACTCTTAGAGGAAAACATAGGCAGCACTCTGACATAAATTGCAGCAATGTCTTTTTTGATCTACCTCCTAGAGTAATGAAAATAAACCAAAAATATGCAAATGGGACCTAATTAAACTTAAAAGCTTTTGCACAGCAAAGGAAACAACAAACAAAATGAAAGAAAACCTATGGACTGGGAGAACATATTTGCAAATGATGTTTTGACCAACAAAGTACTAATTTCCAAAATATACAAACAGCTCGTATAGCTCAGTATCAAAAAAAACCAACCCAATCAAAAAATGGGCAGAAGACCTAAATAGACATTTCTCCAAAAGACATACATTGGCCAACAGGCACATGAAAAGAAGCTCAATATCACTATTAGAGAAATGTAAATCAAAACTACAGTGAGGTATCACCTCACACCAGTCAGAAAGGCCATGATCAAAAAGTCTACAAATAATAAATGCTGGAGAGGGTGTGGAGAAAAGGGAACCCTCCTATACTGTTGGTGGGAATGTAAATTGGTACAGCCAGTATGGAAAACAGTATGGAGGTTCCTTAAAAAACTAAAAATAGAGTTACCATATGATCCAGCAATACCACTCCTGGGCATATATCCAGAAAAGACAGAAACTCTAATTCAAAAAGATACATGCACCCCAATGTTCATAGCAACACTATTTACAATAGCCAAAACATGGAAACAACCTAAATGTCCATCGATAAATGAATGGATAAAGAAGATGTGGTATATATATACAATGGATTACTCAGCCATAAAAAAGAATGAAATAATGCCATTTGCAGCAACATGGATGGAGCTAGAGATCATACTAAGTGAAATAAGTCAGGCAGGGAAAGACAAATACCATATGATATCACTTACACGTGTAATCTAAACTATGATGCAAGTGACCTTACTTACAAAACAAGCAGAGTCACAGATATAGAAAAGAAACTTATGGTTACCAAAGGGGAAACTGGGGGAGAGATAAATTAGGAGTTTGGGATTAACAGATACACACTACTATATATAAAATAGATAAACAGCAAGGACCTACTGTATAGCACAGGGAACTGTACTCAGTATCTTTTAATAACCTATAATGGAAAAGAATCTGAAAAAAATATATATATATGCATAACTGAATCTTTGCTATATACCTGAAACTACCACAATATTGTAAATCAACTATACTTCAATTAAAAAAAAAAAGATACTAAGTCCTTCTTCAAAAAAAATAAAGGGATCAGATCCTGCCAACAAAAGTGCATGTGATAATACCTAGTGAGTTCACCTGACCATCACTCCTCACTTGCACTCTGTAGGTGGGTTCCCGAGCTGTCTTCCCTCATGTTACCCACAGGCACTCAGGATAGCCATGCCTGTATGTGTGTTTACATACGGGTAATATTCCAAGACTCTGGGCACTGCAAGGAAGCAACATTACCTAGCACTCTTCACCTTTATCAATGGCCCTACACCTACCATGAAAAATTATAACCCATTAGATAACAGGGATTTCCCTGGTGGTGCAGTGGTTAAGAATCCGCCTGCCAATGCAGGGGACACGGGTTCGAGTCCGGGAAGATCCCACATGCCGCGGAGCAACTAAGCCCGTGCGCCACAACTACTGAGCCTGCACTCTAGAGCCCGCGAGCCACAACTACTGAACCCGTGTGCCACAACTACTGAAGCCTGCATGCCTAGAGCCCATGCTCCGCAACAAGAGAAGCCACTGCAGTGAGAAGCCTGCGCACCACAACAAAGAGTAGCCCCCACTCGCCGCAACTAGAGAAAGCCTGTGCGCAACAACGAAGACCCAACACAGCCAAATTAATTAGAAAAAAAAAATTTTAATTAAAAAAATAACAAAAGAATCCATGATTTTTACTGCTCCATAGACAGGAGAGAAGGGAACTATCTTGTATAATTAAATGCAAAGAAATACGAAGGAACAATGGACGCAGAAAATTATCCACTGAAGGAAAAAACAGTGGGTGAAACTGTGATGTGGGGCACCATACTGGCATAATATCAAATTATCTCTCTGCAAATTACTTATTATAAAAGGAAAAAACAACTGTACAGAGGATCGCCCCCAAAACCTATTCAAATCCATTATGCATTATTTAAATGATTTAATATGCAGAGGTATCCCAAAGAGTAACACCATTTTACTGATTTTACAGGGTAAGGAAATTTCCAAGGCCAGACAATAACCACCCATGAAGGCAGAGATCACCATCCTCTTATTTACTGTGTCATTCCCAGCATAATATAGATACAGAGGAGACACTCAAGAATCATTTGTTGAATAAGTGGATGCCTATGAATTATTAAAGAAGCAATAAGAGAGACTGAGCTTCAGACTTTGCTAACCCTGGTAGCTTGGCACCTCTAAAGCACCCCAGTCCAGGAGTCAGAAGACTGGTTTCTAGTCCCAGCAGTGGTACTGAGGCCCCAGGGCCTCAACTGTCCCCCCAATCTCCTTCTCCACTCCAGTTCAGCATCTCCATGCCCCTTAATATCTCTAGGTCTCAATTTACTTCCAAAACAAAAGTATAAATCTGTGAGCTTTACAAGTAAACAGGTTTGAAACGTGTTGGGCCATGTATCTTACAGTTATTTCCTACAGAGAACACTCAGGGAATTAACACTGGGACTTACCCTGAAAGGCCCTCTTTAAAATTCTGCTTGCACAGGAAAAGATGCTCAAAATCAATAATGGTTAGGGAAATGCAAATCAAAACCACAATGAGATACCACTTCACACATATTAGGAGGGCACTATGGGAGAAAAAAAGAAAAGGAGAAAAGAAAGTTTGGCAAGGATGTGGAGCAACTGGAACCCCTGCACACTGACGGTGGGGATGTACAATGGTGCAGTCACAAAGGACAGAAACTGTATGATTCTACTTACATGAAGGTACTCAGAGCAGTCAGATTCAGAGAGGAACCAAGTGGCGCTGTGGTTGCCAGGGGTGGGAAGGAAGGAGAGTGGGGAGTTAGTGTTTAATAACACACTAAGGCAGGATGAAAAGAGTTCTGGAAATTGATTGCACAATGATGTGAATGTATATAACAACACTGGACCAAATGCTTAAAAATTGTTCAGATGGTAAATTTTATGCTGTGTGCATTTCACCACTATTTTTTTAAATTAAATGAGGAAAAAAAAATTCCACTCGATGTGCCTCAGGTGGAAATCTTCCTGTGTTAGAGTCTAGACTTTGCCACTTTCTGGTTGTTATGACCTTGGACTAGCCACATAATGTCTCAGTGTTGGCCTCTGGCAAATGGGGAGAACACATGGAGATAACACCTCCCAAGGCTGCTGAGGGATCAACTGAGAGGATCAGTGATGCTCTGAACAGGACAAAGTTCCACCAAACAAAGCGCAGCCTTCGCCAGGACAGCGCTCTTGAGTAACCCCATGTAGGCCCAGCAGAAAGCCTCTGACAACTTTGACAGATGAAGTCACAACAATAGTAGAGCCTGTTGGGAAGAAGACAGACTCCTCTTCTTTCCCCGCAAAGACTCAGCAGTGAAAAACTCTGTTTTCTACAGCCCTCCCAACTTCCTTTTGCTACGTGTAAGAGTTCCTCTTCCCTTGCCCTTTGGGGACTTGCACGTGGCTCCATGGTGGCAGACCTTGAATTGCAATTCTCTGCTGATCCCGAATAAACCCATTTTCCTGGAGAAATATCTGACAGTCTATTTGTTTCAGGTCAACCAAAGGAAGGGAGTTAACAAGATCTGGGGACCCCGGAAGACTCAGAAAGGCAAATTATCCGGGCTTCCCTGGTGGCGCAGTGGTTGAGAGTCCGCCTGCCGATGCAGGGGACACGGCCTCATGCCCCGGTCCGGGAAGATCCCACATGCCGCGGAGCGGCTGGGCCCGTGAGCCATGGCCACTGAGCCTGCGCCTCCGGAGCCTGTGCTCCGCAATGGGAGAGGCCACAACAGTGAGAGGCCCGCGTACCGCAAAAAAAAAAAAAAAAAAAAAAAGGCAAATTATCCACTTGACACATCTGAGTGGACACTAGTTGACACCTCTCAGGCTGACCAGATGCAGGACTATAAAGACCCAAAAAACCAAGAATGAACTACAGGAGATAAATTTGTTACACTGTTTATTTTGTCATAAAGACACAGTAGTAAATTATAATACACCTTCAGGCTGTTCTACATTTGCTTGGGGCTGTAGTTATTGTATAAAATTACCAAAACTCATCAAACTAAATGGTTAGGAAAGGGGAAGAGGTCAAGGCCAGAGAAAATGCCCTTGAACGCTCACCCAGTCTCCATCCACATCATCTGGATTTCTGACTTTTAACGAGGAACAAGATTAATACAAGTGGTATTCTGAAAATAGTGCAAAGAATCCTAGTTGGAAATTAAACATTTCTATGCACTCATGATCACTAGTTACAGAGGGCCTAACAGGACCAACCTCTCTAAACCATCACAGCACTCAGCCAGTTTGCATTCCCCCTTATGTCATCATCTTTCTGAGACAAGAGTCTCCAGAGAGTTTGTCTTGACACCAGTGGCAGTTTCCACAACTGCACTCCCTTTGCAAGGTGACAGTTCACTGACTGAGGTGTGCCCAGCATCGGGAGAGCCAGGATTTAACCACTCCCTGATGGGCCAAGTGCATCTGGCCCAAGACACTGTTCAACCCTCATCTCTTGGGACAGGTCCTGCACTAACCCCCAACCTGCTGGCCTCAGAGATGAGGGTGGGAGAGAAGTGCAGACCACACCCCAGAGGCCTGCAGTGCAGGACAGTGGGGACATGACCAAGGAGAGTCTCAGCAGACTGGACAATCTAGTACCCAGCTGGACACAGTTATAAACTGTGCCCCTTACTTTCAATGACGGGGGAAAGGAAGAATTAGTCCCATGATGGGGAAATGGGATGTTTCGGAAAAAACGGGGCCTAGCTTATATCAAATACTATAAGAAATTCTAGCTGCCTTTATTGTTAGATAAGAAATGATAAAAGAGCTACAATAAAATGCTTACGGAGATTTAGATGATGCTGGGATCTTAAAAAAGACATAGTACAAAAGCAACAGGAGAAAAAAAAAAATCTCAATATAATTAATGATATATAATTTAAAACCTCTAAACTAAATTACAATACAAATGAAAATCTGGCAAAATATTATAAGCACTACTTCAAGTTATTTCAAAAATATAAAGGCCTCATAGGAAAAAACCCATTAAGAGACAATTCAAAAATGACAAATAGATGGTCAATATACACAAAAACTTCCATCTCTATAAATCAAATAAATTCAAATTAAAACTGTCTGATATTATTTTAGACTTCAGACTGAGAAAAAATGTAATTCAGGTACTCAAAATTGACAATGAAATAAGCACACAAACAGCTATTAAGAGGGCAAATCTGTCCAAACCTGATGGAAAACAATTTGGCCTTTCACCAGTTAGTCTACTTCTAGGAATACAGAAAAAGGAAAAATGCACCAAAGTACATGGTCATGGATATGCATCACATCATAATTAGAAATAAACTGTTAAACAAAAATGAAAGACTGCATAAACTGCAATACCATGTTTCAAAGATTATGTAATGCCCATAAATAAATGTAAACCACAGAAAATTAAGAAGGATTCAGGATTCAAAATTGTTTAGTTTTATAGAAAAGATGTGGCTGTGTGCAGATGTGCATAAAGATTTCTACGGGAAGGACTAAGAAACAACCAAAATATCAGTAAGTGTACTCGGCTAATAGAAAGAAATCCTTATTCCTTTCTTCTTCTATAGTTTGAAATTTCTTACAGAAATAGAAAAATATTTATTCTTTTCTAAAGTTCACAATTACCACTAGCCATAATGTATGACTCCTCTTAGACCTTAAGTCCAAACTGAGCTATAAAAACACTAAAACCCCAGTGAAGCTGAAACGGAGCAGGACCCTATGGTCCTTCCCCCCATGTCCTCTGCCTGCCTTTTGTCTGTGGAAAAACTTTAGCCAAAGAATAAGTTTAATCAGGGCTTCCCTGGTGGCGCAGTGATTGAGAGTCCGCCTGCCGATGCAGGGGACACGGGTTCATGCCCCGGTCTGGGAAGATCCCACATGCCGCAGAGCGGCTGGGCCCCTGAGCCATGGCCACTGAGCCTGCGCGTCCGGAGCCTGTGCTCCGCAACGGGAGAGGCTGCAACAGTGAGAGGCCCGCGTACCGCAAAAATAAATAAATAAATAAATAAAAGAAGTTTAATCAGAGAAGTGAGAAAATACAGAAGCAAAGGAAAACAGTCAACCAGGACAAAACAACAGTAGTTTAGTCAGTAAGCAAATTCAAGGACCTTTAGTGCCTCCTCAAGGGCTATAGATCATATTCTGAGCCATAACCTGCGAGCTGTCTTATAGATACTGAAACCGTCACCAGGTAGAAGAGGTGAACTACATGATGACCAGGCTGTAGCCATGACATAAGCTGCCACAATTCCAAGAACTGGCCTCGAGGAAATGGGAACAAACCGACCCTGGGACTGAAGATTAACTGTCCTTAAAACAATCAGGATGACGATGGTCAGACCACCAGTGACCAATTTCAAGATGACTGTCAGAGCTGACTGTGCTGTTTCTGCATGCAGCCCTCTCCATCTGTCTATGAAAGCTCTGGCCCACTGAATGTCGGGGTGGGGAGGGGGGAGTTGGCCTTTGGACAGGCATCTGCCTTCCCCCCCAACCCCCATGACAGCACCCAAAATAAAGCAAACTTTCCTTTCCACCAACCTTGCCTCTTTATTGGTTTTTGAGCCGCGAGCAGCCCGACCCCACTTTCGGTTACAAGGTCATTCGTATAAAAGTCAGTAAGCTAGTTACTGGCATCATTTACAAGTTTAGAAAACAGATGAAATTTGAGAAGAGCAAATACCCAATGAAAAGATGAAAACTCAGTTTTTCTCTACAAAATGGGCCTCATCTCTGGGCAGCACTTGCTGGCTGGGCTCATTTCAGCTTTCCCGGGGCAGTGAGGGGGGGACACAAGGAAATCACTAAGGTACCTCAGGCTTTACAGACAGATGGTAATCATGGTCAACACCTAACCCCTCTTTAGAAGTTAATACTGAAATAACAATGCCAATGGGAGGAGTGGCTTGAAGCAGTGGCCAGCCTCAGCCTTCCATCAGAATCACCTGGAGCACTTGTTTAAACACCATCCCCAGAGTTTCTAATTTTACAAAATTGGTTTAGAATGAGTGCGGGGCAATTTGCATTTCTAACAAGCTCCCGGGTGATGAGGACGCTGCAGGTCTGAGCGCCATACTTCGAGAACCGCCACCCTAAAGCTTGGTAAGAGATGTTTCACTTGCATCATCTCCAACAGCAAGAACTTTAAGAACTTCCCTTGAGAAACTCCTGTCTACAAAAACAAAGGTGTGTTTGGAATCGCCTTTTCCCTGCATTTAAGAACAAGTATCCACATCGAAGCAGCTCAGTAGAGCAGTTACATCCAGGGTGAACAGCCGCTTGGGAGCCAGACCTCCTGGTTTGGGATCCTGCACCACCACTCACTAGCTGCGTGATGGTAGGCAACTTACGCAACCTCTCTGCTTCAGTGCCTTCAGCTCCTTCCCCTCCAGAGGGAAAACTGGAAATGGGTGCCTACCAAAATCAGTGAGAAGTCTTCACCTTCCCATTTCCATGCATATACACTTTGAAAATCCGCAAACAGAAGATGCTTGAAGTGTTCCTTGCCCTGCCTGAAGTTAAGGAGATGTTTGCCCACTTTGCTATTATTTACGTTAACCACCCCCATATTCCTTTTAGGCCCCTCTCTCCTTAAGGGCCACCAAATGACCGAGAGATGTAGCTACACACACTGAATACACCACAGTCAAAACAAGCATAGGAGCTCCCATCCCCTGGGGATCCCAGAGGCTGTCCCATAATAAAAGGAAATATCAGAATTTGGGAAAGATAAATGGGTTAGGGTCCAGTAACAAAAAATCTAATAATCACCCAAGTGTAATTACAGTCCACCTAGTTAGTAGTTCCAGCTACTAGATGGAAAACTTTAGTTAAAAGCTTCACCTCTCTGAGCCATTTTCCATCTGTAGGTTTCCTCCCAGTTTAGGGACCTGTCAGTTTCAGGACCCTAGGACTCCTGGGCAGGACCACCTGCATCAAGACCATGCACTGCTTCTCTAAAGGCTAGTGATCTGGATAAGACCCCACAGGCTCCAGGGACCCCATCCCCTGAGTGGTCCTCAAAGGTGGAAGTGAAACATTAACAATAAAGAAAGGGCTGGTCAAATATAATACACACTCCAGTCGTGGCTGTGAGTCCCAGGCAAATGCAAAACGTGTTCAACAGTGTCCCCGTTCATTAAATACAAAAGAGTGTTTTTTACCCACAGGAAATCTGCTACCACTAGGTACCAGGACATACAGTGAGAGACGCACACGGAGAGAGGAAGGCAGAGAGAGACGTGGTCATAGACACAAGGACAGAGGACCGGGTGGAGGTGGAACGCAGCTGCCACATAAGGAAGATGGGAAAAGGTGGGGACATTATTGGAAGATGGCAACGGTCCGCGGCGCTAATTAGATAAAGGAAGCTGTTCATAAGCTGCTTGCTTGGGGGGGCGGGGGGAAGGGTGCAGTTTTAGTTCAGAACTGCGAATTCCTGAGCAGTACTGGGGAAGCGGGATAAGGGTGGAGTGCGCGGGGTCCAGTCCGTTCTCCCACTGGGCGGTGACTCCTCCTGGGCAGCCTCGGTCCTCTACTTCCCCACTCCTGCTCGCCCTGCTCCCGGACGCTGTAGGCTGGCGGGGCGGCAAAGCAGGGAGACCGGTGCCCCAGCCACCAGGTCTCCGGGTCCCCCTCCCCGGCCCCGCTCCGGCCCGCCCAGTGTTCCCGGGCGCAGGCCGAGACCAAGCAGCCGGCGTGGGGAAGCCCCACCGACAGCAAAAAGCCGTCCTCGGCCCGCCAAAGGCGCCGGCGGCGTCAGGCACTGGCCCCCCAGCGGCGGGATGTTGCAGCTCAGGCGGGGCGCGCCCCGTAAGAACACGCGGGAACAGAGGTTCGCCTCCTGCAGCGGGCTGGGCGGCACCGCCCGGAACACTGGCTGCATCATGCCAGCCAGGGGCGGCCGCGGACCGGGGACGCGCTACTCCAGCTGCGGTGCCACTCCCGCTGCTCCTGGAGGCGCCGGCGGGGATGCTGGAGACCTGGCCGCCTCGTGGGCGGGAGCCCAAGAACCACATGCTTCTGGGAGGGGAGCGCCCACGGCCCACCGGTCCCTGCCTCCCGGGGTCGCCTCGGGGGCGTCCGCTACGCGCCGCTGCCTCGGCTGCTGGGAGCCGGGTGCGGGGCGGCGGGACGAAGGGGCGGCCAGGCGGAATCTGCCGGGAGCCACAGGGAGGTACGAGGCGAGGGGCCAGAGCAGTTGATGGAGACGGGTAAGCCAACTGCGCAGCACAGCGGGTCGGCACCCAGACGCCCACTTACTCGCACCTGGCTGCAAACTCTACCAAAGTGCTTACTCTGAGACCAGGCACCGACCCAGAAGGTGGAGGGAGGGGAGGCGCAGACTCTTCCCTCCTCTGCTGCTCGGAAACACCCCCTGTCCTCAGGGAAGACCAGGAGAAAGATGGCACAAGGCATTAGCAGCCCGCCCTCATCACGACCAAACAAGGGTGCGTGGGAGGTTCTCCAGCTGTAACCAAGCAGGACCCTGTGGGGCCTTCCTGGGACAGACACCCCACCCTTATGTCCTCTGGCTGTCTCTTGTTTGCAGAAAAGCTTTAGTCTCCCAGGCCTCCCCTGAGTTACAAAAGGCCGGCTCAGAAATTAACCATTGAAAGAATGTGAACATGTAATAACAAAAAAAGTTTAAACAATAGGTCAGCCATGTTACAGTCACAGAACCTTTAGTTCCTCCCCAAAGGACACAGATAGCGTCTGGCACACATTCCTCAGTTGTTTGGCAGATACTAAAACCTCTTCCAGATGGAAGAAGTTAACTGCATGATGACCACGAGCAGGTAGCATCCAGACCTGCTGGAGCCTAAGGACTGATGCTGATAACCCCTGTGACACCACTGTGTTAACTCACCGTCAACCAGAGAACAGTGCACGAGCTGACTGCTGTACTGTGGAAGAAGAATGCCGCCTGCCATATCAGTAAACTAAGAATATTGGGGTGTCAAGCCCTCAGCCACTGGAGCCACCCCCAAGTGTGCACCCTGAGGGGATTCAGGATGGAGAAAAAGAGGATACTGGCCCTAGATAGTTAATGTGCATGTCAAAGGAGCGATTTCAATAAGCCCAGACTCTTGCATCTTCACATACATAGGAAAGCGCTAGGGAATTCCCTGGCGGTCCAGTGTTAAGGCTCTGCGCTTTCACTGTTGTGGACACAGGTTCAATCCCTGGTCAGGGAACTAAGATCCCACAAGCCTCACAAAACGGCCAAGAAAAAAAAAAAGTGCTAAATTCATTAACTTCAGATGTCTGGTCTTCTTTAATTAACAGTCATCTTTTGATGCTCTGACTACCTGGTTTTTGTTGCAAAAACTCCTATACATCCTGCCTCCTCCATTACCTCTTGGGAGCAGACCCTTGGAGCTATCTCTGAGCTACAGGGTTTAAGTCCTCAGCAAGTCGGCTGAATAAAAGATAATTCTCAAGTTAGTACCCTGGACTCTCTCCCCCACCTTGCCTTTAAAAATCCTCCCCTGAAATCCATCAAGGAGGATAAACCTTTCTCTGCTCAGAACTTGGACAGTTCGGTTTATCTGGCATCACTGTGCCTTGGGTACAGGAACTTGGGTTTGACAACACAACCCGAGGCCAACACAAAGCAGGATTTAGCCCAGATTATGTTTGTAGAGCTACAAAGACTTAAAGAAAGGTAGAAGAAGATTAGAGGAGCTCAGATGATTCTGGAAGACGAATGCATGCTGTCACTGGGGACAGCCTTTTGGCATCTCACATGTTACATTGTGCGAGGGACCTCTGTAAGCTTTCTGCTGCCCTTGAAGATTGCGAAAGGGGAATACTGGGAGAGAGAGACTGCCATATGATTTCTTTCATCGTGTGCTCAGAGCCTAGATAAATAACAATGGCACATGTTACAGAAAACAGGTCATGCGCATTTCTGGGGACCTTACTTCCATTTTAACTCTAACAATGCCCTATTCAAGAAGGTATTATTATCCCTATTGTACAGATGAGAAAAATGAGGCTCAAGGACAGCACTTGTCCAAAGTCTTTGAATTAGTAAATGATGAATCCTGATTTGGACTCAAGTCTGAGTCCAGTATGGTCTCACTGGTGGATGGACAGTGTGTGTGGAAAGTACCTAGAATACATGGTTTGAATGAATGACTGTAGGATTGAATGAACAAAACCTTGGGCTTCCACTCATAAGTGTTTAGTTATTTGTGTGGCTATCTTACCAGCTCAGCAGTTTCTCTTCCCTTTCACCCTAAATGAAGGAAGATCAAAGTTCTTGATGCTTATAACAAGATCCCATTATTATTCTTTAATACTTTCCCATATACCTCGGTTAAAATAGTGTTATTAATAATGGCTTTAGCTTCAGTTATGCAAGATGAATATGTTCTGCAGAACTGGTGTACAGCAATGTGGCTTTAATAGACAATATTGTACTGTGTATTTTAATTTGCTGAGAGAGTAGATCTTGAGTGTTCTCAACACAGAAAAGGAAAAAAAGGAAAATGGTTAAGGTGTGAAATGATTATGTTGACTGGCTTGGCTGTGGTGAATATTTCTCAGTGTATACGTAAATCAAGTCATAAGATTGTACATCTTAAATATGTACAAGTTTTGATGGTCAGTTATACCTTAATAAAGCTGGAGGGGAAAGAAATGACATTTAAAGAATGCCTTAAAAGGGACTTCCCTGGTGGTGCAGTGGTTAAGAATCCGCCTGCCAACGCAGGGGACACGGGTTCGATCCCTAGTCCGGGAAGGTCTCACATGTCGGCGGAGCAACTAAGCCCGTACACCACAACTACCGAGCCTGCGCTCTAGAGCTTATGAGCCACAACTACTGAAGCCCGCGCACCTAGAACCCGTGCTCTGCAACAAGAGAAGCCACCGCAACGAGAAGCCTGCGCACCACAAAGAAGAGTAGCTCCCTCTCGCCACAACTAGAGAAAAGCCCCCGTGCAGCAGCAAAGACCCAACACAGCCAAAAAAAAAAAAAAAAGCCTTAATGTATTCAAACATTTTTTATACATCAAACATATAAGAATGGCAAAATGTTGATAATTTTCAATTGATAGGCATGATGGGGGTTTATTATACTACTTTTTTTTTTTTTGGCCACACCACGCAGCATGAGGGAGCATGCGAGATCTTAGTTCCCTGACCAGGGATTGAACCCGGGCCACAGAGGTGAAAGCACCGAGTCCTAACCTCTATACCACCAGCGAACTCCCTGAAAATTGTAATTTTTCAATTACGTACTTTCTGGTGTTATCTCTTTCCCAGATAATGCAATCTACAACCTACATAATCAGTCCTCACCTGATTTAGAGCTCTCTGACATTCCCTACATTTTCCAGCCCTGCAAATGCTCAACTACTAGTTCTACTTCAAAAGATGAAGAGATTTCTTGCTAAAGTTGGAAGTCTAGTGACTTCCTTTGTCAGGCTTCCCCAAACTGTTCTCTGCAGTCCCCACAAC
Source organism: Hyperoodon ampullatus (assembly GCF_949752795.1). NCBI lineage: Eukaryota > Metazoa > Chordata > Mammalia > Artiodactyla > Ziphiidae > Hyperoodon > Hyperoodon ampullatus. The sequence goes on along the minus strand of NC_136929.1, from coordinate 14,709,628 downwards.
TATCTCAGGACCATAATTAGCTGTCTCCAAACTGCCAAATACACTCAGTCCCTTCAGCTTTTGCTGTCTTTTTTAAACTAAGATCTTTTGAAACTTCTCAGCATTCTTTTCTGAACGTTAACTAATAAGGTATTTAAAAGACATATTGAAAAATCAGTGTTAAATTGTACAGAGAAGACTGGATATGAAGCCAGGGGACCAGCGATCTAGATGCTTCACTTATTACCTAGATTTCTTAGGTCTAAAATGGGCAATCCCCACTCTTCCTACTTCCTATAGTGTTATTTTGAGCCTTAGAATTTGTGAATGCACTTTGTAAAAACCTAAAATCTAAGGCAACATGCAAATAAAAGGTTTGGGATTTTTTTTTTTTTTTTCATTTTCATTCATTGAACAGATGTTTAGGGAGTGCCTTCTAGATGCACCACCACTAGGCCAGGCACAGAGCTTACAAACATGGGGGAGATGTCGTAAGACTTCTTTCTGCACTTGTTTACTGATCTTAAATGGTTCAACACTATAACTAAAAAGACAACAACAAGTGTTAAAGAGGATGTGGAGAAACTGGAACCCTCATACATTGCTGGTGGGAATGTAAGATGGTACAGCTGCAAAGTTACCATATAACCCAGCAATTCTACTCCTAGTTATCTACCCAAGGTAAATGAAAACGTATATCCACATGAAAACTTAATATACAAATGTCATAGCAGCACTATTCATAAAAACAAAAAAGTGTATTGGGGGTGGGAGAAACCAAGTGTACATCAGCTGATGACTGGATAAATAAAATGTGGTATTACATGCAATGGCACACTGTTTGGAAAGATAGACATACTGATGCATGCTATGACATGATCCTTTTGAATGGAATTCAGAATGTCAAGGGCCTTTCAATAATTGAAAAAGCAATTACTTCAGGTCCCCGCCCTGGCCCTCCCAGATTCAGCTAAACCTTAGGATCTTTACATTCATGAGAGAAGGGGAATCACCCTTGGGGTATTAGCTCAAGACTGGGACCCCTTACTCAGTGGTTGCTTATTTCTCTGAACAATTAGATCAGACTGCAAAGGGATGGCCTCCTTGCCTACGGGCAGCAGCAGCTACTACAACTCTGCTAAAGGAGGCTGAAAAGTTAACGTTTGGTCAGCCAGTCACTCTATGGACCCCATGTCAGGTTCAGGCTTTAGTAAGTTCTAAGGGAACAGAATGGCTATCCCCTGAAGGTCAAGTTCAGGCTATGCTTTTAGATAACCCAGTGGTTACCATAAAGACCTGTCACACACTAAATCCGGCTACCCTGTTACCCACAGAAACAGGGCCTCTGGAGCCTGATTGTACAGAAACCACAGACATGATCTATTCCAGTCGCCCGACCTAGGAAGTGAGCCTCTCCCAAACACAGAAGAGGAATGGTTCACAGATGGGAGCAGCTTCACAAGAGAGGGAAAAAGGCTGGTGGGATCCACAGTGACCTCCCAGACCCAAGTCACAGAGGCACGAAGCCTAACCCCAGGGACTTCAGCCCAAAAGGTGAGCTGATAGCACTCACCTGAGCACTGGAGCTCGGGACAGGGAAGATCTTAAATGTTTACACAGACTCGCGGTATGCATATGCCATCCTACACACACACGGGGCTATTTGGAAAGAAAGGGGTATGCTTACTGCAGAGAATAAGCAGGTAAAACATGGCTTAAACATACTGAGACTCCTAGAAGCAGCTCATCTTCTGGAAAAAGTGGCAGTGATTCACTGTAGGGGTCATCACACAGGGAATATGGAGATTATAAAGGGAAACAACAAGCGGAAGCAACCACCAAAAGGGTGGCCCTAGAACCAGTAACTTGGTAATTACCCTCATACCTAAGAGGCCAGATCCATCCAACTACTCCCCAGTCCATACAAAGGAAGCAGCAGACAAAGCCCAGAAATGGGGCTTCAATATGTAACCGAGCCAAGACCCTATGGAGCCTTCCAGGATAGACGCCCGCCCTCCTCTCCATGTCCTCTGCCTGCCTCGTTTGTAGAAAAGCTGGCTCAAGAATTAAGGATTGAAAGACTGTGAACATGTAGTAAAAAAAAAAAAAAAAAATTTAAACAATAGATCAGCCATATAGCAGTCACAGAATCATTAGTTCCTCCCTGAAGGACATAAATTACACTGTCTGATGCACATCCCTGAGTTGTTTTCTGATACTAGAACCCCCACCAGATGGAAGAAATTGCATGATGACCATGAGCACATGGCACCCAGACCACCTGGGGCCAGAGAATTGATGTTAACCCCGTGACTACCCCTGTTACCTCACCATCAACCAGAGGATTGTGCACCAGCTGATCACGTACCCTGCGAATCTCTCCCTCACCTTGCCTTTAAAAACCCTTTCCTGAATAAAGACGCAGACGTAGAAAATGGACTTGAGGACACAGGGAGGGGGAAGGGTAAGCTGGGACGAAGTGAGAGAGTAGCAGTGACATATATACACTACCAAATGTAAAACAGACAGCTAGTGGGAAGCAGCCACATAGCACAGGGAGATCAGCTCGGTGCTTTGTGACCACCTAGAGGGGTGGGATAGGCAGGGTGGGAGGGAGACGCAAGAGGGAGGAGATATGGGGATACATGTATACGTATAGCTGATTCACTTTGTTATACAGCAGAAACTAATACACCATTGTAAAGCAATTATACTCCAATAAAGATGTTAAAATGAAAATAAAAATAAAAACCCTTCCCTGAAATCCACTGGGGAATTCCAGTTTCTTGAGCATTAGCCGCTTGTACTCTTTATTTGCACCTGTAATAAATGCTACACTTTTCTTCATCACAACTTGGTGTCAGTAAATTGGCTTTATTGTGAGAGGGCAAGCTGACCCTAATTCAGGTAACGGAGATCTAGGAGGCCTCGGGGAGCTAGTTAATGAACAAGAGCAATACTTCTTTCCCCAAACTGCAGTTTGTCAAGCCATCGGAGAGTCTCATCAAGGAACTCACTACAGGCGGGAAGCTCTATATAACTGGTTAGTTAAGCTCATGGTAACACCCGGCATAAAAAGTATAGTCAGTCTGATAGTTGAGACACGCACCATCTGCACAATGAACATCTTAAACACCAGACCCCCCAGAGGCCCCCAGATAAAGCCCATTCAGACCAGAGGAACATATTCTGGAGAAGAATGGCAGACTGATCTCACTGTCATGCCGAGAGCACAGGGCAGCTTCAGGTTATCTCTAGGTGGTAGTTGGGCACGTGTTCAGGGTGGGTAGAAGGGTTCCCCTCTAGAACTGAAACAGCAGCCAAAGTGGTTAACGTAAAAGAGATAATCCCCAGGTTTGGGCTCCCAGGATCCTTACAAAGTGCTCATGGCCCAGCATTCCTGTCTCAAGTGACAAAGGGGATAACAAGTGCCCTGGGCATAAAATGGACTTTTCACTAAGCCTGGAAACCCCAATCATCAGGGAAAGTAGAGAGATCCAATCAGACCTTAGAAGGAACCTTAGTCAAGCTATGCCAGGGGACTCAAAACATTTGGCTTAAATTACTCCCAATTGAGCTGCTCCACATTCCGTTAGCCCCAAGGGATAACTTAAAGTCAAGTGCAGTTGAGCTCACCTTCAGTAAACCCACTCCCCAAGCGCAGGAGCCTCCTTGAAATGGAACGACTCGAGTGTGCCCTCCAGGTAGGAGACACCGCGGTAACTAGGTGCTGCCGCACCCTCCGACCTGCCCCCCACCCCTTCCAGCCAGAGGACCAGGTGTATCTGAAAACCTGGAAAACCTGCAGCCCCGCAATACCAGCGACTCCTAAGAGGCACGGACCCCACTTGGTGATGCTAAGCACCCATCCGCCCGGAAGCTGCAGGGCATCACTCCATGGGCACATGACACTCGCGTGAAGGGGGCCCGGAGCCCCAACCTCCAGAGGGACAACCTGGGGAAACGGACCCCCGTGATTACTCTTGCGAACCCCTCTCTGACCTGAAGCTTCTCTTCCGAAAATCAACAAGAGTCTGTCTCGAAAGAGCAGACGACTAATTATAGGAAACAACTGTGCTCAGAGGGGAGCTAGTGACCTTGGCCGGGGGAACCATATACAACACTGACATCATAAAAAAGCTAACAGCCACCCTGGCCACAGTGGCCAACGAAACCGGCCTGGACTTCCACATGTGACAAAAGTCCGCCGACTCACTGGCCGGTATGGTCCTGGGGGACCGGGTTGCCCCGGATCACCCTTAGCTTCCCCGGGGAGGAGGGCGGCGGGGGTCTGTGCACCGGGCAGCACGTGGAGCTCTTTTCACGTGGATGCACGCGGCCTCATTGGAGGAGGCGCGTACGGACCACGGGGAAGGCCGCTTGGCTGCAGAAACCAGGCCGCCTGACCTAGTGAACACTTCTGGAGCCGGGGAAACGCCGGCCACCCTCGCGCCGCTGGGGCTGGGCCTTTCCTGGGCCCCTTAATGACCCTCAGGATCTATAAAACTCCAGACGGCGGTCACTCACAGATGCAACAGTTAGGGCTGGGGCCCCGGGGGGCCACGAGACACGGCTACAGGCGGCGGGAGACGTCCTGCTCCTCCCCCCGGGGCCTGACGACCCCACACTCAGCAGGAAACAGCTCCAGGAGCCGGACCTGCGCCCCTCGGCGCCCCTCAGGAACGAGGCGCAGGACGGAAGCCAGAGGAGAGACGTGTCACCGGAAAAGCCCAGCAACAAGTCCCGGGGAAGAAACACAGAATCTGGGTCGTAAAAATAAAATCTTACCTTTTTTCTCTCCCTTTGTGCTTAGTCGAGTTTCCCTTCTCCCAGGGCGCCCCGTGCAGAGGCCTCGCAGCCGACCCTTCAGACCGGACTCTGCCGTGCAAGATGGCGGCCGGCGTCTCACTCGGCGGCCCGTGCGCAAAGCCGCTGCGCACGGCACTGCGAGCTGGAGCCGTGAGCAGCGCGGCTGAGCCCCGCCCCGCGAGAGCCCCGCCCCCTCCCCGCTGACAGGAGCCCGGGAGAGCAGCCCTGCTGGTTTGGGGCGGAGAACGTGTACTCTAGACCACCGGCTCCTATCTCTCCATGATCTAATCAAAGAATAAAGCTCTCCTCTCCTTCTGAACCAAACTAAGTCTCATTCTGTTGGTACGAGCAACACGGGGCGGAAGGACTCCTGTTGGGGTCTGACTCGGGAGGTTCAGTACTAGAACCGGAAGTTATCAAACCCCCTTCTGCCCAGTAACGGTGTACTGACATCTCCTAGAGACCTAGATAAGGGAGAAGCACTGGACTAGCTAAGAAAATTATTGGTTTCTTAAATGTGAGTGTAGTCTGCATCGTTCCCTTGAAAAGTGACGTTTACCCTTGGAAACTTGCGCCTCCCCTCCTGATAGAAGCCAGGTGAGGTTTATAGACCTTCTTGTTCTATCAGGTCAGAGACTTAAAGAAACAGACACTCAGGAACCTCTCAGAGGTGGGATTCTGGAAGGAAATCCGTTGTCCGGGAGACCCAGGCTCACACGAGACCCAGGAGCCAGCAGCATCAAGTGTTTTCTCCTTCAGACACCCCACCCTACTGAGCTGAGCCCCAGGAAACGCCCCTGTCACTCTAAACGGAGTGATTTAGACTTGAGACTTGGCGACTGGCCAGGGAAATGGTGCCTGACGCAGATGATGAGACCCTCCTGGGGGTGAGGTTTTCCTATGAGGACGGGTCTCCTGAAGGTGATGGGTAGAGATTCACGTGAAGAGAGTTGAACAACGGCCCTCAATAAAAAAAAAACCAGGGGATGGGCTTCCCTGGTGGAGCAGTGGTTGCGAGTCCGCCTGCCGATTCATGAGACGTAGGCTTGTGCCCCGGTCCGGGAAGATCCCACATGCCGCGGAGCGGCTGGGCCCGTGAGCCATGGCCGCTGAGCCTACGCGTTCAGAGCCTGTGCTCCGCAACGGGAGAGGCCGCAACAGTGAGAGGCCCGCGTACCGCAAAAAAAAAAAAAAAGAAAGAAAAAACAAGGGGCAAGAGGAATGGTGTGGACCCTGGGGAGTTCCCACGAAGGGATCTTTCTGCAAAAGGCCTAGTTCTTTAAGTGATTTCCCTTTTAGAATCTGGGAAAAGACAAGTTGTCAAAAACTTTAGCAATTTCCCTTCTGCCCTGAAATAAATACCCTTTTGAGTTTATTCCAGCTCTTGACTTAACTGAATTAGAATATCCCTGCCCAGTGCAGTGCTGCAGAGACCAGGAAATGAACTCAATAGTATTTGGGTGGAGAGACCCATCAGGACCTTCAGTCTTCAATCCTCTCTCCACTTCCCTCCTTCAACATTCCACCCACTCTGAAAAAAGGATCTGGTCTTGTTTGTGTTGGGAAATATTCGTAGTCAGATGGCAAAGGATAACACAAGATATAAAGTTCATTTTCACTCCTTTGTCGTTTGTTGATGCAAGGCTCGTGCAGGGTCAAAGTCTAATCAAGGAAATGATTGAAGATCAGCAAGGCAGGGTATTTCCAGGCTAGTTTTTGAATGAGGGGAATCTAGAGATTTGGAGAGCAAACCCTGAGAAGTGAGGGCAGTGGAGAGAGGGCTCTGGAATGAACTTGCATGAGTCACTGGCAGCAAACCCTAGCAGTGAGGGCTGCAATTGTCCGATGTCCCAGCCATCAGCCCACCTGTCTGCAGAGGCCAGCTTGTTCTTTCTTATTGTAATTGTGCCCTCCTTCCCTTGGTTTTTACACAAAGACTAATAATTCTCTATCCCGTGCCTGCCTGTAAGGAAGGATTGTGAGGAATGGTGAGTTCCCAACCCTAAAATACTTGGAATTCATCGGATAAAAGATCCTGCCCTTATTTCTCTACCTACAGAGTGCAGTTTTCTGCCCCTATAAAGAAAAAATAGAAACCAAAACCCCTTTCAAACCAAAGTATTTTTCTTGAGTCAAAAGCACCTCCTGAGCCTCCAGCCAAGTCCATGAAAAGGCTTTGTTAGATGATCTAAAGCTACCAGCGTTCATAAAGGTCATCATATCATAAAGGTCATCATATCATTCACACTGAGCTTGAGAAGTCTGTCCTTTCTCTGCTTCTCACATGCAGAGGAAATTGAATGAGAAGCTTTCATGTCATTTCTACCCTACCCACACTGTTTTCTTTCTGAATTAATGAATATAGTCACCCAGAAGATAATCAGTCATGTTATGGTCTATTTTACTGTAAAAGTGTTATTATTAAACTCATAGTAATGTAATCACATAATATTTTAGAGAATATGAATAACTGAAAGTCAATTCTTTTCTTCGTGGTCAGAAGGCTGGTGCCTTTCCATCCACCTCCCAATTTTTCTCCTGGACAAAGGTGACCATGAATCATCACCACAAACCACAGAGGCAGCAGCCAGGACACTGTCCTACCCACTCTCACTTAGAAGTGAGCAGAAGGCTCTTTGAGATCCCAATGAACAAGTAGAGAAGGGATGGCAGACATGTTAACAATTACCCTGAGGTAAACATCACAGTAATAATAGTTGTAGGTAAGAATAATGCTAAAATTAATAGGCAAAAATATGAGAAACAGGATATTGGCATAGACTCAAAGTATATCCCCACAAAACCCCTAGTAAGTTGGAAGGGAAACAGTAAATTCACAGTGGAGAATCCTGTGATTGAGTTAATATCACCAATGCTGAAACATATCTACATCATGTATCTCCTAATATGGTGTCAGCTTGACTGGCTACAGAGTGCCCAGATTCACCATTGTTTCTGGGTGAGTCTGTGAGGATGATTAGCATTTGAATCAGTGGACTCTTTAAAGTAGATTGCCCTCTCCATTACGAGTGGGCATCATCCAACCTGTCAAGGTCCTGAACAGAAGCAGGGCAGAAGACAGAGGAATTCACTCCTTTTTTTGCTCTCTCACTGCTGGAGGTGACATCCAATCTCATCTTCTCCTGCCCTTGAACTGGGATTTACACCGTCAGCTCCCTTGGTTCTCAGGCTTTTGGACTTGAACTGAATTACACCACTGGCTTTCCTGGGTCTCCAGTTTGCAGGGGGGGCAGATCATGGGACTTCTTAATCAATTCCTCATAATAAATCTCAAATATATATATATATATGAAAAAAGTAAGGTTGGGGAGCTGGGATTGGGAAGCAAGCAAGCGAGCGATTTGATTTCAAGGTCTACTTTCCCCACCTCTGCTCTGCACCGTCTCCACGTCCTCAGCCTTCACTCGCTTCCTCAGGTTTGTCATATTGTTTTTGTCCCTTCTCAGGGTCACCACCCCTCCTTGGTCCCCAAGCCGGCACAGCAGCCTGCACCGTAGTAGCCATAGCCTCTTACTGGTGCATGGCGCCATCTCGTGGCCAAACTAGGCAACTGTCGAAATCAACATTACATCCACTGTATTTGGGACACATGACTGCTTTATTTGGGGGTGACAACAGAGCTCTCTAGCTGTTTTCTCTTCTCTTCTTTACTTTTCTTTAAACGGAGTAACATTAAGTCACATATGCTCAAAGAAAGTCATGTTCCTATTTTAACTCACTCCTGGCAGGAGCAAGAAGTGTACGTGTTAATAGAAGTGGAAATAGGGAGGAGTGCAGGACCAAAAGGGGTTGCAAAGAGCATTTTATTATGAATGCAGTACTGATGGCTCTTTTCCCAGCTTGATGCAAAGAGAGAAGTACAAACGTGCATGAGGTGGGGACTTCCCTGGTGGTCCGGTGGTAAAGAATCCATCTTCCAATGCAGGGGACGCGGGTTCCATCCCTGGCGGGCGAGCTAAGATCCCACATGCCGCTGGGCAGCTAAGCCCATGCGCCACAACTACTGAGCTCGCATGCCTCAGCGAGAGAGCCCACGCACCACAACTAGAGAGAAGCCCGCGAGCTGCAACGAAAGATCCCACACGCCTCAATGAAGATCCCACGTGCTGCAACTAAGACCTGACACAGCCAAAAAAATAAAGAAAATAAAGAAATTAATTTTAAAAAACACGCATGGGGTATTCTGATAGTTACACTGTTCAGAAGTACCTAGCATTGTGAAAACAGATCTCTCTCTCCATATATGTATATATATTCCTCACTTCAATAAATGTGAAATATAAGACATTACTATCAAAGCTCATTACCCATTTACTCATCCTTACATGTACATCTGAGAGTGTTCCATGACTCCTCTGGGGAAATTATGACTGACTTTCCCTGCCTGGGTTGATTTCAGGACAATATGAAGGTGATTTGTTTTCCCCAAACCTCTGCTACATGACTGTGAGTGCTGGGAATTCCTTTGATAGAAACCAAAGCTTGCCTCCCTCTCAAGTACTTTTGCTGTATTCTTTGGCAATAATCAATTCTGCTGTAGAAGACAAGAAAAACAGGCAGAACGGATGAAACGCCTAAGTGTTAAGTATAGATAGTAGGTAAGCAAGTAGCTTATGCAATATAAGCAAACCTAATAGGCTATATTAAATATAGCTAATAAGTAAGTTATCATCTGAAAGGCATGCAAAAGATAAGTATAATAAAAGGAATATGTAATGGGACAAACAATATTCTTCATAGATAGAAAGATGGAGAGACCAAGTCACCGTGCTTGCCCTAAGCTGGCAGCTGGGTCATGCTGATGTCAACCACACATTGGCAATGCCCAGTATATGCCATCTGGTTCCGTATGTGCTCTGCCCAAGAAAAGTGAATTAAAGTGCCAAGAGCTAGGCAGGCTAACTGGCAAGCTCCAGGTGTGGCCAGGTGTGCACACCTGAGTCTCTCTGATAGAGCAGGTGGTGTGTTGGCCCCCATGCCTGCTGTCTTTTGTGTCCGCTTGCTCAACGCGCAATACTGGTCCTCACACCTATACTGCTAGGAGGGGATGCAGCCCAAAGAGGGAAGGAGAGAGCACGCGCGAGAGAGAAGAGAGACAGGACATATGAAATTTGCATGATCTGGGATTCAGGCAGTGTGGTCCGTGTTCCCCCCTTACACCCCATCCCCTAAGCCTGTGCACCTGTTGGACCATGAGTCTTTCTGATCCATGACCGCTGGGGTACCTCACCTCAGTGGTACCCTTGGAGGCTAACATCGCATCCAGGTAATTCCTACATAACAAGTACAGGTAAGGGCTAAGCTGTTGAGAACCCAGAATTTCTATGTAGGAGGGGCTAAGGGACAACAATTTGTTGGAAAAGAGGCCGGGGACTGTCTTTAAGTTGTATCTACATAGCAAACACTGTTTAGAGTGACGGAGGTAAGTGGGGGCACTTTAAACCATCAGTCACTGAGTTTAAAAACGTTTATCCATGGGAGGCACACACAGACAGGAATCCACACTGACCTCAGAAGAGACGGGTAAGGAAAAGGTGGCCACAGTTGGGCTGGAAAAACCTGGGAGCTGCACACCTGGGGAGAGTCCTGGTCCACACAGGCCTGGTCCTGCCCAGGCCCCAGAGAGCAGCCCTGAGTGTGGAGGAGACAGACCTGGAGACACCGGAAAGAAGAAGCCAGGACTCCAACCTCCCAGGAGAGTAAATCCGCACGGGACTCTGCTCACCTCAGGGAAGCAGGGGGCTGCCCCACGTGGTCGCGAAATGCAGTCTCCACTCCTGCCCTGGGAGACTGACTGATGCTTCGGAGGACATGGAAGCCTTTTTACACACAGTTCTCATTGTGCATGGTTCATGTTTCTATGATTTCCTATTTCTTCTCCCCAACATTTTATTTTGAAATTTTTCAACCAGAGAAGTTGAACATATAGTGCAAAGAACACGCAGACACCCTCATCCAGGTTCATCAGTTATCAACAACATCTTGCCACCTTTGCTTTATATATACTTATTTTTCTGAACCATTTGATAGTAAGTTGCCTACATTTTGACACTGTGACATTAGGTTAGAATCATCACATGTGCTCTGAGCAATATATAAGAGTCTTAAAAGTACAGTGTCGACAAAAAGCAACAGTGAGATACATTAACAGAACAATATATTTTATACACTACATTTTTATAAATCAATAAAACCTGCACATCAAACAACCATGTACCTTTTTAAAAGAATACAGAACAAAAGAAGGCACAATAAACACCAGAGGCCAGTGCTTTGTTTATGGAAGAGAGGAAAATGGAAGTGGATATGAGGGACAAAAGGAATCAAACAAGAGAGCATCTTCCCACAGTGCAAAGAGGCTGTTATGTTATAAACCGCGGTGTGTGATGACCCCAACCAACTGCACCTAAAATCAGAAATGAAAGCAAGAAAGGAACGGAAAAAACAGACAAGAAGATGGAAGGAAGAAGAGAGAGGGAGGGAGGGAGGGAAATAATAAGTGAATTTATCCCAAATGAGGGGAATCCTGGAATATCAGATTTCTGCAAATTTTGCTGTGCTACCTAATCTCGATTCATATCTAGCTTCATTCAGAAAGTAGTTGTATGTTTTTAGGGGAAAGAGCTCTCCTTAAAAAAAAAAAAAAAAAAAAAAAAAAAAGACTGCCTGATAAACCTCTTTCTTAGTACATTATATTGTATTTTTCTTCTTCACACTATGAGAATTCCCAGAAAAGATATGCCTGGCTCTACATTTAAGATGGAAACCAGCAATTCAAAATGAAAAACCACATATTTTCTTATATCATTCAAATGAAATTTTAACCAAGATTCCTTAAAACTTAGAAACATTAATATTCGTCTCTTTTGGTCAATATCTTGATTCCAGGGCTTAATTAGAATGTTGTCAAACATTCTTCCAAACGTGTAATAACTAGCAATAAAAATTAGATAAACAATTCTGTCTATAAGTAGTTATTAGTCTCTTATTTTCCTGCCAGAATTTTATGCATTTTGATTTTTTTCAGATGTAAATGTATATTTAAGTCTCCTTTCTGACATAAAGAATCAGAGGATTAGAATATGAGAAAGAAAACCGAGAGAAACACTGGGCGAGTCTGCAAATGTTTTGGGCATAAACACCTACCTAGTTCACCTCTCCCTGGGGGGAAAAAGAAGAGGTGGTTTCTCTGGAAGAACTCAGCCAAATTTTGTTCACTATCCCACAGTCAAAATTACCAAGAGAGACCAAATCTTAAATGTTTTCGATCTTTTGCAAAGCTTCCTGGAATTCAAAAAACAATTGCAGATGGGGGTGGAGGGAAGAATCCATTGTAATTAATCATAGAAAAAAAGGGAAAGAATTAAGTTTGCAAAGCCAGAAACATTAAAAATAGCCAGTTTAAATCATGGAACACTCGACTAGAGGGATGGCAGTGGACTGTTGTGAGTAGAGCTGCATTTACAGGGTTGTCTTTGGCGGGGGCAGAGGGCAGAATCTGTGAACTCTTCCAGGCTAATAAATTTTATTATATCACAAATAATTCCCTCCTAAGTTGGTGTGAAGATTATGACATAAGGCATGTAGAGCACAGAAAAAAGTGCTAAATAAATATCATCAATTGTTGTTATTCCCAGAAAAATGAGGCTACTGAGCTCAGACTGACCAACCCTTTTGATTTGTCCAGATGGTCTAGGTTTTAGCACTGAATGTCCTGTGTCCTGTGAATTCCCTCACCCCCGAATTCACCAATAGCTCCAAGTTTTCAGCTTTTATTGGTGTTGGGGAGGGTGGAGGAAAGTGACTGAATTCCTATTTTCCACAATCAAACGATAATCTCCTGTCAGAGGACCAGTATTTCCTGTTTCTAGCTTATCTTCCCCTCACACTGCCACCTGCCTGCAAAAAAGAAGGTACATCTTGTCCTGGGAGACAAGTCAGCACATTGCCCTGAAGAGGGCAGCCTAAGGCTCCATCTGGATTTGGTGTTCTCTGCACCACTCAGCAGCTACCAGCAGAGGGCACACTCCAACCTACCCCACTCATTGCCTGTATCCCCTCCCCTGACCCACCTAGAATTTTTGCCTTCCATGAAGTCTTAGTACATTGCTCTTCCAAGTTAAGATGTGTGCATCCTTTTTCCTCTCCCTTCCTTCCCTCCCTCCTTCCTCCCTCTCTGCTTCCCTCCCTTTCATTTCCATGAATAAAGCTGCAAGGAACATGAGCTCACAATTACAAATGACAAAGCACATGTTTTAAGCCACCATGAGTAAGAGAGTCAAACTTTCAGGAATTATAGGAAAAAATATAATCAATCCAACCTTCAAAAACTACAGATATGAGAATAATGAGATACAGAATATAAAATAAGCATCTTTAATACTTAAAAAATAAAATATGGAGACCTTCAAGATGGCGGAGGAGTAAGACGTGGAGATCACCTTCCTCCGCACAAATACATCAGAAATACATCTACATGTGGAAGAACTCCTACAGAACGCCTACTGAACGCTGGCAGAAGACCTCAGACTTCCCAAAAGGCAAGAAACTCCCCATGTACCTGGGTAGGGCAAAAGAAAAAACAGAGACAAAAGAATAGGGACAGGACCTGCCCCTCAGGGTGGGAGCTGTGAAGGAGGAAAGGTTTTCACACACTAGGAAGCCCCTTCACGGGCAGAGACGGTGGGTGGCTGGGGGCGGGGTGGGGGAAGCTTCGGAGACACAGAGGAGCGCGCAGCAACAAGGGATGCAGAGGGCAAAGCAGAGAGATTCCCGCACAGAGGATCGGTGCCGACCAGCACTCACTAGCCCAAGAGGCTTGTCTGCTCACCCGCCAGGGCAGGCGGGGGCTGGGAGCTGAGGCTCGGGCTGCGGTCGGAGCGCAGGGAGAGGACTGGGGTTGGCGGCGTGAACACAGCCTGCAGGGGTTAGTGTGCCACAGCTAGCCGGGAGGGAGTCCGGGAAAAAGTCTGGAGCTGCTGAAGAGGCAAGAGACCATTGTTTCCTGGTGCGAGAGGAGAGGGGATTCAGAGCACCGACTAAACGAGCTCCAGAGACAGGCGCGAGCCGCGGCTATCAGCGCGGACCCCAGAGACGGGCATGGGATGCTAAGGCTGCTGCTGCCGCCACCAAGAAGCCTGTGTGCAAGCACAGGTACTATCTGCACCTCCCCTCCTGGGAACATGTGCAGCCTATCACTGCCAGGGTCCCGTGATACAGGGACAACTTCCCCAGGAGAACACACGGCACGCCTCAGGCTGTTGCAACATCATGCTGGCCTCCGCCGCTGCAGGCTCACCCCGTATCCGTACCCCTCCCTCCCCCCAGCCTGAGTGAGCCAGAGCCCCCGAATCAGCGGCTCCTTTAACCCCATCCTGTTTGGGTGGGGAACAGATGCTCTCAGGTGACCTACACGCAGAGGTGGGGCCAAATCCAAAGCTGAATCCCAGGAGCTGTGCGAACAAAGAAAAGAAAGGGAAATTTCTCCCAGCAGCCTCAGGAGCAGCGGATTAAATCTCCACAATCAACTTGATGTACCTTGCATCTGTGGAATATCTGAATAGCAACGAATCATCCCAAAATTGAGGCGGTGGACTTTGGGAGTAACTGTAGACTTGGGGTTTCCTTTCTGCATCTAATTTGTTTCTGGTTTTATGATTATCTTAGTTTAGTATTTAGAGTTTATTATCACTGGTAGATTTGTTTATAGGTTTGGTTGTTCTGTTCCTTTTTATTTTTATATATAGATAAATATATATATATACAGTGAGTGTGTATGTGTATGCTTCTTTGTGTGAGTTTGTCTATATAGCTTTGCTTTTACCATTTGTCCTAGGGTTCTGTCTGTCCATTTTTTTTTTTTTTTTTTAGTATAGCTTTTAGCACTTGTTATCACTGGTGGATTTGTTTTTTTGTTTGGTTGCTCTCTTCTTTCTTTCTTTTATTACTTAAAAAAATTCTTCTTATTTTTAATAATTTTTAAAATAACTTTCTTTTCTTTCTTTCTTTCTTTCTTTCTTTCTTTCTTTCTTTCTTTCTTTCTCCCTTTTCTTCTGAGCCATGTGGCTGACATGTGGCTTTCTTTCTTTCTTTCTTTCTTTCTTTCTTTCTTTCTCCCTTTTCTTCTGAGCCAGGGTCTTGGTGCTCCAGCTGGGTGTCAAGCCTGTGCCTCTGAGGTGGGAGAGCCAAGTTCAGGACCATTGGTCCACCAGAGACCTCCCAGCTCCACGTAATATCAAACAGTAAAAGCTCTCTCAGAGATCTCCATCTCAACACTAAGACCCAGCTCCACTCAATGCCCAGCAAGCTCCAGTGCTGGACACCCTATGCCAAACAACTAGCAAGACAGGAACACAACCCCACCCATTAGCAGAGAGGCTGCCTAAAATCATAATAAGGTCACAGACACCGCAAAACACACCACCGGACGTGGTCCTACCCATCAGAAAGATAAGATCCAGCCTCATCCACCAGAACACAGGCACCAGTCCCTTCTACCAGAAAGCCCACACAACCCACTGAACCAAGCTTAGCCACTGGGGGCAGACACCAAAAACAACAGGAACTACAAACCCACAGCCCGTGAAAAGGAGACCCCAAACACAGTAAGTTAAGCAAAATGAGAAAACAGAGAAACACACAGCAGATGAAGGAGCAAGGCAAAAACCCACTAGACCAAACAACTGAAGAGGAAATAGGCAGTCTACCTGAAAAAGAATTTAGAGTAATGATAGTAAAGATGATCCAAAATCTTGGAAATAATATGGAGAAAATACAAGAAATGTTTAACAAGGACCTAGAAGAACTGAAGAGCAAACAAACAATGATGAACAACACAATAAATAAAATTAAAAATTCTCTAGAAGGAATCAATAGCAGAATAAATGAGGCAGAAGAACAGATAAGTGACCTGGAAAATAAAATAGTGGAAATAACTACCCCAGAGCAGAATAAAGAAAAAAGAATGAAAAGACTTGAGGACGGTCGCAGAGACCTCTGGGACAACATTAAAAACACACAAAATTTCTAATTATAGGGGTCCCAGAAGCAGAAGAGAAAAAGAAAGGGACTGAGAAAATATTTGAAGAGATTATATAGTTGAAAACTTCCTTAATATGGGAAAGGAAATAGTTAATCAAGTCCAGGAAGTGCAGAGAGTCCCATACAGGATAAATCCAAGGAAAAACATGACAAGACACATATTAATCAAACTATCAAAAATTAAATACAGAGAAAGAATATTAAAAGTGGCAAGGGAAAAGCAACAAATAATATACAAGGGAATCCCCATAAGGTTAACAACTGATCTTTCAGCAGAAACTCTGAAAGCCAAAAGGGAGTGGCAGGACATATTTAAAGCGATGAAAGGGGAAAACCTACAACCAAGATTACTCTACCCAGCAACTATCTCATTCAGATTCGATAGAGAAATTAAAACCTTTGCAGACAAGCAAAAGCTAAGAGAATTCAGCACCACCAAACCAGCTTTACAACAAATGCTAAAGGAATTTCTCTAGGCAGGAAACACAAGAGAAGGAAAAGGCCTACAATAACAGACCCAAAACAATTAAGAAAATGGTAATAGGAACATACATATCAATAATTACCTTAAATGTAAATGGATTAAATGCTCCAACCAAAAGACATAAACTGGCTGAATGGATACAAACACAAGACCCATATATATGCTGTCTAAAAGAGACCCACTTCAGACCCAGGGACACATACAGACTGAAAGTGAGGGAATGGAAAAAGATATTCCATGCAAATGGAAACCAAAAGAAAGCTGGAGTAGCAGTTCTCATATCAGACAAAATAGACTTTAAAATAAAGACTATTACAAGAGACAAAGAAGGAGACTACATAATGATCAAGGGATCAATCCAAGAAGAAGCTATAACAACTGTAAATATTTATGCACCCAACATAGGAGCACCACAATACATAAGGCAAATGCTAACAGCCATAAAAGGGGAAATCAACAGTAACACAATCATAGCAGGGGACTTTAATACCCCACTTTCACCAATGGACAGATCATCCAAAATGAAAATAAATAAGGAAACACAAGCTTTAAATGATGCATTAAACAAGATGAACTTAATTGATATTTATAGGACATTCCATCCAAAAACAACATAATATACTTTCTTCTCAAGTGCTCATGGAACATTCTCCAGGACAGATCATATCTTGGGTCACAAATCAAGCCTTGATAAATATAAGAAAATTGAAATCATATCAAGTATCTTTTCCGACCACAACCCTATGAGACTAGATATCAATTACAGGAAAAAATCTGTAAAAAGTACAAACACATGGATGCTAAACAATACACTACTTAATAACCAAGAGATCACTGAAGAAATCAAAGAGGAAACCAAAAATTGCCTAGAAATAAATGACAATGAAAACATGATGACCCAAAACCTATGGGATGCAGCAACAGCAGTTCTAAGAGGGAAGATTATAGCAAAACAATACTACCTCAAGAAACAAGAAACATCTCAAGTAAACAACCTAACCTTACACCTAAAGCAATTAGAGAAAGAAAAACAGAAAAACCCTAAAGTTAGCAGAAGGAAAGCAATCATAAAGATCAGATCAGAAATAACTGAAAAAGAAATGAAGAAAAAAATAGCAAAGATCAATAAAACTGAAAGCTGGTTCTTTGAGAAGATAAACAAAATTGATAAACCATTAGCCAGACTCATCAGCAAAAAAAAGGGAGAAAACTCAAATCATTAGAATTAGAAATGAAAAAGGAGAAGGAACAACTGACACTGCAGAAATACAAAGGATGATGAGAGATTACTACAAGCAACTCTGTGCCAATAAAATGGACAACCTGGAAGAAATGGACAAAGTTTTAGAAAAGCACAACCTTCCAAGACTAAACCAGGAAGAAATAGAAAATATAAACAGGCCAATCACAAGCACTGAAATTGAAACTGTGATTTAAAGTCTTCCAACGAACAAAAGCCCAGGAACAGATGGCTTCACAGGCGAATTCTATCAAACATTTAGAGAAGAGCTAACACCTATCCTTCTCAAACTCTTCAAAAGTATAGCAGAGGGACAAACATTCCCAAACTCATTCTACAAGGCCACCATCACCCTGATACCAAAACCAGACAAAGATGTCACAAAGAAAGAAAACTACAGGCCAATATCACTGATGAACATAGATGCAAAAATCCTCAACAAAATACTAGCAAACAAAACCCAACAGCACATTAAAAGGATCATACACCATGATCAAGTGGGGTTTATCCCAGGAATGCAAGGATTCTTCAATATGCACAAATCAATCAATGTGATATACCATATTAACAAACTGAAGGAGAAAAACCATATGATCATCTCAATAGATTCAGAAAAAGCTTTTGAGAAAATTCAACACCCAAAAACTCTCCAGAAAGTAGGCATAGGGGGAACTTACCTCAACATAATAAAGGCCATATATGACAAACCCACAGCCAACATTGTTCTCAATGGTGAAAAACTGAAACCATTTCCTCTAAGATCAGGAACAAGACAAGGCTGTCCACTCTCACCACTATTATTCAACATAGTTTTGGAAGTTTTAGCCACAGTAATTAGAGAATAAAAAGAAATAAAAGGAATCCAAATTGGAAAAGGAGTAAAGCTGTCACTGTTTGCAGATGACATGATACTGTACATAGAGAATCCTAAAGAGGCTACCAGAAAAGTACTAGAGCTAATCAATGAATTTGGTAAAGTAGCAGGATACAAAATTAATGCTCAGAAATCTCTTGCATTCCTACACACTAATGATGAAAAATCTTAAAGAGAAATTAAGGAAACACTCCCACTGACCACTGCAACAAAAAGAATAAAATACCTAGGGGCTTCCCTGGTGGCGCAGTGGTTGAGAGTCCGCCTGCCGATGCAGGGGACACGGGTTCATGCCCCGGTCCGGGAAGATCCTACATGCCGCGGAGCAGCTGGGCCCGTGAGCCATGGCCGCTGAGCCTGTGCGTCCAGAGCCTGTGCTCCGCAACGGGAGAGGCCACAACAGAGAGGCCCGCATACCACCAAAAAAAAAAAAAGAATAAAATACCTAGGAATAAACCTACCTAAGGAGACAAAAGACCTGTATGCAGAAAACTATAAGACACTGATGAAAGAAATTAAAGACGATACAAACAAATGGAGAGATATACTATGTTCTTGGATTGGAAGAATCAATGCTGTGAAAATGATTATACTACCCAAAGCAATCTACAGATTCAATACTTATCAAACTACCAATGGCATTTTTCACAGAATTAGAACAAAAATTTTCACAATTTGTATGGAAACACAAAAGCCAAAGCAATCCTGAGAAAGAAAAACGGAGCTGGAGGAATCAGGCTCCCAGACTTCAGACTATACTACAAAGCTACAGTAATTGAGACAGTATGGTACTGGCACAAAAACAGAAATATAGGTCAATGGAACAGGATAGAGAGCCCAGAGATAAACCCATGCACATATGGTCACCTTATTTTTGATAAGGGAGGCAAGAATATACCATGGAGAAAAGACAGCCTCTTCAATAAGTGGTGCTGGGAATATTGGACAGCTACATGTACAAGAATGAAATTAGAACACACCTTAACACCATACATAAAAATAAACTCAAAATGGATTAAACACCTAAATGTAAGGCCAGACACTGTAAAACTCTTAGAGGAAAACATAGCCAGAACACTCTTTGACATAAATCACAGCAAGATCCTTTTTGACCCACCTCCTAGAGGAATGGAAATAAAAACAAAAATAAACAAATGGGACCTAATGAAACTTAAAAGCTTTTGCACAACAAAGGAAACCATAAACAAGATGAAAAAACAACCCTCATAATGGGAGAAAATATTTGCAAACAAAGCAACTGAGAGAGGATTAAACTCCAAAATTTATAAGCAGCTTATGCAGCTCAATATCAAAAAAACAAACAACTTAAGCCAAAAATGGGCAGAAGACCTAAATAGACATTTCTCCAAAGAAGATATACAGATTGCCAACAAACACATGAAAGGATGCTCAACATCATTAATCATTAGAGAAATGCAAATCAAAACTATAAGGAGGTATCACCTCACACCAGTCAGAATGGCCATCGTCAAAAAATCTACAAACAATAAATGCTGGAGAGGGTGTGGAGAAAAGGCAACCCTCTTGCACTGTTTGGTGGGAATGTAAATTGATACAGCCACTATGGAGAACAGTATGGAGGTTCCTTAAAAAACTAAAAATAGAACTACCATATGACCCAGCAATCCCACTACTGGGCATGTACCCTGAGCAAACCATAATTCAAAAAGAGTCATGTACCACAATGTTCATTGCAGCTCTATTTACACTAGCCAGGACATAGAAGCAACCTAAGTGTCCATCGACAGATGAATGGATAAAGAAGATGTGGCACATATATACAATGGAATATTACTCAGCCATAAAAAGAAATGAAATTGAGTTATTTGTAGTGAGATGGATGGACCTAGAGCCTGTAATACAGAGTGAAGTAAGTCAGAAAGAGAAAAACAAATACTGTATGTTAACACATATATATGGAATCTAAAAAAAAAAAAAAAAGAGAGAGAGAAAGAAAATGGTTCTGAAGAACCTAGGGGCAGGACAGGAATAAAGACGCAGATGTAGAGAATGGACTTGAGGACACGGGGAGGGGGAAGGGTAAGCTGGGATGAAGTGAGAGAGTGGCATGGACATATATACACTACCAAATGTAAAATCAATAGCTAGTGGAAAGAAGCCACATAGCACAGGGAGATCAGCTCAGTGCTTTGTGACCACTTAGAAGGGTGGGATAGGGAGGGTGGGAGGGAGACGCAAGAGGGAGGAGATATGGGGATATATGTATATGTATGGCTGATTCACTTTGTTATAAAGCAGAAACTAACACACCATTGTAGAGCAATTTTACTCCAATAAAGATGTTAAAAATAAGTAAATAAAATTTAAAAATTTAAAAATAAAAATATAATAAAATATGGCCTTTGAATTATGACTAAAGAACAAGAAATTAGAAAAAAGAAACAGGCAGATTTGAAAAAGGATAAAATGGAACTTCCAGAATTATTTTAAAAAGGAGAGTAATAGAAACTAGAAACTCTGGATGGGTTAACAGCAGATTATATATAGTTGAAGAAAAATTATAAAAATTAGAACATATGTCTGAAAAAATTCCCAGAATTCATCATGGAGCAATAAAGAAGTAAATAATGTTAAAGAGATTTTGAGACATAGGACCAACTAAAAAAATAGAGCTTGTCAGAGTCACAGAAGAAGATAAAGAAAGGATAGGGACAGAGGTGATATCTGGAGAAGGAAGGGACTAATGGTTCTCCAGAATTGATGAAAGCAATGAATCATCAGTTTCAACAAGTTCAGTAAATCCCAAATAAGATTTTTTAAAAATCCACACTTAGAAAATTAGTGAAACTGCCAAAACCAAAGACAAAGACAATCTTAAAACCAGCCAAAGAGAAAATGCAGATCAACCTACAAAGAAATGCCAAATCAGACTCTCGATTTCTCAAAAACAACAATGGAAGCCAAATAAAAATAGAATTATATCTTCAAAGTACTGACTCGAAATGAATGTGTAACCCAGCAAAATTCATTTAATGAAATGCTATATTCTGCTGTAATAATTAATGAACCATAGCTACATTGTTGAACATAGATGAATTTCACAAACATAATGTGTGAAAAAATTGGTTACAGAAGAAAGCTGCACTATGATTCCATTTATATAAGATTCAGAAGCACGCAAGACTAAAGCAATAGGTCAAATAAGCCTTAACTGTTACTGTATAATTTGTACTTTGTAATATCTGGTCCCTGCATGGTTCATTAAGCTTCAGGCTAACAGAAAATTAAGCATTAACTATGTGGCAGGAAAACAATCTGCGAACTCAAAACCTTTAGAATCCATCTACAAACTTTTAGTAAATATCCGTGTAGGAAGTTAGAAAGATCGTCTTAGGCTACGTTTAAAATGCCATCGGTAAATCAGACTTTATCCTAAGTTCCGGTCCTTCTCAGGCCACCCGAGCATGAAGTACTGTCACCTACCCGCATTAACTTGCTGCAACACTGGTCCAAGCGGGTTGTGTCCGCTGCATGCCTAGACCACCGCAGCGATCTGTCTGGACAGTGTCCCTGGAGACACCTGAGCGACATGTCCAGGGCACAGATCTCGGCTCTGGTGTTTGGCGTCGGGGGCTTTGGTGCTCTCGTCGCTGCCACCGCGTCCAATGAGTGGAAAGTGACTACGCGAGCATCCTCGGTGATAACGGCCACTTGGGTTTACCAGGGTCTGTGGATGAACTGCGCAGGTAACGCGTTGGGTACTTTCCATTGTCGACCGCACTTTACTATCTTCAAAGTAGAAGGTAAATATAATAGCTTTGTTTGGGGTGGAAGTAAAATGTCACTTTTCCCCTCACTGTGCTGAAGGGTCCGTATACAGTTGGCTGTTAACTCTGAGTACGTAATCCAAGTGCCAAGATTTGCCTAGGAGGGACGGGGTGTATGAATGCTGACTGAAAGAATTAAATCATGTCTTTTATATGGCAAATAGCTGCATGGATCTTTTAGAAATACCTAATGCGAATAAGCGACTCCAAAGGAAAGGGCAGAAGTGACTGGCTTGTTTTAAAACAGGTTTTGATTGGCCTTGTGTCGTGGAGGACACCATATATATATACATATAGTAAACGCACGCCGTCAGTAGATCATACGTTGTACTGTTTTGTTTTTTTGGCCTCACCGCGCAGCATGCAGGATCTTAGTTTCCTGACCAGGGATGGAATCCAAGCCCCCTGCAGTGGAAGCACAGAGTCTTAACTAGTGGACCGGCAGGGAAGTCCTGATCATACGTTATCCTAAGTCCCTGTACTTCCTCAGGCCATTCTAGCATGAAATCCATACACATACGTGTGTATATTCATATGTATATTCACAGTGATAGAAACATATGAGAAGATGGACAGTGTTGAGAGATGTAGGGGTTTTTAAAGGGGTTTCCATATTTTTTTAAAAATCATGTTTAGTGATAATACAGCAGAGCAAGAAAATTTTAAAAAGTAGTTGAGAAATAAAATGCCCATGAACTTTTTGTTAGTAGGTTTTATCAAAAATATGTATGTAGACAAGCTTTCAATGTTAGGCATACTAGAAACTATTAGAAACTGTGTATTTTAAAGAGGGAAAAAAATGTAAGGGCATTTTCAGTATAATCTATAAGAATATCAAATCATTATATTGTGCACCTGAAACCAATATAATATTTAAATCAACTATACTTCAAAAAAAGGCATTTTCATACAACAGGATTCCTCCAGGGCAACAATTATTTGCTATTTGCTTGTATGTCATTATAAGAATCACTACCTGCCCCTGCTTTCTGCCTATTTGATTATGTTTACAAGTCAGCCACAGGTTGTGGGTTTATTATATTAAAAATTGCCCCTGGTATTTTATAATATATAGACTTTTCACAATAAAATGGCAACACTGTACCTTGGCCCCAATAAAGAAAATGAAATCAAATTTTAACTAGGAAGTTACTAAAGCATAATATTTTATGGGATTTTGGGTCAAGTATTCATGTCATTAGTCCACAGTGCGTGCAAAAGGATGAAGAGAGGATATTTAGTTAAATCCAGGAGAGTCTAATGACAGTCAAGGGAAGTGTTCAAGCTTGGACACCTCAGTTAGGCCTCCAAGTAACATGGACTTTCCTGAGCACCCATTAGAGGAACCAATGCTAGTCTCTCTTCAGTCCCAGCTTCTAAACTTATTTTAGGATATTTCAAAATTCTCATTCTACTATGGAAGGTTTCCCTAGGTGCAGGGAAAATTGTAAAAGGAGAAGAGTATGATGGGGACACAGTTGTCATTCCACAGACCTCTTGGCCCATTCCCACCTTGAGGCAGCAGGTAGAAGTTATGTCATGTGGCTAAGTGTATTTTTTTGTTCTCCACTGGGTTCATTCTATAAATATATATATATATATATATATATATATATATATTTATATATACATTTATATATATGTGTGGTGTTATTACCCTTCATTCTCTATTCCTTAATGAAACCGAGTTATTGTGAAAAATAGGCATTCAACCTTAGCTCCAAAGTGGGCTAATTAATGAACAGTGTTGATAGTGGCCCAAATAACCTTCCACCTTAAAACTTTATCCTCTTGATTTTGTTTCTCAGTAGTAAAAATAATGTATTCTATGTCTGCTGTGTACCCTGCACACGAGAGGTAATTTGGAAAACCTTGTCCACTGATAATGCTTCAATTCGAATTTGTAAAATTCATTTAACATAATCTTTCTACTTCCTTCGTCCTGAATCAAAATCTTTATCAAAGATACATGTTACTACTGAAATCTATATTCAACATCAGGAACACTGATTTATATTTCCAAGAAAATGGACACTCACCAATTTAGATGTCCTCATTCACACGGAGTCATTGCTGACGAGGCCGGTTGCTTTTCCTTTATTCTTATTTGAAAACACAGCAGTGGGGTGTTGGGAAGCTTTCTATGCCAGTAGGCTCTCAATCATCACAATAATTCCAAATTGAGAAAAAAAACTCAGAAGCCAAAGAGGAATGAAAATGGTTATAGTGCGTTTTAAAATAATAAATTGATTTAAGCCTGCATTCTCAATTTGAGACAAATCTTCTTAGACTTAGGCCACATTAAGCCTCCTCTAAGAAAGAAAAACAGGAAATCTTTTTAAACTGCTAGATTTTTTTTTTCCCTTGCTGGTTACATAACTTCACTGGCAAAGTCATACCTTCTTGTTGCTAACTAACCCTCTTAGACGACCCAGTATAGCTACAGCTTTTTAGGAACTCATTTACATTAGTAGTGACTACAACCTTAAAAGATTTGATGTAAGCCAGCATTTCTTTGGACAAGGGGCATTTCCAGTTGTGAAAAACACAGGCCCCCTTCAACTGTAGTTCTGTGGAATCAATTTCAGGACAACACCATAGGGACACTTGTAATTCAATCCTCATCGTGGACTGAAAACTTCTTGACTCAATTTCAAAAGCAATTCACTGTCTTTAGATGCAACATCCACTCTAGGCTGTGTCTCTTGTTTTGTTGTGTTTTGTTTTTCTCTCTTCTCGATGTTAGTAGAGAGTTTTAACTGTGAAAGCAAAGCATCTCTCACAGGGAGAGCAGCAGTCACTGCTGACGGGGAAGGCTGGATCCAGAAAGCATTGCTCCAAGGAGAGAGTAAAGCTGAATCATGGTCGCCTGGAGGGCAGAGACCTGGTCTGTGATGTTCTCCTTGTGCTCCAGGCACACAGTGGGCTCTGGATACATATTTGCAAAATGACTGAATGAACAAAATAATGAGGAGACAGATAGTTTGTGATGAGGGCAAAACTGTATTCCTGGATGAAGGCTGGCCTGATTTAGGATGGATACTCGGGCAACAAAAAGGAAGATGACTGGATTGTAACTCAGCAGATGGAGCTTCAAGTTCTGACTTTTTTATTAACTAGTCTTAAGACCTTGACTTTGGTAATGAAACTCTCTGGGCCTCATTCATAACTTTCTTCCTCCTTATATTGAAAGAGCTGGATGCCAGGAGTCCCTTAAAGCCTGTTTCAACTTGAAGTTCACTCAAGAGCTTTACAATCCTTCACCACTTCGCCACAGAAATTCACTGAAGAATGATGACTGTAATAGGGTCCTCTAACATTATTTCTCCTGAGAATTGTCCTTCTTTTTCTCCACTTACCTATTATCTTGCTGGCTTCCTGGATCCTGACAGTATAGAATCTTATCTGCATCTAAGTGCAGATAGGTCTGAATGATCTCGAACGACCATATGACACTTAGTAAAGGTTCAGGGTTTTTCAGTGGAATGAAGGTAAACGGTACTCTGGGAGCTGGTGGTCACAGGATGCTGGCTGCCTGTAGGAGTGTGGACCTCTCCTCACCTGCCTATCCTTCACCTCTCTCCCCATCCCCTTATCAGCCAGGCCATAAAGATAGGGGAAAGGAATGGCATTTGCTAAAGAAAAGAGGTTCCTGTGGATGTTTATTCTCACATAGGGAACAGGTGGGAATCATCTGATGTCATAACTTTAGATTTCTTCCTAGTTGAAATGTGTGCCTTAGTCTATGACTAAATAACAGTAGTAAATTTAAATTTCAAACAACAGTAATAATAAATGAAAACTAATTACAGCCTCAGTGAGGGAAAATTGACTTGAATAATTAAGATGTTTCAAAAATATTTTCAAAATCACACATTTGATAGATCTCTGCAGCCTTAGAAGGCATTTACCTTTAATCTCAAGATAGGTGTCCATTTGCTAAAATTCTGATTGCTTTCTGAGACTTAATTTTGTTAAATAAACCTAAGGTTAATTTTAATTCAGATTTATTTTCTTGTTGTGTTCCAAATGCATGTAAAGTTATCTAAAAGCATGTAGAAAACCTCAAGTTCTGTCTTTGGCAGTTCTCACCCCAAAAGAAGTGTAAGAAACATTCAGTGCGTTCTTATCCCAACAAAAAAATGGCATAGTTTTATGTTTACTGACACAATCAATGACCCAAGGTAGGTGAATTGTATTTTCACAGTAGACTCTGGACAGGAGGAGCCACCAGAAAATTGTCTCTGTGCCAAGAGAATTGGACCCACATGCTGAAACACGCCCACACCTTGTGGTGGTGAGGATGGTGCCAGAGACAAGGCAGCCCACAAGTGGACTTGGTCCTAAGTCAGTCTGCTGCAGGGTGTTCAGAGGTTTTCAGGACAGCCTGTGTTCATCAATAGCTCCTCTCTTAGGGGCCAGGACCCTATCTTACTTATCCTGGTATCCTTAGCACCCACCATTTTGGCTGACTCCTAGTAGGCTCTCAATAAAATTTGTGGATTGAACAAATGGAAGAAGAAATCATTCACTGATTTAAATCATAGCATTTAATAGATGCATAGGGACTCTCCTCTCATGTCACCAAGCTCTGGCAAAGGGATAAGCCCTAGGGAAGTGCTTAGTTGAAGAGCCATGAGTGTTTTTTGTTTTGTTTTGTTTTTGTTTTTTTTGCAGTACACGGGCCTCTCACTGTTGTAGCTTCTCCCGTTGCGGAGCACAGGCTCTGGATGCGCAGGCTCAGTGGCCATGGCTCACGGGCCCAGCCGCTCCGCGGCATGTGGGATCCTCCCAGACCGGGGCACGAACCCGCGTCCCCTGCATCGGCAGGCAGACTCTCAACCACTGCGCCACCAGGGAAGTCCCCCATGAGTGTTTTTTATGATGAGATTCAAGAAGCACTTTTCAAAGTGCTTCAAGTGCACTTTTCAAGAACGATTTAGAGCCTTGCTTCTTGAAGTGTGGTCCTCAGACCAGCAGCGTCTATATCACTTGGGAGCTTGCTAGACATGCAGATTCTCAGGCCCCACCACAGCCCCATAGAATCAGAATCTGCACTTTAACAACATCTCCAGGTGTCCCCCGTGCACATAAAAGGGTGAGAAATTCTGCTTAGAGTCTGAATCTTTGAGTCTAGACTTTGAGTATGATGGACTCACCATTTACTAACTAAGGGGTCTTAATCTCCCTGTGCTTCAGTCTTCTTACTTGTTAAATGGAGATGAAACGAGATAACATAGGTGAGACGCACACCATAAAGGGTAGCAATCATTCTTATGAATACAGATTTCAATGCCTGGAGAGCTCACATCTCAGTGGTAGGAAGGTGACCGTTACTTCTGCTCCGTCTATTTGTTTCCAGCCAGGACTGCAGTAGCTGCTTCCTGGAATCCAAAACCTAATAGAAGGATGACTCTGATCCCTTGTTGCATGTCTTATGTCATATTTATAACAAAGCGAAAACTATTGTGCTCATTAGACTACAGTTTATGCTTATTCTACAGGTTAGGATTTACTGTACCTTATAAGGCAAGACCACACTGCACCTAGAAGTCAGGTTCTCACCACAGACGTGGGCCTCTTCATTTTGTCAATCATATGTTGCATCTGCTGGAGATGAGGAGAAAAGGCCCATTTCGGGCTCCATGGTGGGAGATAGAGCTTCACCAGAACTAAGGGGTGTTTGTATGCTGGGCGGTCAAAAACGGACAAAGTTTACTCAAATATTTCTGGCCCTAAGAACTGGGAAAAATTTTGTGACAGACAGTTTAATATATTGACTTGAATCATATTTGCATTTTACAAAGTGTTTTCACATATATTATCATATTTATCCAAAAGATTGTATAATCCCCATTTTACAGACAGAATCTGAGACTCAACAGGAGAACGTATTTATAACTTTGTATGGTCGTCTATAGAACTTTTGGGGAAATGTTCAGCCTTTAGTACTAGCCCAAAACCTGCGTTTAAGTCCTAGCTCTGCTATGAATTTCTTGTGTGCCCTTGGATAAGTCACTTAAATTTACTTTGTTTCGCTTTCTTATCTATCAGATGATGATGATGTCTAGTTCCATACTTCAAGTTTGTGGGAAGATCAAGGGAAAGAATCCTATTACATGAAATAGACTAGTATATGTTTTTAAATGTGCCTGGACTTTGTTTTAATCAGGGATGGTAAGACACACAGACGTGAAACGCTGTCATGAAGGAAGAAGTTTTTACACTCACAGATCCCTAGAAGTAGGAGGCCTGGTTCCCCACACAGGACCCTGCTGGGAAGCACCAGAATTGGTCAGAAGGCAGAAGGAGTGAGAGGAAAGCACCGTGAGAGCTTTGCTGAGCTGTCTGGTACCCGGCCCTGGGTTGATTAAGGTGGAGGAATATTGGTTTGATGTGCAAAAGCTTGACAAAGGACGTCACTGGGGTGTGTGCTTTGGATTAGCTGATTTGTCTCTGAAAGCTGCACTTGTGTGTTATTTCTAAGAATCTGCTGGCCCCGGGAGGGCAGTCTTCCCCTCCACTCACCTGCCACACCCGAGGCCCTAGATGCCAGAGCATGGAGAATGCAGAAACTAAGAAAAGGCAGTGAGCGCAGTATGAATACGAGATCCTCTGGTGGTGTTTGCGTAGGGAGGTCAGGAAGGCTGTCCCACCTCCCCTTTGTGGCTTCTCATGCTTATCTGATTGTCAATATTTGTCTTCTCGTGGTGAATATTT
Source organism: Hyperoodon ampullatus (assembly GCF_949752795.1). Classification (NCBI taxonomy): domain Eukaryota; kingdom Metazoa; phylum Chordata; class Mammalia; order Artiodactyla; family Ziphiidae; genus Hyperoodon; species Hyperoodon ampullatus. Next base: position 14,680,652 of record NC_136929.1, on the reverse strand, counting down.
TGTGTAGAAAAGGCTCAGGCGTATTTCTCTCCGGGCCCACGGCTCCTCTCTCGCTCATTGCACGTCCGACCGCACGTGCGGCAAGCTGGCGCTCCTGAGTCTCCTCCGCTGCATTCCCTTACAGACTAACTCGCATCCTCAAGGGGATGAAGTCAAGGGACACCTGAGCAAAGAGCATACTGGGATTGGTAGTTTTAAAACTTACTGCCGCTGTGCGTTTTTAAGTAATTCCAGAGCACTTGAGAAAGCAGTATTGCTCTTAGACAAAGCCAGGATAACTGATCTGGATTTCAGGAGAAAATTAAGAATTTTTAAATTCTTTAATTCTTTCTTAAGAAAATTAAGAATTGATGTACAATTAAGTTTTGGCCAGATTTCTGTACGCATTATAGGAAAAACTGATGATCAAAAATTGACAATTTGGGGCTTCCCTGGTGGCGCAGTGGTTGAGAGTCTGCCTGCCAATGCAGGGGACACGGGTTCGTGCCCTGGTCCGGGAAGATCCCACATGCTGCGGAGCAGCTGGGCCCGTGAGCCATGGCCGCTGAGTCTGCGCGTCCAGAGCCTGTGCTCTGCAACAGGAGAGGCCACAGCAGTGAGAGGCCCGCGTACCTCAAAAAAAAAAAAAAATTGACAATTTGGCAAATGGCTATGACACCATATTATGACTATAGAAGGAACCGTGTAAGTAGTTAATTCACTTATTCATTAATGAGCTCCTTTCATCAAAGCAGTCATTAGATTCCCGGCACAGAATATAGGTTCTGGGGGCTCAGTGAGGAAAGCACAGGGGCCTATCTCCGTGCATGTGCTGCTTAGAGGGAGATGATCATTTAGCAAACGATTAGCCCAGAGCGATAAGTGCTATCTGGGGTTAAGTTCAGGGCAGAGGCAGACTTCCCAGAAAAGCCAGTGCTTGAACTGTCTTGAAAGATGGATAGAAGTTCACCCAGGAGAAAGAAAGGGAGGGCATTACGGGTCACGGGACTCATCCTGCTCTACAACTTATTAACTGCGTGACACCAGGCAAAATGCTTAACATATGAGCTCCCCCGTCTGTAAAATGGGAGTAATATTATCTACTTCAGAGGGTGGTGGTGAGGATGAAGTGAGTTAATTTGTGTAGAGCATTCAGAGCAGGGCCTGGCACATACGAGGAAAGACCTCCAAGCGGGAAGGAGCCGAGTGCCTCAGGGACCAGCGAGCACATTGGAAAGACTGCCACGTGGATGTGCGGGAGGAGGTTAAGATGGGGTGCAGGTGCACATAGAGGGGGACTTGCAAAGGGACCTGTAACCTCTATGAGGGGATTTCGACTTTGTCTTAGAGGAGCCGGAAAGCTGTTGAAACATTTTGAGCAGAGAATACCTGATGGGACTTGCATTTCAGAAAGATCCTGCAGTATTTCATGTGAGAACCTGAACCTCATGTGAGGGCAACAGTGGGAACAGACAAGGAAGGTACTCAGAGGTAGAACTGATAAGACGGAGTAACTTGGTGAATCATGATGGATGAAAGGGTCATGGATGCTCCAAGGTTCCTGCCCAGAGACTTGGGGGCAGTGGAAGGGGAAGCTGGCTGCAGAGCAGGTCCCACCCTAAGTTCCATCCCTTCTCCCAGGACAGTATTTTCCAGTACATACCAAGATCTCAAGCAGTCAGATTCTCAACTTAATGTTTGGCTTTAAAAATCAATTGGATAGTTTGACTGAATTTAATTTTTTTTAAACTGTGCTTTTTAGATGTTTAATAAAAAACACCAGGAAAATGTAGGCGCCATAAAGATTAATGCAATCTGAAGTGCCATTAATAGCATAAGAACATCCGAATTAGGAGGGTAATACCTCCCTGCTCCCCATATTCGGTAGTCAAATTCCATAAGGCTAGTTTGGGCACCATATTTGAAGGAACATGAATACAAACCACATTCATTGATGTGAGAGGAGGGTAACTAGGAAGATGGGAGGTCTTGAAATAAATTCACATGGGCAATTGTTTCACCTGGAAAAAAGAAAAAGAATATGGTGGGTAAGGGTGTGAGAGGGATGGAGGAATGGGAAGAAGATGAGTAGGACCACTGGGTAGACGTTACGAAGGAATCAGATTTAGGGGCTCTCTGAAGAAGGAATTTCTATCAGAGTTGCCCAACAATGGAACAGGCTGTCCCACAAAGAACTGACTAGAAGTATCTAGAGGAGGCTGATGATCCTCTGCTGAAAAGGTGGTAGAAATAATTCCCGCATTGGCCGGGAAGACAGACTAGGTAACCTCTAAAGTCATATCCAGTTTGAGATCTGAGATTCTGTGAATATATAAAAAGAAAAAGAAATATTTAAACATCAATATTCCTGATTTGCATATTGACTTAAATATTTTTGGACAACTCATGGGCTCCATGCTGGTTGCTTGGGAACAAGGCAATAAAAAGACCTGTCTCCGCCCGGGAGATGTTCACAGGCTAGAAGTTAAAGTAGTAAAAGTCATAATACACATGTTATATTAATGTTATTATATTTAAATCAATATATTAATGTATGTTAGAATCAATGTAGTAAATATGCAATTCTCTATCTTGAACTGATATTTTAAAAGGTCCTAAGCAAACCCAAGGGATGTGCCCCCTAACCCTTGCCAGGGAAGGAATGACTGCTTCTAAATCCAGGCATAGAGCTAAGTGCTGCTGGGCTGGGGCGAATACGAGAGGACAAATCCTGCCTTTAACTGGATATCTTTGGATCAATATTTTTCATTTATACAAACCAAATATAGTCCATGTATCATAAGCAGACCAGTCACCCTACTGGGAGACAGATTTTCTCCAGAACACAAAATGTGACGTTTGGCAAGATGGGCAGGGGAAACAGAGGCTATTTTCTCCCTGACTTCAGCAGATGCTCTCATTTGTGCCCAGCCAGCAAACCTCCAGCCAGTCGTGTCTGGGGACTCCAGCCTGCCCTGTAGGACTCCCCACGAAGCTGATTCTCTATTGCAGGGGTCAGGACCCTTCCTTGGCCCTGTGCCCTGGCTCTGTGCTCTTCCTGCTTTGCTCAGCCTCCTAGCTCCTGGAAATCAGCTGATGCCCACTCTCCTGCTGAAACCTGGACCTCAGACTCTCACTTTGTTCTGCCGGCTGAAGTCTGGGCTCCAGGCAGTACATCTGTCTTATGGCTGTCCTACTCGCTAATCCCAGCCTGCTTGGCCGTTCAGTCCTGACCCAATGCCTGCTCTCAACTCTGAGCTCCAGACCTGGCTGGTCTGCCCTCTGGCTCACCCACATCCTCTGCTCTGAATTCTGCTTCCTCACCAGCACATGCTCTTCTCCCACCCTGTGCCTTGGGAAGGACTGTTCTGCAAGCTGTGAGAACTGGGGGGGACGGGAGAGGGCGAGGGAAGGAGTGAAACAGGAATCACATCCACAGCCCAACTGATAAAGAGAATGCAGTGGGTGGTGGTCTTGGTAGGTGACAGAGCCACAGAGAGGAGCCCGCAGACGCTATGAGAGAATTATCTGGAATCCATTTATATCATCTGGGAAAATACCCACGTTATCCTACTGACTCCCTCTATCCCAGATTCAAGTCAGTACTGGGAGGGTTTGGAGCCTGAGAGAGCTTAGCGCCCTCCGCAGGGAAATTCCTGTTCCAGCTGCAGCTCCTACGCTGTCCTGTAGCGGGGTCAGCAGGTTCTCAGTGAGCAGTACCCCAGCCTCTGCCTTGCAGGGTTCTTTCTGCTTCTGCTTCCTGCTTCTTCGTTAATCCCTCCTGGGAGTGCTGGGGGTGAGGGTGAGGTGTGCCTTTGACCAAGGTGGTGAGCCATGCAGCTTGTGCTCCAATTACACTACAATCATAAAACACATTCACACCAGAGTGTTCACACCCTGTGGGCACACGCATGTACACAGACGCAGCTGGTTCTACAGCTAACTACACGTCCATACAAACTCTCACCATGCAGACGCCTCTACACATCACACCCACACGGGCAACTTCACCACGTAGACATCTCCCACATCTCCCACACCATAGTCATCAGAGTCAAAAGACAGACTTAGAGACCAAGATTATCACAGACAGGAATGTGGACCCACTGAACAGAAACAGTTGAAGATCCCCGCTCCTCACGCCATAGTAGGAAATAATTCACATGGATCGGGGGTCAGCACAGAAAATTTAGCTCCCTGCCTCATCCTCCAATGCCTCTCACAGGCCTATGGAGCGCCTAGAAATAACGTTTCATCACAATGTCATCTTCATCTACCAGGTCCTACTTTAAATCATCTGACCTCCTTCCAGGTCTTCCAACTTCCTAAGTATTCCCTTGGGTGAAACTTGGTGTCTGGCACACTGTAAATACTCCATAAAGATCAGTTTCCTTCTTTCTTCCCTCTAGAGCGCAGACCTTGAAACCTGACTTTCAACAGTTTCCCTACCTGTAAAATGAGCATGATAATAATATCTCCCTTATGAAAAAGATTAAATAAGCTAATAAATGAGTTTGCAATTATTGTGGTTGTTTTCTCCAATGCAAATTCTAGCCTTCAAGACTGTTTTGAATCCTGATTTGGTCATCTTTGTATTCACCAACCTCCCAGTCTAGCATCACCCAAAAGCCTTCAGCAAACTCCCTGTGATCTCTGTGGAATTCCTCCTATAGAGGTAAAGACATCTTCCACCCAGTCGCACACTTGTCCCCAGATCTCCAAATCCAAGAGGATGCTGCACACATTTCTCCTCCTTGCTTTTCCCAAACTGCTGAGCCCACACCTTCTCAGCTGCCAAATCCTGCAGAATCTGCCTGCCCAGCCTCCCATTCTCCCTGCGGGGAGGTCTGCCTTTCCTGTGGCTCAGCCTATGGCTTACCATAGATTGGGATCAAATAGCAGGAAGACATTTTCCGCTCTTTGAACTTGCTCTAATCAAGGCTATCCAGCACTGCCAGAACACACTTGCAAAACAGAGCTTCCTCCAGTTTAATTCTATGCTTTTTTTTGGGGGGGGGCTGCGCCGTGTCTTATTTGTGCCACGTGGGATCTTCGATCTTCGTTGCAGCATGTGAGATCTTTAGTTGTAGCATGTGGGATTTTTAGTTGTGGCGTGCAAACTCTTAGTTGCAGCATGTGGGATCTAGTTCCCTAACCAGGGATAGAACCCGAGTCCCCTGCATTGGGAGTGCAGAGTCTTAGCCATTGGACCACCAGGGAAGTCCCTGATTCTGGGCTTTATTCAGCCCATTTAGAGAGCACTCCCTCCGCACCAGGCACCACTGGACACAGAATCTCGCCTCCTCCCCAGTGACCCTCTGCATGGGGCGCTGCTGTAACCAGGCCTGTTCTACAGGTGGAGTAACCAGCGCTTGGAGGAGTTTCGTAACTTGCTCAATTTCTTGGTGAAGGTGGTGGCCATGGCAAGATTCATGACAGACGGTGTGACTCCTGAATCCAAACACCTGATCGAAGGACTCCCCGCGGCCGCTTCCCAGCGAGAGGAATGCATCGCAGCAGTCCCGACTTGCCTTTCTCGTCCCCCTGCTTCCAGCAACCTGGACTTTGTGCTGAACCTCTTCCCTAGTCTGTACCTCTGCTCACACCGTGTGGGGCAAATGCTTTTCTTCAGCACCCCCATCTCTCTCCTCCTTCCAGCTCCACCTCCAGTGCCATCTCTGCTGCAAAGCCTTTTCAACCTTCCAACCAGATAGGACCGTTGTCTCCATTGATTCCCCCCATAGCGCTTTGTACTTTTCTTTCTGTGATTTTGTTTTTCTGGCTTGGATTGTGGTTACTTGTGTACTTGTCCTTTCCCACCTCTAGGTTATAAGCCCCGTGAGGACAGGGATTGAACAATTTCTTCCTATCTCTTTCCCAGAAGATAAAATCCATGAAGCCCATGCTCTATAAGGTGTATGTTGAATTAGTGAGTTTTTTTATTGAGATGAATGAATGGGAGCAAGTATGGGACCATAGGGCGTGGTTCACTATCCGTGGTGCCATCACTGAGCCTGTCTGCATGGTGACCAGGCCCGTGTCTCTCCTTCTTGTCCAGCAGCACAGCATGATAGAAGTTTTGAAGCATCCTAGTAACCTCGTCAAAAGAGAAATTGTCTAAAATGATGTTTCTTGCTCTTAGGGAATCATGCTGCTTCCTACTGTGAGCTTCTTGCTTTACTAAGAGCTATACAACCATCCCTTTAATGATCCATTCTAGAATTTATCTGGAGTTTGCTTCCAAGCATACTAATGGCAATTTCTGAAATGTACCCTTTTGAAATTTGGGGCATTTCCTTGACCCCAGCCCTTCTCCCTGGTCACTGCCTTCATTCTAAGATCACATCTGGCCCTTTCATTCAGATGTTAACATTATGAAAAATCTTAGGCACCATTCACAGTGGTCCCTTTGGGCCTTAGAAGACGGCTTGTCTTTGAAAGGGGCAATGGAGAAATCAGAATGTGATAAGAATGGCTCTGATTGTTCGGATTACCCTAACAGACTCACTCTCTGAGGACTTTCTATCCTCTGCGTGGTTGTGGGCTGAGTCCTTCTCTTGGTAATCAATGACTCTGAGATACAGATGTAGCTGTTGGTCTTGTCTGTGAATCATCCAGCCATGCGTGACCACAGCCAGCAGAAAATAGAGCTCTGCGTCTCCTCATCCGATCGACTCCGAAGAGGGGCTGGGCGGCGTGGCCATTTCTGTGAGGGTTTACTTTCTTCATGTTATAAGCAGCTGGGTAAAAAGGGCAGGGTGAGCATAAAGCGCCATTCACTGCAAACAGACCAAATTACACGCCATAACCTTCTCAAGATAGCTTGGTACCACTTGGGTTATCTGTGTTACAAAACATGTCTGAGGATAACTGCTTTGGAAATAGTTGTTCTTTCACGGGTCTTTATTTTAACTCAAATAGTTGAGATGAGGAGTGGAAATCATTTTCCAACAGTAAGTTATTTCCTTCCTGAATATTTTTCCTGTCAGGATTTTCCCTTTGTTCCCTGTTCCCTGACCACACACACCCGACAACTCAACTGTGCTTCATTAGCTTCTTAAAATATTTGTAATTATCTTTCATTATTAACTTAATTGACAGGCCTTCTCTTCCTAAGAATCCTAAATCTGGATTCTTCCCTTAATCAGCCTGCAATCTTTTTTTAAAACTTTTTTTTAATGTTTTTTTTCTTGTCATTTTATTTTATATTGGAATATAGTTGGTTAACAATGTTGTTTTAGTTTCAGGTGTACAGCAAAATGATTCAGTTATACATGTATTATTCTTCAAATTATTTTCCCATTTAGGCTGTCACATAATATTGAGTAGAGTTCCGCGTGCGGCACAGTAGGTCCTTGTTGGCTGTCCATTATAAATACAGCAGAGTGTAAATGTCAATTCAAACCCGCAGTCCCTCCCTCCTCCACACCCTTCCCCTCTGTTAACCATAAGTTCGTTCTCTAAGTCTGTGAGTCAGTTTCTAAATAAGTTCATTTGTATTTTTTTTTTTTAGATTTCACATATAAGCCATACCCTATGATTCTGTCTCTCTCTCTCTGACTTACTTCACTCAGTATGACAATCTCTAGATCCACCCATGTTGCTGCAAATGGCATCACCCTGATACCAAAAGCAGATAAAAATACCACAAAAAAGAGAAAATTACAGGCCAATATCACTGATGAACATAGACACAAAAATCCTCAACAAAATACTAGCAATCTGAATCCAACATTACATTAAAAGGATCATAAACTATGATCAAGTGGGATTTATCCCAGGGATGCAAGGATTTTTCAGTATCTGCAAAGAGTGTTCTGCCTATGTTTTTCCTCAAGAGTTTTATGGTTTCCGGTCTTACATTTAGGTCTTTAATACATTTTGAGTATAAGATTTAATGCAGGGCTTCCCTGGTGGTGCAGTGGTTTGAGAGTCCGCCTGCCGATGCAGGTGACACGGGTTCGTGCCCTGGTCTGGGAAGATCCCACATGCCGTGGAGTGGCTGGGCCTGTGAGCCATGGCCGCTGAGCCTGCGTGTCCGGAGCCTGTGCTCTGCAACGGGAGAGGCCACAAAACTGAGAGGCCCGTGTACCACAAAAAAAAAAAAAAAAAAGATATAATCCAATCCTGTCTTATATCTTATACTTTTTATTTTATTTTTTTCTATGCGTAAAAGTTATGCTCTACACTACTCAGTCTATGTGAACAAATGCTATATCTTTACATTTCTGCCCCAGTTCAAATGGAATCCAGGCAGAAACTCCAGGCTTTTCCGCGGGCCCCTGCCCTAAATATCTCCGAGCTTCCTGGCAATGCTTGTAATGATCTCATTTCTTACTTGCTATTGTCTCAGGGGAGAACTCAGGTTCTTCTCAACAGGGCTCAAGTCCCACCACCACCGACACCACCACTGCTCCACCTCAAACTCCATCAGCCTTTCCTCTAAGTAAACACACAAGGAGAGTAAAAGCAATGTTTTCTATGCAAACATATCTTCTAGAAAAGACTCCTAGGCATACCTCTCCCAACAACACCACTGTGTACAATCTCCTCCCACCTAGAAATCCAGTGCCCTCATTTCTCCTCAAGGTCATATTCCACCATTGCTGGCCTCTGCGTCCACCCTGTCTCCTTTTCCCTCCCTCCCTGTGTCACCTGCAGATACACTTGTCCCAAGGGTCCCAAGACAGAGACAATTTCAATTCACCTATGGATAGGTGTTTCCCACAAAATACCCACAGTCAGGATGGCCAAGTCAGGATACGTTTTGATGTTGGTGCCACATTGGACCAAGACCTTGTCCCCTCCAACAATTTGAAGAAAATTGATGCTGAGACCATATTGCTGATCAGGCTCTCCTCCTTCTCTCTCCTCCCTTTTATGGGGTTGATGGCAGGGTGGGAAGGGAAGTGCTGTCCTTTCTACACTTTGGCCTCATCTTAGAGGTTCAGTGGAGATGGTAGTAGAGCAGGTGGTGTGTGAGGATGGAAAAATGGAAGTGGGGTCTGGGGGATGATGTTAGTGTCTTAGTGCCTTTCAGAAAATTTGACTCCCATGAAAACTTGTGAATATGAATAGATGTTGAGGGCAAAGATGCTGTCCAACTCTATAGGATATGTAATAATTACATGTAATGCAAAAGGACATTTGGGGGCCTAATTCTACTCCCTACTTTGCAATAAAGTTTGAATTCCAAGCCTCCAAGTCCAGTTAAAGAACAATGCCCCTTTACAGAAATCAATGGCTAGTGGACTTTTTCTGCTAGTGGGACTAGGCCATTCTCTCTACAGTTTGCTCTGTACTGACCAATCCCTGGAGCCACAGAAGAAGATGAACATTCCTATTTCTAGAGGCTTTGATGATTCCTAAGCTCATCCTGTCTTCTTATACAACCTTTTGTGGTCCTCAGAGCCTGTGTCTCATTCTGGTTTCCAGAAAACAGACAACAGTGACAGCTGCAGGCAGGCAGTGGCCCCCTTGTTACTAGAAAGGCACCTCTCTTCTCCCCTCAGGGACCAGCAAAACCAAGGGCCTCCGAGAAAGTGGTTCCCTTGAGTTCTTCTGCCTCCAGACTCCACTGGTTCTCATCCCCTTCATGAAGCCCATGATAACTTCCCCGTTTCCCAGGGAATCTGCTTCCACGGCCTCATGCAACTCTCTTATGGCATTTGTTACTGTCCACTCTGTTTTTTGGTTTTGGACAGTGGTGTGTTGGTAAATGTTAACAACCAGTGCTCCAAAAAAAATGTGAGTATAAATAGAGATATAATGGTATAGATGCATATACACATATGCACATGTATGCACATGTAAATACATATGTATGTTTATGAGCTATTTTTACTGATATAAAGAATACATAGCACACAATTTACAAATAGTAATAAGATGCACAGTATTCTTTATCATAAATTACATGTAGCCAATTGATTCTCAAAGAATGCTTTTAGCTGAATTTTTGTATTCATGGCCAGCTAATTGTTGCAATTGATGAACAAGTGTAATTCCTACATGATCATTGCCTGATACATAACAAGTCATGTGAAAGCAAAACAACAAAGAAGCATGTTGGTATATCACTTGATAGTCAATGACACAAATGACCTCTTTGGATAATAGTTTTGAAGATTGGAAGAATATTTCCTCAAATTTTTTGTGCTATTCACAGTGTAATGGCTTAGACATGACATCCTTTTCAGTTTAATCTACATTTTAAACATTTTCTACATCATTTTCTTAAATCTAGAAAACAAAAGGATGAGCAAAGTCCCAATTTGTAGCATTTGCCAGTTTCTGTGGTGTAAATGGTGTAAACCCTTCTACTATGGCAATTTCAAGCTACTAATGTTATGTCACTGAATGAGGAGTTGGGAAAATATGCACACTAGCGCACAATTATACAGATACAGTCAACCTAAGATCCTCAAGAGCACAGATAATTTAGGATGTGTTATGTTTTGAGTATTTATTACCTTTGTTTTCAATATGATTTATTTAATTGTAAATTTAACCTTTTTTAAATGGCTGTGTTTAAACACTGGCTTAGCAATTGGCTCTCGAGACCTGATAGGAGCCAGAGTAAGTCAGCCGTGGCACAGCACTGGTTATGGATGGATGGGCTCTATCTCCCCTGCTAGACCACAGATCTAGAAGGACAGGCTCCAATATCCAGTTGCCTTTTTTTTCACAGCAGCAGCTTATACGTATCAGATATGACATGAAGATGTGGAAGACAGAGAGAAAATGTTTCCTCCTTTGGATCCACCTCATAGGTTATTAGACTTTCCCTCTCACTACTTTGTTTCTTACTATAACCTGCACATTTGTTTCATTTTTCCTGTTACATATTAGCTTCTTATAGCTGGGAACTCAGACTTACCCATGGTCCTGGACTCTTGGGAGTGAGGGCATATAATTAGACCTCCCCATTCCTTGATCTTTCCTGTGATGGACAGTTTACCTTTGTCCAGTCGTAATTCACCTCACTTACTATTGTTCTAATTCCTCCCTATTCAGAAACCCTGCTAGTTCTACTTTTCACATTTGATATGCATCGGTTCCTTTCTCTTACCTTTGCTCCAAATCTCCTCTTGGAACTGAGATTGCATGGTCTTTGAGAGCTCATATCTTATCCTTTTCATCTTTATAATACCAACAAGTAGCTGAGTACTAGGAAAACAAGGCAGATTCAGTAAAAGACACTAGCTGGATGGATGAATGAAGTACATTAGAGGAAAGCTAGGGATTGCAAGAGTCACTGATGAAACAAGGAAGTTCTCTTTCTTTGGTCTTTAGCACTGGAGCCAACATTTCTTTTATCCAGAGAAGGAGAAACATTCATTTCCTCATTCATTCACTCTACAGATACTAATGGAGCCCCTTCATGTACTATTCATTGTTTAGGCACTGGAGACACAACAGAAAACAAGGCAAAGATTCACTAACACCATATGTAAAAATAAGCTCAAAATGGATTAAAGACCTAAATGTAAGACCGGAAACCATAAAACTCCTAGAGGAAAACATAGGCAGCACACTCTTTGACATAAATCATAGCAATATTTTTTTGGATCTGTCTCCTAAAGCAAGGAAATAGAAGCAAAAATAAACAAATGGGACCTAATTAAACTCAAAAGCTTTTGCACAACAAAGGATATCATGGACCAAACAAAAAGACAACCTACTGAATGGGAGAAAATAATTGCAAATGATATGACTGATAAGAGGTTACTATCTAAAATACATAAACAGCTCATACAACTCAACATCAAAAAAAAAAAAAAAAAGAAACAAACAACCAGATTAAAAAAGGAGCAGAAGAAATGAATAGACATTTTTTCAAAGAGTACATGCAGATGGCCAACAGGCACATGAAAAGATGCTCAACATCACTAATCATCAGGGAAATGCAAATCAAAATGACAATGAGATATCACCTCACACCTGTCAGAATGGTGATCACGAAAAAGAACACAATAAATGTTGGTGAGGATGTGGAGAAAAGGGAACCCTCTACACTGTTGGCAGGAATGTAACTTGATGCAGACACTATGGAAAATAGTATGGAGATTTCTCAAAAAACTAAAACTATAACTACCATATGACCCAGCAATTCTAGTCCTGAGTATACATCTGAAAGAAACAAACACACACACACACCCAATGTTCATAGCAGCATTATTTACAATTGCCAAGATATAAAAGCAACCTAAGTGTCCATCAACAGATGAATGGATAAGGAAATGTGGTACATATATACACAAAATGGAATACTACTCAGCCATAAAAAAGAATGAAAATTTGTCATTTGCAACAACATGGATGGACTTGGAGGGCGTTATGCTAAGTGAAATAAGTCAGACTGAGAAAAACAAATATTATATATCATTTATATATAGAATCTAAAAATACAACAAACTATTGAATATAACAAAAAAGAAACAGACTCACAAATAGAGAGGACAAACTAGTGGTTACCAGTGGGGAGAGAGAAGCGGGGAGGGGTGATATAGAGGTAGGGGGTTAAGAGGTACAAACTATTATGTATAAAAGAAGCTACAAGGATATATTGCACAACACAGGGAATATAGGCAATATTTTATAATAACTATAAATGGAGTATAACCTTTAAAATTGTGAATCACTATATTGTACACCTGTAACTTACATAATATTGTATATTAACTGTACTTCAATTAAAAAAAAAAAAGAAAATGAGGCAAAAAAAAGTCCTTGCTCACGGGGCTTCCCTGGTAGCTCAGTGGTTGAGAGTCCATCTGCCAATGCAGGGGACACGGGTTCGTGACCCGGTCTGGGAAGATCCCACATGCCGCAGAGCGGCTGGGCCCGTGAGCCATGGCCGCTGGGCCTGCGCGTCCGGAGCCTGTGCTCCACAACAGGAGAGGCCACAAGAGTGAGAGGCCTGCGTACCGCAAAAAAAAAAAAAAAAAAAAAAAAAAAAAAGTCCTTGCTCTCGTGGAGCTTATGTTCTAGTGGGAAGAGGAGGAAATGGGGAGCACAATGGACTGAATGCTTGTGTCCCCCCCAACCCAAATTCATATGTTGAAATTCTAACCCCCAATGTGATTGTGTTAGGAGACGGGGCCTTTGGGAGGTGATTAGTGCCTTTATAAAAGGGACCCCAGAGAGCTCTCCCCCTGTCTCCACCATGTTGGAACACAGTGGGGAGTTGACAGTCCACTACCATGAAGAGGGTCCTCACCAGAATCCGACCATGCTGGTGCCCCTATCTCAGACTTCCAGCCTTCAGAACTGTGAGAAATACATTTCTGTTGTTTATAAGTCTCCCAGTCTGTGGTACTTTTTTATAGCAGCCCAAACTGACTAAGACACGGGGGCTTGGGGAACAGCCCTCAAATGCCATTTATATAATAACCATCCTTTCTGGATGAATGTTTATCAGCCTCATCTCCCTAAACCTGTATTACTAGGTCAGCCTTTTTTTTTTTCCCTCTCCACATCCTTGTAAAATGTTTACAAGCTTCCCAACATTTTCACACAGTCCATAATACACAGACACCATTTATCCAAGCCTAGGATTCCTTGTGGGTTGGGGGAGGAATCAAGGGATAGGGATGAAGACGAGATGGAGAGATGTTAATAAAATGATCACCACTGAAGGGAAAAGCTGTGAAAGATGCTGGAAGGGCAGGAGAGGCCACAGAATATCTCTTCAGTGGAATGCCAGATTATGATCTCTGCAGGGTTGTTTTATCCTCTAGAGCTGAGCACCTTTGTTTTTCACTAAGCTATTTTACAACTCTGTTAAGGTAGAAGTTAACTTGTAGAAAACTAATAGTGATACAAATGATTCCTGTTCACAGCAGTGCAAATGATCGCGATGGAAAGGAATTTGTCAGGGAGAGACTATAAAAACTAATTGTAATATCTTACTGATTCCATCATGAATGAATAATAGTTAATAATAAATATGTCATGAATTAATAATGACCATTTATTATTTGCATGAGTGTCATGACTTTACCTTTTTAAAAATTACCCTCTAATGCTACATTGCTGAGTTGCTTTTAGATTACAGTCCCTATATCACTTCTGCTTACTTTGTTCATTCAGCTTATAAAGAAAAGTGTTTAAATTTTATTAATACTGTAATTGATTTTCTTTGACCATTCTCTGAATATTGTTCAGAAGTAAATAACTTTCATAAAGGCAAAGGATTTGCTATCAAAGGAAACCAAGAGTTCCAGATGAGTAGTCAATAGCACCAAGGACTGGAGATGGTTCTATCACATGCGCCCCTTTTGCACAGGTGGTTGGGAGCCACTCAGAAGATAGGAGGAAGGGAAAAGGAATCAGGGCCTGGTGACTGCTTGACAGAGGAGGGGGCTTTTAGGCCAGAACACATTGAAGTGTTTGAGGCATTAAGTGCTTAGAAAAGAAGACCAAAAAAAAAAATATATGTTGGTCAAATACCATCTTATTCTAAATAGCAGCTGAGTGTTAGCTAGAAAAAAAAAGAGGGGGGGAAGAATTTGTGAAGGGAACTGGAAGCAACCAGAAATGGGGAAAAGACAAGCAACTCTAAGGATTCCGTGATGCTACAATTCAGAGCTTTTAGCAGTTCAGTTCCTGCCAAGTATTTATCTGATTGGAAGGAAAAAGACCGCCTATGGGTTCAGGGATACAAAAGAGAAATACCTAATTTATGCTTGTTCCACTGATCAGAGATTATAAGCTGCTTGTGCAGGACTGAGGCCTCCACAACCTGTTTGTTTGGCTGGTTGGCGTTTCTGAAATGTTCTGAACATAAATGCTTTTAGACAGGGCATGCCCTCCGATGACAGGCCCCCTTCTCTCTGCAACAGCCCATAGGGCCTCCTTCAGTTATGTTACCCGTGGAAATATTTGAGTTTGCACCCTTGACTAATAGTCATATCTTTAAGCAGTTTTTGAAACCATTTACACAGATTCAATGGTGGGATTCAGTGTTAGGATCCCCATCTTTTTTTTTTTTTTTGCGGTATGTGGGCCTCTCACTGTTGTGGCCTCTCCCGTTGCGGAGCACAGGCTCCGGATGCGCAGGCTCAGCGGCCATGGCTCACGGGCCCAGCCGCTCTGCGGCATGTGGGATCCTCCCGGACTGGGGCACGAACCCGTGTCCCCTGCATCGGCAGGCGGACTCTCAGCCACTGCGCCACCAGGGAAGCCCAAAGGATCCCCATCTTATAGAAAAGGAAACAAACCTATAGAGCTTAATGACATTGCTCAAGATCACACAACTTGTAAGTGACAGATGCAACCTCTGAGCCCAGGCCGGTGGGACCACACAGTCCGTCCCGGCTCCTCCCATGTCCCCTGCAGGGCCCAGGAGGTCTCACCTGCCCAGAGATTTGACTCCCCGGTTGAGTCTGTGTGGTCCCTCCAGGGCCCCGCAGCCCCTTTGCTCTCTATTGAGCCTTGACTCGGATACTTCCTTCTGCAGGGTAGCCCCTGAGAGCCCCACGTTGGCAGGAGGACACCCTTGCCCTGTTCTGGCAGCTTCTCCCTGCAGCCATCTCCCAGGGGTGGGGTCAGGCCAGGTTACAAGCAGAACTCATGACAGAAGCAGGAAGCAGTGTGAGCTCGTGGTCAGCGCCTTCCTCTGACCGGGCGACCTCCCTCTCTTCTCCCTGATGCTTCCTGCTGCTCGGGGCAGCGCCTCTCCACGCTCCCCCGTTACAAGTGCTCCTGTAACTCTGCTGTGGGTCCGAATCACCAGGGGAGTGGTTAGAATGCAGATTCCTAGGCTCCAGCCCCAAGGATTCTGATCCAGGGGGTCACACACATGGGGCCTGGGAATTTGAAGTTTTAACAAACAACCCAGCGATTTCTGATGCAGGGGTCCTCTGAACACACTTTGAACAGACCTGCCACTCACCTCTGTGGGCCCCGGGTCAAGAGTATAAATGAAAGCCCATATGTTTAAAAGTTATAAATCCAGCTAACGAATTGTCAAGTGAACCTTCGTAACTACCTGGCAGGCTGGGATTCCTGGACTCTGGAGCTCCAAGCCGGAAGGTAGGACAGCAGAGAGAGCACTGCCCCAGCCCCCAGCCCTCCCCCTGCTCTTCCCCCCACCCCCGACTCTGACCCGCTTTGTGCCGTGAGGAATCTGCTGCTCAAGCAAGAGCACACCCAGCCTTCAAGTCCAAGCTCAGGCCACCCTCTTCCCACCCCATAAACAGCTGTGTCTTGACCACCTGTCGGGTTAGGAGATGGGCCCCAGGGAGGGAGAAGGCCTGCATTGGTGCTTGGAGCAGGGATTCTAGGGTTTAGGTGCTCAGAGCATGGCCTGGGGGGGTCTCCAGGTGG
The DNA here is from genome assembly GCF_949752795.1 of Hyperoodon ampullatus. Taxonomy (NCBI): domain Eukaryota; kingdom Metazoa; phylum Chordata; class Mammalia; order Artiodactyla; family Ziphiidae; genus Hyperoodon; species Hyperoodon ampullatus. The sequence goes on along the minus strand of NC_136929.1, from coordinate 14,664,341 downwards.
ATGTACCCCCTTGTCCTCTCTGGCTGCCTGCCTTGGGGTGGGTGCAACCAGAGGATGACCTGAGCAGGGCCCTCTAAACCAGAGCTTCTCAAAGTTTAATGTGAGTAGGACTCACCTGGGATCTGAAGATTCTGAGTCAGTAGGTCTGGGGTAGAGACCAAGATTCCCCGTTCCTAACAGCCTCCCAGGCAAAGCCGAGGCTGCTGGTCCACAGGCCACGCTTAGAATAGGCAAGCTCTAGGGCACGGTGGGCGGAGTTTTTCTGCAAAGGGCCGGGCAGTACATTTCCAGGCTTTGCCGGACTGTGGTCTCTGCAACTCCTCAGCTCTGCTGGTGTAGCACAAACGTGCCCTTAGACAAATGTCAGTCAATGAGCGTGGCTATGCTCCAGTGAAACCTTATTTCTGGACAATGAAACTCGAATTTCATATAATTCTCCTGTGGCACAAAATATTCTTCTTTGGATTCTTTCATCCTTTTAAAAATGTAAAAACTGGGCTTCCCTGGTGGCGCAGTGGTTGAGAGTCCGCCTGCCGATGCAGGGGACACGGGTTCGTGCCCCGGTCCGGGAAGATCCCACATGCCGCAGAGTGGCTAGGCCGTGAGCCATGGCCGCTGAGCCTGCGCATCTGGAGCCTGTGCTCTGCAACGGGAGAGGCCACAACAGTGAGGGGCCCGCGTACCGCAAAAAAAAAAAAAAAAAGTAAAAACTGTTCTTAGCTCACGGGCCATAAGAAGCAGATAGTGGACCAGACATGGGCCCAAATCTCTTAAAAGTGAAGAATGCTTTAACATAACCACAATACCAACATCACACCAAAAATTAGCAATAATTCTTTAATATCATCAAATACCTTTTCAGTGCTTGAATTTCTAATTGTCTCATGGTAGATTCAACCCCATTCTTAACTATATAATCAGTGTCTAATCTGTCCTTTTATCCTTTCCCTGTCCCCAAGCAGCTCAGTTGTCTTGCACCCCATGGATGTTGTAATACATTTCACCAATAGATGGCACTATAATCATGACATTTGCTGACTCCACATAGCATTTACACAAGAGAAAACATCAGTTGTATGCAATTTGCGATTATAGGTGAATATATGAACACGAAAATTGAAAATAGCCTGTTTCCTCTGTGTAACATGTGATAAACCTCAATACATTCCAATTTCCGGAAAAAAATATTTATGTTAAACAAACTTCAAATTTTTTTTTTTTTTTTTGCAGTATGCGGGCCTCTCACTGTTGTGGTCTCTCCCCTTGCGGAGCACAGGCTCCGGAGCACAGGCTCCGGAGCACAGGCTCAGCGGCCATGGCTCACGGGCCTAGCCGCTCTGCGGCATGTGGGATCTTCCCAGACCGGGGCACGAACCCGTGTCCCCTGCATCGGCAGGCGGACTCTCAACCACTGTGCCACCAGGGAAGCCCAAACTTCAAATTTTTTTTAAGAGAACATAGGAAGCCCATGTATGGAGGCTTACGTTTACTATATCAACACTTTAAATGTTAAATAATGGAGGCCTGTATGTCTTTATATTCTTCTGCTTAAGAAAAACGCAAATCGATTCTATTTGCACAGTTGATCTATGTGTTAAATACCCATTACAGATATTCTATCTGAATTGTATTAAGTGTTCCTACCTCTGAATAAAACAGTTTCTTTTCCAAACTTGCTCTAGCCTGTTCTGAAGAACAAGGAATCAGGATGTGAGATTTGGATGGAATCGTTAAGGCCATCTAGTCGATCCCCCTCAGCTAACAGCGGACTGAAGTCTCAGTATGAAATCACACAGCAGAGTGATGGTTTTCTGTGCAATTTGCCATCTTTCTGCCAGCGATACCCCTTCTCCCCTCCACCCCTACCCTGCAATAAGTGTAAACTATTAAAAATATCTAACTAGTCAATAATAATGAAACATTTCATTTTAATGCAGATATTTTATATTTATGAGATATATGCCAATATTTCATGAAATATTTAGTGTAGGTATTTTATTTGCACAAAATCCAAATTGTGCAGTTAATCCTCCCCTTTTGTCCTTTAAATATATTCAGCCAAGATTTACTGGGTCCTGCTATGGACAAACAAGATCTTGCGTTCTTGCTCAGCTGGGTCTTCCATTTGAGTTCACATCTTGTAATTTCCTAGAAAGAAGTTAAAATAACTTTAGGAAATCAGCCTGCATTATATTTCTAAGGGACAGCATATACGGCTCTTTCCAGCGGATGACACTAATTCTGAGTGTCATTTGTTATCCTCTCCTCCTATATTCAAATGAACACAACACTGGAATGTCCTTTCTGTTCTGAAAATCAAGTCCTCTGTGCAGGGCAGGTCCTAAACTTTCCCCTTGACAGTTAGCTCTCCCCGGATTTACACAAAGACCACCTTCCTCATCGTAGATCTTCCCCGTGTTTTACACTATCCGGGTTATTCTTCTGCCTGCAGCGCCTCTCACCGTCCTCTTGGAAGCAACCCTCTGCTCCGCCTGCATCGCTTCACTTCTCTTGGGCACGCCTACCAAGCCTCCCCTACACAAGCTTCTGACTCCCACCTGGAAACAAGCATGCAGTCTCACCTGTAGCCCCTTTCAAGTGTATTTTGTGAAGGATTCATAAGTGTGTGTGTGGGTGTTCCATAGTCAAAAAAAGGTTGAGAAGCAATTGGTTAAACAGATTTAAATAGCTTTCTTTACTGCAGGACTTTTCACAGCCTTTGATTTCCTAATAGACATTGTGAGTCCTTTAAGATACGGAGTGAGTACAGAGCATTTTCTAAATAGATTTGATTAAAGAGCATCCTCCTAGGGCTTCCCTGATGGCGCAGTGGTTGAGAGTCCGCCTGCTGATACAGGGGACATGGGTTCGTGTCCCAGTCCAGGAAGATCCTATATGCCGCGGAGCGGCTGGGCCCGTGAGCCATGGCTGCTGAGCCTGCACGTCCGGAGCCTGTGCTCGGCACTGGAGAGGCCACAACAGTGAGAGGCCCGTATACCACAAAAATAAATAAATAAAATAAAATAAAGAGCATCCTCCTGTATTAGCTTGAGCCGCTATTAAAAAAAAAACCAAAAAACCATAGACGGATGGCTTAAACAACCGACATTTATTTCCTCCAATTCTGGAGGTTGGGAAGTTCAAAATCCAGGTGCTGGCAATTTTGGTTCCTGGTGAGGGCCCTCTTCACAGCTTGTAGACGACCACCTTCCTGCTGTGTTCTCACAGGGCAGAGGGAGAAGAAACAAGCCTCATCTAAAGCTAATTACCTCCCAAAGACCCCTCTCCAAACATCATCCCACTGAGGGTTAGGGCTTCAACATATGAATTTGAGCGTAATAACTGTCGACTTAAAAAAACGCACATCCTGAGAGTCGTGAGTCAAGTTTTACTTGGGGCAAAATGAGGACTGCAGCCCAGGAGACAGCATTTCAGATAGCTCAGAGAAACTGCTCCAAAGAGGCGGGGGGAAGGCCAGTATATATGTGATTTTGGTGAACGGGGAATACATACAATCAAGCACATATTTTTTGTAAAAGGTTTCTGCTAGTCTCATGAAGGTTACGAGGAGCAGACTTCACCATGAAGGATTTTAGTGTGTTTCTAGAGATGAGGAGATACAAGAATTGGGCTCATAAGTTTGGCTTCTGAAAATATCTAACTATCTGAAGACCTGTTCTGCCAGTTTTTCCCAGCGCACAGAGTTCCTCACTTCTGTTCTCCACCTGAACTCCTTTCAGGGGGTGTTGAAGGTCAGAGGCTGCAGCAGCTCCTGATTTAATCCTTGTAGAGGTAGATGGCAAGTGCCAATGGAAAATGCCAGTTTGTAGTTGACAGGGGACACAAACATTCAGTCCATAACAACACCCCCTTTCGTTTGTGAGGAATGGGGGCAAATCTGAACAGAGAACAGCGGGACCTCGCTCTTTATTTTCTCACCTTGGCCCTTCGCCCCTGATGCTATTCTGTCACATGTACTTGCAAAGCCTCAACACAGTATTAGACTTATCCCAGTGAGCACAACTTTTCATGGAAATTAAACAGAAATATAGAAAGATGTGTTTGCCTTTTAAATTACCTAAGTGTCTCTGTTGGAAAAAAATACCCCATTGATCCAGTTGGGAATTTTAGCTCTTATCCTAATTTCCTGCCACCTTCCATGGCTAAATGTTTCTGAGTTGAGGGAAGAATGAAGTTGAAGTGAAATTCTACCACCTTTATTCCTACGTCCTTTTCCACTTCAGTAAGGAGGATGGGGCGGGGGGAAGTGTGTGGTTTTATGAGGGAGTAAATCAGTTTAAATCTAGCTCAACCATTGAAAAGGCTGCCTCTGTCATTTGAACCTTGAGTTTTAGCTTCCTTATTGGTAATTCTTTTTATTTTTTACTTTTGTTTTCTCAGGGATAAATCTGTTTCATAGAGTGGTTGTGAGGATGATGTGAAATGATGCATGTAAAGCATCTGGAACATCCAGAACTAACAAATGCTTGTTAGGTTTCTGCTCCAGTTCCCATCCCTCTGTGCCGTGCATGTTATTCCTCTGTAGCGACCTGACCTAAGGCCTCCATTCATGTCCTTGTGGCCAAGTCCAGCTTTTCCATCACCCTAAATCTCTTCTCTGCATCAGTACGGTCGATAAGGCAATCCGCCATGAAACATTTGTCTTTCCAACCCTTACACTTTGGAGCCAAATACATATGACTCCCCATATCGTGTTACTGCCTGCATCATATCTAACCCCTGCATTCTCAAGCTACCTGCCTCAGCTACAAGGAAAATCAGGTCCACGACTAACAATTGTGCAATCCTGTGTCAAGCATCAGCTAAGTTCTGGGCAAAGGGGACGCAAGGCCAAAGAGGACGTGATTCCTGCCATGTAGTAAGGGAAGTAGATAGCTTCCCAACTGTGTGACAGGAAGAGTCATTGAAATGTACTCAGGTTCCATAGGATCAGAAAGCACAGGAGAGAGACCTGTGAATCAATCTGGGTGTCATAAAAGATTTCCTTTTAGAGGTGATTTTGAGCTGTATTCTGCAGGATGGGTAGGGGGTAGTTAAATAACAAAGTAGGTGAAGGGACTGGGGGAGTCGTATGGGAGCTCCAGTGCGAAGACACAGAATGTGCAGATGCCCTGAGGTAGGAGCAGCAGGGCGTATCTAAAGAGGTCTGAGGAGCTGGACTGAAGGGTGGCTTTGGAGGAGTCATAGGAATGAGACCAGAGCAGGAGATAAGTCTTGTTTCATGAGGCCTCGTGGGCTGATGTGAGGAGTTAGAACTTTATCATGAAAATTCTAGAACACTTTTGGAGGAACAGGGAAATGACATGATCAGATTTGTGCTTTCTAAACATGTCTCCAATATGGAGCATAGATTGAAGGGTGGGGAGGCTAAGGGCACAGACCCCAGATAATTAGGAAGGTTTTGTGGGACTCTAGGGAACAAGCAATGAGGACTTGACGTAAGGCAGCCTCAGTGGCAATTGGAAACAGATTCTAAAGGTATTGTCAGCTGCATCAGACATGGGTGACAAGGGAGAAAGAGAAACCTGAGATGATGCCCAAGTTTTTATTTGGGGTAACTGCTTAGATAACAATGAGCAAGCCTTGGATTGTAGGAGAAGAGGCAAGTGTGGAGAGACCATGGATGTGGTGTTGAACGTGCTAGGTCTGTACAGCTATGGCCAGTATGTGAGGGTCAGAACACTATGTGGCCAGTCAACTGTGGACCTCTACGCCTCACAGGGAATCTGGGGACAGGGCTGACGTCCTCCCGAGAAAACTGAGCGTAATGAATCATTGCTACCTTGATGCAGAGGTGAGAAGAGTGAGTGTTTGCAGGCGGGGCCCAAATTCTTTAAGAATTGTTCTGGGGCTTCCCTGGTGGCGCAATGGTTGAGAGTCTGCCTGCCGATGCAGGGGACACGGGTTCGTGCCCCGGTTCGGGAAGATCCCACATGCCGCGGAGCGGCTGGACCCGTGAGCCATGGCCGCTGAGCCTGCGCGTCTGGAGCCTGTGCTCCGCAACGGGAGAGGCCACAGCAGTGAGAGGCCCACGTACCGCAAAAAAAAAAAAAATAATAATAATTGTTCTGGATCTGCTGCAGTGGGCAGAGAAACAAATGGTCAGGCCGCACAGCAAAGCCACAATACTTCTAGCTTCATAAAAATGCTAGGAGTGGGGCACAATAAAACCAGATGTTATAAAAAAAAAAACTTAATTCAGCACTCACGTAATACAAAGCTCTAAGCAACCCTACTGTAACCTAAAGATATACCGTAGGTGATTCCACTACCCTCTGGACACGTCTCTGTCCTGTTGATGCCCAGCTCGCTCCCTCACTCTTCCTGAAGGTGGTTTCCTCCCCCTTTTTCTTTTTTACCCCCACCTCTGAATCCTCACTCGTTTTTCCTGCTCCCTCCCATGGATCTCCTTTCTCTTCCTCACACAACTACACTAAGAGCTCCCTGACTGTAAAATGCCAATCTTCAAGGTGGGCTGGTACATGTTTAACAGCTGGTGGGTGGAATGGGCATGAGGGGCTGGTGTGTAGCATTTGCCAATTTCCGTGGTGTAAACACTCCCACCTTGGCAGATTGCAAACTTCTGATGACACGCTGTCAATGGCCTCGCAAAATTCCTAGAATGTTAACAATGGGCAAGCGCTCCTAACCCTCTGCGAGGGTTCCAGCGCACCTCCTGCTTCTGAAATGAAGAAGAGTCACGTTGAATGCGGTAATGCTCCTTCCCTTCCTGGGGGAGAAGCTGAAATGAAATGGATAGTCTTGCTTACAAGTGACGATGTTCTCAGGGGATGAAATTTGAAATTTTTTTTTTTTTTTGGCCACATCATGCGGCATACGGGGATCTTAGTTCCCCTGCCAGGAATGATCCCATGCCTCCTGCAGTGGAAGCTCAAAGTCTTAACCACTGGACTGCCAGGGAAGCCCCTGAAATTTGAAATTTTCTACCTTTGAGTTTTGCCTTGACCAATCTCCTCTTTCCCCATCAATGCGCATATTCACCACGCTCTTTTTGGAAAACTTTTGTGATTTTTCTGACCCCTCTGAGCACACTTTAATGTTTATGAATTCTTTCCTTATTTTGCCATTTTGCAGACCCTTGTTTGGTTTTTTTTTTTTTTCTGCGATACGTGGGCCTCTCACTGTTGCCTCTCCCGCTGCGGAGCACAGGCTCTGGACGCGCAGCCTCAGCGGCCATGGCTCATGGGCCCAGCCGCTCCGCGGCATGTGGGATCCTCCCGGACCGGGGCACGAACCCGTATCCCCTGCATTGGCAGGCAGACTCTCAACCACTGTGCCACCAGGGAAGCCCAGACCCTTGTATTTTGCACAGACACTAGTTCTTTGTGCTAGCATCAGTTACAGAATGTTTATTCTCTGTTTTCTCAGATTGATCGTAAACTTAAGAGTAAGAATCTTATCTCTACACACGATTGATTCTTGAACATTTGATTGACTACTTATTTGTTAAGCCCTTCCCTGATTTGTCTTATCCTAATCTTTACTAGGCCCTGGACTTTAAAAATTATTTTCATAGCTTAATATTAAGCCACATGTATAAATCTTTTATATACAATGAAAATTTAACTATTTTTATAATCATGTAAGATGTCTTTGCACAGTAAAGAAATCATTCAATGTTGGTAAATTCATAAATTATGTTGAAGAGAAATAAAAGTGATAAGATATTCTGGTTCATTGGAGACTTCCCTCCATTACTGACTGGCTTGCTACCTGGGGCAAGTTATTCAGGCCTCAGGCCTGCAGGTAAAAAAAAAAAAAAAAGGGAGAGGGTAATAAGAAAACTTTCAGGGTGTTGGAAAGGTTATGTCAGCTAAAAAATGTATAGTAGTTGAACTCTAGTGTTAAAGTACTCTATGAATATATTTGTCAAACATAAGAATCTTATAGAAAATAAAACATTTCACACTGCAGGGATCATTTTTTAAAACTCAGTGATTCTTGGAAGAGCTACAAAATGTAGGATTTGACAACCAGTTTTACAAGAACCTGGTCCAATCTTTTCATACATCCAACAGTCAGTCAGCTGTAAGAACCTCCAGCAGCATTAAGTGAAGTGAGATACTATAAATACAGATTAGTATCATTTGTCCAAGCCATTGTGGGATTTTCTTTAGGTGGAAAAAAGCAAAATGGATGACAGAAAGGCAGAGAACAAAAAGGCAAGAGAAACAAAGATGCCTGAAACAAGGAGGCCTTTCAAACCTACGTCTATTTATTAACAAAAACAAATATTGAGAAACTTGGGTGATGTGAAGGGAACTGGTTTCACAGAAAAGTGTTCCTTCGTGCTAGAGTTTTCTACACTAGGCAAAGGTGAAAGAGCTGAGGAGTCCTCTTGGTGTTTCAGACCCAGGCCAACAGCAGACTCAGAAAAATCTGTTTAATGTAAAGATTCACTCTTCCTTCCTTTCTCTCTCTCTCTGTTTCTTTCTCTCCCTCCCACCCCTTTCCTCTCTCTCCCTCCCTCCCCTCCTTCTTTCTTTCTGTTTTTGATGTAAATGGGAGCAACATGTTTGGCCAACCCAGGACAAAGCTTGGAAGAGAGACATGGGCAAATGCAGCAGTGGTGAATGTTTTAACTCCCTTTGAGGTAGGCGATTTCATTGGAGGACAAGAGCTTAGTTTCTGCCACAGGGGATGCTGTCCTGGGAATTCCCCAGGGGCCCATCCACTCCTGGACACCAGGTGCTATCTTTTCTCTGCCATCTCCACCACCTGTGCTTTCAGGTGAGCTGGAAGGAGGTGCTTCTGTGTCTGGGCTTCGTGAGCCTACAGGCTTACTTGGGAGAATGGGCTGAACCAGAACGTAGAAACTCTAGCTTTCTGCACATAGAAAGTGCCTAAAATTTTTTAACGATATCTGATGCACGCTCAATAAGTGTTTTATTAACTTGATTGGGAACTTTCCTACCATTGTAGAATGGCCCTTACAGTTCAAAATCAAGAGCTTTTACCTTATTCATTGCTCAATAAATATGTGAGTACCCACTGTCTGCCAGGCACTGTGCTGGGCATGGACTAACAGTGCGAAGGAGAAACTTACATCTTACATAACAAAGGCAGACGTGCTCTACACTGAAGATAGGCTTGTTTTCTAACTAACATAAAGACTAAAAATCATCTCACTTGAGAATTTCAACCCACAAACTCGTTCCACTTCATTCCGTGCGACACCCTGTAACTCCTGTTACACTCTTAGCCCTTCCTCCATGACCCCCTTGCCTGACATCCTAGCTCCTTCTTGGCCTTTTGAATTTTAGATTTGTTTTTTGATGTGGACCATTTTTAAAGTCTTTATTGAATCTGTTTCAATATTGCTTCTGTTTTATGTTTCTTGTGGGGTTTTTTTTCGGTTTTTTTGACCACAAAACATGTGGGATCTTAGCTCACTGACCAGGGATCGAACCCACACCCCCTGCAATGGAAGGCGAAGTCTTAACCACTGGACCACCAGGGAAGTCCCTGGCCTTCTGCATTTTAAAAGCAGTAAAATAACATTTTTTTTTTCTGAAATAAGAAAATTGTTTTAAGAAAGCTAAGAAAAGGAAAAGGCTTAAAAAAACCCCACAAACCCTTGTGTGTGGAATGAGCACTTAACATTAATTCATAAATATTTTTTGAAAACTTATAATTGATAAGAATTGGGCTAGGGCTGAAATAGACCCTCCTTCCTAGACCATACATTCTAATCTCTGTCTACAAGCTTTAGAGACAAACCAAAAAACAAACGTACAAATACACAGTGTTGCGGGTTTCCATGGGTGCCATAAAGGAAATAAGCAGACATGTGTGAGGGAGAATAATGCAGTGGTGGGCTGGATCCAGCTCGCAAGAGCCGATTGTTACATTTCAAAAGTTTTACCAGGCCCAAGGACTTCACATTGGTAGCCTGAAATGGGCTATGGTAGCAGTATTTACACCACAGAAATAAACAAACCCCAGCAGTCAGGGATTCCTCCTATTCCCGAGAGCCAATTGTTAAACATTTACCAGCACAGCACTGATAACAGGGTAGAGGAATTGAGCTAGTTTTTAAATGTAAGGTGCCCTGTCTAAGGAGTTAACATTTAAATGGAGACCTGTTGAGAGTCCCGTTAAGTGTTTCAGACAGAAAGTTCAAGAAGTGCAAGGCAGTAAGTAACACAGGTGACCGACCTAAAGGGTCTTCTAGGAATTATGAGTAGGTGAGGCTGGTTAGAGAGCAGTGAGGGGGATAGAGGCCAAGATCAGCTACGGATCAAATAATGTGGGGCTTTGTAAATCACGGCAGAGCATCTAGTATTACTTGAAGAGAAATGGAAAGCCATTGAAGGGTTTTAAGCAGGTAAGGAGGTGTATGTGACCTGTTTTGATGTTTATGTTAAGAGCCTCACTTGGGCTACGGTGTGGGCAATGACTTTTTTTAAATTAATTTTTATTGGAGTATAGTTGTTTGGGGAATTAATTTTTTTTTTGGTGGGGGAATGAATTTTAAGGTGATGGATGGGGCAAGAGCAGAGGCAAGGCAGTACCTCGGGTGTGAGGTGATGTCACATGGACTCACGTGGAGGTGGCAGTGAAGATAGAAAAGAGTAGACAGATTTGAGAGATACCGTGGAGGAAGAGCTGGCAAGACACTTGGCTGCAACTTGCAATCATTACTAGTATTCTTTCAGAAAGAAAAATGTTACACACACGGACAGAATAACTACTTTTTGTGGCATGAATGTGAGTCTTTCCGCTGCATAAAGTGAGGCTATGAGTCACCCTCCCTAAGGAAGAGTGGCTGGGGTAATTGAGACACCTTGGGTTAACCTCAGAGCTTGCCTTCTCTTTGTCCCATCACCCAGACTTCTCCTTTTGCTTCCACACACTGGGGAAGTGGTAGTTTCAGCTTGGTTCCTTTGATGGCGGCTGGAGGAGCACTGGTCCAGAGGGACAAGCGCCACCTGCTGAAACCCTGGACCTTGACTGGCTTGAGAACAGAGTTTCCAATTCTCTACCAAACTTGTACTTCTTTGGCTCTAAATTGACTTAAAAGACTACTTCTAGTATGTACAACTTTTCTGAGGGGAGTTCAGTTCTTTTTTTTCCCTTAGAAATTTAAGTACTAAAACTAAGTGCTACAAAATCCCCACATTGAGAATCCTCCACTGAACTTGTACTTCTTTGGCTCTAAATTGACTTGAAAGTCTACCTCTAGTATGTACCACTTTTCTGAGAGAACTCAGTTCTCACGTAAGGAAACTTACTTATGAAAATGATGTTGTGTTCCTTGTTCTAATAACCAAAGTTATTGTGGTCCTTGGTGGCCACAACGCAGACAATGGGTCCAATATTGCTATTTGACACATTTTTCAAATATTCAACTTACCGGAAGAAAAATACATAAAGGAGGGTCTGCAATTTGGTGGGGTTTTTTGTTTTGTTTTGTTTGTTTGTTTTTTGTTATTTATTTTTGGCTGCGTTGGGTCTTAGTTGCGGCACATGGGCTCTTCATTGTGGCGCACGGGCTCTCTAGCTGTGGCCCGCAGGCTCCAGAGTGCACGGGCTCAGTAGTTGTGGCGTACGGGCGTAGTTGCCTGGCAGCATGTGGGATCTTAGTTCCCCGACCATGAATTGAACCTGCGTTCCCTGCATTGGAAGGCGGATTCTTAACCACTGGACCACCAGGGAAGTCCCTGGAGTTGGTTGTTTTGGTTGTTTGTCTGTATTGGGTAAGGAGGGGTTGGCAGGCTATTTAGGGGAAGAGTCTGTACCAGTGTTTATATAAAGCTTTTCCTCTCAGGAATAATAGGAACTGACCTGTCCGATAAGTGCATTCCTAATGCCTATTACCTGGGGAAAATAGAATCCCAAGCTGGCTTGCTTTTTAGTTTTTTAAAATGAAGATCTATTTTATAGCTTCAAGATAATGTGCTAAGATATCAAATAACTAACTACTATAAATGTATATTGACTAAACCGTGGGAAAGAACTAGAACGTCATGATAATAGAATATTTCTCATCGGTATCAGTTGGCCCATCGTCATGATGTCTGTACAGTATCATTACATTCTAAATCTTCAGACAGACTAAACAGTATTATAAAAATATAAGAAACAACATGCAAGTCCAACCCTCTGAGAACTTTGAAGATCATAGCTTGAGACAGAAAGGATTCACAGAGAAGGAACGGTAGACTTCAAGCTTGTGTTGACTGGAGGATTTGGATTTAGACTAGAGACATACCTTCAAATGAATGGCTGTGTTAGGAGAGCCCATTACTTTGTGAGTGCTTTCAAGCTCTTTCTTTTTTTTTTTTTTAACTTCCTCTGAAAACCAAGAGGATAATGTTTTTACCAACAATATTTACCAGGAAATGGGAAACTTAAGTGATTCCCAAAGAAAACCAATTTCTAAAAACCCCTTAAAGCCTCTATTATTAGGCAAACAAATGCTATACAGAGATTCTCATCCCTCTGCCATTCTCAAGGACTTCTTTGGGGGTGGCAACAAAACCTGTCAGGCGGCTAAGAAAATAACTTTGGATCTCTGTGTGGGCATAGAAGGGCGCCAAGGGGAAGCCTATCTTCTTATGGTCTTCATACTTGTGTTATGAATCCTTTACTATATAAATTAAGAAATTAATCAGAATTTATGATGGGGTTAGGGGAGATCTCTTTCTGCCAGATAAATGACTAACTACGTCTACTAACCGTAGGCAGTATTCACCCATAGAGTCATTTGTGATGAAGCCATTCTCTAGGTTAAAAGATAATTTTCTACTAAAAATAGAACTACCATATGACCCAGCAACGCCATTACTGGGCATATACCCTGAGAAAACCATAATTCAATGAGTCATGTACCACAGTGTTCATTGAAGCACTATTTACAATAGTCAGGACATGAAAGCAGCATAAGTGTCCATCAACAGATAAATGGATAAAGCAGATGTGGCACATATATACAATGGAATATTACTCAGCCATAAAAGGAAATGAAATTGAGTTATTTGTAGTGAGGTGGATGGACCTAGAGTCTGTCATACAGAGTGAAGTAAGTCAGAAAGAGAAAAACAAATACTGTATGCTAACACATATATATGGAATCTAAAAAAAAATGGTTCTGATGAACCTAGGGGCAGGACAGGAATAAAGACGCAGATGTAGAGAATGGACTTGAGGACACAGGGAGGGGGAAGGGTAAGCTGGGACGAAGTGAGAGAGTGGCATTGACATATATACACTACCAAATGTAAAATAGATAGCTAGTGGGAAGCAGCCGCATAGCACAGGGAGATCAGCTTAGTGCTTTGCGATCACCTAGAGGGGTGGAATAGGGAGGGTGTGAAGGAGATGCAAGAGGGAGAGGATATGGGGATATATGTATGCACATGGCTGATTCACTTTGTTGTACAACAGAAACTAACACAGTATCGTGAAGCAATTATACTCCAATAAAGATGTTTAAAAAAAAAAAGGTCATTTTCTCCCTTCCTTTCTTGCTTCCTTCCTCCCTTCCTTCCTTTCTTCTTCTCTTCTTTTCTTTCATGGACTTTTACTAAGTACTGACTCCTGCGCTATGCTAGAAGTTGGAGATACAGACATGAATGAGGCAGCCCTTGTCCTCCGGGAGCTCTTTCCACAGACAAACAAATAACAGGAGCATGAACACCTACTGACCTTGGGGATCTGGCCATGGGAGAAGATGCAACCAAGGGAAAAAGTTGATAGTTACATTGAATCTTAAGAGGTTATATAGAGAAAATTATCAGCAAGACAAGTGGAGAATAATTGGTCTAGGCAGAGACTAAAATATATTCTATTTTTTTCTGGTAGAATTATAAATAGGAATCATATTAATAGCTGTGCTAATCTTTCCTGGGAAGATATTGGGAACCTTTAGCTTGGACATTTACACAGTATGAACTTATCCAATATTAAAAATAACATTTTAGGGCTTCCCTGGTGGCGCAGTGGTTGAGAGTCCACCTGACAATGCAGGGGTCACGGGTTTGTGCCCTGGTCCGGGGAGATCCCACATGCCGCGGAGTGGCTGGGCTCGTGAGCCATGGCCGCTGGGCCTGTACGTCTGGAGCCTGTGCTCCGCAACGGGAGAGGCCACAACAGTGAGAGGCCCACGTACCACAAAAAACAAACAAAAAAACAAAAACAAAAAACCCCCAACATTTTAAAGTCTTTACATGCTTTCTCTTTCCAAAAGAATTTCAAAGCAGCTTATAAAATACATAATATAAAAGAAAACATGAATAGATGAGGCAAGAAATATAAGGAGAAAATATTAGGAATATGAAATAAAGCTTACAGCATGCATGCCATGGGTCTTTTACAGTTAGTGGAGGAGGTCAGGAAAGAGAGTGTCAAGTTTCCTTCTTAGCATATGATGAACACAATTAGGCACAATGGTCACAGTGTCCATAAAGTAAAATCAAGCCAGAATTTCTCCCACAAATACGTAAAGAGGACTATAACGGAGTGTGCTGGTTTTGCTGCCTTGCACCCATCCACTCTTACTTTGATAACTAAACACAATTTTCCTCTGGGGGGCCATCCTCTTCTCACCCATGATCTACGTACATCTTTTGGATTTGACTCCAACTTTCCCCTTGACCAGAGGTTGAATAGCGACTCAGACAAAACCACTGAATGCACTGCATGCACGCCCCTGGCTACAGGGATCGGTTCAGAGATAAGCACATGACCCAGTCAGAGCTAATCAGACCACCTGGACTTCTGGGACAGACATTCTGAACTTGCACGTGAGAAAGCATTGAGCTGCTGCTGCCGCTATTGAGAGATCTCAAGAGCACAGCTTGTCCAAGAATGGGGTCAAGATAAAGAGAGATGGGATGAGAGAATGTAAATCCTACTGACATCCTTTGAGCATGGATCAAGCTGCCCATGAAGCACATTTAGACTTTTCAATTCCATTAGCCAATAATTTCCAATTTTGCTTTAGCCAGTTTGTGTTGGATTGTTTGTCCTTCACTCATATAATGACATTATGTGATGGAGCAGAAAACACTTCCAAAAAGATCATGACAGTAACCACAAAAGCTTTGTAAAACTTTCTCATACCAGCCCTCAACACAAGTCAATTGCAAAATACCAAAGCACAGTAAAGTCAGTTCTAAAGGGAACCAAAGCAACATGGTCCCAAATGCTGCTGCTGACATGAGCCAAGAATATAGATACACTTCATATTCTTCAGAAAATTCTCAGTGAATACTCTATCTCGGTACCACAATTATAACATGCAGTGAGAGTTTCTGATGGGCCTCTGAACTGTAACTATTCCATGTTACCAGTTAAGACATAGAATGTATACTTTGATAACCAATGAATAGTCTCTTATTAGACAGGACACACAGTTGGCCCTCCATATTCGTGGATTCTACACCTGCGGATCTTACCAATCTCGGATCAAGAATATTAAAAAACAATTCCAGAAAGTTCTAAAAGGCAAAACAAATTCAAGCAAAACTTGAATTTGCTGGGTACCCACAACTATTTACACGGTATTTACACTGTATTAGGTATTATAAGTAATCTAGAGATGATTTGAAGTATACTAGAGGATGTGCATAGGTTACATGCAAATACTGCACCATTTTATATGAATCTTGAGCATGCTTGGATTTGGGTATCTCTGTGGGTCCTAGAACAAATTCCCCTCAGATATCGGGACAACTGTACTCCTAGAGTCAGCCTTCCAGGGTTCAAATTCCTTTTCTGGCACTTATTAATGTCACTTTGTCCCACTTAGGAAATGTGGGACAAGTAACATTTCTCGGTCTTGGTTTCCTCACCTGAAAAATAGACATGATTGTATTACCTGCCACAGAGGTGTTGTGAGGACAAAATGAGTATGTAATGTGGTTGTAACGTGGTTTGAATCATGCCTAGCACATACTTAGCACTCAAAAAAATGTTTAGAAACCTTTTTTTTTTTTTTTTTTTGCAGTACACGGGCCTCTCACTGTTGTGGCCTCTCCCATCACGGAGCACAGGCTCTGGATGCGCAGCCTCAGCGGCCATGGCTCACGGGCCCAGCCGCTCTGCGGCATGTGGGATCTTCCTGGACCAGGGCACGAACCCATGTCCCCTGCATCGGCAGGCGGACTCTCAAGCACTGCACCACCAGAAAAGCCCAAGAAATCATTATTTTTATCATTATCACATCCTCACAGAGAATCTTTGAGGGCAGGGCCAAGATTTTACTCAGATAGTTTTGGGTCCACTCTAACGCCCCGAAAAATTGATGAGCTAGTTCCCAAAGTTCTGTCATAGATCATGTCCCTAGTTATTTACATGGAAACATCTGCAAAACCTAGACTTACCAATTGCAACCATGAAGGGAAAAAATGCCATATATAGAATGTGTGATTTTCAGAGTGCAACTTCCTGATGACACTGCTGTGAGAGAGAGCAGCCATGAAATCGGCCCCAGGTAACACAATCAGGTTGATATGACCAGAGGTATAGAATTGTTGGGAGATGTTGGTCAGAAAATACTGTTTTGGTTTAGGGTGTGATCTTGTATATTTCTGACAATAATTAAATAACTGAATCAATTGTTGAGGCCTCTGTGAGTACGTGACAGCCATTAGCAAAGCCATGTGACACTGGGTGCATTGCTTAACCTCTCTAGCTCTCAGTCTCCTGTGGGAGAGCTATCCTGGAGATCAAAGAGCATAACACATGCCAGGTGCTTAGCACAGTGCCCAGGACCCAATATAAGCTCATCCAAGGTCAGTGTGTCAGGTAGGGATTGAGTTTACTTACACATAACAGAAAGCTCAGGCAATGGTGGCTTCAACATCTGGGGTTTGTTTTTCTCTCACCAAATAAGAAATCTGAAGGTTGGTGGCCCAGGGCTGGTCCAGAGGCTTGAGAAGGCAGAAGCCAGGTCTCTGTGGCTCTCTGGGACTTCCTCTCACATCTGGTCACAAGATGCCTGCTACAGCCATTGCATCTATGCTTCAAGCTTTAAGCAGGAACATCAAAGTCTGAGGTCTGCTAGTTTTTTAAAAAGAAGGAGAATTGATATGGCAGTCTTTGCTTCAGGTAGCTGTTAATTATCTAGCAGTTTATCACACCAAATCTTCCTAATAGCCATGGAGGTAGACACAGGAGGTATTATCTCCATTTTACAGATGTGGAGACTGAGACTAGAGAGGTGAAGAAATTTACCAAAGCCATACAGTAGTGAGTGGCAGAAATAGGCTTCTGACTCAGGCTACCATTCTCCTAGCTCTTTGTAACTCTTTCCAGCATACCATACTGCCACAAGGGACAATTCTTTGTCATAGGCACGTGGATGAGTCTTAAGACAGTAAAGGGGCTAGTGGAAGACAGTATCATTAAATGTAAATTAAGATAATGTGCTGTAAAATACTCTAAGCATCTCAGGGTCTAGGTGAAGAGGAGAGAAAAGGGCAGAATTTAAAGATTAAGATGGAAGTAAATAAGAATCATATATGAAAATCGTCTATGGAAATAATCTATGAAAATCAGATAGGAAAAGCAGATGAAAATCTAAAGTGCAAAGAAAGAGTTGTTCTTATAATTATGGCTCTATTTTCCTTCAAAATACAGTTTGACGAATGGTGTGCATGTGTATGTGTGTGTGCGCACCTGTGTATAGATGAACGTGCATCCATGTGCTCGAGTGCATCCACCTGCCTGATAATAGACACAACCATGTTAATAAAATCACAAATAACACCAGATTAAGTTTTCTAGATTAATAAAAACTTTCAGCCCATGTAGATCGATTTTATGCAAAATATTCTATAATAGATTTTCCATATGGCATAGTACATGTACATTACATTTGATATGATTTAAGCAACTTTTAATATTTAAATAAATATTTTATGAAATGCCCCCATAGTAACAGAACTCATTTTTGTGTATTTTAAAATAGGGTTAAAAAAAGAGGACTATCATAGTTAGAAATTATTGTAAAAATTAATCTTACCAGAAAGTAAAGTTTAATGAAAGCATTTCTTCACTGACAAAAAACAACTAGCATAATAGAAAGAATGGTGGACATTGTAACCAAAGAGAGCTGCCTGGATCGAAGTCATGGTTCCATTTTTTGTTTCCTCTCAGTTTTCTCATCTGTAAAATGGGGATATTTGCCTCACAGAGTTGTTTTGAGAATTAGATTTAATAATTTTTATAAAGTGCTTAGCACAGTGCCTGGCATACAGAGAATATCCAACATTAGTAAATTTCCCTATTTCAGTAAATGGATTTTGATTTTTCTTATCTTTATTGAATTGGCAAAAACTTCTCAAATACTGGCATTAGGATTTTTATTTTAAAGCATTAAATTTTTTAAGAAGGTTAAAATTCCAAAAGGCATACCTTCTTACTTAATCACATGGCTAGGCTTAGAAATAATTTCATGGTCACATTTTATAAAATTAAAGTGCAACAGTACTTCTCTAAGTTTCAAACTATACTAATTTTAATGCTACAACAATGGCCTTGACATTTAAACTCCACTGTCCATTTTTATAAGATAAGAAACCTAGAATCACTCATATTGTCAGCAGGAGGGCGCAAAAACAAGTAACAGTTGCCCTTGCTAGCTCTCTGGAGGGGGTGGGGGTGAGCTGCTCCCTTCTATAGGATGAGGGGAGGGGGCGGGTGCAGGGAGGGGTGACTTAGGTGCTCCGCCCACCCCCTTGGTGGTGCTGAGTGCAGACACCACACGCAGTACCCTGCCTTTGCTCCTCACTCCTCAGAAGCTGCAGTTGCGTTTTTGGTCTTTTTTTGTAACTTGTTGTTCATAATATGCCCCAGCTGCTGCAATGCAGACAGTTATTTTGAGTCCCTTATAGTTTCTTTGTATTTTGTAGCTCGAGGAGAGGAGATGTTTGTCCAGGTGGAAGCACTGCACCAAAGGGTCCCAGGTCCCAGGTTTCGGGTCCCAGCATGTCTCATTCAGACCTTTAAGTTTCCTGAACTACAGAAGCATTTAGTTCAAACATGAAAGACTCATTCCTCAAGAACTATCAGCAACAAAATTCATCTTATTTTGTAAGATATCTTCCTCTGTGAAAGGAGCTGGGTGCCACAGGTTGGCCTCAGGCCTCTGAAGAGTTGGACAAGCTGGGGGTAAGGTCTTTTGGAATTAATTTTGACCTAGTTTTGGCTTGATTTAATACAATTAAGATTCAATACAACAGAATTGTGCTACCATCTTATTTTAGCTTTTTTAAAAGTTGTTATTTATTTATTTACTTATTTATTTTTGGCCACGCCACACAGCATGCAGGATATTAGTATCCCAGGCAGGATATTAGTTCCCAGACCAGGGATCGAACCCGTGCCCCCTGCAGTGGAAGTGGGGAGTCCTTAAGCACTGGACCACCAGGGAATTCCCTAAAAGTTAATTTTTATATTTACCATGATGCCAAACAAGTCCACAAATTGCATTTGGTTGATATTTCTCTTAAATGTTTTTGAATTTGTAATAGTTTCCTCTGCTTTTTTTTTTTAATGGCATTTATTTGTTGAAAAGACCAGGCCATTTGTCTTGTGGAATATCCCACATTCTGGATTGTTTTGCCCTTCACTTAAAGTATACAATCCACCTGGAATTTGTTTTGTGTGTCACGTGATGTAGAGAGCTATTTAATTTTTTTCCATATGGATACCCAGTTGCCCCAATAGCATTTATTGCAAGATTTGCTAATCAAAATCATGTCTATCTATCTATCTATGTATTTGCAGTACTGTTTCTGGGCTCTGTATTCTTTTCCATTAGACTAATATCACTGCATCTTCATTCCTGTAGATTTGTAGTAAGTCTTGATACATAGTAAAGTAAGGAGTCCAACTTGTTCCTCTTTAAGAGTACCTTGGCTATTTGGGACTTCAACATTACCATGTAAATTTTAGAATCAACTTGTCAGTCGATTCCAACCACCTGTTAGAATTTTTACTGGGGGTAGCATTACATTTATTGAACAACTGAAAAGAATTGCCATTTTTATAATATTGATTCTTCCCATTAATGAACACAACATATAAATAAATGTAATCCTCAGATTCAAAGAAATGGGGCCTCTACCCTGGACTCCAATTTCAGGCGTTCTGTGGATTGCGCCCCCTTCCCATGGAGTCAAGAGTCCAGTGGCTCAGTGGGATGTGTCACTCAGACCCATCACTCCCTCCTTCTAGACTATAATCTGGGTATCAAGATCTTGGATTTTCCTGTTCCAAGGGCCTCAAACCCACTTCCAGGACATGCACAGGCCTCTTCCCTGGGGCTGTCCTCCCAAAGGCAGAGAAATGCACCAATTACCCCCTTAGACCTAAGGATTGATTAAGGGATGGTCAAGTAGTAGTCAAGGGATGCAGGTGCTGTTGATGGAACTTGGATGTGTGGGTTGGTGTGTCCACACATGCACATGCAACTCCTTCCTGGTATGGTATAAGATGGAGCCAGGGTACAAAGAGAAAGGGGGACTGGGGAAAGCATGTAGGCTGTGAATGAGGGGCTACATTCCAGCAAAGGATTCTGAAGAGTCCAAACTATCTGGCTTTCCAGGTAGTTGTAAACATACATTTGTCAATGCAGGCAAATATATTTTATTTAACCATTTGTTGGCTACATTCATAACTTTAAAATATTTAGACATATGATATGCAGCCCTCCATTGTATTCTTGTCCCAGTTCCCATGAAAAGTCAGCAGGACTGATGACATATGCTTTTATTTTCATCTTTAATTTGATTCAATAATATTTTAAGGCTCTCTGCATAAAGATCTTGAAATTTATCTTAAACTTTATTTCTAGTTATTTGATGTTTTTATTTTTCCATGGAGAAATTCCATTTTTTTTAACTGTTGGCTACATTTACATAGAAATTCAGTTAATTTTTAAAATGTTGACTTTGGATTCCACAAACTTGTTAACCTTTTCTAGTAATACTGATAACTTATCTGTAGATTATCTTGGATTTTCTGTACAGACTATCATATGTAGTCCATGAATAACAACAATTTCATTTCTTCCTAATTTCCCAGTTTCACACTTTGTCTATCCATTCATCAGTTGATGGAAATTTGGTTTATTTTCACCATATGGCTATCATGAACAATGCTGCTAAGAGCATTTGTATGTAAGTTTTTGTGTGAACATGGTTTCAGTTCTCTTGCATATATAACTAAGAGAGGAGCCTGATGGGTCATATAGTAATTCTATGTTTAACTTTTTTTTTTTTTTTTGTACGCGGGCCTCTCACTGCTGTGGCCTCTCCCGTTGTGGAGCACAGGCTCCAGACGTGCAGGCTTAGCGGCCATGGCTCATGGGCCCAGCCGCTCCGCGGCATGTAGGATCTTCCCAGACCAGGGCAGGAACCCATGTCCCCTGCATCAGCAGGCGGACTCTCAACCACTGTGCCACCAGGGAAGCCCCCATGCAATAATTGTTTAAACATCTGTTTGCTGACTTTTGGGTGGAGTTTCAGGAGGAAACAAATGTAAATATGTACATCTACCATCTTTACCCAGAAGTTTATCTTCTCTCTTCAAAGTTCTGATCTAAAAAAAAGTTTGTGGTCAATGTATATCATGCTATGGCCACATGGAATTCTGTGTATCCAAAGGCAAAGCATACATTCATCCAGTATTGGCTACAGCCATTCACTCTAAGAGGAATGTGGCATCTGTAAAGCTCTCTGCTCATCAACTGCTGTAGTTGAATTGGAGGTATGCTGAACTACTTCCCTCTAAGATCAGTGGCAACTTGGAAACTTTTTAAAAATAAATTTTATTTATTTATTTTTGGCTGTGTTGGGTCTTCGTTGCTGTGTGCAGGCTTTCTCCAGTTGCAGTGAGTGGGGGCTATTCTTACTTGTGGTGCACGGGCTTCTCATTGCAATGACTCCTCTTGTTGCAGAGCATGGGCTCTAGGTGCATGGGCTTCAGTAGTTATGGCATGTGGGCTCAGTAGTTGTGGCTCGTGGGCTCTAGAGTGCAGGCTCAGTATCTGTGGCACATGGGTTTAGTTGCTCCGTGGCATGTGGGATTTTCACAGACCAGGGCTCGGGCCCGTGTCACCTGCATAGGCAGGCAGATTCTTAACCACTGTGCCACCAGGGAGGCCCAAGACTTTCTGATTCTATGATGGGTACTATGACCTGAAAGTATCTGGGGGCTACATGAAGTACTTCTTTGCATACTTTTTTCAAAATCTTTTTTCTTCCATGGTGTGACTATCTCTATAATGCAACATATGCAGATGAAACATACATTTTGGTGTCAAACACTTCTTGGTTTTCACATACAGTATAGCAAAGAAGGATATCAGCTAAAGGAAGCCAGAAGCTGGATGAATAAACCATCTGCTAAAGATTAAATTCAAAGATATTGGTAACAAGTAGAATCAAATAGAAATGAATACGATGATTTTCTTCTCCCAAAGGACTGACAGCACAGTTGAGTGAAGGGAACTCTGAACAAAGGGAACATGTCCCCACCAGTCAAGTACAGAGCTCATTGCAGTAGAAACGAAAACAGGCACCACAGCAACACTAGTGAGTGAGATTTGACTGCATTAATGGGCCATTTTATTAAATGGATAGTTGGCAAGAAAAAAAAGTTCATTCAATAAGTTGGTAACACTAAGTTAAAGAGAGGAATTAGCTAGGTCATTCAGACAACACACAAACTGATCTCCAGAGCTAGAATATAGCATGAACTGGTGTCTACAGAAAATTTTAAAAGGTGCCAACAGATATGACTGGTGGCCATTTTGGGACATTTCTTTTTTTTTTTTTTTTTTGTGGTACGCGGGCCTCTCACTGCTGTGGCCTCTCCCGTTGTGGCCCACAGGCTCCGGACGCACAGGCTCAGCGGCCATGGCTCACGGGCCCAGCTGCTCCGCGGCATGTGGGATCTTCCCGGACTGGGGCACAAACCCGCGTCCCCTGCATCGGCAGGCGGACTCTCAACCACTGCACCACCAGGGAAGCCCGGGACATTTCTTTTTGAAACAAAGCTGGAAACAAAGTTTTTTTTTAAATGTAGAACTGGTTGATTCAGTGAGATATTACTGCCCACACCTAGTTTTTTCCTTTTTGTGTGAATGTGATTCTGTGGACACATGCTATACCTATACATTTCTAAATTGAAAAACAAAGTCCTCAAAATAATCAGGAGAAGGAAACTCAAACTATTAAAATCTCTTCTTGCTTTCCTTATAGATTTATTTCTTCACCCAGTAAGTTAGGGGGTGCTTTCTTTTTCCATGATTGGGAATGTTTCCATCAGATCTCGTGAAATATTTCTTCCATGGCGAGTGAGATTTCCAACTAATTGAAGTGAATAAACACGCTTCTTTCAAAAGAATGTGCCATGTTACACAGAAAACAGGACTTGAAAGGAATTGTTAAGAACATTAGCCTTATTAATACGTTATTTTTTGGTACTGTCAAGGGCACTGAGAACTCTAGTACTTCACAGTAGAATTCTTAGCTTCTAGGTGAGCCTGCCTCCAGGCTGGAATAATTTAGTCACCTGGCTTTCCTGTAACTTTTATTATTTTTGGCTTCATGAGGGCAACATTCATGCACAAGTGGTCCTTTTCCCTTCCTCAAAAGTCTTTTGTAGGACACTGATAATCTTTTTTCTTTCCCCACTTCTCTGCATGAAGAGTGCAAAAATCCCTGGTCATATCCAGGGCTTGTATACAAGTAATAGATACAATTAGGATTCTGTGCTGTTATTCGTTTCAAATAGTTTTGTGTTTAACATTGTTATTTCTTGGTTCAGCAAGAGATAGCTCTCCCTTAAAACTAGCTTATTAGATCTGATCATTTGGTACTGTTTTTGATAATTAGGGTGAGGAAAACATTGTAAATTATCCTCGAGTCAAATCCACTGTAATTGCTATGGAAGATCACTTGCATTATTTAAAACACCGAGTTTGTTATACTTAAAAAGACACAAGAAGTGCAAAAATCTCATATACTAAAACATCAGGACACATTCATATAATGATGTTTAATGTCCATCAACACCCAACTAGAAAGTATGTTATTTCCAATCACTTACATTGGTCTGTTCTTGAAAACTGGAGGGTGGGGGAAGGATCAGAGAGTTTCCACAGTGCCCCGTGCGTTATTTAAATCCACTTCCTGTACAATGAAAGCCTTATGACATTTCCAGAGCTGCTGTTTATTTTGGGATGTGAAGGATGTTAAAACTCTTTGTGCTTAAACCATGGCATTTATGAGTGACACGAGACAAAGACTCACGGCAGGGTGTAAGTGGTCAGGCAATCCTTACGGGAAGGAAAGAGGCTATTGAATTACTGGAGTCGAGAGCAGGCAAATCCACCTGGGTTGGCAGGTCTTAGCAGAGGCTGCCAAGAAAGACTGACGGTCTGTTCCCTCCAGTCTAAAGGAGCTGTGTGTTTCTATCTTCTCACATAAAGGAGGGTGCTAATACACTGGTTACAAGCTTTTACACTTGTAAAGGGGAATACCTGCTACACGGATGTTCTATGAAAACACCTTCTTTTTCTCAACTATCTCATACTATATATTTTTTGACTTTTCTATCCATATGTTTCACTACAGTATTTCCCTGAACTCCCTTATCTTTACAGGGTCCCAGTGCAATAGGAACTAAGAATTACTTTCTTTTTTCTTTCTTTCTTGAGGTATAATAATTTCAGATATACAACATAGTGATTCAATATTTGTGTATATTGTGAAATGATCACCATAGTACACCTAGTGAACATCCAACCTCATACATAGTTTTCTTTTTCTTTCATACATTTCTTTAAAAATAGAAAATAAAAGAAATCACTTACCTAAGTTCATATACTAATTTCTTAGAAACATCCCTTGCCATTCAACTGCATCAGACTCTAATAAGAGAAAATGGATCATCTTGATTAAATAATAAAATATGGTGAACTTTAAATTAGGATATAATAGCAGTAACCTAGTTCTTTATTTTGCATGGTAAGGCCCTCTTTATTTTCAAATAAGGATTCCAATATATTTGATTATCAGTATGAATGTGAAATTCCTGAAAGAGAGAGAAGCTGATTCATACTTTAAAGTTACAGGGTCTCAATTTTCCTAATACTCTATTAGAAGTCATTATATCCTCCTTATGAAATTCTTATTCAGATTATGGTATGTACAGGTTAAGGAAAGAGATAATCTTTAAGAAAGACACTTCTGGATGTTGATTGCTCAGTATTTACATTTTTAAAAAGATAGTAAATAGGGCTTCCCTGGTGGCGCAGTGGTTGAGAATCTGCCTGCTAATGCAGGGGACATGGGTTCGAGCCCTGGTCTGGGAAGATCCCTCATGCCGCGGAGCAACCAGGTCCGTGAGCCACAACTACTGAGCCTGCGCGTCTGGAGCCTGTGCTCCACAACAAGAGAGGCGCGATAGTGAGAGGCCCGCGCACCGCGATGAAGAATGGCCCCCGCTTGCTACAACTAGAGAAAGCCCTTGCACAGAAACGAAGACCCAACACACCCCCCCCCAAAAAAAAAAAAAAAGATAGTAAGTAAACCTACATTGACCCAAGCATTTGATTTTCAACCAAGGCACCAAAGCAATAGGAATTTAAACAAATGGTGAAGTAAATGGAGAGTCATATGAAAAATAAACCTTGCCCCGAACTCACACCAAACACACAAATATTAATTAGAGGTAGATCATAGGCTTAAACAGAAAAGCTAAAACCATAAAGTTTTAGAGGAAAATATAGGAGCACATCTTCATGACTTGGGGTGAGGCAAAGGTGTCTCAAACAGCACACAAAAAGCAATAACTGTCATAGAGAAGGGGGGATATACATTATATTACATACTATATCATGTACTAGACTTCATCAAAATTTAAAACTTCTGCTCATCCAAGATGACTTTAATAAGCCACACACTGAGAGTAAACATTCACTAAACATATATCTGTCAAAGGGCTGGTACGAAGACTACATAAAGAACTCCAACAGTAGAGAAATAACCCAATAAAAAATGGTCAAAAGATTTTCACAGAGACTTCACAAAAGAAAGGTTTGAAGGGTAATAAGCACACAAAGGTGTGATCAACAACATTAGTCATCAGGGAAATGAAAATTAAAACCACAATGATGTATCACTGTATACTGATAACATCAAACGTTGCTGGAATTCCCATACATTGTTGGTGGGAATGTAAAATAGTACAATGCTTTGGAAAAAAGTCAGGTAATTTCTTACAAAAGTAAATACATACCTACTCTATAAGCCAGTAATTCTGATCCTATTTACCCATGATAACATATGTTCACAAAAAGACTCGTGCAAGAATATTCATAGCACATTATTTGTAATAACTCAAAACTGAAAACAGCCCAAATGCTCATCTGTGAAAAAAAAATGTGTAAAGAAACTGTGATACCTCCAGATAATGGAATACTGTTCAGAGAAAGAAAGCGAGAAAGAGAGGAAGGAAGGAAGGAAGGAGGAAGGGCTTAAACTTACAACACAGATGAATCTTAAAAATATACTGAATGAAAGAAGCCTTGTACAAAAGAACACATACTATTTGACTCAATTTAGATAAAGCTCTAGAACAGAGAAAACTAATCTACTGTGGAAAAAAATAAGAAAAATGGTGGGGTGGGGACTGACTGGGAAGAGGTATGAGGGAACTTTCCTGAGAGAAGGTAGTATTCTACATCTCAGTAGGGGCTTGTTTTGCTTACAAAATGTGTGCAGTGTCAAAAGTCAGTAAATGTACACTTAAGATGTATGCATTTCATTGTATTTAAATTTTACAGCAAAAGAAAAACACCTTTTAATCTCTAGCTAATGATAAGCATGTTGAAGTATTTAGAAGATATTGTACTGATAGCTACAATTTACTCTAACTGCTCCAAAAAAAATAATAGGGATTGAAGGACGGATAGAGGGAGAGAAGGGTGGGAAAAGAGAGAGAAAAAAGAGGGAGAAAAGCAAGTAAAATTTTAATGGTAGCATCCAGGTAGTGGGTACAATATATAGGTATATTAGTCGGCTTAGGCTGCCTTAACAAAATGCCAGAGACTGGGTGGCTTAAACCACCAAAATTTATTGTCTCACAGTTCTGGAGATTGGAAGTCCAAGATCAAGGGACAGCACCGTTGGTAGATGTCTATCAAGGACTCTCCCCTTGGGTTTCAGATGCCTTCTCAGTGTGTCCTGGCATGGCAGAGAGATTGTGCTTCCTCTTCTGATAAGGCCATTAATTCTATCGGATTAGGGCCCACCCTTATGACCTCATTTAACTGTAATTACCACCTAGAAGCCCTTCCTCCAAAACCAAATACTGTCACACTGCAGGTTAGGGCTTTAACATAAAATTTAGAGGGAGGGGGGAAACAATTCAATCCACAGCAGTGAAAAAGAAAAAAATAGAAGCTTGAAAAAGAAGAAGAAAAAAAAAATCCACAGCAGTGGGTGTTCACAGTAAAATTCTTTCAATGTTGCTATATATTTATGTATTTTCATAAGAAAATGTTGAGAAAAAAAGAAGGTAGATTTTTAAAAGGTTTGGTCTTCCAGTGGTCTTTAGATATACCACCTTCCTAATACTATTTTGCAGAACTGCTTTCTGCTGAGACTATTTGACGATAAATAAGTGATGGGGACTTCCCTGGTGGTGCAGTGGTTAAGAATCCACCTGCCAATGCAGGGGACACGGGTTCGAGCCCTGGTCCGGGAAGATCCCACATGCTGCGGAGCAACTAAGCCCGTGCACCACAACTACTGAACCTGTGTTCTAGAGCCCGTGAGCCACAACTACTGAGCCCATGTGCCACAACTACTGAAGCCCGTGTGCCTAGGGCCCGTGCTCCACAACAAGAGAAGCCACTGCAATGAGAAGCCCACACGCTGCAACGGAGAGTAGCCCCTGCTCGCCGCAACTAGAGAAAGCCCACGTGCAGCAACGAAGACCCAAGGCAGCCAAAAATAAAATAAATAAATTTATAAAAATAAATAAATAAGTGATGAATTTGTTCAATCCATTAAAAGATAATTCAGGTTGGTATTTTTGAGTGTCTTCCAGTAATTGTAGAGGTATAAGAAGGTGGAAGGGAAAACCCTTAGGTCAGATAAATTAAGCATTCACTACCTGCACACCCTGTGGGATGAGAAGATATGGAAGACCTAGGTCTTACCTGCAGGGGCCTTACTCTCATTGGGCAGCCCTGAAGAATGGAGCAAAGTTCAGGCCTAGGGACGATGCAGGTGAAGGGTAAATACACAAAATACCCAGCAAAGTCATCAAGGCCTAGCAGTGCTGGCAGCTGCCCCAGCTGGGACTGGTCCCGCCACACTGGTCTTGCTCTGACTTCCTCCCACCATGGGTCCCTACACAGACTGTTGGCTCCGTCTGCAGGGCTCTCCTTGTACACCACACAGGAGCCTTCCACCTCATTCATCAAGCCCTAGCTCCAGCCCGTTTCCTCAGGAACTTTCTCCCTGACCCAGAGCACAGATCAGATTCTTTGTTACACAGCTTCAGAGGACAGTAGTCCTTTATCCCAGAGCACTGATTCAGTTCATAATTCTACGGTCGCTGGAGGGAGCCTTTGAGTACTGTGTTTCCTCTCCTAGATTTTAAACTCCATGACAAATAAACTGTATTTCCCTTTTTAATTCCAATCATATCCCCAGCCATTAGCAGCATCTGTTACATAGAAGGCTACACAGGAAAACACACAGAAAATATTGGTTTTGTGTTTTTCCTCTCAATAGGAAAGGAAAAAAACCCACACACTGTTATAACAATATGAATCTACTGCCAAGATAGCTTGTTAATAAATTCCAGAAAATATTTTTTAAAGTCAAAAGAAAGAAAATGTTTACAGGATCGTAGAATCTTAGGCTGGAAGGGACATGGTAGGTCAATCGGTCCACCCATGTTTCATTATATTCCTGCCAATCTTATGAACGTCTTCAGTAAATTTTTTTAAAAAGAACTATTTATGTCAAACTGTTGAAGAATTGAAACCAAATCAATTCTCAATTCTTCAGAAAGTGATCATTATATAAAGCATTTTGTACGATGCTGGATTCACAGTAATAACTATAATAATTATTAGTCATAGTAGCAGTATTATCAGAAAACCTCTAATGCTGGGTCCTCCAGATGACCATTTTTGCCTTACGGTCGCAAAATCTTTGCCTTGCAGCCCCATTAGTGCTGTCTTTGCAGTGTCTGTCACATCTGTTCTTTCTTCTCTTTTCCCACAGTCTTTAAAACAAAACTGTGTTTATTTTGAAGCCATTGACTTAAAGTTCATATTGAAATGTCTTAACACTCTTTATCCAAAAGAGGGCGCACATTTTTCATGAAATACAGTACAGTAGTTCACAAAATTCGTTTGCTCCCAGTAGCAAAATTAAAATTAAATTTCACACCTGCTGTAATTTAATGCAGAAAGGTTATTCCGGTGGCATGTGCATATGAATTAAGTCCTATTGTGTGAGTGTTAATTAAGAGCCTTTTGCTTCTTCAGAGTAGCTTCAGAGAAGAGCCAGACTATTGCTGAAGTAAAGAAATAAGTTGAAGCTAACGTTTTTCTATTTGGGGTAGCCAAATCAAATTAAGCTGACATTTTCAAATTCAACATTAAATGGGATTAAAAAAAGTTTGTTCGCAATCTTCTAATTTTAGGGTGTGTTTCCATTCTACCACTGGCTTCAGGAATGACCAGTGAAGGGCTTCCCTGGTGGTCCAGTGCTTGAGACTCCGTGCTTCCACTGCAAAGGGCACGGGTTTGATCCCTGGTCGGGGAACTAAGATCCTATACGCTGTGAAGCGCGGCCAAAAAAAAAAAATAAAAATAAATAAAAATTTAAAAAAAGAATGACTGTGAAGCAATATAGTTCAGACCCTGTGTGTGGGTGGTTCTTAGGTAATCATGGGGTTTCTTTGTTGTTGTTTTGGGTTCTTTGGCCATAGCTGGAATTGTTCATATTTTGAACACTTGGTATATACAGCTCTTCTTACATGCAAGAAGCAGTCTGACTGTGAACAAGGGATAATGTGATTTCCGATCTCAGCTATTCCCTCAAGTTGGGTCTGTGATTTGTATACACTTTCTCAGGGGAATGATGTGCCAAATGTGCTGAAGTACTGGTGGGCTTCATAAATTCAGGTTATGGAAATAGAAGGCACTTCCCTGGCGGTCCAGCGGTTAAGTGTCCCCTCATCCAGGGGACGCGGGTTTGATCCCTGGTCAGGGAACTAAGATCCCATATGATGCATGTTGCGGCCCCCCCACCAAAAAAAAAAAAAAGGAGAAAAACAGAAGGAAAATGCAATGGTGGTAATGTACTATAGGCATCCCTTATTTAACAGAAATCTGTTTAACCAGATCCTGTACTTAAAATGTATAAATTAAGGTACAACTTTAACGGTGCACTTCCAAACTTGAAGGTCCTATGCATTTATCAGCTTATTCTTGCTTCTGTAACTGGCTTGGATTCCAAATTCCAGCCTCTATCTCTATGATCCCCTGACGGCCAGAAAATTTGCTGGTGCATGCTCACAATGAACACTTACCCAGGGAAAACACCACCATTTTAATTGATTTCTAGCTCCTAAAAATGAAAACCAACGACAGTAGAGAATCATTGAAACTTTATTTGCTAATTGATTAGTCACTGGTGGTTTTATTATTTCGGACACAACTCTATCCTCTAGTAGAAACATACAAATAGCTAAGTGAGAACAAGAGCCGAATTCAGTCCCTCTTTACGCACCAGTCTAAAAGGACATTGCCAAGATCTGCATACATTTTTTTTTTTTTTTTTTTTTTTTTTGCGGTACGCGGGCCTCTCACTGTTGTGGCCTCTCTCGTTGCGGAGCACAGGCTCCGGATGCACAGGCTCAGTAGCCATGGTTCACGGGCCCAGCCGCTCCGTGGCATGTGGGATCTTCCCAGACCGGGGCACGAAACCGTGTCCCCTGCGTCGGCAAGCAGACTCTCAACCACTGCGCCACCAGGGAAGCCCGATCTGCATACATTTTTGATAGAGAATATGGCAACAATAACCAAGCATTATTTCCAGTTTTCATTTAATTACAAATCTCCGACCCATTGCCAGATTATTTCCAAGAATTACTAAGCACTCATACCTATCCTCCTTATGATCATAGAGTGCTATAATTTGAGTCATCATGCTGATTTCTGCTTGTGACCGGCCAAACTTCCCTTCATCATGCACCCCATCTGACTGCAAGGTCTGTGTGTGTTCACCTTGAAATTCCCATGCTGCATCTTGTCCAGCTTCCTCCTTTTCTGACCGTAAGATCCAAACTCATCTTCTCTAGGGCACAGCTTTACCACATTCTCTTTTCTGGATTTTGGGGGCCCATGACTCCTCCTCTTCCTCTGCCCCGGACACAGCCAACACCCTTGTTCTGCTTTACCTCTTATGGCAACACCCAAACCCCCTTATATTTCATTCCTATAGACTATCAAGGCGATTTTTAAATACTCATTTAGTCATGCCAAACTTTGTTACATTTCTGAAACTTTGCATCGCCCTTCAACAATGAAAACCAGATCAATCAACCACCAAAAATGTTTGGGGACAATTACGTGAAAACGGAGGGTACAAAGGCATCTAAGACACAAGTACGTCTTACAACAATAACAGAAGAAAGGTTGAGGAGCCTGGTGATAGGACTGGACTTTGAATCTGTTTTCACATGCAGTATTTCTATTGAGACATTTGGGAATATGCATTTTTCAATACATCTTCCCTGAAATGATCATTTTCTCGTTGGTACATGACTTTAAAAGGTATGCCACATTCACTGGTGTAAAGCTCAGAGAGCAAAATCAATCTGTTTATAAAATGAATCTGACTTTATAAAAGTTTTTAAAAATTCAGTTAGGGCTTCCCTGGTGGTGCAGTGGTTGAGAGTCCACCTGTCAATGCAGGGGACATGGGTTCGTGCCCCGGTCCGGGAAGATCCCACATGCCGCGGAGCGGCTGGGCCCGTGAGCCATGGCCGCTGAGCCTGCGCGTCTGGAGCCTGTGCTCCGCAACGGGAGAGGCCACAACAGTGAGAGGCCCGTGTACCGCAAAAAAAAAAAATAAATAAATAAATAAATAATATTCAATTAGAAATGCGCAGCTGAAAGAAAGCTGTTGCATTATTTAAGAGCATTAATTATACATAAAGGTAAATGGGGAATAAAAGCTAATTACAGGATGGTTCTATTTCTTATGGAAGTTACATTTTCTACCGTTCCAGAATACTGTCATGACAAGATTTACATTCTTTTTTTTTTTTTTTTTGAGAAAAACTGTGGAACTAAGAAGATGCCCATTATTTTGAACTCAAATGACTATGATTCCTTTGGTTCTTATCCAGCTTCCGAAGGATATTCTTGATCCTTTGAAAAACATTTATCATTAAGAACGGTTTACCACTGAAATCTAGCAGGATGTATATTAAATTACAAAAGATTACTTTTAATTGCTAGTCTATATAAGATAAGAAACACATGGCATATATGAAGCCTTTGGGGGGGAAATCTAAACAAAGATTAGATGCTGGTTAGTGGCTGCAAGAAATGATATTGATTTTTAGAGTTGGCTCCCTTTGTTACCTGTAAAAATATGATCACGTCTCTATCTTAAGAGCTGGAGAGACGTTTCATGTTTGTTGGAAGCTTGCTTCTCCCCACCGACACAGACAATACCAGTCTACTACCCTATGACACTTTCTTGTTTAGAACTGAAAGAGATAGGTAGTGTTTCTAAAGTTTCGAGGTGTTGGTATTTAAGCTCTCTTGGATGTGTTCACAAAAATGGGCAGAGGAAGTTCCCTGCAGCTGACAAATGCGTGAGTTGGAACGCCGTGTGGAGCAGCCACAGGGCCCGGAGGCCCAGGGCCCACGCTGAGAAATCAGCAGCTGTGCATGCTAACCCTGGGTCCTCCGTCATTAACCTTCTGTGGGACCTTCTACAGATTGCTTAATTCCAGCCATGAAAATAAACATAGGCACTGACACCCTAGAATAGACCCAAGGGAATCAGACCGTGTACACATAAAACCGAAACCCACCCTGCCTTTCTTTCTAACACTACTGGGGACAGGGAATGACCAGGCTGTAGGTTACTGTTCTTGGCTTCCAGTTAAAAGAGGCAAACAGAAGCAAGTGAACATAACTAGGAGGAAGTGGGGCAGTTGGGGGTAAAGATGGACAAAACTTGAGCAGAATTTGAGAACTGAAGGGTAAATCTCTGGAGTGGTGAGAAAGATTTCTCGGTGATTCTAACTGCTGCTGGTTCCTTATGTGTACAATGACGCCATCACACTAGCCATTATTGCTCCGTATTTGAACCTTCTTTTCAACCCTATTTCTCTCGTTCTGTCTCTCCCATTCCTTCTTGTTTTCGCCTTGTCAGCACTGTCTGAAAACGAGGCGGAAACAATATTCTCCCACAGCATTTTTAATTTCCTCCACTGTTGGAGCTGTGCAGAATTTTACAGACTCTCTCTAATCCACTCACTTTTTAGATAGAAAAATGGGCCCAAGTACAGTACATGTAAGTTAACAAAGTAGTGACAGAGCTACAACTACTTGCCAGGTCTTTTTTTTTTTTTTTTTTGCGGTACGCAGGCCTCTCTTGCTGCGGAGCACAGGCTCCGGACGCGCAGGCTCAGCGGCCATGGCTCACGGGCCCAGCCGCTCCGCGGCATGTGGGATCTTCCCGGACCAGGGCACCAACCCGTGTCCCCTGCATCGGCAGGCGGACTCAACCACTGCGCCACCAGGGAAGCCCTCATGTAGTGTTTTGATTGGAAAACAAAACATTGCTTAATTCTATAGGATTACATATATGGATGAATTATATGTGGGGAAGTAGTCATCTGAGGG
Source organism: Hyperoodon ampullatus (assembly GCF_949752795.1). Taxonomy (NCBI): domain Eukaryota; kingdom Metazoa; phylum Chordata; class Mammalia; order Artiodactyla; family Ziphiidae; genus Hyperoodon; species Hyperoodon ampullatus. The sequence goes on along the minus strand of NC_136929.1, from coordinate 14,630,383 downwards.
CATATTTGTTTGTGAGAAAGATTTATGTCCGAAATCCTAGAGGTGTGGCAGTTATAATAATTGTAGGCAAAACATGACATCAACTTTGTTCTTTACATCTTTTTACTAACTCTTCACAAACCCAAATCAAACAGAGAAACAGCTATGGCTTTGAACCACAGAAAGAGGTGCGTCTACTATCTGTCTACCTTATTATCAGCATACAATTCCATTGTTATTTCCCTTTTTTTATGTTACTATTCAAAAACCATTTGTAGAGATGACTCTGCATTAACCTGAAACAAACAAAAAACCCTCCTAGTAACATACTTGTTAAATATTTTATGGGCACTAATACATCACTGAGGAGAACCTGTAGGAAATACAATAGTTTTCAACTTTTAAGTATTCAAACCTTGATTATAATTCAGATTTTTAACTTGGATCATTTTTTGAATTCACATGTTTGAAGAATAACACACACAACATGTTATTCCAATTGATACAATATTCCAATATACATTCTATAGTTTAAGATACATTAAGAAGTCATTTATGGACTCCAGTCTCCTCATCTGTAAAATGTTGAATTAAATAATCTTCAAAGTACTTTCTAACTCCCATTTTGTAGAACTGTAGAACATGTGTACCATATTGTTTTTAAATGACATCAAACTAAGACTTAGACAGTTGGCCCTTGGGATCTGTGGGTTGCCCATCCACGGATACGGAGGGCAGACTACTAGACTTGAGCGATCGCGGATTTGGTATCTGCGGTCCTGGAACCAATTTGTATTTTAGTACAAAGCCAAATAGACATAAATATAGATGGAAAAGCTCCATCTGAACTATTTTTATAGAATTCTATTTCGTATAGTGTTTAACCACATGACAGCACAGTGGCTGCTTATGGTGTGGGACTTGAGGCCCACACTCTGCTCTCCCAGCTGCGTGCCCTGGTGTGGGATTGCAGATACACAGGGGAAAGGGAACCTTTTTTGAATTCACGCAAAGGCACCTTACAGGCCAACAGGAAGCTCTAAAATGTGGTTATTTCTCTCATCTTAAAAAATACAAAATTTAAAAAGAGAACAGCCTTTCATGATCCCACTTTCCTTCCAGTCCCTGCGCCGTTTCTCTCCTCTCTCTAAAGAGCTGCTTCCTCTTCCTGGTTGCATTTCTCCCTCCCACCGTTCACTGATCCTACTTCCATCTGTTTTTTTTTTTTCCCTTGTGGTACACGGGCCTCTCACTGTCGTGGCCTCTCCCGCTGTGGAGCACAGGCTCCGGACGCACGGGCTCTGCGGCCATGGCTCATAGGCCCAGCCACTCCGTGGCATGTGGGATCTTCCCGGACCGGGGCACGAACCCGTGTCCCCTGCATTGGCAGGTGGACTCTCAACCACTGCGCCACCAGGGAAGCCCCTCCCATCTGGTTTTAGCCCCACGTTCTCCACAAATCAGGTCCGATCAAGGACCTCCAGGACCTCCGTGGTCTTTCTTCTTCAGTCTTCTGTGGCTTGCATTCTCAGCATTGCCTGACATCACTCCATTTCTTCCTCTTTAAACAGCTTCTTCACATGCCTTCCAGAACTGTCTCTCCTGTTTTTTCTCTGACCTAGGTGGCTGTGCCATCTCAGTCTTTGTTGGTTCTTCCCTGCCTCCTAGACTCTTTCTTTTCTATCTACACTCCTGCCTGAGAGGATCTGGCTAGTTCCATGGTTTAAATACCACCTAACCACAGGAGACTCCAAAGTGTACGTTTTAAGATTGAACCTCTGCCCTGAACTTGTAGATTCATTTGTCTACTTGGTTTCTCCTCCTGGATGTCTACTGGGCACCCCAAACTCAACATGTCTAAAACTGAATGAACTCTTGATATTCACCTCAAACCTGCTCATCTAGAGCTTTCCTCATCTCAGGAAACTACTCTGTCCTTCCAATGGCTGCGGTCAAACCCCTGGTGTCTTCCTTGGCTTCTCCTTTTCATTCATACATCTCAGCCAGTCATCAGCAAAATCTTGTCAACTCTACCCTCCAAATAGATCCAAAAGACAAAATCTGACGTTTCCTACCATCCCATTTCCAGTCTGGTCAAAGCCACCATCATCACTCAGCTGGACTATTAATAAACTCACCTCCCAACAGGTGTCCTTGCTTCTGCACCGACTTGCCTTCAGGCTCTTCTCAGAGTGATCCTAAAACCCAAGTCTGATATCCCCTCTCTTCACAAAACCTGCCAATGTCATCCCGTCACACTCAGTGTAAAAGCCAGAGTTGTTATGAGGACTTACAGGGCTGTCCACGAGCTGCCCAGATGTACATACACCCCTGCCCCCCCCACACAAGCAGACACACACACACTCAGACACGCAGAGACACATGGACACACACACGTGGACACACACACGTGGACACACGCAGACACCCTGTTACCTCTCTGTCCTCATCTCCCACTACCCTCCCCTTCATTCCCTCTGCTGCAGCCACTCCAGCCTCCCCCGTGTTGCTCAGGTCAGATGTGCTCGCTATCCAGAAATGCTCTGCCTGAAACTATCCACACGGCTAACTCCCTCATTTCTGTCAGGTCTTTACCCAAAAGTCGTCTTCTCAAGGAGGGCTTCTCTGGCCGCCTAACCCAAATTTAACCCACCTACCCACGCCACACACTTTGCATAACATCCCCTTTCCCTGCGGGCTTACGTTTTCTCTTTAGGGTATATCATCTGCTATACTAAATCGTTTTTGTACCTTGTATTTGTTTCCTCCAGTAGAATGTCAGATGTGTTAGGGCAGAGATTTTGTGTGTTTTGTTCACCGTGTCTACATTGTGTGGAATGATGCCTGGAGCATAGCAGGCACTCAATAACTGCATTATGATTTGTTTCAACGAGTGAATAATGCTGTTTTCGAAACAGGAGCAAAACCTGGGTGAACTCTACGGGCTGTTTAATCTTCTCACGGCAGTGAATCCCAACCTCTTACACTGGCTCCTCCAATCTCTTCAAACCCCTAGAAGTCAAAACAACTTCCTGGCTGTCGCTTTTTTAGGCCACTATTCCCGTAATTGGTCATTCATCCCAGGCTTCAGTGATGTTCAGCGTCTCTGATCACCTCTGTTTTCTCAGTCATTTCCTTAAAGTCACCTCCAGCAAGTTCCCTGGCTGCTGGGGTTGCCTTCAAGGATATGGTAGAGGAAAGGGAAGGCAAAAATCAGTGGGCAAGAAAGCTTGCATTTTGGGCACACCTAGCAATTAACACACACTCCTTGGTGATGAGGAGATTGTGGTTACAAGTTTCTTTCCCAACACCTGGACAATTTAACTTGAAACAAGAAAAGCAAAGAAGTTGGTCATGCTGACATGACCCAAATGCCTAATTCAGTCATTGTGTTCTACCTTTTCCTCATCAACCCAAACACACAAGAACAGCACTAATATTGCTCTTTAGATGCATTAAATCTCCAATGCTCAGACATATATGCCTATATATGGAGACGGCTAAAGTGACCCAATGAAGCAGGAGCTGGTCAGTGGTCCCGCCTCCCCACTCATTCCACACAGACATACAAGCTTATATTAAAAATCCCTTTGCCATCTACCCATATCACCTTCACTTCCAATCAATGTTTTACAGAGAAAACATCTTCCTTTGTTATTACGTCACTCTTGTCTCCCTTCTACTTTCATCTCTTAGCCTCTATTCCTTTAGCCGTTTGTGTATGTGATACACACACACTCACAAACACATGTACACACATATATACCTGTTTCTCTGACACCTCAGTGCAATATGCCAAATTTCTCTCTTACCACACCCCTATTTTTCTCTTATAATCAGGTAAGAAGAGGCTGAGAACAATAAATAGTAATGGACCAAAAAATATTCAAATAATGACTTATCTTTTAACTTTGGATACAGTAATGTCTGCAAATTTATAGTGTTTCTATGTTTAATCTTTAAAAACATGTCTTTGAATGTCTTCAAAACTTGGATGACTGTTACTTAAATAGAAGAACATGAACTTTGGAGATAGATAAACTTGAGTTTTACAGTAATGTAACAATTATGTAGTTAGATAAAATGAGTTTGGGGAGAATATGAGAAAACTAGAACCATCCTGCACTGCTGTGAGCATGCCATGGGGTACAGCCATTCCAGAAACAACATGGCAATACCTAGTGGGGAAAAAAAACTTGCATTTTAACATCTGAATTGTGGGACACCTTTTGTCAGCTAATATGTGTCAAAACTTCAATCAGAAAACAAACATAAGAAGCATAGGCCATGCACAGTAAACAACACACACCACAGAACTCCCTCAATTCAGGCTAGCAAGGTAGAAGGATGGGTGCTCATTAAAGCATTCATACTGAAGTCAGCTGTGTTAGCTCCGACTGGCTGAGAGCCCAGTACAGGACCTAAAGCACGAGAAGACAGGAATACTCTAATGACCTATTTTGTGTGTGTGTGCCTACACATATTTATACACACATATCTATATACATACATATGCGCACACATATATACAGTTTAAGAAAAATATTCTAGATACAAACTGTGATATAATGAATTAGCATTGCTCAGGACATTGTTAAACAGCATATTAATGAACTTCAATTCACCTATTACAAGATATAGTCACAAAATGAAATTAAATGAGGAAATTAGGTACCCTTTTCAAATGTTTCTGATTATAAAAACCATTCTCCTAAAAAATAAAGATAAATACAAATTATGTAGAATTATTCTATTTTTGTGTGTGCTCGTTTTTATACTCAGTGAATATTAACTGAGTACATGATCTACAAAGTGCTGTCTTGGTAGAAAGCAAATGACTGATGACAAAGGAGTGCAGACTCTAGAACTACACTGGCTAAGCTGAAACTGCCCCCATCACTTCTCAGGGCCAGTTACTGCATCTCCTTGTGGTCCAGTTTCCACAGCTGCGCAGTGGGAATGAAAATAGTACTTACTTCATAGGGTTGCGATTAAATGAGTGCAGTGCTTAAGAGTGCAGGATGTGGTACCTAAAAGGCACCCATATACATTTTAATTAGACAATAGAAGAAAGTCTACATTTTGAAAAAAAACCCTCACAATTAATTATTTGTTTATGGGTATGTTTGTGTAAGATTTTTTTTTTTTTTTTTTTTTTTTGCGGTACGTGGGCCTCTCACTGTTGTGGCCTCTCCCGTTGCGGAGCACAGGCTCCGGACGCGCAGGCTCAGCGGCCATGGCTCACGGGCCCAGCCGCTCTGTGGCACATGGGATCCTCCCGGACCGGGGCACGAACCCGCGTCCCCTGCATCAGCAGGCAGACCCCCAACCACTGCGCCACCAGGGAAGCCCAGAACTTTCATTTTTGACCCTTATTCATTTTAAACTTCCACAAATTTTTCCCATGAAATGAGCCAAATGGTAAACACTGGACTCCTGAGTGCTTTGAATCAAGTTCTCACCAGCTCTATTCTGAGGCCCAGGGAAGGGGAAAGTCTCTTCATTTGGAACAGGCACTAGAATGTGGCCTTTCCCACCCCTTGCACGCAGTAGTATAGAGAGGTGAAGGCTGTGGAAACCACTCTCCACTTCTCCTTAGTGCTCACCCGTCTTCTTTCCTCAGTGCTGCCTTCCTCCCCCGTTGGTCCTCTTCCTTCCCATCCCTACCCCGGGGCTTCCCATCTCTTTTGTATCTTTTTATATCTTGTTCCTTTCCTTTCTCCTTGCATTTGTTACCCTTATCCTGTCTTGTAGTTGTTTAGCCTCTTGTCTTGTAGTTGTTCAGCCTCTTTTACATTTAACTGCTATTCTAGTTTTATTTCTCAGTTTTGCTTCACTTCCCTTTGAACACACCTCACCCCACCCCCAACTAATCTCACCCTCACTGCCTGGTTTCTCTTCCTCTGCTCTCAGCATCAACCTCTACCATGTTGGCATCCTACTGAAGACTTTCTGTATTTTTAAGATTTGCAATACAGTTCACCCTTATTCACTTACTGCATGTCAATCTAACTCTAATACCTCTTTTATGGAAAATGTAATTTCATAACTTTAAAGAGAGGTAAGGAAATGAAAGAGCATGAGCGAACCAGAATAGTACCCACTTTTTTTTTTTTTTTTTTTTTTGCGGTACGCAGGCCTCTCACTGTTGGGGCCTCTCCCGTTGCGGAGCACAGGCTCCGAACGCGCAGGCTCAGCAGCCATGGCTCACAGGCCCAGCTGCTCCACAGCACGCGGGATCCTCCCGGACCGGGGCACGAACCTGCGCCCCCTGCATCAGCAGGCGGACTCTCAACCACTGCACCACCAGGGAAGCCCCTGTCTGGGAGATTTTTGTGAGAGATTCTTAGAGTTCAAAGTGGTCTTGGAGACCATCCAAAATAACTCCTTCGCTTTTCAAATGAGGAAGGTACAACTCAGAGCAATTAAATGACTTGCCTAAAACACATAGGTTTACTTGCTGCCCAACCTGGGTGGGTAGGTTGAATTAATACTCATAAGATGCTTACTGACCAGCAAAATACAACCAACACATCTGCAAGCCCTAGAAAGTTCCAGCATCCCAGAGTGAGAGTCTTTCCAGGCTGGAGGAGTATTCACCAAGACAGCTGTGAGCTGCTGGGGCCCCAAACTTACCTCTCCAGGTGCTCAGGAGGAATCTAGATAGTCCTAACCTACCTCAGAATGTCACCAAGTGCAAGTTCATATGCCCAATGCACAGTGAGGCCGAACAACGTGGAAAAGTCGGAGTTTGGAGCAGAGAAAGTTTTATTGCAGAGCCATGCAATGAGACGAAGAGCTCACACCCAAAAAACCTCCAAACCCTCAGAAGCGTTTCAGCAAAGCATTTTTAAAGGCCAGGTTGGGGGTGGAGTCACAGGGTACGTGATCCTCTCGTGCACAATTCTCTGATTGGTTGATGGTGAGGTAACAGAGTGGCTAACAACAGAGTGGCTAATCAATCCTTAAGCGCCAGTAGGTCTACGGGCTCATGCTCATCAAATAGTTAATTTATTCCATTTGGTGGTGGTTTTTAGCATCTGAAAAACTCAGGAAAGATGCCTGAGATACTATTATCTGAGTACTTCAGAGAGGAGCTACAGCAGAGGCTCTGGGGAGGGGGTCCTGCTCGGTCACAAGAATAGGGAATGAGTGTGTTCCAAATGAATGTATGAAAGACAAGTTCATAAGATATATGTGGCATCTTCTGATGCAGTACAGCCTCAAAGGGTACCAGATGTCAAAATAAGACACTGTTTATTTCCTTATAATTTTCAAAATAATTTATAAATATACACACACATATATGATCGATGATGCAATGATAAGCATGAGTATCCATTCCCGTAACTACTCCTCTCACTCTGCAGCTTTCATGCTAAGTAGTTACAAGTATCATAGAATTAGTGTAGAGCATTAAGATAAACTAAGAGTGTTAGGGAAAATGAAGGAAAAAGAATACAGATATGCTATTTTACTATTTTAGTATCAGTGTTAATGTCTTCTTTAATGATATTTGGATCCTGAGAAGTTGTTTTTTAGTTAATACTGTATTTATCAGGACTTTAGTTTCTTCCCACCTCATCAGCAGCATGCCACCTCACTGGAATCTAGGAAGGAGCTAATGTATAGTGAAACCAAATTTGATGCTTAGAAAATTCTTGAGCTGTTGAAAGGCACACCTGTGTTGTTTGGCAGGTGAGCTGAATCTCAAGTAAAGAATTTCTGCAAATCTCTGGTTTAGTCGGCTAAACTGGTTTCACTCTTGAACAACCATGGGGGGGAGGGAATCCTCTATTTTTCCTTGATAACCATAATAATGCCAGAGAAATAACTTCCATCACTAAATCTCAGTGGTTTAGGTCTCAAAAGTGGAAAGGCTCAGAATATATTTCAGGACAGTAAATGTCTTCATGTCAAATTTATTATAAATAAATTAGTACTTTTCATATTGGAAAAAAACTACAGTTTTTTTTAAAGGCCAAGTTATTGTTAATTAAGATGTTACTTTGAATAATTTGGAGAAGTAACTTTCTAACTGTATTCACTTTTATATTTAAATTAAGAATGGTTTGTTATGAATAGTTAAATAAAAATTTCAGTGAACTGAATCCTAAAGAAAATAAAGAGGTATTTATCAGTTGAAAGGTACTCTGTAAATGGGTTTGCAGATCAGCTGCAAAGGTTATTTGGGACTCTAGAATCTTAAAGTGAAACAGGCCATTTATTCATTACTTCTTTTTAAAAAATCTATTCGGTCTATTTTCCTTTTCTGGACATTCTTATGTTGGATTATGTGGTTTCTTCTGACTATACTAGTTTTGAAAAGCTTAAGATATAAGACATTCTAAAGTAAATGCTTGATTCCTTACATAATAATCTTTAGGTATTAAAGAAACTTAACATTTTTTCATCCTTTGGTCAGGCACTTGTGGGCTCTAAATGTAACCCTCTGTAGTTAATATGCAGTATATGCCAGGGAAGAGAAGTTTGGGGCTGTCAAACCTCACAGGACAGAGAATAAAAGAAAATTAATCAAGTCCACAGGCATAACGACCCTAGTCTGTTTCAGCTGGCAAAAGAACTAATAGTGCTGCCACCCAGATCATAATTTATGGGTTGTTTGTGATATTTTCAACCTTTTTAAGTTGAAGCTGTGTGTTACCATCTCTATAGTAAAAGAATATTTCTTTTCTCAAACTTTTCAACCAACAGATGAATATTCTTTTTCTCTATAACACACACCATCTGGTTTGCTTAATTGACTGTTTATACACATATACATGCATCTCAACTGATCAGTGCTATGGTTTCCAACCTGGCTGTACCTTAGAAGCTTTGGAAAAATCACTACCAGAGCCACCTCCAGAGATCCTGGCTTAAACGGTCTGGTGATGCAGCAGAGAGAGGGTCTTTCTTGGAGGTTCAAGTTAGAATTCAGAATTTGTTTCCTCTGGAAGCTATGTTGCAATGGTGGGTTTGTGGATATTTTAAGTACAATAGGTAAAACTACATTATCTGTTAAATTTGGGGGGAATGGTCTGAAACACCGAATCAGTCTTCACAGTTCTTTTTGTAAAACAATGCACCTTTGGTTCCAAACAATGGAATTTACAACCAATCTGTTGATAAATTAGGAGCTGCGTGAGTCTTCAAGGTCACAACACTAGACTTTTTTGTGTCAAAAGTAAGTCAGGGTTTTGTCTTGCAAAAAAATGAATCAACAATTTTAGTGAGAAACTACCATGAAGAAGACAAGCAAACAAAGACACTCAAACAAGACCAGGAAATAAAGTATAAAACCAACATTTGTGCAAATTTTAACTTTAGGAAACTCCATAGGAATGTCCTGGTTCATGAGTTCTTGTGTTTTCTGAATAGTAAATTGGATTAGAAATAAGCATATCGTTCAGAAAGAAATATGGCACAGAAATAATAGTGGAAATATGCTGGAGGACAAGAAACCAAGACAATAAAAGCACTTTATAAAGGCAAATCATACAAAAGAATAGAGCACACTTGTTGTCAGTACTCAAAGGTGACTGACTTGAATATAAGGGAAGATGAGAAGGATGAGGTTAGGTAGGTGCTTCCCAAGCTAATGTTAAGCTTGACCCCCCCATGAACCCAACATGACACAACAGGACAAACTGGGACCAAGAGGAGCACAGTAGTGGAACTATGTCTGCATCCCACTAAGCAAACGGGTCTTCACCCGTATTCCTATTCACACAAGCCATGAGATGGCCATGCACACACAAACACACTTCCCAAGAGCTGCCGCATGGCCCAAAAGTAGGACTTACCCTGTGTCATCTCAGTGCAAATCATGGAAGTTGGATGGACATTAAAGACAGCCAGATTTGGGCTCAGTAGAAACAAAAACTTGCTAAAAGGCTGTTAGTATGAAACAGAACCAGAACACACACCTTGTCATGCACTGAATCTGAAGTCCAGCAGGTTAGAGCATGAACGGAATATTATCTCTAGAAATAGGATGATTGACCTCCTAGAGTAATGGAAATAAAAATAAAAATAAACAAATGGGACCTAATGAAACTTAAAAGCTTTTGCACAACAAAGGAAACTACAAACAAGACGAAAAGACAACCCTCAGAATGGGAGAAAATATTTGCAAATGAATCAACGGACAAAGGATTAATCTCCAAAATATATAAACAGCTCATGCAGCTCAATATTAAAAAAACAAACAACCCAAACAAAAAATGGTCAGGAGACCTAAAAAGACATTTCTCCAAAGAAGACATACATATGGCCAAGAAGCACATGAAAAGCTGCTCAACATCTCTAATTATTAGAGAAATGCAAATCGAAACTAAAATGAGGTATCACCTCACACCAGTTAGAATGGACGTCATCAGAAAATCTACAAACAACATGCTGGAGAGGGTGTGGAGAAAAGGGAACCCTCTTGCACTGTTGGTGGGAATATCAATTGATACAGCCACTATGGAGAATAGCATGGAGGTTCCTTAAAAAACTAAAAATAGAATTACCATATGACCCAGCAATCCCACTACCATAATTCAAAAAGACACATGCACCCCAATGTTCATTGCAGCACTATTTACAATAGCCAGGTCATGGAAGCAACCTAAATGCCCTTCAACAGACAAATGGATAAAGAAGATGTGATACATATATACAATGGAATATTACTCAGCCATAAAAAGGAACGAAATTGGGTCATTCGTAGAGACATGGATGGATCTAGAGACTGTCATACAGAGTGAAGTAAGTCAGAAAGAGAAAAACAAATATCGTATATCAACGCATATAGGTGGAACCTAGAAATATGGTACAGATGAACGGGTTTGCAGGGCAGAAATAGAGACACAGATGTAGAGAACAAACGTATGGACACCAAGGGGGGAAAGTGGCAGGGGGCGGGTGGTGGTGGTGGGATGAGTTGGGAGGTTGGGATTGACATGTATACACTAATATGTATAAAATAGATAACTAATAAGAACCTGCTGTATAAAAAATAAAATAAAATTCAAAATTTCAAAAAGAAATAGGATGATTTGTTGAGTGTGGAGTATATCCATACAATCTCCAATGGTCCTCCCAAATCTGTTTTGATGTTTCTGTAATTCAACCTCCTCTCTTCTTCATAGATGTTGAATCACCTCTAATTTCATTCTGTACCAATTTTGTTTTGTTTTGTTTTGTTTAAGTGACAAAGGGGAATTGAGAAACTCTTCACAATGAACCAAAGTGTCCCTGCAATTTGGGGGTTAGCAACTAGCGTTATTATAGCAGAACTGATTTAGAGGTTTTAGACATTGGTTACTTTGGGAAAGAAGTAAATCCTGAAAGTTCATGCCACGAACTGCAAGACCTTTAAACGGACAAATAATAAACCCATAATAAAGTCAGAGTCTTGGTTCTCTCATTTATGCTCAACTGTGTGAACTCTGGAGCCAAAAGTACACCCTGATCTTTAAGTTTGCTTTGAAACAGCAATGAAGGAATGAGCTTATTCCTCAATTAGGTGCAAAAGGTGGAGGTGGTAAAAAAAAGTTAAACAAGATACAGAGCAGCTGTGACAGCCCATCGGCTCATAGAAGAGACTCAGAACTGGCAGCTGGAACGGACCCACAGGAGAAACGTCTTAAACGCACGTCCTACGTGTTCCTACATGTAGTACGTTGGTATCAGCAGGCCAGCATTGTGGCTGGAACAGTCACGACCAGGACTGTAAAGAAGGCCCCGACGCAGCCTGTCTCTCCATAGGCTGCTGTTCTGAACTTAGGTTTGTGCCACGCACCTCTTGACAGTGACCTTCCGCAAACCGCCGGGTCAAAAGGAACTGCAGAATTTTAGCGCAAAGCCGACTTCGAGCCCAGAACCGCAGTGGTCCCTCCTTGACAAGCCGAACTGGGTCGTCCAAAAGAGCGTGGCCCTAAACCTTTGGAGTTCAGCGGGCCAAGGGCTGCGTTAGCAGTTGGTGTCCTTTCCGGACACACAAAAGGCTTTTTCTGCTCTGCTTTTACAAGGTATCCTAGAAGCCAAGCTATTGCCAATGGGTAGGGGCTGGGGAGGGGAGGGAGGGGAGGGAGGGGAGGGGAGGGGAGAGGGTCCGAACGCAGCAAGTTGTCCACATCCGGCTGCCAGTCTGTCCAACAGGAGAGCCGATCTCGGCTGTGCCTCGGCCCCGGGGATGCGGGAGCGGTGGGTAGGGGTGCCACAGGGACGCGCAGGCGTGCGTTCCTCCAGACCGCGGGCGCCGGGCCAGTTGGCTCGAGAGAACCCAGGTGACGACCGTAAAAGCTCCCCGCGAGCCCTCTCTGCCCCAGAGGGCGCGTCCCGGGGTCCGCGCGCGCGCCCCCTTGCGCCGGGCCTGCAGGGGGCGGAGCGGGACGGGGTGGGCGGGGGCAGAGGGGGCGGAGCCGCCCGGCTGGGCGCGCGGGGGTCGCGGCGCCGAGCAGGTGCGCGAGAGCGAACGCTGCTACAGCGGGCGGCATGGCGAGCACGGCGTCGGAGATCATTGCCTTCATGGTCTCCATCTCCGGCTGGGTGCTGGTGTCCTCCACGCTGCCCACCGACTACTGGAAGGTGTCCACCATCGACGGCACGGTCATCACCACCGCCACCTATTGGGCCAACCTTTGGAAGATGTGCGTTACCGACTCCACGGGCGTCTCCAACTGCAAGGACTTCCCCTCCATGCTGGCGCTAGACGGTCTGCATCCCGTCGCCCCCCGCCCCTGCCCCTCGCTCCTCCCCGGCCTGCCGGCGGGGCGCCCGCTGACCCCACGACCCCCGGCGGGACCCCCGGGCCGGACTCCTCCGAAGCCCGGCCGCGCTTTCCCCCTCAGTGCCTGAAGGAGCCGGGGAGAGTCCCCGGTGCCCGTGGCCCGCCTTCCCCGGACGTCTGTCTCGCGGGGGGCGCCTGTCCGAGCCCGGAACCCCGGGGCGGGAGAGAGGGGCTCGCAGACAGGCCTGGGTGGGGTGGGTGACTCTCAGGCGACGGGCATGGAGGGAAGCAGCTTTGTTGTCTCGAGAGTCGAGGCCAGGGCAGTGGGACCCCCCCTCTCTTGGGGACTGTTAGGACACGGAGTCACGAGAGGGGGCTTGTCTTCTCCAGCCAGCACTACCCAGAAGGGCTGGATTCTGATTAAAATGGACTTGTCAGAGCGAAATCTGCTTGCTCTGAACTCCCTTTAGCCATTTCGTTAGTTCTTTTAAAAGTGTGTGTGTGTGGGGGGGGGAAGGAAACATTGCAGGAGCACCCGCTCCAAACCCCGCGCCCCGCATCTACAAATGAGTCTGCTGGGCTTTAACTCTGCCTCTAAAGGTTAGGAACATAAGTAGCCCTAGCCTGTGCCGCAGAGAGTAGAGAATTCTGGCCAGCGGGAATCTTGTGCGGGAGACTGACAAGTTCTGTGTCGCGCCTCCCAAGTCCGTTCTCAGCGTCTCCCTCAGCGTTGTTAATTGTTTTCTACATAGTTCTTGTTAGCGGCGCTCTATACTGTATTGTATTAGAACAACAGGTGTTCGCGAAGAAAACTGGCTCTTTTTAGTTTCAGACTGGCTCTTTTTAGTTGACAGTGGATGTCAAACCCGGTCACACTGATTGCTCAAGTTCTAGGCTCCTTTCTTCCAGGATTTTACAGCATATGAGTAGATGGATCCCGCAGAAACTTGAGAGTCATTTACATTAGTTCTCGATTTGAGGTGTTTTCTTTTTCTTTTATTACTGCTCTGCAAGCTTTTATTTGCATAACTGAGTAAATAAAGGACAAGATTTAATCCCCCTAAGACGGTGCTTGCCACGACAAGCAAACTGCTGCTGAATGGAGGTATTTGATGGAAACTCCGTAGAAGGGAATACGTGTCTGGTTTTAGATGAGTGACACCTGGGTCTGTGTCCTGGTGTGTGTACAGTAAGTAGCTGGTACACTCTTGATTCCCTAGAATTGCGGTTGAATTTCCTGTGCCCTGCAGAGCACACATCCAGGTAGATGTTTGAACAGGCAGGCTCTTGTTTCTGTGATTTGCATTCAGGAATATGGGATTGACAGTTACTGTCCTAAACACATTCTTCTGTTGTAACTGTACTGTCACCGAGATAGCCTGCCAGATAGGTACGCTTCCTTCTATAGGACAGCTGGGGGACAAGGGAGAGGCTGGAGAGATGAATACTCCATGAAGGTTATTGGGTGCAGAGTAGTGTGCACCTTATGTGTCTGAGCTGAGAATGGACGTCATGGTCTCAAGATTTGGGGACAGGTGGGGTAATGAGGAGGAAGGAGAGCGTAGCCTTCAACCATCCAGCCCTAGAGAGGAGGCGTGACATTTGTATACAACCCAGCTCGCAAAATGGCCTTCCGCGTGTGCTTGTGTGTCTAGAAAATGACTTTAAAAGACGTAAATGACTTCACCTCTTCTTCTGCATTGTTTTAAAATTAATAACATAGCTTTACGAGTCAGTACATATAGAAGTAACTGTTTTTTTTGTTTGTTTGTTTGTTTTGCGGTACGTGGGCCTCTCGCTGTTGTGGCCTCTCCTGTTGCGGAGCACAGGCTCCGGACGCGCAGGCTCAGTGGCCATGGCTCACGGGCCCAGCCACTCCGCGGCATGTGGGATCTTCCCGGACTGGGGCACGAACCCGTGTCCCCTGCATCGGCAGGTGGACTCCCAACCACTGCACCACCAGGGAAGCCCCTGAAGTAACTGTTTTTTAACAACTGCATGGTATTCATTACTCTGGACAAACTGGTTTATTTAACGACTTCCCCATTGTTGGACATTGGACCCTTCCTAGCTTTTCACTGTTCTTAGCACTTTACTGAAAACCCTTCTATTTGCCTCTTTGTGCATATATGTGTATCTGTAGTGTAGATACTGAGGAATAGTATTGTCAGAGCAGTAGAATATTCATTTTATTATTCAGTTTAAATTGTCCAGTTACATTCCACCAACAGTGTATGAGAATATCTGTGTCTCCACATTCTCACCACTAAGTGTTTCATCCAGTTTAATGGGTGACGTCCTACCATGTTATTATTTTATTCCCTGATCACTGTGATTTTGACCGCCTTAGCGTGTATTTATTGACCCTTTTTTGTGTGTGTGTGACTTGCCTGTCCATATCTTATGCCCATGGTTCTTTTGTTTCCTCTTGGTTTAAATGATGTGTTTTTTTAAATTCTGGATATCAGTCCTTGATTTGTTATATATGTTGCAGTCTTGGCCCATTGCTTGTCTTTTAAATGTGTGATGTCTTTTCTCATACAAAACATTGAAATGTGTACTATAATCACATTTATCAGTCTCTTCCTGCTGGCTTGGCTTTTGTGGCTTAAGAAAGCATTGCCTATCACAAAGTTATAAACTTACTTTTCATCATCTCTCCGAATAATATTTTGGGGGGTTCAACCACACAGCCTCATTTTCATGTGGAGAGAAGTCAGTTCCCCCAAAGACGAGGCCTCTCTGCTTGTTCGCGCTCTGCCATGTATTTTCTGGGCAGCCACACCTGCTGGTTGCTGGGCCTAAGGCAGGCCCTGCCTACAGCACGCTGCATGTGGATTTCCTGGTTATTGCACTTGAAGTGGAGGGAGAAAGCCATGTTGCCAGGGGCTGTGGTGACCACAGGCCTGAATAGGCCAGTCCTCTCCTTAAACCAAGCAGAAAAATCCAAGAAGGGAGAGAGAAGGCTCACAGCTCTCACCGTCTAGTCTTAAGTGGAAGAACATGCCTCTTGGACACAGATGATGGAGTCATTATTCTGAATCTCCTATGTGAGGTCAAAGCTCTGATTCCTCATCATCAGGGGGTATCATTGTTACCCCAGTTCTCCCTACAAGGAAAAAGCTAAATGTGCAGGTTTAATGTTATGCCATGTTAAGATTCCAACTCTAATTTCTGCTTAGAGTCAATCTTAGTGTTATGGAAGGGAAGCTTTGATGTGTTTCTTACCACTCACCAGACGCTTGGTTCATATTCCTCTTGTGAAGGAAGTGCTGTTATCCTTGGGTTTTACAGATGAGAAAACAGGCTTGGAGAGATTAGGTAATACAATCGAGGATACACAGCAGGTAAATAGAAGAATCAGAGGTGAAATGCAGAGTTCATGTCTGACCCTCGTATCACCCTTCTCTCAAAGGATTTGCAAAAAGTATGCAAAGCTACTAGCATAAGAAAGCACATCCTTTTTTTCTTCCTTCAATCGACAGCTACCAAGTGTACTGCTAGGGAATTGTCTCCATCAAGTGGATATTTTCATTTTTGCTAGCTGGAAATGGAAAATAAGGTACATTTGGAAAACATTTAACTTTTAAGGGACACCTTGACGTTTTCTCCAACAGAATTCATTAATTTAAAGTCACAGTATTTTACTAATTGAAAAACTCACCGTTGAATGAGCTGGTGATTTCTGTTTATTGCTAACCCATATTCCTTTCAAAGCACCACTTGAACTGCAGCTGAGCATTTTGAGCCAGGTTTTTTTTGTTTAGTATATGCCATCTATTTTTGTTAGTGGGAATGTTTGCCATTTCTTCCAAAGGAGTTAACTATAAATTATACTTCAGAGAACTTCTGAGCAAATATGTTCATGCCTCAGCACTTTAATGTGTTAATTAGCTATTAACGGTGTCAGTAAATTAGACCTGTCAAAAATAATGGCCTCCTTGACTAGGTTTTTACCACCACTTCACTTGAGGGTGTTACTTATAAGTTTTGACCTCCGGAACTGTTAAAAAAGCAAGGTTGTAGAGGTCTGCCTTGCAAAAGATAAACTCTGAGAGGGTTTGTGGGAAGTCACCCAAGGCTTGAGTCTGTGAGTGTTTTAAGGACTGGTAGCCCCTAATTTACAGACCTCAGGCTTACCAACAACTCGATTCCATCTATGGCTGACAGTGGAGTTTATCCCCAGGAACTCCAAACCCTTCTTTTATGTATGCGATGAGTTAGCAATTTATTGCTACTGTTCCCACACCAGAGAGAGTTACCTTCCCCACCAAATCAGGGTTCTGGTTGGTTCTGAGGAAGGACCTGACCTCATCAGAACCTGCTCTCTGTCTCTCCTCTTGTGCTGAGAGGGCAGAGCTGATCCTGCTGCAGGTACCAGGGCTGAGACTGGAGAACTGAGTGAGACACTCGGGGAAAAAATGGTATGAGTAGTGGTTAAAGTTTAAAGCCTACTGTTATTTTTCCAGTCACATTAAGGGTTGAATTCATCAGCCTGGGATTCTGACCACTGTGTACCATTTGGGAAAATGTGTTTCATGTTGTTAGTGATCAGACCATAGACTTAACCTTTTGCAAGACTCTTGTTTTCTGTACATAAAGCCTGTAAGATTCCTAAAATAAATGCAAATTATGATGCATGATAAGGTTTTCTAGAATAGTTTTTTAAATATAGGATAGAGGTTATATCACACACACACTTTGTTGTCTGTTTAGAATTGCAGTAAGAGTCAGCTAAAACACCTCAAAACCACAGGTTAAAACAAATCTCAAAAAATAATGAAACCACACTGTCCCAGTAGCTCTGGTGGTAAATGATGAGTCAGTTGTGGTTATCCTGGAGGACTGTCTTTAATCTTGCAGGGAACTAACAGGCTTCCTCCCCCTATGCTTCTATTGCTCCCTGGGTTCTGGTTGGGGGACTTGAGGGTTGAAGTTTAAAATAGAGCTGGGTCACTGTTCAGCCGCAGACACAGATAGCCCTGCAGCACTACTATAGCTACCAAAGCCTCCATTATCCTGTTTTGCTAAAAATAAGTTTCTTTTGCTGTTTTTGACAGCCTTACCATCAGGGAAATTATTTTCTGTCTGGAAGTAGTTCACCCTATAAAATAGAAGATCATTGTCATTGCATTCTGCATTTGTAGGGGCCTAAATCTGTTCAGTTAATTAGAGCATCTTCTGGGTACTCTTCAAAATGGATCCTAGGGGTAGGACTAAAACTTAAAATTTTATTCTTTCCCTGAGAAACATAGACTGGAGGCCACCTTCCCCCATTATTCCCTGAATATATGATTATCGTAGCCTTAGAATTATTATTTATCATTGACTTTGCCTGAACACAATAATAAATGACTTGGTGTATCTTGGCACTTATGAGTTTTTTCATATTAAAAAGTTTAATGCCAAATGTAAACCTGAGAGATATGTACATTCATTTGCTTAACAAATGAACACACCAGTATGTGCCATCATTATTTCAAACTGAAATATGGCACTGTTTCAGTCTGAAATGAAAATGATGGCATGTGGTAAAAATGTATTAGTTTAAATTCTGTTAACTTAAAATCTGTTAGTGTCTGGACAAAAGCCAGACTGAAGTTTACCATCACCCTGGCTGTGCAAATAAAAATACATGACTAAGAAAATGAATGGTGTAGGAGGAATGATCAAACAAACCAACAGAACAAGCTTTCAGGATACTTTGAAAGCATCCATTTATATGCAAACAGTTAATTTCATGATTATAAAATATTCTTCTAGGAACCAACCAGTGCTTATTTAAACCCGATGTTATTACGTGTGCCCTGAAAAATTTTAAAAGGTCATGAAAACACATCTTGATTTAGACTTCTCGTGGTTCATGATGACATTCCAGTCAGTCTCATTTATAATCTTTCACTAATATTAGAAGATGTGACTTTGTGGGAGCTCTGCTCGATTATAAAGATTACAACGTCAAAACCATTAAAACATCTATTTTAAAGGTCTGATGTGCAAAGGAGTAACAGGGTTGAGATAGTGGCAGATGAGGTTTCCCAGGGTGAAAGGCAGTACTGCATGCGTTTTGTAGTCAGAGCTGGATGGAAACCATTTCAACCCCTTACTAACTCGTCTCTGGCACATTATGTAACTTTTGTGTGCCTCAGTTTCTTCATCTGTGAATATGGGAATAATAACACCCAGAGATATATCCTGAGGATCATGCACAGGCCAAACTGAAAAGTGTGTGACATAAAATAGGCACTCCATACAGCTTAACTTGCTTTTCTTTCTTGCTTGTCTTAACATATGTTTTAACCATTATGGTTATGTTTTCGGAAAGCAGAACGCTCATTCATGAGGACAGTGTAAATGAGAGTTTCTTCCTGGACAACCACACGTTTTATGTTAATGTAAACGGCCTCCTCTAATTGCAGGTTATATCCAGGCATGTAGAGGACTTATGATTGCCGCCGTCAGCCTGGGCTTTTTTGGTTCCATATTTGCCCTGTTTGGAATGAAATGTACCAAAGTCGGAGGCTCAGATAAAGCCAAAGCTAAAATTGCTTGTTTGGCTGGGATTGTATTCATACTGTCAGGTAAATAGTAACTTTCTTCCAAACGAGGTGCTTCAGGATGTTAATGAAACACCAGTAATCATAGCACTTTCCTTCTGATGCTCTTCAGGGCTCTGCTCAATGACCGGGTGTTCCCTGTATGCAAACAAAATCACAACGGAGTTCTTTGATCCCCTCTTCGTGGAGCAAAAGTAAGTACTCTTCTTAAGTCTGTATGCTTGTGGCTCACGGGAAATGGCTATAAAATCATCGTCTAAATTAAGGTACATAAATTTCCTCCGTGGTTTATGAAAGTGAGACATACTAATAAATGATGTTTGATGACATCATTCAAGAGAAAACATTTTATATGCTACGTTGGCAAAAGATGCATTGAATCACTGCATTAGGGTTACATAGTGTCTTGTCTCTAAATAGCTCAAGGCATAGGATTTAGAATGCTGAAGGTCATCTACTGTACGAAGTCACGTAGAGGAAAAGTGCAAGAGAGGTGTAAGGTGGGGAGGAAAGAAGGCTAAAGTATGACAGCAGAAAATTAAGAGCTTGTCTCAATTGTTGTCCATCCAAAATGATATTTGCCGGATGTTCTGGGCCAGCTTCCATCTCAGGCATTGAGATGAAAACTGAGACTGTGATCCTGAGGATGAGAAACGTTTACGTGATACTGAATGAAATACTATGTTTCAGTTTTAGTTAGCCTTTTACATTTGTTCTGTTGACCACGGCGTTAACACGTTCCACCTAATAAACCTTTGTAAAGAAATTGTACATGATGCAGGGTCTTTAAAAAATGGTGTAAGAGTGGCACAGACACCCAGATGTGACCGGTCTCAGCTGCGGGTGAACAGTTTGGCACTTACAGACCAGTTTGTTTGTTGTTGTTGGTTTTTAATTATGGGCTGTTGCTTTTTATAGTTTCTCTAGGCTTATTTCTTTGCATTGGGAAAACCCAAGGAATACCAAATTAGAAGTAATAATAGATCAAATATTTTGTCTTCTGTGAGAATATTCCCACGGACTTCTGTAGAAAGCTGCATGTGTACTGCTGTCACCCAGGCTGGGGATTCTCTTTCAGTCTTCAGATCAAATGTTATGGAATTTTAAAAGAGTAATTACTAAAATGGCTGATCAGGGTCCATTACTTTTTTCTGGTGGATTTAGGAATCTTTAGGAAATGATTTTTCTAGTACTGTCTTTAGTTTATGCATGAATAGTAAATGTATATATAATGAAATATAATGAAAATAATAGCTAACACATGTTGAGCCCCTACCATGTAGCATTGCAAATATTATTTTATTATTTTAGTCTTACAACATCCTTATGAAGTAGGTTCTCTCTGCACCCCCTTTTTTTAAATTGGGGAAAGAATTCAAGGAATATGTGCAAGGGAACTTGGACTAAGCTAATAGGCTGATTGAACTGTGATTCAAACCAGGCAACCAAACTCTAGCACACTTACTCTAAAATGCATGATATACAATATTCTACTATTGTAATTTTTGTGACAGTATGCCACATATATTTTTCATCAAAGAAGTTTCTTTTGTGCAGTAGTGTTTATTGTGAAATTTTATTAAATGGAAAACAAAAATGACTGCTTCAGACCCCAGTATAATGTTCACTCCCCTACCTATGTTAGAAAATGTGTTCTGATTTGTAAACTTTCTCCTGATTTTTGATAATGAGATTTGTACTGATGTGCATGGCACCAAACATTGAGATGAAAACTAAGACTGTTTTCCTAAAGATTAGAACCATTTTAATGATATTTAAATGAAGTATCAGTTTTCATTTAAATATTATATTTAAATGTTATTTTTATTTCAGGGTTTGATATCACAAATATACCACAAAATCATATTTCTCACAGTTTATTTTATTAAAGACATTGCCGACTTTTCTGGATTATCTTTCATACATCACTGTTCTGTCTTCCTGACAATCATTAATAATGTCTTTGTCAGACTCTTAAAAATCATTTTCACCTTTTCACACAAGGCTGAGGCTAATATCTGTATCTGTATCTGCACAGTAACTTAAACCTTTCCTTTGTGTTCTGTGCTTGCTACATGCTCAGTCACCTAACTCAGTTTAGTACCACTGGAATTTCTTATTCTTTCAGATTTTCTTTAAACTCAGTTCAGTAATTATGGACTGTGAGAGGTTTTCCTCTTTTCTACATTCTTGGTGCTACTTTGAACTATTCCATTCCCACTGTGACTGTGAGCTTACCAGCATCCCTCTTTCTGTCTATGACTACTCTCTCTGTCTGTTTTCTCGTCTGAAAAATCAGGATAATCATAGAGTTGCTGTGAGAGTTAAGAGAGTGTGTATATATACCCTTAGACCTGATTAGAAAAGAGCAAAAACCTTGTATTAATAAGTGTATTGTGTTAGCTATTATTAAGGTTGCTTTTTAATTGTGTGTAGTAGTTAAGATGTACCTTATCTTTATGGATGTCTTTATTAGCTCTTTTCTTCAATGACTTAAAAATATAACACCTACAATTTGCCAATTTACCTTAAGTCATTAAAAACACAAGAGTGAGGGATTATGAAAAACACCATGGCTTACAAATTGGTAATATTTGCAAATAACAGGTCCTTCACAGCAAAAAATACAGACTTTATTAAAAAAAAAAAGAAAGAAAACCTGCATATTGAGAACATGTTTAGCTCCTTGAGATCAGAGCTCACTCACATTTCTATCCCAGCAGTGCCTGGCACAAAGAAAGGCCCTCCATGGCTTATGTACAAGGAATGATCAACGCCTGTTGAGAATTGTTAAATATGATCAGATGCTAATTACCCACAATGGTAGAAAAGAGGCATGAAGATGACATGTGACACCTACAGGAATTCACAAACTTTATTTAAATAAAACTTCTATAAAAATCAACCAGTTGACTAACTTGCTGTCATCTGTTTTCCTTTTATCAACGCCTCTAGTGGAGGAGAAGGAGATGGAAATTAGGAAGATTAATAAGCTGCAAATTGGGTATCAACACAAAGTAGACTGATTCCATAGTTTTTTTTAATTTTATTATTTATTTATTTGGTTGCACCGGGTCTTAGTTGTGGCAGGCAGGCTCCTTAGTTGCGGCTCCAGGGCTCCTTAGTTGTGGCACATGAGCTCCTTAGTTGTGGCATGCGAACTCTTAGTTGCAGCATGTGGGATCTAGTTCCCTGACCAGGGATCGAACCCGTGTTCCCTACATTGGCAGCACGGAGTCTTACCCACTGCACCACCAGGGAAGTCCCTTGGTAGGTCTTAAAAAATATCATAATTTTTAAAGTGAGATTTTGATTTTGGCATATTCTAGGGGATAGGGCTTCCTAGCTGGCATTTGCTAGCACTTAGTAAGCGGTGCCTCTGATGTAGTTTGTGCGTGAACACACAGAGGAATATGTTGGAGAATCACTGCCAAAGGCAGGGCCAGCCCTGGAAGAGTTGGGATAAGGGCCCCACTCTAGGGGGGGTTCTGACTCTTTCTTTGGTGTCTTCATGGATCTGCATGAGTCTAAGTTCCTTGAGGTCAGAAAACATCTATTTCATCTCTTACTTGCCTAGCACAGTGCCCTGTATGTGAAATCCTGATCTGTAGAACTGGTCCTTTCAGGATGAGCAGAAAAGCCTTCTATTATCTCAGCAGACTGAGGAAGCCTCAGAGAGGACGGAGCTGGGAGGCAGGCTCAACCTTCTCTTCGCGCCCTTATCATGCATTCATCTTTCTCCAGCAGCGTGGCTCCCTCCGGTCCTAGATGGCCTGGCTGTGGCATACGCATGCGTGTGTTTGGCCCTTAGGCAGGGCAATGAGGCGCACCTGCTCACCACAGGCTCTAGTTAAAATTTCTGGTGAGCAGATACTTGTCCCAAAACGCACTGGAATACAGTTCAGGCCTCAGAACCTAGTCTTGTTGCTGTTTTTCTTAAGGATTCTCTAACATGTAAATTGAATCTTCTTGGTGGATTTCGAGGACATCCCTATATAAGACTCACCTTGGTTGCCTAAGTTAGAAACACACAACTAAGCTCATCCACAGAGTTCCCACCACATTCCTACTATGTGCAGGGAACTCTAGGTGCTTTATTGATGAGGGAACAGAATGTGTGTCTTCTGGTGTATCGCTGGCATAAAGATTGTGGCCGTTGTGCTGCAAACAGTAGTAGGCTTTGTGTTCAGTGGCTAATTATTTCTGAAACCCTTCCCTTCCCACAACTCATAGGGGAAGATTTTTCTTCCAGCCTACAATCATTTGACAGAATTGCAATCTTTAAAGAGCTTCACCTGACTGTGGCTGTTTCTGCTATTTCTCCATTTTTTCCTTTTGTTTTACTTCCTTGTGTCCATTCAAGTTGTGATTATGTTTTATGGCTCCAGGATGGGCTCCTGCAAAGCCTTTAAAACTATTTCTCAACTCTTCCCTTTGGGCTGTTTCAAACCAACTTCCTCCTTTTTATTAAAGCAAAACCTACCACATAAAAAAATCTATCCTCTTGCAAGCTTATGGTCCCAAGCACTCCTTAGCGTGATTCACCACCGTATCATTGTGTTGAAATATAATTACATATCCCCACCATGGCTTTGTTGTCCAAACCACTAACTTCTGAGCGTCTTGCTTTGTTTTTTCTTAAATAGACTGTTCCGAAGAGTTGATTGGCTTAAAGAGTTGTTCTGCATAAAGAAACTTCTTTTCAAATCATGCAAAGTTGGGGCACTGAACCAATTTCCTTAATTGAGGAAACAAGACATCGTGATCTTAGATTTATTCTCTTGTAGTCAATGAGATTTATCATGAACGTTTTGGCTCAGATATTCATATTTGGGTCTTATCATACTCCAGCCTTTGTATTTTGAGAGCTTTTAAAACCATGGAGTTATTTATCTCTAGCATTCTTCATTCAGTTAGTTTCTACTTTAGAATCTAAGTTTTACTTTGGTAAAATCTTTTCATCATTGTGGTTATTTAGTAGTTAGAGAAGTAAACAGCTGTCTACTTCCCGATAGATTCCTTCATTCTTGTTATCTGTCAAGTTCAATGCATAATAGACAATACAAGAAGGACGTTTCTAGGTTACACACATTTTCCTGGGTGAAGTTGAAAGGAATATCGATCTCACTGGGTGACCTTGCCTAGATATTTAACTTCTCTCTTCTGTCCTTATTATAATTTAATGAATTATAGATGTTTGTGTACTTAAGCTTATTGCAATCATGAGGTTATTTGGAGAATGAATTAATGTTGGTAAAAGGCTCATAGATTCTCAGATAAGGGATTCCATAGAAGTGCCAAGTGTTAAGAACAAAACAGAAGTTGACTGTTAAATATTAAGAAGGTGTTACTCTGTGATTTCACTTTGTTCTGTGGTAGCACTGGCCACTTCAGGTCATCAGAATTGCTCTGATGCTTTTGTTCACGCTGGCAGGACTTAAAAATATACTTGGAAATCAAGTGTTTGGCAACTGTGTTTTGTTTTCATTGACCAGTATATGAAGTCACGACTCCTTCCAGTTTGCCAGACTTTCTGGTGACTCAGCTTTTAGCACCACCACCCCGTTCCTTCCCTTTTTTCACATCCCAGCTAACCCCTGCATGTCCTGCAGGACTTGCATTCTGCGTAATGTGCCCACCTCGGTGCTCCCTTTGCCCTTTGTGCTCTGATTATAATCCTACTGGGCAGTGACACTTGCTTATCGGTCCATCTTCCAAACCAGATCAGGAGCATCTCGAAGCGAAGACCACGTCTTGCTGATTTGGGCATCTCTTGTAGCTAGTCCCTACTCCGTGACATTTCCAGCAGGGATGGTCAGTGAGCAGTGGTGTACCACTCTCTGTCTGTCTGTATCTCTCCTAGAGCGGAAAGACTGAGTATGCTTGGGGAGATTTGGTTAAAGGAATGGGGAAGGAAGGCAGCCTACACACTGGTTAAAAATGAGGACGCTGGATCAGGACTGCCTGGGAGGGAGCCCCAGCTCTGCCATTTATCAGTAGTGTAACCTTGAAGAAATTACTTTCCTTTCTGTGTCCTGTGTTCCTCATCTGTAAAATGGGAAGAATGAGAACTATGAGGTTATTGTGAGGATGAAATGAGATAGTACATTTCAGCTACTTAGAATGTGCCTAGCATATAGTAAGCACTCAGTAAATGCTAGTAAATTAATTTTAAGGGTACTGACCCTTAAGCAGAGGATATTAAGGTAGCAGGTCATTATCTTATATGCTGTATTAAGGGTGGCCACAGAGAAATGTATATTGAAGTGTTGGAGGCCTAGTGGAAAGGATAATTGTTGTAAGACACTTGACTCTCAAGTGGAAGGCAGGTAAGGGACCTAGCATGAACGCATTTAAAAGAAACAAGGCTTGTGTAATTCCTTCTCTTTATTTCTGATCATCTCCATCACAGCTTTGAGTTAGAGATACGCAGCAATTTGAAACTGTCAAACGGATAGATACTCCTGAGACCCTTCTCATGAGAACTCATCCTATGTTCATCTTCCCAACTCCAGGCTCTATTCTAAACTATTTTCAGGCAGTCTGCTGAGGATTCGGAAGATCATGTAGGGTATGCTTTGTTTTGTTTTTTTTTGTTTTTTTTTTTTGCGGTACACAGGCCTCTCACTGTTGTGGCCTCTCCTGTTGCGGAGCACAGGCTCCGGACGCGCAGGCTCAGTGGCCATGGCTCACGGGCCCAGCTGCTCTGCGGCATGTGGGATCTTCCCGGACCGGGGCACGAACCCGTGTCCCCTGCATCGGCAGGCGGACTCTCAACCACTGCGCCACCAGGGAAGCCCTAGGGTATGCTTTTAATTGACCCATGCTTTTTTGCTGCAAATCCATCTGTATTTTCTTCCTTCAACACAAACAGATGTGCAAACCCACCTTCACACCCACAGACTCTTGCTGGTCATGGCCCCAGGTGTCACAGGACAGCCCTGGTTGTTTTAGGAATTTCCCATCTTGGAGCACAGCCCCCCTCTGCAGTGTCAGTTTATTCAGACTTCGAAGTTTGCGTGAGAACACGTTACTGTGCCTACTTTGAGTGTTGTGACTCAGCACATCATTTCCCACTTAAAATCAAGTCCCAGTAAACCCCCAGTTATCCACACGAATGGAGATCAATGGCATGGATGTTGCTCAGTAACAGATTTGTTTTTGAATCGAACTGTGTAATTTTGGGGACAGGAGGTGGTCCTTTTAAATTACAATTTACTTTGACTAATATTATATTAAGTTATACTGTGGATGGTTTATAAAATTTCCATGAGTAATCGGCCAGAATCAGAACTCCTGTAAAGACACTCACTGTGCACTTTACACACGGTTAGAGAGAGAAGGAGGCAGAGAGGTTAAGAGGCGGGTTTTCGAGTTCACTCTCTGCTCAGCTCCTGGCCCTGGCCCTGGATCCTCTGTGATCTTAGGGAAGATGCACTTGCTTCCTCTGGGTAATGGGGATAGCACCTGCTGCTTCTGAATGTTAGGGGGATTAAAGAAAGTAACATATAGACAGCACCCCCGACAGGGGCACATGGTAGGTGATTACCTGTTCTTAACATACAGTCTATAGAATTCTGAACTACCCTAATGATAACTCATAACACACGGAAAGGTAATGCACGCATGTCTGTTATAAACTATAAACCAGAGAAAAGAATGTGTGCCTGTTACGAACATTGAAAAGCAATTTAGAATTGACACACACAGAAAAATCAGTCTTTATTTTGAGTTTCCTAAATTTGAGAATTCTCTGTGAAGGTTCCATATGCAAGTAGGTGCTTATTATTTAAATGATCCCATTCTACTCTAGCCACCATTTGCGAGGCACCTTCTGCTATTTCATAGTCCCGTAGGAAGCTTTGGGTAGGAAATCTTGTGGCATCTTCCAGACCGCTGAGCAAACTGTTAACTGATGTGAATTGCATAAGGAGAGGAGAGACTGCAGCAGCCTCGGGAAGTACACGGGTCGGTGGGCACTAAACAGCCTGCTTCCGGTGCCTGGGACCCCAAAAGAATGTGGAGTATTTGGGGGAAATGTATGTTTGTAGATAATGCCTGTAGAATGCTTGTTTACATAAAATCCATCCATGCAGTTATATAGACCTTGGGTTATATAAGCCTATGAGTTGAGGAAAGTTTCTTTTTGATGGTAATCTTTAAAAGATTGGTATACCAATGAACTTCAATTTTAAAATGTTAACATTGATAATATATGGGTGTGCTTCCTAAACTTTAAACTTATTTTAAACATGTTTAGTTGTTTTAAGGTAACTGGAATGTTTTGGCTGCTACCACCCTTGATTAAAATGAGGGGTAGGACAGTATGTTTGAAAAAAGACTATCCTTGATGTCAAAAGACTCGGCTTCTAGCTCTGTGGCCTTCAGCAAGCTCACTTTTCTCTGGGGATCTTAAAAGGATGAGGGTTTTTTCATTTGTTAAACAGTTTTTGTTTTGTGTTTGGAGGAGCTGCATTTTCTTTTTTCAAGTCCAACGAGCCCTGATTTTAATTATTACGCTCACCTCTTTTTTGTGCTGGGTGAAAAGACAGCCTGAGGGAATTCTGAAAAAATTCCATACCCTAGAGCCACTGAGAACCCAATGAGCCAGAGAGAGACACAACACATCTTTCTGAAACGACAGCTGAAAACACATTGTACTGATTGTGTTTTTTCGCATTGATCCCATCTTTTACTTAGCTAAGGTGTACACAAAAGGGAGAAAGAGTGTTGGTTAAGAGCTCGGGGACTGGGATCATAGTTACGAGTTTTAAATCCTGGTTCTACTATTTGCGTAGCTGAGGTATGGGGAGGAAAGTAATTTAATCTCCCTCAGCTTCAGTTTTTTCATTTGTAGAATGACTGTAGGAAGACCTCTCTCTCAGGATTGTAATGAAGATCAAATATGATAATACATGCCAAAACAACTTAGCACACAAAACAAAATCCTAGTACAGTGAGCTGACAGTAATAGTAGCTATTGTTGTGGTGGACTGTTACTTGAATCACATCTTTACAGATTTGGGAGAACAGTTAACGTTTACTTTACAAAAACATGTTCTTCTGCTTCTATTGTTAAGTTTCATCACAGCTTACTATAATTATTTGCTTAATGTCTGACCATCCCCACTAGACTGTAAGATCCTTAAGAACATAGCTGTGTTCTCTCGTCTATCCTGAAACACATGGTTCGCACAATGCCTGGCCTGTTATTTCTGTGCTGGTGACCAGGGTAGGCCACACCAGCTCCCCGTGGATGGCAAATCAAGTCACAACAGGGATTTGGGTGCAAGAAAGACAGAGGGAGTAGGTGAAAATAAGAGGTGTCCCTCAATCCGTTCCCTCAGGATTACTGTGCAGGTTACGAGGCTGAAATAGGAGGCAAAGTATGAAATGCATCAGAATTTAGGCCAGGTGTGGTTCTAGCTCTGGCTCCGTCAACAGGAAATGAAGATGTGACCAGTAGCTGGGAGCCCCAGGTACAGCCAGGTGAATAAGAATTAACTTCATCTAGTAATTCAGGGTACATTTTAATGCCTTAGATCTTTATGGTTCTTTTTTGGGAAAATAATAAGTGATCAATCTGTGTTTTACTTTCTCTGTATAGAAGAGAAAATTTTCCCTATTGTTTACTAGATTCACATTCAATTATATACATGAATTAAGGTAATAAGGCAGCTTTGATGAGCCCTATCCATTGAGCAGAATGTCTGAGAGATATTCCAAAAGCAGTGTTCTGATCTGTAAAACGAAGTTATGTCCCTAGCCTGATGGTCCTGGATCTGTCTGGTGCTAAGCAATTTGATAGCCTTTCAGAATAATAAAGAAACTTTGGCGATTTTAACAGCTCAATAAAGAGGCCGCTCTCCTAGTGGGAAAGCTGGTCTAGGGCCAGGAGGATATTGTTAACAAAAGACAGACCGGCAACAGATCACCTGAAATTTGGCTAATCATCTGAGGTGTTGAAGTCAGCTTCTTCCTGTTACCAAAAATGAAGAAAGATTTCCAGGCAGAGACAGAGTTTCCTGATAAATGTTAAAGGAGGCGTTGCCCAGAACAAACGAGTGGATGGTACATGGCTCACCTTCAATCCTGTCTTTCAATAATACAAGGCCATTTTTGCCAGATCACGTACACTGATGGGTGTGAATTCAAGTCACTGTTGAATAAGTCTGCTATACGTGTCTTTCAACAGAATGAAGAAGAAAAAGTCTCTGTAAGAGAAAGAACCAAGTCACAAAAGCCCTCACATCCAAATTGTTAAAAATTATTGGTATAGACGTGGAATCTCTTAGAGACTTCAGCTCTGAAATGGTTCTGTTTATTAGATGTTTGTCTCTGACAGAATTCATAAGAAGTTCAAAAGGAAATGATATTCTCCTTGGAATAGAGTCTATATTTAGTGACCTCAAGAAAATCTAAAAATAAATTTAAAAACAGGAATAAGTGAACCAGTTTTTGATACGAGCCAAACTCATGATTCTTAAATCCCCTCAGAAAGTTTCAAGATGATTAAATGAATATAAAGACATAGTTTCCAACATTTGAACTGCTTGGGTAATTTATCCTCTGATTTCTACACATTTTTATGTTCTTTTTATTTTATTTTTATTTTTTTAATATTTATTTATTTATTTGGCTGTTCCGGGTCTTAGTTGCGGCACGCTGGATCTTTGTTGCCGTGTGCAGGATCTTTGTTGTGGCATGCGGGGTCTAGTTCCCTAACCAGGGATCAAACCCGGGCCCCCTGCATTGGGAGCCTGGATTCTCAACCACTGGACCACCAGGGAAGTCCCTGCTCTTCTTAAATGAATTGATAGTGCCGAGCTGCGGTTTGATTTCTACCACCCTAACCCGTAATGGACTATTATTAATAATTAGAGACTTACTTTTAACCATGATGCCTGGCACTGGCATCCTATTTTAGAAAGCTAAATATTTTGGAAAAAATCTCAGACTGTTTCTTCCAGGAGTATTTATATTGAGAGTTAAATACTAATGCACAGTTTCAGGAGAGAAAACAGCCTAAGCTCTGGGGGGAAAAATAAAGAAAAATAGAAAGTATCATTAGATTGTAATCCTATATTCATGTCCTCCAAGTAGAAATTTTCACTATGCTCATCCTTTAGTTGTCTCTGCAGTAAAAGGATGACAGCAGACGGACTTGATGCCAGCTTGCTGTAGGAATTGCATATGTTTAAAGAGGTCCAGTGACAGGCACCTACACCTTGGCAGTCCCTCTGCTCGTTTTATTTGTGTAATCTCATCCAAACATCATACAAGAAGGGTTGATTGTGGACATCCAGGATATCCTTTTTAGATGTGTAACACGATATTTAATGAAGGTATCCTTTATAAAACTTCCAGTTTAACACTTGATCTGCCACAGCTCTTTTGTTTTCACCTGTGCCCTTCACTCTTCAGTCCTCTTTTGAGCTGGTTTTTGTGCAGACCGAAGGGGTTTTTCCCCACTTACATCAACCTCCTGTTTCTGCTACTGTGTCTGATTGGCACAGTTCAAGAAGTTTCTTGGTTCCCAGAGCCTAATCAGTGCTCCAGGGCAGGATGAGGTGCTGACAGCTGTTCCTTCCTTTAGCTCTCAATTTGATTTCCCAGGGAAGGCAACACAAGAGTGAGAAAAGAAGGGATCACAAGGCAGCGTGTACTGTGTACGTCACCCATTCCCAGTTGCAAATGGAGGCTGTGAAGTACCTCAGAAGCCGGCTCTGGAAATGGGCACGTGGACCACAAGGCCCTCATCTTGTGTAAATGTTGCTTCCTGCTCCTGCTGGCTGGAGGCCGGGGCCACACTGTCACACCACCACTGCTGCCTGTGCCTGCCCAGATGGGAGTTCAGATGTAGCACCACAGCATGTAGAAAAGGATGAGGCAAAGCTCAGGACAGGCACAGGTCACTCACGCCGGCTGCTGGCCACCTAAGCCTGGCCCTGGCCCTGCACTTGGTTCAGGGGGACAGGCTGACCTAGGCCCTGACTTTCCCCTCTTACTCTCACCTCTTCCTTTCCGTTCTCAGCCCCTCTGTGGATTCTGTATGATCAAAACAGACCCTTCCCACTCTGACTTCATTTGACACTGAAAAGCACCATTAGGTAGGGAATGTCGTCCATCAGTTTTTGCCTTGTGATGGCGGTCTGTGGGCTCAAAGAGTTTGCGAATCACTTCTTTATTTTAAAAAAAGAAAAAAGGTAAAAAAAAAAAAACCCTATTCTTCAGGAAAAGGATAGGCAGACATGAGAACACTACAGCCCGAGATTTGGTATACTTTCCTCATTCCTTATTTGTTTCTCTGAAACATATATATATCGTATCTATATATATCTCTCTATATATATATGTTTCTCTGAAACATATATATATATATATATATATAATGTATATATATTCCTCCCCTAAAAGGATTTCCTCCAGCACTCAGCTGTGATTTCCTTTGTTGTTCTCAGTAGCGATATTTGTACATTTGCATGGTGACCTCTCCAAGGCAGGGGCTGTCTTACTTATCTTTGCATCTGTTCTAGTCATGAGCGGAGTACTATGGTCTGCCATCTAGGAGATGCTTCACAGCAATCTGTCACTAAATTATAGTTGTTTTTTATTCATCTCTTACTAGATTGTAGTGATAAGATGAGGCTGTACCTTTCACTGACCTTTCATTGACACTGTAGAAGAAGAAAAACTATTTTTTCCTCTACTCTCCTAGATTCTCTGCTGGGACCCTGTAAATTAGACTGAAAAAAAGGTAGATTAATAAGAGAAAACCAGAGTTCATTAACATGTGCGTCACACATACACATGGGAGTACCCAGTGATGCGTAACTCAAAGGGTTATATAGCATCTTAACAAAAGAACAATACATTTGTAGAGAAGTGGCAAGACAAAGGAAAAGGACTTTGAGCTTCTAGAGGCACAGATTATGGGAAGGCATGTGATGAGGGAACTAATGGAAGATGAGAGTTAGTGAAGTTTGTTACATAGATTGCTCTGGTGCCATTTGTGGGCTGAGCAGCGTGTACAGTGTCTCTGGGAATTAACCTCTGTCCTTCCTGGCAGAGAGGGGATAGGGAACAGCATTACAAATTTATGTCCTGCTTTTAGGCAAATGGGGGGGGAGGCAGAGAGCTTTCCCCGTACCTGTTTCTTCTCAGTTGCTTTCAGCTCAAAATAATCCTTGTTGCCAAAGTGGCACATTTGGGGTGGCATGTTCTGCCACCCTTCAGTACCTTGCACATGACTGCACACAGCACGTGCTTGATAAACCCTGAGTTGAACTAAAATGAAAGCAAAGGCAACTTTCCCTTTTCTAACTGGAGTCTGCCTTAATGGTTTAGCCCGCGTGACAGCATAAATAGATGGAAACCTTTGTGAGCTTCAGGCAGAGCCCAGAGGAAAGATGCTGATAGGCTAGGAGGCCCCAGCTTGAGTTGACTGCTCCTGCTTTGCCCGCAGGGATGCTTTCATCTTCCTTTCGGGATGTTGGGAAGATATAGTCAAGTGATGGCTATAAAAATGCTTTGAGAAAAGTTTAAAGCATTATACACATACAGATGTTATTACTTCCTGTACAAGCTCCAATAACAAAAATGTATTATGAGCATTTAATAAGTGTTGGCTAGTAGTGTTAAGCGCTGTTTACTCCCCAATGAGTAAGCTTTTATACTCGTGTGATACTTCTTCACAGGTATGAATTAGGAGCTGCTCTGTTTATTGGATGGGCAGGAGCCTCACTCTGCATAATTGGTGGTGTCATATTTTGCTTTTCAATATCTGACAACAACAAAGCACCCAGGTATGAAAAAGAGACAAAAACGACCTGTTAAAAAGCACAGTACTATTCTAAATTGTTACATGTGGGACAAATTATAGATAGTTCATATGATTCTTAGAAACTTCAAAAACCCAGAATTGGGAAAGGGTAGGAATATCTAGTAAATATGACATTTAATATAGTAAATATTATATTGAATAGAATAAATATAATTATGGTTCATTAAAAAAAAAACCCCAGAGCTTGACATTCTTACATTCCAAAGCTATTGATGTAAGTAGAAATCTGGGTCTAACTCTGGGGGTCTATTCTTCACTTTGGCCTCATCAGAATTTTCACATAGGCAGAAATTGCTGATTAAGGTCACCACAGTCTCCTAGGTTCCAGGAAGATGAGTTTTAAATAAGTATTTTTCTTTTTTTATAAATTTACTTATTTATTTATTATTTGGCTGTGTTAGGTTTTCGTTGCTGTGCGTGGGCTTTCTCTCCTTGCGGCAAGCGGGGGCTACTCTTCGTTGCGGTGCGCATGCTTCTCATTGCGGTGGCTTCTCTTGTTGTGGAGCACGGGCTGTAGGCGCGTGGGCTTCAGTAGTTGTAGCACGTGGGCTCAGGAGTTGTGGCTCACAGGCTCAGTTGCTCCGCGGCATGTGGGATCTTCCCAGACCAGGGCTCGAACCCGTGTCCCCTGCATTGGCAGGCGGATTCTTAACCACTAGTGCCACCAGGGAAGTCCTCAAATAAGTTTTGAAGGAGAGTAACTGAACAAATTAAGAAGCCATGAGTTTCTTCTGCAGATTCTCTTGGTCACACCAGCTGTTCAGAAATGACATTGAAATATTTCTTGGGGAGAGAGAGAAGGGAAGAAAGCTAAAAGGGAAAGACAAACTTAGCTATGAGAGAAATAGGGGCAAAATGGTTTCTTCCCATTTTTGTTTGACCTACGTGTAAAAGACAATCTACCAAACTGTGTTTTGCCTTGCAGAATGGGATACACATACAATGGGGCCACATCTGTCATGTCTTCTCGGACAAAGTATCACGGTGGAGAAGATTTTAAAACCACAAACCCTTCAAAACAGTTTGATAAAAACGCTTACGTCTAAAAAGAGCACTGCCCGCAAGCCGTGTCTTGAGCTTGTTTTAAACGTGAACTGTTCACAGAATGCTGCCATCAAGGCCCTCCTACAATTAACACTCAAACTATTTTTAAAATACAAATTTGAAGAACTTGTTGATTATCGGATGTAAATGTTCTTACATAGTTACATACTAATCATTTTCTGATGTGGCTTTCTATAAAAAAATAAACAGGCTATTTACAGGATTTGTATATATTTTATACATCATAAAATATGTATATGTGTTTAGCACCAAAGATTCCAGTATTCATAATGTAGCCTTCTTAATCATTCAAACCTTGCAGTCTTTGTCCCCATTTTTTATGTTTCTTTTTCTTCGTATATTAAACAGAAGGTGTTTAAGGGGTTGTGTCTTGTCAACAGTATGGGGGCAATCTGAGACTATTCCTCAGATGTTTGGGTTGAACGAACATGTACTGGCTGCGTAGAGCTGAGTTCTGGTTTCTGACCCCCGTCTGTCACCCCCGTACTTCTCCACGGCTGCTCCAGCAAGGGCTAACAGGGCCAAATGCTATTGCCCATCACCTGGCACGTCCGCTTTAAATAACTGCTCCGGCTTCTCCAGTACAGAGAGCAGATCCTGGGGTGGGGCCTCGGCAAGAGCAGAGCTGGAGACGCCTGTCATGGCCGACTTTGGGGCCAACAGAGGAAGTCCTGGGGCCGCGTTGTACCTGCCCCGCTCGGAAATAACGGACCAAGTTCCAGTGTGTCGCTCAGGTCGTGTGCATGGAACTAACCGGTAATGGAGAGACAGCATTTTTCAAGACGTGTTAAGTTGCTCCAGTGATCTCTGACCAGATGCCGTTTTATTTCCAGCCCTTTTACCTCCTGCCCGTAAGGGCGATAGTTATCTCAGTCTGCGTGTGCCCTCCCTCACTCCATCCTCACAGCTGCCCCCTGAGGTAAGTGCTGTAGCAACCTGAGCTGGCAGGGGATGAAATGAAAGCAGAGAGTTGAAGTGACTTGCCGCGGCGAGTGACAAAACCAAGACTTTGAACTGAGGCAGTCTAGTGTGAAATATACAGTCTCAAGCTTTGGATAAGAATTGGTTGTCTGTGTAAACCTATGAGTCAGACCCTTTCCAATACTAATCACAGCATGGGTGACCATAACATTTTCATTTTCCTCAAGCGTGAAAGACTTAAAAAGGAAAATCACATTGTTTGGAAGTGCTCAATGAAAGAAAAAGAACAAGTTTATTACACACACATATATATATATGTATGTACATATATATATGTGTGTGTGTGTGTATATATATATATATATATATATATATATATATGATTTTTTTCCAGACCATAATAATACTTGAATACCTTTTCCAGGGACACAAATGAACTGAAAGCCATGGAGGGAGGTTAGGTGCTACAGGCCAGTGGCGGGGCCGGGTTTTGTGAGTGTGTGTTTAAAACAAATTTTAAAATTTCAGAGCTGTACCGGTGAAGACAATATTTTGATTGTACTGAACTGTTCTAGCTTCTGAAGAATTTACGGAGAGAAGGGGTCAAAGTGCAGAAACACTGTGTCAGTAGCCAGAAACATATTAGTTGTGTGTCAGTGAGGAGAAATATAAGGCGATAGCTCAAAGGAAAACAAACATGCCAATTCTAGTGCAATCTAAAATGACAGGACTAAACAGATAAAGGATCGGTCTTTTCAACATAACTGTTGGGTTTCCTTAGCGGACATTCATCATATTTCCCCAACCCTTTCTGCTCAGGAATTAAGACCTGGCAGACCCAGGACTTGGATTTGAGACCCAGTTTAAAGGCTACTTTTGTCACTTTCTAAGTGTATGGCTTTGGCAAGTTATTGTATAACTGTTTCTCACATCTTCAAGAAAATTATAATAACTGTGTCTCAAGGTTGTTCTAATTAAGTGAACTAATAATGCATGTTAAAAACAAACAAACAAGGAGCTCAACAGATCTCTGTGGAATAAGTGAGTGAATGTAAGGGCCTGGGTTCCTTCTTAGGCGTTGTTGTAGGTTGCTTATCTCTGTCCTACTACAGTGAAGATTTGACTCAGCATTTATTAGAGCTTTTAGAAACATATATAAAGTGAGTACATCTGCATAAAATTGGCCTTTGTGGGAAGTTTTTAAAAGGGTGAGAGTGGCCCACAAGTAAAAAGGACTCTCTGGTGGGGCAGAAACAGATAAAAAACACTGTTTTAACTTTTAGGTCAGTGTGTTTACATGGCACAGCTACCAAGGCAAGCTTAAATCCTCTAACGAGCTGAGCCTGACTCAGAAATCAGCTCTAATAACTCAGCCACAGTCACAAGGATGTAATGGAGGGCTTTACTTGAAAGGTTGGCAAAATGAAGAAAGATCCAAAATCCAAAAAACCATTTAGTTAAAATGTAACTTTTTTTGGGAAACAGAGTACAGATAGTACCACAAAGTACAAAAAATGCAGAAAACAGTTTATATGAACTTTTTGAATGTTGACAATGTCATTGTTAAGAACAAAACTAAGTTTTGAGGTACTTTAGAATACAGGTTGGGCATTTTAAAAAAGTGAAAAAAACTACAGACACATGAATTCAGTATTGACTCGATCTATTCTGTTTATAGTGCGATAAATTAACTGACATTTAAACTGGCTACATTTTATTCATAAAATATCCAAGGTAAAGATGATGCCACAGAAATGGTATTTAACGTTCTAAAATAAAACAACATGCTTACAATGGCTCAAAGCTGCATATGGTAAAAGTACTTCTGGAAAATGGAGTTATCTAACGTGGGCCTAGCTATATTTTTATAATGCTAAACTTACTTCTATATGAAAAATAAATAATCTACTCTTAAGATTTCACTGATTCCACTAATTCAATTTTAAGAATACTAACAGAACTTTATAATAAAACACTTCCAACGTGACAACATACATAAGAAAGATATAAAAAAAGGTTTTAATTCAAACCAAAACCTGCTATAAGAAGTTTTAAAAAAATTCACTTAAAGATTAGTTGAAAAAAAAATACACTTCAACACTAGAGTACCGTTCTGAAGAAAAAACTTTTGATGACTTCAGTGACACGTTGTTTTTAAGCAGCAGCCGTCTTAAACACCTTTATATGCTTCAAAATACTGCTGACAGTTTGTTTTGTAATAACTGCATTAGGTGCCACTAAAGGGACTCTTGTTCT
Source organism: Hyperoodon ampullatus (assembly GCF_949752795.1). NCBI lineage: Eukaryota > Metazoa > Chordata > Mammalia > Artiodactyla > Ziphiidae > Hyperoodon > Hyperoodon ampullatus. The sequence goes on along the minus strand of NC_136929.1, from coordinate 14,593,041 downwards.
TTGAGAGTCAGCTTCCTTGTTATTGTAGGAGATGCTGCCAAGCAGAAGCGTTAGAGTCGTGTAGGCAGTACTGAAATACTGTGATCCTGCAATACTGCTGGCGTCTGGAAGGGCCTCCTGATGCGTGGGGTGACAGTTACACATCTGAAGAGTCACTCCAATCGGTCAGGGCTACTAGGCTGCTTTGCAATGGGCTGGATTCATCCTGAGGTCCTGTGGAGGGAGAGAGGCGGGGAGGGGAGGCCCCAGTGATGAAACAAGCACGCTGTCCAGCCTGTAAAAAATCCGCAGCTTCAGAGGGTAAGTCATCACTCGTGTCTGAGTCTGCTCGCAACCCCACCCCTAGCTCCTACAAACTGTGAAAGAGGCTGCGGACAGTCCCACCCGCGGGATGGCCAGGTCTCTGGGGTAGCCTCACGGGGCCCTCGTAAGGAAGCTTCCGCCCAGCCTCTCCTTGCCAGCATTCAGCACAGGGCCTGGAGGCTGGCAGTGGTAAAGAGAGGAGAATAAAATTAACAAGCCAAGGAGGGATTAGACGGTACCCCAGGTTTTCTAGGGTAGATGAGCTTAAACATGAAGTTAGTTCAAAAGTGCCTTGAGCCACTGAAACAGGAGCGGGCTGAGAATTCCACTTGCATGTGACTCCAGAAATATTTAAGGGGTGTGGGGCCATGACATTGGGGCGGAGGGAGGAAATGTACTCAGGGCATCCTCTTGGCCCTGTGTCCTCACAGAGTCGCCGTAGCATAAACACGTCTTTTTTTTTTTTTTTTTTTGCGGTGCGCGGGCCTCTCACTGTTGTGGCCTCTCCCGTTGCGGAGCACAGGCTCCAGACGCTCCGCGCCATGTGGGATCTTCCCGGACCGGGGCACGAACTCGCGTCCCCTGCATCGGCAGGCGGACTCTCAACCACTGCGCCACCAGGGAAGCCCTAAACATGTCTTTTGCTTTTTCAAAGATTAGGATGGCTCTTGAGACAAAGCACAGAAAACTTATGACGGTGACAGAACAGAAGGTCAGTGTTATGACTGACACGTTGGTGGAGAAAAGAGGTCAAATGAAGGTAGAGGCAGCAATGGCTCGTCTTACAAAGGGCGGTGGGGGGTGGGTGCGGGATGAGGCAGGAGGCCCTGCTACAGACAGAGCAAGTACAGAGATGTGCACGTATTTGTTTAAAATTACAGATGTGGGAACAAAAGTCCTGAAGAGGGGGCATGAGGGGTGCAGGGAGTGGGGAAGGAGCCCAATCCTCCTCTGTCTTAGCAGAACTTCGACAGTTCACGTCTAAAGTCAGTGAGCCTAGAAATAGGGGTCTGAGCCCGTTACTCAGAGGCACGGCTCATGGGACCCACAGATGAAGAAAGGCTGAGAGGTGGCGTGGAGAAGAATTACTCTGATAGAAAAAATACAAATTATATTTTCTGATTTTAAAAATTTAATGGGGCTTCCCTGGCGGCGCAGTGGTTGAGAGTCCGCCTGCCGACGCAGGGGACACGGGTTCGTGCCCCGGTCCGGGAAGATCCCACGTGCCGCGGAGCGGCTGGGCCCGTGAGCCATGGCCGTTGGGCCTGCGTGTCCGGAGCCTGTGCTCCGCAGCGGGAGAGGCCACAACAGTGAGAGGCCCGCGTACCGCAAAAAAAAAAAAAAAATAATAATAATAATAAATAAATAAAAAAATTTAATGGGTTGAGAGGTAGGTTACTGGACTTATTATCCAGACTCTAGCCTGGGTGAATAGGAACAATAGCAGTGGATGGTTTCACTTGTCATTCATCCCACTGGCTACAGTGCTACAAGGAGAATCTTCCTTGGAAGAAAATAAAAATATTTAACATGTAGACAGATGAATACAAGAAGACAGTCAGAAAAAGTGGCCTCATCTAGGTATATGATCAGAAAAATTTCCATGAGGCATCTGCATGAAGAGACTATTTATATGGGCGTTTTCAAAAATAGATATTTTAGAAATGTAAAGACTAAGGATTAGACCTAAAATTAAATTTTAGAAAATTAGTAAATATATACAAATCAGTAAGTTGTTCACATTCAGTCCTTGTTAAAATAATGTAAGGAAAGCAAGATCTTTGTTATGCCAACAGTGTTTTTGTCTGATAATATATTAGCATAGCTTAGATATTTATAGAAGCTTCTGCTAGACACCAAAGCAGCGAACCTTCTCTCTTTGGCCCTTTCAGGTTAGTTTCAGCCCAGGCAATTGGCACTTGAGTAGAATTTGACTCATTCTTCACAGGTGGAGGTTCCTTCTGTTCTCTTCCAATTCTTCTCCCCAAAGATTTCTCTTCCTCTAAGGATGATATGTCCCAGTCATCATCGTCCGCATCTACACACTGAAAAAAATACGTGGAGAATAATGAATGTTTCCTAAAGAAACTGTGCGTGTTCGAGCCCCTTGACCACTTTGTTGGCCAGAGAGCCACTGACACTAAATGATGAGAAGTTGGGAGCCTCAAAGGACCCCCCAATCTGGTCGTTTGGTCATCCCTGGAGGGGAAATGAAACAGATTTGGAAATCTGTGCTTTGAAAGCAGAGGGAATCACCTCTTTTTCTGTTCCTTGCTGTGGAAATGAACGTTTCCTACTCAGCAATCATGAATTTAGCAAATTCCAGGAACACTACGTTGTAGAAGTCAAGTCAGGATGCTCCCCAAGGAGCAGCTAGGCTGGCTCTGGGGCTCTTACCTCTGTGATACTAAGACATTTAACTGCAGGAGACATCACATGCGGGCCCTGCAGAAATGGCCCTGACCTAAAGGAGCGCGTGTTTCTCCGGCGCCCCTTCTAAGGAAGACGTGGTGGCTCTCTCTTGACCTTTTGTGACTTTTTGTCATTTTTGGCTGTGTAACACAAATGGCACTAACTTATGAACATAGTTTGACCAAATGCTCTGGATTCCACAGATGAGCAGGGGAGGAATGAAATCTAATGCAAGGGAAAAATTAAGAAAAGAGCAACTACTACTGCCAGACTCCATCAACACAGACGAGCCTGCCCAGGTCTCTGTCCACAGAAGCACTTCCGGTGCCTGGTGTGGAACCTTGGAGTGTGTCAGGGCCTCTCCTCCACTCGCGGAGGGGAGCTTGGCTTTGCCCTATGCTTGGGTCGTGGACCTGAAGCATCTCTCCACCGACTCTGGCACCCAACCCTGAAAGTCCCTATTTCACTTCCAGGTCTCGCCACGGTGGCAGAAAGGTTCCTAGACTGAGATCTGAAGTCCCCAGATTCTAATCAGTCACAAGTTTCTGTGAACAAACTACCTAATATCTGCAAACGTCAAATAATACACGTGACAGGATTGTGAAAACCTGTAAAACTTGATAAGCATAGGATGTATTATTACCATTATCCTTTCAATATCTTTGATTCTCTACGGAATAGGAAGAAATACGATACTGAAAACAAGACAATGTAAAAATCTCAACCTCTACTATACTAAATAATTATATTTGTTTTACATTTCACTGTAAAAAATACAATTATTAAGGTATATTCATTAAAAGATGAATTCGTGTATGCTTAGCAAGTAAAAGTGCTATTACCTTTAGATCTTCTTTTTGTGCTTTTTCGATGAACGTCTCAGCAACATTACGCCCACCAACTGGCTTATTCCCACTTCTGTGATTTGAAACTGTCTTTTCAACTTTTCCAGTTAATGTTTTAATGGAGGTTCCTATAGGACCCACAGAAAATAGGCGAAGTTTAAAAAAAATCATATCTTCAGTTCCAAAATAACCTTACAAACAATTTGAGAGAGTCTAAGCTTTGCAAATACTTCCTTTAAAGAAATCATGTTCCTCTAGAATAGAAGAATAAAATTTTTAAATCAAAGAAGGATGGTCTCATTCAAGTACGTGGTCGGAAACTTTAATTTCAGTGAGGCAGCCTGCATGAATGGGATATTCATATATTTTCAAAACCAGTTGTTTTTAAATGATTAGTTATATTTTACATAATTATATAAATACATGGTATATACAAATTATATACAATAAACTAATTATATGTGATGTGTTTAAAATATATAATTTTTAAATTGCACTAAACAGAATTTCTTTTTTTTTTTTTTAAAAATGACCCTTCAGCGTCACTTCTCCTTAGCAAATTATCAGCAGTTACCGACTTGGACCTTATGTTCTTTTAGGATTGCCTCATATCCAAAAGGCAGCACAGTGTATTAGAACAGTTATTCTCAAGGTCACCCAGTGTTAGGGGTTGAATCGTGTCCCAAATGCGTATGTTGAAGTCCTTACCCCCATTACCTCAGAATGTGACCTTATTTGGAGGTAGGGCCTTTAAAGAGATAATCAAGTTAAGGTGAGGTCACTAGGGTGGACCCTAATCCAATACGACTGATGTCCTCACAAAAGCAGAAAATTTGGACATAGATGCATGCACAGAGAAAGTCAGTGTGACCAGACACAGGGAGGAGATAGCCATCTACAAGCCAAGGACAGAGGCATAGACTAGATCCTCTCCTCACAGCCCTCAGCCACCTTGATTTTGGCCTTCCAGCTCCTGTCAGTAAGTTTCTGTCGTTTAAGCCCACAGTATGTGGTAGTTTGTTTCAGCAGCCCTTATATTTGTTACTAATACATCCAGGCATCCCCAACCCCTTCCTCTCCTTCCACTTGAATATCAATGACCTGCTAAGCTCTGTCCATTTTCTTTAGGCAGCAGCAGCTTTTGGATTAGCCCCATCCTTTCCTCGGGCACTTTCTCAGCTCAGACTCCCAGTGCTTGTTGCCCCTAGGTGAGAACCACTGTCCTAAACAAAATTTCCAGAGGGATTTTCAAGAACAAAAGCTTACCTGTGGGCTTGGGAGAAATAGCAGAGTCCCCCACTTCACTTCCCTCGGTCCAGTCAGTGTCACTTTTGATGGTGTTCCTTCCAAAGCTATTCTTGTTGCTTTTAGATGACCGCACAGGAAGTAAGTCTGGCGAGGCACAGGCCTGGAGGTCTTCAATATCCAGCTCTTCCTCTGAACTGAAAGGAGAGGTCCTAAACAAATCAAAACCCAAATGGGGGACGCTGTTTCCCTAAGTTTCAGGATTTAAAGCAGTGGGAATTTTCTCCAGAGAGCATAACAGACACCCATGTGGCCACAGAACAAGATGGCAGCCAGGGCCACAAAAGGCCGAAGACTCATTTCAAATCCAGACCTGCCAGCCACATGGCATATTTACCAAAATGAGCTGAAGTTAGGACATTACTCCTTGAAGCCCAAATTTGTATATTCTTAATATTGGTTTTCACACACCTAAGAAAAATATTTCACAATGGAAAAAAATATTTTTGCAATAAAACTATGTCATCTTTTAAAATAGTGTCATTACTTACAGCTTACCTTTACACGGCACCCTACAAAGGACTTTTACATAAATACGTAATCTCATTTGTATCATCACGTGAATTATCACCCCATTTTAAAGTGAAACAGAAATTCAGAGTGGTATTTACTCATTTAAAAAATATTCATTGAGCACCTAAATTCCACACAACGTTCAGTTACACTACATCCCATGAAATAAGGCTCTTCCCATGAGATTATGTACATGAAAAGTACTTTTGAAGGGTGAATTATTATTTATACTGTCTTTAATATATTTATTCTGTCTCTAGTGTATATACAAAATGCCTTAATGAAGAAATAAAGCATCAATATCGCCAGAACAAGTCAATGATGATGAATTCAATTATTATAAAATTAGTTCTACTCAATTAATAACAATAATATACCTACAATTTATTGAGTACCCACATGTGCCAAGTACTGAGGCTGAGCCCTTTTCATATGTTCTCATTTAATTTGTAGAACTATCCTGTGAAAAAGGTAGCATCATTCCATATTACAGATAAGAAAACAGAGCCTTTTTAATAGGCAAGCAACTGAATCAGTGTCACACAGTTAAGGAATGACTGAGCTAGGGTTCTTGTATCATAAGAGAGCCTAAGAGAGATTATCACCTTCCACAAGGAGCTAGAACACTAAAATATCATCCGGCTACACTATCATGGATCCAGACATTAAAAAGCAACATCACGCATTTATCGAACATTACTAGACACTGGGCAGGAGGTGGGCAGTTGGGGGAAAAAAAAAAAAAATAACAGAAATGACTCAGGTGTGGTCCCACTTGTTAGTGGAGGTCACATGGGATAAGTGCTGTTGACCCAGGTAATATCTGATAAAGAAACAAAGATGTAACAAAGGAATCACAGATTAATATGATGTGTACTAATTATGGCTCTAGTGAACCACAATGAACATACTAATTTACAATGAAAGAAATGTTCAGTGAAAAGAATTTTTAAACATCACCACCCCCTGCTCCCTCAGTACTCACTCAATAGTTGAAGACTTTTGGGGAAAATGATCTTCTGTGATATTTTTCTTAACTCTAAAAGCAAGAGAAAAATATTTCTGGTGTAAGTGAATAATGTAATTTAAAATAGATTTCTATGGAATTGGTGATTTTTGCTTTATTAAAGGGTGAGCAGCAGCAACTCTCCCTGAGACAATGAGAGATGGGTAAGCATTCCAAGTGTGATTCTCTGTTGGGTCAAACACTGCTGTGGGCTGAATGTTTGTGGCCCCCTAAAATTCATATGTTGAAGCCCTAACCCTCAGTGTGATGGTATCTGGAGATGGGGTGATTAGGTTTCGATGAGGTTATGAGGATGGGGCCCACATGAAGAACTTAGTGTCCTTGTAAGAAGACAAAGAGAGACCAGGGCTCTCTTGCTCTCCCTGGCATGTGAGGACACAGTGAGAGGGTGGCCGTCTGTGAGTCCTGGAAGAGAAACCTTACCAGAACCTGACAGTGCCAGCACCCTGATCTCAAACTTCTAGCCTCCAGAAGTGTGAAAGAATAAATTTCTGTTGTTTAAGCCACCCAGTCTATGGTAGTTTGTTATGGCAGCCCAAGCTGACTGAGACGAACGTTAATAAAAAAATTTTAGGCTTGAAAATACTCACTTTGGAACAGATGTGCTATCGGTAAAAACAGGTCTTTGTCTAACCAACTGTCTGCTTTTGGGAGGAAGATGTATTGCTTTGGGTACTTCTCCAGTTGAAAGGGTGTCCACTTGAGAAGCACTGGACCTGTCTGGAATAGTAGTGTCATTCGTGAGTCTCCATGACATGAAAAGCAGAATAAAATACTACAATACTGTCTATGCTGGCACTGAAACGAACAAGCCTGTCTCTAGGGTCTAGACTCTACACTACAGGGGGTTTTTAACGTAAAAACCACAATCTAAGACCCAACATTTAATGGTTCAAACAATAATAGAGTTGCCAATTAAGTTCCAAGGTTTGTGAACCATTTAAAATTATGAAACGGTTGTTCTATTTTGCTCCCATCTGCAGAAATGAAATGGCAGTTGGTAGCAGGCTTACTTGTGGACAGTAGTGTTCTCTCCTCAGCTTTACGGCTGACCTGATGTTCAAGGAATTCACGAATTTGCTGAAGGTTAGGTATTTGTCTTTCTCGTTCATGTCTTACTGATTCTACGGTTCTTAGCACTCTATTCAAGTGGTCACTTGGAATACTGCGTGTATCCTGAAGGAATAAAATGTTAAGTTAATCAATTATCCTGGAATGTTTTTCATTTCATGGACATTTGTCTGCATTAACCATGCCAACCTTTCGTCCTTACTGCTGCATGTAAGGTGAGGGATGCCCTGACGTATAACACACGGTCCCGGTCCCAAAAGGAGCTCACGGGGCAGTGGGACACATAACGTGTGTGTATGATTGTACGTGACTGGCTAAGGTACGGGGCTGTAGGGGCCAGGACCAAATGCATGGAAGGCGTGTGTGTGACTGATTAACCAACAGTGCAAGGTGTGTGACAAGGACCGAATGAGTCCACAAGGGCTAGAGGAACTCAGGGAGAGGGGCTGTCAGAGGCCCCACTGGGCCAAGAAGCCTTCAGGGGGAGGCTGGGCTGTGCCTGAAGGATGGGTGGAGTGAAACAAGTAGAAAGAGGGAGAGTTCCAGATGGGTGGGATCACCTTGCGGGAAAGGCAGGCAATGGGACAGAAACAGTCAAGGCATGTCTAGTGGCTAATGCTACAGAGGAATGGGTGAGGAGAGCAGAAAAGGAGACTGATGCCAAAATGAAAAGCTTAAAGGTTGGTTATTCCACAGGTAAGTGAAAATCCTCAGAGGTTTTTCAATTAGGAAAATGCCATAATTTAAGAGGTGATTTGAGAAAATTCTTTTGGATTTGAAGGGTATCTAGACAGAAGAAAACCACTTAAAGAGCTATTTATTCATTTATTCAGTATCAGTGTCACACACACACTCCCATCTCCTCTCCACCATTCCCCTCAGTCTTCCCCATCCCAGGAAGTGGCTCCACCACCCTCCCAGTTGCTCAGGGGACAGAAATCTCCATCATCAGATCAACTGCTACCTCCAAGAAGAAGTTTTCTCTGACCTCAGTTATTCATTCCCCTCTACTTTTCCTTCATTTCACATCCTACCATCTGTCATTATTCGACCACCTGTTTGTGTGAGCAGGTGTTGACTATGTCTTCCTGTACCCTGCAGCTGGATGGAAAGACCCAATACTGTACAAATGTCAGTTCTTCCTAAATAGTACACAAAATTTAAGGCATTTTCAATCAGAATCCCCACAGGGGTTATTCTGGAACTGCAGCAGCTGTTTCTAAAGTTCATTGTAAAACAAAATATGGAAGAACTGCCAAGAAACTTTTGAAATAAGACTAATGAAAAAGGCATGACCTATAACAGATACTAAAGTACAGGACAAAGTTACTAAAATTAAACCAGTATGGTGTTAGCAAAGGAATACAAAAAATAGTTGAAAGGGCAGAACCGTTGAAAGTCCAAAAATAAATCCAGATGTATGTAAAAATGTCCTATATGATAAAACTGCTATTTTGAACAAACAAGGAAAGTGTGGATTACTCAATGAAAGATATTGAGACAACTGATCCAACTGGAAATAAGGTTAGATCTCCAACTCATTGTTTCCAAACTTGTTAAAGCCCAGATAGACAAAAAAAGTAAACAAACAAAAAACTATGTAAGCATTAGGAAAAAAATATAGCGTGTTTTTATAATCTTAGGATAAAAGGAAACGTCCCCAATAAAATATATAACCCAAAAACCATATGCAGACTGGAACTGGAACTCTCACACACTGATAGGGACAGTGTAAACTTTTACACTTTGGAAAATTATTTGGCTACACCTATTAACACTAAACATGTATACTCTTAGACTCAGCAATGTCATTGCTAAATATACATCCAAGAGAAAGGAATGCCTATGTCCACCAAAAGACATGCACAAGAATGTAATGGCCAAAAAGAGCCCAAAACTGAAAATCCAAATGTCCATCAACAGGAGAATAGATAAAATGTTGTATATTCATACAATGGAATACTATACCACAAACTACTGCTAAGTGAAACAGTAAGTATGAAGCTTACAGAAAAAATCATAAGCAAAAGAAGTGACACAAAATAAAGCACAGTGTAGGATGCCACTCCTATGAGGTTCAAGAACCAAAAAAAACTAAGTCAGAATAGCCATTACCTCTGGCTGGGGAGTCCGGAGTTATATTGACTAAGGAAAGCAAAAGAGAGTCTTCTAGGGTGTTGGCAATGATGGATCTCTTTCTTGATCTGGGTGGTGGTTACAGATCATACACACAACCCCCCCCCCACATGTACATACAAATCTGTATACACACGTATATGTGTATATACACACATTCAGATACACACAAATGCATGCACGTGTATATACATGTATACATATATACACACACAGATTTATGCACACACACGTATACACAATATCCACACACGTGCATATACACACAAACCTGCATACACAAACACACTACACACAGCCACACATAAACATACATGCATTGCATGTACGTTATGCACACATGTACATGTGCACATATCTGTGCACATTCCATGCACATACTTTTGTATACACATACATATATGCACATGTGATGTATATACACATACACACACAGGTATATAAATTCAGGTTGTCCAATTAAGTTTGTGTATTTTATGTATGCAATGAAAAATGTAAAAAGCAAAGAGTATATATAACATGATGTACAGAACGATTCAATCTGGCAACAATGTGAAATACAATTCATTCATCCATTCATTTAATAAGGGTAGCTTGAGTGCTGATTTTGTAACAGGCAGTAATTCGGAGTTAACATCAGAATGTAAGCAGCCCTGCAACTGCCTGGATGCAAACCCTGACTCCTTCATCACGAACATGTTACCTGAAGCAAGTTACTTCACCTCTCTGTAAAATACAGATGATATTGTCACCTACCTAAGAGATTAGTTTCTATGTTTAAATGAGTTACTATCTGGAAAGCTCTCTGAAAGGTGCCAGGCACCCAGTGAATGCCAGCTGAAGTGTTTAATGAATCATGTCACATTACCCTCCGATCTCCATATGTGACAGAACTGACATGCCTTCTTCTCTTCTCTGATCCTTTCTTATTTAGAAAACAAAATAGGGAACTCCCTGGCAGTCCAGTGGTTAGGACTCCGCGCTTTCACTGCCATGGCCCGGGTTCGATCCCTGATTGGGGAACTAAGATCCCGCAAGCCATGCGGTGCAGCCAAACAAGACAAAACAAAACAGCAAATATTCCCAAAGTGGGTGAACTTACTGCACTAATCCCCAAGGTTTCCAGTTTCTCCACCAAACGCTGCTTGAAGACTGTTCTTACTTCCTTAATGAGGGAAGGGTCAGTCTTCAAAATTTTCCTTAAACATATCTTGTTATTTAATTTCTGTTCATTTTCCTTTCCTGAAATAAGTTTTTATAACGTATTAAAAAGGAATTAAACAAATACATTAAACCTCTAAGCAGAAAATGGCAAAACACAACTTCTAAACAGCAAGCAAGCATTTATAATGTTTTAAAGTTTTTGAATAGTTTCGTCATTCAGCACAATATATAATGCTTAAGTACTGTAGCTTTTAAAAGTACCTTATGGGGATATATGTATATGTATAGCTGATTCACTTTGTTATACAGCAGAAACTAATACACCATTGTAAAGCAATTATACTCCAATAAGTCTGCTTCAAAACTTCAGTATCTTTAAAGACTTTCTCTTGATCACTTAATCAAATTATAGCTAGATAAATAATGTGAGAAATACGTCTCTAGAGAAGCAAAATTGAAAAAACGTATTTAGAAGTTTAATGTTTAATCCTAAAATTATTTGTACTACTTCCTCAAGAATTCATTACTCCTAAATTCAGTTAGAGTTTAGGTATCATTTAAGGAAGAAAAAGCCCTATGTCCTTTAAATAATTAAGTTTTTATATAATAAATTTAGTGGAGGTTAAGTTCACATAAAATTTCAAAATGTGAAGATTATTATCCCTCTCAAAATACTTACCAAAATGAAAACGAAATTAAAAAAAGTCTTAGGAAAAGTATATTTTGCTTAAAACCACCTATAATTAAAAACAAAGAAAGGGCTTCCCGGGTGGCGCAGTGGTTGAGAGTCCGCCTGCTGATGCAGGGGACACGGGTTCGTGTCCCGGTCCGGGAAGATCCCACATGCCTCAGAGCGGCTAGACCCGTGAGCCATGGCCGCTGAGCCTGCGCATCTGGAGCCTGTGCTCCGCAACGGGAGAAGCCACAGCATGGAGAGGCCCACGTACCGCAAAAAAAAAAAAAAAAAAAAAACAAAGAAAAATAACAGGCCAGATTCTCCTAATGTTTCCTTCCTTATTCCTTTTATTCCCTACCAAAAAATGTCTAGTTTAAGAGGGTTTGGAGAAAGGGGCATGATTACAACGACCTTGAAGAACTGAGTCCTTATGTCAAAGGAAACTCAAGGAAAAAGCCTCAAGGAAAAAGACTCAGTGCTGGGTAGTTGAGACCCTTCGTGAACATCCAAAGGCAGATCTGGGAGATTGTGACAATGGTACTATTATCATTTGGAAGTCTATTCTCCTAACAAAAGAATTTCGCCCAAAGACGGGGGCACCAAATGCCACTGCCTAGGTCTGGGGCTGCAGGCGGGTCCTCACAGATACTCCATTGTTCCGTGGTCTTATCCACCTCAGCAGATGGAATTTTTAGGTTCTGATGGCATGTGGATTTGCAGAAGATCTTGAAAATATGCCTTTTGGTTAAGATGTTTTCTAAATACTAGTCAAGTCCAGTAGTAAAGAATATTTCTGTTCATTAATTTTAACAGTTTTGCTGAAGGCAAAACTGGTCAAATTACTATTTGCACATTAAATAGGAGGGAAAATCCTGCATGATGATGCTTTTCTATACTTTGCTTCGGTGGCTTGCTAAATCAAAACTATGAAATTTTATGTGATTCTATATGAATAAAAATCAGAAGTAATCTTAAACTTTATATTGCCAGCATTCATGCTGTTGTTTTCCCACCAATGTTTTTCCACTCTTCTGAAACCACACACACACAAAAAACACTTCTGTCCTAGGGACTGAATCCATCAGAATCTAGAGGGCTTAGCTGCAGCCACAGCTGTCACTGGCTTTGGCTGCTGGCTGGCCAGCAAGTCTGCAACTGTCTGGGGCTAAAAGTAAAAGGACGTACCAGGAGAGAACCTGGAAGTTATGGAGCTACCATTGAAATAGATGCGCCTCCCACCCCAATTAGGCAAAGAAAATTCTTTGGCCAGCATCGCAGATATAAGGAATGACACAGAAGCACAGCTTGAAGAGAGGCTCTGGGACATGGGGCCACATGCAGGGGTCAAGTGATGCCCAGATGGATTGGCCAGTCTAGAATAGTTGCAAGGCCTCTGATGGCAGTACCTGAATTCATTTGCTGACGGGTCTGGGTTCACCCTCAACCCCTGAAGACAAGTTCATTTTGAGGTCCAAGTTCCCCCAAATGACAGAAGATTAAACATTTCCCTCTGTCCTCAAATTCCCTTTACATGTTTGTGCTCACTTTGGAAAGCATTTGTGAATAATTAGAAAACCCTTAATAGGAAGAACTCGTACAAAGCTGGGGTTGGCCGACAGAAGCGAGAGAAAGAAGGTAGAGTGGATAGGAAAAAATAACAATAAAGTTCTTAGGTAAAGGTGAAATGAATTACTTGAAAGACAATCAGAGCTGAAGATTTTAAATAAAGCGCGTATTGCTCACCAAGATCAACAAGACAAAATGTTCTAGAGATCAGCATTTCCTCTAATTAAAAATTTTAAAGCATGCCCAAGCAGATGGCCAGACTAACGCACACGTGTGATCAGTTACATCAGACTTACAACACACCATTTATGGTAAGCAAATAATTGTAGCGCAAAGCAAGTAGTAAAAAAACAAAACAAACAAACGCCCAAAAAGCAAAATGAAGCAAAACACAACAGAATTTCTGAGTTAGAGGGGACTTGATCATCTAGTACTCAATCTCCTCATTATTCACACGAGGACTCTAAAACCAGAGGTAAAGAGACTTCCCCAAAGGTCACCCAGCCAGTCCTGCAAAGGCTGGAACAGTTTGCCTTCCTCCATCTCTTTGTTCTTTGCATTAAACTACGGAAAACAGAAAACCTAGACTTTAGTTCCAGCACTGTCACTAATTAAACTCGACAACCTGGAGCAAGCTCCTAATCCCCCCATATTTCAAGTTTCTGAAAAATAAAATAGCCCCCAAGATTCCTCTTGGCCCTCACATTCTAACATCCTACAGAACAGCAAGATCAAGTCTGCCTCGACACAACTGTCAGAAAGTAAGGATGAAGAAACAGTCTCATATGAGTTACTTCTCGGTAAAAAGTTGTACTGTTTTTGCAAACCATTGCTAAGATTTATCTGCACAGGCATTTGTCTGCAAATGTTAGTACAAGCTGAGGAATTTATTGATGGCAATTAATCTGCTGCCAGCATGCTGGCTCCACGGAGGCACTAGAAAGATGCGGTCACTGGTTTCTGTGGCAGTGCGCTGGGACTTGGCTGTTCTCAGCGGTCCTCAGCACTTTCTCATCCCTCACCAGAGCTGTGTCTGAACACGTGGAGGGTGGCAAAGATTATTTTCTTTCCCAATTCAGCTCCCTAAATGTGGCAACAGCCGATGATGGTGTTTGCTGTCAACGATCCCTAACTCATGCCTTACATGGTCTAGGAAGAATTCTAAAAGAAACACAGGCAGAATATGCAGTGGGTGAAACCTGGAACTGAAATGGGGATGATGGGCAAATCAGGATTCCTCTTGGAAGCAAGGTGACTCATTTTTAAATGAGTGTGAACTATATGACTTGCGATTCCAGTTTCAAACATTTGGACCCTACCTATGAACCTGCTGACACATTTCATAGATTCTTCTGAGAATAAGGGATTTTGTGTTTCAGACATCAATAAATGATACTTATGTAGGAGAGAGAAAGCATGCTACAAGCAAGTAAAATGAAAATACACATCATGTAGATGTTATAGATATGCCTGATGTAGTCCCTTCTCAATTTGTAGCCTTGACAAACAAACAAACAAAAAAACTGGAAAAAGTCTAGAGAACACATAAGAAGTTATAACAAATATCAAGAATTTACATATTAGAACATATAATTTTACTTCTCTTCCTAACAAAAATGACAAAACCAGAGCCCACGTAAATATTAACAATTTGCTTTCTCCTAAAGAAGTGAAATATGGTAAAGCATTATTATTACTAAGGAGAAAATTATGATAAACTGATTCAAACATAATTGTTTCAGGATAAATCTAGCATTAGAAAATATTCTTAATAATGTAAATAAATATTCATAAGCTTCAAAGATTAGTTGATAGAAAATAAGTTTTATTATTACTACCAAATAAAATGAGGAAGCAGTAATAATTTTAATTATCTCCCCAAACCTGTAACAGCTCCCAAATTCTGCCATTAAGATATTCTGCATGTAAACAGTCCACATTCAGAGCTTAGACATTACGCCTTCCTTGCTATTAAAAACAATTTTTGAAATGGGCACTTCACCTATTCATTTCATAGATTCAGGGCATGAGAAATAACTACTGTGACATGAATATTTTTGTATAATCTGGCACACAACTGTGTCGACTTGTCATCTGATCAAAAAATCTCTGCATTGACATAAAGGCTTAAAATATTTTTTCAAGTTCACTGACACAGGAAATTTCTTATTCATATGCTAAGAAACAGTAAAGCGGGGGAAAAATATAATAGCACATTGGGGGAATAGGATGACAGAATACTACATGTAGATTGAAAATGTAATCCAAACCTAAATGTCTTCCCTAATTTTGATACACTACGATAAAAACCACTGAATCATACTTCCAAGGCTTGGGTTTTAGCATCGAAATGTGATTGATGCAGATATAAACCCTGATCAAGCTCTTTGTTACCTTTTTCTTCCTCTGAAAGTTCTTCTATTGGTTCCAGTATGTGCGATGAGACTGCCTGTTCTATTAATGAGGAAAAATAAGAATAGTACAAATAGGTCAACAGCAAAGTAAAATTAGTTCCTTTCAAACAATTTTGAAAGATATCGTTCCACAGTATTTTAATCATGCCTAAAATAGCAAGAATTTACTGGGAAAAAAATATAAAGGCTGCCAGTTAAAGCTGGTCACTTTTCCATAGTATCTTCCCTTGTTGCGTGTTTTCTGTTAACTCCACTCTCAGGAAATTACATTTTAAATAATAAAGTTAAAATTTATTGCTCATCAACTTAGTGCCAGACATGATTTTTTTAAGGCACAAGAACACAACTGCAAAAGATCTTCTTCACTTATCCCTAAAAATATTTTCCTTGTATCTTGACCAGGTGGCTAGATAGAAAATTATTGAAAATATTCAATTTCCAAAGATAAAAACATAAAAAATTCCCAGGGCCTTGGGATTCCCACTTCTTGCCAGCCCCAGGGTCTTTAAGTGGAAGGACCAGAATGGTAAAAGGGCAAGGAGAGGTATCCTGGGGTCAGCAGCAGGACTGAGACCCATTCTTATACACCTTCGTGTCCCTAAACCACGTTTCAAGACCTAGTTCTGCTCCCAGAGAGTCACCAGGGTGAAGCTGAGGAGATGAGAGAGAAGACAGGCTTTTCCCAATCCCACCCCAGAACAGTGGCCGGCGGAGATGAGGCCTCTGGGTGACTTCCCAGGGAAATGTCACTATGCCCACACACAAGGAAACCCGCAGGCAGCATGGATAAAGCAAACCCCATCCGATCAACAGAGGGAAAGCTCCTTCATGGAGAAGGTCAGGTTTTGGCTGAAGGTCTAACTAACCACAGCAGTCAGGCATTAGGCACAGAATGAAATGCAACCGAAAGTCTGACTTAGGAGGTGCCTGGGCCCCTCGTCTTCAGCCTGGAGACTGACATGGGGCACTTGCCCAGAGAGCTCTCCACCTGCTTCCACAAAACGGGGGTCATTTCATCCTGCCACCAGACCCCAGGGTGGGCGAGGCTAATAATAGCAACAATTCCTCAGTGCTCACCGGGCTGCCAGGCACAGAGCTAAGAGCTTTGCATGTATTACCTCGGATTTACTACCTCCTACTTTGAAGGTCTGGCTTTTAATTTACTAAAGGGTGTTTCTGATACTCTATTTTAGGCATATACAAATATACACATACACACATATACATATAATAGGAATATACAAATAAATATGTATTATATTTAGGTGTTTAAAAATAGGCTCTTACAGCTTGTTCAGCCATCTACTCAACATATCTGACATTGACTGTATGGGAGAAATGCATTTTAAACTACTTTCAAATGAACTTTCGGAACACAGCCTATTAGTAAATAGGAGTCCACTTTAATTTTGAAATGTAAACATGGCCCTGCAAAGGAGCATGTAATTCCATCCATGTAACACAACTGGTGAACATCAAAAAGATGCTTTCATATTTGTTATTCAGCATCAAGATTTTAAAGTTATACAAATAAAGAAAAAAAATGTGTACCTATGTGTGGCAAGGGATGTTAACTAGACTTTTTTTTTTTTTTTTTTTTTTTTTTTGCGGTACGCGGGCCTCTCACTGTTGTGGCCTCTCCTGTTGCGGAGCACGGGCTCCGGACGCGCAGGCTCAGCGGCCATGGCTCACGGGCCCAGCCGCTCCGTGGCATGTGGGATCTTCCCGGACCGGGGCACGAACCCGTGTCCCCTGCATCGGCAGGCGGACTCTCAACCACTGCGCCACCAGGGAAGCCCCTCAAATCTCTTTTGCGTACTCTATGCTCAGCCAAACAATTCGTCTGCACCAATAACTCACATCCAGTGCTTTCCTGCCACGTTTTGCTCCTACTTTTTGCTTTGTCTCAGCTGAAAGGAGCGTGCCCCCTCCCTGGGGCAACCCATGTCTTATAACTGACGGCCTCAATCCAGGAAAATTCCAAAGTGCCCACCCCAGCTCTAAAGCTCCTGGTCAGACTTGCTGAGGCCTCCGCTGCAGCTGCATGTGGGATCAACATCCCTTTAACGCCCAACCCTGCTTCTCTCATAGGTGTTGTCTGAGAGCACTGCCCAAATGGCACCCGCAAACCTCCAGCCCAGAGTCTGCGTCTCAGGGAACCCAACCTCAGCCGGTGAGTAATCGTGAGATTTCTCATGGTAAAGGACCTCATCAAGCTTTGAGATAGAACAAAAGGAAGGACAGAGAGGAAGTTGGGCTAATTAATGCTGTGCGATACGTGACCAACCCTCCCTGTGCCCCTGCCCCCCAGCACCTGGGGAAGCTGCCACAGCTGGGGGTGGCCAGGCACTGGGCCGCCACCAAGCCTCTTCCCCTGCCCCTGCCCATTGAGATGCCCACAAATCAGCTTTGATCCCAATCCAAGGGTTGTGGGCCTCGTGCCAGGTCTGGCTGGCATTTAAAATGAGCACTTCAATCCCAACAGATGCCAGCAAGGGGGCATGGCTGATTCAGGCCAGGGTCCACACAGAACACAGTGCTCTAGGACTGACAGATTTGTCAGGACCCTGGAATCAGCCCCAGAGAGCATTACATGCCTACTGTATGTGTCCTTTATCGGGTACCAAAAATATAAAACGAAGAAAATATGGCCCTCATGTAATGCCAGATAGGAGGCTAACAAGAACAAGGTGGGAAACAAAAGAAACTAAAACACGTGTTGAGGTACAAAAAAGAAGTAGCCAGCAATGCCTTATAAAAATCAACCCTACTACTGAACAGCACAGGGAACTCTATTCAATACTCTGTAATGGACCTATATGGGAACAGAATCTAAAAAAGAGTGGAAAAAAATCAACCTTAAAGAAGGAGGCAACAGAGAGACTTTAGACCTGACATAAATAAAATGAATAGAGAATAATTGCCAGAGATAATTTTCTCATATCTTCAATATTAAAGAAAGTTTCTATAGGTCAAACATACATTTTAACTCTGTTACTGGTTCAAAGGAAAAAACCCTGCATGTTCTAAACACTTGTAAATAATAACATCCAATATGTGAAGAATTTATGCATTACGTATTAAAAACACATGCCAAAGGGAACCGATCCACCTGAAATGATCTTAGGAAAAAAGTAAGGGGCAATAAACACTTCATGAATCAGTCAGTGAGGAAAAAGGATAATTACAAAAGGCCATGATATATGGACCAAAATATTTATGAAGACAAAAAAGTCCAACTCGACTGACCACAGATTTAAGTCCTAACTAACAGGCTAAAAAGAGAAGTGGAATGAAGTAATCATTAGATTCCAGAAGCATTTGTAGGTAAGACAGGAAAAAGGTGGTCCCCCTCCCATCCTAATTCATTTAATATACAGCAGACTTTAGGAAAACAATATATTAAAAAGATACTATAAAAACTGTTAGCACCTTAGCTGTATAAAAATAAAACATGTCTATAAATATTCACCCTGTCTACTGGATCATGTTAATAATAATTATCAGTCTGTGGCCTGGTCCAAGAACTGGATCCTGGCAGCAGTTTCATCCAGTGGTTCCTACTTTTTTCTTTTGGTTTCCATCACATGTCTTTTCTAGCTTTTTTCCAACCAATCACTGAAACTGTTTGTTTAAAAAAGGTGACTTGCTGCCACATTGAAAGTTACAAAAACAGTCACATATGCCCTGTGGCATGTGCTGGTTGGCTGGTCTAGTAGAAAGTCATCCTCTCACCCAATACTTACTACTTTTTCCCAAATATCATAAATGATCCAAGTACTACCCAGAGTTAAAATCTGTACCTGTGAGCCCAGCAATAGATACATTTTATACTTTATGACTGGTGGGTATGATCAGTTCACAGTAACTTTACATAGGAAGACTGCAGTTTTATTAACTGTTTTGCATTCACCAAAATGTTTTGTTGGCATAATTACCCCACACAGAAGCACTTTCAGTTAATAAGTTACCTAACTCAGGGTGGAAACTGTACATAGAACGCTGAAGCTTTGCTGAAACTTACCATGTGCCATTGTTAGACTTGACTTAGCATCCAAAGTCTGTGGGGCTGGGGCATTCACTGAAAAAGCATAAAAAGAAAAAGCTCACAGTGTTCTGTAATTATAGCGTCAGCACCTGAACATGATGATAACCAAATATTTATCAAATCAGTCAAGATATATACAGACGATGAGGGACAAAAGACAAAAGATATCACCGACTAAGCTAAACCAATTTCTAAATAACAGCCTATGGAAATATAACTCACCCGCTTAAAATATACAATTCAGTGGGTTTTATCATAGTCAAAGAGGCAAACTATTATATATAGGATGGATAAACAACAAGGTCGTACTGTATAGCACAGGGAACTGACTATATCCAATACCCTGTGATAATCCATAATGGAAAAGAATATGAAAAAGAATATTTATGTATAACTGAGTAACTTTGCTGTACAGCAGAAATTAAACACAACATTGTAAGTCAACTATACTTCAATTAACTTAAAAAAAATACAGTCACAGAGTCGTACAACAGTAACCACTATCTAATTCTTGAACATTCTCACCACATGTACACCTCCCAAAAATACCCATATCTATTAGCCCCATCTCTCCCTCCTCCCAGCGCCTGGCAACCACTGATCTACTTTCTGTCTCTATGGATTTGCCTATCCTGGTCCTTTCATGTAAATGGAATCATACAATTAAATATGTGGTCCTCTGTGATCAGCTTCTTTAACTTAGCATCATGTTTTCAAGGTTCATCCATGTTGTAGCATGTGTCAGCATCAGCATGTATTTTTATGGCCAAATAATGTTCCATTGTATGGACAGATAACGTTTTATTTATCTTTTCATTAGTTGATGGACATTTGGGTTGTTTCCACTCTTTAGCTATTATGAATAATGCTGCTATGAATATTCATGTACAATAAACCAATTTAAAAAACTACCCCAATCACTGGGCTGGAAGACACGGTGAGAAGGCATTAATTCAGCCACAGCCTTCAGAGAGGAGTATACCTGATTCAAGTAAGACTGAACACCCTGTACTTCAAAATATCTCAGAAAATTAGATCCTACAGCCTCTCTTCCAATATCTGACAATTCCTATCTGAGGTTCCTCTCTCAACTATTTATTTATCTGTCTATTAGTTTACTGACTCTTTCCCTAGCTTATTAGAATAGATCTTTAGTTCTAATCCTATTCTAAAAAATACTGTTCACAAACTTCAGCTACCCTATAGGCATACAATTTTGTCTTTACAATGGCTAGTGTGAAAGTATTCAACTCCTAACTATGGGTAAACTGCTAACAATTCTGGAAATATGGGCTTCAAACCCATTTACAACTTGCTAATCTGGATCCAGGTTTGGTAAACTACAGCCTGTGGGACATACCAGCCCCTACCTGTTTTTGTAAATAAAGTTTTATTGGAACACATTATCATTCCAATATTGTGCTAAGTATAATTAAAATATAAACATAATAATTGAGTGTCTTTTAAATTTCCATACTTCTCTGAAATGCTTCTGTTCTCCCCTCAGCTCTCCTCCTGGCACTTAAACTACCCTCTCCTCCTGAGCACCTCTCAGCCTCTTCAGCTTCCAGAAGCAACATCAAGAGGCCTCAAGAAGCAGCTAAGCAGTTAAAACAATCAGCCCTTTCCAGTCAATTGTGCCAAATTCCCAAACACGCTCATCAATGTCCTTTCATCATCACAAGTCCTGGGCCCCTATGAACAGGTTGTTCAGTGCCTGGCCTCAGTGCAGGCCCTCTCCCCAGTTATTCAGATCCTGTACACATGTTTTCTTGAATGGAAACAAAAATATTTCAACTATTTATTATGAAGAAAACAATCTGTCCATTTTGAACTGTACAGATTATGTCTTTTTGGATTCTGGCCAAATCCTGACAGCTCCGGAAGACAGCTGTGCTGAGCGGACTTCAAGTGAGTGACTGGTGGGACCATCGCGTCAAACCCTGCAGCACTGGGTCTCAGTGATGCCAAAATGTGGTGGCCACGACACACAGTGTTGTGGTCACAGCGTATGACCTTGGGAAATCCAACAGTACAAACTGCAGCGATGCCCAAGAATTTTTAGTTGTTCCTTTATTAGGCGAATAAGGTTAACAGGTAAGGTAATAAGGTAATAGTAAGGTAATAGGTATGGCTAACCCAAATCACCACAAAATCACACGGATATTTACAATATTGGGTTTTAGAACTAGGTCAAATCTGGGAACCAAAATAGATCATTATATAATCTCCAAACACACTGATGTTCAAAGAAATGTCTCTAAAAACAGTAAGTAGAAGTTATGTATGGGTTTAGCACTTTAAAAATATCTTTAGAACCCCGAGACTATTATAGAAACTTACTAGGTACAGTTGGGGTAGTTGGCTTAGATTCAAAAGTTTGCGAGGTTAAAGGATTCCCTGAAATAACAACAAAAAAAGTAAATTAATAACAAAAATCACAAGCTATGGGTTATATTTTGCTAGTGCATATCCTAATATTTCCCCCCCAAAAAAACAATGATATTTACCAACATATAGCAACTCACCCAAAAAAGATGTTTAACATACATCTTTTAAAGCTAACTTTTTTCTAAAATTATTTTTCAAATGTGTATGCTGTCTAAGTAATTATACAGTTATTCCTCACTACCTGAACTCTTACTATTCCAAGAGAAGTTATAGGGAACCACCACCCTTCCCAAACCTTTATCTCAAAACGAGGGAAACAAGTGTGTAGGTCAATGTACAGGCATATGTCATTTTATTGCACTTTATTGTATTTCGAAGATGCTGCATTTTTTACCAATTGAAGGTTTGTGGCAACCCTGCGTTGTCAGGTGATGGTTAGCATTTTTAGCAATACAGTATTTTTTAATTAAGGTATGTGTATTTTTTTTAGATATAATGCTATTGTATGCTTAATAGACTATAGTATAGTATAAACATAACTTTTATTATGCACTGGGAAACCAAAAAAATTTGTGTGACTCACTTTATTGTGATTATTGGCTTTATTGCAGTGGTCTGGAACTGAACCTGCAATACTTCCGAGATATGCCCGTGTCTCCCATGGCCCCCAGAGACAGGGAGGAAACCCAGCTCATAACACCCATTATCAATCCCCAGTTGGCATCCCTCAAGTAAACAAAGATGCCTTAATAACCTGAGATGTACAGGAACCAAGACTGGGATCACTCGGAAGAAAACCAGGCAAAAGGCAAGCTTTACGCTGTATTGGGAGACCCTGCACTTCTGGCTCCCAGCCCCCCTTTTGGACGAGCTCTTGAATGAAACGGAGATGGATGGCTATCACTGCTACCATCAGTAGGTTGTATATCCCCCCACTATACTTAGAACAAACCCTTAACCCCAGCCTACCACAATGCAGAATCATGCAGCAAGCCTCTACAGCACTTTAGGGTAATTAAGAGTTTAATATTAATAACGATAGCCAACACTCATGAGTGTTTAACAGGTGCTCTTTATACATGGTCTCCCATTTCATCCTTGTAACAAGCCTATGATGTAGTTACTACTAATATTCCAGCTTTAGAGCTGAGGAAACCGGGGCAGAGGCTCACAAAGCTACATAGTGCCAGAGATGGGAGTTGAACCCGGTCTGCCCCCAGACTCTGTACTTTTAATCATAAGGCATCTTATTGCACATCCATCCAGAGGTACAGTTACTAAGCATGTATTATGTGCATAACGATATTCTGATAAAAAGGATACGAGACCATTCTATGACAGTTTAGGTATTTAAAATTCTTCAACTCTCTGGGTTGTGGTTAGCACACCTTAGCACACCTTAGCACTCATGAACCATCACGGCCCAGCATTCTTCTGAAGTCCAGCGCACGGTTAGGGAGGCCCGCCTTGCCTCCAGCGCTGGGATCCTGGTCCACTTACCTCTGGGTTCACTGACAACGTTTAATGGTTTACTGGTAAACTCTTTAATCTGCAAAGAAGAACAGTTTTTCAGTGATCCATGTCTGAACTAGACAGGGACATACTGGATAATGGACAGATACCGTACTCAGTAAATGAACCTTTTCACTAAATCCTCCAAAGACACAGGACACGTGGACTTTAATGACATGGAGGCAAACGTTTTATAAAAGCAGCATTTGGATTCAGCTGCTTCTTTTGGTAAGGAATTACCAAAAGGAATTTTAGCTACCTTCACATTTATTCTGAATTCTAACTGAATAAATCTGATTGCTCTACAGTATTTTAAAATACCTTTAAAAATTATTTTATTTACTTATACAAACAACCACAGGGAAAAAAATATTCTATCTCCTTTATCTTATCCAGCTTACAAGTGCTCTAAAATAAAAACACACGTTCTTGGGCTTCCCTGGTGGTGCAGTGGTTGAGAGTCCGCCTGCCGATGCAGGGGATGCGGGTTCGTGCCCCGGTCCGGGAAGATCCCACATGCCGCGGAGCGGCTGGGCCCGTGAGCCATGGCCGCTGAGCCTGCGCGTCCGGAGCCTGTGCTCCGCAACGGGAGAGGCCACAACAGTGAGAGGCCCGCGTACCGCAAAAAAACAAAAAACAAACAAAAAACACGTTCTTAGATAAACTGCACTGTTTACATAAAAAAGGTGCCAATGTATACTCCAAAATACCTGTTGTATCTGCGTGATGATGAGCTCGTTCTGCTCCTGGAGGCTCTGCCCTAGCTCTTTTATCCTTTTCTTGTAGAATACATTACTTGTGTTTAGATCATCTATCATTAAGGCTCGAAGTTTCTCTACATGTGACAGGAGCTGGAAAAACCAATGAAGAAAGGCATTCATCTGCAAACTGCATGTAAATTTCTTCTTTTGGCAGTTTGTATATACATGCCGTACCTTCTTGCTGGCCTATGTTATCTACACACTGAATAACTCTCTGATCACCGTGTATGAAGGCCCTGGCTACACACGGGGCTTCATCTCTGTTCCCAGGGACCTCATGGCCCAAGAAAGCCAACACTGATGATGTGAACAGCAGAGGGAACCTGAGCCGTTACATGAAATCACACAGGGACGAGCAAGGATAAGGATCAAGGCTTCTCCTCAGAGCAGCTCCAACCCCACACAGTACTGTTCTCACACATCCACATGCATCATCCCAGCTGGAAAGTGCACTCCCTGGGCCGCAGAGCCCACTTGAATTATTTTATACACCCAGCAACTAGCACGGTCTCTGGCTCTTAGCAGGTTCTCAATAAATATTTACTGAGAAATGGTAGGTGGAGGGCGTTGGGGGTAGAGGAAAAGAGGAAGGGAGGGAGGGAGGAGGGAGGGAGGGGGAGGGGGAGGGAGGGTACAGAAGGAAGAGAAGCAGAGAACAGACAGATTCAGAGATGCACATATTCATCTTTTGAGACTTAACCTCAGAGAAGATCAAATACTGGACAAGAATTCGAGAAGAATTTGTTTTCAATAATTTAAGGAAACATTCTTAAAACAACTTCGGAAGTTGCTTAAACAGAAGAGAAAATACCCTTGGTAAATGGCACTAGGGACATTCCAAGCCTACGGCCTGGAAACAGAGACAGGGATGTGCAGGTCAAACAGAGGGGGGTAACTGTGTCTGAGAGGAGCACAGAGAGTTCCTGGAGCAGCATTTCCTAACCGGCGAGGTTTTTTTTAAACAAACATTCAACACGTGTAGAGGTTGCGTTAAGCATTTCCTCTTGTTGAATCCACACCACAGCCTCATGGATCCAAGTTTTGACCTCGTTGTTCAGATGGGGAAACTCAAGTCTAGAGAGGTAAGTAGCTGACCCAAACGCAGACAACTTGAGCGGGAAGAGCTCAGCCTTGAAGTTTCCTGTCTTCAAAGTCAACGCTTTCAAACTTTGTCTATGTCATGAAACGTATTAATGAATTGTACTTGTGGGCTTCCCTGGTGGCGCAGTGGTTGAGAATCCACCTGCCAATGCAGGGGACACGGGTTGGAGCCCTGGTCCGGGAAGATCCCACATGCCGTGGAGCAACTAAGCCCGTGTGCGCCAGAACTACTGAGCTTGTGTTCTAGAGCCGGCGAGCCACAACTACTGAACCCGCGTGCCACAACTACTGAAGCCCGTGTGCCTAGAGCCCATGCTCCGCAACAAGAGAAGCCACCGCAGTGAGAAGCCCGGGCACCACATTGAAGAGTAGCCCCCGCTCGCCACAACTAGAGAAAGTCTGCATGCAGCAACAAAGACCCAACACAGCCAAAAATAAATAAAAATAAAATAAATTTTTTAAAAAAAAAGAGAAAGAAAGAAATCACCAAATCAAAAAGTAACAAAAATGTACCTATCAGAATGGCCCAAATCCAGAGCTTGCCAATATCAAATGCTGACGAGGATGCAGAGCAGCAAGAACTCTCATCCGTTGCTGGTGGGAATGCAGAACGGTACAGCCATGTGGAAGGCAGTTTGGCAGTTTCTTACAAAACTAAACATACTTTTACCAAACGATCCAGCAACTGTACTCCTTGGCATTTACCCAAAGGAGCCAAAAACCTATTTCCACACGAAAACTGCACACGGATGTTTATAGCAGCTTTATCCATAACTGCCAAAACCTGGAAGCCACCAAGGTGTCCTTCAGTAGGTGAAGAGAGAAATAAGCTGTGGTCCATATAAACAATGGAATGTTATTCAACATTATAAAGAAATGAGCTACCAAACCATGAAAAGACTTGGAGGAAGCTTAAATGCATACTGTGGAGGGAAAGAAGCCAGTCTGAAAAGGCTACATACGGTATGATTCCAACTATATGACATTCTGCAAAAGGCAAAATTATGGAGACAGTAAAAAGAATGAGGGGTTGAGAGGAGGGAGGGAGGGATGAACAGGCAGAGCACAGAGGATTTGTAGGTCAGTATTCTGTATGAGACCATAGTGATGGCTGCATGTCACTATACATTTGTCAAAATCCGTAGAAGGTACAACTCAAGAGGGAACACTAATGTAAACGGTGGACTCTGGGGGATAATGACATGTCAGTGTAGGTTCATCAGTTGTTACCAATGTACCACTCTGGTGCAGGATGTTGATAATGGCGAAGGCTGTGCATACGGGGTGGGCAGGGGGGATTTGGGAACGCTGTGTATTTTCTCCTCAACGTTGCTGTGCGTGTAAGATTACTCTAAAAATAATCCATGTACATTGAACAGAAAAACAATAAAATAACAACAAAAAAGTTAATGCTCTCAATCCATACACTGCAGGGTCTTCCCTCTGAAGCGCTCTGTGCTCACATGAGGCCGGACAAACAATACGTTGAACCAAGTTAAAAGGGTTTCCTGAGTACGGACTAAAAAGAACCCTACATATCCCAGTGGATGCTAAGAATCTTCCCCCAGGAGGACACTGTCAAGAACCTTCCCCACATTTTTACAGACTACTGCAAGAGTACCCCCAAAAACAGTTCGGGAAATCTGGAGTTGGAAAACAGAAGGAAAAGCCAATAAAAACGTACAGGGCTCTGGGTGGAGGCTGAGCATCAACAATATGGGGACTCACTGCAGGGCCCAAGCAGAAAGGGTACATAAGGAAAACTAAGGGATGGCATCATTTTGATACTGGAATTGAGAATTGACCAGAAAATGTGACAGTCTAAGAAAGAGAGAGCCAGAAATTATTTCAAAAGGCTTGTGGCCCTGGAGCTCATTTCTTGTGACCTTCTACCATTTCAAGTTTTACACTTTTTCTCTACCAGCCACATTACCCCATCCTCCTCTCCTTTCACTGCGTGACCATTCTACAACCTCCCAAGCTCTAAGAGTCTTCTGTTGGGTGGAAAAGGGCATGCCATCATTTATCTGTGGTTCCCTTTGAACTCCTACCAATGTTATTTAAAAACAAAACCAAAAAAAGACTGCCAAGAATCTAGGTAAAGCAATAAAAAGTTGGCAAACGCAACTTCCCTTAAACGGAGAAATACAATATGTGCATTGTAGGAACAGGAGGCACCAATCATGTGGAATAATTAATAGTTTGGTCTCAGGCACAGATTACTAAACCTTATTGAATCTGCCTCTCTGTCAGGGTTTAAGAGAAATGAAGGAAGAAGCAAGCAGCTTCTGAACAAGCAAAACCAACAGACAAGGGAGCAGCGTAGCCTGGCGGTGGCACAAAAACTCCACGGTCCCAGCACGTGAGGTGAGGCACCTCACTCAGAAGCAGGTCAGGTCTCTCCTTCCTCCAAAGCACTGGCGGTCGGTCTTCCTCTCTGTATCACCACCCACAGTGGCCAAGTGTAAACCTCTACAACTTATACTGTACACTGTGTTCCAGCCAGAAGGCGACTTAAATTCCCACAGTTGCCTGGAACACAAGAGGCTTAAAGGAACGAGGACTAAAATCACCCCCTATTAATAAGGAAGCCCGAACTCTGTTCCTAAACCCCAATGCTCTAAGAATACCCTGAAGAATAAAAATAGAACTTCAAATTGTAAGAGCTGTGGTTCAAACCATGGATCCAAAACACAATCGTCTGGGGTTTGGTGGTGTTCTTATTGTTGTTTCCAAACTCTGCATGTCCCAGACTTAGCTACTGAATCAGACCTTCAGCGAGTAGAGCTGGACACCTGTATTTTGGAAGAGACTCGGGTCATTCTGAAGGATGCCCCTGGTTAGGAACTACTGCCTTAGAGCATCTCGAAGGAAAGATTCAACACTCTTACAGAAAAGCAACTGCTCTAAGTTGTCACTGGCTGTTCCCCTCCTCACCTGGCTAAGTGCCTAAAGCATGAAAGGTGAGCAAGGCAGCGAGGCAGACAAGCAGGCCCTGAGGTTAAGAGGACCTGCTTCAAATATCACGTCACACCGACACACAGCTCTTTCCACCCTGTTCTTCTGAACTGTACAGTCAGCATCTCCCCATCCACACAAAAAAAGGCTGTGTGATCCCCTTGTTGGCCACCTATCGACCTTCTGCATTCATTCAGCAAATATTTAATAAGCACCAACCACATTTTAGACACATTGTCGGACGCTGAGAATACAATGGGGGAGTAAACAGAGCCCTTCCCTCACAGGGCTAGTGATCTGGTTGAAGAGACAGACAATAAACAAGTAAACAAACTATTTCAAACAGTGTTGAGGGGCTTCCCTGGTGGCACAGTGGTTGGGAGTCTGCCTGCCGATGCGGGGGGTGCAGGTTCGTGCCCCGGTCCGGGAGGATCCTGCATGCCGAGGAGCGGCTGGGCCCATGGGCCATGGCCACTGAGCCTACGCATCTGGAGCCTGTGCTCCGCGGCAGGAGAGGCCGCTGCGGTGAGAGGCCCGCGTACCGCAAAACAAACAAACAAACAAACAAACAAAACAGTGTTGAGAGCTACACCTGTGAAGCGATGAGGATAATAACGGGAGGGGACCAGCTCCCTGGATGGAGTGGTCTTGGGGTGACTTCAGGTCTCGTGAAGGAGGAGAATGAAGGCAGGAGAGATGCTCTCCTACTGGCCTTGAAGAAGTCACAGCCAGCCTGTGAACTGCGGAGCTGAGGGTCTCACTCCCATGGCTAACCGTAAGGAATTGCACATCGCCAATCATCTGAACGGGTTTGGGAGGGGCCCCGGAGCCCCAGATGAGACCACAGCTCAGCTGACACCTTGAATGCAGCGTGTGAGACCCCGAGCAGACAACCCAGCCAAGCCGTGCCTGGACTCCTATCCCATGGAAACTGTGAGATAATAAATCTGTGGTAATTTGCTACACAGCAGAGAAAACCAAATCAGAGTGGAAGGAGAGAGCCACATAAAGAACAAGTGGAAACAGTATGGCGGTTCCTTAAAAAAACTAAAAATAGAATTACCATATGATCCAGCAATCCCACTCCTGGGCATATACCCTGAGAAAACCATAATTCAAAAAGACACATGCACCCCAATGTTCACTGCAGCACTATTTACAATAGCCAGGTCATGGAAGCAACCTAAATGCCCATCAACAGATGCATGGATAAAGAAGATGTGGTACATATATACAATGGAATATTACCCAGACATAAAAAGGAACGAAATTGGGTCATTTGTAGAGATGTGGATGGACCTAGAGACTGTCATACAGATTGAAGTAAGTCAGAAAGAGAAAAAGAAATATCATATATTAACGCATATATGTGGAATCTAGAAAAATGGATGAACTGGTTTGCAGGGCAGAAATTGAGACACAGATGTAGAGAATAAACATATGGACACCAAGCGGGGGAAAGCGGCAGGGGTGGTGGTGGTGGTGGTGGTGTGATGAATTGGGCGATTGGGATTGACATGTATACACCGATGCGTATAAAATTGATGACTAATAAGAATCTGCTGTATAAAAAAAAAATTAAATTAAAAAAAAAAAAGTGGAAGGACCTCCCAGCAGAGAAAACCATGTGTAAAAGAAGAAAAAGGCCACATGTTCTACAAATTACCAGAAGGCCACCGTAGCTAAAAAGAGTAGGTTCAGGATGAGGCCACAGTGGTGGCTGACAGCCAGATTATTTTGGCTGCTCTGCAGAGAGCAGATTACAAGAGGAAAAGGTTGGAATTGGGAAACCAGTTACTGGGCCCTTTTAGAAATGGTGGGAGCTCAGTGGAGGATTGAAGCAACAGAAATGTCCAGAAGAACATGGATATGAGATACTCGGCAGGACCTGCCGATAGCTTGGAACTGGGGGCTGAGGGAGTGCATCTGAGTGGACTAGGATGCCATCAACCAAAAGCAAGACACCTCTAGGAACAAATCCAAGAACTTCATTTTAGGCATGTTACATTTAAGAAGCAGTGGAGATGTCAAGTACAAAGCTGGCTATTTCATCTGGAGCCCAGAAGGGTGGCTTAGACTGGAGAAAGAAACATGGGCGTTATATCTACACATAGCCCAGCCACTACTCCCCTTTAACAAGTTCTCTGTTCAATTCCTGGAGCACCAGAACTATGAGAAATAAATTTCTGTTGTTTATAAGCTACCCAGTCTAGGTTGTTTGCCCAAAAGGGGATACAAAGGGCTACAAAACACATACAATTTAAAGTGAAAAAATAAACAGATGTTTTCCTGTCTTAAAATGTCAAATAAATCTACTTTACATTTTTTGCACTATTGTAAAAGCATTTTAACACTTAAATTTCTGATATACTCAGTGGAAAAGGAATAAGTGCTACAATTCATTTTTGTTTTCATTAAAATGACTTTAATGTGAACAATCCTGCTTTTTATAGGCAGACCTCAGAGATACTGTGTGTTCAGTTCCAGATCACAGCAATAAAGCGAATCACGTGAATTTTTTGGTTTCCTAGTGCATACAAAAGTTATGTTTATACTACACTGTGGTCTATTAAGTGTGCAATATGTCTTAAAAAAAACAATGTATATATCTTAATTTAAAATACTTTATTGCAGGCTTCCCTGGTGGCTCAGTAGTTAAGAATCCACCTGCCAACGCAGGGGGCACGGGTTTAAGCCCTGGTCCGGGAAGATCTGGGAAGATCCCATGTGTCGCGGAGCAACTAAGCCCATGCACCACAACTACGGAGCCTACACTCTAGAGCCCGTGAGCCACAACTACTGAAGCCCATGTGCCTAGAGCCGGCGCTCAACAAGAGAAACCACCGCAATGAGAAGCCTGCACACCGCAACAAAGAGTAGCCCCCGCTCACCGCAACCAGAGAAAAGCCCACGCGCAGCAACAAAGATCCAACACAGCCAAAAATAAAATAAATAAAAATTAAAAAAATAAACTTTACTGCTAAAAAATGCATCATCTGACAATGCAGGGTTGCCACAAACCTTCAATTTGTAAAAAACGCAATTATCTGCAAAGTGCAATAAAATAAGGTATGCCTGTATTCAAAACTTATTTAGACTGCCACTCTGTAATGTTTAAAAATTAGAAACATGTATTCAACAATGGAGAAATGATTAAATAACTGATGATACAGCCATAAGATCATCATGGAGCCATTAAAAAAATCATGATTTTGAATAATATTTTAAAACATAGGAAACTGTTTATGATATATTAAATGAAAAATGTATAAAGTTATAGATATAAAGCAAAATTCAAAATCTGTGAGACATATTATGTGCATGGGTTTCTATACTTATAGAAGTGCAACATTTACTGCATAGAAAAAAGACTGAAAGAAATTATAACAAAGCAGTAACACTGGTTATCTATGGTATTGGAATTATGAGTAATTTAAATTTTTGTTATATATTTCTCCACAAATGTCTTAAGTGGATAAATATTACCTTTATCATAGAGAAAAGCAAATATTCTTTTTAGAAAGACCCACTTTTTATAGGGCGTTGATTTCTTAATCTTACCTGCCTCTTCTCTTTCTTGTGATCTTGATGAAGAGCCTGAACTCGAGCTGCCCACTTGCTTTCCTACAAAATTAGTAAAACAAGAGTAATTTAGTGTAACTGTAACAATGACATCTACTCAAAATGGAAGCTTCCTTTTTAGTGAGTACCTACAAAACCCAACTATCTATTTGGTAACATTTTAGCAGGCATTTAAAAAAATAAATAAATACAGTCAAAAATGTTTATACACACTTGCACTTGGTTTTAACCTTATCCTCTGAGGCAAGGTTCAGCAAACATTTTCTGTTAAGGGGCTAATAGAAAATATATTAGACTCTGGGGGCCAGATGACTCAGTCACTACTACTAGAAGTAGGAGAACAGCCATAAGTAATATGTAAATGAACAGTCATAGACGGTACATAATAGTACGGCTGTGTTCCAATAAAACTTAATTTAAAAAAACAGGTGCTAGCTTGTTAACCTCAGAAGCTGAAAGGAAATATCAAGGTTTCTGGGTCCATAGGTTCTGAACTGATAGAGCTCACAGGAAGGAGACAAAAGACATTTAGGTGGGACCTGAGGATTTCATAACTGGGTCCTTCAACTAGTGAGACAGCAGCCTGCTGGGAGCAAATGCCAACAGTTCAGTTCAGGACCCAATTCCTGGTCCCCTACCGCATACCAGGCACCTCGTGGGGCAGCCGCTGGGCAGGCTGGGAGAGAACTAAGAGACGGGCCCTGCTTGCCCTGCCCAGAAGAACAGTGGACATACAATGGAGGGTTCCCACATTTTGTGCACGTGATCAGGTCCAGCTTGGAGGACTGTGGCAGTGCAGTAACCCAGAACTCCAGGAGAACTCTCCAGAAGAGATGCCATCCCAGCTGAATAAGTGTCAGGGCCTGAAAACTGGGAGGTGCATGACAAAGAAAGCTGCAAAAGCAAAAGCAGAACTCAGATTGCCTCGTCCCCAGAACCAGGAGCTCTTTGGGGCTACTGGAGTGTCAAGGTAAAGGCAAGGATGGTGGGAGATGGCAGGACCAGATGCCCAGGGACTCTGAATGCTGGTGAAGGGTCCTAGACTTTGTTCTGTGAAAGATGGGGAGCCACTGAAGGATTCTAGACAGGATGGTGACATGATCACCCTGGCTATAACACGAAAGGTAGATTGAGGGGAGAGAGGCCAAGACAAGAAGTAGTGGCAGTAGTCCATGTTCAAAAACACATTTACCTTTTAAAATGACATAATATTGCTTTTTGAAAAAATCCTGAATTCATAAGCTTTAATCTCTATGTTTCCTGACTAAAAAAAAAAAAAAAAAGTTCCCCTATATCAGTGTGACCAAAATAGCCAGGACGAAGGCTGTAC
Source organism: Hyperoodon ampullatus (assembly GCF_949752795.1). Taxonomy (NCBI): domain Eukaryota; kingdom Metazoa; phylum Chordata; class Mammalia; order Artiodactyla; family Ziphiidae; genus Hyperoodon; species Hyperoodon ampullatus. The sequence continues at coordinate 14,559,926 of NC_136929.1, read as the reverse complement.
TGATTACTGAGGTTCACTTCCAAATGATTGTAATTTATTTGATAAATGTAAAAGACCATCAGTTTGCCAATGCAGCCATATATTTAAGCTCTAAAATAAGTCAGGGCTTCAATATGCCTTTCTCTGACTTTTGAAAGTGGGTCTACATCTGAAATATGAAAAATAACTACTAAGGTAATATGAACCAATTCAAATAGATATTATTCAAGGAAAAATTAAACAACTTTGCCAACTGTTCTGTATCCACATCTATCAGTCAATCAGTAAGTATCTAATGAACACCTATTATGAATTACACGTGTTAGGAGATAAGGAAAAAAGAATTAGTCACCTTCATCGTCACTGAAAGAGGCACTTTTTTGTAGATGGTGCTTACTGTAAATTACCTCACCAAGAAAGATCAGGCCTCTACTGCAGTAATCACCCACTTTTACCTACCTGACTACCAAGAAGTTGCATCACATTTTGGAAATCCTGGGGATGCTGAGGACGTTCTTCTTTAAACTCATGTGCATCTTTTAATGTGCCTATGTTAGACTCGATCTCCATATAGGACTTCTGGATTTCTGACAATTGCTATAAAATAAAATTCAAAATCACTGGTACAGATGTTCATACTTTTATACGACTGACACAGAGAACAAAATTGGGGAGCACCTGACTATCCTCCTGGACATTCATCGTGCTTCTCCTGTTTCTCATTCCCAGTGGTTTTCCCGTTTCACTACCTCCAACAAAAGAACGTGCACTGGGTGAGAAAGGGAAAGGAAAACCTAAACTTCCTAATCTTAGATAATCGATCTTTAAAACTTTAACAGGCAGGCAACAGTGCCAGAAACAGAGGAACTGGGTGCAGCTGATTCTCAGGATGATTTAGTGAGGAGGCCAGCGTCATCCAGGGACCACTAGGGACATAAGGTTTTAATTTTACCCTTTGCTTGTAGGTTATTCCCAAAGTTACTGGCAGTAAATACCCTCAGAAGGTAATATGTTAACTTCAAAAACAAAAGGATGGGCGAGCATTGTCCCCTACTGCTTAAGTCTGGGCTGCACAAGGTAACTTCGTTCCAAAGAGCACAGTATGGGATGGGGGGCAGTGGGGTGGGGAGAAACCTGACAAATACTACCTCAGCCAGGTGATCAAGGTCAACATCAACAGTCATAAACCATGTAGATGGTATGTACCCTTGAAATGACGTGATGAAAATTGTACTTTATCTCTGAGGACTTCTTCCCCAAAACCCATAAACCCTGTCTAACCATGAGAAGAATATCAGGTAAATTCCAACAGAGGGGCATCCTACAATATACCTGAAAACTACACCTTAAAACTGTCAAGGTCATCAAAAACAAGTCTGAGCCTAGAGAAACAAGACAACTAAATGTTCTTAGGTATCCTGGATAGGACCCTGGAGCAGAAAAAGGATGTTAGGTAAAAGCAAAAGAAATCTTGGGCTTCCCTGGTGGTGCAGTGGTTGAGAATCTGCCTGCCAATGCAGGGGACATGGGTTCGAGCCCTGGTCTGGGAAGATCCCACATGCCGCGGAGCAGCTAGCCCCGTGAGCCACAATTACTGAGCCTGCGCGTCTGGAGCCTGTGCTCCGCAACAAGAGAGGCCGCGATAGTGAGGCCCGCGCACCGCGATGAGGAGTGGCCCCCACTTGCCGCAACTAGAGAAAGCCCTCGCACAGAAACGAAGACCCAACACAGCCATAAATAAATAAATAAAATTTAAAAAAAAAAAAGCAAAAGAAATCTGAATGAAGTATGGTCTTTAGTTAATACTAATGTACCAGTATTGGCTCATTAATTGTAACAAATGTATGATACTAATTTAAGACGTTAGTAATGTGGAAAACTGTGTACAGGGTAGGAGAGGGGTATTTATATGGAACTTTCTGTACCATTTGCTCAGTAAACCTAAAACTATTCTAAAAAATAAAGTCTATTATTAATAATAATTTTTAAAACCCTCTATAGCCAAAATGGGCGAACAACCCAAATGTCCATCGAATAATGCATAAATAAAATATGGTGTATCCATACAATGAAATATCATTCAGCAATAAAAAAAATATTGATACATAACTACACCGTGGATGAATCTTGAAAACATTATACTAAGTGAAAAGAAGCCACTCACAAAAGATCACATTTTATATAATTCAATTTATATGAAATGTCCAGAACAGGCAGATGCATAGAGACAGAAAGTAGAGCTGTGGTTGCCAGGGGTGGGAGGGAGTGCCAATGGGTACAAGGCTTCTTCTTTGGGCGATGAAATGTTCTAAAATGACTGTGATGATGGTTGCATAACTCTGTGAACATAATAAAAACCACTGAACTATACAGTTTAAGTGGGTGAATTGTATGATATGTAAACATCTTTAAAAAGCCGTTTTAAAAAAATATATGGGGCTTCCCTAGTGGCGCAGTGGTTAAGAATTCGCCTGCCAATGCAGGGGACGGGGGTTTGAGCCCTGGTCCGGGAAGATCCCACATGCTGCAGAGCAACTAAGCCCATGTGCCACAACTACTGAGCCCGTGCTCTAGAGCCTGCGAGCCACAACTACTGAAGACCGCGCGCCTAAAGCCTGTGCTCCGCAACAAGAGAAGTCACCGCAATGAGAAGTCCGAGCACCACAGTGAAGAGTAGCCCCCGCTTGCCACAACTAGAGATAAATAAATAAATAAATGTATTTATTAAAAAATAATATATATATATATGAATGGTAAAAAGTCCTAGGTGGGGAAAAGTCCAATTCTACAATGATCCTGGGGGCAGGGATAATCATGGAGGGAATCTCAGGCAAAAGAGCCATACTGGCAGCTTTATCACAAGGAAAAAAAAAATGAGTGTGGCCTTGATGGAGAAGACATAAAAAGCCAGTCTTAAATTGGTTACTATCAGAATCCACTACTGTAGGTAATACGACATCCCACTTTGAGAAGATGCCAAGGGTCTGAGTTCAGGAGAAGCCCCTGGAGTAGGGGTGGTACAAGAATTACTACTGCCCACAGGTTCTGATGCTTAGAACCAAGCGAAGTGATAGGGGATAGTTGAACCAACAGGGAGTTGACTGAAGAAAGCCCTATAGAAAAGACACAATGAGCCATCCCAAGTTCATTTCCCCTCAACTTTTTATGTGCAAATTACAACTTATGAAAAAGTTGAAAGAAGAGTATAATGAACACCCATTTCCCCTTCACCAGTTGTTAACCTCGTGCCCCATTTGCTTTGTAAAGATATGACAGCGGCTGGCAAACTTTTTCCGTAAAGAGCCAGATAGTATTTGACTTTGGGACACACGTAAGATCTTGGTCATAACCACTCAACTCCATGGCTCCAGCACAAAAGCTCCATAGACAAAGTGTGGAGGAAAGAGTATGGCTGTGTTCCAGAAACCTGCACTTGTGGACACTGAAAGGTAAACTTCATATAATTTTCATGTGTCGTGAAATATTTCTTCTTTTGACTTTTTTCAACCACTCCAAAGTGTAAAAAGCTTTCTAAGCTTGAGAGCCATACAAAATCAGGTGGTTTGTCAGGTCTGGGTCACAGGTCATAGTTTGCCAATCCCTGAGAGAGGGTTCAGGCCGTTTTAGAGAAGGATCTTAGCAGTATTCCAAAACTCTCCCTCTCTTTTAGTTTATAAACATGTTGGCCCCTAGAGGGAGCTCCAGACTCTTCCCTTGCCTCCTTTGCTTCACTGTGACCTCCGCTGCTCCCACGGGGAAGTGGAGGTTGCATTTAGCGACATCCAGCTCCCTCAAACCCCTGTCCTCCTCACCACCTAGGCCTGGGGTGAGGAAGGGGCCTGGCAAAGGCTCTCCCTCTGTCTTTCCGGGTTAGCTTCCTTCTCCCACATTGGCAATCTCTGTCAGTCTTTCTGGAAAGTTCCTTTGGAACTTTGGAAAGCTCTAAAACTCAGGGAGGGAGTTATTGTTTTGGGCTATCTAAACCTAACCAGCTAAGAAAGAGGGACCTTCTTCTCTGATCCATCTAAAATGTACCAAGTGTTCTGCACTGGGGTTTGGGGTCAAAGCTCCCACTCTCAAGGAAACGACTTTTCTGACTTGCTCTCTCTTCCATATGCCCCGAGCTCCCAAGACTCTGGGAGGAGCGGTGTCTGGGCCACGGCACAACAAAGGAACTTCTGGATCCGCGGGCCACATTGCCACTCTAATGCCACCTCTCAAGGCCACAACTCTAACAATGCTATGAAGACTCCGAGGTTTAATACTTACATATTCTCAATGTTTTTTGTGGGTATTTTCGGGTGGAGCCACGTGGCTTGTGGGATCTTAGTTCCCCAACCAGTGATCAAACCTGTGCCCCCAGCACTGGAAGCTCAGAGTCCTAACCACTGGACCACCAGGGAACTCCCAACACTTACATATTCTAATGATGAAATCTTAGAAGTTAGTTCTTTAAACTCCTTCATACACATTTCCTTGACTTTTTCCATTTCATCAGCTAGTTTCTCCTTTTCTTCTTCTTTCCATCTATCAAATAACTTCAGAAATTCTTCCTCTTTTGTTTTCTGCATTTCATATTCCTGAAATTGATTTAATACATGGCTTTAAAAGCTCTGGTATGCAGGAAGTATGCAGAAATTTAAATAAATGGACATAGCTTCACCTTAAATGGGTCAGCTAGACTTGGAAATTTCAGTTAGGCTTCTTCTGTTAGTTTGTTTTGGTTGCAAAAACACTGCATATAATGGCAGGTCTGTGCACAATGATTTTTCTAAACCAAAGGCAGCACAGCATCCTTTTGTCCTTACATTCTTTAAAGTACAAACACAGAGGCCCAAAGTCTCAAAAGTTCTATGATCTGTGAACTTGTAGAGTAGACATGCAATCGTGTGTAAAATGTAAACATACTTTAAAAGTCTATTGAGAAGAACCTTTCTTGATACCATACCAATTTGGGTAGAGTGGCCCCATCTCACCCTTAATAAACACAAATACATTTTTATATAAGCTAAATTCAAGGTCTGGTCCGATCAGCCTTTAATTTCTGGATGACCTTCTGCTGTGTTTTTTTTTTTCACCTAATTGGGGAACTGAACTACACTACAAATAAACTCCACCTAGCAAACATACAGAACACTGCACCCAACAACAGCAGAATATACATTCTTGTTAAATGCACATGGAAGATTCACCAGGATAGACTATATGTTAGGCCTTAAAATGATGTTCAATTTTAAAAGGTTGATATCATGCAAAGTATCTCCTCCAACCACAACAGAATGAGGCCAGAAATCACTAACAAAAGGAAAACTGGAAAATTCACAAATGTATGAAAATTAAACAATATACTCTTAAACAGCCAATGGGTCAAAGAAAACCTCACTAGGGAAATTCAAAAATACTTTAGGATGAATGAATATTAAAGCACAACATACCAAAAAAGGGAAGCAGACAAATCAGTGCTCAGAGGGATATTTATAACTGTAAGCACCTACATTAAAAAAGGAAGGGGTTTCCCTGGTGGCGCAGTGGTTGAGAGTCCACCTGCCGATGCAGGGGACACGGGTTTGTGCCCCGGTCCAGGAAGATCCCACATGCCGTGGAGCGGCTAGGCCTGTGAGCCATGGCCGCTGAGCCTGCGCGTCTGGAGCCTGTGCTCCGCAACAGGAATGGCCACAACAGTGAGAAGCCCGCATACCACACACACACACAAAAAAGGAAGTTCTCAAGTGGCAAAAAAAGGTCATTACATAATGATAAAGAGGTCAATTCATCAAGAAACTATAACAATTGTAAATATATATGCATGAAGCATTGGAGCACCTAAAATATATAAAGCAAATACCAACAGAATGAGAAGGAGAAATAAACAACAATACAATAATAGTAGGGGGATTTTAATACCCAACTCTCAACAATGGGTCATCCAGACAGAAAATCAATACGGAAACACAGGAGTTGAACAACACTATAGACGAAATGGACCTAAAAGAGATATGCAGAACATCCTATCCAATAACAGCAGAATACACATCCATTTCAAGTACATACAGAATATTCTCCAGGATAGATCATATATTAGGTCATAAAACAAGTATTAACAAATTCAGGAAGACTGACTTTATATCAAGTATTTTTTCTGACCACAATGTTATGAAACTAGAAAACAGTAACAGAAGGAAAAATTGAAATTCACAAATAACTGGAAAGTAAACAACACACTCCTGAATGACTAATGGATCAAAGGAAAAATCAAAAGGGGAATCAAAAACATCTTGAGACACTGGGGCTTCCCTGGTGGCGCAGTGGTTGAGAGTCCGCCTGCCGATGCAGGGGACACGGGTTCGTGCCCCGGTTCGGGAAGATCCCACATGCCGCGGAGCGGCTGGGCCCGTGAGCCATGGCCGCTGAGCCTGCGCGTCCGGAGCCTGTGCTCCACAAAGGGAGAGGCCACAACAGAGAGAGGCCTGCATACCGCAAAAAAAAAAAAAAAAAAAAATCTCAAGACAAATAAAATGGAAACACAACATACCGAAGCTTATGGGATGCATTAAAAGCAGCTCTAAAAGGAAAGTTTATAGCTATAAACGCCTACATGAAGAAAAAAGAAAGATCTCAAATAAGCAACCTAACATTATACCTCAAAGAACCAGAAAAAAAGAACAAACCAAATACCAAGTTAGCAGAAGGAAGGAAATGATAAAGGTTAGAGAAGAAATAAATGAAATACAGGATAAGAAGACAATAGAAAAGATTAAAAAAACTAAGAGTTGATTTTTTTGAAAAGATAAACAAAATTGACAAACCTTTAGCTAGACTAACAAAGAAAAGAAAGAGGACTCAAATAAATAAAATTATAAATGAAAGAGGAGACATTACAACTGATACTACAGAATTACACAGGATCATGATAGCCTACTATGAACAATTGCATGCCAACAAATTGGACAATCTAGAAGAAATAAATTCCTAGAGACATACAACCTACCAAGATTGAATTATGAAGAAAGAGAAAATCTGAACAGATGAATAATGAGTAAGGAGATTGAATCAGTAATCAAAAAACTCCCAAAAAAGAAAAGCTCAGGACCAGACGGTTTCATTAGTGAATTCTACCAAACATTTAAAAGGAATTAACCCCAATCCTTCCCAACATATAACTGTTTCTGAGTTTAGCATACCTTAGAGAATCTGACTGCACGGGCACGCTGTGCAGCCTCTAGCTGAGACCTGGTGAGCTGCAGCTGCTCCTGCAATATGTCGACCTCATTCTGGAGCTTGTCAGTCTGTGCCCTTGTCTTATACTCTGCTGCAACAGAAATACCTCGTTAAAATACCATCTCTTAGAAAACCTATCTGAAAACTTTTGGGGTACATCCTATTGATAAGACAAAGACAAAGGAAACTGCTTTTACTTGGGATATTACTTTTTTACGCCGCATGAGCCAACTTTTACTCTCTACTATTCAATATTTATTTTCAGTCCTTCATATTATTGAGTGCTGAATTATTTTTAGCAGATTCTTTCAGCCACGAGATTGAGGTTGGATTGTCCTACATAGATAGGGCGAGAGGCCATTCAGGGAGCAAAAATGGTACAAGGAATAATCCTGGGCTCTTCGTCAAGATGCCTGTCTTAGAGAAGGAAAGCAATAGCTTCCATGGCAGGTACCACACTATTGAAATCTCTGTGGTCACCATCCTTCTGGCTCCCACCGTACTCTCCTGAGAACCTCATCTGTGCTAAGATAAGCAGAGGCTGGCACTCAAAATGCAAACTTGGGCCATAACCCATCCATGGGGCAAAAAGGAACTACTGAAAAGTCATTAAAGGGAGCAAGAAGTGAAGGGAAGAATACTTATGTACATGTACTTACATGCAGATGTACACATGACTGAATGGATATACATGTGTCTGTGAGTGTAGACATGAAAGGTATGGAAACCAAGGTAGAAAGTCAGAATCTCAAAGATGACCTGAAGAAATAATACTCATTTCAGAGTCTGAAATACTCTCTGAAACGAGTATGAGATAGAATAAGATACTGAAACAGAAGAGAAAGAAGGTCAGTTTCACACTGAAGAGTGGTAGGTTAATTAAAATACTTCATCTTCCCTATTTCTCCAATACATTGCTAAATTGTATCAGCGGTCCATGGCTTATAAGTGGAATTTTATGCTGTTCATATTGTTTATGCAAAGTTTATCTGTTTCCTAAATAAATCTATTTATCTGAAATAGGCAAGAATGGAAACAAACTGGCCCAAAAGGGAGGGGAAAGCAGGCACTGAGTAACAAGCTAGAAGTACACACGTCTAGATACCGAGAACATTTAAGATTGTAATGAGAACTTCTGTGAATTACTGTGGCAATCAGCAGAATGCTTTCATCTGCTCATGGAGAAACAGACCTTGCATTCTTTGCTCCTGAGAACATTTAAATTAGTAGGAAACCTGGTTCCATGGTAAGCCTCCCACCTCCTGCTACTTCAGTTTTCCCCCTCTATACACTGGTTAATTCACACTGGCACCCAAACACATCTTAGTATCTCCCACTTCAAACAAGACAAAAATTTTCCCTTGGTCTCATCATACTTCCCTCCAGGCACTGCCTCCTGTCCTGGTTTTCCTTCCCAGCAAACGTTACTGAAATAAGTGTCTGTAATGGACATGACCACTTCCTTGCCTGATTCCCAGCTCACTCCAATCCAGCTTTCATCCCCAATAATTCACTGAATTATGTCACATGTCAAGGTCACCAACAGTCACTGTGACAATAATGGTCAATTCTAGGTCTTCCTCTTACTCTGTGCCTCAAGATCATTCGGTGTAACTGTCTCCTTCTTGAAACACTCACGCCCCTTGGTTTCCATGACAACACACTTCCCAGCTTCCCTCCTGCCTCCATCACGGTGATTTCTCACTCTCCTCAGCTGCCCCTCCTGAGCTCCTAGTGTGGGGCTGGCCCTAGCCATCTTCTCTTCTCTAAGTGATCTCATCCAGCCCAGTTCTGCTAACGACTCCCAGGTTTTATCTCCAGCCTGGGCCTTCAATTTGACCTCCAGACCTCCAGCATCTCCACTTGCATGGCAACTGTACGTGTGACTTAATTGTACCTGTGGCCAACACAAGTTCTCCATTCTCCTTCCTCCCTCAATCTGCTCCACTCCTGGTGTGTCCCTTAGGAAACATGATAGCCATTCACCCCAATGTATAGGACAAAAGCCCAGGATCATCTTTGCTTCATCTCTTGCTCTCATGTTGAGTCACATCTCTGTGGCCTCTGCGTCCAGAATAAATCTTCTCCATCTCCACTTCTCCCACCTTCCCTGGCACCGTCCTGGTCCAGCTGCCACCTTCTCTCACCTGGGCTATCATGCAGCCTCCTCACCTTCCCAGCTGCTTCCACCTCTGCCCCTACAGTCTGTTCCCCAACTGCAGCTAGAGGGGTCATTTTAAGGTACAAATCAGATCGTGTCCCCGCAACTTAAAATCCTCCAGTGGCTTCCCATTACGCTTATTATATCACCCATATGCCCACCCAGGGCGTTCAAGGCCCTACGTGACCTAGTCCATTCCTAACCCACCACTGCCTTGTTCACCCTGCCCCACCAACCTTCTATCTGTTCCCCAAACACGCCGTGTCCTGCTTCTTCCTCACACACCCTCACAGTACGAGTTCCCCTTGCCTGGGATATACACTTCCCAGACTTCCCGCAGGCTGGGACCCCAGCATCATTCTGGTTTCTGATCCAATAACGCCTCCTTAATGAGGAGTCACTAGGAATCACTCTCCATCCCGTTCTCCTACTTTATGTTCTTCACTGCACTGGCCACCATTTGAAAAGAATCACTCATTCATTTGTTTAAATGTGAATCCTCCATCCCTCCCATTAGGGTGTCGGAGAGCCAGACAGGGTCTGTCTTGCTTACGGCTGTATCCCCGACCCCTAAGGCAGTGCATGGCACATAGTAGGGGATCAATATTAACTAAATGAGTGAACAAGGACTATGACGCTTTCTTTTAAAAGGGTTGAGAGATGCTTTGGACCATGTCTCACTGAAAAAAAAAAAAAGGTACCAGAAAGAAAACAGATCTTTGAAGTAGCGCTCACGACTTACCGAGACGAGAATTTTCAGGGTGGCGGCGCTGAATATGACTTTGTAGAAAAGCTTGGTTCATAAAGGTCTTGTCACAAAAACAGCACTGAAAAGGAGAGAGCAACAAATCCAAGTGTCTGTAACAAGTGCCCTTCCACCTAATTTGAATTAAAATTTGGGTACCTGAAGCACTATCTCTTGGGCGATTTCCCCCAAAAGTTACCACCCTGGCAAGTGATACTGAAAGCATAACTAAAAAGACATACAAGACCAGGGTGTTCTTCCCAAACTGAACACAGGACAGTGAAAGCCATCTCTTGACAGTTAAAGTAGCCCATCTTGGTGGTTTCTGGAACCCCTGATGCTGCCCCTGTTAAGTCTGGTGGTTCACAGCCCGCCAGCATCAAGTTGTTCATGACACTCCAGTCATGCCAGCCTCTTCCTGTCCCTCAAGCAAGCCAGCTTCAGACCCTTTGCATTGGCTGGTCCCCTGCCCGAATCTTCCCCGTACCTTCCCATGACTGGCTCCTTCTTGACATTCAAGGTGTCATTTACGGAGCATCTTCCACGCTGGGGCTGAGCTGCGCGTCCTCAGCAAATCTGCCTGGATGAGCCTCCTGACAGGCACTGTCCCATCACACTGTCTTGTTTTCATCATTGTACATCTCACCAGTTAATATTTTCAGGTTTCTATACTTCACTTGCTTATTGTCTCCTGCCTAATCCCTCTAGGTTCTAGAATGTCAGCTTCCTGAGAGCATGAACTCTTTTCTCTCTCATTCATAGCTTTATCCCCAGAGACCAGCATTAAAAAATCATTGAGCACATGCTTAGAAATATTTGGCCTCCTAAAATGAATTTACTGGGAAAAAAAAAAATCAATCCTACCAATATCTCTATTCTCTACTTTAACACAATTTTTAAGCAAAAAATTCAACTTGTTTCATCTATATCCTCCCCCCTGGATTACTCTAAAATAAATCTTGGATACTGCATATTTCATTTGTCAATATTTCAGAATCTATCTCCAAAAGGACTTTCTTTTAACACAATCATAATATTATTATCCCACATTTTAAAATGTGAAAAGTAATTTCTTAATTATTAACAAATATCCAACCATTTGTTTATTTTTTCCCCAATATTTCACACATTGTCTTAGAAAACATTTTTGCAGTTTGTTGTGAATCAGGATCCAAATAAAGTCATATCCTGCAACTGGTTGTTTTGTCTCTTAATTCTGTTTTTGTCTATAGGCTGAGCCTCCAAGCTCCTTTTCCTTATAATTCTTTTGCTGAAGAAACTGAACATTTGTCCTGCAGAGTTACTCTCAGTCTGGATTTTGCTGTTTCATCTCTATTGTGCTATTTACATGTTCTCCTATTCAGCTTTTGCCTTACTCTTAATGAGTATAATTGCATCAGAAAACTTTAGGTTCTAATTTCCCAGAAAATTAACATTATGGCATATTTCTCAGCATTACATATCAGAGGATCTTTACAGCATCTTTTACGACTTCTCTGCTCATGAGGACTGTTCTGGTTTCCTCACAACAGTTTAGGGACTGCCCACACTGGCTCGGGTGTAAGTGTGGCTCTTGGGCTACACACAACACTGGAGAAAGGAAAAGAAGAGGAAACATGGAAGTGTAACTTTTAATTTCTCAAAATAGAAAATATGTGTTTTAACTATTGCAATAATACAGAAGACTCATGAGCTCAGGGTAAGAAGGGGTTCATACTCCAAAAAGAAAAGACTGACATTTTGACTACATCAACATGAAAAACTTCTATGACAAAAATACCAAAACAAAGTTAATAGACCTCTGGTTTCTGGATCTGCAGGTAAGGAGCTTGAAAATCGCCACTCCATCCTAACAACAAGGGAAAAAGCTGAACAGACTGAAAAATCCACAACTCTTCTTGGATCTGTAAGAGAGGGGAGGCTACAGGGCAAACCACTGCCCCTGAGTGTGCTTTTCAACATTGCATTTTAAGTCCTTGCTAATGTAATAAGGCAAGAAAAAAATTAAAAGATATACAGACTGGGAAGGAAGACACAGAACTGTCTTTGTTTGCAGATGACATGATCGTCTATGTAAAAAATCCAAAAGAATTGCCAAAAAACCCCTGGAACTAATAACTAGGTATAGCAAAGTTTCAGGATACGAGGTTAATATACAAAAGTCAACTGCTTTCCTATATACCAGTAATGAACAAGTGGAATCTGAAATTTAAAATGTAATAACATTTACATTAGCACCCCCCCAAAATGAAATACTTAGGTCTGTTGATAATGGGGGAAGCTCTGCATGTGTAGGGGCAGGAGATATATGGAAACTTTTTGTACCTTCCCCTCAATGAAACTAAAATTGCTCTAAAAGAAAAAACTTAAGTTCACACAAAAACCTGCAAGTGAATGTTTACAGCAGCATTATTCATAATAGCCAGATACGGGTTTCAGGCAAGATATCCTACAAAAGTAAAAGGTTAACAGACTCTGATTCATGTACACCATGGAATACTAGTCAGTTTTTTAAAAATGAATGGATTAGTGATACCTGAAACAACTGGTCTATCAGGCCCCAAAGCCAAAATTATCTGATCTACCATCACTGGGATTAAAACATACTTTATAATAGATCTTACAGTAATTAGAAACTTAATAAAAGATCATTCTTTACAATGAAAAGCAGCAGGAGGTTCAGGAATCCTACTTATTGCACAAAGATTCTGCCTTAGAAATAATAAAGTTCCCTTTCAGGGTAAGAAGGTGGGAAGGAATTCTACATCACGTAGAATCAAATTTCTCCATTAATAAGATAATTATAAAACTTTAAAAAATGCTGTAAAAACTTTATCCTATAACCCTTTGCCTTTTCTTAAAAAAATAGTTTTAAATATATGATAAATATGTTCGATATACAGATGAATGATATAAACTTCTATTTCAAAGGAGTTCCCTTAAAGCATCTTTAGGACAGAAAGTGACATAATACATTAAGAAAAATTAGGTACTATAAACTATTCATAGAAAGGAATCAGATACTCTTTCCATGACAACCCCAGGGATATAATATGTTAAATTATGTTCAGGGTAATTGGTTTCAGAATGTTGACTACATGTAGGTTGTATGCTATATAAAACATGGAAATGTCTTAATACCACTTCTATCCAAAATCATTAAAAATTTAAAAATACTTAGTATAATGGAATTAACACAAGAATTCAGGATTCCTTTATCTAAATGAGTAGGATGGAGGCTTTTGATTCCTCCAGATGTTTTTTAAGACCTCTCAAAGACAATGACAGAGAATAGGAAATAAAGATTTTCACTATGCCCACTAAGAGCTAGGCCCTGTTACATCACTGTCTTTTAAAATTTCCATGGCAACCACTTTATCCATGAAGAAATCAAAGCTCAGGAAAGTTAAGTTGGTTGCAGCCTTATTGGTTGCACAGTTTGACCCATGTCTCTCTGACAGCAAAATGCATGCTTTTTCTACTCCTCAACACTCATATCCAACTCCAAGGGGCTCAATAATTGGAACAAGGGACAGAAATTCACTGACAGATTCCAAAATCTATCTGTGTTTCTGAAGTGTGGGGAGGAATCTGAGTCTTCCAGCTGTGAAAATGAAAGGTCTTCTTAGAGTCTAAGTCCTATTATAATCCACTGGAAATTTTTAATTTTTAAAGTTTTAAAAATAATTTGATAGCCAGATCACTGGTACACACTGGCCTTTACACATGGCCATCAAACTTCCCCGGCTGTTGGAGGTTTCTATTTAAATAAAAATTCACACTGCAGACTAAAGTCAAATAACTATTTAAACAAAATCAATTGACTTCCCATAAATTTTACTATAGGCCAAATATCCCTAGCTTACGAATCTGTAACAAAGATCATAACACCGTGGAATCCCTGCTAGCTTACATGCCAACTATTCTTAGCAGCAGTCTTTGACTAGCCCTCCCTGAAACACTGACTCTCACAGCATCTCAGCACTGTGACCTCTGGCCTTCTGGTCTGAGGATTCATAAAGAGATAGGTCACAGGTAGCCACAGCTCACTACAGGGAAGCCACTGCAGAAATCAACATCCACTTGTTGGATGCTATTTACTGAGCTTTCCTCGTGCTATACATGCATTATCTCACGGGATTCTCAGAGCAACCCTACTACTAATGTTCTCATTTTCCAGATGAGGAAACTGAGGTTTAGAAGTTAAAAGACTTGCACAGGGGAATAGGTGGAATCCAAACCCAGGTAATCTAACTCCGGAGCTGTCACCCTAAAGGCTCTCACTGCTCAAGAACTCCATAAAGAGACAATGGCAAGTCACTTACTAGAGGGCAGAGTATACGTGTACTACACTAAGTAGGAAAAGGTGGTGTGGTCATTCCTATCTCTTCTTGGCCACACCTGGGCACACCATACAGCTACCACCGCCATTCAAAGTTTGAGTGGCCAAGAGTTGGCAGGTGTCACTCATTTGATAAAAGTGAGCCATTACTTTTTTATCCTCATATTATCATTCACATTTGAAAATCTTTACTTATGAACAGCTATTTTTATGATAACCAAAAGAACGAAAACGAAGTTTATAAACATAAAATTTTTATGTTACAGGTTTTAATGTTTCACTGAATAATAGCAAAGCCAGGTAAACTTTTTTTAATGTTTTAAACAGAACCTATTCTATCCATTTTACGATAAATACATTTAAAGAGCCATCTCAGTACTATTTATAAATATTTAGTTTTTAAATAGCATTTATGAAACAAATAGGCAATTAGAGACATCAGGTATCATTGGATGACTATACCTAAAGGTTGTATACCCAAACATTAAGACTTTCTAACAGCATTCTTTCCCAACTGTTCACCTAGTTTAAGTACACTTCTCTCAAGGCTCCCGTTAGGTCAGTCCTAAGCCCTATCAACCTCACTGGTTTCTGAGTCCTACTCCCAGTTCTCCACACTCACTCCTGCTTTGGCTCCACCATTACCTAAATCCACTGAGGCCTTTTAAGTCCTATTTAGCCAAAATGACTGGAATGTAGGGGTGTGAAATCAATCTTGTCAGTCTATTGCTTACTTTGATATCTTCATCAAACATTCTTTGCTTCTTCCACCTCACCAATAAAAAAGATAAATATGCTGATTTCTGTTACACACAAAAATTACAATATTTATCTTGGGTTCAATGTCTAACCCCTAACAGTTGGGAGATTAAGAACAAAAAGGCAAAATTAAAAAATTTTTTAAGTAGTATTGTTATATCAGCAAGTATTCTCCTGCTTAGGAAATATACACATTGAAATACTTAAGAGTCTGCAACTCACTGCCAAATGGTTCAAAAGTAATAGTATGATATAGAGACAGAGAAAATAAAGCCAATGTGGCAAATGTTAATAATTGGTGTAAGGAAGTTTTTGCACTGATCTTGTAATCTTTCTGTAAATTTAAAAATATTTCAAAATTTTAAAATGAGGAAAAAAATCCACAAATTTAAGCATTCCATATCATTTGGGGCCGGAGCTCAACAGCAATTTGTACCTGGTTTATTTTTCATTACTCCGATTAGGAGGAAGAAACAGTTTCTTAAACAACCAGCTTTCAGATAATTCAATAAATCACTTCAGTCAACGTTACTTAATTATTAACCCTATGTTAGTCTACACAAGGTAATGAACCATGTTATCTGTTGGTTAAAATTACTCTTTCGCTTAAATATATGCTGTTTCTTCTAATTTAGAGTACATATTGGGGGAAAAAAAAAAAAAGTCAGTGCTATAGGAAAGGACTCTCAATATCCCAGCCAGTAGGAATTGAGGGTTTTATTGGGTAATCACAAGGCAGCTTCCCACCTGGTAATAGCTGGCTTTGGCCTCAATCATCAGCTGCTGGGTGGAGATCAACTTTTTCCTCCGTTTACACTCTTCCTTGAGTAACTTGATCTCGCCGGCCTGCTTGGTGTGGAGCTTCTTGCTCTGCTCACACTCGGCCCGGCTCAGGCGCAGCCGCTCCTCCAGGCTGTGCAGCTGCGAGGTGAGCAACTGCTGCGAATACAGCAGGTACTCGATGGTGAGCTGCGCCAGGCGGATGAGCTTCAGCAGCACCGGGTCCACCCCCGACTGGCATTGCGGGCACTTCTCGTCCTCCAGCTTGCAGAAGGTGATGTTCATGATGTTCTCCTGCAGCGTGAGCACGTCCACGGCTCCTACCACCTTGTCCACGTCGATGGCGCTCAGCCGCCGCCAGTCCAGGCTCTCCAGCCGCGGGCGGAACTGGAAGAACGGCAGGGGGCCCGAAGCCGCGGTGGCGGGGCCGCAGGCCATGGCGGCCCCGCCCAACGCGACGGCTGCGGAGGCGGGTCTCTTCAGGCCGTCGGCGAGCGAGCAGTAGACGTGATTCTGAAAGGGCTGCGGGAAGGACAGAGAATGGGGGAGGCGGAGGGGGCTGGGAGTTCTGTGGAGTCCCCGCCTCCCCAGCCCGGCATCGGCAGGCGGGCATCCCCGGCTTGCCGCCTCTTACCATGCTTGGAAGCAAATCCGCCGCCTCTGCCGGCATCGGAGGTGGGGGCAGTCCCGTCTACCCGGGCCGGGCCGCCTCCCGGGACGCCGCCGCCTCACCCCTCGGAGCTGGGAGAAGGCCGGGTTCCGGGCGGTGGCGGCGGGCTAAGGCCTGGGCGTCTAGGCCGTTGTTAATGGCAACGCCCGGCGCGTGCACCTGGAGCAAAGCGCGAGCCGGCCAGCTCGCGGTCAGCGTGCGCCCAGGGCCCTGAGGGACCAAAGAAGAACTCGTCGTGGGCCAGCCGAGGACACACCGGTCCACCTCGAGAGGGCACACTTCCTGAGATCCGGCTCGCGGGGCACCACCTTGCAAGTCTCTAAGGCGTGGGGAGCCACATCCTAGCTGCCAGCCTCTGATCCTCGCCTTAGGTTTTTGAGATTAGAAAGAATCATTCATCCTCCTCTTTCACGCACAGCTCAGAAAACGTGAAGCAACAAATCTATGTAAAATTAAATGGGATGGAGGGGGGCCTAGCTGCGAAAGGGCACGAAGACACTTTGGGGTATAATAAAAAAATGTTCTCTGTTTTGATTGTCTTGTTGATTACCTGGGCATATACATGTTTCAAAACTCACTGAATGGTACACTGAAAATTAACGGTGCATTTTGTACATTATACTTCAATAAAGTTGTTTTAAAAATTAAATTTGTAGTGTAGTTAATTATATTTGATGGACGTCTTCCTAAATTTCTTACATTCAAGATACTTTTTTAAATGGAGTCTTTCTTCCTCTCTGGGTTGGCCACCTAGATATAACATTCGGATAGAATTTCAAACCAAATAACTTCCCCAAATATGTAATACCTTACTTGTCTTTCCAAAAGGATACTTTTTTCAAAATGTGAAGATAAAGACAATTATATGGAGGGGGAACTTTACAGGGCCCTGGTATTTACCTTACAAACTTGTGTGGCAGCTGCATTCTGTTTTCTGGAGAGGCTGAACTATTTCTAGCAGCAATTCGTAGACCTCAGGCCTCTCATTCTCGAGGTCTTCTGGGAGCTGCCTGTGGTTACCATAGAGATGGATGAACTGAGGAAAAGCCAGCCATTCCTCAGTCCACCGGGGAGTCCCTGCTTGGACCAACCATCAGGAAAATTTTTGTCTCTCCTAACAGCCAAAGAACAGATGGAACGAAAATACAGTTCAGAGTAACTGGAAGCAAACTTGTAATGTCAAACATTTCTAGCCCTTTCTAGACACTGAGAACTAGAAATAAGCCCACAGGAAAGCATCCAGAAACTAAGCATACACTTCATAAGACTTCATAGAAGCCGTGCATCCAAATAATTTTGAACGGGATTTTGAAAGAAAAAGAGCTATTATCGATTAACCACAGCCAGCATGACAGTCTTAAAGATCTAGCTTCAAAGTCTGATTCTTCCATTTACTTGCTGCCTGACCTACAAGTTACAGCAGCCCTAGGCTTCAGTTTCCCAGTCTGTTAAATAGACGTCAGGATACCGACCTGGCAGGTCTATGTACCCTGGCCTCCATCCACTGGGCTGCAGGATCAGCGGGAACTAGGGCCGTGGTCTCTCTTGCTCACCGTTATATCCCCAGCACCTGGCATAGATCAGGCACGGAGAGGCGCGTTAAGAATTTGCCAAAAGGACACGTGGATAAAGAATGATCCGAATGAGGGGCTTCCCCTGTGGCTCAGTGGTTAAGAATCCGCCTGCCAATGCAGGGGACGTAGGTTCAAGCCCTGGTCCGGGAAGATCCCACATTCCGCGGAGCAACTGAGCCCGTGCTCCACAACTACTTAGCCTGCGCTCTAGAGCCCGTGAGCCACAACTACTGGGCCCGCATGCTGCAACTACTGAAGCCCGAGTGCCTAGAGCCCGTGCTCTGCAACAAGAGAAGCCATCGCAATGAGAAGCCCGCGCACCACAAGGAAGACTAGCCCCCGAGGGCCGCAACTAGAGACAGCAACAAAGACCCAGACAAAAATAAATAAATTAAAAAAAAAAAAAAAAGAATGATCCGAATTAGGCGCTTAGGAAACGTCAGCTCCCGGCCCCTGTCCCTCATACTTCCTGTGCCCCCGGGCTCTGGGTCCAAGCCCTTGAAACTTGGGGGTCTATCCGCGCGCTCCCACTGCATTCGGGAGAGGAGGCGCGCGGGGCTCGAGGCGCCCATCTCCGTTCCCCGCCACCACTCCGGCCCCGAGCACCGCGCCGCTGGCCACCCTCGCCCCTCGGCTGAATCTGAGTCGCAAGATGGCCGGAACAGGAAAGAAGGGGGCACACTTCCCCGTTCCCTCTGCAGGGCCGCCAGCCGGGCGCAGCGCCTCCTGCCCCGGGCGCACCATGGGGACGACCCGCCGAACCCACAAAGACAAAGGCCGGGGAACGCGGGCTCCAGTGGGGCCCCGGCGCCGACCCTTAGAAGGCAAGCAAACGGGGAGTGGGGGGCTGCGGCAGCCAGGCCAGCGGGGTCTGCAGCGCCTCGGCTCGCAGCGGGAAAAGAGGAAGGAGGACCCGGCTTCGCGGACACCCAGAGGCCCCGGCCTCCCCTGGGCGCCTGGCGCATCCCTGACCTCGACTCACCCCAGCTGCGCGCTCCTGGGCGGGCGCCGGGCGCTGCAGGCGGACAGGGGCGAGGCTGGGGACGCAGACTCCAGGGGCGCTGCTGGCACGGGCGGGCCCGTGGAGGCCGAGGAGCAGCCGGGCGGGAAGCGGCGGGCCAGCTCCTTCTTCCAGGACGTAGGATGAGGCCTGTCTGTTCTGGGCAAGTTGTGGCGAGGCTAGCCGCCTGGCGCCTCTCCAGGCCCTCCCAGATTCCCGGCCACGGGAGCCACGGGAGCCTCGGGATCCCCCACCCCCCTCCCGCCCCCTCCCGCCCCCTCCCGCCCCCTCCCCTCTGCGATCTCCCTCCGGCCTTTTCTCTCTGCCTCCCGGGTCCTCCGGCAGCTGGGCGGGACTGTGCGCGTCTAGACCGCCGCGCGAAAATGCGCTCCGCCAATCCCGCTGTTGGTGCAGACACGTGGTGCCTGGGCGCGCTCTGTTGCTGGCGTGGGATGCTACTTTTCAAAGAGAAACCAGATTCACTCCTACCCTGCGGTTAGCCTAACGCCCAGCTAGCTAATTTCCCATAGAGGCAGGGGCTTTTTGTGAATTCCTTCTAAGAAGAGATGCATTTTAATCGCAGAAGTCTGCAGATGCAAGAGACCTTGTAGGACTATCTCATGCAGCCTTGCACCTGAGTGACGGGGAAAACAGGATTAAAGACCATGTGCCGAAGCACACAAGGATTTAAACCCATCTAGATTCCGCGTCTCTTTTGGTTATGCCCATTTTAGGACGAAAGGCGTGGATCTCTGTTGGCAGAAAGTTTGTCGGTGGGGGAGAGGGGACGTCCGGGGTCAAGAGTAAGGTGACTGTTTTAACCTAAAATTGGAA
This sequence comes from Hyperoodon ampullatus, assembly GCF_949752795.1. Classification (NCBI taxonomy): domain Eukaryota; kingdom Metazoa; phylum Chordata; class Mammalia; order Artiodactyla; family Ziphiidae; genus Hyperoodon; species Hyperoodon ampullatus. The sequence goes on along the minus strand of NC_136929.1, from coordinate 14,539,864 downwards.
CACTTGGTCTAACAATGGGGCAAAATTCCATATAATGCGTAATCCAGAGAGTATGCACATATTTTAACAACCATGAGGTTGACCCAGATTGAGAAATTTGAGTGCATCTTTTGCAAAATCTTACTGTCTGCTGTAGAAAAATAGTTCTTCAGTTAGAAAGGAGTAACTTCAGAATTGTTGTTGGATGACAACGTGTTACTGTAAAATGCCTTTCCTTGTGTTTCTCTTTGACTGAATTAACTTTATCGGCTACTTTATTTAGCACAAGGCATCAAAAATAGTAATAGCTCAACAAGTGTTTATGTTGAATTCCTTTCTTGTTTTAGTTTTTACTTAAAATCATAAGACCTAGGACAACCTTAACCGGTTTTTAAAAATTTGTCCAATTTCAATTTAATGCTTAAATTTGAAAGATCCAGGATCCCATAAAAATGCTCTAAAGTAGTATGGGTAAAGATTTCTAGATAGAAATTTCAGGCAATGTGAAGGAGATATGGCCACTGCTTTGCAAAATCTATATACTCTGTAGCCCTTTGTGGTGTGTGTGTGCGTGCCTTAGAGGATAATTGCTTAATTAACGTTATTTGACAATACACCATTTGTGTTACCAGCATGCCCATCCCCAACTTTCAGCATATTACGGCACATATGCAGAATTGGAAGAAATAAGATGAACCAGTTGACCTTGGCATGGCATAGCAGCAATCATACATTTTTTTTTTTTTTTAATTTAATTTATTTATTTATTTTTGGCTGGGTTGGGTCTTCGTTGCGGCACACGGGCTTTCTCTAGTTGCGGTGAGCGGGGGCTACTCTGTTGCAGTGCACGGGCTTCTCATTGTCGAGGCTTCTCGTTGCGGAGCACGGGCTCTAGGCTCTCGGGCTTCAGTAGCTGTGGCACGTGGGCTCAGTAGTGGTGGCTTGCGGGCTCTACAGCTCAGGCTCCGTAGTTGTGGAGCACAAGCTTAGTTGCTCCGCGGCATGTGGGATCTTCCCGGACCAGGGCTCGAACCTGTGTCCCTTGCATTAGCAGGCAGATTCTTAACCACTGGGCCACCAGGGAAGCCCAATCATACATACATTCTTGATCCTTTCAAACCTCTTCTACCAGTTATCACAGCTGAGCAGGGTGTTGCTGTGGTAATTAAATAATTTAAAAATTTTAAATTATTTAGGTATCTGTCTCCTGCATCAGACTATGAGAACCTGACATGTTCTAGCACACGGAGCACATAGTAAGTGCTCAAAAAATATGTGGTTTTTGAAGACAGAAATGATCCTAAAAAAGGAAAATAGAAGTATTGGTTACTATTGATCATTTTGTATAGTTAGTAAATTAAAGTGTTATATCTGAATTTATTTCAAATTTTTGTTTTCATTTCTCCTGTTTGAAAACAGCAAGTGTGACAAAATGAAAATTACCTTGAGGCAGGCAGCTGGGGATGGCGGCTAGCATGGTATCTATTTATTATTAAACATTACCAGGTCTTATAGGAGTAAAACAAAGATTAGATATTCAAAGTGGACTTTGAATCAAAGTAATTAAAAGGTATTAAATCAGACAATACATGTTGTTTCGGCCCTTCGTTTTGATCACCTGGCCAATGTCTTTTAGTTATAATTATAATATCATATATAGTATACAGAAAAGCGTGTAAGATATATATGTACAGTTTAAAGAATAATCAAATGAACATTTGTATACCCACCCCCCAGTTTAAACCATTCCTAGCATTTTAGAAACTCCTCTTTGTACCTCCGCAATCATATCCCTTTCCATCCTCCTACTTAACAGTTGTCCTAACTTTTGGGTTAAATCATTCCCTTTTTCGTACAGTTTACACATTATATGGTTTACATATTATATAGACAGTATATTATTTACTTTTGAAACCTTGAGTAGCAAGCACAAATTGTGTAAAGATGAGTCAGATGAGTGTCAGGGTCCATACTACCTTTTAAGGCAAGAGGGCTTCCCCCCTAGCCTGGCCCTTTAGAAAAGCCCAAGAAGCTAATGGACCTGGTCCTCCCATAGCCTGTGCTCTCCCATTCTAGACCATACTTCACAGAACCTTGGAATTTCCTGCACGAACCGTCCACGCCAACTTTCAGAGCCTGTATGGGCTGCTTCTCCAAGTCCGTCTTCTCAAAGACGGACTGTATTGCTTATGGTTAGCCACATGGGGTGGCCGCAGTCAGCAGACTATTTAGAAGTACTAAATAGCGCAGGTATATGGATTGGCAAATATAACCCTAAGGCGCACAAGGCCTCTCTCTGGTCGGGATGGTGCCAGGATACAAAAGAGAAGAGTTGCTGCCTGGGAGCTTGGCTGAGTCCAAGAATTCTAAATTCAAACCTGGCTTTGCAGCCTCAGCTTCCTTTGAGTAACTTAAAATAGGATGCTGCTGGCAGGCGGTTGTAAATGTATATTGCAAACCCTAGGGCAACCATTAAAAAATTAAAAAGAGGAGTATGATTAATATGTTAAGAGAGGAGATAAATGGAATGTTATAAATTGCTCCATTAAAACCAGAAAAGGCAGGAAAAGAGGGTGAAAAGAAAAGAAAAGAAAGAAAGGAAGGAAGAAAGAAGAATGAATAGAAAACAGTTACAAACATGGAAGCCTTTAGCCCAATTATATCAATAATCATTTTAGACGTGAATGGTCTAAATAAACCAATTAAAAGGTTGTCAGAGTGGATTAAAAAAAAATTAGACCCAACAGTATGTTACATATAAGAAACTCACTTCAAATATAAAGACTTAGATGGTTTAAAAGGGATAGAAAAAGATACATCACTAATCAAAGGAAATCTGGAGCAGCTGTATTAGTTTCAGACAAAGCAGACCTCAGAACAAGGAAAATGGTTAGGAAGTAAGAGGAATACTGTATCATGTTGAAGGGGTCAATGCTCCAAGAAGGCATAATCCTTAACATGTATGTACTCAAGAAAGGAGTATGAAAATAAATGAGGCAAAACAGAACTGGAAAGAGAAATAGACAAATCCACAATTATACTTGGACACTTCAACATCCCTCTTTAACAATTAATAGATCAGTTAGGACAAAATTGACCCAAATAGTACTATCAATCAACCTGATCTAATTGATAATTATAGAATCCTCCATCCAACAACAGGAGAATACACGTTCTTCTCAAACTTGCATGGAACGTTCAGAAAGATAGACCACATTCTGGGCCATCAAACACACCTTGACAAATGTAAAAGAATAGAAATCATACAACATATGTTCTCAGACCACAGCAAAATTAAACTAGAAATCAGTAGCAGAAAGATAGCTGGAAAATCCCCAAATATTTGGAGATTAACCAACACACTTCTATATAATACGTGGGTCAGAGAAGAACTCTCAAGAGAAATTTTAAAATATTTGGAACTAAATAATAATACAACTTATTAAAATTTGTGGGATGCAGTGAAAATGGGGCCTAGAGGGAAATTTGCTCATTAGAAGTGAGTCCCTAAGTTTGACCGACACCCAAGGGGAGGGGAATCAGGTTTGCCTTTTGAAGTCAGGATGCATCAAAGATTTTGAGGCCATATTTTGAAACTACACCGCAACCAGTACCAGAACCTCCCTTTCTTTGATTGTTCCGTGGTGGCTTAAGTAGAGAAAATGACTTGATGACAGTTTCAATTTACAATTCAACTGAACCATTTATTTGTTGCCTTGAACTGACTAGGGTCTGGAAGATGGGTTCAAAAACAAAAACCAAAACCCAAACCTAACTCTCATGGAAGGTGGCTCAGTCCTGGTGTTTGTAGTAGGATGGGAGGGGCCCTACAAACCAGATAAGAACTTGTGGTTTGATGAAATGCCACACTTGAAGCCCCTGATTAATTTATGGGGGAGAGTCAGACTATTTTTGTCAGAATCTGATTGATATGACCATGGTAGGATTACCAAGCTGGCTTTACCTCTGGTAGTTAACAGACTCTACATGGGCCCAAGCATCTTGGGCTCCTCCCGTTCCCCCTGAGATCTGGGAGTCCATTTCAATGGCAGCTCTTGCACCCAGCGTTCCAAGTCTAGAGAGGGCTTTTTGTAAAGAGCAGTCACTTCCCTTAGGAGATGGATACAGAATTTTAGTTCACTACGCTTTCAAGCCCTCTTCCTTTAATGTGTCTTCCTGCTCTGCAGAAGCGAGGAAGCTAACAACCGTGCTAACCAGACTCCTTTCCAGCTCATATTCTGGAAGCAAATTGGTTTCTGCCAATTAGACACACTTTTTTAAAAAAATTAATTAATTTATTTTTGGCTGCATTGGGTCTTTGTTGCTGCGCGCGGGCTTTCTCTAGTTGCGGTGAGCGGGGGCTACTCTTCATTGTGGTGCGCGGGTTTCCCGTTGTGGAGCATGGGCTCTAGGCGTACGGGCTTCAGTAGTTGTGGCACGCAGGCTCAGTAGTTGTGGCTCACGGACTTAGTTGCTCCACGGCATATGGGATCTTCCCCGACCAGGGCTCGAACCTGTGTCCCCTGCATTGGCAGGCAGATTCCTAACCACTGTGACACCAGGGAAGTCCAAGACACACTCTTGAATGATTTGAACGACAGAAAAGAGACAGAAGAGATTTTCCTGCTGTAATTTTTGCTGGCAAGCAAGGTCATGAGCATCAGAGTGTCAGTGGGTAAAGGCAGCAGCTGAATTCCATGTCTCATCACTTTCAACATGTCAAGTGGCTATTGAAAGAGCAGTGACTGCACTGCCTTTTTTATCAGAGGATCAAACTCCTGAGCTTAACAGTCCCAGTGCTGCCACTCCCCACCCCACACTGCTCTAGCCCTTTGCATGATTTTGCAAGTATCTAATTGGGTGCAAATACCTTGCAGCTTTAACTACCTAGAGTGGCTTCGACTTCCTACAGTAAAACCATTACTGATACCCTTTTTATTATTAAAATAAACATTTATATCAAAGATGTGGTGAGGAGGACTAGATGAGCATAAACTATCCAATCCTTTATTCCCTTTTCCTGAAGTCTTTGAATTCCTTCCTCTACTTGTTAAGGGATTTCTGACTTTGAGAATATAATGGATTGTGGGACAAAGTTCAGTGAACATTTACGTTGAAGTCTTTCCCCCAACTTGTCATACACTGCATACACAACCTCTGGGAAGGGTCCACATCTACCTATACATTCATCCTGATCCAAAATAGGGACCGTGCTCCTTGATCTCGAAACCTCAAAATCTATTCCCACAGGGCTTCCTTGGTGGCACAGTGGTTAAGAATCCGCCTACCAATGCAGGGGACACGGGTTCGAGCCCTGGTCCGGGAGGATCCCACATGCCGTGGAGCAACTAAGCCCGTGCGCCACAACTACTGAGCCTGCACTCTAGAGCCCGTGAGCCACCATCACTGAGCCCACGTTCCACAACTACTGAAGCCTGCACACCTAGAGCCCGTGCTCCGCAACAAGAGAAGCCACCGCAATGAGAAGCCCGTGCACCGCAACAAAGACCCAACACAGACAAAAATAAATAAATAAAATAAATAAATTTATTTTAAAAATCTATTCCCACGCATATTCTCCCAATTTGGGGCAGATATACATTAGTAAATTCCTACAATGTCTAGGTTTCTAACTCTTCCATTCCAATGTTCGGGATTGTCTCACCCATGCTCCCCACACCGCAGGCCATGCTAAATTTGTATTCTAGTTGCCATAGCAATAGTGTGGCTTGGCTCCTGAGAGGGGACTAATCAGTTCTCACCTACAAAGGTGATAAAGCTTCCTTGGCCAAAGAAAGCAGAGGGAGGAGTTATTTCAGGCTGGTTTGAGGACTTCAAATCCTCCACCTCAATTGCTCTCAAACTTCCATCAGAGTCTGCTGGAAGATAGAACACAGATAGCTGTGCCCACTCCTAGAGTTATGATTTAGTATGTCTGGGCTGAAGCTAGAAATTTTGCATTTCTAACAAGTTCCCAGTTGATGCCACTAGTCTGGGGACCCCACTTTGAGAACCACTGCATTCAGTCTTACATATCCTCTTAGATGTTACCCTTTCCATTTGTCAGCATCCACTGTCTTCTGGTCAGTTCTCCAAACTTCACAGGAAAAGACTTAGGACAACTGTGAACCCAACTCACAAAATCCGTTTCTGGGTTTGGTTTTGTGTGTCCACAGTCTTACAGCTTTAGATAAAAATTGATTCTTTTCTTCAAAGTCACAGAAAGAACTGGAATATTGCCAAGGTGAAGTTTTGAGATTTGATCTTTTTCTCTTGTTTTAAGTTATACATAAGATGAAAAAAGTTCAGTATGCCTAGTTGTCCAGCATTCTTCATCCCTTTAAATTGATCAGTGGCAACCACTCCTTAGCCCCAACCTTAGTGGACCAACTGTTCCAGTGAATGTTAATGGGAGTCTCAGATTCTTTTACCTCATATTAGCCAAATAAGTAATTCCAAACATGCCACATTTTCCCAAGAGTGCTTGTTCTCAGGCACCAATTTCCATATTAGTTAAGTTTCTTTGCTTGTCAGCAACAGAAAATGATTCTGTTAACTGAAAGGGGTGGGGTTATTGACAGGATATTGGATAGCTCATAATATCAAAGGAGAAAGTGAACAATCAGCCCTCATGAAAGACAGTAACCAGCTGAGCTCCAGGGTTCTATGTAACTCAGCCATGGGGTAACGCCGGACCAGGGTTCTACGTAACTCAGGGCAATCTCACTGCCACAAAGAAAATTCAGCCCCCTCTACTTTGAGCCCTTTGAAATTCTGCTCAAGATTCAAATTCCTGTGAGAGACAATGTGATGGACCTACTTAGCTTGGGTCATGTTTCTGATGGGTCCCTCTGGTGGAGGTGGCAGCAAAAGGAGCTGTGATGGAGAAACCCATCAGTGGTACAAAACTGCCAGGAGCGGGGAGTGTCAATTCCCAAAGGAAGCTATTCCGAGAGGAAGAGTGAAAGATACACGTATCTAGTATGAAGAACATCAACTCTCCCCCTTTATTACCTACTCTCTGATCCGGCCTTTAGGAAGGGTATCCTGATGCTGTCTTCAAAATGTTCTCTCTCCCTAAAGATTCAAGATTTGAAGATACATACAAGGCAGAACAAAAGACAGCACCTTTATAGCCCTTTGAATAATCTGGATTTCTCTCTCCCAGGGAGGTACTTTGCCTCTCACCTATAGTTCCTCCATCTGGATTCTGGGATCTTAGCTTCCTTCATTCAGATTCTAGGATCCTAACCAGCTCCATAAGACAGGACAGTCATTGTTGCTTAGAACAGGATAGAAAACCAAACAGTTGCACAGGAATTTCTCTATCCTTAAAGGGATACATGCCATTGCTCACTTTTACCTTCTCTTTTCCTCCTGCCTTCTAGTCTTATCTTCACGTGGAACGGTAAGGGGAAGCAGGATTCAAGAACTGGTTCTGATCCTTAGCCCTGACCCCTTTAAAAGACTCTCTCTTTCTCCGGCATACACATCAAATCTTTTTTCCAAATGGGCAAGATGGATCTCAGGAACCAATATATGGTCTAGTAATACCAGAGTGGCTGGCAAGCAGAAGTGGTATCAGCTGGCTTTCACCAGATTATGCTGAAGAAAGAAACAACCCCAAAATATCATATTCATGATAGAAAGGTCTACTGTTTATGTTTCATATGAGTTGTATGTTTGTTGTGGTTTTGCTCCATGTGGCCTCCTTACAGGACCCACGTCCCTAGCTGGGACATGCTTTTCTTTTGCCAGAATAGCCAAGTCATACATTGGCTCTTGAAATCTCTGCTGGGAAGCACATCACTTTTACTCACATTCAATTAGCCGAAGAAAATCACATTATAAAACCCAATGAGAATAGGGCAGGGAAGTATACTCTACTCAAAGAAGGTCACAAAGTCACAGGGCTACAGACAGGAATGTAAATCCTTTTATAGGAAAGCAAATAATGGGAACAATAATCCAATTTACTATAGAACTATAAGGTTAACCAGGGATGGGAAGAACTACTTGGGATCTACAAAGAAGGATAAAATTTAAAATTTTGCATAGGAGCAGCTTGATATGGCAACTCATCCATCATAGCACTAAGGCAAAGAGAAGGGACACAGTTGTTTGATGGATAACTTCTATCATCCAGACCAATCTATGGCTATACTTTAATTATGCAAGAATGAGATTGCTCAACATATTTCAGCATGTCTAGGTTGATGTATTTTCTGTCTTTTGGGGGGAAATGTTTGCTTTTCTTCCTAGCTTTCCAAGAAAGAGCCTTTATAACAAATTCGGTGTTTTTTAGATGACCTAACTGGGTAAAAATTTTGCCCACGCCCAAGCTAAGATGTATGGCCATATCAGGCTGCCCTTTGAGCTCAATTATAGAGATGACAGTAATAGATCCAATAGACCATCAGGGGAAGAGGTGATGAAAAACGAAACAAAACAAATCAGAACACCCTGAAGAAAGCCAAGGATAGCCTGGACGAGATAAGATTACCTGAATTTTTGGTAGGACATGGAACAACCAGTCCAAGAAGGCATTCTGTGTTGCTGTTCTGAAAGGGTCTAGTAATTGTGTCCCAATGTGTTAAAATATCCTTTTAAGTTCATTAAGAAAATGAAAATGTCCCTCTTTTATGGAAGATCAAGTACAAAAAAAATTGCTGTAAGTGATTTGCAAACCCAAATTGAGGGATGTTCTGCAAAATAGCTGGCCTGTACTGGTAAAAAGTGACAAGGTCAAAAAAGACAAGGAAAGACTGAGGTACTGTTCCAAATTAAGGGAATTTAAAAGATATGACAATGGAATATAATTCATGATCTAGGACTTTCCTTTTCTATTAAGGATATTATTAGGGCAAATGGCAAAATTTTAATAGAATCTGATACCCAAAGTAGTGAATATTGTATCAATATCATTTTCCCAGTTTTGATAGCTGTATTGTGTTATGTAAGAGAATGTTTTCGTTTTTAGGAAATACACACTGAAGTATTTAGGGAAACAGGGCATCATGCCTGCAACTTCCAAATAGATCAGAAGAGAGAGAGAGACAGAAGGAGAGACAGAGAATGGGAGAACGATGAAGCAAATATACAAGTTGGGGACCCTGGGTGAAGCGTCTATGAGGATATTTTGTACTAGCTTTGTAACTTTTTAAAAAATAGAATATAAATTTGTCTTATTTAAAGGAAATCCAGAGAGAGGCAGTTTGGGTCTGTTTTGGTGGGCCCACAAAGTCATCAAGCACCAGTTTCTTCCTGCTCAACTACCTCCTTATTGTGGAAGTTGGGTGCTGCAGTTCCCAGAACCAGGTCTCATTAAAAGAATTTAAAATAATTCTAGAGGCTGTGGAGGAAGGGGAAAATATCCTTGTAACATTTAAGTGTAAATGTATGTTAAAATAAAAAGTTTGAAAAAACAAATATGTTTAAAAACATTTCTTTTTAAATGAAATTTTGATCATTATACTGGGGCCCTGATAGTGATGAATCCACCCAGATCTGGTAGAGGGTTTGAAATTTAGGATTGTGACAAAGGAGGTGGGAAAAGATTTAATTATAAGTGCAGCCCCCATGAGACTATTTTTCTTGGAGGCAAATATAATGATATATGGATCCAGAAAAAAACTACTTCAGAAATGACCAATAGGAACAATATTCTAGTGTTCTTGCATATCTAAAACTGCTGATCTGTGGCCTTTATTCTTAAGTAAGTTTTGCTCAATTGTCTTATGGCATTGAACGTTTAGAAATGACTGACCCCTTCTAAATGTTTATTAAAATAAGGATTGGCAGAAAAAGAACTGATGTGAAGGACAGGCAAAAATATGCAATTAATGTACACATTTCAGAGTTCCCATGGTAGAAAATGAAAATAAGGGAAAAGCACAAATGAATCAGCGTATAAGAAAATTTTCCAAGAATAAAGGAGGACTTGAAACTGAATATTAAAAGAATGCTCCTGGTATCAGAAAAAAATGCACATAGTATACAATGTGTTTGCATTTTAAAAATCATTAAGTCGGGGCTTCCCTGGTGGCGCAGTGGTTGAGAGTCCGCCTGCCGATGCAGGGGACATGGGTTCGTGCCCCGGTCCGGGAGGATCCCACATGCCATGGAGCGGCTGGGCCCGTGAGCCATGGCCACTGGCCCTGCGTGTTCGGAGCCTGTGCTCCGCAAAGGGAGAGGCCACAACAGTGAGAGGCTCACACACCTCAAAAAAAAAATCATTAAATCGATATGAATGAATTTATCGCAGCTTTTTTTAATCCACTGTCCTTTTGATGGAGGAGGTATTTTCAATTTGTGGCTATTATAAATAAAGTTGCAATGAACATTATTGTACAAGGCTTTTTGTGGACATATGTTTTCATTTCTCTAAGATCAATACCTAGGAGTAGAATTGCTAGGTCATCAAGTAGATACAGGTTTAGCTTTTTAACACATTACCAAACAGTTTTCAAAGTGGTACCATTTCATAGTCCCACCAGCAATGTATGAGAGTTTCAGTTGTTCCAAATGCTTGCAACACTCGGTATTGTCAATCGTTTTTCATTGTAAGCCCTTCTGGTGGGTGTGTAGTGGGATCTCATTATAGTTTTAATCTGCATTTCCCTGATGACCAGTTGTGTTGAGTATCTTTTCTGGTGCTTATTGGCTATTTGATTCTGTTGTTTTTGATTACAGTTGACCTTTGAACAATGAAGGGACTTAATCTGAGTACAACTTGCAGCTGGCCTTGACTAATCTCCACTTCTGCAGATTCAACCGACCACGGGTCAAGTAGTACTGTAATATTTATTATTGAAAAATACCCACGTATAAGAGGACCCAGGCAGTTTAAACTCACGTTGTTCAAGGGTCAACTGTACTTACTTTTTTTTTTTTTTGCGGTACGCGGGTCTCTCACTGTTGTGGCCTCTCCCGTTGCGGAGCACAGGCTCCGGACGCGCAGGCTCAGCGGCCATGGCTCACGGGCCCAGCCGCTCCGCGGCATGTGGGATCTTCCCGGACCGGGGCACGAACCCGTGTCCCCTGCATCGGCAGGCAGACTCTCAACCACTGCGCCACCAGGGAAGCCCCCTTTAAGATCTTTTTGTTCATACAGGAGCTGGCATGATTGCTCTTAAATCTAAATCTAATAATGTCAGCGCTTTGTTTAAAATCATCCAGTGACTTCCTATTTACAATGGGATAAGATAAGAAACTCCCTTAACAGCCAAAATGGCACTATATGATCTGGTTCCTGCCTACCTCCTGACCTCATGTCATACTACTGTCCCCTAAGTTTACTACATTTCAACATTCTATTCCTAAAACACCGTAAGATTGTTTCCATTTCAAAGCCCTTGCACTTGCTATTTCCTCTGTCAGGCTCCTAAAGTGACTTACTCGTTTTCATAAATTAGGCCTCCTTCCTGCCTTCCCCCCTTCTTACACCCCGACATCTATCAGGAGTCCTATTGGCTCTTCCTCCAAAATATATTCCAAATCCTACCACTTCCTTCAACCTTTGCCGTTACCGCCCTGGTCCATGTAACCTTGTTAATCTTGCTCATGTAATGGGTATATTAGGACTCATTGATTATCTGGGTGCCCCAACAAACTTTGGCATCCCTTTCAAGTTATATGGAGTCATGTCACTAGCTGTAGCCAATGGAGATGTAAATAACACGTCACGTCTGGATTCAAGTTCTTTCTTTCCAACCCTGGACAAACACAAAACCTAGTATGCTGTGGCAAGTTACAACAGCTTGGATACATTGCTCACTACTTGTAGAAAGCTGTACAGGACCTGCACTGGACTTTGTGTGCTTTAACTGTTACCCAGAAAGTTTGGTATGTTGTATTTTCATTCTTATTTGACTCAAAATATTTTCTAGTTTCCCTTGAGACTTCCTTTTTGACCCGTGGAGTACTTAAAAGTATGTTGTTTCCAAGTATTTGGAGATTTTCCTACTACTTTTCTGTTCATTGATTTCTAGGTTAATTGTATCGTGGATCAGAGAACATACCTTACGTAATTTAAATTCTTCTAATTCTTTTATAATTTCAATTCTTTTAAATTGGTTAAGCTTTGTTTTATGACTTATCTTGGTGAATGTTTCATGTGCACTTAAAGAAAGTGTATTGGGTGAGGTGTTCTATAAATGTCAATTAAATTTAGTTGCCTAATGATCAGTTTGTATACTGATTTTTCCTTTCTGATTTTGTCTACTCATTCTATGTATTACTGAGAATATTGACCTCTCCAACTAAAATTGTGAATGTCTCTTTCTCCTTTCAGTTCTGCTAGTTTTTGCTTATATATTTTGAAGCTCTGTTGTTAGGACTATTTCATGTAGAATTGTTATGTCTTCTTGGTGAATCAATCCCTTCATCACTTTTTAAAAAAAAATTGGAGTATAGTTGCTTTACAATGTTATGTTAGTTTCTGCTGTACAGCAAAGTGAATCAGCTATATGTATACCTATATCCACTCTTTTTTGGATTTCCTTCCCGTTTAGGTCACCACAGAGTGCTGAGTGGAGTTCCCTGTGCTATATAGCAGGTTCTCATTAGTTATCTATTTTCCTTTCATCATTTTGTAATGTCCCTTTTTATCCCTGATAATTTTCCTTTCTTTGCTTTGAATTCTACTTTGATACTAATGTAATCGGTCACTCCAGCTTTCTTTCTTTTTCTAGATGTGTTTTTCTGCAGCTGTGCTGAGATCTAAAAAAAAGTTTTAAATTGTGGTAAAAAATTTACCATCTTAACCGTTTTTTAAGTGTGTAGTTCAGTAGTGTCAAGTATATTCACATTGTTGTGCAACAGATCTCTAGAACTTTTTCATCAAGTAAAACTGAAACTCTATACCTCTTGGACAGCTCCCCACTTCTTCCTCCCCCATGCCCTTGGCAACCACTATTCTACCTTCCATTTCTATAAGTTTGATTATTTTAGGTACCTACTCCAGCTTTCTTTTGATTACTGTCTGCATGATAAATGTTTTTCCATTCCTTTACTTGAAAAATATTTTTTTAAGCATCGAATGTAATTTTTAAAAATTCATTTATTTATTTATTTTAGGCTGCGTTGGGTCTTCGTTGCTGCACGCAGGCTTTTTCTAGTTGTGGCGAGCGGGGGCTACTCTTTGCTGCGGTGCGCGGGCTTCTCTTTTTGCGGAGCATGGGCTCTGGGTGTGCGGGCTTAAGTAGTTGTGGCTCGCGGGCTCTAGAGCGCAGGCTCAGTAGTTGTGGCGCACGGGCTTAGTTGCTCTGCGGCGTGTGGGTTCTTCCCAGACTAGGATTCACACCCGTGTCCCCTGCATTGGCAGGCGGATTCTTAACCACTGTGCCACCAGGGAAGTCCTTAAAAATTTTTTTTAAGTGATAATTCACGTGAGATAAAATTCACCCACTGAAAAGTCTGTAACTCAGTGGCTTTTGGTATATTCACAGATATGTGGAAACTTTACCACTACCTAATTTTAGGATTTCATCATCCCAAGAAGAAACCCTATACCCATTAATATTCATACTTACTCCAAGCCCCAGGCTACCACTCATTTTTCTGCCTGTATGGAATTACCTATCCTGGGCACTTCACATACATGGAAGCATACAATTTGTGGCCTTTTGTGACCAGCTTCCTTCACTGAGCATAATCTTTTTCAAGGTTAATCCAGGTTGTAGCATGCTTCAATACTTCATTCCTTTTTTATAGCCAAATAATATTTTATGATTTTTGGTACAGTTTGCCTATTCTCTTGTTGGACACCTGGACTGTTTCCACGTTTTGACTATTATGAACATATAATAGCTAGGAATGTTTGTATACGTTTTGTGTGAACATGTTTTCATTTCCCTAAACTATATACCTAGGAGTGGAATTGCTGGGTCACATGGTAACTCTGTGTTTAACATTTTGATGTCAAACTCTTTTCTAAAAGTGGCTGTACCATTTTACATTCCCTATAGCAATATGTGAGTGTTCCCATTTTTCCATACCCTCACCAACTCTTGCTAATTCTCATCTTTATTACAGCCATCCTAGTGGGTATGAAGTTGTCATGATGATTTGCATTTCCCTAGTGGCTAACCATGTACTTATTGGTCATTTTTATATCTTCTTTGGAAAAAATGCCTATTCAGATCCTTTGCCCATTTTTAAAATTGGGTTGTCTTTTTACTCCTGAGTTCTAAGAGTTCTTTATATATTCTGGATAAAGTCCCTTACCAAATATGATTTGCAAGTTATCTCCAATTCTGTGCATTGTCTTCATTTTCTTGATGGTGTCCTTTGAAGCACAAAATTTCTAAATTTTCATGGAATTCACTTTAATTTTTCCTCTGTGCTTGTGCTTTTGGTGTTGTATTTAAGAAGGTTTTATTCAACCCAAGATTATGAAGATTTACTCCTGTTTTCTTGTAAGAGTTTTACAGCTTTAGATTTTAAATTTAGGTGTATGTAATTTGAGTTATTCTTTGTATATGGTCTAAGGAAAGGGTCCAATTTAACTCTTTTGCATGTAGATATCCAGTTGTCCCAACACCATTTGTTGGAGTGACTACATTTTTTCCATTAAACTGTCTTGGCATCCTTGTTGAAATTAATTGACCACAGTGTGAAGTTTTACCTTTGTTGTAGACCGTTTATAGTTGATTCATGTTACTTTTTTTAGTATCCATTTTGACACTCTTTTAATTACTGTGTTTATAACATTTAAATTTAATGCAATTATTTATATATTTGGATTTAGATGTAAGAATCTGGAAAATAAGGACTAAGCCCTTATGATTTATGTTACTGAAATTTCATAAGAAATCTTTTTCAAGACTGGTTATTATAATTTCATTTAGTTAACTTAGAAATTTAGAAGGTTTAAGTTTTGAAGAGTTTACCCATTGTATATAAAATATAATATTGTAGTAAAATCTCGAGAAGACAGGGACTTCTCTGGTGGTCCAGTGGTTGACTCCACACTCCCAATGCAGGGGGCCCAGGTTCAATCCCTGGTCAGGGAACTAGATCCCACATGCTGCCACTAAGAGCCCACATGCCACAACTGAAAAAAGATCCCGTATGCTGCAACTAAGACCTGGTGCAGCCAAATAAATAAATAAATAAATATTTAAAAATAAAATCTGGAGAAGACATAGAGCTCTCTCTCTCTCTTTTTTTTTTAAATGCATCAAACCTGATAACCTAGTTTAGTACTTTTTGGTTGGCATTTAAAAAATTTTATTCATTTATTTATTTTTTGACTGCATTGGGTCTTCGTTGCTGTGCATAGGCTTTCTCTAGTTGTGGCAAGTGGGGACTACTCTTCATTGTGGTTCACGGGCTTCTCATTGAGGTGGCTTCTCTTGTTGTGGAGCCCGGGCTCTAGGTGCGTGGGCTTCAGTAGTTGTGGCTCGTGGGCTCTAGAGTGCAGGCTCAGTAGTTGTGGCGTGCAGGCTCAGTAGTTGTGGCTCATGGGCTTAGTTGCTCTGCGGCATGTGGGATCTTCACGGACCAGGGCTTGAACACGTGTCCCCTGCATTGGCAGGTGGATTCTCAACACCGCGACACCAGGGAAGTCCCTGTCTCTTTTTTAATTGAGATATAATTTGACATATAACATTGTATTAGTTTTAGGTGTTCAACATAATGATTTGGTATATATGTATGTTGCAAAATGATTACCACAGTAAGTTTAGTTAACTTTCATCACCACATATATTTACAATTTTCTTCTTTATAATGAGAACTTTTAAGGTCTACTCTCTTAGCAGATTTCAAATATACAATACAGTGTTGTTAACTATAGTCACCATGCTGTACATTACATCCCCAGGACTTATTTATCTTGTAACTGGAAGTTTGTACCTTTTGACCACCTTCACCTATTTCGCAACTCTCCCCTTCCCACATCTCTGGCAACCACTAGTTTGTTCTTTGTTCTTTTTTTTTTTTTTGGCCATACCACGTGGCTTGCGGGATCTTAGTTCCTGAACAGGGATGGAACCTGGGCCCCCAGCAGTGGAATCGAGGAGTCCTAACCACTGGACCACTAGGGAATTCCCTGTTCTTTGTATCTATGAGTTCAGTTTTTTAGATTCCATATATAAGTGAGATTGTATAGTATTTGTCTTTTTCTGTCTGACATTTCACTTAACATAATGACCTCAGGGTCCATTCATGTTGTCTCAAATGGCAGCATTTCCTTCTTTTTCATAGATGAATACTAGTCGATTGTGTGTGTATATACATACCACATTTTCTTTATCCATTCATCTGCTGATGGACACTTAGGTTGCTTCCATGTCTTGACTATTGTAAATAATGCTGCAGTGAACATGAGGGTGGACATAGAGCTGTCTTTAAATCAATATTAACTCATCCCAATTGTCCAAAGATTCACCTATTTATCACAAATAGTACATGAACCTTTAAAAATACAACTTAGGGCTTCCCTGGTGGCGCAGTGGTTGAGGGTCTGCCTGCTGATGCAGGGGACACGGGTTTGTGCCCCGGTCCGGGAGGATCCCGCATGCCGTGGAGCGGCTGGGCCCGTGGGCCATGGCCGCTGGGCCTGCATGTCCGGAGCCTGTGCTCCGCAGCGGGAGAGGCCACAACAGTGAGAGGCCCGCGTGCCGCAAAAAAAAAAAAAAAAAAAAAATACAGTTTAAAACCTTGTTTTCCAGGATCAATGTTAAAGAATCTTAAAGTTATGCTTCAAAAATTTATCTAATAATTATTTTAACACAGGCTATCATTTACATGTATTTGTTCATATTTTAAAAACAAAAAGTACAGTTAATGAACTTTTTCTTATAGATATTTTGATTATCTGGACTAGAATATTCCTAGAGTGTGTACATAACAGATTTTAAATCAAGTAATCAACAATTTCCCAAGTGAAGGGAAAAGAGGAAAAACAGGAAAGAAAAGAGAGGAGCTGGTTTCAGACAACTAAGAAACTATTTTTCAAAAGTACTAATTCTCTTCCTTCTTCAAGGAAAAGGAAGTTTAGATGCAGAAAAACTCATTACAGTTGATTTAAAAATACTCAGGCCCTTCACAATTAAGTAAACTTTTATTTTTGAAATAATTTTAGACTAAAGCTGCAAGGATACTACAGAGTAGTCCTAAACACTCCTCATTTACTTTCTCCTATTGCCAGCATCTTACATACAATCACTGTGCATGTGTCAAAACTAAGAAAGTTAATAATGGCCCATTACTATTAACTAAACTTGAGACTTTATCTGGACTTCAGTAGTTTTCCCAGTAACATCCATTTTCTATTTCTGGATGTGGTTTAAGACAGACCTGTCAGTCATCATGTCTCCTTAGTTTCCTCTGGTCTGTTAGTTTTGAGGAGTACTGATCAGGTATTTATAGACTGTCCCTCAATTTTGGTTTATGTGAATGTTTTTCATATTTAGACTAGGTTATAGAATGGAAAGAATATCACAGAAGTGAAGTGTCCTTCTCATGACCTCATATCAGGGGGTTATATGGGATCAATATAACTTAATATTGGTAATGTTTACCTTGACCACCAGGCCAAGGTAGTGTTTGCCAGTTTCTCCACTCTCCCCTTTCCACACTCCAGTCTTTAAAAGTTAGTCATTAAGTCCAGCCCACATTCAAGGGAGGGGGGACTTAAGGTCTATCTCCTGAAGTGGGGGGAGTATCATGTTAAGCTGAATAGTGTTCCCGCTGAAGGTATCAACGTTCTGATCCCCCAACAATGTTATCTTTTATGGCAAAAGGGATTTTGCAGATGTGACTAAATTGAGGATCTTGCAGGGAGAGAATATCCTGGATTATCCAAGTGGGCCCTAAATAATTAATTACAAAGATCCTTACAAGACAGAAGCAAGAAGGTCAAAAGCAAGAGAAGATGATGTGATGAAGGAAGCAGAGGCTGATGTGGCCAGAAGCCTACTAACATAAAAGAGGGTGGACGAGCAGACAGAAGACAGGACAGGGTTTTAAAGCCAAATTTTTACATGAGAACACCAAAGTTTGATCAGAGTCCCCAAATCCCTGCAATCAAGTAGTACACTTGACTTAGAAGGGTAATTTTTTACCATCAGCTTGTCAAGAACTATGAAAATCAATTATATCTAGTGATGGTGAGTATGTGGGGACATAAATAGTTGTTGGGAATACAAATTACCCTGACAATAATCTTAAATTTTTATTTATTTATTTTTAATTTTTTGAACGCATCGCACGGCATGGGGGGATCTTAGTTCCCCGATCAGGGATCCAACCGTGCCCCCTTCAGTGGAAGCACGGAGTCTTAACCACTGGACCGCCAGGGACGTCCTCATCTTCAATTTTTAAGTGTACGCATTCTTTGACAAAGCAATCCCACTTTTAGAGATTCCTTTTATAGAAATGAAAGCACAAGTTCATAAAGATAAATGCAGAAGGATGTATACTTCAGCATTCATTATGTTCATTATAATGTTGCCTATTTTGTTTTTAATGTGGTGTAAAAAGATGTTATAAGTATCATATTTGCTTTTGAACATTTACTTCTCCCCAGAGCTAATCCATCAGCAAATCTGATCTCCTTTCCTCCAAAAAATGTGTTCTAGATCTGTCCACTACTCTCTACCAAAATTATTTTTCTGGGGCTTCCCTGGTGGCGCAGTGGTTGAGAATCTCCCTGCTAATGCAGGGGACACGGGTTCGAGCCCTGGTCTGGGAAGATCCCACATGCCACGGACCAACTGGGCCCGTGAGCCACAACTACTGAGCCTGCGCGTCTGGAGCCTGTGCTCCGCAACAAGAGAGGCCACGACAGTGAGAGGCCCGCGCACCGCGATGAAGAGTGGCCTCCGCTTGCCACAACTAGAGAAAGCCCTTGCACAGAAACAAAGACCCAACACAGCCAAACAAAAAAATAAATAAATTAATTAAAAGAAAAAAAATTATTTTTCTGGTCAATAAACAGATCAATATATTTTTATATATTAGAAATTATATAATATTGCTGGTTTTGCATATAGTGCAATTTAAATATTCTACCATTATTTTGTCTTTTACTATCATAATGAATAGGTTCTATCAATTACAGTATGGTGTTTATGCTTAATTTTAAAAGGACTGCAGGACTTCCCTGGTGGTCCAATGGCTAAGACTCTGTGCTCCCAATGCAGGGGGCCTGGGTTTGATCCCTGGTCAGGGAAGTAGATCTCACACACATGCCACAACTAAAGATCCCGTGTGCTGCAACTATGACCCGGTGCAGCCAAATAAATAAATACATACATACATAAAATATTTTAAAAATAAATAAATAAAAATAAAAAGGATGGCATAAATGTTGATAAATGCAAACAATATTTATAATTTTCTCTACAATCACTGGATTACACTGGTTTTATTGGCAAGAGTGATCAGGTGAAAACTATGCCCAGATGAACATTGGAGAAAACATTCCTAAGCATTTTATACATATAAGGATAATTTTAGCACTGTACACTTATTGCTGTTTAAAATGTTTCCTTCTTTGTTGTAAAATTATCTCTTTCAAGAGATACTTTGTAAATCTTAGTTTTAAGACTTTAGGATTCATGGCTATGCAATTTGATCAATGAATTTCCAAAATCACTCAACAATGAAGGCCCTTGTTATTTTTATTATCTATAGCACAAGGTCTGTCCTCTCGTTAATCATTTTTAATTTCCATCCTTAGAACTTCTTTAGCACTGCTTCTTCCTTAAGACCAGAATCACAGGCAGCATTCTGCTGATAATTCATGGTGTAGTATTATTTGTTTACAAAACTTTCTCCATTTTGATCAGCAATGTTGGCTGCCTTGGCAACGGTACCTCATCTGGATGATGTCTTCACTACTTGTAGACACTGAAATCAATGCTGTTTTTTTCACTAACACCACTTTGTGATGGTCGATAAGGAAAAGGACAAACCAAAAAAAAAAAAAAAAAAATCCAAAGAGGGGTCTCATGATTCGTTCTTGTTAGAAGGATAAGTAACATTTGTATAATACTTTATAATTTACAAGAATTTTTACCCACTTCATGAAACCTCAAAACAAACCTTTGAGGCCATCAGTATCATATCCACTTTACAGATGAAGATAACCTAGATAAGAGGTGTGGTGGGGAACTACATTTCTTGGATCTGAATCCTCCGCTCTTCACATTATGTTACACTGCTTTCCACCACAACTACTAAGGGACTCAGTTTTTTGTTTGTTTTCCCTTTCTCCAAACCATTTCCTTTGCTTAGTTCCCTCTGGAATAAAAGCTTAGAAAGCTTTTACCCTCCTGAGTGTATTTTTAGGAAATAACGAATTCACTATGCCATTTATCATTCATGAGTTCTAAAGTGTGCAGTAGCACCAAGGTAGCAAATGCATACTCACTGGTAAAGTGATAAGTTTGCACGTGACAGCGCTTAACACAGAAAGGCATTACTGTTTCATCCCATGTGCAACATCACTGGTGCATAGTGTGCGTTGTGTTGAGGACGCCGGAGGAAGTGGCGGTGAACAAGTTTAACGCCAAATTGTGTAACTTGACTTTCACCTTGTTGAGTTTCCTCTATTGAGAGCACAAGATAGAAGATCCGTCCTAACAGGTCTCTCTTTTTTTCCTTATAGTTGACGTTGGTTGCACTCTCAAGAGCCCTTTGCTCTCTTAGCTGCTGTGCTTCCCTGGTTTCTTCTGCACAGAATCTTCCAGAATTGCTCTTTTTCTGGACACGCTGGTCCACTGGACAGTCGGGGAATGGGTCCTAATCTTCCATGTCATTCTCACTTACCTCCCTTAGGTCCCTAATGTACCTGGTTGTCCTGACATGCTCCCGGCTCCATCGGCTCACCCTACTTTATTGAGCCCGAGCTTCTCCTGATCGTTTCTCCCCCGCTCTTCAGGGCGGTCCGTGTAGGTTCCGAGACTCTCAGAGGGAGGTAGCAGGCTCTGCTACTTGTCCTGTTCCCCGATCCACCCCCGCAGACTTCCTGGGGCCAGGTTTGGCTTCTCACTGCGGACGCGGCGGATTCACCTTTCTCCAAATAGTACACTGGAAAACCTCGGATTGCTGACATCCTCCTCCTCGCCGACCCAGTGCGCGGGGACCGGCCCAAAAAGGCTTCCGCGGCCTGCGCATGCGGACTCGGCGGCTGCCACACAGCTCCCCGGCCGCCTCCCTCCGGCCCGCCGCCGCGGTTTGGAGCTCCTGACAGCTCCACCGCAGGCGGACGCAGTCTTGTCTCGTGCTTCCACGTTATCCTATCAGAGAAGGGGCGGGGGCGGCGGCCCCCACAGCCTATCAGCGCGAACCACGATCCCGGCGAGCCCCGTAGGAAAGTGGCCAGGGAGAAGGCGATTGGGCGGCGGAGGCGCTCGGGGCGTAGCCCCGCCCAGGCCCCGCCTACCGCTGCCTTCCTCCGCGGGGCGCCAGCCGCCTTAGGCCCGAGCAAGAGCGGACGGCGGGCGGGCGTAGCTGCAGCGTGAGCGCCGGCGGGAGCTGGTGGGCCCCGCACCTTTGCTTCTCCTCAGCGCCCGCGCCCTCGGACATGGTGGCCCCCGGCTCAGTGACCAGCCGGCTGGGCTCGGTGTTCCCCTTCCTGCTGGTCCTGGTGGACCTACAGTACGAAGGTGAGTCGTGTCCTGCCCCGGCCGGAGGAGCGGGCTCCCGGGCCAGGCCTCGCAGCGCTTCCCCGCCTCCGTCCCGGCACGAGTCTCGGGGCGGTCCGGGCGGTGGGGCGGGAGCCGGGAACTCCGCGGCCTGGCTTGGGCCTAAGCCCGTCCCTGGGCTGGGGCCGGCTCCCGGTTCCGGGTTTGTCTGGGGAAGAGGTGCGGGGACCGGCGGGCCGCGGGGCCGGGACAGCGGGTTTGGAGTGAGGAGTGGGGCCAATGGGGTCGAGGGGAAGCGGGGCACCGGGCAGCGGCTTCTGGGGCGTCCCGGGACGCGGAGACCCGGGCAGCCGTCGGCTCCCGGCCTCGCTCGGGACCCTCGCTTGGCGCCTGGGGACTCTTGGGCAGTGGTGCTGAGAGGAGGCGGTAAAGGTGGCCCAAGGGGAGGCTTCTTTGGCTTTGGAGTTTCGGGGGGTTGGCGGTGGGGATGATGTCCTGCTGAGTAAGGTGAGGGGAACAGTGTTGAATGTTAAAAGTGAGTAACCATCACCCCGCTCTGCTCTGTCTTGTGTCTAGAAGTTGTTAGGTTGTAGCGTTAAGGAGCCGGTGCAGGCAATCAAGCTCCCGGCGGGCAGGGCACTAAGTTTGTGGCTTTGCAGTTCCCAGCCTGTTGTTGGTTCAGCTTTCCTATTACGAGTTCTCTGGAAGAATGTTCCCGTAAGAAGATACGAATGCTTCAGCTTCACTACGGTCCTACAGTTGGGAATGTTGGCTACTCTAACAGAACAGCAAAAATAGAGGGCTGTCCGTTCTTAGTTGTCAGCTTGAGGAGTACGAGTGAAACCTGCAAGCGCCCCTTGAACTGACGCTCCTAACTTGGTTACCCTGCGAAATATTCGAGTATAATGACATACCACGTGCACTGACCTATTTTCGTCCCCATGAATAGGCTAGTAGTCAGATTAAACATTTTAATATTGGACTTAATATTAGAGGGAGTGCGGAGCTGAAGTTGGGAATTGTTTATGGTAAAATCCCCTCAAAATTATAAACTTAAAAAAAGGAGTAATACTCTCCAATTTTTAGGTGTCATTTAGTGGCAGTGGTTTTTTTTTTTTTTGGAGGGGGGTTCCCCTGGAGACCATATATTTTTTGGAACCCCAAAACAAGATATATAGTGTGATAACATTGGGACAAAGAATTTGACAGTGAAACTGGAATGCCTGGACCACTTTAATATAGGTCATGTATTCCAGTTCTTTTGCGTTTTCTGATGTTGACACCTCCTGCCTGGTGAAGTTTAGCGTTAATCCCCAGTTGTCATTAATTAATTATGGCCACTAAAGAGAAAGTTGCCTATATTCTGCTAACATCAATTATTTTTTAAGTTACACAGGTACACACTTTTGAATGATTTGCTTTTTCCACTAGCTTGTAGACCACCTTTTTAGAATCGCTGTTCTGTATATGATTCTGTAGGACTCATAACACTTCATGTCTCTCCTGTGGTATTTTCCAGAAGAAAAACCTCACCAGAGAGCTTTTCTGTATGGGAGGCATTGGTAACATTTCTCAGAGGGGTGCTAAAGTGCTGTCTTCTTTAGGGTGTTGTCTGTGTAAAGTAGCAGGGACTTGGTACAGGTGGTAGGGAAGAAAGGAAAAAGATCTTACATTTATTGAAGGTCTGCTGTGTGCCAGGCACTGTCCTAGACACCTTTCTGTAAGCTGTCTCTTATTCATGGAGGTATGTGATGTTATTTCTGCTTTACAGATGAGGGAACTGAGGGTCCAAGAGTTTAATTAACTTGGATAAGGTCACATAGCTGTTAACTCTAAGAGCCATAAGTTTAACTCAAGTTATTTGACTCCAAAGTTCATCTTGTGTGTGGGCTGGAAACAGAAGTTAAGTGGTTGACAGCACAATGTGGGCCCAAGCATTTGTAAGTGGCGGCAGTTGAGAAAAATCAGCATTTTTGTTTGTTTGCTTGCCACCAGCAATAATGAACGGGAAGGTGATTTCCTGACATGTTTGATACAGTGGTTCTCAAGCTTGAGTGTGCATCACCTGGAGAGCTTTTTAAACAGAGTGCTGAAACTTACTCCCCAAATTTTTGATTCAGTAAGTCTAGGTAGGACCTGAAATTTTACATTTCTAAAAAGAAATCACTGGTGAGAATCACTGATGTAATAAATTATATAGCGGAGCTAACTTAGGTATCTGTTATTACATATCTATTATTTTATTTGGTGACGGGGATATAAAGATAAGAAAGAACCTCTGACTTCCATTAGCAAATGGTTAGTTCCTGTTTTCCCAAATAAGTTCTGCCTCTGGGTTCTGTAACCTAAATGTCCTCTGGAGTCATTCAGGACTGTGTGATCCCACTATTAGGCTTAAGGCTTGGGGAGAGAAGAAATAAATGAGAATGGGTGTGAGAAGAGTGAATGAGAAGCAAGAACTTGCATATGTTGGAGGCTGTCGCCAATAATTAGCTTAGCTGGCCTAGTTTTTTCTGATTTAAAATATTCATCTTTTTTTTTCTAGGCTTTTCTGTTAATGTAATTCAGAGAAAGAAAATATGTGATAGGCTCATGAATTGAAAGGTTAAATCTTTTAGCATCCCTTTTCAAAAAGGCCTTTGAAAGAGGGAAGTCCTAAGCACTAGTTTGGGAATAGAATTTTTGGAGCAGAAAGAAAACTTTAGTATAAGTATCTACTTTAGTATTCTCATATTACAGATAAGGAAGCTATTTTAATTCTCTGCTAATGGTGTGTTCTATTTGGTGATTTAAGTAGGAACACAACCTGGGAACCAAACCTTCTTTTATCTCTTTTTCTTCCTTAACATTCTTTCAGGACTCAATTTTTCTTTATTTCACTGAACTGATCTGACTAAACCATATATTTTGGACATTGGGAAAAGAATAGTTAGAAATCTCCTGAGTACAAAAGATGGTGATACTTTTTATATGAATCTAACTTACTAAAAGTATGTTTAGTGTTTTCTAGGACTTTCTTGACATTATTTAAATATGAAAAGAATAAAGTAGGGAAAACAAAGGACTTTCAGTAATTTATATACAGTAGTCCCACCTTATCTGTGGTTTCGCTTTTCTCGGTTTCAGTCACTTGTGGTCAACCGTGGTCTGAAAATATTAAATGGGAAATTCCAGAAATAAACAATTCATAAGTTTTAAATTGCAAACTTTTCTGAGTAGCATGATGAAATCTCGCGCTGTCTCACTTAGGTCATGAATCATTCCGTTGTCCCATGTATCCCGCCTGTTAGTCACTTAGTAGCTATCTGGATTATCAGCGGTATCGCAGGGCTTGTGTTCAGGTAACCCTTATTTTACTTAATAATGGCCCCAAAATGCAAGCCTAGTGATGCTGACAATTCGGAAATTTGGATATGCCAAAGAGAAGTGGTAAAGTGCTTCCTTTAAGTGAAAAAGTGAAAGCCCTTGACTTAGTAAGGAAAGAAAAAAATTGTATGCTGAGGTTGCTGATATCCATGGTAAGAACGAATCTTCTATCCGTAAAACTGTGAAAAAGGAAAAAGAAATTTGTGCTAGTTTGGCTGTCGCAACTCAGACTGCAAAGGGTGCGGCCACAGTGTGCGGTAAGTGCTTAGTTAAGATGGAAAAGGCATTATATTTGTCCAGTAAGATATTTTGAGAAGAGGGGAGCTCATTCACATCTTTTATTACAGTGTATTGTTATAATTGTTCTATTTTATTATTGTTATCAATCTCTTACTGTGTTTAATTTATAAATCAAACTTTATCATAGGTGTGTATGTATAGGAAAAAACATAGTGTATATATAGGGTTCGGTACTGTCTGTGGTTTTGGTATCCACTGGGAGTCTTGGAATGTATTCCCTGAGGATAAGGGGGAGATTCTTATAAACTAAGTATTTTAGCAGATGATCAGATTGCTTCTAGAATTATTTTAAATTCATTTAATGATATAGGCTATAGTTAGCAATAGTGTCCAAGTCCCAATTCACTTGACTAGTTAGCATTGCTGAGTGCCCAGAAATGCAGTTGATTAGATTCTGTGGGACGGGGGGGGTTGTTCTGAGATGGGTGCCCTGTAGTAATTAGGCTTTACTTTCCCATATGAAGTTAATTAATTGTGGTTAAGTTTAATTTCTATTGCCATAGTGTTCCTTTGGTTATTGTCCAGCTATTAATCTTTGTTTCTATGGAAATAATCATGGGAACCCAATCACCCACTCTTAAGAACAAAAACATCATGTCAACCATAAATTGATTTTTCAAGATCTTTGGAATGCTGCTTTTTAAAAAAAAATTTAATAAGTTTAAAAAGTCTGATGAGTTTATGTTATATGGAGTTCTGGAATATGGAGAAGACTCATTTAATCAGTTAGCAGAGGCGTCACCGTAGTCCTTTGGTGAGGTATGTGTAGTATAGAACTCTTGGTTTTTGCCTTTGAGTTTACAGACCACTTGGGGATATAAAACATGCTTTGTGAAGCATCCATGTCCTCTTCCCTACTTTCTCAGTGTAGATTTAGTGGTCCATCTTGTAGTCACTCCACTGAAAACATCCTTTAATTTTCTTGCCCCTGTACTCTTTTGTTTTACTCACTTGGCAAACTTTGAACTGATTAAATCCAACTTGGCCAACTTGTTTGTCAAACCTCACAGCTGAACATGGATGGAGAAAAATGAAGATAACCTTGCTGACTGGTCTCATTTTGAGCATATAATCTCTATTTCACATGCACACTCAGTACTGCTAACATTCCTACAATTCCCTAGTATGTCTATTGAAAATCAGTGTCTCAAGCCTCTTCCTCTTTCCTTAAATCTCCAATTTAAACCCTCCTTTTCTTTCTTCTGTTGCCTCATTCTTGCAGACCTTATCTTTACTGGGAAAATGAAAGCCATCACAGGGCAATTTCCTCTTCTTTCTACCTCTGAATTTACTAGCCTACTTGCATCTCTACCCATTCTGCTAATTTTCTTATATTAATGGCTAAAGCATCCCTATTCCTGGCAAAATCCAATTCCTATACTTACGCCCTGGATTCCATTTCCTCTTGCCTTCTGAAGATATTGCTTCTACAGTTACTGTTTTTCTCCTGTATCATCATTTTCTTCCTCTTCTGGGTCATTGACATCAGCACTTCAACATGCTATAGTATTTCCACTATAGTGTTTCCAAAGTTTTGATAGCAGAACTTTAAAGAGTGGCTGGTAGTCGCTACTGCTCTATTCCCATCTTCTGTTCTCTTCTCAACCTAGTACTTCACTAATACTGCAAAGCCTTACTTATCTGACTCCTATTTACTTATGTCTCTTTTCATCTTAATCTTCTCCATCACTAGGCTCCTGCCACATCAACTTTACTTCCAAATGCCGAGCTCATTTTTTGACTAAGTGTCTTTATTCCTGTTGTTCCTATACTCTGAAGATTTCAGAGAACAGCCAAATGAGCCTTCATGTTTCAGTCCTGACATATTATGTAAGAAGCACGCTCTAGGTCAGTTAATACTCTCCCTTTACCTTTTTGTAGTTTCTTCCTAAAACTTAATATTGTCTTGAACGACCTCACTTGTATTTCTTGTCTGTCCGTTCCTCTAGAATACAAGCTTTATGGAAAACACTCTTGTCTCTCTACCTAAAACATGTTGACGTGAAGTAGACGTGCAATAAATATTTTTAGAATGGATGAGTGAGGTTGACTTTCAACTTTTTTTTGGGGGGGGTAAGGACCATCGCACACTTATTTTCCAAGTTGAAATTCCTTGAACAAGGAGTCCCATCACAACATTTATGCCTCCATAGTTAATTGAAACAAAGACTAATGTCCATTGAGACTGAGCAAACTTGGTTACAGTAGATTTTATTTTCCTAGTTTATCCAGGAAGATTTCCTGCAGGCATTGTTCCTATGTACTTGCTACATAACTACTCAGCCTTTTCTTCCTTTCAGTTTGGCCTTGTATACTAAAACACTTTTTAGGTTAGAGTAATTGGAAAGAGATGCTTACAAGGTCTAGGGTTTCCAGCGCAGTGTATTTTTATTAAAACTGTTCCGTCATTGGTCCGCACTGACTGTGGAATTGCTAAGATAATGACCTTCTTGCTCTTTCTGTGGCCAGATTCCACTGTTTTCTGTGTTTCTGCCATGAGACTTTTTGCAGACTCTGCCCCGTCTTGCTTTGATCTTGGATTTAGATAGGACCTTTTACAGACAGTACTTTTTTTTTTTCCCTCGTGTTCCTCTTTAGAATGATCTTAAGGTTCTCCTCCTCCCTGACATTGAAGTGCTCCAACCTGAACAACCACCCTAAACTTGCTTCCGTTCTGCCACCTGGCCTCGGCTGGAGCCTGAGCACCTCTGACCTTTTGTTCTTGCCTTTTTCAGTCTGGTTGCTCCAGTCTTGATTGTGACTCTCAGCACATCATACTTTTAACCCCTCAACTTTATGTTTCTTAAAATTCTTTATATTTTGCTCTCTAAAATGTGACAGATTCTAATACTAACTTCAGTGAAAGATTTAGCTACTCCGCCTTTTTTCCTGTCCTTCCTGTATATTTTGCTGACCTTTGGTTGATGCTTGTCTATGGAGAAACCTATTGTTTAATTCTGTTCAGGAGATGGCAGGATGTTTGGTTGCCTGATCTCTCAGAATTAGGAGACTGCTTTCATTGTCACTGTCTCCCAGGATGTGGCAATGGAATAAAAAATTATCCATGGCTCAAAATAACACAGTTGAGATATTGCAAAAACAACCACATGTGCAATTTTTTAGGAAACATATTAGTGTCTTTATGAGTCTTCGGTAGTAGTGTCAGTTTGATTTTTTTAATTGTTATTACATATCTTAGCTTCTATTATTCTGATGAATTATACATTTGAGAAGGAATTTAGTTACATTCATTCAGTAAATACTGAGTGTCCGCTTTGTGCAAGGTACTGAACTAGGTGATAAAAAGAAGAAAAGACCGTTCATTCTCTCCGACTTGCTTTTGATCAGGTTTGGCACTATGGGGGTTGTGAGAGGCAGGCAAACTGTGAAGGTCAGCTTATTGAGACTGTGGTATTGCAAAGTGAAGTCATGTACTTGTGAGTGGAGGGATGCACAGTATAGCAAGAGCACAGGAGGAACTTCTCCCACCTTCTCACTGAGGTAGTTAGGGAAAGTTTCACAAAGGAACCAGCATTTGAGGGCAGAGTCCTGATGGAGGAGTGGGAATTTTCCAGGTGGGCAGGTGGGGAAGGCCTTTTCATGGAATAGCAAGTTTAAAGGGATGCAGCATAAGAACTAGTATGTTCAGGAAAGTTCAACCAGTTCATTACGTTATTGGAGTATAAAGTAAGAGGTGAAGGAGTGAGGGGTGATAAGGCTGGACCCACATCAAGGGACCTGATCAAGAAGGGTCTTGTTTGCCTTTAGATCTGAAGGGACTTAGGTTGAATCTAGCCAGCGACCTGAAAATACTGCGGAATTGTTACTAGGAGTGCATCTTGGGAGGATTGCTCTTGCAGTAGCATGGGGGCCGGATTTGGAGGAAGGTGAGAGAAGATCCCAGTTAGGAGGCACACCATCTCTTTCGGGGAGAAGGGGGCCTACACAACCGCCGCGTACACTATGGCAAGTTCTGTCACGGACAAGTGACCAAGGTGCACTGGAGGAATAATAATTCTCCCTGGACGATTGAAATTTTTGTAGAGGAAGTGGTATTTACTTATCACATTATTAAATAGAAATTATATTGGGTAAAATTGTAACATAATAAAGATCTGAGTTTTATTTAAAAGTCACAGAGAAATGCTGGATACCCCTTTTAACCATAGAAGGCAAGAGGAACTTAGTTTGGAGAGGAGCTCAACCTTTGGGGTGACCGTATACATAACTTTCTGGAGGGATACCACGTTACTTTATTTGAAGGAATCGTATAAATGAAAGAGTGTAGGTGGATGTTCTGGTGCAACTTATAGAAGAGGTAAAGGTGACCCCAACGTGCATGCACTGCCTTGGTGACCAGGAAAGTGACCCTGTGGCCATGGGAAGCCAGCCCGAGGCTCAGCTCTCAGTGTCCCTGTCTCCCAGGGTGTGCTTGTAAGAGAGATACTTTGCCATGCCAGATTCGTGGGCCCCCATTTGTGCAGGCTGGTGTCATGGTCACCCAGTTCTTCGGATTTCATCTGCTCGTTCAGGTAGTGAGTCTCGGTGAAATCACACAAGTGGGTACCATTTGTCAGTGAACAGTTTGTGCCGTTCCAGTAGGGACTGACTCACACTGTTTTCCCAGTGTAACCCGTGTTCTGTTGCGTTCAGCCAGCTTGCTCAGTCGTCCTGGTTTAGTTTCTTGGTATCCTGAAGAGTCTGGGATTCAGCCACCTCGTTGGTTCCGCAGCTCCATCCGTTTCTCAGCGTATTCTCTCTCCTCATGACACTGCTGAAGAACATATTAGGCAGTGTCCTTCACAGCCGCACCATCGGGGTCAAAGCAGCAAGACACGGCCAGGTAGACGGAGGACGCGTAGAGCTCCAGGTGGGTCTGGTGGTTGATGGGGGCCTCCGAGTCCTGGTGGTCGCTCCGGCACACCCGCGAGGGGGCCTCGGTCATGGTGGCAGGTGGCCGAGGAGGGGCCTCCGGGGTGCTGTGGGGAGGTGTTGCAGCGACGGTTTGACCCAAGCTCTGTCAAGCCCTGTTGAGGCAGGACACCGCTGTGGCTCTCCGTGAAGAATGTCTGGCTGGGGGCATCTGGACAAAGTACTTCAGGGAACTTCGCACATGTGTTCTTGGTTCCCACTAGGCTTCAGGCTCCGCTTGTGAGGTTGGAAAGGATTGTGGCTAAAATGTTACATTAAATGATGGGTTCGGTGAGTGAAGCATACAAGGCTTAGTAGCTGTGGAAAGCAAGCGTAGCCTGGTTTATATGGGGAAAAGTTTCCTGAGCTGTGCTGCAAAGAAAGCTAGGCTTTGGAATTGAATCTTATTGTGACAGTTACTGTGAGTCTTCAGGCAGGTTGGGTAACTTCTTTGAGCCTCAGATTCCTCAGTTATAAAAGTATGAAAGATGTTTACTTTCTAGGATTGTTGTGAAAATTAAGTGAAATAAATATACTGAAAGTATCCACCATATAGTAGGTTCTTAATTTCTTTCTGTGTTACATCTTTCCTGTTAGACATTTTCATGACTGGATAAGGAAAGTACTGTGACTAATGGTTTATCTCGTATCCAAATTTCTTACCTCCTCAAGCAATCTGGAATCTTCTATTCAGTACATTGATCTGATCTTCCCTTTTGAGAAAATGTAAATGGGAGATGTTTGAAATCTTCTTGCTAATTTGAAGACTACGTCCTTTCCCCGACATGTTGAGAACACATAGATAAACCCATCAACTTGCCCTAGTAATTAATTGTTCTTACTGTAACAGGCTGGATCCTTCCATAGCCCACACACAGCATTTTCACCATTCTTATTCCATCCCTAGTTCATTCTCTAGTATCATTTTAACATGGTTTCTGCACACATGTGTCTGCATAAGTGATGCACAATCCTTTATATTTTACACTAGGAACTGTAAATGTTTATGGGTGTAGAGTTTATATTAGAATTTACCTTTAGAAGATCAAAATGAACAATCTTTAATTGTTTTAATTTCCCCACCTCTATCTGTAAATGTTTATGGGTGTAGAGTTTATATTAGAATTTACCTTTAGAAGATCAAAATGAACAATCTTTAATTGTTTTAATTTCCCCACCTCTCTCTCTTAAAAAGATTTAAAGTAAAGCCTTATTTTGTGAAATTTTCTACATTTACAAAGGTGGGGAATGGTATCATGAATCCCCAAGTACTAATCTCCCAGCTTTAACAATTTTCAACCCATGAGCAATCTTATTTCATCTATACCTGTGGATTATTTTGGAACATTTCACATGACATCATTTCATTCATAAATATTTTAGTATTTATGAAAGATAAGGACTTTTAAATTTTAGAGTCTGTATCATCTATATTCCACGCAGTGTCTGATTATAATGCTATTATCTTTGAACTACAGTTTAATGAAAACGTTTAAGGCAGGGTTATTTTGCTCTTCTTTCCTGACTTATTTGGCTGCTTAATTATAAAATATGTCTCTAGTGTTAACAAATATTCTCTAAAAGTTTTCAACTGCAAGTGATTATTTAATCAGTACCTTGTTAACAAAACACATTCCTCAGTTTACTTTCTTTTTAAGCGCATGAATACATTCTTACTAGAAAAAATTAAACAGTACAGAAGTACATACTATATCTTCTTTTTAAAGCAGAAATGAAATCTGAGTATATTTACTGTAATGCAACTTGCTATCCTTGGTTCACACCACCACAGTCCTTTCCATTCTTGCCCGCCTCTAATCTGTTTTCCACACCGCAGCCAAAGTGATCTTTTAAAAATGTAAATCAGATAGTCAGTTCCTTGCTAAAAAGCTATCTAATGACTTCCCTTCGCTCTTAGAATAAAACCCAGATTTCTTACCGTAGCCTGCAAGGCCCAGTGTGATCTATATTGCCTGAATCCTCTATCCTTCTTAACATGCTGGGAGCCTCCTTTTGATTCCTTAAAGTTGAGCTTGGTCCTACCCAAGCCCTTTGAGCTTATTTTCTGCTCCTTGCCTGGTCATGTTCTGGCATGCTGGAGGCTTCTTGTCATTCAGGACTGCTCTCCCGCCTTTTATGCTTTAACTCAAACATCTTCTCAGGGAGGACTTATTTGACTATATTAAGTACTCCTCTTCCTTCCCTCTGTCAGAAATGATCTTGTTTATCCATCTTTTTCTCCACTGCATCCCTACTGCTGGATTAGTCAGTGCATAGACATTTGGTCTGTTTTTTAATGTGTGTGGCGTCCTGTGGATCTGTAAGAATGTCAATTGTATTCATTTTTAGATTTTGTTTTTCTTTTTGCTCCACTAAGTTTGGTTCCTTAATTTTCTTATTTGGTGTTAGTTTCTTATGGATTGATTTTATGATTATCTTTGTTTTTCAGAATTGCTCATTGCTAATCTTTGAATTCTGATTGTGGGCGAAGGCTGATTGCCTGTCTGGAGGCTGAGAAATCCCCAGGGCCCCTTCCTTTTCCTTGTGTCAGAGTTTGGATCCCTCAGAGAACTGCAGCCACCTCCATGGTACATTTCCCCTGAGAGGGTCTTTGGATATGATTTTGCCCACCAATCTAATCCTGTCCTTTTTATGTTTTGAGAATTTTCCCCAAATTTCTGTTTTTTAGGTGGCCCTCTTCTTCTTTAAAAAAAAATTTTTTTTCCAGAAAGGTTGTGCATTTATCTTTTTAAGTGAATTCTGTCATTTCTAGAATTTGAGCATGTTGGGAGGTAGGCTCATGTGCTTAGGTGACTGTCTTACTCTAGTCCCCATGAACTACTTTCTTCAAAAAAAACTTTTTTTAATGTAAGGGGTAGTTTTTATCAGCCAGTCTTCTCCTCATTGAAAGGATTTAAATTTAAAAATTTTGTTTTTGGAAAATCTTAAAAATATACCAAAGTAGAGAAAATAGTATCATTTACCACTGTGTACCGTCTGTCACCCAGCTTCCAAAATTACCAACACTGGGTCGCTCCTATTTCATCTATATCTTTATCCTCCTCTCCAAGACTATTTTGAAGTCAGTCCCATTCTTCACATTATGTATTCTGTAAATACTTCAGTATGTGGCAGAGACTCCAATGTAATGCTGGAAAATGGCCTCTCTCTTCAGAGTCCATGATTACCTGCTGTCTAGGGAGTTCTCATAAAGCTAAAGCCTGCTGGATTCTCCCCGTTGCTTTTTTGGGAGAGACTGCCTTATTCATTACTGTTATGGCCACGGTCTTACGTATAGATTTCAGTAACATTATTTAAATGAAACATTAATTTCCATAATCTTCGTTATGAGAAGTAGGTTATATTTTTGGATGTAGTATGGAATAGGTGGAAAGAGGTGACCCTCACATTCTGAATATAATCAGTTTCTAAATCTATATTGCATAGTGAATTTTCACAGGGCAGGAGCCTATATCTTCATTTTAAGTGGGAAAAATAACAATACTTTCCCAGCCCGCTGAAATCCCCCAACTGATTTCTCCAAATTTTACCCACATGCTCTTAAATAGGTTAGATATTTTCACATTGTTCCCCTAAACAAATAGGGCTGTGCAGGACCCTGAGTTTTTTTTTTTAATTAATTTTATTGAAATATAGTTGACTTAAAATGTGTTAAATTCTGCTGTACAGCACAGTGATTCAGTTATACATACATATATATATATATACACACACATACATTCTTTTTCATATTCTTTTAGGGTTTATCACAGGATATTGAATATAGTTCCCTGTGCTATACAGTAGGACCTTTTTATTTATCCATTCTATATATAACAGTTTGCACCTGCTAATCCCAAACTCCCAATCCATTCCTCCCCCCACCCCCTTTTCCCCACTGGCAACCACAAGTCTGTTTTCTGTGTCTGTGACTCTGTTTCTGCTTTGTCGATAAGTTCATTTGTGTCATATTTTAGATTGCACATATAAGTGATATCATATGGTATTTGTCTTTTTCTGACTGACTTCACTTAGTATGATAGTCTCTAGGTCCATCCATGTTGCTGCAAATGGCATTATCCCATTCATTTTTATGGCAGAGTAGTATTCCATTGTATATATGTACCACATCTTTATCCATTCATCTTTTGATGGACATTCAGTAGATTGTTTCCATGTCTTGCCTGTTGTGCATAGTGCTGCTGTGAACAAAGGGGTGCATTTCATCTCTGAATTATAGTTTTAGGGCTCCAAATGTTTGAGACCACCAGGTTAAAGTTTCCTCCTTCCCCCCCTCCCTTTTTCCCTTCCTCTGTTGTACAGAGGGCGCCAACAGGCAGCCAAGGTAATAAAACACTATACAGAAACTGCAGACCAGGAATAGGAAAAGCAAGCTGCTTTGTTTATTAGGGTAAATAGTAAGGTAAAGTGCATTTCATTTGGCTTTTTGCTCTATTCGATGAAATCTGGAATTCACTAGCTTTTGATGACTGAAATAGCAGGCAGTTGCTCAAATAGTTGCTCTGGGTGTCTTCCTGGACTCCTGCTCTTTCTTCACTTGACCTCTGCATCCAGACAGTTGACATAAGTCGCAGGTAGTCGTCTTTTTCTTTCTCTTATTTTTCTAAGCAGTGTATTCTTCTCTGTTTCCACTGCTACTACTCCACGGTCAGGTCAGCGTCATGTCGCCTGGGTTATTGTAACAGAGAGTTTATTGGTTTCCCTCTTCCCTTCTGGCTGTTTACTGGAATCCTCTAGCAGTGAAAGTGACCCACTCAGAGCAATGAAGTCATGATGGAGAGGAGAGCTGGCTGAAATCCTGGACTTTGAGTTCTCTGGAAGCCTCATGAATCTTGAGCTCTGGGCTTCTAAGTATGATGTTCTTTGTGTTTGGAGTGCTGGTTTCTCTCTTCAGCCTTTTCCCACAGGTCCATCCTCCCCATTTGTCCGTCAGGGTTCAGGGGGGACCTCGGGGAGACTGCATCCCCCACCTCACCCCCAGCGCTGTCCCGTAGAACTTTCTGTGATGGTGGCAAATGTTCTGTATCATCCTGCTGTCCCACACACTAGCCACTAGCTGTCCAGCATTTACACTGTGACTAGTGAGACTGAGAAGTTGAATTTTAAATTTAAACTACAGGTGTTAGGCGCCTTCACTTGTGCCCTCACAGCACCCTGTGTGTATTCCTCCCATCCAAACACTTACTGTAGTGTATGTTTTCCCAGCATTTTGTTACTAAACATTTTGCAAAGTTGAAACAGTTTTATACTGTTCAGTCCTGTACCCATCACCTAAACTCTACCATTAATGTAATTAGTATACTTGGTTTTTGTTTTCTTTTGGCTGCGTCGTGCAGCATGCGGGATTTTAGTTCCCCGACCAGAGATCGAACCTGTGCCCCCTGCATTGGGAGCGTGGAGAGTCTTGACCACCGGACCGCCAGGGAAGTCCAGTATGCTTGTTTTTAACACATATCCATCTGGGCATTTCTCTATCCATCCATTCATTAATCCTTTTTTAAAAACTGTTTTTCAAAATAACATCAATACACAGGTCCCTAAATACTTTAACATGCATATCATCAGTAGTTTTTGGGGGGGATTAAAATTTATATACAATAAAATGTCCACTTTGTCCAAGTATAAGTCTGCTGGGCTTTGATAACAGCGTGTGCCTGTGTAACCCTGGCCTCCACCAGGGCTTGAGCGCTCAGCGCCCCGGAGAGCCCCTCCAGCTCCTGCCCGTGCATCCCCCCGCCTTCCTGAGGGGTGACTTGGGATTTTTTTTTTCCTGCAATGTCCCTTTAGCACACTGAAACACGTAGCATCATGTTCCCTGTAAAAGAGAAATGCTTTGGCTGCTTAGTGTCCATATGCACCTTCTACACACATTTGAACTTCCGAACAACAAAAATACTCTATTTCCTACCTAACAAGGTACAGCTCTTCTTATAAGCGAAGAAATTCTCACCTGTACCCTGGTTAAGAAGATACGTTTCCAACAGTCATTGTGTCCGTTACTGGCTATTACTAATTACTGCTCTTAGTCCATCACTGTCCTGTTCAGTATTCAGTTACATAAAAACGAAATTGTAAAGTTAATTCCAACAGCATATTGTAAAATAAAAATGGGAATTAGAGAAAATATGGTTAATATTCCATATGTCTTAATGAACGTTGAATTAGCAAATATTGAACCATTGTACCTGGGAGGAAATTCAGGGTTAGGATCCTGCAAGGCCTCAGGTCACTACATTTTGTCAGCAGATCAAAACATAACCTTGTTTTGTGTGTGTTTCTGTTTTAAAATATCTTATTTAATATATATTATTGATTGACTAACATTGAACTCATGGCCAGCAGTATTATCATTCATGTCTGAATGAAACTTATCTAACAAACTTATTTTCTTTTATTTAATTACAAAATTTTTTTTTAGTTTTTTGCCCGCTCTGCGTGGCTTGCAGGATCTTAGTTCCCCGACCAGGGGTCGAACCCATGCCCCCTGCAATGGAAGCGCGGAGTCCTAACCACTGGACTGCCGGGGAATTCCCCAAACATATTTTCTTTGAAAGGCACAGTACAGTCTCTTGCCCTTAGTAACACTAGGCAGCACTATGCTTGGGGGCCATTTTAAACAGTGAAATAACCAAAAAAAAAAAAAAAAAAACCCACAAGAATAAAAAACGTGACACTAAATACACTGTAGAAAGGACACTTGCTTATAACATGAGAGCTCACACAGGAAGAAAAAGTATCACCTTGTTTGACTTCAGCTCGGAACGTGCACTTTGAGTGACTCAAGTGTGTCACCATTCTGCACATTCACATGTCCTCAAATGACTGCCAAGGCGCCCTGAATATTAATTTGGGGATTACAGATGAATTGGAGGGGGTTACAAATGAATTTTCGGGAGTGGGCAAATTCTGAGATACAGAATCTGTGAATTGTGAGGATTGACTGTATATACAAATAAACGTGTATAAATAAGCAAAGAGAAAATGTGCAAAGCTAGTACATCCCTGAGTCTGTAATTAGTCATGAGGTCAGAGTTGATATATATGGCATCCTTTGTCAATTTCCTGTTCCATACTTCTCATGCCTTTGGCTGGAACCTCAGCTACTCTGGCTTCTTTACCTGATGGAGTAACCCAAACCTTTGTTCCTGAAGGGTCTGAGTGCTTAACTGTTCTGTTTTGGGTTGCTGTAGTTTTTAATTAACCTTTAGTATTGGGCATGGAAGTACTCACACCCTAGAGAATCCCCTGGGTTCCAGATGCAGCCCTCTTTGCCACTCTTGTATAGCAGCAAACGCCATTTTTCCTTGATAAGCAACTACTTGCAGCTGGACAGCTAGCTGATGCTTTATCTCAGTTTCGTGATGCATTAGGTTTGTATCTTGGAGCCAAAACACTCAGTGGCCATCTTAGTGAATTCTAATTTATAGTTCTTTTTTTTGGATAACATTTAAAATAAATATTATTTACTGTTTAAGTAAAATATTTAAAAATATATACAGGATTCTGGGTGAAGTAGATTAATAAAATAAATGCATAACATTTAAATGCATGTGTATCCAACATAAGAGAATTTTCCATGTAACTTAAGTTACAACTGTAAGTACCAGGAAAAATTCAAGATAATTTGTTGTTGTTGTTGTTGTTTTGTTTGTTTTTTGCGGTACGCGGGCCTCTCACTGTTGTGGCCTCTTCCATTGCGGGGCACAGGCTCCGGATGCACAGGCTCAGCGGCCATGGCCCACAGGCCCAGCCGCTCCGCGGCATGCGGGATCCTCCCAGACTGGGGCACGAACCCGTGTCCCCCGCATCGGCAGGCGGACCCCCAACCACTGCGCCACCAGGGAAGCCCTCAAGATAATTTTGACAGAACACTTTTCTCAGTGTATTATAGTCATCCCTAGGTTTTGCGGGCTCTATGGTTTTTGTCAAAACTACTCAACTTTGCCATTGTAGCATGAAAGCAGCCTTAGGCAGTGTGTAATGAAGGGGCGTGACTGTGTTCCAGTAAAATTTTATTTACAAAAACAGTTCGCCGAGCTCTGCTCTAGTGAGTGGGCAAACATCAATTAATGAGACCAGATACAGTGTCATATTCCACTCTTCTTGTTCTAACACCTTTAGAATCCATTCCCACACGTGTTCCATGGGTTTCTGCTAGTTTATCAGCAAACTCTTGCAGTTCTTTTGGTGTGTAAACTATTTTCCTTAGGTCATAGTGTATATACCTGCTAGTGACGTCTGGAATGGTTAGGGTGGGTCTGAGTGAGCATCCCCTTTCATGACATCTGCCCTAAATAGTTGTCCTAGGAATTGTAAGCAGTGGAAGGCTAGGTTTCTCTGATAGTGGAAGGCAAGCTGCTTCTACTGGTAAAGGAGGCTCAGAAGGGCTGGGAGGTTTAAGTTGGTCAGTTTCATCCAGGTGCAACCAGATGTCTCCATTCTAAGTTTGAGGATCCCATTCTTTACTCATACGCGTCCTGAATTTCACAGGAGAAACTTGGCGAGACTCTGAATTCAACTATTGTTTTAATTCAGCAGCCCTCAAAATTAAATTTTGTGCCTGATTTTCAGCTAAATCAGCTCTGTGGCTACAAAAAAGATAAAGAGAGAGAGAGAGATGGTTTCAAGGCTGGCATGGAATCTCTCAGACTGAGTGGAGCTAGGAGTTAGCCCCGAGCTTGTTGTTTTCTCTCTGTTAAGCGCTCTGGTGTGCTCAAAGGAACCCACCCCACGTCGCAGTCCTTATTTTCATCATTACTGCCATGATGGTCAAGTGCAGCAGCCACTTGGGTTTCCAAGGCATGTGCCTCAGTTAGTACTCATTTTCTGTCAATCACAAATGATATCTTCATTAATTGATTCTACTACCTGCTACAGATTACTAACTTGTTTCTCATTGACAGGGAACTCAGCCCTGCGCTCAAGCTCAAGGGCATGACCAAACCAATCCTTAAATCCCATTTTTGTGGCTGTGTCTCTTAGAACCACTCCTAGTACCATTTGTGTATGAAAGTCTGGGTCCCTGCAGGAGACAGAAACCACAGGTGATTTTAAAGGGGGAAGTTTAATATAAAGAATTGTTATGATAGGAGGGTGACCATAATGATGTAGAGAGAACTCTACAGGATAGTCTAGGACTGAGAGACACTCCCCAAGGAAGGGCCAACTTGGAGGGGGACCCTCTCCTCAAGGCTGGGGTTCAGACCTCATCGGAGACAGTATAGTTGCAGGCTAAGGTTGCTGGTAGGAAAGTGCGCTGAGTTGCTGGGGATAGAGCTGGTCCACAGTAGCTGGGGAAGCAAGAAACCACCTTCTCAGGTGTAGGTGAGCCCCAGCTGGTGGGCTTGGGTGTGGGGGGAGTTGGGGTGCTGCTGTGGGTGTGAAGCCTGGAGTACATGGTGCCCTGCTTGGGAGGGGGTGTGTGACCAAGGCTCCAGGTGGCCGAGGGACTGGATCCCTGCGTGTACGGCTAGGCTAGGGCACCACTGGATGTACTCCCCCCTTGCACACCACGCAGCAGGAGCCAGAAGAAAGTAAAGGCAGCAGTGGGGACCAGGAGGTGTTCTTCCTGCAGTGCCCCTTCAGCACCCTTTACTGACAAAGCCTAACACTGTGCTCAGTGTATAGAAGAATGCTTACACACTCCGGTCCATCATTACAGTCAAGAACTGAAGGATGAATTCAGAGCCGAGAGGCGGCACGTTGGTTGAAAATTGGCCTGGTCAGTCGGATCGTATTATTCTACTCACGATTCCTCGCCAGCTCCCGATTTTGCTAAGAGTGAAGCCAAAGCTGTACCTAGTCGGACCCTCTACTACTTTGACCTCATCTTATTTGTTATCTCCCTTGTTGGCTCTGTGGTAGCCATCCTGACCTCCCTGCTGTTTCCACGACATACCTGGCATGCTCCTGACCCAGGGCCCTTGCACTAGCTGGCCCTTCTCCTTGGCAAGCTCTTATTCTAGTAGATACCTGCCTGGTGAGTCCTCACTTTCTTCAAGTAGGTCTTTGCTCAAATGTCAACTTCTCAATGAGGCCCTTGACCACCGTATTTAATACTGAAAGCCCCACCACTCCTGACCCCTCTCACGCAGCTCTACTTTTTACCTACCTTACTTTGTAATTCGCTCCTTTCTTATGTCTGTCTCCTGCTACTATAATGTCAGGTGCCATGAGTGATAGAGGTTTTTGTTTTGCTCACTTATCCCAAATATCTAGAACAGTGCCTGGTGCCCTGCAGATGCTCAGTAAGTTCTTGATTATTGTAGTGGACTCTAATATTCGTTGAAGTGAGATTCTAGTTTAACAAAGCCATTCTTATTTTGTTGTTGAACAACAAATTATAAATATTTTTGCTAGTTACCGTGTTAGGCAGTTTTCCTTGCATTTTGTAGACTGGGTACATTCTTTTGACTAGGTCGATATGGGTATATTTTTGGGTGGCTTCTACTCTGTAAAATGAAGCCCTGTTTGTACTTTATTGTTACTTTCTCTAGGTCGCTTTTCAGCTTCTGTGACTTTTCTCATCTAAGTAAATGAAGGAGGCAAACAGCTATTTTTTTTAACATTTTATTCTTTAGAATTAAGTCTTCGTTCGTGGAAAGTTAATTTATTATTATTTTTATTTGTTTTTAGGTGCTGAATGTGGAGTAAATGCAGATGTTGAGAAACATCTTGAATTGGGCAAGAAACTTCTTGCAGCTGGACAGTTAGCTGATGCCTTATCTCAGTTTCATGCTGCAGTAGGTTTGTATCTCAGAACCAAAACACTCAGTGGCCATCTTAATGAATTCTAATTTATAACCCTTTTTTGGGATAACATTTAAAATAAATATTTATTGTTTAAATAAAATATTTTAAAATATTTACAGGGTTCTGGGTGAAATAGATTAATAAATGCACAATATTTGAATACATACGTATCTAACATAAGAAGATTTTTCCACGTAATTGAGACTTAAAACTATTAAGTACTAAGAAAAATTCAAGATAATTTTTTTTTTTTTTTTGTTTGTTTGTTTGTTTTGTGGTACGCGGGCCTCTCACTGTTGTGGCCTCTCCCGTTGCGGAGCACAGGCTCCGGACGCGCAGGCTCAGCAGCCATGGCTCACGGGCCCAGCCGCTCCGCGGCACGTGGGATCTTCCCGGACCGGGGCACGGACCCGTGTCCCCTGCATCGGCAGGCGGACTCTCAACCACTGCGCCACCAGGGAAGCCCTCAAGATAATTTTGACAGGACACTTTTCTCAATGTATTATAGTCATCCCTAGATATCCTCACAGGATTGGTTCCAGGGCGCCCTCGGATGCTTAAACCTGTGGCTACTCGAGTCCCTTATATAAAATAGTGTAGTATTTGCATGTAACCTACACACATCCTCCCGTATACTTTAAATCATCTCTAGATTACTTATAATACATAATGTAGTGCAAATACTATGTAAATAGTTGTAAATGTAATGCAAATGCTATGTGAATAGTTGCGCAGCGAATTTTTTCCCGAATATTTTCTATCTGTGGTTGCGGAGCCTGTAGATACAGCGGGCCGACTGTATATATTTTTCTGCCTCCTTAAGCAGATTTCACTGAATACAGTTTTAATTTTCTTGATGATTTGAGATCATTAGTATAATAGTTACTTTGAGGCCCTTGGGGGATCCAGCAGTTCATCTCCTGTTCATTGTTGGTCGGACTCTCTCTACCCCTTAGGCTGTTGCTTTTTTTATTGCTCACTTGTGTCTGTCTGTAGCATCAACTATCTTTGCAGTGTGTAATCTGTTGGGACTGTGAGAAACGAGATGACCAGAGTAAATAGGTTCTGCATGAGGTCTTAGAGGATTTTCTT
This sequence comes from Hyperoodon ampullatus, assembly GCF_949752795.1. Lineage (NCBI taxonomy): Eukaryota > Metazoa > Chordata > Mammalia > Artiodactyla > Ziphiidae > Hyperoodon > Hyperoodon ampullatus. The sequence continues at coordinate 14,497,844 of NC_136929.1, read as the reverse complement.
ATGAGTCACTACATAAAAGTTTTTTGCTAAATCTTTTTGATATCGATATTCCTCATTCCTTTTTTTTATTTTTATTTTTTGCGGTACGCGGGCCTCTCACTGTTGTGGCCTCTCCCGTTGCAGAGCATAGGCTCCGGACGCTCACGGGCCTAGCCGCTCTGCGGCATGTGGGATCTTCCCGGACCGGGGCACGAACCCATGTCCCCTGCATCGGCAGGCGGACTCTCAACCACTGCGTCACCAGGGAAGCCCTCCTCATTCCTTTTTTATTTACTTACGTATACTCACCTTTATTTAGGATGGTTAAGAGTGACAAGTCAACCTGCAGAGTAATGAGTAGTGTATTTGTTTTTTTTTTTTTTTTTTGCGGTACGCGGGCCTCTCACTGTTGTGGCCTCTCCCGTTGTGGAGCACAGGCTCCAGACGCGCAGGCTCAGCGGCCATTGCTCATGGGCCCAGCCGCTCCATGGCATGTGGGATCTTCCCGGACCGGGGCACGGACCCGTGTCCCCTGCATCGGCAGGCAGACTCCCAACCACTGCGCCACCAGGGAAGCCCTGAGTAGTGTATTTTTAATAAGATATAGTTCTGCTCACCAGAAGAATTATCCTATTGTTGTAACTTACTATATAAGCAAAAAGTAGTTAGGTTTTGGTTTGGTGATATTTTTCTTCATGCTTTTTCTTGAACTTAGATTTTTATTACTGATGTTACTAGCTCTCTGGAATAATAGGAAACCTAGATTTTAATCTTGGCTTTGCCACTTGATAATTCTGTGACATTGGTCAAGTTATGTAAGAAAGTGTAGGCTTAAAGAAGTGACCTGCATATTCCCAGCAGTTTCACTCTGCCACCCAAAAAAGGACTTGCTGTGAAGATTAGATGAGAGAAATGTATATAAAGATTTCTTTGAAAATAGGGGACAGGCCTTTCTCACTTTCTGAGATGGCCCACACTCTGTGTGTGGAGTGTGTTTCTCTCTAAATAAATCCACTTCTTACCTATCACTTTGTCTCTCACTGAATTCTTTCTGCCATGAGACATCAAGAACCTGAGCTTCATTAAGTCCTGAAACCAGGAAACCTCCTGACCAGGCCCACCTGTGAATGGCTGCAGGAAGAAAGAAATTAACAAGTCCCCTCCGGAGCCTGAACAGAACCAGAACTTGACCCTCTCCTTTTTTAGTATAAAAGAAGCCTGAATTCTAACTCAGGGCAGATGGCTTTTGGACACTAGTTCACCATCTTCTTGGTCTGCTGGCTTTTCGAATAAAGTCGCTGTTCCTTGCCCCCCCACCCGAAAAAAAAAAAAAAGAAAATAGGGGACAGTCACATGTGTAAGGTATATAGAAATACTGTATCTTCGAAAATTAAGACTTTTCTAAAAGCAAATTTACTATGTTAATAGGGTTTTCTTAAGTATGTGGAGCTTCTAAGAGGAAGGTTTTTCCATTTATTTCAGTGACTAGCTCACCTTGGAAAGTTGTAGTTAATTGGCACAATTTGCAGTAGTTACTTTTTGCTAGAGACCATATACTGTGTGACCGGGTCATTCCTAAGTCCACACTTTCTCTGGTGATTTGAGTTGTCTTCAGTGCTGCAGTGCGGTAATTAACATTGTTTTCAGTTATTGTCTTAGATAAAGCATGTCTTAAAAAATAAAAAACTGATTCTTCCTCGCTACCATGAGAATATTTGCAGAAACATATACCTTCTACTTATTTTATACTTTATTATTTGCTTTCTTCTTCTTTTTTTTTTTTTTTTTTGCGGTACGCGGGCCTCTCACTGTTGTGGCCTCTCGCGTTGCGGAGCATAGGCTCCGGACGCGTAGGCTCAGCGGCCATGGCTCACGGGCCCAGCTGCTCCGCGGCATGTGGGATCTTCCTGGACCGGGGCACGAACCTGCGTCCCCTGCATAGGCAGGCGGACTCTCAACCACTGCGCCACCAGGGAAGCCCTATTGTTTGCTTTCTTTAATCTCACAAATTAATAAGAACGTTAAGGGCTGTGGCATATTGTTAACATCGTTTAAAATGCCTGTTTTTTGTTAGCTTCACCGCCATACAAGAATTCTAGAGATGGCTCTTCCCCAAAAATAACCAATAGTGTATTATTATCTGCATTGAAAGATGTAAATTAGTAAAGCTAAAACATGGTAATTTATTTGTGAAATTCAGTAAAGGGGAAAAGTGAGACACTGCTAGTGCCTTCAGAATTCAAATAGCAATGTCATTTTGTTCATTGTAGTTTGGCAAGTAACAGTGGTTCTCAAATGGTACACTTATAATTTGAGGAAGACCTGTGTAGTTTGAGATATTCATCATTTTAGTTTATGTAAAATAACCATAGAAAATAGAGTTTAAATTGTAGTTGATGGATGTATACAGTAGGTAGTGATGGGTGATGTGGTGTCATGGCCTACTGAGTCTCTTATGAGATATTTGTTTATCAGAAAAGAACTGTAGATCTTCTATTTCAATTTTCTCATTTACCAAACATCCAATTTAGTATGGCCATGTTTACTGCTTCAGGTAACCCAGTGAGTTAGTGAGAGCCTCTTGCTAACAGTGAATTAGTCCAGGTCTCCTAACTTCTAGACTAATAAGTTATGCAGTTACTCTAGTTACTGCATTAGATCAAAGAGCTGTGCTACTGTAAAATGTACAATAATTTTTTGTGGTAAAATGTCACCCATATTTTAGTACATTGCTTTAAACTGACTATAAAAAATTCATTAAATGTTTATACTTCCCAACTTCTGAATTTTGTAATGTACTTTATCTCTAACTTTTCCTGTGATTAGAAATTGATGTTAGAGTTTGTAATAGAATTTGGCTAGTGGCATTGGACGCATCAATGACTCATTTTTTATTATAATGTTATAGCTGACATTATTTATGGCTGTGACACCCTTTTCCCATTTTCATTTTTGAAAAATTACTTGGTTACATTTTGAATATTACTTAGGCATGGTATGTTTGATAATTACATTTTTACACAATAAAAGGTTTATGTATTAAAACTCAATAGCAACACAAATAATTGTAGTACAGATCTATTGGTGATTTGGTTTGAAATTTCTTTGCATCTGGTATATAAATATTTTTTGACAAGAATTTTAAGATTTGGAACTTAAGTACTCTTGATCTGTTGGAAACAGTGATTTAATGAAGAGTGTTGGTATCACTTCCTAAATAGTCTTCTGAAAGAGCTGCATCTATTTCACTATTATGATGTAGTCAGACACAGGTTTTGTTTAGAGATTTTATCATGAGAGAAAACCACGGTGCAGGTGTGAGGATGCCTCTCATTTCTACAGCATGGTCTTATGGGGATAAAGAGTCCTAGGGTCTGAAACATTTCTTTGGTAGACCTTACAGAGTGTCTTAGGTGTATCTGGCATGAATGAATGTCTAAAGTGGTGGATTAAATGGTGGACATGAATGAAATGATAGGTTTCTCCAATTGCTTGGTAAGATAACCGGTATCACACTTAACATAATCTGGCTAAGTCAAAAAAAAAATCCACGGCTTCATTCATTTGGTACTTAAACACATCGTGGTGCTTTCTCATTACATTTGAACTTTACTTGTGAAATGGGGATGGACATTACTATTCACATTTACAGAAAAGGACACAGAGTGTTCTAGTGACCTTCAAAGGTCACATTCTAGTTCAGAAGATTGTGAACTTCTTAAGGATAAGTACTATCTTATTATTGTTATTACTATTATTATTTTAGTCTCTGGTGGTGCTCAGTAAAAGTCTGAATGAAAGAAGGGGTAGAGATGGGTTTGCTGGGAGCTAGAATGAAAAGTTTTCTGTACCTCTGCAGAGGTGGTGTTCACCCCGCTGCCACCATTTACAGAATCATTCGTAACTGGCTTTCTGATGTTTCCCTCCAGATAGTAGTTGTATTTTCTTTATTAGGGCTAATTTTCTCACATTTGAATTGTCTGATAGTTTTAGGATTACACCTTAAATTCATTTCTCATATTCAAATTTTGAATAAACTAGTATAACAATTTGACTGACATGTTTTCAAATGAAGTCTAGTGTTTGCAGATGTAGGCTTGCATATAATTTAAATAATGAACTGTATCATATTTGGATGGATAATAGGAAAAGTGATTATTTTCAAGGTTATCAAATCTTGTATTGTGAGAAACTAAGCATGAGTTTCTTAAACCAATTCTTGTTCAGTTGCTACTTCCTGCATAATGATATAGGAATGGACACTAGTTCTGGGAACTGATGGTATTTTAAGATGAAGAGCAAGGGAAGGCTATTTTGATATTTGCCATCCAAGTGACCTTATACCACTAAGCACTTTGATTCTTGATTCATAGGTTGAACCATTGACATCTGATTCCTTATTTTTATAGGTTCCGTGTTATAAATTGGGGTTGCAATCCCATTTCATATCTTAAAAATACCTAAAAACTGAATAGTAAAATAAGTGAAAGTGAGTGCCCCAGAAATACTTTATATAGACATTTTTAATGTATGTATAATCAAATACTTGTTAAAAAGCGTTGTCATACTTAATCTTTGGAGGTTTTTCTACATAGACTGAAATGGTCAGGTTTTTTCCAAATAGAAGTCCATTGCAATTTTTGCTGAAGGTGCCTTCTTGATAAAATGCCCAAAGCCAGCAATAAGCATTCTTCTTTTCTTGAAAGAGGGTCATACTGTATTCAAAATAAGCAACACCTGTTTTTGAAAATGCCATTGCTCATTTCGTGGGGGAGATGATATGAGTGTCCTGGTGAGGCACGTCTCTTTGAGAGCCATGTCTGTGCTGACTTCTCTGGGTCCCTGGCCTATTCCTGGCAGGTCTCAGTGTTGAGTGGATGTGGGAGTGTCCCTTGTTGGAGTTATCTGGAATTTGTTTCCATTTCCTTTCATTTGATTACAAGGTGCTATAGAGACACGAAAAATGAATTCACTCAGGGAATGTATTTTTTTCTAGAGTGAGGTAAGCATATAAATAATTGATATCAGGAGGTAGTGATAAGTGTTAGGTGCTGTAGGAGATATATATTATAGAGTGTTATGGAAACCGAAGTAATGGAAGGTTTATTTTCACATGTGTAATCAAATAAGTCATTTGAGCTGTGCCTCAGAGATGGAGTAGGTTTTGGACGTATGAAGATGTGTGGTGTAAACTATAGGCCTTAAATCATGTCGTTTCTAGTATTTCGTATTCTTCGATTAGTGTACATAAGTCATGGAGAACTTAACTTTTCTTTTTTCTTTTAAAATTTTTATTTTATATTGGAGTATACTTGATTAACAATGTTGTGTTAGTTTAAGGTGTACAGCAAGGTGATTCAGTTATAAATACACATGTATCTATTCTTTTTCAAATTCTTTTCCCGTTTAGGTTATTACAGAATATTGAGCAGAATTGCCTGTGCTATACAGTAGGTCCTTCCTTGTTGGTTATCTAGTTTACATGTAGCAGTGTGTACATCTCAATCCCAATCTGTCCCTCCTCCTCCCACCCCACTCCTGCCCCCTGGTAACCATAAGTTTGTTCTCTAAGACTGTGAGTCTCTTTCTGTTTCATAAATAAGTTCATTTGTATTCTTTTTTTTTTTTTAGATTCTTCATATAAGCAATATAATATATTTGTCTTTCTCTCTCTGACTTAACTCCACTTAGTATGATAATCTCTAGGTCCATCCATGTTGCTGCAAATGGCATTATTTCATCCTTTTTAATGGCCGAGAAATATACCATTGTATATATGTACCACATCTTCTTTATCCATTCATCTGTCGATGGACATTTAGGTTGCTTCCACGTCTTGGCTATTGTAAACAGCGCTGCAGTGAACATTGGGGTGCGTGTGTCCTTTTGAACCATGTTTTTCTCCGGATACATGTCTAGGAGTGAGTAACTTTTTTAAAATTAATGAATATAAAAGTAATCCATGTTCATTGTGAAACATTTTGGAATATGTATATGAACTATATAAAGAAGAAAATCCAGTCTCTGCCCACGTAACTACTGTTGACCTGAAGTGAATTTCCTTCTGCTTTCAGACACAGTCACTGTAAGTTTCATTAATTCTTAGATGTCAAATCATTCTTATGGCCAGTTATGCTGACCAGGTGCCATATATTTTACATTTATTGCACATTCTAAATCAAATATGAACTGAACCAAAAATATTATATATCTGGCTGGTATGCTCTAAGTATAGTTCCTCTGTTTCTTACTGTTTCTTCAAGCTAATTACAATTTTTGTGGGAAATAACCTGTATTTCCCACAAAGTCAGTAGCAAAGGCTACTGACTTTGTTCTTTTTTCCTTATCTTCCAAGGGAAATTGATCAGGGAAGAAAGTTCAGTGATGCTTAGCTGGAAACATATATGGATTTTTTGTTTTAGATTTAAGGAAAAGAAGTCTTATATTGTTAAAATGCCCAATTCTCTTATTTTTTCAAAAATAGTCCTGTTTTTCCCCTGACTGCCTCATTCTTTTACTTTTTTTATTGTAGTAAAATATACATAACAAAATTTACCATTTTAACCATTTTTAAGCATGTAGTTCAGTGGCATTAAGTGCATTCACATTGTTGTGCAACCATTACCACCATCCATCTCCTGAACTTTTTCATCGTCCCAGACTGAAGCTCTATACCCATTAAACAATGTTCCCCATTTCTGATCCCCGTCCCTTCTCAGTCCTTCCTTGGCAACCACCATTCTAATTTCTGTCTCTATAAATTTGACTACTCTAGGTACCTCATAGAAGTAGAATTGTACAATATTTGTCTTTTTGTGTCTGGCTTATTTCATTTAGGGTGATGTCTTCAGGGTTCATCTGTAATGTAGCATTTATCAGAATTCCATCCCTTTTTTAAGGCTGAATAATATTCCATTGTATGTGTATACCACATTTTATTTATCCACTCATCCACCGGTGGACATTTAGGTTGTTTCCACCTTTGGGCTATTGTGAATAATGTCACTGTGAATATGGGTGTACAAGTATCAGCTTTCAATCCTTTTCTTTTTAAAGGTTATACTTCATTTATAGTTATAAAATATTGGCTATATTCCTCATATTGTACAATATATCCTTGCAACTTATACCCAATATTTTGTGCCTCTTAATCCCCTACCCCATATTGCCCCTCCCCTTTTCCCTCCCCCCACTGGTAACCGCTAGCTTGTTCTCTGTATCTGTGAGTCTGCTTCTTTTTTTCGTTATATTCACTAGTTTGTTGTATTTTTTAGATCCCACATATAAGTGATATCATACAGTATTTGTCGTTTTCCGTCTGACTTATTTCACTTAGCATAATGCCCTCCAAGTCCATCCATGTTGCTATAAATGGCAAAATTTCATTCATTTTTATGGCTAATATCCCATTGTATATATGTACACGACATCTTCTTTATCCATTCATCTGCTGATGGACATTTAGGTTGCTTCCATGTCTTGGCAGTCAGCTTTCATTTCTTTTGGATATGTGTACTCAGAAGTAGAATTGGTGGTTCATAGGGTGATTCCGTGTTCAGTGTGTAAGGAGCCTCCATATCGTGTTTCACAGGAGCCACACCAGTTGACATTCCCTCCAGCAGTGCACACGGGCTCCAAGTTCTAATCCTCCCTCCCTCCCTTCCTTCCTTCCTTCTTTCTTTTCTTTCTTTCTCCCATTCTCCTTCTTCTTTCCTTTCTTTTTCTCTTTCTTTCTTTCCTTTCCTTCTCCCTTTCTGTCTTCTTTTTCTCCCCTTTCTTATCCTAATGGGTGTGAAGTGGTATCTCAATGTGGTTTTAATTTGCATTTTCCTAATGATTAGTGATGTTGAGCATCTTTTCATGTGCTTATTGGCCATTTGTGTATCTTCTTTCATATATGGTTTTATAGCCTATTTTCTCTTCCTGCCTTATCTCCCCCCAGCAGTACTTCAGGTAGTTTTCAATGGTGTTAACAACTCCTTAAAATCATAATTTTGAATGATTATATACTATCCTGCCATATAGGTTTCCATATTGTAATGTTTTGCAAATGATAAGACCTTCAGGGATAGAACTTGTAGGGAATTTTAGTTGTAAATCTTGTGGTAATGAATATCTGTGTGCATAAATATTTATTTTTTTAAGGTGCATGACTGGATTTGGTCAAGATAATTTTTAAGAAAAAAATATATGTGTGTGTGTATATATATATATATATATATATTTTTTTTTTTTTTAGAAGGATTGTTTGGCAGCCTGAGGTTTACTTCTGATTGACTTGACTCCTTCCCCCATTTTGTAGGTGCTGAGCAGAGTAGAGTTAGTTCAAGCACTTAACTCATCTGTCTGCTTTCCTTCCTTCAGATATTGTTAGCGACTCTCACCTTACTCACTGGTCTCACTCTCTTTTCCATTCTCCTTTGTCCCATGGTCTGTACCTTTATTTCTTCACTGCCATTTTAGTTGGCGTTTGGGAGAGAGCAGTTGCACATTCAGTATATCAGTTTAAATGGAAGTCTAATTTCCTAAAATCCTGTGAGTAAGTGCAAAGTCCATATTCTCAATCAGAATTTCACTTAAGAAAATTTCAACAAAGACAAACAATTGAAAACAGAATTGGATACTTATAAAAGTTAAGAGTTGAATATAGTTAATATTCTAGACCAAAGGTAGGCAAACTTTTTCCCTAAGGGACCAGATAATAAATGTTTTAGGCTTTGTAGCCATGTAGTGTCTGTTGCATATTTTTCTATTTTTTTTTGACAACTCTTTAAAAATGTAAAAAATATTCTTTACTTGAAGTCTGTGGGTTGTTTTTGGCTCAGAGGCTACAGTTTGCTGAGCCCCTGTTCTGGATTTATTTGCAGTGATCTTGCTAGGCAAAATGACCCAGTATTGATGAAGAAATTCTTTTCTTAATGCCTTTCCTAGTAGAATTGCAAACTCTAATACTGTTCAGATGACTTGGTTTTTTGAATAAAGTACTGAGAGTTAATATTTGTTATTTTAATTTTCAGATGGTGACCCTGATAACTATATTGCTTATTATCGGAGAGCTACTGTCTTCTTAGCTATGGGCAAATCAAAAGCAGCACTTCCTGATTTAACTAAAGTGATTGAATTGAAGATGGATTTCACTGCAGTAAGTTCATCTAAATTTTCTTTAAAGGAAAATTTAAGGAAACTCGGAAGAGGTGATTTGTTTCTTAAGGTGAAGACTGGCATGCTAGGCATAGCTGGAGGATGTAGAAAGCCACTCTGATGTAGTGGACCCGGCAACAAGAGAAACTCAGTCCCTGGAATCAAAGGCCTGTGTGAAGGAGGCACAGTGGAGTGGGTACATTAGTGATTTTTAGAAGGTTGGTAGTGATGTTAGCTTTGTGGTTTAGAAAGATATCTATGTGGAGGATGGAGTGTAGGGCAAGATGTGAGGCTGAGAAATGAGCTAATTAAGAGACTGTTGAACTAAGAGGCTGTCAGGTGACTGATGACAGTTTCAATTAAGGCTGTAGTGGGAAGAATAAAGAAGAGGGGGTAGCTTAATTAAGCAGTGGTTTGTGATGAGAATACAGTGCTGAATTAGACAAGAGTCCTGCCCTGAACCAACACCCAAGCTTCAGAAGTAGAGGAATTTACGGTCTAATAGGATATCTTGACAATTGGCAGGTCACTGTAATAGCTTAAAATAATAGGACCCAATTATATTGTTTCAAAATTAATTTGGTAATTCACTTATTGTTTATGTCCTGCCATAATCCAGAAGGTATTCAAGATGATTGATTAGATATGGGTGAATATTTGGTTTGAAATATTACTATTATTTTAAGATGGAATTCACAAGTGTCAAATTTTTCTTTATTACTTTACCCAGCTAAGCATAACCTTCCACAGAGGTTAAGTAGCTCATTTTCCTAGTATTATAGTACTTACTAGCTAGTTGAAGTGGCTTTAATCTTGCTCTTTATGTTTTTCAGAGGATTAGGGAAATTTTTAAGTACTGTAAAAGTAATATATAAGTTTTAGTAGAATATTGGTGTGGTTTCTGTCTTATGGTAGACATTGATCATCAGAGAGTTGGTATTCTTGGAAGAGATGGGATTATGCGCATTAGAAGAGGAATATTAGAGATGATGGATGTTCAAAGGAAGAGGCATTGTTATTCTGGTTATAGTGGAGTAAATATGTGCATTAAGAGTTAATAAAAAGAAAACAAAACAAAACTATTTCCAGAGCTTTGATTGGTAAAGTCCCAAGTTATAACAACTTTTATTATAGTGGTAAAAAGTTATCATGCCTGCTTAAAGTACTTTTTAAGTGAGATATAACTCACATATCATCAAATTCACCCTTTTTTTTAAACAAAGAATGTGGCCATTTAAAAATATTTATTTATTTGGTTGCATCAGGTCTTAGTTGCGGCTCACTCGCTCCTCAGTTGGGGCACGTGGGCTCCTTAGTTGGGGCATGTGGGTTCCGTAGTTGCAGCAGGTGGGCTCCTTGGTGGCGGCAGGCGTGCTCTTTAGTTGCGGCATGTTAACTCTTAGTTGCGGCATGCATATGGGATCTAGTTCCCCGACCAGGGATCGAACCTGGGCCCCCTGCATTGGGAGCACAGAGTCTTGTCCACTGCACCCCCAGGGAAGTCCTCTCACCCTTTTTAAAGTGTGCAATTCAGCAGTTTTTAGTATATTCAGAAGGTTCTGCAAGCATCGTCATTATCTAGTTCCAGAGCATTTTTATCACCCCCCCACCCAAAGAAACCCTGTACCCATTAGGAGTCACCTCCCATTTCTGTCCTAGCCCCTGGCACCTTCTGTCTCTATGGATTTGTCTGACTTGGATATTTCATATAAACGAAATCATACAATATGTAGCCTTTTGTGTCTGACTTCTTTCACTTAGCATAATGTTTTCAAGTTTCATCCATACTGTGGTATGTGTCAGTAGTTCCTTCCTTTTTATGGCTGAATGATATTCCATTGTATGGACATATCACATTTGCTTATTGATTTATTAGTTGATGGGAGTTTGGTTTGTTTCTACTTTTTGGCTATTGCTATGAACATTCATGTCCAAGATTTTGTGAGGACACATGTTTTCATTTATTTTTTTTTTTGATATAGTAAAAAGTATATTTAAAGGAAGCATACTTTAACAAAATTTATACACATTCATTGGTTCCAGGAATTATTCTCAGAGTGTGAAGTCAAATGGGCATAGGAAAAATTAATATTTCATTAGCTTATTTAGTTTTATTCTTTGTGTTTAAAGAAAATTTAGAAATGCATAGTACTCAGTGTACTCTTTTTTTTTGTTTTTCTAGGCGAGATTACAGAGAGGTCACTTGTTACTCAAACAAGGAAAACTTGATGAAGCAGAAGATGATTTTAAAAAAGTGGTAAGTTAAGTTCAATTTGTATATGGCTCTGTGAAGATACTTTGAGTGAACATACTGAACTTATTTTTTTATATTAAGACATTTAATAATCATTTTATACCTGAAAGGGAAAATCATTTTATTTATGTGTGTAAGATCCATAGTTCCTGAATTAATATTTAGTGGCTGGCATCAAAGAATCATTTTAACAGATGGAAGGTAAGGTGTATGGAATAGATAAGTAATCCTAACTCCGTTTAAATAGCTCATGTTCTGCTTTGTCCTCCATGGGAATCTAAACCTGTCAGCTGAGCTATTCTAAAAGTTGCCTGAGTGACTTGGGAAACCCTTTATTTGATTTGAAAGGAATAACGAAACAGATCTTAAAAGGAAATTTTGCAATCACCCACATGGCTACTTTACAAAGTATAAAGTGTTTTGGGTTTGTTGGGGGAAGTGTTACAGATTACATGTAATTGAAGGGGTTATATCCTGAAAAAGGATTTGAAGAGAGACAGCTAGCTAATGTCTTTATGCCCTCATGGGACCTGTTTTAAGACCTGCTTTTTTGTTCCACATGGATTTGATTCTGGAGTGGTCTAGAAAGGGTGTGTCTATGTGTGTGTGTGTGTATATATATATATATATATATATGTGTATATATATATGTATCTCCCATTGTTCATTATTTGCATTTTTGTAGTTTATCAAAATGCTTACTTACCGTGATGATAACCACTATGAAAATAAAACTAAAATTTTTAATGTTTTCATAACCTTTGTCATAATATTCAGACAAATCCAGAATACATTAGAAGTTAATTGTATTGAATCAGAAACTATCTCATGGTCTTAATAAAATTCGATGTCATTTTCTGTTTGTCTAATCTACCCTGCTACGTGGGATTGTGTTAGAGAGGATGCTGAAGGACAGGTGATGGGGAGGGAAAGTGCTGGAGTGACCTTTTCCTAGCCCCGGTCCTTTGTACACAGCAAGGGTTGTGTAAAAATTTGTTAAATGGATGAGTGATAAAACATAAGAATGTATTTCCTTCTTTTAAACAAATGCTTAAATCTATTACTTAGAATTCTTTTCCAGTTACAAAGGCTAGAGTAGCCTTTTAGAAATACCACAATTTAGAATAAAGCTTTATCACAAATTAGTCCTTACTGGGTGGGTATTGGATATATCCTTTTGGAAAAGTGTGGATATGTCTTGAGTTAATCAATATTAAAACCTCTCAGAAATAAGAAGGGGACTTTCATGAAACTTCACACTTTTGATTGTCCTCTGTGAGTCGTGCTTCTGCTAGTGTGTTCTTAAAACCACCTTTGCTATTATTGTTATAGGATTCTTCCATGAGAATGCGCATCTGTATTGAATGATATTTTCCTTTTAATTGAAATCTTTATTGAGATAATTGTAGATGCCCATGTAATTGTAATTAATCATACATAGAGGTTCTGTGTACCCTTTACTCAATACCCAGTTTCTCCCAATGATAGCATCTTTTAAAACTATAGTATGACATTACAGCCAGGATATTGACATTGATATAATCTACCAGTCTATTCAGATTCCTCAGCCTTACTAATATTCATTTCTCTATGTGTATTTAATTCTATACACTTTTTCCTGTATCCATCACCACAGTCAAGATACTGAACAGTCCTCTTGCCACAAGGATCCCTTCTGTTGCCCTTTTATAACCACGCCCACTTCCCTCCCATACTGCTTCAGCCCCTCATTCATAACTCCTGGCAACCACTAATTTGTTACTTGTTTCTTAAATTTTGACATTTGAAAAATGTTACATACGTGGTCTCAAACGTTATGTAACCTTTTGGAATTTTCTTATTCAGCATAATTCCCTGGAGATTCATGCAGACTGTTGCATTATATATCACTTAGCTATTTCTTTTAATTGCTGAGTATTGCATGGTATGTGTGTGATGCATTTTATTCATCTATTCATCAGTTGATAGACATTTGGGTTATTTTCTCTTCTTTCCTGGCAAGGACTCAGTGAATGAAAAGCCATGGACTCTGTTTACTACAGCCCTCCCAACTTTCTTTCCCCTCCCCTCTATAAAAGTGCTTTCCTTCCCTTGCTGTCTGGGGACTTGCACATAGCTTGCCATGGTCGCAGACCCCAAACTGCAGTTCTTTGCTGATCCCGAATAAATACAACTTTGCTGGAGAAATATTTGGCAATCTGTTTGTTTTAGGTCAACGTTTTGGGATCAGAGAAGACTCCCAGTGGCTCCAGAGCTGGCAAGCAAACAGGTGCATTATCCATAAATGAGCCCATTGTTGCTCACTGCTTTTCTCACTGACCCTGGAATTTGAAGGTACATCTTTCTCATGGATCCCAGCTCATGCCCTCTTTGCATTTGAAGCTCTCCAGGCTTTATTTGGGATCTGTTTTAAGGTTTCGTCTTACTGGTTAAGGCCTTGTTCTGTATGAGAGTACTCATTTGGCATTTTGGTCTGATTTTCAGATCAGACTGTTTTATTGAAGCTGGCTAGCCTTCTGTGCATTCCTTTGGAGACAGGGGCTGTTTCTCCTGAAATTGTACCAGTTTAGCGATTGGCCCATTGCTTTGGAATAGGGGCTGTTCTCTGGAAACTGGATGGAAAAAGCCTTTGGCCTGGCTCTTCCAACACCAAGCTACACCAAGCTATTTCCTTAGAATTGGCTGGTATGAGCTTGCAAGCTGTCTGAATTGAGCTGTTTGAGCTGTAAACTGTTTAAGCTGTTTGAAAATTGTTCCGTTACTCTAGGAAAAAAATCTCTGAGAAATGGGATCCCAATACGCAAATATTTTGAGGGTCCCCCCCATGTTTAAAAACTATGGTCCTTCCTCATGTGCATTTCTAACTAAATGGACCAACCTGACCAAAGACCATTTAGAATACCAGTGGCCATTATGGAGAACTTTTGAAATCCAGAAATGAAAGGAATGCCTATTTCAGTTGGTATTTTGAGGCTTCCTAATGTTTTCAGAAGCCTAAAATTGCTTCTCTGCAAAGTAAGATTTTAAGATTAACTGAGGCAGACAAATGATTAAAGAAAAATAAAATGGCTCCTGAAGCCTTAGGCTCTTCCTCCTTGGCTTTGAGGATCTGTTTATTAATTTTTTACAGTATGCATCATTTGAAGGCTATTCCTGTGGAATGTAGGCACAGGTCTCAAACGTGTGTATATGTTCTGCATGGTGTAGAACATTTGTTGATATTTGCCTTAGAAAGAGTGAGAAAACGTGTATTTACTTGTATATTGATAAAAGCCTTTGGAAAGATATGCAAGAAACTGATAATATCGGTTACCTCTTGGAGGAGAACTGTGAAGTGACCTTGGGAAGTTCTTACTTTCTGAGGACCTCATTTACCTCATTTTCCTCATTGTGAAGCATAGAAATTGAAGAGATGACATGGTCCAATCTTTATTGTTTGGTACCATAAAATGGTTTGAAAAGATAAATTTTATATTATGACTATATTTTATCCTTGCCAATTAAAGAATTCTTATATTTTATTTTTTGATGATCTGTGAATATAGATGATATATAATTTGTTTTCTTTCTATGTTCTTAAGTGAGCTTTTTGTGGTATTTAAGAGAGTTTACCAGTCTATAAAGTCCATAAAGATTTCATCTTACTAATAACAATATACAGTCAGGTAGCTACATTCAGTTACAGATTTTACACCGTGGAACAGAAGTTTGAATATGCTTACTCTCTTTTTGGGCTACAATGAGAATTTCATATTTGTTAAGTGTACAGGTTACTCTGCTGCCAGAGGGTCTCCTGTAAACAGGGTCGCCTCAGGTCCATACTGGTGGTTGTAGTCCTGAAAAGGACCTTAGGTGGTTTAGTTTGTCTTCAAGGTATCAGTGACTCTTGTAACCAGTGCCTACGGTCATTCCTTAGTTCAGTGAGTGTTTTAGTGCATATTTGCAAGTCAGAGTGGTAGGTGTTAGAGGGTTGCTGACAGAAAACTAGTCTCTTAGGATAGCATATGATAAGTACTATGATTGAGCCCATGGGAGCATACCAGCAGGGTTACCTAACTGAGCTGGGAGTTGGGGGTCTGGGGTCAAAAAGGGCTTTCCTAAAGGAGGAATAGCATGCATTTATGCTCTCACAGTTCATGGGGTCAGGAATTTGGACAGGGTTAGTTGGGTCGTCTGCTCTAGCCCCTCTCACAGGCTACAAAGTGCCAGATAGGGCTGTAGTGTTATCTGAAGGCTTAGTTGGTGAAGGAATTGCTTCCAAACTCACTTGGTTGTTGGCAGGATGATTTTTTTTTTTTTTTTTTTGAAGAGCATCAGCTTTATTGGTCATTTGTGCTTTGGAAATGTGTGTGAGTGGGAGTCCCCTGAGGAGGGGGCTGGGTCTCTGCCTGGTCACTGCTGGTTCCTCTTGAGCTGTTAGACTGACTTTGGTTTCTTCCAAGCTATTGACCAGAGGCTTCCCTCGATTCTTTCTTACCTGGGTCTCTTCATAAAGCATCTCACTGCTTGGCAGGCTTGCATCATCAGAGTGAGCAAGTGAGAAGGCAAGAGATGACCAGCAAGAGAGAGAATGCCAGCAAGATGGAAGTCACAGTGTTTTGTACATAATCAGGGAAGTGATGTCCTGTCACCTTTGTCATGTTCTGTTTGTTAAAAGGAGTTACCAGCTCTATCCCAGACTCTAGGGGAGGGGATGACACAAAAAGGCATAAATTCCAGGAGTAGGGGGGCATCTCAGAAGTCAAACAACCTGCTGTTTTCACTTGAGGTACCAAATTAGGGGTGTATTTAGATTAGAGTAGGGTAGATTAGAGGGCAACTTACTTCTTTCAAGTCCCCATCCCATAGTTATTACAAGGTTTTTGTTTTTTTTATAACCATTTTTAAAATTGAAGTACAGTTAATTTACAAAATTATGTTAGTTTCAGGTGTACAGCAAAGTGATTCAGTTATACACGTGTATATCTATTCTTTTTCAGATTATTTGCCATTATAAGTTATTACAAGATATTGAATATAGTTCCCTGTGCTGTACAGTAGGTCCTTGTTGTTTATCTGTTTTATGTATAGTAGTGTGTATATGTGAATACCAAACTCCTAATTTATCCCCCCCTCCCACTGCTATCCCCTTTGGTAGCCATAAGTTGGTTTTCTATGTCTATGAGTCTATTTCTGTCTTCTAAATAAGTTCATTTGTATCCGTTTTTTAGATTCCACATGTAAGTGGTATCATATGATATTTGTCTTTCTCTGACTTCACTTGGTATGATAACCTCTAGGTCCATCCATGTGGCTGCCGATGGCATTATTTCATTCTTTTTATCGCTGAGTAATATTCCATTGTGTGTGTGTGTGTGTGTATGTATATCTCCACACCACATTTTGTTTTTTTGTTTTTTTTTAATTTTTATTGCAGTATAGTTGCTTAACAATGTTGTGTTTATACTGTACAGCAAAATGAATCAGCTATACATATACAGATATCCCCTCTTTTTTGGATTTCCATCCCATTTAGGTCACCACAGAGCACTTGGTATAGTTCCCTGTGCTATACAGTAGGTTCTCATTAGTTATCTATTTTATTTTATTTATTTATTTTTAACATCTTTATTGAAGTATCATTGCTTTACAATGGTTTGTTAGTTTCTGCTGGATAACAAAGTGAATCAGCTATACACATACATACATCCCCGTATCTCCTCCCTCTTGCATCTCCCTCCCACCCTCCCTATCCCACCCCTCTAGGTGGACACAAAGCACCGAGCTATGCGGCTGCTTCCCATTAGCTATCTATTTTACATTTGGTAGTGTATATATGTCCATGCCACTCTCTTTCTTCGTCCCAGCTTACGCTTCCCCCTCCCCGTGTACTCAAGTCCATTCTCTTATGTTCTGTGTCTTTATTCCTGTCCTGCCCCTAGGTTCTTCAGAATCATTTTTTTTTTAAGATTCCATATATATGTGTTAGCATATGGTATTTGTTTTTTCTCTTTCTGACTTACTTCACTCTGAACGACAGTCTCTAGATCCATCCACCTCACTACAAATAACTCAATTTTGGTTTTTTTATGGCTGAGTAATATTCCATTGTATATATGTGCCACATCTTCTTTATCCATTCATCTGCCGATGTACACTTAGGTTGCTTCCATGTCCTGGCTATTGTAAATGCGATGAACATTGTGGTACATGATTCTTTTTGAATTATAGTTTTCTCAGGGTACATGCCCAGTAGTGGGATTGCTGGGTTGTATGGTAGGTAGTTCTATTTTTAGTTCTTTTATTTTTAATACATTTATTTATTTTTATTATTTTTAACATCTTTTTTGGAGTATAATTGCTTTACAATGGTGTGTTAGTTTCTGCTTTATAACAAAATGAATCAGTTATACATATACATATATCCCCATATCTCTTCCCTCTTGTGTCTCCCTCCTTCCCACCGTCCCTATCCCACCCTGTAGGTGGTCACAAAGCACCGAGCTGATCTCGGTGCTATGTGGTGCTATGTGCTATGTGGCTGCCTCCTATTAGCTATCTATTTTACATATGGTAGTGTATATGTGTCCATGCCACTCTCTCACTTTGTCCCAGCTTACCCTTCTCCCTCCCCATATCCTGAAGTCCATTCTCTAGTAGGTCTGCATCTTTATTCCCGTCTTGCCCCTAGGTTCTTCATGACCTTTTTTTTTTTTCCTTACATTCCATATATATGTGTTAGCATACGGTATTTGTTTTTCTCTTTCTGACTTACTTCACTCTGTATGACAGACTCTAGGTCCATCCGCCTCACTCACTACAAATAACTCAATTTCCTTTCTTTTTATGGCTCAGTAATATTCCATTGTGTATATGTGCCACATCTTCTTTACCATTCATCTGTTGATGGACACTTAGGTTGCTTCCATGACCTGGCTGTTGTAAATAGAGCTGCAGTGAACATTGTGGTACATGACTCTTTTTTTTTTTTTTTTTTTAAAGGAATTTTGCCTTTTTTTTTTTTTTAATTTTATTTATTTATTTATTTATGGCTGTGTTGGCTCTTCGTTTCTGTGCGAGGGCTTTCTCTAGTTGTGGCAAGTGGGGGCCAATCCTCATCGCGGCGCGCGGGCCTCTCACTATCACGGCCTCTCGTTGCGGAGCACAGGCTCCAGATGCGCAAGCTCAGTAATTGTGGCTCATGGGGCTAGTCGCTCCGCGGCATGTGGGATCCTCCCAGACCAGGGCTCGAACCCGTGTCCCCTGCATTGGCAGGTAGATTCTCAACCACTGCGCCACCAGGGAAGCCGCACATGACTCTTCTTGAATTATGGTTTTCTTAGGGTATATGCCCAGTAGTGGGATTGCTGGGTCGTATGGTGGTTCTATTTTAGTTTTTTAAGGAACCTCCAAACTGTTCTCCATAGTGGCTGTATCCATTTACATTCCCACCAACAGTGTAAGAGGGTTCCCTTTTCTCCACACCCTCTCCAGCATTTATTGTTTGAAGATTTTTTGATGATGGCCATTCTGACCACTGTGAGATGATCTCTCATTGTAGTTTTGATTTGCATTTCTCTGATGATTAATGATGCTGAGCATTCTTTCATGTGTTTGTTGGCAATCTGTGTATCTTCTTTGGAGAAATGTCTATTTAGGTCTTCTGCCCATTTTTGGATTGGGTTGTTTGTTTTTTTGATATTGAGCTGCATGAGCTGCTTATAAATTTTGGAGATTAATCCTTTGTCAGTTGCCTCATTTGCAAATATTTTCTCCCATTCTGAGGGTTGTCTTCTTGTCTTGTTTATGGTTTCCTTTGCTGTGCAAAAGCTTTTAAGTTTCATTAGGTCCCATTTATTTATTTTTGTTTTTATTTCCATTTCTCTAGGTCATGGGTCAAAAAGGATCTTGCTGTGATGTATGTCATGGAGTGTTCTGCCTATGCTTTCCTCTAAGAGTTTTATAGTGTCTGGCCTTACATTTAGGTCTTTAATCTGTTTTGAGTTTATTTCTGTGTATGGTGTGAGGGAGTGTTCTAATTTCATACTTTTACATGTAGCTGTCCAGTTTTCCCAGCACCACTTATTGAAGAGGTTGTCTTTTCTCCACTGTACATTCCTGCCTCCTTTATCAAAGATAAGGTGACCATAGGTGCATGGGCTTATCTCTGGGCTTTCTATCCTGTTCCATTGATCCATATTTCTGTTTTTGTGCCAGTACCATACTGTCTTGATTACTGTAGCTTTGTAGTATAGTCTGCAGTCTGGGAGCCTGATTCCTCCAGCTCCGTTTTTCTTTCTCAAGATTGCTTTGGCTATTCGTGGTCTTTTGTGTTTCCGTACAAATTGTGAGATTTTCTATTCCAGTTCTGTGAAAAATGCCATTGGTAGTTTGATAGGGATTGCATTTAGTCTGTAGATTGCTTTGGGTAGTATATTCATTTTCAGAATGTTGATTCTTCCAATCCAAGAACATGGTATATCTCTCCATCTGTTTGTATCCTCTTTCATTTCTTTCATTAGTGTCTTATAATTTTCTGCATACAGGTCTTTTGTCTCCTTAGGTAGCTTTATTCCTAGATATTTTATTTTTGTTGTTGCAATGGTAAATGGGAGTGTTTTCTTAATTTCTCTTTCAGATTTTTCATCATTAGTGTATAGGAATGCAAGAGATTTCTGAGCATTAATTTTATATCCTGCTACTTTACCAAATTCATGGATTAGCTCCAGTAGTTTTCTGGTAGCATCTTTAGGATTCTCTATGTATAGTATCATGTCATCTGCACACAGTGAAAGCTTTACATCTTCTTTTCTGATTTGGATTCCTTTTATTTCTTTTTCTTCTCTGATTGCTGTGGCTAAAACTTCCAAAACTATGTTGAATAATAGTGGTCAGAGTAGGCAACCTTGTCTTGTTCCTGATCTTAGAGGAAATGGTTTCAGTTTTTCACCATTGAGGACGATGTTGGCTGTGGGTTTGTCATATATGGCCTTTATTATGTTGAGGTAAGTTCCCTCTATGCCTACTTTCTGGAAGGTTTTTATCATAAATGGGTGTTGAATTTTGCCAAAAGCTTTTTCTGCATCTATTGAGATGATCATATGGTTTTTCTCCTTCAATTTGTTAATATGGTGTATCACATTGATTGATTTGCATACATTGAAGAATCCTTGCATTCATGGGATAAACCCCACTTGATCATGGTGTATGATCCTTTTAATGTGCTGTTGGATTCTGTTTGCCAGTAGTTTGTTGAGGATTTTTACATCTATGTTCATCAGTGATATTGGCCTGTAGTTTCCTTTCTTTGTGAGATCTTTGTCTGGTTTTGGTATCAGGGTGATGGTGGCCTCGTAGAATGAGTTTGGGAGTGTTCCTCCCTCTGCTATATTTTGGAAGAGTTTGAGAAGGATAGGTGTTTGCCCTTCTCTAAATGTTTGATAGAATTCACCTATGAAGCCATCTGGTCCTGGGCTTTTGTTTGTTGGAAGATTTTTAATCACAGTTTCAGTTTCAGTGCTTGTGATTGGTCTGTTCATATTTTCTATTTCTTCCTGGTTCAGTCTCGGAAGGTTGTGCATTTCTAAGAATTTGTCCATTCCTTCCAGGTTGTCCATTTTATTGGCATATGGTTGCTTGTAATCTCTCATGATCGTTTGTATTTCTACAGTGTCAGTTGTTACTTCTTTTTCATTTCTAATTCTATTGATTTGAGTCTTTTCCCTTTTTTTCTTGATGAGTCTGGCTAAAGGTTTATCAATTTTGTTTATCTTCTCAAAGAACCAGCTTTTTGTAGTATTAATCTTTGCTATCGTTTCCTTCGTTTCTTTTTCACTTATTTCTGACGTGAAGTTAATGATTTCTTTCCTTCTGCTAACTTTGGGGGCTTTCTGTTCTTCTTTCTCTAACTGCTTTAGGTGTAAGGTTAGGTTTTTTTATTTAAGATGTTTCTTGTTTTTTGAGATAGGATTGTATTGCTATAAACTTCCCTCTTAGAACTACTTTTGCTGTATCTCGTAGGTTTTGGGTCGTGTTTTCATTGTCATTTGTTTGTAGGTATTTTTTGATTTCCTCTTTGATTTCTTCAGTGATCTCTTGGTTATTTAGTAGTGTATTGTTTAGCCTCCATGTGTTTGTATTTTTTACCGTTTTTTTCCTGTAATTGATATCTATTCTCATAGCGTTGCAGTTGGAAAAGATACTTGATATGATTCAATTTTCTTAAATTTACCAAGGCTTGATTTGTGACCCAAGATATGATCTATCCTGGAGAATAATCCATGAGCACTTGAGAAGAAAGTGTAATCTGCAGTTTTGGGATGGAATGTCCTATAAATATCAATTAAGTCCATCTTGTTTAATTTATCATTTAAGGCCTGTATGTCCTTACATATTTTCATTTTGGATGACCTGTCCATTGATGAAAGTGGGGTGTTAAAGTTCCCTATTATGATTGTGTTACTGTTGATTTCCCCTTTTATGGCTGTTAGCACCTGCTTTAATGTATTGAGGTACTCCTATGTTGGGCGCATACATATCTACAGTTGTTATATCTTCTTCTTGAATTGATCCCTTGATCATTATGTAGTGTCCTTCTTTGTCTCTTGTAATAGTCTTTATTTTAAAGTCTATTTTGTCTGATACGAGAATTGCTATTCCAGCTTTCTTTTGATTTCCATTTGCACGGAGTATCATTTTCCATTCCCTCACTTTCAGTCTGTATGTGTCCTTAGGTCTGAAGTGGGTCTCTTTTAGACAGCATATGTATGGGCCTTATTTTTGTATCCATTCAGGCAGTCTGTGTCTTTTGGTTTGAGCATTTAATCCATTTACATTTAAGGTGCTTATCGATATGTATGTTCCTTGTACCATTTTTTTTTTTTTTTTTTTTTGCGGTACGTGGGCCTCTCACTGATGTGGCCTCTCCTGCTGTGGAGTGCAGGCTCTGGACGTGCAGGCCCTGAGGCCATGGCTCACAGGCCCAGCCGCTCCACGGCATGTGGGATCTTCCTGGACCGGGGCATGAACCCGTGTCCCCTGCATTGGCAGGCGGACTGTCAACCACTGCGCCACCAGGGAAGCCCATAACATTTTCTTAATTGTTTTGGGTTTGTTATTGTAAGTCTTTTCCTTTTCTTGTGTTTCCTGCTTAGAGGAGTTCCTTTAGCACTTACTGTAGAGTTGGTTTGGTGGTGCTGAATTCTCTTAGCTTTTGCTTGTCTGTAAATGTTTTAATTTCTCCATCAAATCTGAATGTGATCCTTGCTGGGTAGAGTAATCTTGGTTGTAGGTTTTCCCCTTTCATCACTTTAAATATGTCTTGCCAGTCCCTTCTGGCTTGCAGAGTTTCTGCTGAAAGATCAGCTGTTGACCTTATGGGGATTCCCGTGTATGTTAATTGTTGCTTTTCCATTGCTGCTTTTAATATTTTTTTGTGTGTTTAATTTTTGATAGTTTGTTTAATATGTGTCTTGGCATGTTTCTCCTTGGATTTATCCTGTATGGGACTCTCTGTGCTTCCTGGACTTGTTGACTATTTCCTTACCCATATTAGGGAAGTTTTCAACTATAATCTCTTCAAATATTTTCTGAGTCCCTTTTTTTTCCCCTTCTTCTTCTGGGGACCCCTATAATTCGAATATTGGTGTGTTTCATGTTGTCCCAGAGGTCTCTGATACTGTCCTCAATTCTTTTCATTCCACTGTTTTATCTTACAGGTCACTCATCCATTCTTCAGCGTCAGTTATTCTGCTATTGATTCCTTCTAGAGAATTTTTAGTTTCATTTATTGTGTTGTTCATCATTGTTTGTTTGCTCTTTAGTTCTTCTAGGTCCTTGTTAAACATTTCTTGTATTTTCTCCTTTCTATTTCCAAGATTTTGAATTATCTTTACTGTCATTACTCTGAATTCTTTTTCAGGTAGATTGACTGTTTCCTCTTCATTTGTTTGGTCTGGTGGGTTTTTACCTTGCTCCTTCACCTGCTGTGTATTTCTCTGTCTTCTCATTTTGTTTATCTTAATGTGTTTGGAGTTTCCTTTTCACAGGCTGCAGGTTTGTAGTTCCTGTTATTTTTGGTGTCTGCTCCCAGTGGGTAAGTTTGGTTCAGTTGGTTGTGTAGGGTTTCTGGTGGAGGAAACTGGTGCCTGTGTTCTGGTGGGTGAGGCTGGATCTTGTCTTTCTGGTGGGCAGGACCACGTCCAGTGGTGTGTTTTGGGGTGTCTGTGAACTTATGATTTTAGGCAGCCTCTCTGTTAATGGTTGGCTTGTGTTCCTGTCTTGCTAGTTGTTCGGCATAGGGTTTCCAGCTCTGGAGCTTGCCGGTCGTTGAGTGGAGCTGGGTCTTAGTGTTGAGATGGAGATCTCTGGGAGGTCTTTCGCTGTTTGATATTATGTGGGTCTGGGAGGTCTCTGGTGGTCCAGTGTTCTGAACTCGGCTCTCCCACCTCATAGGCTCAGGCCTGACACCTGGCCAGAGCATCAAGACCCTGTCAGCCACACGGCTCAGAAGAAAAGGGAGAAAAAAGAAGAAAGGAAGAAAGAAAAAATAAATAAAGATATTAAAATAGAGAAAAATTAATAAAAATAAAAACATAGAAAGGTAATAAAAAAAAGAAAAGAAAGAAGTGACCAACAAAACCAAAAAACAAATCCACCAAAGATAACAAGTGCTAAAAACTATACTAAAAAAACTCATGCAACAGCAACAAAAAACAGACAGTCAGAACCCTAGGACAAATGGCAAAAGCAAAGCTGTACAGACAAAAATCACACAAAGAAGTATACCCATACAGTCTCACAAAAAGAGAAAAAGGACAAAATATATATATATATATATATATAAAAAAAGGAAGAGAGCAACCAAATCAATAAACATATCTACCAATGATAATAAGCTCTAAATACTAAATAAGATAAACATAAAACCAGAAACAAATTTGATGCAGAAAGCAAACCCCAAGTCTACAGTTGCTCCCAACGTCCACTGCCTCAATTTTGGGATGATTTGTTGTTTATTCAGGTATTCCACAGGTGCAGGGTACGTTAAGTTGATTGTGGAGATTTAATCCGCTGCTCCTGAGGCTCCATGGGGAAATTTCCTTTTCTTTGTTGACACAGCTCCTGGGGTTCAGCTTTGGATTTGGCCCTGCCTCTGCCTGTAGGTCGCCTGAGGGTGTTTGTTCCCCACCCAGACAGGATGGGGTTAAAGCAGTGGTTGATTAGGGGGCTCTGGCTCACTCAGGCCGAGGGGGCGGGGAGGGGTACGGAATGCAGGGTGAGCCTGCGGCAACAGAGGCCAGACTGACGTTGCAACAGCCGGAGGTGCACCGTGTGTTCTCCCGGGGAAGTTGTCCCTGGATCACGGGACCCTGGCAGTGGCGGGCCGCACAGGCTACCGAGACGGGAGGTGTGGATAGTGACCTGTGCTTCACACAGGCTTCTTGGTGGCTGCAGCAGCAGCTTTAGCGTCTCATGCCCGTCTCTGTGGTTCGCGCTGATAGCCGCGGCTCGCGCCCGTCTCTGGAGCTCGTTTAGGCGGTGCTCTGAATCCCCTCTCCTCGTGTACCCTGAAACAATGGTCTCTTGCCTCTTAGGCATTTCCAGGCTTTTTCCCGGACTCCCTCCCGGCTAGCTGTGGCACACTAGCCCCCTTCAGGCTGTGTTCACGCTGCCAACCCCAGTCCTCTCCCTGGGATCCGACTGAAGCCCGAGCCTCAGCTCCCAGCCCCGCCCACCCCGGCGCGTGAGCAGACAAGCCTCTCAGGCTGGTGAGTGCCGCTCGGCACCGATCCTCTGTGCGAGAACCTCTCCACTTTGCCCTCTGCACCCCTGTGGCTGCGCGCTCCTCCGCGGCTCCGAAGCTTCCCCCTGTCCTCCCCCCCGACCCCCACCCACCGTCTCTGCCAGTGAAGAGGCTTCCTAGTGTGTGGAAACCTTTCCTCCTAAACAGCTCCCTCCCACTGGTGCAGGTACCGTTCCTATCCTTTTGTCTCTGTTTATTCTGTTTTCTTTTGCCCTACCCAGGTACGTGGGGAGTTTCTTGCCTTTTGGGAAGTCTGAGGTCTTCTGCCAGCGTTCAGTAGGTGTTCTGTACGAGTTGTTCCACATGTAGGTGTAGTTTTGATGTACTTGTGGGGAGGAAGGTGATCTCCACGTCTTACTCCTCCGCCATATTGAAGGTGCCCCCTAGTTATCTATTTTATACGCAGTATCAATAGTGTATATATGTCAATCCCAATTTGCCAATTCACCCCGCCCCCTTCCCCCTTGGTATCCATACGTTTGTTCTCTATGTCTTTGTCTCTATTTCTGCTTTATAAATAAGATCGTCTATACCAATTTTTTCAGATTCCACATATATGCATTAATGGACGATATTCATTTTTCTCTTTCTGACTTACTTCACTCTCTAAGACAGTCTCTAGGTCCTTCCACGTCTCTACGAATGACCCAATTTCATTCCTTTTAATGGCTGAGTAATATTCTAGTGTGTGTGTGTGTGTGTGTGTGTGTGTGTGTGTGTGTGTGTGTATGTGTGTGAGTATGTATCTCCACACCTCATCTTTTTTATCCATTCATCTGCTGAGGGACATTTAGGTTGCTTCCATTTCTTGGCTATTATAAATAGTGCTGCTATGGATATTGGGGTGCATGTATCTTTTCGAGTAGAGTTTTCTCTGGGTATATGCCCAGGAGTGGGATTGCAGGATCATATGATAACTCTGTTTTTAGTTTTTTAAGGAACCTCCATACTATTCTTCATAGTGGGCTGCACCAATTTGCATTCCCACCAACTTTGTAGGAGGATTCCTTTTTCTCCACACCCTCTCCAGCATTTATTATCTGTAGCCTTTTTAATGTTGACCATTCTGACTGGTGTGAAGTGATACCTTATTGTAGTTTTGGTTTGCATTTCTTTAATAATTAGTGATGTTGAGCATCCTTTCACGTGCCTGTTGACCATCTGTATGTCTTCTTTGGAGAAATACCTGTTTAGGTCTTCTGCCCATTTTTCATTGGGTGGTTTGTTTTTTTTGATATTAAGCTGTATGAATTGTTTGTATATTTTAGAAATTAATACCTTGTCTGTAGCATCATTTGCAAATATTTTCTTCCAGTCCGCTGGTTGTCTTCATTTTGTTTGTGGTTTCCTTTGCTGTGCAAAAGCTTTTAAGTTTAATTAAGTTCCTTTTGTTTATTTTTGTTTTTATTACCATTACTCTAGGAGATGGATCCAAAAAGTATTGCTGCAATTTATGTCAAAGAGTGTTTTACCTCCCATTTTCCTCCAGGAGTTTTATAGTATCCGGTCTCACATTTAGGTCTTTAATCCATTTTGAATTTATTTTTGTATTTAGTGTTAGGGCAATTTCTAATTTCAGTCTTTTACATGTAACTGTCCAGTTTTCCCAGCACCACTTATTGACGAGGCTGTCTTTTCTCCATTGTATATTCTTGCCTCCTTTGTTGTAGATTAATTGACCATAAGTGCATGGGTTTATTTCTGGGCTTTCTATCTTGTTCCATCGATCTATAGTTCTGTTTTTTTGTGCCAGTACCCTACTGTTTTAGTTACTGTAGTTTTGTAGTATAGTCTGAAGTTAGGGAGTGTGATTCCTCCAGCTCTGTTCTCTCTCAAGATTGTTTTGGTTATTCGAGGTTTTTTGTGTTTCTATACAAATTAAAAAAATTTTTGTTCTAGTTCTGTGAAAAATGCCATTGGTAATTTGATAGGGATTGCATTGAATCTGTAGATTGCCTTGGGTTCTGTGGTTGTTTTAACCATGTTAATTCTTCCAATCCAAGAACATGGTGTATATTTCCATCTATGTTGTCTTCAGTTTCTTTCATTAAATCTTACAGTTTTCAGAGTACAGGTCTGTTGCCTCTTTAGGTAGGTTTATTCCTAGATATTTTATTCTTTTTGATGTGATAGTTAATGGGATTGTTTCTTTAATTTCTGTTTCTGATATTTCATTGCTAGTATATAGAAATTCAACAGGTTTATTTATATTAATTTTGTATCCAGCAACTTTACCAAATTCATTGATGAGCTTAGTAGTTTTCTGGTAGCATCTGTAGGATTTTCTATGTATAGCCTCATGTCATCTGCAAACAGTGACAGTTTTACTTGTTCTTTTCCACTTTGGATTCCTTTTATTTGTTTTTCTTCTCTGATTGCTGTGGCTAGGACTTGAATAAAAGTGGTGAGAGTGGACATCCTTGTCTTGTTCCTGATATGAGAGGAAACGCTTTCAGCTTTTCACCATTGCGTGTGATGTTGGCTGTGGGTTTGTTATGTGTGACCTTTATTATGTTGAGGTATGTTCCCTCTCTGCCCACTTTCTGAAGAGTTTTTTTTTAACCACAAGTGGATGTTGAATTTTATCAAAAGTCTTTTCTGTATCTATTGAGATGATCATATAGTTTTTATTCTTTAACTTGTCAGTGTGGTATATTGTGTTGATTTGCAGATGTTGAAAACTCCTTGCATCCCTGGAATAAACCCCACTTGATCATGGTGTATGAGCCTTTCAGTGTGTTGCTGGAATCAGTTTGCTAGCCTTTTGTGGATGATTTTTGCATCTATGTTCATTATTATGATTTTTTTCTCCAAAAGATAGTGACCATGGTAAATAAGAAATAAAGTACTGTTACAGATAGAGGTTTGGCTGAAAGAGTCAAAAATGTAAAGCACCAAAGAAAAGAAGGGATATCAAGAAACATGACAAAAGGAGGGAGGGAAATATCAGTAGGGTTCACTCTCCATGGGTAAGTATCCCGGAACATGAGAGGGCAGTTGGGAGGAGTCAGCAACCTTGGGATAAGAGTGAAAAGCTTCATCTCACTTAACCCTCTTTGAAACTCTCCCGAGTTGTATGTCCTTAGTTTGTTCCTCAGACTCCTTTCTTACCTCCCTCTTCTCCTTTTCCCTCCCAGCCCCAAAGAAGCCCAGATGACCAGAGCTCACTCCTTCTTTCCCGTTCCCATTATTTGACCATGGAGTGAGGCTGAGCCCTCCATCCTCACCCTTGAGGTTTAAGGGCCTTCCCCTCCCTCACCTTCCTACAAGAAAGATTGTGTTGAAGAGAATAGACTGTAAAAGTTTGGGAGAGAAAAGATGCAGATTCCATCCAGAAGAGGCAGTCTCTAATACATTCAGTCCAAAAGGGGGCAGTAGTGTACGTATAGGAAACAAGTTACCAATATATATGCCCCCCTCTATGTCCACTGCAGCATTATTTACACAAAAACAACCTAAGTGTCCATTGATGGATGAACAAATAAAGAAGATGTAGTATGTATACGCAGTGGAATACTATTCAGCTATAAAAAAGAAATCCTTCCATTTGTGACAATATGGATGGATCTTGAGTGTATTAGGCTAAGTAAAATAAATCAGATGGAGAAAGACAAATACTGTATGATTTCACTCATATGTGGAATCTAAAAAAACAAATGAACAAACAAAATGAAATTTATTCATAGTTGCAGAGAATAGATTGGTGGTTACTGGAGGGGAAGGGGGTTGGGAGTTGGGTATAATGGGTGAAGGCGGTCAGCTGTATAATGATGAATATGGTAACTAGACTTGTGGGCGTGATCACTTTGTAGTGTATACAGATGTTGAATTTTAATGCTGGATACCTGACACATCATCATCATCATCATCATCATCATCATCATCATCGTGGAAACAAGTTATCACTAAACATCTACTTTTACCCAGAGCAGAGTGACAGCACATATACACTTATACTCCTTCCAGTGTGGTTTATTAGAAATATTCAAGAATACCCCGAGGATGATAAAACAAAGACAAGCATTCCATAGCCCAAAGTAGCTTCCTTCAACTTGTAAATTTAGTCATGCAGGGAAAATCCTCCTCCATAGTGAGCTAAGGTTACCACTTCCCGGTTACCTATGAATGCTTGGAGTCCTAGCCATTCCTTCAAAAGCCAAAGATTAAACAGACAGAAAAGAATACCTAAAATATCCAAAAAACAAAATGGAGAAATACAGTCCGTTTACCAAGAATTAATATTTCTAAGTTTTCTCATTCGGAGTATTCTCTCCTACCAGGTAGCTAGTGGCGGTGTTTTTAAAACACGAGTCCACTGAAGGGGAAGCAGTGTGATGGATCAACCGAAGGGGAGGTATTTCTAGAATAACCTACTGGTGTCTGTACTTCACCCAAAAGGGGGAACCTATTAACTACAATTCCCATCTTAGTAAGAACATTAGATTTCAGGAATTATTACATAAAAACTGTAATCTTAAAGAAAAACCTTTCCAAAAAATCAGTAGCTTTTTAATGTAGGCACTCAATTTTTCTGCGCCGTTAGGCTTAAGATTTTTCCATCTGGAGGAAGAAATTGTTAAGGGTTGACTGTACATATGAGGCCATTCCTGGGGGCAGGAATGAACTGTAAGCAGACACAAGGGATCTTATTGAGGTGGCAGAAATGGTCTAAAACTGTGGTAATGGTTGCATACTTTGTAAGTTTATTAAAAATCATGGAATTGCACAGTCAAAATGAGTGAATTTTATGGTACATAAAGTATACCTTGATAAAGATGTTTAAAAAAAGAGTCAATGTGCAAACCTCCTAAAACCATGTCATAAGCCTTTTTAATAAGATATTACTCTCTTATTTTTCCCTGTAAAGTCTTCCTCTCTTACTATACCTCAAACCCTCTGGTATCAAATCTTTTTTTATCTTATAACCTCTAAAAAACTGCCCTCTCCTTCAGTTTCCCTGTGCTCTTCATTATTGTGATAAAATTTTTTTATACTTAAAAATAAATACTTAAGAAATATAATTAGAAGGCAAAACACATAAAACTCAAGTTTTTCTGCAGAGCTATATGTAAGAAAGTGAGAAAGGTGCTTTCCTTCATTCTTCTCTACCTTTTCACATTCCTAAATATATTTGCTTCCTGGGAAGTTTTGGCGACCCAGCTCTTTTGACTCCAGCTCCACTGCTTGCTCTCGTGCACCATATCGGTGGGACTAAGGATGCCTTTGCTGCTGCTTCCCACAGTGATCAGCACCAGGGGGCAAGTCATTGGAGAAGCCACTTGTGCCAGTGTCTCCTTAACAACCCTTTCCCCCGATGAACTTGAGTGTTTGGAAGGGTCGGATCATTGTATACTATGGGTGTTACACTCAAGAGATTAAAAACCCTGTTTAATTTCTTACTATTGTTATAGCTCAAATCAAATCCAAGTGAAAATGAAGAAAAAGAAGCCCAGTCCCAACTTATCAAATCTGATGAAATGCAGCGTTTGCGTTCACAAGCACTTGATGCTTTTGAAAGCTCAGATTATATTGCTGCTATAACCTTCCTTGATAAGATTTTAGAGGTAAGTTGTTTTTGCTCTTGCAGCTGACATGCCTAACACTTACTGCTTTTTACTATAAGGTATACGTATATACTTTGACATGTTATATACCACATAAAACCTAGATAGCATAAAATCAGATTGACCCTGGGGTTTTCAGCTCTTAATTGAAAGATGGTGTTTATACAGAACAAAATTTGGGGCTGAAATTTTCAGTAAATATACCGAAGGTGCTATGGAGTGGGAGTTGCATATCTTTATACATTGCCTGCTTTGCTGTTTTTGTTTGATTTTGTAGTTTTGGGGGGCAGGGCAAGAAAACTCTAGAGGTTAGTTAATGGGGTAAAAGATGAAAGAGTTGGTTGAAGAAAAAGGAAAAATGATGTTTGGGAGGAAAGATGAGTGTCTAGAGTGAGAAGTTTCTAGGGAAGAAGGCAGATGAAGAGTTGATAGGATCCAGAGGGTTCTAGATAGGGAAATCTAAGTCTGCCTCAGCAAGGACTTAATGACAAAGGATGTAATGGTTTCAGAAGGAAGTCTAAAAGAATATTCAAATGGAAGCAGTTATAATTC
Organism: Hyperoodon ampullatus; assembly: GCF_949752795.1. NCBI lineage: Eukaryota > Metazoa > Chordata > Mammalia > Artiodactyla > Ziphiidae > Hyperoodon > Hyperoodon ampullatus. The sequence goes on along the minus strand of NC_136929.1, from coordinate 14,466,571 downwards.
ATATTTATCATTTTCATAGCACTTTGTGTAGTCTAATCTTGGCAATAAATTCGATGTATGTAGAATGGCCACTTTTTGATAGTTTTATAGAGGAAATCGTGTGATGTGGTCCAGTGGAATTCACGGTTTACTAAATTATTTTGTTAATGCTTTATCAAGGAAATATAAAGTTACGCTTTTCACCTTCCAGTAATTAGACTATCCATCTTGACCTAGCTTGTTGTATTTAGTTTATATACAATGTTGATTTTGATACCTTACTCTATGTGAAAAGTTGACATGACTTTAATACAGCTCTAAGAAATATATAAAGACACTTACACAGGTCTTATTGGTGAGCATTTGGTTTTACACTTTGAAGAATACTAGTGGTATACTAAACATTGTCAACTTTTTGATAAAATGGAAACAGTGAAGCTTCAGCCTTCTCACATTGTTTTTCTCTTTATTTTTGTGATATGCAGATTTAATTTCAAGGCGGTAACATTTTGTAAAAGATCATTTAATATAGTTACTGGTAGAATAAAAATATGGTGTGAATTTACAGCCTAGATTTTATTTTTTGAGACTAGAAATTAGAATTGTTAAGTACAAAAATCCAGTTAGAAAATATTCTCTTCAAAATCAAATACAGTAGGGCTTCCGTGGTGGCGCAGTGGTTAAGAATCCACCTGCCAATGCAGGGGACACGTGTTCGAGCCCTGGTCTGGGAAGATCCCACGTGCTGCAGAGCAGCTGAGCCCGTGTGCAACTGCTGAGCCTGCGCTCTAGAGCCCGCGTGCCACAACTACTGAAGCCCACGTGCCTAGAGTCCGTGCTTCGCATTAGGAGAGGAGAGACCACCACAATGAGAAGCCCGCACACCGCAGTGAAGAGTGGTCCAGCTTGCCGCAACTAGAGAAAAGCCCATGTGCAGCAACGAAGACCCAACACAGCCAAAAATAAAAAATTAAATAAAATAAATAAATTTATATAAAAAAATCAAATATACTTCACTGGGGACCACCTTCTTATAGTAAATACCATGTTTTCTTACTTTCAGTGTTTTAGAATTATATAACTGAAAGGGGTAGGAAAAGGGCCTTGTTAGTACATACATCCCTTACCCCATTAGAATTTATTTAAGACATCTTTGGAGAAATTATTTTGTCACATCTCATTATTTTTGTCACATCTAAATTGTATTAGACTTTTTAATATTACTTACAGTATAGGAGTCATCACATTAATTGAGGATGTTTTATGTTGATAAATATGTAGATAACATATATCAGGTGCAAGTATGAATGTGCATAATTTACTGTTTCTTTAAGTCTAGTTCTTTTGTTTCTCAAGGTTTGTGTTTGGGATGCAGAACTACGGGAACTTCGAGCTGAATGTTTTATAAAAGAAGGGGAACCTAGGAAAGCGATAAGTGACTTAAAAGCTGCATCAAAATTGAAGAATGATAATACTGAGGCATTTTATAAAATCAGCACACTGTACTATGAGCTAGGAGACCATGAACTGTCTCTCAGGTCAGTTCTAGTCACACACACATCTCCTCATCTTTTTATTGTTTGCAGTAAGAGAATACTCCCATTTTCTTTTTAAATTTAACTTTAAATTAATAAAGTTATGGTTAAGGCTTTTTTATATATCTATAATTTTGTGTTATCTCTAAGTTATTCTGCTTCCACATTAGTTCTTCTCATGAAGTTCTTTTCATACTTCATGAAATAATAAATAAGAGGGTATTACATTTGCAGAAGCAAAATAGTATTTGTGATATATATCTCCACTTAAGTCATTTGAACTTGAATTAATAAATGTGTGTGCATAATACAATGTCGTATATAACAGTGTATGATAAATTATTGTCAGTATATTTTAATTGTTACAGACAAAAATACCTTTTGTTGTGATTTCTATATTTAGTATGAAAAACCATTTATTGATTATTTTGACTTGGAGTATTTTCCTTTTTTTTAATACATGAACAGTGAAGTTCGTGAATGTCTTAAACTTGACCAGGATCATAAAAGATGTTTTGCACACTATAAGCAAGTCAAGAAACTTAATAAGCTGATTAACTCAGCTGAAGAGCTCATCAAAGAAGGCAGGTAAGACTATGCTCGTGTAGAGGATCTCACCTTCCCTCATATGTCTGGTTGTGGCCACAAAAGAACAACTGAACTGCTTGCTCTTACTCCTTGCCGTTGAGAGTGGAGTATCTTAGATGGCATTGGGCCTTAGCAAAACTACCACAACTGTACACTTTTTGAATAAGGCAGAATATAAATAATGGTAACTGCGTAGTATTCTTTTTTCTATTTGTTTATTTACAATTTGTTTGTTTGTTTATTTTCGGCTGTGTTGGGTCTTCGTTGATGCGTGTGGGTTTTCTCTAGTTGCAGCCAGCGGGGTTGTTGCGGTGCGCGGGCTTCTCATTGCGGTGGCTTCTCTTGTTGCAGAGCACGGGCTCTAGGTGCGTGGCCTCAGTAGTTGTGGCACGCAGGCTTAGTTGCTCCGCGGCATGTGGGATCTTCCAGAACCAGGGCTCGAACCCGTGTCCCCTGCACTGGCAGGTGTATTCTTAACCACTGTGCCACCAGGGAAGTCCCTGCGTAGTATTCTTACCAGCAGATTTATTTTATATTTCACCAACTATTTACTGAATTTCTCTTGTATCAGGCACTGACTATGTACTGGGGGTACAGAAATGAATATGAATAGTAGTGTTTGGTTTTAAGACGCTGGTAGTTTAGTGTGGGATACAGGCACATAAATTGATTATTAAAAGGTAATATATATCTAGAGTGATAGTGATGTATACAGAGTATGCAGACATTTCTTCTCAGTACAGGATTCTGGGTTAACAGTTCTTTTGTTACAGCAGCTGAAAAATATTGTGCCATTTCTTTCTGGCTTACATGGTTCCTGATGAGAAATCCATTGTGATTCTAATTGTTTTTTTCCCTAAAGATAAGGAGTTATTTTCCTCTGACTGCTTTTCAGATTATTTCCTTGTCTTTAGTTTTCAGAAGTTTAATTATGATATATCGCAGCATGGATTTCTTTGTGTTTATCCTGTTTGGCGTATCCTTAGCTTCTAGAATATGTAGGTTTATGTCTCTTGTCAAATTTTGGGAAGTTTCCAGCCATTATTTCTGGGAATACTTTTTCAGCCATGCCCTCTCTCTGTTTTCCTTCTTAGACTCTGATTAACATAAATGTTAGAGTTTTTGTTTTAGCCCTACAGTCCCCGAGGCTCTGTTTATTTTTCTTTTTCAGTTAATTTTCTCTGTTGTTCAGATGTGGTAATTTCTATGGTTCCAATTCACTTATTCTTTTGTCTGTCCCCTCCATTCTGCTCTTGAGCACATGTGGTGAGCAACTTATTTCAGTTTTTATACTTTTCAGTTATAAAAATTCTATTTGGAATGTTTATATCTTCTATTTCTTCGCTGAGACTTTCCATTTCTTTGCTGAGGCGTTCTGTTTTTTCATTTGCTTTAAGCATGTTTGTTAATTGCTGCTTTTTTCATGGTTGCTTTAACATCTCTGTCCTCTTGGTGTTGGTTTGAGATCTTCCTGTTTCTTGGTATGATGATTAGTTTTTTTGTTTGTTTGTTTGTTTGTTTTGCGGTACACGGACCTCTCTCACTGTTGTGGCCTCTCCCGTTGCGGAGCACAGGCTCCGGACGCGCAGGCTCAGTGGCCATGGCTTACGGGCCCAGCCGCTCTGCAGCATGTGGGATCTTCCCGGACCGGGGCACGAACCCGTGTCCCCTGCATCGACAGGCGGACCCCCAACCACTGCGCCACCAGGGAAGCCCTGATGATTAGTTTTTAATTGAAACCTGGATATGTTCATTTTATAAGATACTGTTTTTTATTTAAATCTTCTTTTTGGGGTAGCTTTTCCTGACATTGTTCCAGCAAAGTGAGCATGAGGGGCTGGGGGGTAGGCACCACCTCGTTAACTGCCACATTGAGGTAGAAGTTTCCCACTTGGCCTTCATTGCTATTCGAGGTGTGGGATTCTCACTACTGCTTGGTGTGGGTAAGAGTTTTGGGGACTCAGTTCTGGCCATGGATGAAAGTTCTGGCTCCCAACGTGGCATTCTCTGACACCACCTTGGTTGGGTGTGGACACACCTCATGACAGGCTCACCAGGGAAGAAGTCTAGGCTCTCCAGTTGACCTGCTGATATTGGTGGGGGTGGGACCATAATTTTCTTATCTCCCCCTTTCTAAGTCTTTTCATATTAAAAAAAAAGTACATATAATGTCCAGGGTCTTTACACAGGTATCTGGCTAGAGGAATTGGGGAAGGTTGATGTACTCCACCTTTCCAGAAGCTACCTTTTTTTTTTTTTTTTTAAAGTGAAGTGCAGTATTTTCTAATGGATCTTTTAATTTCTAATTGTAGTTTCACACGTAGTTTTAAGAAATAGAGTGAGGTCTCACATACTCTGTATAGTTTCCTACAGTTGTACCGTCTTGGAAATCTATAGAACAGTATCCCAACTAGGATTTTGACATTGATGTCTAGCTTTTGCTTTAAGTTTTGCATTTAAACCTATATTTTAATACAGTGGCATTTAAATTTGAAGATTGCAGCACTTTGGGAATAATGTGCCACAATGGCATGTAAATATAGCTTGCATTGGGTGGGCCAAAAAGTGCCTTCCATTTTTTAACTAAAAATAAAAGACACATTTTTCATTTTCACCAAGAACAACGTATTCACCCTTTTGTTCCACTACCTTCTGCCATTTTTCAGGCAACGTCATAATTCCATCTACCAAAAACTTTTTATGTTTTTGAGCAAAGAACTGTTCCAGGTGCCTATTACAGTCTTCTAGGGAATTAAAATTTTTTCTGTTAACAGAATTTTGTAAAGACTGGAGTAAATGAAAATCTGAAGGTGCAATGTCTGGTGAATATGGCGGATGAATCAGGACTTCCCAGCCAAGCTGTAACAGTTTTTGCCCAGTCATCAAAGAAACATATGCGGTCTTGTGTTATCCTGATGGAAGATTATGCGTTTTCTGTTGATTAATTCTGGATGCTTTTCGTCGAGTGCTGCTTTCGGTTGGTCTAATTGGGAGCAGTACTTGTTGGAATTAATCGTTTGGTTTTCCAGAAGGAGCTCATAATAGAGGACTCCCTTCCAATCTCACCGTATACACAACATCATCTTCTTTGGATGAAGACCGGCCTTTGGTGTAGTTGGTGGTGGTGCATTTCGCTTGCCCCACGATCTCTTCCATTCCACATTACTGTACAGCATCCACTTTTCATCGCCCGTCACAATTTGTTTTAAAAACGGAACGTTTTCATTACGTTTCAGTTGAGAATTGCATGTGGAAATATGGTCAAGAAGGTTTTTTTTCGCTTAACTTATGTGAAACCGAAACATCAAAGTGATTCAAATGACCAAGCTGGCGCAAACCATTTTCAACATTTGATTTGGATATTTTGAGTATGTTGGCTATCTCCCGCGTGGTATAATGTTGATTGTTCTCAGTTATTGTTTCTATTTGATTGCTATCAACTTCAACTGGTCTACCCGACCGTGGAGCATCATCCACTGAGAAATCTCCAGCATGAAACTTCGCAAACCACTTTTGACATGTTCAGTCGGTCACAGCACCTTCTCCATACACTGCACTGATCTTTTTGTTCATTTCAGTTGCGTTTTTACCTTTCTTGAAATAATAAAGCATAATATGCTGAAAATGTTGCTTTTTTCTTCCATCTTCAACATTAAAATGGCTACACAAAAATTCACCAATTTTGATCTTTTTTTAAATGCACACTGATGACAGCTGTCACATACAGTCTAACGTAATTTTTTCGAATGAAGTTAAAGACAACTAAGTGCTACTAGAGCCATCTTATGGAAAAAAATGAACGAACCTTTTGGCAACCCAACAGTTTGCCATTAATGAGGAGAGTGACAATGCATAACATGACTAGTACTTTTCACCGGTTTAAAAAAATGCTGAAATAGCTTTTATTGTCCTTAGAAAGCTAGTAATGTTGGGAATTTAAGCAGGTTTCTTCTCCGTGGAGCAACTAAGCCCGTGTGCCACAACTACTGAGCCCGCGTGCCACAACTACTGAAGCCCGTGCGCCTAGAGCCTGTGCTCCTCAACAAGAGAAGCCACTGCAATGAGAAGCCCGCGCACTGCAACGAAGAACAGACCCCGCTCGCCACAACTAGAGAAAAGCCTGCGTGCAGCAATGAAGACCCAATGCAGCCAAAAATAAATAAAATTAAAAAAAAAAAGGTTACCTACTGTATGATTACATTTAGATAGCATTCATGAAATAAAATTATAGAGATGGTAAACAGATGAGAAATTGCTGAGGGTTAGGGAGCAGGATGATGTGTAACTATAAAGGGATGGTATGAAGGAACCTTACAGAGGTGGAGTAGTGCTGTATCTTCATTGTGGTGAAGGTTACATGAATCTACACGTGATAAAACTATATAAAACTACGTATACTCACACACACACATACATATACACACAACTAAGTGAGTAGAAAACTGTTGAAATCTCCAAAAAATAAATAAATAAATAAAAAACAGGTTTCTTCTGCAAGGAATTACAATGTGCTTAGATTTGAATATTGATATTTGTTATATAAAATAACATGTAATGGACGCTGTTATTTCATCACAGTGTGTAGTAACTAAGAAAGAAAACCTGATCTCTGTTTTGCTGAAAGTGCCTTGTATAGTCAGACTTCAACAAAGTGTTTTCCTCTGTTTCAAAATTATGAGCACTTTTCTGTAGAGAATTCATCATTTGATTTGATGGGTACTCACAGGTATGCTTTGATTTATCCATATACATTTTCTGTGGTCATGTGTTTTACCTCCCAACTCTTAATTGCAGAGAGAACCTTCCTTGCTACTGTAGATTAATAAGGTAGAAGCAGTATTTGAAGGGGTGTGCTCATTCAGGTCAACTGATTAAGTAACATATAGTGAAGAGTAGAGGGTCGTTTCTTTAGCTCTGGAAATAGAATTTCTTTTTTTTTTTTTTTTTTTTTTTTGCGGTACGCGGGCCTCTCACTGTTGTGGCCTCTCCTGTTGCGGAGCACAGGCTCTGGACGCACAGGCTCAGCGGCCATGGCTCACGGGCCCAGCCGCTCCGTGGCATGTGGGATCTTCCCAGACCAGGGCACGAACCCGTGTCCCCTGCATCGGCAGGTGGACTCTCAACCACTGCGCCACCAGGGAAGCCCTAGAATTTCATTTTTTACTCATCATGATTTGCTCATTTAACAGATACACAGATGCGACCAGCAAATATGAATCTGTCATGAAAACAGAGCCAAGTGTTTCTGAGTATACAATTCGTTCAAAAGAAAGGATTTGCCACTGCTTTTCGAAGGTAACTGTTGACTCACTCCCAGAATTGTAAAAACTTGACATGTGGAAAACAACCATAAATTCCTTTCTCACACTTACTTTTAGGATGAGAAGCCTGTTGAAGCTATTCGAGTGTGTTCAGAAGTTTTACAGATGGAACCTGACAATGTGAACGCTCTGAAAGACCGAGCAGAGGCCTATTTAATAGAAGAGATGTACGATGAAGGTAAATCTTTAAGGAAGTTGATTTGCGATACCTAAAAGTTGTTATATGTGCCGTTAGCACCTGTTTAACATCCTTTTGTTTAGAACAAGTTTACCAGAGTACCTGGAAATGTTGGCAATTTTAGAAAAATGGCAGAGAACCTGAAAATTATTCTTTCTTGGTAGAACATGAAAACTATACCATATAAGGAAAGAGTTCTGCTGTTGACGCCAGTACAGTGGAATATAAAAATAAAAAAATTAACTTTCTTTGTTGGAGACAAGTTAGAAAAGATAAATAACAAGGTAGAAAATTTAAATTATAGATCTCATATCATGCAGAGGTGATCACTGCTTGTTTTGGATTTACACCTTTCAGACTTTTATCTATGCATATGTATGAGTGTGTATTTTATGCATACATATTATATTCTATGCATGTATGCAGTATATATATTCTACCTACAGCAGACATACATGTGACATATATGGCTAAATATAAAATGATCCTCTGTGACCCCTAAGCTGTTTAGAAAATGTTAGGATACCTGCTTACCCAACTTTGTTCAGGTTGAAGTAGCAGAGAGAGAGATTCCTGCTAGATGTTGTAAGGACCTTGCGTAAAGGCAGTGCCCTATTGTTGGAAGATAACTAAGGGAAATACAGTAATTGTATAGAATCCTTTCATATATATATATATTTTTTTCTTTCTCCTTTCATGTATTTTGTGATCTTTTTCATGTGACATTATGCTATAAACATTTAAATGAGATGATTTTGAAAAGTGAGCCTTAGAGCCCTTAATGAAAAGTTTTTGTTTCAAATCAAGTAAAGCATTTTCTTTTCTTTTCTTTATTTATTTTTAGCATCTTTATTGGAGTATAATTGGTTTACAATGGTGTGTTAGTTTCTGCTTTATGACAAAGTGAATCGGCTATACATATATCCCCATATCTCCTCCCTCTTGCATCTCCCTCCCACCCTCCCTATCCCACCCCTCGAGGTGGTCACAAAGCACCAAGCTGATCTCAATGTGCTATGCAGCTGCTTCCCACTAGCTATCTATTTTACATTTGGTAGTGTATATATGTCCCTGCCACTCTCTCACTTTGTCCCAGCTTACCCTTCCCCCTCCCCGTGTCCTCAGGTCCATTCTCTATGTCTGTGTCTTTATTCCTGTCCTGCCCCTAGGTTCTTCAGAACCATTTTGGATTTTTTTAAAAATTTCCATATATATGTATTAGCATACGGTATTTGTTTTTCTCTTTCTGACTTAACTTCACTCTGTATGACAGTCTCTAGGTCCATCCACCTCACTACAAATAACTCAGTTTCATTTCTTTCTATGGCTGAGTAATATTCCATTGTATATATGTGCCACATCTTCTTTATCCATTCATCTGTTGATGGACACTTAGGTTACTTCCAAGTCCTGGCTATTGTAAACAGTGCTGCAATGAACATTGTGGTACATGACTCTTTTTGAATTATGGTTTACTCAGGGTATATGCCCAGTAGTAGGATTGCTGGGTTGCATGGTAGTTCTATTTTTAGTTTTTTTAAGGAACCTCCATACTGTTCTCCATAGTGGCTGTATCAGTTTACATTCCCACCAACAGTGTAAGAGGATTCCCTTTTCTCCACACCCTCTCCAACATGTATTGTTTGTGGATTTTTTGATGGCCATTCTGATTGGTGTGAGGTGATACCTCACTGTAGTTTTGATTTTCATTTCTCTAATGATTAGTGATGTTGAGCATCCTTTCATGTGTTTGTTGGCAATCTGTATATCTTCTTTGGAGAAATGTCTATTTAGGTCTTCTGCCCATTTTTGGATTGGGTTGATTGTTTTTTTTGATATTTAGCTGCATGAGCTGCTTGTAAATTTTGGAGATAATCCTCTGTCAGTTGCTTCATTTGCAAATATTTTCTCCCATTCTGAGGGTTGCCTTGCATCTCGTTTATGGTTTCCTTTGCTGTGCAAAAACTTTTAAGTTTCATTAGGTTCCATTTGTCTATTTTTGTTTTTTTTCCATTTTTCTAGGAGGTGGGTCAAAAAGGATCTTGCTGTGATTTATGTCATAGAGTGTTCTGCCTATGTTTTCCTCTAAGAGTTTTATAGTGTCTGGCCTTACATTAAGGTCTTTAATGCATTTTGAGTTTATTTTCATGTATGGTGTGAGGGAGTGTTCTAATTTCATTCTTTTACATGTAGCTGTCCAGTTTGCCCAGCACCACTTACTGAAGAGGCTACCTTTTCTCCATTGCATATTCTTGCGTCATTTATCAAAGATAAGGTGACCGTATGTGCATGGGTTTATCTCTGGGCTTTCTATCCTGTTCCATTGATCTATATTTCTGTTTTTGTGCTAGTACCATACTGTCTTGATTACTGTAGCTTTGTAGTATAGTCTGCAGTCCGGGAGCCTGATTCCTCCAGCTCCGTTTTTTCTTTCTCAAGATTGCTTTGGCTATTTGGGGTCTTTTGTATTTCCATACAAATTGTGAGATTTTCTGTTCTAGTTCTGTGAAAAATGCCATTGTTAGTTTGATAGGGATTGCATTGAGTCTGTAGATTACTTTGGGTAGTATATTCATTTTCAGAATGTTGATTCTTCCAGTCCAAGAACATGGTATATCTCTCCATCTGTTTGTATCCTCTTTAATTTCTTTCACCAGTGTCTTATAATTTTCTGCATACAGGTCTTTTGTCTCCTTAGGTAGCTGTATTCCTAGGTATTTTAATCTTTTTGTTGCAGTAGTAAATGGGAGTGTTCCCTTAATTTCTCTTTCAGATTTTTCATCATTAGTGTATAGGAATGCAAGAGATTTCTGAGCATTAATTTTGTATCCTGCTACTTTACCGAATTCATTGATTAGCTCCAGTAGTTTTCTGGTAGCATCTTTAGGATTCTCTATGTATAGTATCATGTCATCTGCAAACAGTGACAGCTTTACATCTTCTTTTCTGATTTGGATTCCTTTTATTTCTTTTTCTTCTCAGATTGCTGTGGCTAAAACTTCCAAAACAATGTTGAATAATAGTGGTGAGACTGGACAACCTTGTCTGGTTCCTGATCTTAGAGGAAATGGTTTCAGTTTTTCACCATTGAGAATGATGTTTGCTGTGGGTTTGTCATATATGGCCTTTATTATGTTGAGGTAAATTCCCTGTATGCCTACTTTCTGGAGGGGTTTTATCATAAATGGGTGTTGAATTTTGCCAAAAGCTTTTTCTGCATCTATTGAGATGATCATATGGTTTTTCTCCTTCAGTTTGTTAATATGGTGTATCACATTGATTGATTTGCATATATTGAAGAATCCTTGCACTCCTGGGATAAACCCCACTTGATCATGGAGTGTGAGCCTTTTCACGTGCTGCTGCATTCCGTTTGCTAGTATTTTGTTGAGGATTTCTGCATCTGTGTTCATGAGTGATATTGGCCTGTAGTTTTCTTTCTTTGTGACATCTTTGTCTGGTTTTGGTATCAGGGTGATGGTGGCCTCATAGAATGAGTTTGGGATTGTTCCTCCCTCAGCTATATTTTGGGAGAGTTTGAGAAGGATAGGTGTTAGCTCTTCTCTAAATGTTTGATAGAGTTCGCCTGTGAAGCCATCTGGTCCTGGGCTTTTGTTTGTTGGAAGATTTTTAATCACAGTTTCAGTTTCAGTGCTTGTGATATGTCTGTTTATATTTTCTATTTTTCCTGGTTCAGTCTCGGAAGGTTGTGCTTTTCTAAGAAATTCCATTTCTTCCAGGTTATCCATTTTATTGGCATATAGTTGCTTGTATTAAACTCTCATGATCCTTTGTATTTCTGCGGTGTCAGTTGTTACTTCTCTTTTTTTATTTCTAATTCTAGTGACTTGAGTCTTCTCCCTTTTTTTCTTGATGAATCTGGCTAATGGTTTATCAATTTTATTGATCTTCTCAATGAACCAGCTTTTACTTTTATTGATCTTTGCTATTGTTTCCTTCATTTCTTTGTCATTTATTTCTGATCTGATCTTTATGATTTCTTTCCTTCTGCTAACTTTGGCGGTTTTTTGTTCTTATTTCTCTAATTGCTTTAGGTGTAAGGTTAGGTTGTTTATTTGAGATGTTTCTTGTTTTCTTGAGGTAGGATTTTATTGCTATAAACTTTCCTCTTAGAACTGCTTTTGCTGCATTTTATGGGTTTTGGGTCATCATGCTTTCATTGTCATTTGTTTCTAGGTATATTTTGATTTCCCCTTTGATTTCTTCAGTGATCTCTTGGTTATTTAGTAGTGTATTGTTTAGCCTCCATGTATTTGTATTTTTTTTTAGAGATTTTTTCCTGTAATTGATATCTAGTCTCATAGCGTTGTGTACAGAGAAGATACTTGATACGATTTCAGTTTTCTTAAATTTACCAAGGCTTGATTTGTGACCCAAGATATGATCTGTCCTGGAGAATGTTCCATGAGCACTTGAGAAGAAAGTGTATTCTGTTGTTTTTGGATGGAATGTCCTATAAATATCAATTAAGTCCATCTTTTTTTAATGTATCATTTAAAGTTTGTGTTTCCTTATTTATTTTTATTTTGGATGATCTGTCCATTGGTGAAAATGGGATGTTAAATTCCCCTACTATTATTGTGTTACTGTTGATTTCCCCTTTTATGGCTGTTAGCATTTGCCTTATGTATTGAGGTGCTCTTATATTGGGTGCATAAATGCTTACAATTGTTATATCTTCTTCTTGAATTGATCCTTTCTTAAATTGATCCCAAAGTGTCCTTCTTTGTCTCTCATAATAGTCTTTATTTTAAAGTCTATTTTGTCTGATATGAGAATTGCTACTCCAGCTTTCTTTTGATTTCCATTTGCATGGAATATCCTTTTCCATCCCCTCGCTTTCAGTCTATATGTGTCCCTAGGTCTGACGTGGGTCTCTTGTAGACAGCATATATATGGGTCTTGTTTTTGTATCCATTCAGCCAGCCTGTGTCTTTTGGTTGGAGCATTTAATCCATGTACATTTAAGGTAGTTATCGATATGTATATTCCTATTACCATTTTCTCAATTGTTTTTGGTTTGTTATTGTAGGTCTCTTCCTTCTCTTGTGTTTCCTACCTAGAGAAGTTACTTTAGCATTTGTTGTAAAGCTGGTGTGGTGGTGCTGAATTCTCTTAGCTTTTGCTTGTCAATAAAGGTTTTAAGTTTTCTGTTGAATCTGAATGACATCCTTGCTGGGTAGAGTAATGTTGGTTGTAGGTTTTTCCATTTCATCACTTTTAATATGTCCTTCCACTCCTTTATGGCTTGCAGAGTTTCTGCTGAAAGATCAGCTGTTAACCATATGGGGATTCCCTTGTATGTTATTTGTTGCTTTTCCCTTGCTGCTTTTAATATGTTTTCTTTGTATTTAGTTTTTGATAGTTTGACTAATATGTGTCTTGGAGTGTTTCCCCTTGGATTTATCCTGTATGGGACTCTCTGCACTTCCTGGACTTGATTGACTATTTCCTTTCTCGTATTAGGGAAGTTTTCAACTATAATCTCTTCAGATATTTTCTCAGTCCCTTTCTTTTTCTCTTCTTCTTCTGGGACCCCTATAATTCAAACGTTGGTGCATTTATTGTTGTCCCAGAGATCTCTGAGACTCTCCTCAATTCTTTTCATTCTTGTTTCTTTATTCTGCTCTGCAGTAGTTATTTCCACTATTTTATCTTCCAGGTCAGTTTTCCGTTCTTCTGCCTCAGTTGTTCTGCTCTTGATTCCTTCTAGAGAATTTTAAATTTCATTTATTATGTTGTTCATCAGTGTTTGTTTGCTCTCTAGTTCTTCTAGGTCCTTGTTAAATGTTTTTTATATTTTCTCCTTTCTATTTCCAAGATTTTGGATCATCTTTACTGTCATTACTCTGAATTCTTTTTCAGGTAGACTGCCTATTTCTTGTTCATTTGTTAGGTCTGGTGGGTTTTTACTCTTCTTCTTTATCTGCTGTGTGTTCCTCTGTCTTCTCATTTTGCTTAACTTACTGTGTTTGGGGGTTTCCTTTTCACAGGCTGCAGGTTCGTAGTTCCTGGTTTTTTTTGGTGTCTGCCCCCAGTGGCTAAGGTTGGTTCAGTGGGTTTTGTAGGCTTCCTGGTGGAGGGGACTGGTTCTTGCGTTCTGGTGGATGAGCTGGATCTTGTCTTTCTCGTGGGCAGGACCACGTCCAGTGGTGTGTTTTGGGGTGTCTGTGAACTTATTATGATTTTAGGCAGCCTCTCTGCCAGTGGGTGGGGTTTTGTTTCTGTCTTGCTAGTTGTTTGGCATAGGGTATCCAGCACTGGAGCTTGCTGGTCGTTGAGTGGAGCTGGGTCTTAGCTGTGAGATGGAGATCTCTTGGAGAGCTTTTTCTGTTTGATATTACGTGGAGCTGGGAGGTCTCTCGTTGACCAGTGTCCTGAACTTGGCTCTCCCACCTCAGAGGCACAGGCCTGACACCTGGCCGGAGCATGAAGACCTGGCCGGAACACGAAGACCCTGTCAGCCACACGGATTGCTGGCAAGTTGGTACTAACTGTTGGCAGGTGGCCTCAGTTCCTCTTAGACCACTCCATAGGGCTGCTTGAGTGCATGCTGCTATCACAGCATGGTAGCCAGATTTTGCTTGAAGGGAGACGGGTAAGGGGTGACCCAGAGCCGAGTGCGTGTATTGGTGGCAGTGCCAGAGCAGGGGTTAGAGAGCAAGTAAAGCATTTTAAATCAAAACCAGTAAGAGTATTTTTCTGGTGAAACTTGGTTTGTGATACTCTTTTTTTCCCTCCAATTAATTGCTGCATATTTATTTAATGAAGTGTGCAGCTATTTTATTTTATTTTATTTCATTTTTTTCACAATTTTTTTTTGTGTGTGTGTGGTACGTGGGCCTCTCACTGTTGTGGCCTCTCCCATTGCGGAGCACAGGCTCCAGACATGCAGCCTCAGCAGCCATGGCTCACGGGCCCAGCCGCTCCACGGCATGTGGGATCTTCCCGGACCAGGGCACGAACCCGCGTCCCCTGCATCAGCAGGCGGACTCTCAACCACTGCGCCACCAGGGAAACCCACATTTAATATTTTATTAATTTCTATGAGAAGAGGTACAACATTGGCAATGTTTGTATTTTTTCTCACACACACACACACTGTATTTTATTTTTACAAGAGGTAAACTGACACCAAGCATTGTAAACGGATGACCACAACAAAAGAAACAATGATTGCAGTTACCAAACACGAAACACACTCATACTGTGTCATAATATTGACATTCAGTCCAGTAGTCCTCCACTGTAACAGCTCTTTTACTTTGCAGTGAAAATTGAGTTGTATATTTTTTGCCTCTGAGTCCTTGTGGGATTTTTTTTTTTATTCAAACAGAAAGTCACAAAAATTATAATCATCCTTATCAGTTCACTCAGGTCCATGTAATTAATTTTTTTTCATCTTGACCTTTTGTTAGCACTTTTATGAATTCATCAGTTTTCCATTAGAGTTCTGAAAATGCTTATTCATTCAGTTCAGCAGTATAGTCAGTTACCAGAAACCTGTACTTGTCAGTCTTTTCCATGAATTCCTTGAAGATGAAACCCTTTTATAGGAACATTTTTGCAAAAGCATCAGAGTACACCCAGAACTCTGTAAATGACAAAAGACTTAAAAATGACCACGGTTAAAGATTTGATGAAAGTTCATAATAATGCAATTGACAAGGAAATTTAGTTATTTCTGAGATATACATTTTAAAGTAATAACTAGAATTATGACTTACAGCATTATACCAGAACATGTAAGATTTTTAGAAATTTCATGTAATGTCTGAAACATTTATATTAACATATTTCTATACAAATACCCCAAAGAAAGTTTAGTATTAGTTGTGTTTTTTTTTTTTTTGGCGGTACGTGGGCCTTTCACTGTTGTGGCCTCTCCCTTTGTGGAGCACAGGCTCCAGATGTGCAGGCTCAGCGGCCATGGCTCATGGGCCCAGCCGCTCTGTGGCATGTGGGATCTTCCCGGACCGGGGCACGAACCCGTGTCCCCTGCATCGGCAGGCGGACTCTCAACCATTGTGCCACCAGGGAAGCCCTGTGTTTTTTTGTTTGTTTTTTTTTATACTGCAGGTTCTTATTAGTCATCAATTTTATACACATCAGTGTATATATGTCAATCCCAGTCGCCCAGTTCAGCACACCAGCATCCCCACCCCACCATGGTTTTCCCCCCTTGGTGTCCATACGTTTGTTCTCTACATCTGTGTCTCAACTTCTGTGCAGCTATTTTAAATGTAGTAAGAATGCATTGCAGCAATGATAAAACCTATACTAAGAAATGGATAACTACACTTATAATTGAGAAAGGTTTGTGGTACTCATTTTTAAGGCAAACTGATCATTTACTTTTTTCCTGCTTTCTTTAATTTAAAAAGAATCTTGCTTCTAAATGGTTTCCTGGGAGTGTTGACAACTCTGGTTACACTGTGGGACATTTGTATACTATAGTCTTTGAGGTCTGATTGAGGCTTGAGGCTTGAAATGTATGCGATCAAAATGATGAGTTTTAAGAGTCATAAGAATGCATCAGTAAGGCATGTGGTCTACATAGATCCCTTTCGCATACTTGCTCTTTTCACTTCTGAGCTCCTAGATGGCTATATTCTAGGATTTTGCATTCCAGTTAGTTATTGGAATGCTTCATCATAGTGTACTTTTCTTATCTGTATGTGAACCCTCAGCTCTAACTGTGAAATCAGCGACGCTGTAGAAGAATTTAAGCTTAGCTGTTAAGAGAAAAGGGTTAAGGGACTTCCCTGTTGGCACAGTGGTTAAGAATCCGCTTGCCAATGCAGGAGACAGGGGTTTGAGCCCTGGTCTGGGAAGATCCCACATGCCACAGAGCAGCTAAGCCCGTGCGCCAACTACTGAGCCTGCGCTCTAGAGCCCACGAGCCACAACTACTGAGCCTGCGTGCCACAACTACTGAAGCCCGTGTGCCTAGAGCCTGTGTTCCGCAAGAGAAGCCACCGCAATGAGAAGCCTGCACACTGCAGCGAAGAGTAGCCCCTGCTTGCCGCAACTAGAGAAAGCCCGTGCGCAGCAACGAAGACCCAATGCAGCCAAAAATAAATAAATAAATAAATTAAAAAATAAAACTTGTAGGCTGCTAAATATAAGTTGAAAGATGCCTTTGTTTCTTGAATATTAAAACAACTTTAGTTTTTAGAGAAAGTTGACAGCTTAATTCTTGAAGAAAAATATGCTTAATACTAATTTAATAGAATAGGTCTATCTTTGAAGTCTATTTTAGCGTTTAAAATTTTTAAAAACATAGGAGTTTATTCTTTGTCTTTTTGGGGGAGTTTATATTGTGCATTGCAGGATCTTTCTGAATTATGGTTTTAGAAGAATAAAATGGTTGTTTAGTCGCAACTGTGAAAATCAAGCAACCTCATGGAGAGAGAGACATTGGGTTGCTAGGTCTTTTATTTTGGGTTGGGGGCTGGGTAGGGTGTAAGTTTGTATAGTTGAAACTGAAAGGCGTTACTTGACTTGTTTGGATTTGAATCAGAGGTTTAGTAAATGATGTAACCGAGTAGTAACCTTACTTAAAGGTAAAATAATATGTTGAAATCCTGAGTTAATATATGAAGCCTTTCTGTATTATGTTTGCTGGTTTTACTCTTTTTTCAATCAGCAGTTTAAAATGATGGTAGGTATATAATGAATGAAGAAAAAATAGGTTTAGATTAGTGAATAATGGAACATGGAGATTTATTAATTTGGGGCTTATGATAGAATGATCAGGAAAGATATTAGGGGATTCTACTTACTAGAACATGACTGTACAAATACCTCTTCAACCTACCTTTCAGTTCTTCTGGATGTATACCCAGAAGTGAAATTGCTGGATCATAAAGTAATTTTAATTTTTTGAAGAACCACCACATTGCTTTATCCGTAGTGGTTGTACTATTTTGCATTCCCATCAGCAGTGTTGCAAGGGTTCCAATTTCTCTCTGTTCTCCTCAACACATTTTTTGTTTTTTTTTTTTAATTGTAGGCATTCTAATGGATGTGAAGTGATATCTAGTGGTTTTGATTTGCATTTCCCTAATGATTAGTGATGTTGAACATCTTTTCATATGTTTGTTGGCCATCTGTATATCTTTGGAGTGTGCCGTTTATTTTTGCCATGTGATTTCAATCAAGTAACTTAGCCTGTTATGTTTTACTTTCCTTATCTGTAAGATAGGAATGAGAATAGTACCTATTACATAGGACTGTTGTGACAGTTAAAGAAGATGACGCTCAGAAAGTGATGCTTATTAGTACAGTGCTCCTAGTACATGGTTTCCATTGTACTCATTTTTAGATAGTTGTTTGGAACTTGCATTGACTTTTCTATACACATGGTACTTACTGGGGTAGCTAGCTTCTAGGTCTGACCTATGACTGCTGTGTTAACTCCATTTGACATGGCTGTTATTTTAGTATTACTAATAGTATCCAGAATTCTGAGAATAGGAACCAGCTAGCATTTTTTTTCTGGATGAAGGGCCAGCCTAGGCCAAATTGTGAAATAGACGTATTTTATCTTTGACATCCTGTGATGTTCTGTAACCAGATTCTTGTGCCTTCTTGCTTATTCTAGGACTCTGCCTAATGATGCTAAGTCCTCTCTAGTCCACAAAAGTATTCTGTGTTCAAAGTTCATACCACCTCCTCGCGTCAGCATTCTTATGCCCCCAAAACAGCTGTATTTTAGGAAAAGTGGCCAAATTTAAGATATTTGTATAGAACACTGGTAGATTTCTATTCCTTGTGATATAAGAATTTTTCACCCTAAAGAATATCAGATTAATGGAATTTCAGGCAAGTGTCTATGACAGCACACACATTGTGCAGCATGGCAGTCAGGTATGGGGCTATGGGGCTCATCCCCAGGCAGGAAGGAGACCATGTTTTTCTGAGTGGATCAGATTTCTCATGGCTGCTTCTTTTTTCAAGTTTGTCGGCCAGGGGTCCTTGGCTCCTGATTTAGGGAGGAGAAGTAGAAGAGGTTGGTCTTTATTGGAAAATGCTGGCTCTATTTAGGATCATACCTAAAGTTTGGGGGCTGCTTATATATTGATATTTTTACACACCAGTCATAACCATGCACAAGTGTAATCAGAATCTTGAAAGCAGTTATTTCTGAAACTCGAATTTTGCCTTAGGTGCATCCTAGTTTAGCTTCACCTAAGGAGTTGGAAGCAGGTAGTTAGAACAGAAAAATGGCTACTCTTTTGCAAAGACAACTAGGGTAAGATACTGTATGTGGGTTGCTTAATTCCTTTGGCTGTAAATTTCATGACTGTACGTCCTGCCTCTGTTTTTATTCACAGCCAGTCTGTTTAGCCACAGCTGCAGCCTCTTTTCTTTTGAAAAGTGCATGGTTACAGGGAAGATTGCAGAGGTACCTGCTCTGTGGGGATTTGCACATCTACCAGTTAGCTTAGATTCAACACACTTGCCTAGCATGCCAGTCGGAAAACATTGCACCCCCTATAGTGCCAACCCTATCACTTCCTGTAGGAAATACCAAGGAATCCATGAATTTAATATGTAGATAGGGAAATAGAAAACATTCACAGGAGTGAAGCAGTATTATTCAGCAGAAAAAGATAATGTTACAAGGCTGATTTCTGAATGGTCAAGAGCTTAAAGTATTGGAAATAAAAAAAAATATTCAGGAAATATTAGGGAAGGACACTGCCGGTGTGGGAGAAGATGTAGTCAGAATGGAAGCCCAGAAGGCAGGGGAATTGAAAGGGTGTTTTGCCTTTCCCAAAGGTGACAGCATTTGACTAGGACAGCGGGTAGCTTTAGCGAGGAGGAAGTAGGCCATGGGTATGTTTCTGTTTTGGCTTTTTATTTGCCGGTTAACAAGAAAGTGATTACCTGTGACAAACAGGTGTGACCTCAAACAGTGAAGTGGCTTCTTTAAAAGTGAAAAAAACCCCAAGAATCTCTTACCATCTTAAATTGAAACAGACTATGTACATGGTCTATATTTGTGTCTGTGTACTCCAGTGCTTTGAGTACAGTTGGTGATATTTCTTAACTGTTGATAGAGAAATTATTGCACAAGAGTTAAAATTTTATAATCTGACAGGAACTGGAATTCTCTTTTGGTATGTTACTGTTAGCACTATTATCTCTTTTCCACTATAAAAATTTCAACAAAACACATGTATAAAGCACAGTAATGTATCAGGTTCAGTTAGGGTGCAGGCCACCTTACACCCCTGTGTACAGAATTAAAAATAGTTCGTCTCTTCACTGTTTAAGTATAATGGTTAGGCTTGCCCTCAGAGTCCAGTGCTAGAATGTGGTCTTTTGTAGGAGGTAGTTCCATCGATGAAAGTTTGACTTAAAATTGTTCAGCCCTTTGTAATGTCAGAAATATCTCACGGTTCTCTCATACTTCTGTGCTAATAGTGAATCTTATTGTAAGGTTACTTGGATAAAACTTCCCCTTTGTAGTCTAAGGATGAATATGTGTAAAACACAGTGGTAGAAGAGTTATTTTCATCGTCTATGTTATGACAGTCTCACAGCAGGTAAGCATTACCCCAAACATTTTATTACGAGAAATTTCAAAGATAGCAGTTGAAAGAATTTTACGGTGAACAATCATGTCCTCCCTGTCTAGATTCTAAAATTAACATTTTACTATGTTTTATCACATTTATCTGTCTCTGTCCTTCCATGTATCCATCAGTTTATCTTTTTTAGATGCATTTCAAAAAAAAGTTGTAGATTTTGGTTTACTTTTTCCCAGATACTTCACCTTGCCTATTATTAACTAGGAGGTAATCGTATTGGGTTGGCCAAAAAGTCCTTTTGGGTTTTTCTGTAACATCTTACGGAGAAACCCAAATGAACTTTTTGGCCAGCCCAATAGATAAAATGAAAGGTATAGATCTTAGGGATACCAGTCCTGAGTTCTGATATCCATGCAGCCTGTTAAAGAGAAAAATTGCTCATGACCCTTGTTAAAGACCTTAAGGAGGACTTTATTCGGGGGGGGCGGCTGTCACGGTAGGTGTAGGGGGCACTGCCCTGGGCTCTGGCAGTGAGAGAGTGAGAGAGAGAAAGTTTGGGCTCAAGTCTGACAAGTGGGATTTCTAACCAAGGAGCCGAGTTGGCGCGTGGTCCCTGGATGCGAAATTACAAAGAGGAAGCGTTAGGAAGAGAGGAGGTTCTTGCTAGAGGGACTCAGCTGAGTTCTTGCTGAAGGCAGGCCAGAGTAGGGGAGGGGGAATTCGATGAGATATCAAACTCAAATTTGGTCAGATACCAAGGGTGGGGAATCTTAGCAGGATTCTTGCTCAACCTGGATTCTGCAAGGACAGAGAGGGAAGCCCAAGACTGGGCCTTAGTCAGAAAGAAGATTTACTCCGAGGAGCCAGTCTGAAGTTTTGGTATAAGAGAGTCTTTGTCAAAGCCAAACTCCTGTCAAGATGCAGAACTGGACATCATCCTCTTGTCCCTTACCAGGCGGTCCCGATCCTACCCCTACAGGCAGCCGTTATGCAGATTCTCTCTGTCATAGATTAGTTTTACCAACGCTAGATCTTCATATCAACAGAACCATATAGTATGTCCTCTTTTGTATAAGGCTTCTTTCATTCGGCATGTTTTTGAGATTTATTCATGTTGTTATAGTCATTGGCAGTTCATTCCTTTTCATTGCTGAAGAGCAGAAGTTGGCAAACTTTTTCTGTAAAGGTCCAGAGAGTAAAAATTACAGGCTCTGTGAGCCGTGTAGTCTCTGTTGCTCCTGCTCAGCTCTGCCACTGCAGTGCAAGAGCAGCCATAGACAAAACACAAACACGTAGACGAGACTGTACTCCAATGAAGATTTATTTTAAAGACAGGTAGTGGGCTGGAAGGCTGTGACTTTCTCTTTCTACTGTAAAAGAGGGGAAAGCATTCAATATTTCATCATTAATCCTATCCCTGAAGAATATTCCAATTTATGGGTATACCATACTTTATCCATTCTCATATTAATGGACACCTGGGCTGATTTTAGTTAGCATGAAAAAAGCTGCTGTGAACATTATTCTGCAAGGCTTTTTTTAGACGTGTTTTCACTTACCTTGTCTAAATATCTAGGAATGGAATTGCTGAGTCACAGGGTAAGGTGTATGCTTAGTTTTAAAAGAAACTGCTAGACCCTTTTCTAAAAAGTAATGTAAAATTTACACTTTCATCAGTAAAGTATGAGAGTTCCAGTTGCTACATCCTTGCAAACGTTTGGTGTTGTGAGTCTTTTTAATTTTATACGTTTTGGTATGTGTTAGTAGTATCTCATTGTGGCTTTAATACGTGTTTCTTTGATGACTAAGGTTGTTTAATACTTTTTCATGTGCTGCTTGTTTATTCAAATACCTTTCTTTGTGAAGTGTTCAAATATTTACCCACTTAAAATTTGTTGTTTCTTTTTGTTAGAGTTATAGAAGTGTTATGTATATATTTGTTTTTCTCCTTTATTCTGTTAATGTGAAAAATTACATTGATATTCTGAAGTTAAATCAACCTGGAATTATTGGGATAAACTTTTCTTGGACATGATGTATTATCCTTTTTTAGATATTGCTGGATTTGATTTGCTAGTATTTTAAGAGTGTGCATCTGTGTTCATTGCTCTGTAACTTCTTTTTTGTAATATCGTTGTCAGATTTTAGTGTTAAGGTTGTACTGAACTCAATTAGTTAGAAATTGTTCCGGCCTCCTGCATTGTCTGCAAGAATTGTATAAAATTGGTGTGATTTCTTCTTTAACGTTTGGGAGAATTCACCAGTGAAACCATCTTGGGTCCCAGAGTTTTCTTAGTAGGAAGGTTTTTGATGATTAATTCAGTGTCTTTCATCAATACAGGGCTATTCAGGACTTCCGTGGTGGTCCAGTGGTTAAGAGTCTGTGCTTCCACTGCAGGGGTTGTGGGTTTGATCCCTGGTTGGGGAAGCTCTGCATGCCATGCAGTGTGGCAAAAAAAAAAAAAAAAATTAGGGCTATTCATATTTTTTGTTTGTTTCATCTTGTTTTAGTTTTTGTAAGTTGTGTCCATCAATGAATTCATCCATTTTACCTACGTTGCTGATTTTGGTTCTATGAAGTTTATAATATTATTATTCTTTTAATGTCTGTAAGGTCTGAAATGATGATTCCTTCTTCATTTCTAATAGTGACAATTTTTTGTTGTTGTTTTTCCTCTTGATCAGTATAGTTAGAGTTTGGTCAAATTTGTTGGTCTTTCGAAGGAACCAACTTATGGAATTGTTCATGTTTTCCATGATTTTTCTTTATTATTTCATTGATTTCTTCTCTTTCTTTCTTTTGACTTCCTTTGGGTTCATTTTTTACTTTTCCAGCCTCTTAATTTTAAACTATCAATGATTTTAGGCCTCTTTTCTTTTTTAATATAAGTATTTAAAGCTGCACTTCTCACATTGTTTTATTTTCATTGTCATTTGATTTGAAATGTATTCTAACTTTCCTTCTGGCTACTTCTTTGATGCATGGATGATTTAGATGTTTTGTTTAATTTTAAAATATTTCACGGTTTCCTTAGTACCTTATTATTGATTTCTAATTTAATTCCATTGTGCACAGGGAGCATACTCTGTATGAGTTCTGTCCTTTTAAATTTATTTAGATTTGTTTCCTTTTGAATTTATGTAGACTTGTTTTGTAACCCAGCATAGGCTCTATCTTGCTGAATGTTCTATGTGCACTTGAAAATAATGTGTATTCTGCAGTTGCTGGGTGTAATGTTTCTGTTAGTTTTCTCATCAGTTACTGAGAGGGAACTTTACCTGGTGTGGAAATTGCAGACTTTCCTACCTTTCCCTTTAATATTGTCCTTTTTTTCCTTTATGTATTTTGAAGCTCTGCTGTTAGCAGCCTGCACATTTATGACTGTTAAATTCTCCTGATGATGCCCTCTCCCTGTCCTTCTATCAATTCCAGAAAGGAGTATTGCAATATTCTCAAAAAATTCTGAGGAAAAATGATTTTTAACCTGGACTTTCATATATAGAAAACTGTTAGGGTAGTTTTTTGTAATTATTTGGAAAGTTTCCTGTTTCAGTGTTATGGAATCTCCATGGAGAGCCCACTGCTTTATTGGGAGGTGGGGTTTTGGCAACTTTCTCTATGAAAATTGTTCTGTTTAGATTTTCTGTCTCTTTCGGACTGGGTTTGAGTTACTCTCTTGAGTTTTCAAATTTATTTGAAGAGAATTTAGCAAAGTAGTCTCAATTTAATTTCTTCTATCTCTTTGATTATTTTTCACTTACTGCTTTTTGTATTTGAGCTTGTTTCCTTTTCTTGACTAGGTTAGAGGTTTTTATTCATTTCTGCTAAGAAGTAAGCTTGACTTAACGATTTTGATCTTTTTTGGTTTCATTAATTTCTATTTTTGTCCTACAATTTTTTTTCTAACTTTGAATCTCATAATTAATTCATTTTTCATCTTTAATCTTTATTGAACCACTAAGGTTATGAATTGTCCTCTTAGCACTGCTTGAGCTATGTCCTGTAGGTTCTGAATGGTAGTGTTTTCAGTATTATTATTTTCTAGATATTTTGCAATTCTTATTTTTATATTTCTTCGTCATAAGAGTTGTTGGAGGGTTTAAAAATGGTGCACAGGGCTTCCCTGGTGGCGCAGTGGTTGAGAGTCCGCCTGCTGATGCAGGAGACGCGGGTTCGTGCCCCGGTCTGGGAGGATCCCACGTGCCGCGGAGTGGCTGGGCCCGTGAGCCGTGGCTGCTGGGCCTGCGCGTCCGGAGCCTGTGCTCTGCAGCGGGAGAGGCCGCGGGGGTGAGAGGCCCACGTACCGCTAAAAAAAAAAAAAAAAAAAAAAAAATGGTGCACAGAGCCTAGGTGGAAAAGCCCTATTTTCTGACTTACTATTAATTTCCAGTGTTAAAACATTTTGATCAAAGAATGTTTTTACTACTTCCATTTTTTGGAATTTATTACTGTCTTATTTTTGGCCTAAAATGGCTGACTTCATGAGTCAGGGACTTGAAAATAGATGTACTCTTTTGTTTCTGGGACAGAGTTTGGCATATCAATCAGATCCACCTTATATTGTGGTCTTCCTTTTCTTGCCTTTTTTTTGGGCCACTTGATCTGATATGAACAGAGGTTGAAGTCTTCCACTACTAGTGTCCTTACATCTCTGTAGTGTCTCTTATAATTTCTGCTTTATAAATGGTTGCTGCTTTTTTATTTGATGCACAGATATTCATAATATGTCTTCACTATATTTCTACACTCCCCCTTTTTTGCTCTGTTTAATGCTTTTTTTTTGGCCATGCTGAGTGGCTTATGTGATCTTAGTTCACCGAACAGGGATTGCATCCAGGACTACGGCAGTGAAAGTGCTGAGTCCTAACCACTGGACCGCCAGGGAATTCCCTCTGTTTAATGTTTTTAACCTAAATTCTAATTATCTGATGTTAAGATAGTGAACCAAATTTTATTTGCATTTGCCTGGTGAAACTTTGACCATACTTTTAGTTTCAACTTTTTGGAATCACTTCATTTCAGGTGTGTTTCTTGCATAGAGTTGGGTTTTGCTTTGTGATCCAGTATGAAATTCTTTTAAATAGGTGAGTTAATAAGCACATTTATACTTATTGGTGTGACAAATATATTTGGTCTGAGTACTCTTATTCTGTTTTTCAGAGAATTTTTGTTATTTGGCCTGTATTATTTTGTATATACTATTCTAATATTTTAGAAGGTTTGTATTTTTATTCTTGGTTGTTTTTATAGGTTTATTAACTTAGCTCTCTTTCTTTGGGCAATATATATTAGTTTCCTACAGCAGGGAACAATATCAGCATGTTTCTTCCTCTTCTTTCCCTTTCCCCTACCACTTAAGACTTGTTAATGAAATTCTAATTATTTGCCTGTTGCTCATTAGTGGGTGATGTTTCCTGATTGCTTTAGCTGTGATTGGTGGGAATTAATGAACTTACTTTCTCATCTTTTCTCCCCTTTATTTTCTCACTTTTTGTTAGCTGTATCCCTTCTGCATTGGCAGGGCATACACTCTACCCTGTCACTGTAATTCCCTGGTTTGTTTTAGTCTCAGTTCTACATTAAATATATTTAATGTGTACCATCATTCCTTTGACCATGCTTTCTCTAGCCTTTTCTTGGTGAATTCATCCAATAGTAGTTTCCTTGAGGGGCTCCTGGGAAAATTTTCTGATTTCTTCTATGTTCAAAGCTGTTTGTACCTTTTATACTTGAAGGATGGCTTGGCTAGATGATAAAATCCTTTGTTCACACCTTTTCCACATATCTTGTAGTTATTTTCCCATTTTCTTCTGCACTGAATATTGCTATGGAAAATCTGGGGCCAGATTTTTTGGTTTTGGTCTGGCTATCCAAAAAGCCCTTATCTTTTGGGTGTGTTGATTTTACTAGGATATATCTCAGAGTTGACCATCTCAGCCACTTTGCCCTGGTGCACCTATTGTGCACTTTTCAATACGTAGATTCATCTTTTATTTCAGGAAAGTTTTCTTAAATTTAATCTGAATTGTTTTGTTATATTGGTTTGGTTTTCTCCTTCAAAGATTCAGTTAAGTACTGGTTGTATTCTCTTTGCTCATCATCTATAGCCATAATTTTTTTCTCTAGTTTTTTAAACTCTATTTCCATTTCATTTTATTAGGTCCTTATTTTTTCCCCATATGCTTCTTCTCCCTTGTGCTTCTTCTCATTTCATCTTCACTTCCATGATAGTTTTAATTTGTTCTTATTTTTCTTGAGTTCTGATTACTCACATTTTTACCTCTTCCTTGTCTCACTCTTTGCTGAGTTCTTATTGTGCTTTGTGATTACCCTTAATAGAGATGATTGGATTAAGTTTTAAAAATTTATGCCATAACGTTTGCTTAGAATTTTCATATATTCTTTGGCTATCTTGTTTTGATGCATGTTCATCAGGTAAGTTTTGGTGTTCTTTTCCTGTTTTTAATTTAAAATTTAAACGGCTTTTAATTGAGACTGTGCCATATAAAAAACATTATTGCTCAGCATAAAATGACTTGAATTACCTTGCCCTGGCTATCTGTGGGACAGTCCTCTGGTGTGTGTGTGTGTGTGTGTGTGTGTGTGTGTGTAAAGGGGTGCTGGGGACAGGCAGCTTCTATACTTAACAGTTGCAGTACTTTCTGCTTCAGTGTTTCCACAGACATTCTGCTTCCTGCTTAAAATGGCCTTTCTCTATAGCCCTGCCCTCTCTGTTTCTCTGAACCAAACTGTGTCCAGGAGGTCGTCTGCTGCCAGCCCTGTTGCCCCTCTGCCCACTTCCTTTGCTACACCAAAGGGGTGTATCTTTTGCACTTCTGGGTGAGCCCGTCACTTGCAGAGAGCACACGGTCTCCAAGTTGCCTGGGATGTGTTGCCCAGGGCTCTTTGCTCTTGTCACTCATTGTATTCTCCCTTTCTTGTCTTCTCCCCAGCAAGGCCTCTGCGTGATCTCCACCGTGTCTGCTCCAGATTTCATGCTTCTTGTACTAGGTACAGGATGTAGGTTGTCACTCACTTCAGGGTGAGTCCATACTCATAGTGTATTTTGCTGGCATTTTCTGTGATCTTTTCTCTTAGGGCTCTCTCACTGTTTGCTCTTCCTCCCATCTTAGATTCATGGCTGCTATTAGCTAATTGTAGCAGCCTTTGAACAGTCTCCTTGTATTGTGCTGAGAATGCTGTGTCCCCCCATACGTCACCCCGCCATTTACCTTGTTTTGTGTGATAGGCGGGAGGAGAAAACTGGTGCTCCACGGGGCCTATTATATTGGAGGTCTGATGAACTCTTTAAAAGGGCCTCTAAGGTCCCTGTTTTGAGAACAGACTTTTAGGGGAGTAAGGTGGAAGCTGGGCACACCTTATGAAGCTGTTATAGCTGTTCAGGTGTGTTAATGGTGGACTGCATCACAGTGGTAAGTGTGGAAGTGGTGAGGAACGGTTAAGTCTGGATGGATGTTGAAGGGAAGCTGAGTTGGGGCTTGCTAGTGGAGTAATGGAGTGTGAGAGAGAGGGGAGCCATTTGCAGCTGCGCGTATTGTGTGTCTCTGTCTTTTCGAATGCTCCTCCGTATTGGGGAGCTCACGCTGGCTTTAAGTGGGTGGCACCTGTTCACAGGAAGACGTTCCCTACGTGCCTGTCATCCTGCCCAGTCGCCCAAATGAGCAGGACTTGACACAGGTAACTTACCAGGTGGAGTCCTTTGGTGTTTAAATTCTGGGTGCAACTGCTTTTCCTGTGTTTATTGCAGACCTGTTGTGGAGGTCTTGGGTACCCGTGGGCTCAGCCCTGCTTCTCTTCCTGGGCCCAGCAGCACACGTCAGGGGCCTTCCATATGCGCATTTTCTAGTCTGCTTAGAGACGAGAGTTCTTGGGCCCTGCTTGGGGTTAATGCTGCAGCCAGCTGCTCCACATACGGGGGCAGAGGCTGCCCAGCCACTGCTTAGTCATCTCGCGAAGTAAGCTGATGATTGCCTTAAAGGTCCTCCCGCTTGCTAAACTCAGAACCCTTGGCCAAAAAGAACAGCTTCCAAATCTGCTAGGGCCTCTTTTCAGTGCGTATTTGGATTGTGGTTCTATTAGGTTTATTCGTTATTAATGTGATCCTATTTGCCTTCTCTCTTCCAGAAATTTGTCACAATTTCTGGTCTGCTGTAGTTTTCAGGGCTGCCATGGTTATATTATTTTTTATTTTTTGTCATTTTTGTGGGATAGTGGGGTGGAAGAGAGGAAATTCCTGTACTTACTGTCTGCCGTCTTGCCCTGGCTGTTTGCACTGCTCCTGAAGAACTGGGTGAGGGACACACAGAAGAAAGAGAATTTGGGAAGGACCAGAGTTTTTAGGTTCAGAGGTTAGAAAATGATTTGGCTGATACGTAACATACTATTCATTAACATACTATTCATACTTAATATTTCTGGCTTATTGTAATCTTTACAGCTGTTCAGTTATATGGGACATATAATATGGAACATAATTGGGTATCATTTACTTTTTTCTTTTTGAAGATACCCCCTTAGAGAGTGGACTATGAGAAAATATAACTAAGAATGATCTGTCTAGTTTATGTCCATGGAAAGTCTTACATCATCCATATTAAGTTCCTGATTAGTTAACTACCTGTAATCGTGAATTTTAGGAAACAACTTATAATTTTATATCTTTCCTGTATTGGGAAAAATGTATCTACCTTAAGTGTTAATGAAAGATAGGAGACAGAAGACTGCTTTGGGGAAGATACTCTGAACATTTAAGAATGAAAACATGTTTTAAATGTAGGGTTTGCATAAGTAGAAAAATTGAGTATATTGAAACATTTTCCCCTTGTGCTAAATTTCAAGTGTATTTCCGTACTAGGTTGTGGTATCAAGTGCTCTGCGTATTGCAAGTTAAACCTCACTACTATTTATAATGGCTTTGTGTCTGTGTGCTAAATTGGAAAGGTATTTTATGATGTCACTGTTGGTTGAGTGACAGTAATATTAATGTTTCATGTTAATATTTAATATTAATGCTTTGAGGCAGGAATTAGGATAATAGCTTGAAGCGTCCCCCCGTCCCCCATGGGCCGAAGGTAGTACTGGTTCATTTTTCTATGTAGTGCAGGCTAACTAAATTTGTCCACCTTATTTTAATATCTTTCTCATTTTAAACCTGCCCAAGGTGCCTTCTTAAACCCCTTCCAGGATTAGCAGTTGCCAAGATGAATGCTCAGGCCTGTTGTCCAGAGAGATGGCTTTCCCACAGTGAAATGCACTTCCATAAAAAATGAGAATTTGAACCCAACAATCCATTATTTAAGTTCTCTGTCCAAGGAGGACAGTGAGAAAAATTACTACCCCCAGATTAGGTGATTCAGGAGGAGGACACTGGGACTCAGCACACAGTTGTTCTCAGGGCTAAGATTTATCCTAATGAAAGGATACAAACAAGATCAGCAGAGGGAAAAGGCACATGGGTGAAATCCAGAGGAAACCGGGTGGAAGATTCCAAGAGTCTGTGAAATCAAGCAAGACAAGCTTAATTCCTCGGAGAACCAGGGCCTGCCCAGGGTCTTTACTGGGGGCTGGCCAGGTAGGCACCTTCTGCCTAGCCCATACCAGAATGCCCACAAGGCGAGATGTTTAGCATAAGCCACATTGTTTATACAAGCCGTTTAGGTAGGCCAGCCAGTCTTATCAGGGAAGGGTGAAATCCACTGCTGAAACCCAGGCTTGCCAGCAGGTCCTTCTAAGGAGAGGCCTCTGCTCTGCATGACGTTAGATATCCAGAGGCCTTGTAGTTTCTAAATATTTAAAATAATATGAAAAGAAAGATGCCATGTGAATTGTCATCAGACTTCCCATACCAGGACTGTATGTGTCTTTCTGTTTTGATTGATACTTAAAAAAAAAAATCAGGTTTGTAATAGTTTGTGTTGAAACCTGTGGGTGAACTGCTCATTCTGACTGCTGAGGGTTTCTCCAGGTCTCTGAGCCTCTCACCCTTCTGAGCCGTGGCCCCATAGCTACCCACGGAGCTTTTCTTTGCTGCTGTCTTATTTTCCTGTGCAACAGGCACTTCATTGCTTTGCGTAAAGTGCTGATATTAAGACACCTTACAGTTGTGGGGAAGATAATGTGGGAGGGCGGGCAGGTAAACGAGCAGCGTGGCTTTTACTGAACGGGAGCAGTAGGCTACCTAATTCAGCCTTAATTCTGCCTTTCGTGGTTTTGAACAAAATGATGAAGGTGGTACCACTTCTTAGGCTCTTAGTAATGGCAAAGGGAGGGGCTGAGGATGGTGGCTTTAGTGTCACATTTGCAGGGTATGTAAAGGTCACAAGCATTTAATTCATTTTAACAGCATTGTCTTCAACATATTTTGACAGCCATCCAGGACTATGAAACTGCTCAGGAACACAATGAGAATGACCAGCAGATTCGAGAAGGTCTAGAGAAAGCACAGAGGCTACTGAAACAGTCGCAGAAACGAGATTATTATAAAATCTTGGGAGTAAAAAGGTGAGTTATAAATCTAAAATTCACATTGTTATTTTTAATCAACTGTTTTAAAGCTAATTGTTGCTCTTTTTTTCCCTCTGATTCATTTCCTTTTCTTAGGTAATTTCAGTCATAGATGAAACCCTAACCATCTTGAATATCATAAAGCTGTTTTGAATATATTACAGATAAATTTCTTTGATAGAGACTAGTCATGCAACAACGGTGGAGAATTAGTAGTTGGTGACCAAGAAAGGACACTATGGCATGAATAGGTCCTGGGCCTAGATTTTTTAAGAAGGGTAAAGAGGTGGGAGTGAGCTTTCTTTTGGTGGGGACAGGAGGGAGAGAGAGGCTGGGGAAAAGATAACTTCTTTAAATAAAGTGGCACTTTCAGAATGACCTTGAAGGCACAGGGAGAGTGTAATCTACTCAATACCTGCTTTTATATTAGACCCACCTTCCCTGAACAGGGGAACCATCAATCTTTCAATCAACAGTCTGAAACTTTGTTCTTTCTGAGTAAGCTAATAACCCAGGAGCAAAATACAAAGTGGGCTTCAAAGAGTCACTGTCTCTTTTAATGCCAAGAATCGAGTCATGGTAGTTTGGAAATTCAGAAAGTTTAAAAATGCATCAATGCAGTTTTCTTAAGGGAGAATTGTAAAGCTCAGGAGCACTTAAATTTGTTCCTGGTGAGATTCTGACATCAGGAAGCCTGGCGACCGTAAGGGTCACGCGGAGCGCTGGGGATGACGCTCAGCCGGTTACGATGCGTATTCAGAAAACCGGGCAGCTGACCTGCCAGTGGGATCTCCCTCACTGCCCCTTTTGGCTCCTCCTGGCAGTATGTTGGACACTTCTTAACTAATGATTATGAATTAATTTTACCACCCTTCAGAAATGCCAAAAAACAAGAAATCATTAAAGCATACCGAAAATTAGCACTGCAGTGGCACCCAGATAACTTCCAGAATGAAGAAGAAAAGAAAAAAGCCGAGAAAAAGTTTATTGACATAGCAGCTGCTAAAGAAGTCCTCTCCGATCCAGGTATTGTTTGCTTTAATGTTTCTGTTCTCTTGAAATGGCCGAGTCAGTGACTGGCAACTTCTTACCTCTATTCCTTTGCCCGTCTTAGAGGCCGTGTCACGAGTGGGCCCCCTGGGGCTGACCTCGGGAGCTGGCGATGGTCCCTGAAGCCCATTTTCATGACTACCCTTGTCAGACTCTAGGGACCCTGATGTGCACAGTGCAGTGGAGACGCCACCAAGTGTGGAATCAGAAGGCCTGAGGGTGACTCTTACCTCTCTTTGAATAAGTTCCTAGAACTTTTTTGGGCCTCAGGTTTTTCCACCAATGATATGCAAGTACAACAAGAGGGATCCTCTTAGGTTCGTTCCTTCCAACTTCACAGATCAATGTGGATTTTTATACCAAACTTACAGGAGCTTGATTAGGATATGGACTGCCAGGCAGGAGTGTGCAGCGGTGGCACAGGGGCAGATACCCAGCCCAGGGCCTGCCCTGCCCTCTGAGGGTGGCTCCCTAGGGATCGTGCTCTAACTCTGATGGTCATTCGATTTACTGGTTGATATAAATGTTATTTCACGTAAGCTAAAATGACCTGGAAAATAAGAGGGAGACAGTTTAAGAATTTAGGTAATACTGAGCAATGCTTTGACATTTCCAGAGGGAATTTCATGTTAAGCTATTACCCACTGCTTTTTTGTGGCTTTCCGTGTCAGTGGGAGCAGAAACTATGACTTGAGCTAGACAAATTTAACAAAATAGAAGGAAATCGCATCTTATGCCCATTTGACAAGTTTCTGAACTACTTATGCTATGGAATTGAAAGTAAATGATGTTTGTTCTGAAGTAATTTATAATCCAGTGAGAGAGGGAGGAGTTACTTAACGAGTACAGGAGGATACATACTGTTTGTTCTTTTGTTCTGCACATGTCGATGCCCGTGAATGGCTCTGTGCTCTCCGCGTGTGCAGCGGGCAGGTGAGGCGCTCTGGAGCCGAGCCCTGAGGGGAGCGGGGGCCTGCGGGCAGAGCCGCGTGCCTCGAGAAGGGAGCTGCACTCTGGATTACTAGGAGCTCCTTTCTGTCCTCCGCGCCTTTTTCTCAGCGCCTGTCCTTACTGTGAAGATGACAGCTGCTCCTCATCTCTGAGGATATTAGCTTCCTCGTCTGCTGCCTGCAGCGTCCCTTTCTCCCACGTGTCTGCACCGGCCTCTGTCTCATCACGGGCTTCGCTCCGGGCTGACGGGCACAGCAGTGGAGGTGGCCTCCCGGCCTGTACGATAGGGCGCCTCCCTCCCTCAGGTCTGGGGAGCCTTCCTTCTGTTTAGATTTAATAGCGAGGCCCCAGACGCTTCCTGGGTTGACTTGATGCTCGGGGTTAGGACGGTGAACACAGCCGTGTGATCAGAAGAGCGTGCGTGACTTTGAGGGCTCCTTCCCTGCCACTCCTCGGCTTTCCCAGAGAAGAATTCCCTTGGGTGGCTTCTTGTGAGGAGAGAAGCTTTAGGGCGTCCGGACTTGCGTGAATGTCCATGTTCAACCCTGAACCTCACTGCCTTCTCCGTGACTGGTTTCTGCTGAAACCGAGTCTGTGGTCTGGGTGGGAGCGGGAGGCTGGATTTGAGCATCAGTCGGTCACGGTTGTCTCGGTAACCGAGGGGTGTGGTCCTCAGACCCCGCCTCAGCCCACACCTCTGGCAGCGCCTGGCTCTTAGCTCGCTGGTTTCTTTTACAGAGATGAGGAAGAAGTTTGACGACGGAGAAGACCCCCTGGATGCAGAAAGCCAACAAGGAGGGGGCGGCAACCCTTTCCACAGGAGCTGGAACTCATGGCAAGGGTTCAATCCCTTCAGCTCAGGCGGACCTTTTAGATTTAAATTCCACTTCAATTAAACCAGCTGTTTTTCTGCTCTTCATTTTTTAAAGATTAAACACAAAAAAACCTTGTTCCAGGATCTTAATGAAAAAAAATTTCAGTCTTTCAGTTTGTCCATGACCAAAGAGTTGTTTTCACAGGAAATATCTGTTCTTACCCGTTTTAGACTTGAGGTTGATGGGTTTGTGAGGGCAGGGAGGCAGGGGGACGGTGCTGTGTGTCTGGCAGAGCCTGCATTTGGGCTGTGAACGTCGGGACGAAGGAGTCTGAGACAGGCGCGCAGAGTTTGTATTTTTCTACACTGGAGCACGTGGAAATTCTTTTCTTCACATCCTTGCTTACGTGTCTGTCAGTGCCTGCGTTTGTGAGGCGGAGCTGTGGTGTCAGGATTCTCCCAGAGGAATGAACGTCCTGAGCTGTATGTTCTTAGGGACAACTTTGCTTAGATTCTGGTCAGTCCAGTCACTTGTAAATATGTTAGATTTCCACATGCATTCCCATCTCTCTTCGAGCATGAATGTGGCTGTCATGGAAGGTGGGCAGAGCCTGTCTTTTAGAAAACCTGCTACCAAATGATAGTCGCTGGAGCCAGGGTTAGATTTGGACTGATGTTAAGCATGTATGTTTTTTTGTTCAGTACCTGCAGGGGAGTACTGAAAATCACTGAAATAGAATTAATTGTAAATCCTACTGGCCCTTTTACTATGAAACACAACAAACGAAAAAGTAATATGTAAAATAGGTTCAGATAATATAGCAGTGGTATTTAAAATAATATTGCTGTAGTGCAGAATGAAATACTTTAACAACAACTGAAGTTGTGAGTTAAACAGCATTTCCTGTAACAGGATTGGCTTAGAAATGTAAAGTCGCTCAGTCAACATAAACAAACAGAACGCCATGTTTCCCACTTTTAGTAAATACAGCCGACAGTATCTCTTAGGCCCTGGCCTACCTGGCCCGTGGGTGCCCGTGTGGGACTGTTCTGAGGTGGGCATTAAATAGCAGGCCTGCCCCCTTTTTCAGACCTTGATGCCTCTGGATGTTCTCTGCCAGAAAAAAAACAACAAAAAACAGGTTTACAGATCTAGTTAGCTCCAGCTGTATGTCCACTATCAAGATGGCATCTCTTCTTGGGATACCTTCTTCTTAAGAGAAATGAATGAACTATTCAGTCTTTCTTTATATACTGGATAATTTTTTCCCTAAAAAAAAAAAAGAGTGTTACTTTAATCAAGAACATGAAATGTTTATGGAATTATGATGCTGCATTTAAAATCTAAGAAAATTACTTTAGATAAAAATTATTACTTTCTGGAAAGGTTTTTGTTTTTGCCTCAGAGCATTCTGAAGCAATTTAAGCAGGAAAGGCTTAATATATTGTTTTTAGGAAATCAAGCATTTTCTTTGAGTTGTGGGGACCGTCCTGACTGCTAATATCCACAACAGCCAACCAAGCACAAATCGTTTTCTTCTACAGTCATCCTGAAACATGCGTGGAAAAAAGTTGTTTAAACTGAGACAGAACATATAGTTGAGATGAACAAAACACGTGAGTGCTTTCTGCATCTATTTAGAAGTTTCTTACCAATAAACTTAAGATTGCATTTTGAAAACTAGCAAACAGCTTGCAGCTCTCATTTTGTTTTAATGTCTCAAAATTCAAGCCAGTGTGAAAGTAATTTACAAGGGAAATTCATTTTTGTTTAATCTTGTTACTTCATTAGTTACATCAGCAATTTTTTTTCAATCTGGTTCTTTCATATATGATGTCACTGTGAACTCTCTGAAATCTAGCGACGGCCTCTACCGACTTGTACAAGTAAGAGTTTTCACACAGAATCAGAACGAGGGAAATATCAAACCACTTGCCGTTCTATCCGGAGGAGAGGGTGCAAGGCTGCCAGCGAGGAGGAGCCGGAAGGAGTCCGCAGGGCTGGAGGCGGGCCACACGTCCTGGGCACCTGCCACCTCGCCGACTGCCACCCCGCCGCCGAGAGGGCTGTTTGCTTCACTTTTTTCTCCACCTGTAATAACTGTAAATCCTGTTCCTAAAGCCTTACCATGGATGGACTTTAGTCATCGCAGTGGAAATGTGCAGAGTCACTTGTTTTCAGTGAAGACGGAGAAGCAGGTGTGGTGCCAAGCGCCAACGCCGCGAACAGCAATCCTCTGGGCTCTGCTGTTCCGCTAATGAACGAAGAAAAGAACGACCTTTAATTTCCAGCCGTGAGGGTCATCTGCGGTCTTCTGGCGTCCGCGTGACTGGGAAGGTGGTCACTCCACGCTTCCTTCAGAGTGACCGAGGAGAGCGCTGGGAGTGCGAAGGGACACTCGTCCGTCCTGGCGGCCTGACGCAGGAGGTCGCCACCGCTCCTGCGGGTGCCGGGTAACCCGTGTGGCGCTCTCTGGAAAAGCCAAATGAGCGGGGCGCCCAGCCTTGGCTGTATTACGTTCCCTGTTAAACTCCTCCCTCCCTTTTCAGTGAGCGCCGGAAGTGAAGTATCGCTGGCCTGTAAATGGATATTTTCCCACAGCAACAAGTATTCAACACATCAGCCTATAAACCTGAAAAAGTTCTAAAAAGAGAGGATAAATTAATGCCCACTTCTGAAAGTTTGTGCTTTCTTAACATGGATAAATGAAAACTGGAAAACGACTTCAATAGTTTACTAATGTGAATTGGATATAACAATACTAATTTTAAAACATTTTTCTCTTTAGGCAGTATTAAAAGTTTAAGTATCAGTATGAAAACAGAACTTTTTGGGACTCTGATAATGGAGTGTAAAAACTACCCACAGCTTAAGAGAAAACTACTACTGATAACCAAGTATGAGGGAAAAAAGCTAAAAGAATCGCAGTTTTAAGTTGGCACCATTTTCTATTCATGGTGGAAAATGAAAGATTTCACCTTTAAAGCATGACATTGGTCAGAAGTTGTATGTGACATTTACCATGAAAAAAGGGCACAAGATGCTTAGTTAAAAATGTCTCCTCAGTCAGGCTTGTGCCTCCTTAGAGGGACAGGGCACCGGTGACAGGCCCTGTGCAGTTTTCATCGAGTACACACCAATGGTTAACCTAGAGAAATCCACGCAGCTACGTTGAATGTAGCTGACTTTTCCATGTTTATAAAGGAAGGAGGAAGGCAAATGCTGACTTACCAACAATTATCCTTATTCTAAATCAGTTCATTCCTTTTTTTGTTAGTAGCAGAGTTTATTCTGTAATTGCAAATGATGTTAATAGGTGGGGATAATGAGTTTTGTTTAATGATCTCATTTGCTGAATGATTTAAGAGTAAAATTAGCCACTGCGTGGCTTTGTGTATAGTAAACAGACTTTGTTTCGTGCCTCTGTGGGTTGAACCTCTTCCATGCAGTGGAAAGCAGAGCACAGGGGAGGGAAGAACTGGAGATGTCTGATGAGTTAGGCTGTTACTCCTACTGTGGTTGGTTTGAACGAGACAAGACGAAGTAACTTAATCCATCTCAATTTAGTGTCTTAGTAAAAACACCACCGAACATTAACTGAAATGGGTCTCAGACATGTCTACAAATATGGGTACTATTTTTATGCCCGTGTATTTTCACATTTAATAAAAATATTTATGGTCAAATGAGTACCTTCTTGCTTTCAGTCTTTTGGAGAAGTCTGTTTTCCAACTTTGCTTTACACGTAATCAGCTACTGAGGTGACAGGGTTCCTGCTTGACACGAGCTGCAGGAAGAGCGCAAAAAGCAGAAATGATCACAGACTCGTCACCCAGCCCCCCGAGGTCCTAGGACAGCGAGGCCTCAACAGGTGGCCGGTTCTTCACTTTCGGTACCATTAAAATCTAACACTTAGGTTGGCTCTGAGGACTTTCCCTTTTATATCATAACACGCACATTTCTGTTAAAAGTTCTGAAAGGGGTGGTGGGGACACTGCGGCTTATCTCAGTCAGATCTCTAACTACAAACAAAAGGAGCTTTCTTTGTGTATTCTGCGTGTCCTAAAACTATGGGACAGCTAGAATACTTAGAGAACTTTCCTAGAAAGCAGTTTCCACATTCTTAATAATCATGATACCCACCTTAACAACACATCATCAGTCAGCCTTCGTCTGAAGATACTGCAAGTGCCTGCACCAGGCCTGGGGGCCGCCTGCCTGCGCACAGGAGGGGAGAGCCGAGTCCACCAGGCCCTCAGGTTGTAAGCCCTGATCCTCTCCCCCTCCTACCCTCACGCCCAAGAAATCCAGTCACTTCAATCTTAAGGCACATAGGTCACACCCCAGAGACCCTGAGCTCTGCAGACCTCTATCCACCGAGTCAGTCCTTCCTTGGAGATCAACAGGTGATCAACAGAAGCGTGAGATGCACAGTCACCTGTCACTGCCTTACACTAGGATTCAGTTTCTAACAAGGAGGCCTCCAGGTGACAACTCCGAGGTTGCAGTCTTGTTCTGAATACATTTCCAACTGTCACTAAGGTCAGTCTACTGGGAGAAGCATCTCCTCCAGTTCTAATATCACGAGGGACCGAGCAGCTGGATGTGGAAGGGCCACTGGCAAAAGGAGTTCCAAGGTCTTCCCTGAGGAAATTGGAATTGAACATTGTTAAAAAGCACGAAGGAGAAACCACCGCTTGCAGCATTTCTTGGCGGATTTAAGTCTGTGTTATTTGCATGTTTCCCTGCTCTTACAGGAGATTTCTATAAGAATAGTGTCTCATTTGTATGTATGTATTTATCTATGTAATGGATTTTTTAAGACTGGTTGCCCTAAATGGATGTGATTTTTCTCTCTGTGAAAGATTGTTTAAAGATAGCACAGGATAACTCTTCTAACAATCCTTCACTGTATTACAGTTTTCTTAGGATTTTATTAATACTCCTTCACACGTACCACCTGTTGCATTTCCTGCAGTGTTTATACTTTTGTTGCTTCAGGTTACTAAAACCTCATAAAAGTGGGAAGACCTCATTCTCCAGTGGCACGATTTTAGTGCAGGCAAACTAGCTTCTCTTCCTCTTGGTAGGTCAACATGCAGTGAATGCTCTGTACAACATGGCCTTAGGCCAGGGGAATTTTGTCTCGGACGCTGTGCAATGAAGAAAAATCACATCATCAGATCCCAAATAAGGCTATTTGTCCTTATCCAAGAGCTTTTACCCGATATAGTCAGGAATGATGTTATGAATAAATACAACTATTAGGAAACAATGCAGGCATAGAAATAACTCCCGGAGAGATTCTGGATTAACACTGATGAATGTGAGAGCCCTTCACTGCACTTTAGGGTCCGATCACCAAAGCTCTCCACGTACTTGACAAACTCCCCTACGTCACCTTGTGCACCTGGCTCCAACCTCCCCACCCCGTCCTCTCCTCCTCGTCCTCAAAGGAACAAAACTACCCCCTTGCTAGTCTGTGCCCAGTGCACTTCCTCCTGCTTCCCTTTGCATCCTAAATGTCACTTTCTCACGCCTTCCAGACACTTTCCCTGCCCAGCATTTTCATTTGGATAGTGAATGCCACTTAAACTGGCCTAGTAACTTCAAAAGGACAGCCTTGCGCACTGTAGGTACTTAAATATTTGTTGGATTTGTTCAGGTTAGGAAGACCTGGATTATTGGCCTTCGGACGAAACTCGAAACATTTTTCTGGCGGAAGCAGACTGTGGGAAAACAAAGGAAAGCCTACACACCAGTGGTGGGTTTGCTGACTTTTGTTTACAAGGGATGACAGCCTGTGGTGCTTCCTGGAAGTATTCTATTCTCTCCCTCTAGGAGCTTCATTGTTCCCTGAACTTGAGGATAACTGGAGCCGAAGGATGGGCACTTCCAACCTTTAACCACTTGTTACAACCAAAGCACCTGGGAGGCATGAAGACTTCGGACTGTCTTCAGTCTTATATTCTGGGTTTACCTTATACCAAAACTTATACTCCAAACTTAAATGTCTTTTCATGGTTAAAACTCAAAATCTCCTAATTCTCAGATATGCTCTGTTCCGGCTTTCCTCTGAGAAGGAGGAAGGAGAAGTGGACTGTAACTTCTCAAAATGGGCAATACCGTTTGTCTTTGCTCTCTCCTAGGATTTGATTTTTGTTAAAATTTGCTCTAGGGCCTGCACCTGAACACCAGAATTCAGGGTCAGGAATGCATGTGGGAGGCCTCGGGCTACCTTCCAGCACCCTCAGGGCAGCGGAGCTGGTGGCCTTCTCTGCGAGTGCTGCCCTGTGCTCCAAGATGGGCTGCGGTTCAGTTCCCCTAGCGCGTCCCCGAGGAGGGGAGAGCTCTGTGTGGCGCTGCGCTCTACATGCACTTGACGTAAAAATTAGCCATTTTATAAAAGAATCTCCCTGTAAAGAAATATTTATAAGTCTGGATTTTTAGATATAAGGTATCATTCATCTGGAAACGAAACGTAAATTTAGCCATTCAAATCATAAGCTACAAACTACATTCTGCAATTTAGCTTATATTCTATGAGGTACAGAATCTAGCATATTGGAGATGGTAGTTAGTAATAAGTGTGGAAATCAGGTGCCATTACCTAGTGAAGTACCATCTCACAGTCAGCTGGGACTTCTGCCTAAAGCACCACAGCAGACCTGAGGTAGCTGGGTTGGAGCATCTGGCCTAAGCTAGAAGCTTACAGAGACTCTTACCTCTCACCAAGCCCCGACTCCAAAGAGGAGTGAGCCAGAGACCCCATGGAACTGGGGTCTTCACCCCAGGCCAAGTTACCACTCAAGCTTTTGACAGCATCCCTTAGGACCCTGGGAACCCACAGGAACAATCTACTTCCAGGCCACACCTGGAGCACTCCATTTTATCACAGACAAACCCAAACAAGTAACAAAGGGAAGGTTACAGGGAGAGGGAGAGGCCTTGTGATCTCTCATTAGGAAGAATGAAGCTGCTGGGGGCAAAGTAATTATTTT
This sequence comes from Hyperoodon ampullatus, assembly GCF_949752795.1. Classification (NCBI taxonomy): domain Eukaryota; kingdom Metazoa; phylum Chordata; class Mammalia; order Artiodactyla; family Ziphiidae; genus Hyperoodon; species Hyperoodon ampullatus. The sequence continues at coordinate 14,426,065 of NC_136929.1, read as the reverse complement.
CAAATGCTCTGTGGGCTGTGCCATCCAATAGAGAAGGATTAGATTCGTTCAGAAGGGCTCAAAGGAGCGAGAGTAGAGACTGCCAGTAGACAGCTTCGGGCTCACTGTGGAACTCTGTACGGAGGTGTCCAAAGATGGACCAGCCAGTCTCCAGAGGCAGACAGTTCCATGTGGCCCTGGAAGGTTCCAAGATGGCTTGAGGGTCCACCTGGCAGGGCCTTGTAAGGGGGGCTGTTCCTCAAACTTCACTTATCACCGGAGTCATCTGGAGAGCTTCTTAGACAATCATGATGTCCCATGCTCACCTCAGCCCCATTCAATCAGCTTCTTCAGGGGACAGGGTCCAAATGACATTGAGGTCTTCTCCAGTCCCAAGATCCTATGATTCTAGAATAGTTGGATAGTTTTTGAACATTTACTATTCCTATTCACCTATTATTAATATAAAACAGGAAAACAAACTGTTTACACTCTTAACTAAGTTTCTATAAAACTAGCCAGTTCTTTTTTAAAAAGAATACATATATACCCCATAAGCCCATGAATATCATTTTATGAAATAAAAATTAGAAACATTAAAAAAATACAAATACTGCATAGGATTAAAACATCATATGGTTTACGATAAACAAAATAATTACAGTGTGACACTACTTCCATTTTAAAACAACAGTTAAGGTATAAATGGGCTTACTTTAAAAAAAATTATTCGGAGATAACCATGAGTCCTTTCTCAGAAGAAGAAACACAAAATAGATTTCTCTAATTTAAAAGCATCTTTTGAATGAAGAAATATGAATGCACATAGAGCTGGAATATCCAAACATGTAGATGGTTTGCTAATTCCCCATGAGGACCAGCTAGTCAGATATGTTCTTCTACTTGATTATCTGGCAAAATTATCACTTTAACTGGTGAAAACACAGTGTTTTAAGCAATCAAGAAAGAGGAACAATCTAGTTTTAAATACTCAATGGCCATTTCTTATATAACTTAAACTTATTCAATACATTAAACACATGTATTTTTAAATAATTTAAATTGAAGAATATGTCACTGATCCTTAATGAAACTTGCAAAAGTCTTAGCAGTAGTTCCACATTTCCCCAGCAGGTGGCAGATTTCTCGTCATACTTTCTCATCTTCTTACACAGGCCCGTGCTAGAGTTCATCATGTGTCAAAACTGTAGGGGAGGAAAGTTTATTTAGCTCCTGAAATCTCAAACATCACATTAGCTTAAACCTGACTGAGGTATGGATTAATATAATAAAAAGCATAGGTGCTCCCTGAGGATCCTCTTGTTTGTTAGTTCAGTACCTACTTGCTTCATTATGTGCCATAAGAATAGCTCTTTGTCTGTTATGGTATCTATTACATTGTATCATAACTACTTGCCTCTTTACCCATCTAGAAGCCAGGTCCCATGAGTCTATGAGAACAAGGACCATACCTTATTTACCTTTGTTATCTTCAGGACCTAGCACCCTGCCTGGCAATAGAGGCCTTGAACAGTACTAACAGATTACTCACCATGTACAAAGTATCCTGTTATTAATGTAATGGAACAACAAAAAGCAGAAGACATATATGGTCCTCATCTAAGATGGGAGGACAGAGCATTCAAACACAGACACAAATACTATACAAATGTGAGAATCAGTACCAGTGAAGACCCTTCGAGATCAAAATGGTTTCCTCACCTCTGCATCATTGAGCTGTCACATACTGATTTAAGAACACTGAAAATGATATTTTCAGGCAGAAATTAATTAATATACATTTTAAATGGATCCTGTTCCATAATTCAAGATGGCAGACTATATCTCTCCACTAAACTCCACTGGAAAGGTAAGAAATATAAAAAGGAATAGCAATAAAGACAATGGGAGAAGTGGGTATGAGACAACACCGGAGCAGAGATATCAACGAATTTCTAAACGGGGAAAACAGAATACACAGCTGAGATGATGAGTTGATTTTCTTGACAGAGAAGCCTGGGAAAGCCTCCTAACAGAAAACACTGGTGGGGAGTACATCACCCAGTGAAGCAATTAACTGAAGGACTGTATGGAAAATCTGTGCACGTCAGCTCTCCACTCTCACTCCTTCTTCTGCATTGCAGAAAGAAACAGCCTGGTGTTTATTCCAAGATAAAAAGTGTAAGGCTAAAAATAGAACAGTTTATTGAGAGAAAGATAAAGAGAGAAAGTGAGTGAGAGTGAGAGAATGAGAATGAGAGAGAGAGAGAGAGAGAGAGAGAGATTTTTGTGTAGGTATTGATGCTCTTGAGTGAAGTCCCCTCTTTGTAACTTTAGGCCAGGGTGGTGTGTGGGATGGGCTTGTTCTGTTCCAGGCCCACAGATCTAGAGAGAAGCCTGCCAGTTCTACACCGTGCTAATATACCTAAAGTTACCAATTAACCCCCCCGTTCAGGGAAGAAGCCTATTGGAGAAACAAACACCATTTACACCATCACAGAGGAAACTCAAGCCAGCTATGTATACTGATTAATCTCATTTTTTATTCTTAAATGTACACTAACAGCCAAGAATCTCCAGGCGTTTGAAGATAATCAACAGTAAAAAAAAGGACCAAGATGAACACACAAATGATTCAACCAAAGGAAACAAAGATAACCAAGAGAACCAAAGAGACTCTTAAAATAATTGTAATTAATGTTTTCCAGAGATATCTGAAAAGTCAGTAAAGCCACAGAACAAGAACAAATTGAAATTAAAAGAAAACAAGCAGGGAAAAGAAAGATTCGCTGGAAAGTAAAATGTGACTGCCCTCTTAGAAGCAGCCACATAGCACAGGGAGATCAGCTTGGTGCTTTGTGACCACCTAGAGGGGTGGGATAGGGAGGGTGGGAGGGAGACACAAGAGGGAGGAGATATGGGGATGTGTGTATATGTATAGCTGATTCACTTTGTTATAAAGCAGAAACTAACACACCATTGTAAAGCAAGTGTACTACAATAAAGATGTTAAAAAAAATGTGATTGCCCTCTTAAAAAGAAAGATCAATAGAAGGATTGAAGATAAAGTAAAAAAGTTTCCCAGAACACAGAGGGAAGATTAGGGAATATAAAAATAAAATATTAAAAACAGAAATACAAAGATCATAAGAGACTACTATGATCAATTACATGCCAACAAATTGGACAACCAAAAAGAAATGGATAAATCTCTAGACACTTACAGTCTACCAAGACTGAATCATGAGGAGACAGAAAATCTGAACAGACCAATTACTAGTAAGGAGACTGAATCAGTAATCAAAAACCTCCGAATAAACGAAAGCCCAGGATGAGATGGCTTCACTGGTGAATTCTACTAAATATTTAAAGAAGAATTAATACTAATCCTTCTCAAGCTCTTCCAAAAACTGTAAGGGGTGGGAACACTCCCAAACTCATTTTACAAGGCCAGTATTACCATGATAACAAAATCAGACAATGACACCCTGAAACAATCCCATTTACAATTGCATTAAGACCAGTTTAACCAAGAAGAAATATATTTAACCAAGTGGGTGAAAGACCTATTCACTGAAAACTGTAAGACACTGATGAAAGAAACTGAAGACACAAAAATAAATGGAAAGATATTCTGTGCTTGTGGGTTTGAAGAATCAATATTATTAAAATGTCCATATTACTCAAAGCAATGTACAGATTCAATACAATCCCTATCAAAATTCCAATGATATTTTTCACAGATATAGAACACAGAATCCTAAAATTTGTATGGAACCACAAAACTGAATGGCTAAAGCAATCCTGAGAAAGAAGAACAAAGCTGGAGGCATCAAAAATCCTCATTTCAAGCTGTATCACAGTAATCAAAGCAGTATGGTACTGGCATAAAAAGAGACAAATAGATCAATGGAACAGAATAGGGAGCCCAGAAATAAACATTATATATATATGTATATATATATATGTGTATATATATATATATATATATATATATAAAACATATAATATATATATATATTAGTTTATGACAAAGGAGCCAAGAACATGCAATGGGAAAAGGACAGTTTCTTCAATAAATGGTGCTGAGAAAACTGGACAGCCACATGCAAAAGAATAAAACTTGACTGCTGTCTTACACCATGTACAAAAATTAACTCAAAATGTATTAAAAATTTGAACAGAAGACCTGAAACCATAAAACTCCTATAAGAAAACATAGGTGATGACCTCCCTGACACTGGTCTAGGCAATGATTTTTTGGATTTGACATCAAAAGCAAAGGCAACAAAAGCTAAAGTAAATAAATGGGATTATATCAAATTAAAAAGCTGCACAGTAAGGGAAACCACCAAGAAAATAAAAAGGCAACCTATGAAAGGGTAGAAAATATTTGTAAATTATATATCTGTTAAGGGGTTATTATCCAAAATTTATACAGAACTCCTAAAACTCAATAGCAGAAAAACAAACAATCTGATTAAAAACTGGGCAAAGGATCTAAGTAGATATTTTTCTAAAGAAAATATACAGATAGCCAACAGGTACATGAAAAGGTTCCAATGTCAGTAGTCACTAATAATTAGGGAAATGCAAATCAAAACCACAAGATATCACCTCATACCTGTTAGAATGTCTACTATCAAAAAGACAAAAAAATAACATAAGTGTTGGCAAGGAATGTGGATAAAAGGGAACCCTTGTACACTGTGGGTGGAAATGTAAATTGGTGCAGCCACTATGGAAATCAATGTGATGGTTCCTCACAAAATTAAAAATTGAACTGCCATATGATCCAGCAATTGCACTTTTGAGTATTTACCTGAAGAAAACAAACAAAAAAACCCCAGTTCAAAAAGATATATGTACTTCCATGTTCACTGCAGCATTATTTACAATAGCCAAGATATGGAAGCAACCTAAGCATCCGTCAATAAATGAATGGATAAAGAAAATGTGGTATACACACACACACACACACACACACACATACACACAGAAATATTATTCAGCCATAAAAAAGAAGGAAGTCCTGTCATATGCGATACCATAGATGGACCTTGAGAGTATTACACTAAGGGAATTAAGTCACACAAAGAAAGACAAATGCCATAAGATATCACTTTTACGTGGAACCTAAAAACAAAAACAAAAGCAACCAACCAAGCTCACAGCAACAAAGAACAGGTTGGTGGTTGCCAGAGGTGGGGATGGGGGATGGATGAAATGGGTGAAGGGGGTTGAAAGGTACCGACTTCCAGTTATAAAATAAATTAGTCATAGGGATGTAATGTACAGCACAGTGACTGAAGTTAATAATACTGTCTAGTATACTTGAAAGTTGCTAAGAGAGCAACTGTTTGTTTCATAAGAAAAAAACTTCTTAACTATGTATGGTAATGAATGTTAATTAACCTTATTGTGGTGATTATTTTGCAATATTTACAAGTATCAAATCATTAAGTTGTACACCTGGAGCTAATATAGTGTTATATGTCAACTGTATCTCATTTAAAAAATGGAAAAAAAAGGAAAAATAGGTCATGACCAAGTAGAATTTATTCTAGGAATACAAGGATGATTCAATATTAGGAATAATGATTCAATATTAGAAAATCTATTAATATAGTTTATCATACCAATATATCCAAGTAAAAAAATCATATAGTAACTTCTACTTTTGAAGAGGCAGTTGATAAAATACAACCCATTTTGATAAAAACACTTATTAAACTAAGAATCAATGGATATTTCCTCAGCGTGATAAAAATACATGAAAAAATAGCTTTAGTCCAAAGCTATTATCTTACTTAATGGGGAAACACAGGAGGTTGGCTAGGCAATGTGAGAAAAAGAAAAGATGCCTACCACTACCACTGCTATTTAATATTGTATTAGATATATAAGCCAAAACAATTAGATAAGAAAAAGCAATGTGAGGGTAAAAAAAAAAAGTATTAGAAAGGAAGAGGAAAAACCATCTTTGGTTGCAGGTAAGATGTACATATTCCTGGAAAAAACTCAAGAGAATCAACTGAAACATTACTATAAACAATATGAGAATTCAATATGATCATAGGAAATAAAAATTCATATAAGGAAAATAGTAGTCCTTCTATGGACAAGCTACCACGAGTAAGATATACTGGAAGAGAAAATTCCATTTTTAATAGTAACAAAAGATAAAGTATCTAGGAATAAGCTTTAAAATATATGTATAAAACCTATATGATTAAAATGTTGTAACTCCTGACAAACATAAAACTGGACCTGAACGTACAGAAAGACACAACATGTTCCTAGATAGGATAGTTTTCACGAAGATGTCAGTACTCCCTAAGTTAACTAATAAATTTAATATAATCCTTCCTCTACCACAAAAGGAAAAAAAAAAAAAACAGAAAAATTTTTGGAAATAGATAAGCTGATTCTAAAGCTTGTACGGACAAATAAGCAGACAAGAACACCCAGGAATACAACAACAAAGAGCAATGAGCCCTACTTGATATTTAAACATACTGTAAACATTCAATGATTAAAGTAGTGTGTAATAGACACACGTAGAGACAGAGACCAATGGAACAGAAAAAAAAAAGTGCCAAATGAGACATACGTAATACAGGAATTTAGCATATGCTAAAGGTGGCAACACAAATATGTGGAATAAAGATTATTAATTTTTCCCAGTGTTGGGCAGCAATGCTCCAGAAAAAAACAGGCAAAGGACAAGAACAGTTGAAAATCAGAAGAAATACAAATGGCCCTTAAACATATGACACGATTCTCAAATTCCATTCAAGTTATGGGTTGAATTATTTTCCCCTCAAAATTCATATGTTGGAGTCCTAACCTCCAGTACCTCAGAGTGTGACCTTATCTGGAGACAGGGTCTATGCAGAGGTATTCAAGTTAAAACGCGGTCATTAGGGTGGACCCTACTCCAACATGACTGGTGTTGTTATAGGACAAGGAAATTTGGACACAAACATGTACAGAGGGAAGACAATGTGAAGAGGCATAGGAAGAAGACGGCCGTTTACAAGCCAAGGAGAGAGGCCTGCAACAGATCCTTCCCTCACAGCCCTCAGAGGGAAATAACCCTGACTGCACTTTGATCTTGGACTTCCAGCTTCCAGAACTGTGGGACGAAAATGACTTTTGCTTAAGCCACCTAGGTTGTGGTGCTATGTTACAGCAACCCCAGCAAACTAACACAATTTACAACAAGAGAAATGAAAATTTTATGAAAGAAGATATATCATAACCTTAAAAAATGGTTGCCTTTATTTAGGGAGTATGGGATCGACATGTACACACTGCTACATTTAAAATGGATAACCAACAAGGACCTACTGTATAGCACAAGGGACTCTGCTCAATGTTATGTGGCAGCCTGGATGGGAGGGGAGTTTGGGGGAGAATGGATACATGTATGGCTGAGTCCCTTTGCTGTGCACCTGAACTCACAACATTGTTAACAGGCTATATTCCAATATCAAATAAAAAATTTATTAAAAACTGGTTGCCTCTTTGGGTTTGAGTAAGTAAAAGAGGGCTTCTGATTTTATTCTGTACATTAATACTTCCAAGTGTGGAAGTATATAGGATATACAATGGTTTTAATGTTTATAATGAACATGTCTTAAATTTGTAATTAAAAATTAAGCAAAAAACCCAAAAATCTCTTTTGTAAAACCTCTCTTATTTATACATATAACCATACAAAAACATATATACACAGACATGCAATTTTTCTTTAATTAAGATATGGGTCAATAACATTATAAATATTCTATAACCTATTTTTTAACTTAAAAATTTGCTGTCAGCACAAATCTGTCTCAATTCTCTTGAAAGGCTACATTATATTTCATTGTATGTATCAGTGTTTATGCAATCGATCCTCTACTGATGGATAGATTCTATTTCATTATTAAAAACAATGCTGTAACAAACGTATATATATGCATAATTTTTCCCATTTAAATATAAGTTTCTTGTGAATTGCTGGGTCAAAGGGTATATATTTTAATTTTTTATGCATATTATAAAAGTTCCTTAATTTATACAGCTACTATATGTACGAGAGTGCTTACTTGTCAATACCCTTGCTAATGCTGGGTATTATTAATCCTTTAACTCTTTCCAAGTTGATAAGAGAAACATTTCATCTCAATGTTTTATACATTTAAAATTGCTTGTGAGGTAATTATGTGAATTTTCCTTTCTTCCTTCCTTTTTTGCCTTCTTTCCTTCTCTCCCTTTGAAAACAGTTACACCACTTAGAGAATAATCTTTCTTCTTCTGAATTGAAATGGCACCTTTATACTACATTATTAAAAATGCTTGGGTGTGTTTTAAATACTGAACTTCTCAGACAACACACACTGATTTTGTTAAGGAAAACAGAGTCCAGATGAAACAGAATTTCATGCTTATATGAGAAATTTTATATATAATCATTTCAGCCTCCCTAAAAAGTAAAGCTGAGGAAAATAAGAATTATATTCGGAACTACTAGAAAGAATTGTTGTGAGGATTAACTAGTCTGACCTGTGAAAGTCTCTAACATACTGACTGGAACACAACAGAAGCTCAGTACTACTTTTAAAAGAGAGCAAAGGACAATAGAGACAGGCACTGACCAGGAAAGGGAATTATGAAGGAATCAAGAAGTTAATATCAGCTTTAAAAGAATATTCAACACATATTTATTGGTGTTGAGGATTTATGTAGGGTGATGAAATGCTAAGGTAACCTCAGTTTTTTATTTTACTTCTTTTTTTTTTTTTCAGTTTTTTAAGTCTAAGAAATGTAAACAAATTAATCCAAATCACCCTCTAGTCATGACTAAGGCTACTAGATCCAGGAACCAACTTTTCATGGGGAAACCTATACCATGTACCAGATTAATTTAGGAGACAGGAGGTAATATTTTAGTTAGCTATGTAAGGCTTTTATTAAACTTCAGGGCTTGGATTTTCATATTTAGGAAATTCAGTGTGTCTTAAAGACAAGTGTTTCTTTTACGTTTTTCACCTCTACATTATGTCACGAGGTTAATACTATACTGACTATGTGATGATCTAAAGCTATATCCATGGGGGAATAGATTCTCTATCCATGTTTTAAATTTGTGAGCTTAGTCCACATAAAAATGAAATTTGTAATCAAGTCATGGACTTTGGTAAAGAACTTCTGACCTAATTATTTGATAACTTCACTAAGAACTGAGTCTGTAATCTATTCTAATTTCACTTAATGCAACATATGGTTCATACACCACTGCAGAATAACTTACTTGCATTTTTCTTCTTGTTTTCAAGGTGATCTAATAATTGTCGTATCTCAGTATCATACTCCACCCATTCTGGGACAATCCTGGCAGCAGCTTTTAGTTTAGGTTCTTTTGTTTTGGGGTTATTGCACTGAAAGTTTAAATAAAGCTTTGTTAATAAAAAACCATGTTTGAGGAAACATAAAGGAAATATTTGAGGACACTGCTATGTCACTAGAGCAAACAAAATGCATTTTATAAAAAGCAGGGCCCTAGGTACTAAGTACTTGAAATACCAGAATTAGTTTAATAGAGAAAGGATCAAGTGAAATGACCAATCATAGTTTACATAAGCAGTAAGTGTTTAATGCAAACACCTCAATCAGAACTTTAAACAAAAATTGTTTAAAGACTTTTTGATGGTTCATAAGAAGTCTGTCAAACAATTCTGTAAAATGTTTGCACAAAACATCCAATTATATGACCATCCTGTAAAAGAACATAGAAGACTATATTGATAAATATTTGATTGCCTTTTCTTCAGACTAAAACCTGGTTTTTTATACTTTATGTTTTTCATACGCAAAACTATTTAGCAGCCTTTAGAAACATCTTGAGTTTCTTTGGCAAAAGCATTCATCCTCTTTCACATGCCTCTGTTCTCATTAGCAGTTATGATATTAAAAATCAGTTAACTGGAACTCACTTGTCAAAACACTGACAGTTGTGAAATTCAGAGTAGCTCATAAATCTCCACACCTTAAAAATATTTAACTAGCCTGCTTAATAAACACAGTGGAAAAACAATGGACTTGGATCCTCAGTCCTCATGGTTCCAGTTTTTACTAGTAGTAAGACTAGTAGTAGTAGACACACTTACTGGTAGTAAGGTTTGGACGGTCCACACTTACTGGTAGTAAGACCTAGTCACTAAACTGTGTGTGTGTGTGTGGTGGCGGGGGTGTGGGCAGTGGCAGAATCTTAGTTTTTTTCATCTGCAAAGGACGAAATTAAAACAAGATCATCTACAAAGTTCCTCTGATATTTGATCAATTTTAATTAGCAGTTGGTCCTATTATAGAGTTTCTTGGGAAATTAAATCAAGGTTAAAAGGCAAAAAGTAGAGGAGGAGTTTAAGAAGGTTCTGACTCTGGATGTAGTTGAAGGTACCGCTGACAAGACTTGCTCATGGGCTGGATGTGAATTGTGAGAAAAGGGAGGCATCAAATATGACCCTCGTGTCTTTGGCTTGAGCAACGTAAAGAATGGAGATGCCATTGACTGAGACAGGAAAGACTACGGGAGGAGCATAAACTTCACAGAGTTACACAAGCATCCTGTCTGCTCTTCACGCAGCACTAACAAAGAATGTGTCCTGAAGCTCACTTCTACGCGGCGTTTTCTTATAGCTGCCACAACTTGCTTTCCCCTTCATCCTTCATGCCTTATGGGAGAGCTAAGTTATGAACCAAGAGCCTGTTGTCTTATTTATTTATTTATGGCTGCATTGGGTTTTTGTTGCGGTGCGTGGGCTTCTCATTGCAGTGGTTTCTCTTGTTGTGGAGCACGGGCTCTAGGTGTGCAGGCTTTAGTAGTTGTGGCTTGCAGGCTCAGTAGTTGTGGCTCGCGGGCTCTAGAACACAGGTTTAGTAGTTGTGGTGCACAGGCTTAGTTGCTCCGTGGCAATGTGGGATCTTCCCGGACCAGGGCTCGAACGTGTGTCCCCTGCACTGCCAGGCGGATTCTTAACCACTGCGCCACCAGGGAAGCCTGAGCCTGCTGTCTTAATCCCTTCCTCATCCAACATTTTCAGTTCATTGCATTGTGGATTTTTTTCTAAAGTAATATATTTCTGAAGTAACTGGAAAACAGGATTTTCTTTGTAGAAATTAATTTCACAGGCGATGTGTTCTATAAAGAAGACAATGGAACTATTTTCTAACTATGTCAGAAACTATCAAAACAAAAATACTATGTTTGTCCTTAGTTTATGCTACAATTCCCCCCCGCTACAAACTCTATCAGCGGTGCTTAAGTGGGGTGACCACGCCCCACAGGGGAGCTGTGGCCAGGCCTGGAGTTATTTCTGATTGTCGTAATGGGGGGCGGCCTACAGCCACCTAATGGGTGGAGGCCAGGGATGCTGCTAAACACTCTCCTGTACAGCGCACAGGTCCACCTCCACAACAGGAAATTACTTGGTCCCAGATGTAAATAATGCCCCAGTTGAGAAACCTTGATTGAAAGGGAGTTGAGATAGTATCATGACATTCACAAACACTCTCATCCTCACCTTCAATACCAGGAATCATGCTTTTTCCTCTCCATTAGGCCATTTCCTTGGGATTTTTCTTGATAACTTTTTCCCCAAGAAGATGACCAAAAATAGCATGTTCTTCCATTTTTATTTTAAATGTTTCTGTGGGAGAGACGATGCTGTCCTCCAAAATTTATGTCACTGATCCTTCTTCTTCTATGTAGACCTAGTGCTAGGAAGTGGCTGCCCATCAAGGAATGACGATCCTTAGCTCCTCTTACAACTTAAAATATTCCATGTCTAGATTTAAACTGTGTAGCATAAACTGCTTAAAATGAAAATCTAAGAAAAAAACTTCTCAAAAATAATGAAGAAAAATAGACATGTGTAGGATAATTTAAGTAGACAGAGTTATTTTGGTTGTCTTTATTTGGGAAAATTATTGGCAGGGCAACTAAACTGATGATATGTTAAGATGATAGCTAATCCATAAACATTTCAGCCAGCTCATGGCCTTTCTTTCAAAAGGCCTTGTGCAGAAAAGAATGAACACGGCAGGCCTGAGACTGCTACTCTTAGGCCCGTGCCTGCAAGGCTGGCCCTTGGCTGGCACCTGAGAACTTGGGTTTCAGGAGGGTTCCCACCACTCCCTGCTAAGAAGGGCTTACTGTGCCTAAACTGTGCAAACGTGCGGTTTATGCTGACCACCTGCCTTCCTTCTGGATGTTGGGAATTTTGGCACGTGCCAGGCAGAGGGGGTGCTTGCCATGACCAGGCCCCCAATAAGAATCCTGGGCATTGGGTTTCTGGTAAGCGTCCCTGATAGACCACATTTCACATGGGTTGTTGTACTTCTCGTAGCTTAAGGAATTAGGGTTGTCCTGGGTAACTTCACAGGGAGAGGACTCTCGGAAGCTTGAACCTGGTTTTCTCTGGACTTCACCCCATGCGCCTTTTCCTTTTACTGATTTTGCTTTGCATTCTCTCACTGTAATATCTTCACAGCCATGATTCTGAGTCCTATGAGTCCTCTTATTGAATCATCAAACCTGGGGGTGGTCTTGGGGGCCCCCAACACAGCCCTATACTTGCCAACCTAGGTAAATAGAACAGTAAATAACAGACTGAGCAGTAGGGTGCCCTATGTGTGCCATTCCATTTGTAAAACAGAAAATATTTCTACTGGAACATTTCCATATCTGCTTATACAAAGGAAAATGCAAACACTCACCAGATCAATTGTTTTGGCTCTTTGTTTGGATTCATCATCACACCAGGTTTCACACCACAACCAGTCTTGGGGAAGAGACTTAATGGCAACTTGGTAAATCATATTATTGGGAAGATCCTACCGAAAAAAAGAATGATTTAAACACAGAGGTATAGAAATTAGAGTCAGAGTGAAAGAAGTTGAAGATGTCATTTAGATTATAAACAGATCCTAAAAAAACATGCAAATCTGAGGTGTGTCTATATTTTGAAGCTTTAAATACTTAATTTGACCCAATAGTCTTGTGTCATGAATGAACCTGTGCACTGGAACAAAGACCACACCTGCCCTGGGCTTCACCCCTAGAATCCGAGGTGGAGAGAGAGGCCCAGAAACCCACCATTCCGCATGACCTCTCTACCTCTTATCTGCCTTGAAACACCAGGATTAATCACTTATACCGTGTCTGCTATTACTGTTTATATAGTCAACACCACACTCTCCAGATTCTGAGGTGACTTTTCATTTCCCTATCAGCAAACTATGCTCCACAAATATTTTCACATTTCTGCATACACAGAGCTTTCTAAGCAAAGATTGCTGGCACCTGGGTAAAAAGGATGTTTAAATGGCAAATGAGCCTAGTAAGTTAATGACAGAGACCTCTGCAGAGATTTAGAGACATCTTTCCCAGAGATACCTGCTTATATATGCCAGGGATTGCAGAGCCCTTCCCAGAGAATATTTGTTTACATTCCAGAGCAAAGGGCATATTTCCTCTCTCTCCCGGAGGGCACCAGCAGTACTTGTGTTAGCTGTCCCATCTAAGTTTCAAGATTCATAATTTTAGGGTTCTTCTCTCAACACTCCTATTAATCATCATACTGGAAGTTCTAGCCAATGCAGCAAGACAGGAAAAAGAAATAAATGGTATAAAGATTGGAAAGGAAGCAATAAAACTGTCTTTCTTTGAGGATGACAGGATTGTTTATGCAGAAAATCCTAAGAATCAGTAAAAAAAAAAAAACTCCTGGAACTAATAAGCAATGATAGCAAGGTTTCAGGATACAAGGTTAACATACAAAGGTCAACTGCTATATACCAGCAACAAACAATTGGAATTTGAAATTAAAAGCACACCATCATTTACATTAGCACCAACCCCCTCAAAAAAAACAAAAAAAACAAAAAACTCCAAATAAACCTAGGTAAAAAAAATCTAACAAAATATGTTCCTCTACATGAGGAAAACTATAAAATTCTGATGAAAGAAATCTAGGAACATCTATATAAATGGAGAGATATTTCATGTTCACAGATAGACTTAATATTGTTAAGATGTCAATTCTTCCCAACTCAATTTATAGATTCAACGCAATCCCAATAAAAGTCCCAGAAAATTATTTTGTGGGTATCAACCAACTCATTCTCAAGTTTATATGAAAGGCAGAAGACCCAGAATAGCCAATACAGTGTTGAAGAAGAATAACAAAGTCAGAGGACCGATACTACTGAATTTGAAGTCTTCATATAAATTCTATAGTAATTAAGAGATTGGTAATGGCAAAAGAACAGACAAATACAGCAATGGAACAGAATAGAGAGCCCAGAAATATGAGACTTCTTTGTATTTTCTGCTCAATTTTTTCCTGTAATTCTAACACTGATCTAAAAAAATAGTCTATTAATTAAAAAAAAAAAAAAGCTAGTTAACTGTTCCCTCTTCCAACACCCTTTTCCTGGGAATCCATTCTTTAAATCCTTAAACAACCTGGTCTGTCATCTTATCTCAGCCACTTTCTCCCATGGCCATGTCCTAGCCAAGTCCTCTATAATTTCAGTTTCATGCTTCCACTCTCTGACAACCTCTTGATTTGCAGCTTACTCCATCAAGTACTCAGGTATCAGTATCTTTTGACCCCCATTGGGACCTCCAATCAACTGATCCTACCACTATTTCACTGTTCTTTACCCCCTGATGTCTTCACTCCCCCCACTTCCTTAATTTCCATGGTTAATCATTATATTTAATCCCTTGAATATATTCTCAATTGTCTTACCATTCTTGCATTTAGTTGTACTCGCTTGGCAAAATTATAGTCCTGGTTAAATCCAAACTCTGCAACTGCCTCCATGCAACTAAACATGGCTGGCGAAACACACAGACACATACACTACACTATACTATTTTATGTTCCCATCAGCAGTGTATGATGGTTCCAAATTCTCCATATCCTTGCCAAAGCTTTTACTGTCTTTTTAAATAAAAATAGCCATCCCAGTGAGTATGATGTGGTATCTCATTGTAGTTTTGACTTGAAGTTCCTAATGACCAGTGATGCTGAGCATCTTTTCACGTATTTATTGGCCATTTGTATATCTTCTTTGGTAAAATATCTATTTAAATCCTTTGAGCAGGACTTCCTTGGTGGTGCAGTGGATAAGAATCCACCTGCCAATGCAGGGGACACAGGTTCGACCCCTGGTCCAGGAAGATCCCACATGCTGCAGAGCAACTAAGCCCGTGTACCACAACTACTGAGCCTGTGCGCCACAACTACTGAGCCCGCATGCTGCAACCAATGAAGACTGCACACCCAGAGCCCGTGCTCTGCAATGAGAGAAACCACCACTCGCTGCAACTAGAGAACGCCTGCATGCAGCAACTAAGACCCAGCACACCCAAAAACAAAAATAAAATCCTTTGAGCATTTAAAAATTGGTTCTTTTTTTGTTATTAAATTCTAAGAGTTCTTTATATGTTCTGGATACTAGTCTCTTATCAGGTATATGATTTGCAAATATTTTCTCCCATTCTGTGGGTTGTCTTTTCACTTTCTTGTGTCCTTTAATGCACAAAGTTTTTAATTTTGATGCAGTCCTATTTTTTCTTTAGCTGCTGGTACTTTTTGTTTCATATCTAAGAAACCATTGCCTAATCCAAAGTTACAAAGATGTACACCAATATTTTCTAGGAGTTTTATACTTTACCCTCTTACATTCAGGCCTTTGATCCATCTTTAGTTTTTTTTTTTTTTTTTTGAGTTAGTTTTTATATATGGTGTTAGGAAGGGGTCCAATCCATTCTTTACATGTGGATATGCTGTTGTTCCAGCACTTTTGCTGAAAAAGCTATTCTTTCTCCATTAAATTATCCTGGCATGCTTGTCAAAAATCCAGTGACCACAGATGCATGGGTTTATTTCTGGGCTCTCAGTTCTATACCATTGATCTATATATGTATAACCTTATGCCAGTCCATTCACTGTTCATATTTAAAGGGTACAGTTTGATAAGTTTTACATACAAATATTCCTGTGATACAACGACCACAATCAAGCTCATTGAATATATCCATCACTCTCAAGTTTTCTTGTGCATTTTTGCAATCCTTCTTGCCTGTCCTTTCTACATTCACCTAAGCAAGTTAGTTCCTGGGCAAACACGAACTGCTTTTTGTCCATGTAGATTGATTTGCATTTTCTAGAATTTTGTATAAATAGAATCATATGATATGTATATTTTTGGCTTGGCTTCTTTAGATCAGCATAATTGTTTTTAGATTCATTGATGTTGTTATATGTATGAATAATTCATTCCTTTTTACTGTTGAGTAAATATACCACAATCT
The DNA here is from genome assembly GCF_949752795.1 of Hyperoodon ampullatus. Lineage (NCBI taxonomy): Eukaryota > Metazoa > Chordata > Mammalia > Artiodactyla > Ziphiidae > Hyperoodon > Hyperoodon ampullatus. The sequence continues at coordinate 14,409,711 of NC_136929.1, read as the reverse complement.
TTCTGTCCAATCTCATTTTGATAGATATCTGGGTTTGTGGGAGGCAGTTTCTGATACGGCTCCTGGTGATCCGTGCCTCCCAGTATTCATTCTTTTCTGCAATTATTTCTCCTGGAGTGTGGCTGGACCTAGTGACTTCCTTCTAACAACAGAATATGGCAAAAGTAATGTGATGTCAATTTTCTGGAAGAGCTTGTGTAGAATTGATACTATTTCTTTCTTTAATGTTGGGTAGAATTCACATAAGTTTGGTAGAATTTAGAAGCTATCTGGGCCTGGAGATTTAAACTAATTTCAATTTCTTCAATTGTTATACGGCTATTCAGGTTATCTATTTCATTTTGAGTGCATTTTGGTAGTTTGTGTCTTTTAAGTAATTTGTCCATTTCATCGAGGTTGTTGAATTTATTACCATAAAGTTGTTTGTAATAGTTTCTCATTATTCTTTCAATATCTGTAGATATTGTGCTGTCATGTCTCTCATTTCTATATTAGTAATTTGTGTCTTTTATCTTTTTTCTGATCAGTCTGGCTAGAGGTTTATGTTTTCTTAATTTTATCAAAGAACCAGCTTTGGTTCACAGAAAATCTATGGAAACATACTATTTTTCCATTTTTTTTCATTTCATTGATTTCCACTCTATTCTTAATTATTCTCTCTTTTCTACTTACTTTGGTTTTAAATTTGCTCTTTTTTTTTCTAGTTTCTAGGTAGAAGCTGAGGTTGAGACCCTTTTTCTTTTCTAATATGTACTTATGCTATGAATTTTCTAAGAACTGTTTTAACTGCTTCAGATGATGTACCCTACCATTCACTTTGTATACAGAAGAGAAGCAGCCTAAGGCTAAAATATATATAAATTCATATGAAATGGTGAATGGCTTGGTTGATTGATCAGGGGCCCAGAAAGAAGATTAAGGACAAGGGCATGGGTCCAAGGGGGCAAAGTAGAAGTGACCCTGCTTATCCCTCCCAGTGACCTTCTTGGGGAACTTGTGCTTATCATCCCCATAACTCTGGGAGGTTCTGGGTCGTATCACTAGGTTAGGGGAATCTAGGTGAAGGAAAAAAGACCTGGGCCCCTCGACAAACTGTGACAACCAGGAAAGGCCATCTCAGCTTCAGAACTCCCTGTGGGGGTTGTCTGAGGCCTTTGCTGAATTTGTAGAATTCACCTAATTCTGCTTACTTTCCTTCTCCAACAGCTGTTAGTCCTGAGAGCACTTCCTAGTAAACTTCCTGCAGGCTAATTTCCACTTTAGAGTCAGTTCGTTTCCTGGATAACCCAACATGTAACAGGCAGCTGAGCAGTAGCTGCTGATGTAAAGAACAGTGGAGGAGGAATATAGCTCGGGTTTTTGACTTTTAATTTGAGAAAAGTTCTGGGCATTACTGGGTCTATTTCAGTAGATTTAACATATGAGTTAGGCATTCAGAGGAGAGAGAAGAGCGAGATAAAGGTTTGGGAATTCTTGGTAGAAAAGCTGGAAATTAAAGCCAGTGTATGTCAGAAGCCAATAGAGCGGGTACAGAATGAGAAGTGGGCCATGGGCAGAAACTTAAGAGGACAGCAACATTTAAATAAGAGGTAGAAAAAGAGCAGTTCTCAAATAAACTGTGCTGGGAAAGTCACGGACATCAGAGAAGAACCAGGAAGATTTGATATTATGAAAGCCAAGGGAGTTTCAAGAAAGGAGAGGTCAAAAACACCCACATCACAAAAAAGGAAAATAAGAAGAAACAAGAAGTGTTCACTGGATAAGAGGATATCACTTTGACTTTAGTGAGAAGTGTTTAGTGGACTGGCGGGAATGGTAGCCAAATGCGTCCAACCATCCCCCAAATGTGGTGATGTAGTGCTGGGAGAGTCCCTCAGATGTTTGCTGGTCTGCTTGAAAAATGGGTCCTTTCCTTAGTTACCCACAGGCAGATAACCAGTAGGGTTCCTTATGAATAATCCATTGGGGAAATGACTAAGAATTATAAAAATGTGATATTCATAATTTAAATCTGGAATGTTACTGGGGTCTACTGAGGACTCTGCATCTGTTTTTTACTAATTGGCAATATTGCAAAGACGCTACCTTGCATTTGCACACATACATATTTGGAGTTCTCTCAACTTTCGAGAATGATTTTTTTAAATCAGTCCTTCATCAGTGTGCTCCTGAATCAATCATTAGTATTTTGACCTATAATATTCCATTTGCTTGATTTTTAAACAAACAGCCTCAAATTTCTATATTATCTAGACCCTCTGTCACCTCTCTTCCCCATGCCAGACTTTTTTCCCCTCTGTACTGTTCCTCAAACACGTAAGGTCCACTCCCACCTTGGGACCTGTGCATTCGATATTCTCTCTGCTTGGGATTCTCACAGATATCCGCGTGCTCAGCTCTTAAGCCTCCATCTGGACGTCACCTGCGTATAGACATATGGCCGCTCAGTTGACAACAGCAAACTCTAACCCCTATTCACCATTCTGAGCTCTATCATGTTTTCGTGTTTTATTTTTTCTCTAAAGCACTTATTACCTTTAAATATTGTTCATTAATTTATTAGTTATTTTCCCACTAGAATGAAAGCACCATGAACTAAGGATCTCTGTTTTGTTTTCTGATGTCCCAGGGCTTACGAGAGTATCTGACACATAGTAAGTATTCAACAGATACTTCCTGAATTAACAAACATGTAAGGTTCTAGTAAGAACCTACATTCTTAATTTACTTATTTATTTTTGGCTGCGTTGGGTCTTCGTTGCTGCGTGCGGGCTTTCTCTAGTTGCAGAGAGTGGGGGCTACTCTTCGTTGTGGTACACGGGCTTCTCATTGCGGTGGTTTCTCTTGTTGTGGAGCACGGGCTCTAGGCACGCGGGCTTCAGTAGTTGTGGCTCGCGGGCTCTAGAGCACAGGCTCAGTAGTTGTGGTGCACGGACTTAGTTGCTTCATGGCATGTGGGATCTTCCTGGACCAGGGATCCGAACCTGTGTCTCCTGCATTGGCAGGCAGATTCTTAACCACTGTGCCACCAGGGAAGTCCAGAACCTATATTCTTTAGTCACTGGAAAGAGGGAATAATGGGAATTATGGGCTACAGGGTCTTTTTCTTCTGTTTAACTTGTTAAAATGAGGAAATTAGCAGGATACAATAATGAGGAAATAATGGGATTTGAGAAAAAAAGTATTTGTGAAGAAAAACAAAATGTAACGCAGTTGTCAGGGAGGGCAGAGGATGAAGGGGGTTTATCTTGAAAATCACAGAGAGGGCTTCCCTGGTGGCGCAGTGGTTGAGAGTCCGCCTGCCAATGCAGGGGACGCGGGTTTGTGCCCCGGTCCGCGAAGACCCCACATGCCGCGGAGCGGCTGGGCCTGTGAGCCATGGCCGCTGAGCCTGCGAGTCTGGAGCCTGTGCTCCGCAACGGGAGAGGCCACAACAGTGAGAGGCCCACGTACCGCAAAAAAAAAAAAAAAAAAAAAAAAAAAATCACCGAGAAAGAGAAATGGGAGAAAGGGAGGGAGGGAGGGAGACAGACATGTTTCAATGATGATGGAAGCAAGTAAGAAAAATTTAGGGTAACCAAGTGAGATAGGGCACATAGTGGAAAGAAGAGGTTTAAGCATGGAAAGGTGAAGATCAAACGCTATTCTGAAAATGTTAGGCTTGAAGTGAAAAAATATGTAAGTCAAGATAGCTAATACAAAATTGCATAAAAGGAAGAAAGAGGCTAACAATACAAGATTTTGACATCTATAAACAGGGAGATAGAACAGTCTATGTCTATGTATTGAAAATTATTCCATGAATATTTTACTTACCTGATCTAGGTTTGAAAGACTGTTGGGATCTTGACTGAGAGTTTGGTACTGGCCCCGGAGCCTGTCACCTGCTGCGATTCTCCTGAACTTCTTGAGATCCACCACGTATAAGGCACTGCAAGAAATGAAGACTCCTTGAGAGCCTACGTTGTTTACATATATTTACTTTCCTCCAGTGACTGTCTACAGTGTTGGCATTAACTTTAGGTATCCCTGGGTCTAATAATAATGAATCCTTTCATAGTTTGCTCCTGACGTCTAACACTGTTTCCAAGGAGTTTGAAGTTTGATATGATGCTTTTAGGATCCACATCCTCTTAAGGTCACCTTAAGTTTTTCCAAGATCTCCTGAAACTCATGGGCCTACAAAACAGTAACAGCTTTGAAGACAATCTTCATTTTGTTATGCGACAAACCAAGTTTAAATCTTCTATAGTAGTTAGGAACATACAGCTGAGCCATATTACTTGGGTTTGACTCCAGGCTCAGCTATGTACTAGCAGCATAAGCCTGGGCAAGGTACACCAATGCTGTATGCCTCGGTTTCCACATCTATAAAATAGAGATGATAGCAATATCTCAAAAAGTTGCCATAGAGATTTTATGAGTTAATATATGTAAAGTCTTGTAAGAGTGACTGGCATGTAATAAGCACTATATAATCGGTTGCCATTATTGGCTATTTTCCAAGAAAACTGAGTATTGTAATTCAACAAGTTATTTATTCACTCAAAGGTTAAGAGTATGACTTTTCTTACCTGATATGGTATTTCCTTCTTAAAAGATGTGATGCCCAGTATCCCGTTTTCCAGAAACGATATCCATCCATCTCCGTGCGGCTATCACAGAAGGGCGTATACCCATAAGGAGCTCCATCCAGATCAAAATCTCGAAGTTCTTTGAGGTCATGTCTCACAATCTAAATAATCAGAATAGTTTCTCTGATGAAGACTATAAAATAATAGAAGCCCCTTTAATATGAATCTCAAATCATCATCACCTTGTTGTAGAAAGATAGAGAACTGAGTTTTCCGCACAGCTCTGTCATGTACCACTAGTTTACCAAATTTCTATTTTTTCCTTTTGCCCTTACAGATTAAAAGAAGCCTAAAATTTACATACCTTGTCTGTATGACAGTGGTCTTACTCATTAATAAGAATAGCTTGTTCCATCATTTTTAATCAAGGTATTTTTTAATATTCTTTTTTAAATTAAAGTACAGTTGATATATACCTGTAGTATATGTTACAGATGTACAATATAGTGACTCACAATTTTAAAGGTTATACTCCATTTATAGCTATTATAAAATATTGGCTATATTCCTCGTGTTGCACAGTATATCCTTGTAGCTTATTTTATACCTCATAGTTTGTATCTCTTAATCTCCTACCCCTATACTGCCCCTCCCTCCTTCCCTCTTCCCAGTGGTAACCACTAGTTTGTTCTCTATGAGTCTGCCCCCTTTTTGTTTTATTCACTAGTTTGTTGTATTTTTTTAGATGCCATATATAAGTGATATCATACAGTATTTGTCTTTCTGTCTGACTTATTTCACTTAGCATAGTGCCCTCCAAGTCCATCCATGTTGCTCCAAATGGCAACATTTTATCCTTTTTTTTTTATTCTTTTATTTTATAGGCTGAGTAGTATTCCATTATATATATATACACACACACCCTACATCTTCTTTATCCATTCATCTGCGGATGGACACTTAGGTTGCTTCCATATCTTGGTAATTATAAATAATGCTGCTATGAACACTGGGGTGCGTGTATGTTTTTGAATTAGTGTTTTTGTTTCTTTCAGATATATACCCAGGACTGGAATTGCTGGGTCATATGCTAGTTCTATTTTTAGTTTTTTGAGGAGCCTCCCTACTGTTTCCCACAGTGGCTGCACCAGTTTACACTCCCACCAACAGTGCTGGAGGGCTCCCTTTCCTCCACATACCTGACAATGTTTGTTATTTGTGTTCTTTTTGATGATGGCCATTCTGACAGGTGTGAGGTGATATCTCACTGTGGTTTTGATTTGTAATCAAGGTATTTTGAACAAAATATATTTTGGTAAGGAATTAAATATACAAGTACATAGCTCTTAATTTCTCAAGGTATAGATTAATAATTCAAAATGATTTCTATGATATATCTCCATTATTATATATTGGCAAATATTAGTTTGAATCATAAAGAAAAATCTCTTAATTATTCTCAGTGGCTTCAATGACATAATGTTAGTATGTTTCATTTTTTAATAGACTCTAGCCTGCTGGAAAAATATTATTGTATATATTGGGGGAAAATAGGAGGAATAAATTTTATGTTAGACAGTATGTTTGGAAATGCTTACTTCATTACACTTTTGCCTATTTTTTTACTTTTTAATTATAATGGTTCATATTTATCAATTTGAAAAATAATACAAAAATAATAGAATTTAGAATACAAGTAAATTATAAAGTAGGATTTGAAAATATACTTTTGGTCCTAAATAAAAATACTAACTTATGCATTTGTTTATGTATTATTTATATATTATTGTTCTTAGAAATTCTGTGTATTTTTAAAAATTTTTAAGAGAAATTCTGTGTATTTTAAAAATATTTTTTACCATTAGTGATTACAAAGGCATGCAAGGAGAAAAGGGGAAAAGTCATAAAAACTTCTGGATATATAAATTTTGAAAGCTGAGGACCATAATTTTTTCTGGCCAAATTTAGGACTCTTTTCTTTAAGTGGCAGAATGATGGGATTTGGTTATTGGCTAATTGCCAAAGAATGTGGCCGAAGGTGGAAAAATGAGAGGAGAGTGTGTGTAACTGCTAACTTTTCCAGCAAGAAGAAATAGTTCATTTTAAACAAATTTCAGCTCATATCCATAGGAACTCACATAGCTACTTTTATTATGACTAATATAAGTATTTCTTTTATTTTTAATTACCAAAACCCCCCCCCAAAACAAAATACTACTACTTCAGAGGAAAAAACTGCCACGTCCTAAGGAATAAATGGTACTTCTGGCAACACCTTTGATTTTCCCCTGCAATGCTGACTTTTTAAAAAAAAAGATACTTTGCTTATATGTCAAAATTATGTCTTATGTTTACATAGCGTGTCAACAAAGACAGTAATAAGAAGCAGCAACATAAATTGCATCCCTATACTCAGAAGTGTAAAAAAGTTTTAAGTACTCTTAAAAACAATAGTTAATCTTATTACCTGGTCAGCATCAACAAAAATGATTTTGTCCACTGCAAGAGGAAAAAGGACATCAAGGAAAAGAATCTTATAACCCCAAATAATCCTTTGTTTTTCCGTCTGTTGATGAAGCCACCGGGGCCACCTATACTGGACCAGTTCATATTGGAATCCATACTCCTCAGCCATGTGAGGGATCACCTCCTAAAATACACACATAAATCAAAGATTATGTTCAAGGAACAGAAAGCAGTTTTTGTTTTGGAGAAAAAATTAACATTTTAAAAGTTAGAGTTTACAAGTTGTTACAAATGAATCGGTAAAATGTCTAAACAGTACTTCTACAACTTACACCTATTAATCAGAAATATGACAATGCTGACAAACATAAAGATGTAAGTATACATAAAACTTTGTAGTTTAAAGGCATTAAAAATAGGTACACTTGCAGGCTTATTAAATAAGATAATTGTTCCTCTACTTTTACTACTAATGTTTGACCTAAGAAAACTTGATGGTAGAAAGGAAAGCCTCTGGATCGTGGAACACCTGTGCATCAAACACTTTATGCACATGTCAACATGCTGGTTGGTCAGAGAGATAGGAAGATGAAAAGGGTGTACAAAAAAACACAAAATGAGTAGTAAATTGACAAATTATATTCTCCATATGAGTTTCATGTTTGAGATTTATGACTATTTAATTCAAGGATTAAAAATACAAGGTAGTTATTGTGGCATGAATATTCGATATTTGATTCAGTGTCTTATAGGCTTAGAGTATATTATTCTGTTTAAAACAGAGCAGTTAATTAAATATGTACACTGTTAGTTCACTTTGGCTCAAGAGCCCAAATATTGAGAGGGATGATGGTAAAGGAGTGGGTAAAGACGGGTTAGCAAATGTAGAATTTGCATTCATCTCCTCAATTCTCACTTGTAGCTAGTTGCTGGTTATATGCTTAGTTTAATTTTCTCCCTGCTCTTGTAAGAACGATGTAGATTTAAATTATGTTCCTTACTGTAAGCATTGGTTTTATCTGTGAGTTGCAAAATGTTGAAATTATGGCTAGAACAGTTACCAGGAGTCACTGCTTTCATTTCAAACTTAAAAAAAAAAACTAGGATAAATTACAAAAACTTTTCTTTATTCAACGAATATGTATTAAAATATGTTCACTGAGAATGCACTATGTGCCAGGCCCTATTCTAGGCCCTAGGGATACAGTAATGAAACAAAACAGACACAAATCATGGCTCTCATGAGGCTTACATTTTAGATAAAATAAATGAAATTAGTAAGTTATCTATAGAAGTTAATGCTATGGAGAAAAATAAAAGGGGAAGGGAAATAAAATGAAAGATCAGAAGGGACTGTCATTTTACATAGCGTAGTCAGGAAAGGATTATTCCCAAAGTAGGTATAATTCAGCGAAGATCTGAAGGAAGAAAGGAGGTATGCTTTTAAAATTGAAGGGAAAAGATCTAGGGTACTAGCAATTTCTGTTTCCACATCTGGCTGCTGGTTACACAGGTGTTTTAAATTTGTAAAAATTCATCAAAGTTGCACATATACCGTTTGTACACGTTATATTTCCCTGAAAAAAATATAAAAGGTAAAAATTTCGAGCAAACAGAACAAATTACAAAAAGAAGGAAAATATTATTTCAGATATGGTATCACTTTTGGCCATGCAGCAGAACAAGACTTTTTTCCTCACATAGCACTGTGTTTCTAGTGAATGATATAATTTCCTGTTAAGAGAATCTTCACATTGTATTATCTCAGTATATGCAGAGTTAAATCCCCCGATGCAGTGTTGCATCACGTGTTAAAAGTTTAGTAACAAACTAGTAAGACTGCTTGTCTGTATTTATGGGTTCTTTTTCAGTTTACAAGTAAGTACAGGAGGCGGCACTCTTGGTGGTGGTGGGGAGGGTAGAGGAGCTTTCATAAGGGTTAAGCACCTGGGCTTTGAGGTCGGAACACTTGGGCTCAAATCTCAGCTACTAATTAGCTATTTGATCCAAGGCCTGTGCCATAAAGGACAAATCTTGCTCAAAGAATGGTTGGGCCCTTTGCCCTTTGCTCCTGGGAAGTAAATGCTAACCTTGGAATATCCTGCCTGAGGAGAACGTCTGTATTTACCTGGGGACCTAGGGCCACACCAGATAGTCTGTGCTAACAATGTGATTTATGATGGAGACCTTGGGCCACAAGATATCAGCTCAGGCTCTGGAGGGGCTAGATGCTAAGGTCAGTCATGGTGGCTGTCAGGTGGGTCTATGTACCCAACTCCCAATAAAAACTCTGGACAGCAGGTCTGAGTGGGCTCCCCTAATTGGCAACACTCCATGGGTACCGTCACAGTTTTGCTGGGAGGTAAAAGCTCTGTCCACATGACTCCACTGGGAAAGGACAACTGGAAGCTCGGTCTGGTGTCCCCTGGATTCTGCCCTATGCATCTCTTTGCTTTGCTGATTTTAATCTGTATCCTTTTGCTGTAATCAACTGTAATTGTGAGTATAATTGCTTTTCTGAGTTCTGTGTGTCCTTGTAGTGGGTTTCGAAACTTAAGAGTGGTCCTGGATACCTCCCAACTGTGCAAGCCAGTTATGTAACTTCTGAGTCGTGGTTTTCTGGGAATAGGAGTTTATGAAGAGCAACTGAATAATGCAGGTAAAGCACTTAGCAATGTGCCTGGCAACACCAAGGAATAAAAGCATGGTGGCCTGTTTATATTTCTGCTTTCACAGCTGGTTTTGGTCTAGAAAGAGAACTTCTCTGAACTGCTGTTCAAGGAGACCCTAACTTGCCTGGAATCTGATTAACAGGAAGAAACGGGGTACACTCTGTGGCAAGAGTGTAGGGCTGAGTAAAGGGTAACAGACGTTGGCCGTCGAAAAACTTCTAAATACAAAATGCTGGAGACACTACCTACAGTGCCCACATTACCACACCAACCGATGCACTGCATGTGATACCAGAGCCCCACTCTTCTTGGTCCTATCAGACTATACTCTGTGGTACAGTTTTCATATTTTCTACTGTTCCTGCCTTTCTTTGTCAAAATATGACAGAATCTAATTCTTTTAATTAACAATCTGTGCATATTTTTCATTGCCAACTTTTATTTACTTATTGTTATGAAAACCCACTAATCCTGATTTTGAGTTTACTTAAACATAAACCAGCTCCTGCTGTGTTTTTAATCACTTCTTTAAATAAAAGCTGCAGAGAATTTTTCTTAAGCTAGATTAAAAAATACTGAATACCAAGGTTTTAAATTGATTACATATAGTAATTTGAGTAAATATACATTTCAAAAGACTCATTCTGAAAAGAGAAATGTTATGAGAACTTACAATGATATAAAGAATTTACTTCTGAAATATTAACTATTCTATTTAAAAAATTAATGTACTTACTTTAAATGTTGGTGAGAGATAATTTTTAAGAAACCAGAACTTCACTGGTGTTTTGGTGTTCCGTAAAACAGAAAGCATCATAATTCTGCATAAAACAACAATAAACTCAATAAATTAACATTAATAGAGGTTCATCCTACTTCTCTTAAGGCTTTTAAATATTTAAAGATATTAGTTGGTAGTTTTCACTATGAATTATGGAGAAACAGTAACGTATCTTCAAATATTATGGCTGCTCAGCAAGTTTGTAATGTATAAGAATATATGTATATATACACATATATTGTATATACGTAAGTATGTGTATATATATACATATATATATATATACACCTGGTATAGACTAAATTGATTGCTTTTTGTTTGGTCCAGCTGACAAGAGAAAGAAGCTAGTCTGAAACAGTCTTGTTTAATTAAACTAGCATCTAATCTTGGCTCTGTTACTGTGTCATTAATAGCAGGTGTGTAAACCTTGAAGGGCTGAACAACATGTCTATTTTGATAAAGTCACTGGACAGGCCACTTGTTTTGCTATCCTAGACCTCTGACTGCAGAAGATACAGATGTATCTAAAGTACATCTTAAAATATCAACACATATTCAAACATTTTTGAGGCGTTCTCTGTGATCCTTCTATAGAAGCAGTTAAAAAATAGCCCTTTGTAGTTTATAAATATTGCTTTCCTCCTCTCAGACTCCTCCCCCTTTTTATAAAACATGGTATTTCTTCACCAGGAAAGGAAAATTTACTATATATTCTTTTTTTTCCTCACACATCTTACTACAAAATATGTCCACTTTCTAACCTTAAAGAATAACAATATTTCAAATCAAACACATGGAATTTCACTGTATTTAGAAAATATACTTCCCTCATAATTTTAGGTAAAAAAAAAAAAGCAAGGTGCAAAAGCACTATGTACTTTGTTACTATTTGGGTAAAAGGGAGTTAAAAAAAAGAAAAAATACATATTTGGGCTTGTCTATACATATATTTGGCAGGCTCTGAAAATAATAACATTGGTTTCCTGTGGGAAAGGGAACTGGGTATCAAGGAAACAAGAGGTGGGAGATTTTTTTTTTCCACTGTAATTTCTTTTATTTTTTTAAACTTTAAAAATTCTTTTTGGACCATGTAAATGTATTACTTTTGAAAACATTAAATAAAAATATATACCTACCTTAAAAAACGTTCATATAAATGGCCAGAAGCAACTGAAAAAATGTTTAGAACGTCTATTTCCTTATTGTCTTCTTTTTTATGCAGACTCCTTGCGAAACTTTGAATGAAAAAGAAGTGACTGTCATTTTCTTAATACACATCTGCAAACTTTACATATTTAAATAAAATATTAAATTTGATAAGAAATAAAAATAGGAAGGCTTTTCAAAATGAATGATTACATTGTAAACAAGTACTTATCCTAAAAATTATGAATTATTTAAACATGTGACAATGTAACTTGAAGTTTTATGATTTTTTAAAATTGGACAACATAGAATGCAATTATATTTTCTCTAGGTTAATGAGATAATACCTTTGAATCTTTGTGAGTTACAAAAGTTGTTTTAAGAGCAGAGAATGAACTGTGGCATGCCAGGGCTATATGCAACATACTGAGGCTTTAGGAAGGCCAATCGTGAGCAAAGAAACAGAATGTGCAAGTGTTAACAGTGGCACACCAGAACTTCCGTCTGTGCTAACAGGGGAGGCCCCTGAGTGCTGTGGATGTGGCTTCCCAGGACAAGATGCTATAAGAGGCGCCCACAGCTTAGAGCTCGTCTGGCCAGGGACAGCCTCCCCACAGGCTGCGGGGACCTCTGTGCCTTGGGCGTGTCTCCAGGAGGGATAAGAGAGCACTGGGGAGCCACGTCCATTCACAATGTGGTTTACATCGCCACAGCTTCATCTGGGCCCAGCTGTCACTGTCACCACTTTCTGGACCCAGACCAGCCTTTGATATACCCCACCTCATATATAAAAGTGACTGAATCTTATCTGGGGTATTCATAATGTATCGTTTCTTCTTTTTCCTATTTAAAATTTTTATTTAATTAGAAATCTCATTTTTATACGCACAGATATTTAAAATGACTGATTTTAGAAAACTAAACACCTCACAATTGACATGGAATATATTTTGCCAAATAAGAATTATTATGGCAGATGTATTCTTGAAATGTTTTCTCATTGTAATTCTCCAAATAAGAAAAATACACAGTTGATTCAGGGAGGAAAAAAAAAATCACTTGAAGTTAGGATTAAAACTAAGATAAAAAAGTGAAAACACTGTAACATACACTTATGTATCTGGAGGAGTTACCATCCCCCAAACTTACCTTCTCTCTTTCTAACAAAGCAGCATTTTGTTTTGGTATCCTCACTGTGTAATAAGTGGCTAAGCCATAGTCTAACAGTTATCTTTACTCCTTCTTGTCTCTACCTTCTGGTTTTAATGGAAGCTCATGAACAGATACTCTTTAAAATGCCCAGATCCTGTTACATTATCCCCTGTCAAACAAACCTGCTCTGAAGTCCTCTCAAAGTAGTGAGTTCGAGCCTTTCTTGATCAGTAACCAGTTCAATGCACATACTGGGACAGTAACATGATTCCTCCTATCAAACAAGGAGTCAACTATAGAAAAAGAGGCCTAAACTGGGCAAAATCCAAAGTGACGGGATTAGTATAACAAAATCTGCTTAGGTTGTTGAAGCTATTTGGCCTGAAGTTTCTATTTCTTATCTTTGATAAAAATGATCAACAGTTCTCTATCATAATTCAAATTAAATTCAAATCTCTAAAATGGACTTTCAGAGTTGTCTACAATGTGGATCTACAGCAGCCCACTTCTGTGTTTGCCCACCTAACGCCCTTTACACTTCTAGTCACAGTAACTTGGTATTGTGGGCAGGTGGGCGGGTGAGTAGATATTCCTCCTCTAATTTCATTCTATGAGGTTTAGGCAGGATAGGCCTTCTTGCTGGCTCTAGAGGTAGCCACACGATCCAAGCTTAGTTAGTAAGTCACAGGGATCAGTTCAGTCTGGTATACAAGGCAACAGCTGGGCCAATGACTCAGACTTGGAACTTGTGCTGGTAACTATCTGGAAAGAGGCAATTTCTTCCCATGGGAGATAGATGGCAAGCTCTTTCTTGTAAAAGTTTGTCTGAAAATGAAGGAAGCACAGATAATAGAACTAGGCGTTGGAGAAAGAGTTTCTGGACTATATCACCTGAATGCCCAAAGTCAGTTCTACTCCTGGACTCTTTAGATACGTGAGCCAAAATATTCCTTTTTTGATTAACTAATATAGGTCCCAACCTAACTTAAAGATTCCCCCTTATATTCAATTTCCCAGCTAACGTGGGCTACTTCCTGTTCCTTGAGAAACATACCCAATCTTTTTGACTTCACGTAATCAGGTACCTTCACTCTGTCTCCTGTCCATCCTTTAGAACGTATCTTAGCCACACACTCCTCCAGAGTCTTTTCTGAGGTTCCTCCTAACTGGATATAGATTTTCTCTTCCCTGGTTTGAACAGCCCCGTATGTTCAGTTGTCTTATAGCTCGTTTCCTGTCTTAACATCAGTAACATTTATGTATTTGTCTTATCCTTTCTAGAGAAGATCTGTGCTTGACTTAAATGTTTACCATCTGCAGGGCTTCCACAAACTAGACTCCTGATGGGTCTATAGTTAAAATATTCATTAGTAATCACCTTTTAATGGAATCGCACACTCCTTTCTTTTCATCTTTATCAGAAAGGATATCTTCCTGAATTCTGTCTGGCTTTTTTTGTACCTAGATAGCATGGTAAAGAAAAAGTTTAGAATTTTGTAGATTTAAATATTATGCTGCACGGTTAGAAATATATGGACAAGGTGACTCTGGTAAATCTAAGATAGTTGTAGTAAATGAAGCCAAGAAAGATCTTAGTATATTATAGACACAATCTGATTTCAACTATCAGTTCAGCCTCTTGTTTTTAGTGGCTACCTCCATACTGCTAAATAATGTGCTTATACTTATATTTACTGAATTGTCAACTGTGGATGTTATCTACTGTATATCTGATTCATAGAGTTTAGGCATTATTCATTCTTTGTAACAAAAGATGAGCAGCTTACTTATAGCACCCTTCCCTTCCCCTCTGTCTGGAGGTTTTGGTAATACTATATCATTAGTTCTTCTACTGAGTATTTTTGTAACTTTAAATAATGCTTAAATCTGTATTTTTTATTCCAACAAATTCAAGTTTCTCTTGCATGGCCTGTTATAAGGACACTAATATCTCTACCTTTTCCCTCTGCCTCCCAACTTACATTAGCTAAAACTTTAGCATTGTAAGTATGGATAATATTTACATTTAGCTTGGTAAACATAACTGTATCTTTTGCACTATGCTATGTTTATTCTAAAACTTGAAAATCAGTAAAAAGTGCTTATTGTGACACTGTAAATACAACGCACTGAAGAGCTGAAAGGCTACTACAGTTACATTTCCTCCATGTGACCACCATGCCCTCCTAGGAGACGCCTCCTGCTTCGCATGGATTCTGTTTTCTCACATTTCACCAATACAGAAGTGTATTTTTCTTGGAATTTTATTGTATTTATTTTTTCTTGTGGTGAGATATACTTCTTCTTTACCATATACCTAATATTTTCCAGTTTATTATTCTTGTTACTTAACTGTCTGGAATTCCTGTCTTCTTGAAGACATTTTTCTTGGGGCTTAACAATTAACTGCCTCTTTCAAGCTTTCTTTGCATTGGTTTTCACACTGATTTCACCATTTCTTAAAATACCTATTTTCCTCTTTCTTATGCTTCATCTTCATTGTGCTGGCAAACACCTTCAAGAAGGGGTGTGAAAGATAATTTTTCTAAATCTTCACCCTTCAGAGAATATTTGCCCGAAGAATCCTAGATTCAAAGTAATTTTCCTCAAAACACTGATATCTTTGTTTTGTTGTCTTGAAAATGAAACATCTGATGCTAGTGTTAGTGTCATTCTATTGCAGTGACCTGCCTTTTCTCCTTGGTAGTTTTTAGGATCTTGTGTGGGCCATTTTTCACTCATTTGTGGACCTCTTGACATGAATGTGTTTATATTTCTCTATCTGTGGGATACTTTCCCTCCTCCATTTTCTATTCTTCCTTCCTGGAATTCCTATTAGTGGGTTACTGGAGTTCATGGGCTTATCTTTTCTCCTCCTTTTTTCCTGTCCTTTTGTGTAATTTTGAGAGATGGAAGGTGAGCAGATAAAACTGTTACTAAAAAACAACTGAAGCACCTAGGTAAGGTTAGGCTGTAGAACATTTGTTTCAGGTAAGGCATGATTATCACCCTCAAAGATTTGGTGGCTTTTTGAGAGTCAGACCTCTTCTATACCAGAGACCAACAGGTAAAATTAGAGCCAATACAGAGAGTGAAAAAAAATCAGCTCAAGAAAAAGAAAATAATTTTTCAATGATCAAAATTCCTCAAAGATAAGAAATCCCCAGTCTCCCAGCAGAAATAATATTTTTCTCTCTTGTTTGTAGGGCTAGGATAAAACTAGCTGGAATGCTGGTCCTAAAAGGCTTGAGATGAGTTAGTAACTTAAGCAGCTGGTCTGAGTTTGTGGGGTTTTTCATCTGGAATGGCCAGAGGAAATGTATCAAGGACAGAGTATAAGTTTTTCTTCCTGAGAAAGGAAGCCAAAGTCAGTAGAGGAAAAACAGTATCAAAGATGAGTATAAACATGTATAACTGATGACAGGATAAAGAGCAGAGGTGATAAGAAACAGGTTATGATGTGAGATGCAAGGTAAATTTTGATGATTTGGTAGTTTAGAATCTATGCAGTATGTAAGGCGAGAGTTCTGGTAGCCTACCATTATTAGATCATAGAGATTCTGGCAAAATGGGTGTTTTCTAGTTATCTTTGCATATTAATTTCTATTCTACTGCATTGTAGATGGAGAACATACTCTGTATGAGTTCATTCTTCTGAAATCTGTTGAAACTTGCTTTTCAACTAAACGTAAAGCTAATTTTTATCAATGTCTTCTGTGTCTGAAAGATTGTTCATTTGGTGTTATTGGCTATTGTGTTCTCTATACATCTATTAGGTCAAGATTTATAATCACACTGCTCAAATCTCCATCTCTAATGAGTTTTTGGTCTGCCTGTTATAACAAGTACTGAGAGATGTATGTTAAAAATCTCCCAATATTATAGAGAATTGCCAGTTTCTCTTGGTAATTCTATTTCTGCCTTATATACACATATAAAGTAACCTTCTTAACCTTTAATAATGTTGTCTTAATATCTGATATTAGTATAGCCATACAAGCTTTGTTTAGGTTAGTTTTGGCCTAGTATACTTTTGCCACACTTTTATGTTAATCTGTACCCTGAAACTGTATTGTTATATATTAGGTGTTCCTTCTTGCAAACATAGAGTTGGGATTTAAAAAAAAATCCAGTCTGACAATCTTAGTCTTTGGACTGGAACATGTAGTCCATTTACATTTAATGTAATTGGGTTAAATTCTAACTTACTATTTTGTGCTTCTTCAATGGCGCATGTATTCTGCTTTATTTCTTAGTCCATTTATATTAATTTGCTTCATTCCATTTTCCTCTTCACTATGACATTATGCCTTGTTTCTATTCTTTTAGTGGTTATCTTAGAAATGTAAAGCATTCAGATTTGCCCTAAAGTCTAAATGTAATCATAATCCTTGTCCTGGTCAATATAAGAACCTTATATGTTGTTATACACACCCCTATTTATATAATGCCTTAAATGTTATTGTTGTTTTTTAATGGATTTTTAAGATCCTAAGACATTACTGTTGTTTTATATATTCGCTGTTCACAGATTCATCCGCATAGTTGCCATTTTCTTTTCTCTTCATTCTTTTTTCAAACTCAGATCTTCCATCTGAGATAATTCTTTTTCTGCCTGAAGTATACCATTTAGAATTTCCTTTAGTGTGAGCATGCTGGTGGCAAATTCAGTATTTTATTTGTCTGAAAATACCTTATGTTTTTTCTTGAAAAATACTTTTCAGGGTAAATTATACGAGGTTGGCATTCCTTTTTTCTGTCAGTGCTTTTAGATATCATTATCTTCTGGCTTCCATTATTACTGCTGAGAAACCAACTGTCAGGCTAAATATAGTTCTTTGAAGGTAATTTTTCTTTTTTCTTCTGGTTACTCTCAAGATTTCTCTTTGTCTTTTGTTTTCTGCAGTTTTATTAACAAGAGTCTAGGTGTAGATTTCCTTTTCATTATCTTGCTTGGGAATCACCCGACTTCCTGAATATGCAAATTAGTACCTTTCATCACTCATGAAAATTCTCAGCTATTATTGCTTCAAATAATACCTGTACCTCATTCTGTCTTTCATCACCTTCTGGAACTCCATTTAAATGGATTTTATTTTTAAACACTCATAAAGTACTTCATAAAGCTAAATTATCTTATCCTTATAGTAGACCTATAAGGAGGGTTTCATCATTAACTGCTATTATATAGATAAGGAAAATGAGATAGAAAGAGGTTAAGTAATCTGCCCAAGGTCACACAGCTAATGAGTGGCAGAGCCACGTTTAAATGTAATCCTGGTATCTTAGATTTCTCACTCTATTCTCTATGCCTTTTATATACTCTCTGCTGTAGTTTCCTCTTTTTTAAGGTCAGTTGCGTTTGGGATATGTCTTTTGGTCTATCTTCCAACTCACTAGTTCTCTCTTGAGGCCTGTTAAAGCCACCCACTGAATTCTTTGGTCATTGTATTGCTCAGTTTTAGAAGTTCTACTTTAAAAAAAATCAGATATGCACTTTTTATAGTTTTTTGTTCCCTGCAATTGTTTTCAAGCCTGTCTTTTATTTCTTTAAACACTTTAGGCATAGTTGTGTCAGTGTCTGTGTCAATAATTCGAACATATGGAGCGTTTGTGCATCTGCTCTCTGTTATTTGCCGTTTCTGTTGGTTTTCTTTGTTTATTTGGATATAGTAGTCTTATTCCAGAGATATATGGATGTTTCTATCAGATGCCTGTAAAACCTTATTAATCTGGAGCCATTTTAGTGCAAATTCAAGGCTCAGGGTTCCTTTGATTTCTTAGGTAATACCAATTTGGGCTAAAAGACTGCGTGGTATACTTTACTATGGTTCATCCTTACCCTGAAGCTATAGCCAGCTTATTGCAGAGAGGGTCTTCTAATAGATTACCCACTTTATGTGGGTCTAGGGTTTTAATTTCTGTCCCCATCACCTTGCAAATTAAATCAAAATGATAGTTCAAGTGTACCAGGATGAACAAATGTTTTAGGGCAACAACAGCTTTCCTGGGATAAGAGAAGCTTCGGTGCTTGCTTACTTCACTAGGCTCTCATTTTCCCTTTAATTTTTGTTTTGTATTTCCTTATTATTATTATTGTCAGCTCCTCAGTGCTTTTAAAATTAAAAAAAAACATTTCGCCCAGCATTTTTACTGATTTTAAGTAGGTGAGTTTGTCCAAAAGAACTAAACCTGCCATCATTAAAAACTTTTCTGGTTTTTGAAACATCACTTTTTTTTTTTCCTGTTGAAAGGGGTAACTTTTCAACCTGCATTCCTGATCTCATCTCTGAAGCCTAATTTATATAACATAATTTGGTTACAAATATAGTAGATACAGTAGATACATCATAACTTAAAAAAAATCATCTCTTCTCTTCTGTCTTCAAGCTCTCTGCTTTCCCTTAATGATTTAATCCTCTTCTTCCTTTCATTGCCAGAGTTCCAATATGACATTTTAGGTACTAAAACTGTGAAATCAGTCGTAAAATAAAAATTAATTAAGGACCAAAAAATAATTCTTAATATTAAGAACAAAGCCTATAAAGAGCTTTGGCCTCACACACTTGTACTTCCAGTATTTTGCTTTTGAAGCTGTTTAGCACAACAATGACATCTCCTAGATCTGGTTGAGAGTCAGTTTCTTCATGCCTAGAAGCAGAAAAAACATGTAAATATCTATAATCAATTTAAGAAAAGACATACAATTATGATGGTACAAATAACACAATAAATTCATTTTGTAATAGACATAAGTATAATATCATTTGTGTATATGTCATATCTGCTGTTTCTACAGTCAATTAAGATATGCTGCAATACACTACAATTTTCAAAATTATCCAATTTTAACTTAATATAAATTAAGATCATACAAAAATAACTCAGTAAATTTGATATCACCTAGTCACTCAGAAAGCACAGATTATAGCTTATCTTTATTACTGTATACTAAAATTATCACAAAAGTCAGATCTTTCATATCTTTCATATATTATAATGATAATTAAAATATGAAACATTTTCTAGACTTTAAAATAAGTTGTCTATATAGCATAATCAAAGGAAATCTATACCATACAACTACTTTTCATTATCTACTAGCCATTTTCAAATGCCAAAATTTGAAGTATATCATTAAACTTATAAGACTGAAAATGTGTCTGTCATGTCCATCTGCATCACTTGGATCTATTTTATATTACACATTATGTAGTTCATAGTCTAATTTTCAACACTGCATAAATAAATCAAATATGACAGCTTTGCTCAAAAATTTTTTGATACTATTTTCACTACGAACTGAAAAATGCTACTGTAAAAAGCATTTACCATTAAAACTGAATTTTTTCAAAGAGGGAAAGCAATCAGATGTCAAATTAGTAGATACTTTGCACTCAGTCAGACATAACATACGCTTGAAAATTTTTCTAAAATAAAAACCTGGGGATTCTAGGGCTGTGCCCACTAACACGTCTCTGACTCTCACTCGCAGTTCCTCAGATGAGGTGCCTAACCCGCAGCAGGAGGCACAGCCCCTGCCAACATTTACCACTAGAAAAAAGAAAGTATTCCAACTTATGTAGTAGAAATGTCAAATCTCTTAAAAACTTGCAAGAGCTTCCAGTCCCAAATGTTGCTCAAGGACATCAGCAACTTTAGCCCTCGGATCCACCATCCACTGAGACCAGAACAGAGGCAGCACAACACTGCAGTTAGGCCCGTACAAGATCTAAAGCAACTTCCTCCATCCCAGATGGTAGAGGTAGTAGTGATGAGGATTCTTGTTTTACTTCAGGCACTATTTTAAGCACTTTATAGATATTAACTCATTTAATCCACACACCCATCCTCTGAGGAAGGTACAATAATTATCCTAGATCCAAACTAAGCCCAAGTAGCCTGGCTCTTCACGACTGCACTATTACACCTTTATAAGTAACACTAAGCAACTAAAAATCACTGGATACCTGAAGACAGTCAGCCACTGAAATGAAGGGAACAAGCCAAGAAGTCAGAGGACATGGGCTTCATTGATAAGGAATTAATACAGGGGGAAAAAAGGGAGCATTCAAATAATTTATATTCTCAATAAGAGATGTGAGAGAATATTTCTCAGTAAAAGCCATTTACTTCAAAATGAAAGGATTCATTACACATCAGGAAGTATTCCTTTAAAAAAAAGGACGCACACATATTTTTCCTGGAGTTCTAACTATAAATATCATTTAATTTTTTGTAAAGGAAAAGTTAATCACACTGCCTCTCATTTCGAATCCAAAACACTGGATGGCAGAATATGATGATGAAGTCTTGTTTCAAGCATTCTGAGGAGAATTATAATCAGGACTATTATCAGTACTTAGAAAATAAGCAAAAGAAAGGCAAAAACATTTTCAGGCCTTTAAAATCAAGAGTATAACCCTAATGTTTCTATAGAAAATATTTGTAGAAATCTGGTGCATATCATGATATGGCAGGCAATATCCATTCCACCTTTTAGCATATACTGCAGAGGTTAGAAAGCTAAAAACTCTTTTTTGTTTGTAGATTCTTTTACAGCTATGGTTCTGGTTAATAATTAGATTCTACTAAACATACATGTGCATGTGATTTGGAATTTACAAGTAAGGGAGGGTCAATGCAGTGATGCCTGTTTCCTTGGGGCAAGCAACATCATGGAGACCTAGAGGTTGTCTATGCCAGGGTTCCAGTGTGCAAACTCAGCTTTCTGGGGACTGACAGGGAGTTGACGTGTTGGTGGAGCAGCTTCATGCTTTCTCACTCTTCTGATAATGGGAGAGGTAGCAGTCTTTCTGGCTGCTGAGTTCCTTGGCTGGTCCTGGGAGCCAGGTCTCCTGGAGAGCTAGCTCCTCCAATCCTTCCTAATCCAGTCAAGAATCCATTTCCCTGTGTTAACTCCATCTCTGATATGGAAAGTCAGCCACCCAAACAAAAAATGAATGTGAAAGATGAAAGAAACATATAAAACCTAGGTTCAATAGTGAATTTGGTCAAGCTTATATTTAACTAACGGCAATGTGATGGTAAAGAACTAAACGTTTGGAGGGTGGGGTACTAAAAAGATTCTAAAATGCTTCAACTGAGGCACTTGAAAGGAGGAAAGGAGTGTGTGAGATGAAGGCTGAAGAGCATCTCTGGAGAAAGCTGTTGCCGGGCTGTGAGTGTGCACCTCTACACGCCCCCTGGGGAAGTGTGGGGAGCATGACCTTCTAAGCCTAAACTCAGTAAGGTAGATGCTTTAAGGGGAAAGCACTTTGCAATGCACTTTCCTGAAGTTGTGAGACACAGAGGACTGCATTTGGCTCTTGTCTGGGAAAGCTAAAATGGACCACGGACTGATATTTGAGGACTGACCTATTACCCCTCTTACTGCCTTTGACACTGGCCTGCACTCCTAGAGTTTGCTAGGCAAGTGATGTGTAAGTGCTTCTCATGGATCAGAAGTAGCCAAGTAGGAGAGATCTGGTTTTGTTATCATGGGGTAGTCATGCATCCTGCCAAAATAGCAACCTGGAGATATGAGGAGACCTCAGCAAAAATACGCTGTGGGTATAGCATAGGATGTCCAGAGACTGAGGAAGATGATAAAGAAGCCACCTGGAAAAGAGATGCACCAACTGGGACCAGGGAATCAAGAGAGTGAGGTGCAGCAATTAGAGACCTTCTAAGAGCTCACAGAAGGGCTTCACAAAGAGTGACCTATAACCACCGCCAGGGCCAGTGGGCAGAGCTCTGAAACCTCTCTTGCCTTCTATATAAAGCACAGGAGAAGCAGATCAGTTTCAAAGGTGTAAAACTAAAATTATGTATAACTACTAATTAGGTAATCTGTTTTCCTGAAGATTTCAAGTGAAAAAGACTAGCAAAATAATTTAGCATGTTGAAGGCATATATAAAAATATATATGTATATGTAAAGCATCTGCTATTCTCTGTAATTAGGA
The DNA here is from genome assembly GCF_949752795.1 of Hyperoodon ampullatus. NCBI lineage: Eukaryota > Metazoa > Chordata > Mammalia > Artiodactyla > Ziphiidae > Hyperoodon > Hyperoodon ampullatus. The sequence goes on along the minus strand of NC_136929.1, from coordinate 14,386,953 downwards.
AAATCTGAGAAGCATTTGTCTGATTTTAGTAGAGCTACAAAAATTTTCTAGGAGAGAATAATTTTATTGAGTATTTTTGAATTCAAGGTAAATTATAGTCAACACAGAGTATGGGTAGATGATTTGCAGTTAAAGATTATAAAAACATGGATAGACATAAAAAGTACATATGTGAGGATTAAGCCTAATAAACAAAAAGGCAAATTTAAAAATATCAAATTATTTAGTCATGGTTTTAACATCTGAACTTAGAAACTCATGTCAATATTACTTTAGCTCAGCTCTTCAGCATATTTCAAGAATACTTTCCTTAAATATAAATGTAATATCAATTAGAACTAAATCATAAATTGGGATAAACAGAATTTCCATTTTTGTCATATTTCATATTGACCTGTTTTTCATTACTGAAACTTTAATTTCAAAAAAATCAAAGAGTAGCATCATTTATGTTTTTTCCACTCTGGCTATCTAGTGACATATTAATCATATTTGGAGTTAAGTAAATTATGACTGAGAGAAATTTATGATATTATCATTTATAAGGAACATAAACAAATTTGAAATTCCTTCCATCACCAAGAGGTGGCTAACTGTGAATGAGAAAAATCAGTTTTGCACTAATTTGTTAGTGGTACTTAAATATAAAATCAGGGGCCATTTTCTCCCTAAACCATCCATTTATAGGCTGTGTGTAATAACAAATAATGTAAAGAAGATAAAATAGAACCAATATAGTAACTGTTTTACATAATATATACTATGCATATTATATATAATACATATTGCATATATATTATACAATATACATATACAATATACAATAATATATGTAATTGTAAAGAAGAAAGAAAGAGTAAGTGAGGAGGAAATGGACATTTACTCAGGACATGAGACACTAATCTCATGTAGTCTTTACCAAGACCCCATAAGATAGGTAGGATTATCCCCTCTTGTTATGAGGAAATAAAGACTTCAGAAACTTTTGCAAACTCATACAGAGAGTTGGTGGCAGAGAAGGAATTTGAATCACAGTTTACCTAATTGTTTGCAAAAAACAACAGTGAAACAATAGTGGCAGATTTAGAAACACAGAGTTCTTGGCAGTACAGTTTGCAAAGACCAAAGAAGACAAAGCAAATTTATCCTTTGAAACCATGATTTTTATAAGAAGAGTCCATATAAAAGTCACAGTGTATTTTGCTTATTTTCTGTACCACCACAGCACTCTTTTGTAGCACTTAAAACGTTTTGCTGTCATTCATTTCCTTAACTGTCTTTCCTACTGGGATGAACTGTGGAAGGGTAGGAACTGTGTTTTATTCACCTGTTTATCTCCAACGCTTGGTCTGCTTACCTGCCCCTTCCCCACCCCACCTGCCCTCCATCTCCAAGCAACAAGTGATCTGACTTCCGTCACCATAGTTTGTCTTAAATACCTACCGTTTTACAACTTATAAAAGGAATCATACAGTATAGGCTCTCTTTTTTTCTTTTGCCTCACTTCTTTTACTCAGCATTAATTATTTTGAGATTCATCTATGTCACTGCATGTATCAATAGTTGATTCCTTCATATTGCTGGGTAGTATTCCATTGGATGGATATACCACATTTTGATAATTCCTTCACTTGTTAGCATCTGGGTTCTTTCCAGGGTCTCACAATTACAAATAAAGCTGCTATAAACATTAATGTGCAAGTCTTTGTATGAACATATATGTCCTTTTATGTTGGGTGAATACCTATGAGTGAAATGCCTGGATCATATGGTAAGTGTGTATTTAAATTTTTATGGACCTGCTAAACTGTACCAAAGTGGCTGTACTATTCTACATTCCTAATGATAGTGTATGACAGTTCCTGTTGCTCCATATTTTCATCAGCACTTGTTAGTGTCAGTCTTTTTAATGTTACACATTCTAATAGATGTGTGGCAGTATCTCACTTTGGTTTTAATGTGCACTTTCCTTATAACTAACAATGTTGAACATCTTTTTTATGTGCTTATTTGACATCCATGTATCTTCTTTGGAGAAGAGCCTGCTCAAGTTTTTTGCACACTTTTAATCAAGTTTTCTTATTGTTGAATCTTGATAGTTCTTTATGTATGTTATATATAATTCTTTGTTGAGTAATGCTTTGCAAATATTTTCTCCACCTGTGTCTTGTCTTTTTGTTTTCTTTTACAATCATTATATATTCCTTTAGTGTGAATTTCACACGTTTGTGACAGAAATGATATTTAATGAAGTGCTTTCTTAGATCCTGCTCAATACATCATAATATATGATAGTGTACTATACTAACTTCCTAAAATTGGGAAAATGCTACATTCTAAAACACATATGGCCCTAAGAGTTTTACATGAGAGATCTGTACCTCCACCCTCTTCCTGGAATGTTCTGGCTGTCATATGACTAGCAGTAATTTCCTGTAATTCTTCAAAACTCTCTTGAGGTATTATCTCATTTCTAATGTCAATACTGACTTCCCCATACCTTTCACCCTATCACAGAATTAAGCATTCCCCATGCTCCCTGACTTCAGACTATACTACAAAGTTACAGTAATCAAAACAGTATGGTACTAGCACAAAAACAGACACATAGATCAATGGAACAGAGACTCCAGAAATAAAACCACACACTTATGGTCACGTAATCTATAACAAGGGTGGCAAAAGTATACAACAAAGAAAAGACAGTCTCTTCAATAAGTGGTGCTGGGAAAACTGCACAGCTACTTGTAAAGGAATGAAATTAGAACATTCTCTAATACCATATATAAAAATAACCTCAAAATGGATTAAAGACCTAAATGTAGGCCAGATGTTATAAAACTCCTAGAAGAAAACAGGCAGGACACTCTTTGACATAAATTGCAGCAGTAATTTTTGGATCTGTCTGCTAAAGCAAAGGAAACAAATGCAAAAATAAACAAATGAGACCTGATTAAACTTAAAAGCTTTTGAACAGCAAAGGAAACCATCAACAAAACCAAGACAACCTACTGAATGGGAGAAAACATTTGCAAATGATATGACCAATAAGGGGTTAATATCCTACATATATAAACAGCTCATACAACTCAGCATCAAATAAACAAACAACCCGATTAAAAAATGGGCAGAGGAACTGAATAGACATTTCCTGAAGAGGAAATGCAGATGGCCTACAGGCACATGAAAAGATGCTCAACATCGCTTGTCACCAGGGAAATGCAAATCAAAACCACAACGAGATATCACCTCACACCTGTCAGAACGGCTATCATCAAAAAGAACACAAATAACAAATGTTGGCAAGGATGTGGAGAAAAAGGAACTCTCCTACACTGTTGGGGGGAAAGTAAATTTGTGCAGCCAACTGTGGAAAACCGTATGGAGGTTTCTCAAACAACTAAAAATAGAATTACCATATGATCCAGCAATTCCAGTCCTGGCACCCCAGTGTTCATAGCAGCATTATTTATAATAGCCAAGACATGGAAGCAACCTGTGCGTCCATCAACGGATGAATGGATAAAGAAGCTGTGTTGTGTGTGTGTATACAGACACACACACACACACACACACACACATATACTATTCAGCCTTTAAAAACAAATAAAATTTTGCCATTTGCAGCCACATGGATGGACTTGGAGAGCATTATGCTAAGTGAAGTAGTCAGAGAAAGACAAATATTGTATGATATCACTTATATGTGGCATCTAAAAAATACAATAAACTAGTGAATAATATTTTTAAAAAGCAGACTGACAAATATAGAGAACAAACTAGTGGTTACCAGTGGGGAGAGGAAAAGGGGGGCACTATAGGGATAGGGAAGAAAAGGGTTATTATGGGATTACATGAAATAGTGTGTGTGAAACGTTTGAAAATTGTAAAGCCTATAGAATGTAAAGAATCTCTCATTCAATAAAAAAAAAAGATTTAAAAAGAAGAATTCAGCATTCCCAGCTTTGTATGCTTCTATTATTAAGCATGTTTGTTGAATGACACTATGTTTTAGGCACTATAAGGAAAAGGGGGAAAAGCATTGAAAAAAAGGTACAATAACCCCTGCCCATATATTATGTTTGTTAAGCACACTGCTTGTTATAATCATAGGTGCCCAATAAATACTTATTGAAATAAATGAACACTACAGATATTAAGGGGTACAAAAAAGAGTTTACCAGGTGCTGGCAAACGATGGCTGGTGAGCAATATCAAGTTGGTGGCTTATTTTCGTATGGCCCCTGTGCTAAAAATGATTTTTACATTCTAAAATGGTTGTTGAAAAAGAAAATACTGACAAAAATCATATGTGCCCTCGAACATTAAATATTTACTATTGGCTCCTAATAGAAAAAGTTTGATGATCCCTGCTTTATACTAGACTCATTAATGAGTAGGAAATTCACTACAAAAGAAACCAATTCTTATTCATAAAAATGAAAAACTGAACATAACTCACAGCTAATGGCTTTGCTATATAAGATACTATACATACTATATAGTCATTAAATGATAAATATGTTCATTATGTTAACACATGGAAAAGTCTATAGAAAATTAGGAGATGGAGTAAAGAACAAGATGTATACTTTAGCCATACCTTTTATATTTTGAAATAAAACAATGATAGGAACAAATGTCACAGTTTTATAAGAAGTTTTTGTTTTATACTAATGGTATTTGTGAGTATTTTAGTTGTTTTGATGATCTTGGTCATATCACACTAAAAACTTATTTATATATAAAAATTTGAAAGTGGTTTATATAACTCACCCAACTATTTGATAGATGTCTTCAGATTTTCCTTGGCGTAATTTCAGTATCCAAGCACCTGGGTTTGCTTTTAATTGAAAATATCCCTTTTAAGATGAGAAAAACATGATCATAGTTATATGAATGAAAATGAGGTCCAACTGTTCAAGAAAGATTATTCATGAATACTCCAAGATAAGTGTTTACTAACTGTGGAATGAATGATTTCTATAAATGAATTCCAAGGAAGAAGACTTTGCAATAACCTTAAAAGCACATTCTGAAAGTATGACTCCCTTCATTTTTGTTTTATTTAATTACCTTATTCAAGGATTTTTTTTCTGGGAGCTGTTTAGTAACAGTAGAATACAAATTATTTCATATTATTAGGAAAACTTGGAGGATTTCACTAAAACATCTAATTAAGTATCATCCATTGAGTATGTATAATACTTACAAGATTGGCCATCACTATTGTATCAACCACAACAGGTTTATTTTTTGTGCCCAGTGTAAACTGCAGACCCCAAGGAGGTTCTTCCGTGACTATGTCAAAGCAATGTCCTTCGAGCAGTAGATATTCTAGTTCATATTCTGCTGTGACAGTTTTCTCAATCTACGGAGGAAATATGTCATTGATTTGGTGTTAGTAATTCTCATAATGTAAATTCTGTAATAAATATATGTGATTATTTTAATACTAGGCAATTTATTTTCGGGGGCAACCTCAAGTCTTCCTTTTAGACAAGTGAACCTGATAGCTGAATCAATTTCTTGAACATTAAAGCTCAGGATGAATTTTCTTCCTTTGCCATGACATCAGCTCTACTCCAACATCATGATACATGCACCCAAATCACAAGCAGGAGAGACGTGAGAATGGATGGGTGGCTCGCTAAGTTGTAGCACTCAAAGAATCTGCTTCGTTGGCTGCGTCCTAGATCTCCTGCTTCAGACCTGGCAAGAAGGCCAACTTGTCATCATTATCACCTCTCTTGCAATTAAAAAAAATTAACGGTGAATTGTTTTGCTCTCAAAATAACGTATGCTCGTTAAAGAAAATTTAGCAAATATAAGAAAGTGTAAAAGGGAAAAAATAGAAACTACCTACAGACTAAACATTCATATACACATCGATGCACTGATTTCTACTTTTTCTCCATAATTTTTTTTCTAAAAATTATAACCCTTTTCATTAAATATAGTTTTCTAAGAACATGTCCTTTTTTTAAAACATCCTTTTGAATGGCTGGACATTCCAAATGTTTCCAGATTTTACTCTATTGCAAATGTTATAATAAATATTTTAGGAAGAAAGTTTTTTCTCTACATCACATGAAAAACATAACCAAACATAAAAATAAATCAAGTGGTAAGTGAGTTTTATATAGTCTGGCAAATTTTGTTGAGCAGATAAGACAATGATGCTATCTATCTCTAATTTTATTTCACACTACAAGGTTTTTGATACTACTTTTAATGGTGTTTAGCATACAGAGTATTTGAAAATATTCTGTACTGTATAGTTGTTTTTCTTTGACTATAATTACTACAGAAATAATTATAGCACTTGTGTACAGTATTTCTTTCTTGAGCCCTGTTCTTATAATTTTACTGTTTTTAAGAACATGAAATAAGTAACTTCTTTGAAAATAGCATTTGTTTCAATGACTTTAGTTGAGTTCTGAATTAGTTGTTGAATTATTACTACTCTAGTGATGAACTTCATATACTTCATTAACCTGTATGCACCATCCTTATAGCATTTTGGATACAAAGATTTCTATGGGATAGTCTCAGAATATGAGAAATCCTAGAGATCATCTAGCTTAACTCCTTCACTTTACAGACAAGGAAACTACCCCAGAGTGATTATGAAGTAAAGCTTAACTATTTTAAATTATGAATTAGATACCAGGGCAGAGTTCAAATACATTCAATCAGTTTGTGACTAAATAATATCTTCATTTACAATACATTAATGTGAAAATTTCTCTTCCTTATATATTTGTATAACAGACATCAATTGTGTTGACTTATTCAAACCACAACACTAAAAATAGCAAATTCATTTTTCAAAGAGTACTTTCTAGTGAATATTTAAAATTTTGTGAATATTTAAAGTTTTATAATAATTTCATAAAGGTGATTTGAGTTAAATTAGTTCCTATCATCAAGGTTTATTTTTAGCAAGAATAGGAAAGCTAGTGATCTTTTTTGATGTTTACATCTCCTTTATATTTTTATTTATCTGTTCTAAATATTAACTATTGACATGAGACATGAATTTAATATCTTTCCAATATAACTTTGGTGCATATTAGTATTTCTAAATAGAAGTGTTTATTGTATTGTTCTGTGACTGAATAGTTAAGAATTTAGCTTCCTCCTCTAATAAAAGTATAAGTTTGATTATAAAGATTAACATTTGGGTTTATTAACATTATCTATGGCATTCAAATAGGAATTCTTTGACAATTACATTGGTAATGAATGCCTTGTCAATAAAACGGATGTCTAAATTATTTATATTTCAAAAGGGGCTAATGCATTTTTCTGTGAATTCCTTTTAACATAGCCACATACCATTTTCCTTCAGCAATCTTTTATTTACTCACTTCCTCTTTACTGGGTAAACAATCACTATTGTTTCAGGTTTTGACATCTGTCAGATAAAGGCTATGATGAAATATAACCAGAGAGCCTTTGAATGCAGTTCTAGTTACAAGCTCTGAGAACCACCTCTGAACTCCAGGTAAAAGTAACTGTCACACTTTAAGCTTTCCTAGAACCACTTTTGTCACCTTTAATAATGGCGTTAATGCCGGCTGTGCAATAAACCATGTGAACAAAGACCTGGGAAGGAAGAATCTTTCTAGATCAAGCGTTTTTCAGGTGGTTATATAATGTTCGGGAATTAGATGTAGCAAGGAGTACTGACTATACAAGCTAGTGTGTAGTGACACATCTCTCATTATTAGTCTCACTTTTTTCTTTTACCTACAACTCCTTCTTTCTACTTGAGCGCATGTCTTTGTTATTTCATATTTTTCTAGGATAGTTGCAGGTAATACTGTAAGTATGTAGAGCACAGAGTGGAAGAGAAGAGCCTTAGAGGTAGTTAACTTTTACAGCTGCTAGAATTTGTAATTTCCTTTTGTTTACTCATATAATCTACGATGATAGGGGAAATTATTTCTGTTTATTTTAGTCTCCTAAAATACTGTTCATTTAAATAGGTTCTAAAAAGGCATTGCTATGTTTGCCACTCACAACAAAATGTTTAATCTCTATTAACTGTTTAACAGAAACTAAAAATTTTTTTACCAGCAGACTCAATTTAAAATCTTTAAGCTGCATTAATTCTCCCACTGCAAACTTTTTACCTTTTTGGTTAGAATCTTTAAAGTTATTTACTGATATATATTGCTGAACTCTCTTAATGAAGAACCAGTAGACCAACAGAGATCCAACTAATCATGGAGGAAACAGGATTCTTTTTACTTCATGCCAAATTCACTTCTGAACTTTCCCTCATGGATTTCATTATTTTGCTCTCTTTCTATTTTTTCCCTCAATTTGAAGGACCGATTTCAGATGATTGCTATGACTGAGTTTTAGGTTCTTCACCGGGTGGGTAAAGTTGGTTGTATACGTGAGTATGTTCCTGGGAAGTGACTCAGGATCCCACAGAATCTACACATGAGTGAATCAGAAGAAAGCTGCCTAGAAGGAAAATCTTTAGACAAAAGGTGACACATGAAAAGCATGAGAAACAAATAATGAACAACCTTAACCAAATTATTAGAGGTAAAATGTTTATGCCTGGATCAAGGTAATGGCTACCTTCTGAAGGAGCTGTCAAATGCAGAAATGGAAATAGGTCAGAGGCTGTGCAGAACCAGGCAAGGGGGAGGACAGTGAGAAGGAAGTATTGCCCCCAGCCCCCCAGTTTCTAGATACCTGTCTTCTAGGTAAACTCTCCTAAAATGCTTCTGTTTTTTTTGGGCTTTCTGAATGCCTTTCCAATTTTGAATAGAATGTTTGGAAAGACTCCGAATATTATAAAATAGTCTCCTGTCGGTGGTTTTGTTTTTTGTGTGTGTGTGCTGTGGATTGAATGACTACAGGTGGGGAAGAGAAGTCTGGTCATTTACTGGACAAGGGTCACATTGGAGGTGGTGGGAAAGAATGCACTCAGACCAAAGTATATGAGCAAACTCTTTCCTGCTTTCTACCCTAATCTCATTAGAACTGCTTTCTCTGGCTATGAGCTGAGGGGCAAAAAAGAATTTCAGATGAAACTGTTCTTCTCTGAGTTAAAAACAACACCTGAAGGGCAAAGGTACTTAATGGTTTTGTCCTAAACTGCCATTCATCTGTCTCCATAGTTTCTATATTGTTCATCTTAGGGTAGCACTTCTGAAGCAACAAAAACAGTGAGGGCATTTAAGAACCCATAAAACCAGAGAAGCTGAATTTGGAAGTCAGGGAAACTCGAAAATCAAAGGAAAGACTGGATCAGGACCTAGAATCATTAAGGAGAAAATTCTGGTGAGCAGTGAGTATGCACTTGGTACAGGAATAATAGCTCATAAGAATTTATCCTATTCCTCTTTCTTTATAACTTACATCCTTTAAATGAATATTATCAAGGTCACAGTTGCTGTGTACTATTTCAACCAACCAGCTCTCAGGAGTAATCATGTTGAGGGTTAGAAGGGGTGATTCAGGGATATCCAAGAACTTTGCCACTGGTCCAGTAACATCATTAGGTGGTAACATCAGTTCCGGTTGCAGAACAAAACGGTAAAAGCTGTTGGTAGAACATAAATAAAATACATAGTGTGACCAAAACTTAGATTTCTTCTAAAATATTTTAAAACTGAAAATGGCTTAAAAACATGACCAGAAAGTCTTAAGTTAAAAACATGCTAAAGACTTAAAACACACTAAAGTCTTAAAGACTAAAAACACACTATACTGAAGTTAATGCTTATGTAAATGGTAGGCAATCATTATTTTGTTGACACTGTTATCTATTATAATACTGTGTATATTATATACCCTTGTTAATTATTTCTTAACAAACATGATTAGAATCCCTTTAAGATATACTGACTTATGCAGGTTCCAGTAGTTTATGATCTGTATTCACTCACTGATCCTACTTCAAAGTTTGAGCATGGTCTATTTTTAGTGATTTTTATTAGCTCTTAGCACCATTAAGAACATGAAGAGAAATGATAACCAGAAAGCAAGTAAAATTTAAGCTAAAATTCTGGTACTAATTTAAAAAGTGCAATTAAAAACAAACAGGAGTGAGTTTAAAGCAGCTGCTTATTAATAGAGCTTTTAGAAGTACCAGCAATCTTAATGTATTTAGCCTCACCCCCTAGTATCTTACATAATAAGAAATAGTTATAATACTAAGAACATTGACTTTCACTATCTGGGACTACGATCAAGGTGTCCGCTGTGCGGTGGTTATCTCAAGGCTCCATGGGGGAAGGAGCCACTCCTAGGCTCCTGCAGTTCCTCAAGGTCCACTGGCATGAGGGCAGTAGTTCCTCACTAGTGGTTGGCTGGAGACCTCCTTCAGTCCTTGCCACAAGGGCATCTCCAGCAAGCGTAGAGAAGCACACAAGAGCAAGCAAGAGAGAATGCCAGCAAGACAAAAGTCACAGCCTCTTACAACCTAATTGCAGAGGAGACATTCCATCACTTTTGCCATATTCTGTTAACTGAAAGCAAATCACCAGGTGCAGCCCGCACTCAAGGAGAATCTACGCTGAGTGTGACCCCAGGGGCGGTCATCACTGGCAGCCGTGAAGCTGCCTATGGCAGGCAGGGCAGCAGAGTCAAAAAAAGAAGAGTGGGTAAGAGGAGACCCTGGAGAGAACGCAGTCCAAACCAAGTAGCTGGTACTGTCAAATGCAGCAGAAACATCATTAAATAAGAAGTATCCCATGGATGTTGCTAACAGCAATTTCTTTGTGATTCAGTTAAAGCCCAACTTCAGTGGGAGGTACCGGTGAATGAGAGATGAAGATGGGGATTGGCCACACCTGTGCAAAGCTGAGATGACAAAGACTGGAGAAGAGGAGGAAAAGCCAGGGCTCCAGAGGAGAGGAAGTTAAGGGAGCCGTTCATTTCTTTTTAAAAATTGAATAACTCTTAAGACTGAAAGAAGAGGGCTAGTAGAGAGGTTAGAGATACAGAACCAGGAACTATGTGATAAAGCAAGGATCCAGAACAAATGGGAGAGGAAAGTGATTCAGTTATGCATATATTGTATATATATTCTTTTTATATTCTTTTCCATTATGGTTTATCACAGGATATTAAATATAGCTCCCTGTGCTACACAGTAGGACCTTGTTGTTTATCCATTCCATATACAATAATTTGTATCTGCTAACCCCGAACTCCCAATCCATCCCTCCCCCAACTCCTCCTCCTTGAAAACCACAAGTCTGTTCTCTATATCTGTGAGTCTGTTTATGTTTTGTAGATAGGTTCATTTGTATCATATGTTAGATCCCACATATAAATGATATCATATGGTACTTGTCTTTCTCTTTCTGACTTACTTCACTTAGTATGATAATCTCTAAGTCCATCCATGTTGCTGAACCCACTGTATATTTCTAAATAGGTATTCCTAGATCACATTTTTAAAAACACCCACAGATGAACATAAAACCATGTAAATTCTGTAATTAGATTGGGTCAATTTTACTGGTTAGGTTACTTTAGTTTTATATCAGTTAAGGTTAATAAGTTATCTCTGATCTTCTGATCTATTTCAGTTAAACATTTTGTGAAGAAAAAAACAACAGATGCAGTAATTATGTTCCTTTTTTTCCTTATAGCATTTCCAAATTTTTCAAAATGAAATTATGTTCACGTAGACCCACCTCTTTAAAGGGGCTTCTGAAAGCTTACCCCTACAGTTCATGAATAATTTTATCTTCATGTTGATAATCTTGCCAAGTACCTATGAGAAAAAATTTCCATATTTGAACTTAATAGCTAACACTTACTGAGCATTTACTATCTACCAGCTACTACATTAATACTTGACATCCATTATCGCATCTGATTCACACAACATCCTTTTGAGGCAGCTACTTTGACACAGCTGAGGCACAGACAGGTGTGGTAATTTGCCCAAGATCACACAGTAAGTCATGGCAGAAGTAAGATTTGAATCCACACAGTTGAGTTCATTGCCCAAAGGTTATGCTGCCTACCTTTTGCCTAGTGTGACTTTCTTTATTGGTACCCAAATTTCCTTACTACTGAAGAACAAGTAAAATAATTATTAGAACCTTGACTTCAAAGACAAAGTGGTGACCTCACAACAACGATGGCAAGGGTGCCCCGATCCTTTTGGAATTTCATCTACATTGTAAAAGATGTAGGAAGGTCTTGGCTACATACAGATAAAATACTCTTTTCTATTTCCCTAGAGCAGCGGTCGCCAACCTTTTTTGGCAACGGGGACTGGTTTCATGGAAGACAATTTTTCCACACACTGGGGTGGGGGGTAGTTTTGGAATGATCCAAGTGCATTGCATTCACTGTCACTTTATTTCTATTATTATTACATTATAATATATAGTGAAATAACTATACAACTCACCATAATGCAGAATCAGTGGGAGCCCTGAGCTTGTTGTCACTTGCCACTCACTGATAGGGTTCTGATATGAGTCTGCAAGCAACTGATTTATTATGGTCTCTGTGCAGTCAAACCTTTCTGATAGTGATAATCTGTATTTGCAGCCACTCCCCAGTGCTAGCATCACCACTTCAGCTCCACCTCAAATCATCAGGCATTAGATTCTCATAAGGTGTGCGCAACCTAGACCCCTCTCATGCACAGTTCACGGTAGGGTTCGTGCTCCTGAGAATCTAATACCACCACTGACCTGACAGGAGGCGGAGCTCAGGTGGTAACGTGAGCGATGGGGAGCGGCTGTAAATACAGAGGAAGCTTCGCTTGCTCACCCGCTGCTCACCCCCTGCTGTGTGGCCTGGTTCCTAACAGGCCATGGACCGCTACTGGTCCATGGCCCGGGGTTGGGGACCCCTGTCCTAGAGCATTGAAGTAGGAGACTTATTAATTTTGATAGTCCCCACCTCCATACAGGCAACAAATCAGTGAAGATTTGAAAGATATTAGACAACAAAGGACATACGTAAAAGGAGAAGAATAAAACAGACATATGGAAAGGAAAGGCTACAAGTTTGAGGAGAAATTAGAATGTACAGACCAAGGATTTAAGAGCTTTGAGTTTTAATTCCCATTCTATCACCCCTATTAGCTACAATGGAGGCTGCTGAGCCACTGTTTCTTCCAAGTGTTAAATGAGACACTAACCATTTTTTCCAGTAAATTAATTTATGCTTTATAGCACAAATTTACAGCATAATTTTTCTCTATAGTAAGAAATAATACGCTATGTGAAGTTCTGAGTTGCTCAGAAACAAAGTATGCTACTATTACCAATGATGTAAACTGGAATGCAGTTCCATATTTTATATTTCTGTATAACCCATACTTCTTATTCCTAAATTCTATGTTTACATAAAAGCTTCAGAGGTACGCAATTTTTTTGAATAATGAATCCCCATAGGAATAGGGAATCATACTACCTCCATTCCTCATAGGTATGATTACTGATTTCTGTTTTCTAAAGAATAATATGAATAGTGTGTCTAAAGAAGTTAAAGCTTGAAGGTATACAAATGCAGAAAGAAAGAATGAGGCAAGTAAATCAGCTGTGGAATTAAGTTTGCCCTGATTATGCACTGAATAGGTAGAATGGCAACGGGTTTCCAAAATTATTTGTACACATTAATAAATGCATTTATAACAGATATCTATTACCCATTTTTCCTATTTGATTTGAAAAGGCAAACTAATTTCTGAGAGAAACATTTTGAAATTTTGATAGAATATACACCAGTATGACCCAGCTTGCTCATTTACATTTTCACTTAATATCTAATTACTTTTGCCTGTTTCCAAAAGTAAACTGTCAAAGAACAAATAGTTTCCTCTTCTGAGAATATTTTTTGATGTGTCTTAAAAAAAAAAGTATTGAGTAATTTCAAACAGAAGTATCCCAAAATTTCAAACATCATCAGAAAAAAATATATAGCCTTCCAACATAACTAGCTTATTCAAATTTAACTACTGAAAGCTGCATCACAATTTGAATTTTTAAAATTTTCAGTACAAGGATAAGCCACATAACGTCCTTTCAGAGTCTGCTATCTGTCTCCTAAGATTCATTCTCCTCTACTTTCCTAGGGGAAGAATCTTGTGACTAGGTGCAGCTGGCTGGCTGGCTGGCTGGCTGGCTACATTCTGGTCAGAGGGATGCAACTGGATGGAATATGTTTGGGGTTGGGCCCTTGTTCTCCCCTTCCCGCTGCAGAAATACAGAGATGATGTTGTGATCTTAGACTGCTGGAAACAAGCTGCTTCATGAGGATGGCTGAACAGTACAGAAGATGTCTTGAGTCCCTCATGTGTAGAGCTGCCTTGGCAACTCCAGGTAGCTTACACTTGGATGGGGAGATGACAGAAATCAACTTCAGACTTGAACGTACTGTTACTTTGCTTTTGTTACAGTGGCCAAACCTCTTGAACATAGCCTTCATGTTCCTTCTTCCACTAGCTTCACCTGTTTGGCTAATGTTACTTATTATACTTTAAGCTTATTATACTCATTACACTTAGACATCAGCTTCTCCAGAAGCCATTCTCCACACCTGGGGTAAGAAAGATGATGATGGGAACATGCTTGTATTAGTTAGCTCAGGCTGCCATAACAAAACACTGGGTGGCTTGAACAACAGAAATTTATTTCATGTCAGGGTGCTGGCATACTGTTTCTGGAGAGGGTTCTTTTCCTGGCTTGTAGATGGCTGCCAGGTGGTGTTGTACTCACATGAACTCTTTTTTATGTTTGTGAGGAGAGAAAGATCTCTCTTCTCCTCTTCTTATAAGGCTATTGATCCTACTGCATTACAGCCCAACCCATAGGACTTCATTTAACCTTAACTACTTCCCCAAGGCCCTATTTCTAAATACAGTCACACTGGGGATACGGCTTTAACATATGAATTTTGGGGGCGATGGGGAAAGCAATTATGTCCACATTAACACCTAACCTGGTACTGCCATAACACCATAGGCATACCTCTATCATTTCATTTTCTACACTGAAATATGACAATTTATTTAGAATGTTGTATGAAAGAATCAAGAGCAAACATTTGATTATACTTGAAAACGACCTGAAAAGATTATAAATTTCAAAATAAAAGTAGTATATATCATATAATAAATATATATAATATTTAATAAAATATGATATCTTACAATCAATAAGTGTGCCATCTTCTGTGCTTCTCTTGTCAATGGATCAACAATAGCAATGACATCAAAGGACATATCATTCTCCTGAGAATTTACCTTTATAATGCTAGAAAAATAAAAAATAAGATGAACAATGATCAGTTAAGTTTATTCAATTGCCTAATTAATCTTAGCTACGTACATTCTTATAAATTTCTTTCTTTCTCACTGGATTAAAAAATCCTGGTTATTTCACAGAAGAAAATGCAAATTGAAAAGTTTAATGTTTGTGTTCAATAAATTAGAAAACTGCAAAGAATTAGAGAAAATGAAAGTAAGAAATTATGGACGAATGATTTTTTAAAAACTCTTCAAAGAACAATACTATTATAGTGAAAAAACTCTTTATAATTTTAAGCTCCCCAAATTCTCATGGATCATACAATGAAAAAAAATAAAACAGGGGCTTCCCTGGTGGCACAGCAGTTGAGAATCTGCCTGCCAATGCAGGGGACACGGCTTCGAGCCCTGGTCTGGGAAGATCCCACATGCTGCGGAGCAACTGGGCCCGTGAGCCACAACTACTGAGCCTGCCAATCTGGAGCCTGTGCTCCGCAACAAGAGAGACTGCGATAGTGAGAGGCCCGCGCACCACGATGAAGAGTGGCCCCCGCCCGCCGCAACTAGAGAAAGCCCTCGCCAAGAAACGAGGACCCAACACAGCCAAAAATAAATAAGTAAATAAATTAAAAAAATAATAAAACAAAGATGCTTTTGTGTTAAATATATTTTCTCAGATTTGAGAATGACAGAATTAACTATTCAGTACTTCTATTAAATTTACTAGTTTTGGGGCTTCCCTGGTGGCACAGTGGTTGAGAGTCTGCCTGCTGATGCAGAGGACACTGGTTCGTGCCCCGGTCCGGGAAGATCCCACATGCCGCGGAGCGGCTGGGCCTGTGAGCCATGGCCGCTGAGCCTGCACGTCCGGAGCCTGTGCTCCACAATGGGAGAGGCCACAACAGTAGATGCCCACGTACAGCAAAAAAAAAAAAAAAAAAAAAAAAAAAAAAAAAAAAAAAAAATTTACTAGTTTTAAAAACCCAACATATTATAACAGGAAAGCTCAGGGGAAAAACACCCAAATTTTTCATATTATTTTGACCTAAGTCATCCTCTCCACACCTCCTCCCCTCTGACCTTTCCATTTTGCCTTTCACCGATCTAAGTTAGAAGATGGACCAATCTTTAAAGGAAAATGTTGGGAAAATCATTAAAAGCACAGAAAAGGCCAGTAGGAGATAATCCATTCTATATTTAATTTAATGAAAAGTTTAAAGGATATATTTAATTAAAAGTACAGAACAGTCCAACTGATTACTGTTTTAACACTTACAATAACATAGGAAATCAGTTTTTTTGGAGATGTATAAATTAAATATCTTACATATTACAAAGGTAAAAAGATTACCAAATCAAACTGTACCCCTGTAAGATTACAGGGATCTTAGTCTTCTTTGGTACAAGAAGACTATAAATATCTAGACTTCTTCAGTGAAATAATTTCTCAGCAATCAAATAAAAGCTAATATAAAATTCACTTCAAATACGGGTCTTCTGACATAGAGAGATGAAAGACATTTTATTTTATATGCAGTTGATAAGATTTAATAATGTTTAAACAGGAGTGTCAGAATCAGACAACAAATCCTGGTAGATAATTGCTGCTAGAAACAAGGGCTACAAATCAGATGTTTTAAATTAAAGAGACTATCTACAATGGTTAATTCCTTTAGTTTTCTTGGTGAAAATTTTACAAATTACTGTTATACTTGTAGCACTAGTCAAAACTGGTTGTTTTCTAGATGCTTCATGAGACATTACTATGGCTAAAGTAGGCATCTGTTTACAGCTACTTTAAGCTTTTCCCCCCAGACTACTACCAACTCTGTGAGGTTCCATGAATCAGCATCCCGTAGTTCCCATCACCTATGTAGTATGTGTGTTGGTTCGGCTGCACGACATTTTCCAGAATTCCCTTTCCTTCACGGTTCTGGTGGGTGGGCCACAGAGAGATTCCCAGGATATCTGGAGGGCAGGAGGGGGCGGCCTCCATTCTCTAGCTCACGCACTTTGTTACTGATCTGCTCACTCAACGTCGTTGGCAGGAGGCCCCCACTGGTTCTACCTTCCCCAGGATCCGCCTTCTACTCTCTGACTCCTAGGTCATGTATGTGTGTTTAGCATTGTGATAGGGCTCCCATCTTCTGCAGGACACCTGCTGTGTACGAAGGTCAGAGGCAACAAGAACTGACACAGGTTTCAGTCCATACTTGTGGGATTCCAACCTGCTCTTGACAACTCTCTCTTGCTCTCTCCCCTCTTGACAACTACCTCTCTTCCTAATTGCCGTAAATTTCCAGTATCAGAACTTAAAGTTCCAGTATCAGAAGTCAACAGCCTTACAGAGACTACTTAACCAGCTCCCACAATTGTGTAACGTCAAATCCTATAACAATTCATTCATTCACACATACATACGTACATAAATTCTTATCTATACACTTCCCAATATACATATGCATACATATATACCACACATGCACGTGTGTGTGCAACAGTGATTCTACTGCTCTGATTGACCCAGACTACACAGCCCAGCATTGCTAATGTGTTTCTCTCTTTTTCTAGGCTTCCAACACAAATGAAATCCAACAAAGTCATTGTTTCTTCAATAAATTAAGACCTTCAATCAGATTATCATTAAGTCTTGCTGACATGGATCCTACCTTTAAGGTAAGTATTCACATTTCTCCCCTGATTAATACAAGTTGATTTTATGGCTTAACTTTCAGGTTCAATCTTATTTCTCTTATTTCCAAGTTGTGAGAAGCACCTTGTTATTTGTGTAACAAATACACATAGCTACAATGCATTAAATAAATATCTACTATACTTAAGACAGTAGACCTGAATCTCATAAAACCCCTGAAGGGTAGGGATCATCATCTATATTTTATAGACTAAGAAACTGAGGCTAAGAGAGGTCACATAGCTAGGTAAGTGGTAGACTGGGATCAAAAAGCTGGGTTTTTTTTTTTGACAAGAAAGCTCATGCTATGCCATACAACCAAAGTTGATATGGATAAATAGATCATACCAAATGTGTAAACACACAGAAGGAAAAGTTAAATACCTAAATTATACACATGAACTCAGAAAAATGGAAGATTACTGACTTTGCATTTTAAAAAAGGCAGGCGTTAGATGAGTATGTATTATTGTATAAACATAGATGCATACCAATACACATATACTACATATCCATTTATAAATATTTGTAACAATGCCCCAGAAATAAATAGAAAAAAACTGGAGAATTGTAAACCACTGTCATAAAGTCACATCATATCCTTCTATATAAAAGAAGGCTTAAAAGCAGCAGGACACGTTGATTGATGTGAGAGCTAAAGAAAGAAAGCAGAGACTACAACAATAACCTATGAAAGATCAAATGTTTCAGACATTTAATGTGGGAGTAAACAGTTCCAAACATATCAAAATTCCTAAATATAACATAACCATGTAACAGTATAGTGATTAATGTTTGCAATGATAGTTGTGAATAATTTGTGTTAAATTATTTCAGCATATGGTATTTAAGAAATCAAAGACGTTTGCAAAAAGAATTCCACTAAATGTGTTTAAAATACTTAAAATTACAAGTATTGAATCTCAGTTCAGTTATCTGAAAAAAATAAAAACTTCACTCCCAATAGTGCTAGATAATTTCTCTTTAGAAAGTAATTTTTCCTAAGAATGATACTACTATACATGTGTGAAGACACCTCAAAAGATAGACCTTCTACAGCCAAAGAACGTGTTATCTTGTAATACAGTAAACAGAAGCAATATAAGATCGCATCTACCATAAAATCAGAAAACTTAGAAGGAAGTGCCAGCCATTTTAGAAAACTTAGAAGGAAGTGCCAGCCATTTTAAGTTTACGATAAAGTAATTAGTCTCATTTTAGTTTTATAAGAGCAGTGATTAGAAAAAGATAATAAAACATGTCTATAGTTTAGTTACATAATGTCTAACTGATTATTTTTTCCCATTCTAAGTGGTCCTTAATTTTTAAATTAAAAAAAAAAAAGTTCCTGCTGGGGACTCAGATTATTTTATGTATGTAGATAGAGCTTGATGAATTTTATTTCAAATATCTTAGAGGAGAAGTATTATACAGTAAAATTATAAACTAGTTTATTATTCTAAAACAGTATTTCTCTGATGGCTCTTTGTGGAAACCTAATTTTTATGAAATAATAAATTTTTAACAAAAAAAGAGTTCCATGAATAAGTTACCCAACTGCTGAGTTTACCAAAAATGAACTTTTCTTTTGTTTTCTTTTAACCACACCACATCTCATAATCGTCAATATGTTGATGCACACTGAAAATCTCACTCCTCCACCCCAAAAGATTCAGTATTCTCTAAATTTACTTGACTACAGTTTTTCCCTCAGAAGATATCTGTCAACATCTCAGAGTAATGTTCCATGAAACACAGTTTGGGACATTCTGTTGTACATGTCTACACTTTATGAAGCAGAATTCTTCAGTAACTGAGCCTTTTATACATTGCGAATATAAAGATATTATTATTTATAAAGATTATACTGCAAAAATTCCAAATGATCTTGAATGTGGAAGAAAGATGAGAATAAGACAAATCATACTAGATTTAACTTACTTGAAACTTCATATCCTATATATATATCTGTGTGTATATATATATATATGTCATTTATTTACTAGAATATAATTAACTAAAATTTCTTTTCCCTATCTTGTCAAATACATTTCTTCTCTAACAACTTTTAACTCTACTTTAACTTTTGTTATATTGTGAATACATATGGTAACCATAATTCAGTATAGGATGCAGTGACAGAAAAAAACACAGCACTAATACATCTTACCTGTGATTCTCCTCAAGAAATGTGACATCATACCGAGATGCATGTTTAGGTAAAGAGGAAACAAGGGCATCGATTTTCATAACAAGGTCACTCAGGCTGGAGAAACAAGATAAATGAGTTTTGGGGGGGGGAAGAAAGGTCCATATTTCATGTCACAATTAACGTCTCAAGAAAGGGGAATTTAATGTAAAATATCTCCAATAGACAAACTGTATATAAACGACCTTTCTTCCAAACTTGTATAATTTGTCAAAGTAAAATGACTGCTGCTTTTAAGGTCATCCTATTTTTTCTTATCATTGAAATGATATTTAAACACATAAGTGTTCCTAATAGTGTCTATAAGAATATGGAGAATCATTCAATTCAAGTCAATATTTGCTGAGTGCTGGTTATATATCCAAGCACTGGGACACATGTAGGAAAGAAAGAAGAGCAGGAAGAACAAAAATTAAATGATAGAATAACTATTTTCAAAGAACTTTTAATATAGTTAAGAAGCCCAGATTTCTTTGGTTTCAAATTCGTTTGAAAACTAAAATTGTACAAAATAAATACCTGGATTAAATATAACCAAATTAAAAAATCCATAATAGAGAAAATGTATATGTTCAATGATATGCTGGAACAGAAAATATTAGCTGAACTTTAAGAAATGTCCCCCTCCACTGAAAAAAAAAAGATAGAAAGAGAGAAAAGATAGGCATCTCCATTTTATAAACAAAGAAATTGAGAGTCAGAGTGGTTGAGAACCTTGTCAGTACTGTCAGCATCTCTCTACTATAACATGTTTTGCTGGACTATAGGTCCTGTACACTGTATATTATTTTTATTTGTAATACCTACCATATATTTCACAGAGCATTACATTTAATGGCCACTTAATAAACATAAAATAAATGGGTTAATCCAAACCATCATCTACTCCTAAACTTTCTTAAGGTATTTATTTATTGGCCACACACTCTCTAATACGTAAAATTGTAGGCACGTTGGAGGAAGAGCAAACATAAATTAAAACAATCATATGAAAAGATACTCAACTTTACTAGAAGTCAAGGAAGTGCAAATTAAAACAAGATGCAATTTCACATCCATCAGATAGGAAAAACTAACAGGCTGCGTAACACCAAGTATTGGTGACGACTTGGGGAAACGAACTCTTATACATTTCTGGTGGCAGTGTTAATTGTTGCAACTCCTTTGAAGGATAGAATTTAGCAACATCTGGTAAAGCCAGAGGTACATCTATCCTACAGCCCAATAACAACACTCCTCTACTCTAGAGAAACTCACACTGTACAAGGACACATGTAAACCAGGTTCATGATAGCATTTACATAATAGTAAAAAACTAAAGCCAAGTTAACTGTACTTCAGTAATGGAGTATATAAATGAACTGCAGTATATTCACAAAATGAAATACTAAAAAGAAACTGAAATGAATAAGCTCGCTCTATATACATGAACATGGATAAAGCTCTTATGGAGGCAGACTGCAAAAGGAGCCTATGTATAATAGCATATCTCTAAAAAAGTCAAGACTTTAACACAATAAACACTAATAATAGATATTTACATATGAAGCAAAAGTATAAACACATATATGGGAATCATGCACACAACATTTGAGAAAACCGTTACCTCTTAGGGAGGGAGGAGAATGGGACAGTCAAGACAAATAAAACGAAATATTAACATCTACAGTTTGGTAGTGGTAAGCAAGTGGTTATCGTCCGCTGTTTCTTTATATTCTCTACATGTCTTTTATTATATCTTCTGTGTGTATTTGAAACATTTTCTAATCTTAAAAAGAAAAAATCGGATACAAAATACCAAACTCCAAAATGATTTGCTTTTACAATTTTGAATACTTACTTCGAGTTGTCTTCTGTATTTTCAACAATGTCTTCAATTTTCTCTACTAAATTAGTCAATGTTATCTTTTCCAACAAGTAAAAATCTTCTGCACAGAAATCTTCATCTAAAGGCCCTAAGAACTTAAAAGCAGTTATATTATTGTATATCTTCTATAAGATACCAATTTGGGACAAGTATTTTCTTATCAAATAGACATTTCTTTAAGCAAATATTGATTAGATTAAACAGATGGTGGCTATTAATCCCACCATTTACTAAGTCCCCTGGGAAACAAGAGAAAACTATTTCCTCACTTTGATATTATAAATAACATTTGCATCAATACCAAAATCAATGTGGCAAAAAAATCACCAAATTATTTCCATTTGAAAGTTTTACTTTGAGACATAAAGCTTCCAAAAACCTAAAGCTTTTCATTCTAAAGTAAGTTATGAAAGCAACTGTCTATATTCCATAAGTCTTTTAATTTCAGTATTTTCCTATTTAATCTGTAAATTGTAGTCAACACTATGTAGATATGAATTAATATATAAACAAGGCATAAAAGAGCAAAAACCAAGAAACAAATCCCATAATTACTTAATAATACCAACCAATCTTCATCTAACTGATGCTGTATAAACTGTTTGGAGCACAGCAAGGTCTTGTAGGTTAGCTTTAAACCAGTAACTACAGAGCGGGGAAGCTGTAAAATTACCAGATACCTGAATTTCTCAGGATGGCTATCCCACCACAACCACTCCAACTCTACTACCATTATCATTTTCTTGAAAAGCTAATACGTGCATCATCATAATATTATTAACATAAGCCTGATGTAGAAGGTGAGCCCTGACATAGTCTTATGCACTAAACAATTAGACTTAATGACAAACAACTAGAAAACATGTCAACCAGAATGAAATGGTTGGGGTGGATTTTTTTAAATTAATTAATTAATTAAATTTATTTATTTTTGGCTGTGTTGGGTCTTCGTAGCTGCACGCGGGCTTTCTCTAGCTGCAGCAAGTGGGAGCTGGCTATTCTTCGTTGCGGTCTCTAGGCACGCGGGCTTCAGTAGCTGTAGCACGCGGGCTCAGTAGTTGTGGCTCGCAGGCTCTAGAGCGCAGGCTCAGTAGCTGTGGCGCACAGGCTTAGTTGCTCTGCAGCATGTGGGGTCTTCCTGGACCAGGGCTCGAACGTGTGTCCCTGCATTGGCAGGCGGATTCTTAACCACTGGGCCACCAGGGAAGCCCTGCAGTGCATTTTCTTACTTCCCCTTCATATGCTTCTGCAATTAATATTTTCTAAAAATTAATGAAGTATAGTTCTTGAATCTTTTCTCATTTGCTCACATCAAAGGTGATATTAGTTGGAATGTTGGCATCCAGCTAAATAAATACCATGTTCACTTTAAACATAAAACCTGGGCTCTTAAAAGTACAAAAAATGGGCACTGAAATACTAAAAGTACACATATAAACATTTCATTTCCTTAAGATATGCTATCATTTTTAAGGTAACTTTCAAAGCACTTTTAATGCTGTATTTTTTTGACTGTGAATAGGAGAGGCCTGGGAAATAGCTGAATTTTATCTATACCACTTCTAGTGACTTGAGTAGTTTTGTTAATAACTTAGAATAAGGAACTAAAATCTCAAATTATTTTCCTAAGGGATGAACAAGATTGGGTATCTTTACTGATAAAATTCACCAGAAAACTGGCTCTATTGCACCTATGTAAGTTCAGTGTCAAACAGCTAGGAGAAACTTGGTTCTTCTGTGTCTTAGTTCTTCTACTTAAAGATGAATATGATGTTTGTGGAACAAAGCGACTTAAATAGTATAAAATCACATAATGGCCAAATTGGAAAATGGAACATTAAATTTGAAAATCACGTAATAGTACAATAAAACCTATCTGGAGCTTAAATCTTCTTTACAATGTTTTGGAAATGTGATTTTTCAGTTATACAGAATAACTGCTATAACAGAAATGCATTACCTCATTTGACAGATCATTATAATTTTAGAAAACTCTGTTAGAATGTTCTTCCACATACTGAGCTAAAAATCTCTCCCCACTCGTGGAAGTTGGATCAACTGGGCTTGATTCTATACTGAGTCTCAATGAATACAACACAAATCAAATCTATACATGTACCCATATTTCCCATGATAGCCTTCAAATATTTAAAGAGAAAACAGAAGTTAATATTTACTGAAAATTTACTCTGTGTCTGGGGCTATTCTATGTGTTTTATGTGTAAAAGTATATTTAATCTCTCTGGCAACTTTAAAACAGACTATTACCTTTTCCATTGTGCACATGAGGAAACCAAGTCTTGCAAAGGTTATACAATTAATGGTGCAACCAGAATTTAAATCCAGATTCGCCTAGCTAAAACAAACAGGCCTTGTTTGTTTCCCTTCTCTCTTCCACACCACATCTTTCATCAATTTGTAAATATGTAACATGATAAAAATAAATATAATTATAGCATAGCATTATTTAGGGTTTTGTTTCATCTTAAAATATATAGATTTTTAATTCTTTAGCATGGCAGTAAGAAAGTATGAGATCATGATTACACCCCAGTTTTGATCATTTATAAACAACTTTAACTTGGAATATGTTTCCATTCTAACGTAAACATTTGGACAGGTTCAAAATGAAGATTGATTCTAAAATGTCAGAATTATTTTAATCATTAAACTATCTGGTTCAGAATTATAACTATCTGTTACAATTGTTATGATTATTGTGTTTCATAGCATTACTCTGAGACACAGTATAATATTACATTATAGTTCATAAACCCTAGTACTTATTTTCAAATATATCATACTTTTGTATTCAAACCACAGTCCTACAAATGAAAGCATAATCAAAATTACAATTTTCCATTAGTGGACACAAAAAGTCAATGTAATCTGACTTAATATCTATCTCTAGCCCCAACCTCTCCCCGAATTTAACTCATACGTTCAGCTGTCAACTCAACCAGTCTACTCAGAGGTCCAGAACTGAACACTGAACTCTTAATATGTCCAGAACTGAATTCTCTATCTGCCCTTTCCACTGCTTCTGAACAAGCCCACTCCTCCTGCAGTCTTACTTTCCTTAAAACAGCGGCAGCTCAATTCTGCCAGTCATGTAGTTCTCTTACATCCCACTGTGAGTCTGTCAGCAATTCCTGGTCATCCTCCAAAATACATCTCACGTCTACTTCTCCCTAATTCCAATACAGCCATTCTGGTCCAGCCCACCATCACATCTCACTTGGACTACTGTAATAGCTCCTAACTGGTTTCCTAACACCTACAGTCTACCCTTGATGTAACAGCCACTAGTGATCCAAATGGAACGTCAGTTCATGCCAATCCCCTGCCGAGAACCATGGGCTTCTCAACTCATTCAGAGTAAAACCCTACCTGACCTGGCCCCCAGGTACTTCTCTCCTGTTCTCTTCATATCTGCTATTCCTAGAACACACAGATGTGAGCTCGTCTCAGGACCTCTGTACTCACTGTTCCCTCTACCTAGAACGTTCCCCTTCCAGATATGCAACATGGCTCGCTCCCCCACCTCCTTTGGTTCTCTGTCCAAATAACAGTTTATCAGTAAGGACACTATTTTTTTTCGGTCCCTGCCCACCAAAGTGTAAACGCCACAGAAACATGTTTGTTCATTACTATACTCTCAGATTCTAGAAGAATGTTTGGTTCATGGCAGACGCAAAATTATACCTAAATGCTTTTGTCAATTTCAAGGAAAGTGAGACGAAAACAGTTCTAAGAGAAATAAGTTGAACATAACTATATTTGTTATCACTAATATTGATAACAATATCTGAATTATATTAAACAATGACAAGAAAAACATAGGTTAGCTTTTCTATAATGTATCAACATAACCAAAAGGCAAGATAACAGATATAGCAGGCTGTAATTTTTTCTTTTTATCTCTTAAAATGCCTGACAGAGCTGAAGGTAGCCATATACTTTAAAACTGTTCTAAAAAGTTAGATTTCTTCCCAAAGCAACTGTTGGAAAAAAAAAAAAAGCAATGGCTTTCGCACAGCTCATTATCAAAATTCACTAATATTTTATATTTTTGTAATAATAAATGGCAACTGTTGTCACCAATTGTAAAATAGCACTGTACACAGATGAACCCACGTCTAACTATTTTTAGGAGCTAACACAATTAGCTCAAGAACTGTTACACTGAAGCGGAAATATGTGATTTGTGGATGCTTGTGGATGAGTCCCTCACTATTCTCCAGTTTCTATTATTTATAGATTCAGATAAGAAGGAATAAATAAGCATAACTTTAAGGGAATGATGATACAGGAATGAAGCACACAGGTGAATAGAACTCATAAAAATGTAGAAAACAGAGAAAACACTACAGCTTTAAAGATGATTTAGGGATACATAATTGGATGCTTCAAGCAGAGATAATGTCAAACACACTGCATTAGTTGATTTCTAAATATACCTAAGCACCAGATTCAATTTTTAAAAACTTAAACCATTCCTGAGAAAGAAAACCAGACTATCATACAAAAAAAATATTAATAAGTAGCTATCATCCACTAATTTTGTATGTATCTATTAAAACTCCCTAATTAATCAGAAACACACGTGTGATATACTAAGAGAAAAAAGTGTAATATAAAATTATATATATATAATAGCATTATAGTTATGTATTTAAAAAGACAGACATGGCTATGTAGAGTAGAAAAAAGGGTTAGATGGTAAAACAATAAACTATTAATAATAAATTTCATTAGGATGGTGGGAGTAAGAGTGATTTTTACTATAGATTTTAAAAGATTATATTAATATTACTTTATAGTTCAAAACTTGCAGTATTGTTATTTAACATAATCAATTGTAGAAAAAATCTACAAGAAGAAAAAGATGTCAAAATGTACTTTTTACACCTACTTACAACAGTGATCAATCACAGTGTTGTAATGTATACAAAATTGTTTGTTCTAATATTTATATTATAAAAGCTATCCCGGGCTTCCCTGGTGGCGCAGTGGTCGAGAGTCCGCCTGCCGATGCAGCGGATACAGGTTCGTGCCCCGGTCTGGGAAGATCCCACATGCTGTGGAGTGGCTGGGCTCGTGAGCCATGGCCGCTGAGCCTGCGCGTCCGGAGCCTGTGCTCCACAATGGGAGAGGCCACAACAGTGAGAGGCCCGTGTACAGCAAAAATAAATAAATAAAATAAAATAAAATAAAATAAAATAAAAGCTATCCCCTAAGAACACCCTCAGCCGCATTCGAGGTTATCACCAATGGGAGGGAGGGGTGAAGAAACAGGTACTGTGCCACGAAGTGGACATCTCAGTGGCCATTTTATTTACGCTGAGACCTGTCTGGCGTGTCTAGCACATGAGCATCGTCCTCTGTGTGTGTTGCATCAGGTGTGCTGTGACAGAAAACGTTTGACACCCCTGTATCACAGTGTCATCGAGAAAAGTGAGCAATTGCTTTTTTTTACTTACTTTCCCATTGCTGACAACAGCTATTTCTCCAGGATGCAATTTAAGTACATCTTGACAGAACAACTGGTGAGTTCGAAAAATATTCACTCCAATGGTATTATATTTTTTTTCAAAAGCATTTTTATCCATTCCCTAAGGTAGAAGTTAAGAATGATAAAACCAGTAAGAGAACAGTAAATACATTAAATAATTTTTTAAACATAGCCTACTTTAATATATTAGTATAAAATTTAAAATTATATTAACTTGTGATTTTAAAAAGTACTATTTTGTTCTGAAACCACATTTAAAAAAAGAATCTTTCTTTGGCAAGGCAATTACAATATCTGTAAATCCTGTTACGAGTAGATAAGAGTTTGCTACTCATTCTTTGAGACTTTTGGGTGGATTACTGATTAGTAAAATGCTTGGAAACATCAATTTAAATAAAATTTAACATTAAACAATGAAATACAATGTTTATTAAATTCTGAATTCAGTACCTCCATTTTGGTGTGTTCAATTAAAAAAAAATACTGTTTAAAATAGAAATACTCTGCTCATTCCATTATACCAATCCCATGAAACCAATTTAGTAATAGTGCATTTAAACTCTGAAATACAAAAGTAATCTTCTCCATCTCAGTGTGTATCAAACTTTCATATGCATACAAATCACCTGGGTGTAGATCCGGGAGGGCTTTACATTCTGACTTTCTATCACGTTCCTTGTACTCCTGCAAGGTCAGAAATGTTCCCCTGTGCTGTCCAACACACAGCCACAGATGGGTACTGAGTGCTTGAAATGTGGCTAGTATGACTGAGAAACTGAATTTAAATTTAATTTAATTTAAGTTTAAAATAGCCACATGAAGCTAGTGGCTACAGTGTCAGACAGTGTAGCTCTAGATCTTTATTTCCAAAACCTCTGTCTCAGTCAACCCCTCTCTGACCACAAGCTGCTGACCTTCCAGCTCATTCATCCCAGTGTCACCAGACCAACCATTACTCAACCCTTTAGTCCACTGACCCTATCACTTATTTACTGTCCATCACACTTCCCATATTATCATTTTCCTCCTAACCAAGTTATACCCCAGAGCCCTTTACTATAACAAAAACAGTCCATGCTCACCTCCCTCGGATGCTTCCCCTCAGTTATATTCACCTGGCAAAACCGCAACTCTGGTTAAACACAACTCTGCTTACTCTGCAACTGGATCCAAACAGCTTTACGACAGTTGGAGAAAAACATGCAGCCAACATTGATCTCACTTTCAATTTATGGTCATTAACCTCAAGTGCGCCCTCAGAAATCTTACTATAATGTTTTTAACTCACTTTCTCACTCGCAGAATAATAGAAAAATATTTGACATTTTCTCCTCTACCCTCGAACCTCTAAGAGCACCTACTCCTATTCTAATACTTAGCTAATGACTTGACCTTCTTTTGAGAACAAAATCAATCAGAAGTAAAGTACTCATCTTGCTACCACCAAATAAATCTACCCCATTCTTCGGCCAATATTTACAGCTTGTGCACTGGATCCCAGCAGCTCTTACCTACGCAAAAACTATCCTCCCACTTTGCTCCGCTCCATATCATCTTTCCTCATTTTCTGGATGGACTGTTTCCATCAGCATACCAAAAATAAATGAAATCATTCCATGACCTCAAGTCCTATTCTAGCTACAGAATATTTCTCTGTCCCCCATATAGGAAAATCCCTTTAAAAAGCTACCTATACTTGCTGTCTTTGTTTCCTGATTTCCTATTCTCTCTTGAATCCAGTTCACATTTATACCTATCACTTCGCTGAAACTGTTCTTATCAAAGCCACCAATGACCACCTTAACAAATAAAATGGTCCATTATGAAGCCTAATTTCAAGAAATATGGCATAGTTTATCATGTCCTCCTTGAAATACTTGCTCCAGGTGGCTTCTAGGATATCACACTCTCCTGGTTATCTTCCTAACTCAGTGGCTGTTCCATCTGTCCCCTCTACTGGATCATCCTTTTCTTGGGTTCCTCTACATGTTGGAATGTTCCAGAGCTCTTTTTCAGTCCCTCTGTTCTCCAACCCCTGCCCCACTCACGTCCAAGGTATTTCATCCAGTTTCTTAGCTTTAAATTATATATAATGTTGATGACTCTCAAAACAAAACAAAACATTATACCCTCCACTGATTCCTACACTTATTTACTAAATTGTCAACTCAACATCTCCACTTGAATGTCCAACAGGCATCTCCAACTTAAAACATACAAAACTTAACTCTTGATCCCCTATGTATCCAAATCTTCTCTTCATCAAGACTTCCCCATCTCAAAAAAAAACACACCACAATTCTAGCTGTTCAAGCCAAAATCCTTGAGTATTACTTTCACATGTCACACACAATTGTCAGCTCATCAAGCTGACTACAGTTGTAACAAATATTATGTATATACCATCTCACCATGTCCACCACCAATATCTACTCCAAGACACCATTATTTCTTACCTGGATTGTTGCAATAGCATCCTAATTGTTCATCCTATTTCCACTCTTGTTTACATACTATCAAATCTTCACATGGCACCCAGAGTCATCTTTTTCAAGATTATTTATCTCACAAGATTCCTCAATGACTTTCCATTATACTCAGAAAAAATTTCAATTCCTTACTATGGCCTATGAGTGCTTGAAATATCTGGGATTATGTTTGTGAACTCATTTCCTACTAGTCTCCCCATCACTCTATTTTGGTCATGATGACCTTCTGCCTATACCTCAAACCTGGCAAGACTATCTCTGTGTCAGGCCTTTAGACCTGCTGTGTTCTGAACCTGGTATATTCTTCTCTGTAAGAAAGTCTGTAGACTTTCCATGGCTTGACTTCTCATTTCATTCAGAGCTCTGCTTAAACATCAGCTCTTTAGAGATGACTTCCCTTGACCACTCCAGCTAAAAGAGCATCCCTCAAACTGTTTACTTTCATATATTTCTTTATATCTTTCCAATACCACTTACCTGGTCTTTCCCATTAAAATGTAAGCTCCATAAGAACTGGGACTCTATCTGCCTTGTTCATAAGTATTATCTCCATTGTCTGGTAGACAATCAATCAATATTTTTTGAATGGATTAATGAATCTTTCTTCCAGAGGATCAGCTTCTGTCTTTAGAATTTTCCCTGTACTGGACCCCTTGAGTGAAATAACTGAGGATTATTCACATAATCCTTTAACCCCTAATTCTTCACATAAGTCCATATCCTAACTAGAATGCCTTTAACTTTAAGGATCATGAAGCAGTAGTTGAAATATATGAAATTTGATTTGTTAAGTGCCTCTATGCAAAGCTGTATCATGTAACATGCATCTTTTCCCACTGTAAAGGAAAGTTTATTATCCCCGTTTGATTATACTTAATGATTTTTTAACATGACATCTCCAAGCACACTGACTTATACTTTTGAAATATGCAAGATACTTATTTATTATTTCAAACAAATAGCTACTGACCTCAGTAAGGAATGTTTTAATTTTATCTCCAGAGTAAATAGCTGTAGCAGTTTCTTCCTCTGCCAGTTTCCTGAGAAAGTTTCTCAAAAAGCTGTTTTTCAGCGTAAGAAAAGCTGCCAGAATTCCTCTGGAAATAGCTGTGTTATCTTCATCTATTTTTGATGTAGGATTATAAATAACTCCCAACCGACCATGAACACTTATTTCCTGCAAAACACATTTATAGGTGAAAAATATCAGTATCTTACCTATCCTTTTACAACGGAACTTTCTTCTTTCCAATTAAGTTTGCTCGCTTTACCATACAACATCTTTCACTGTCTTCCTGTTGGATGTATTGAATGCGGTATACCACTGAAATAGTCTAAAAACAATCATTTTATTAACTAATTCTCTCCTCTTTGCATCATGATTTTTTTGGCCTCTTTTTGTATGTGTGTGTGTAAACTAACACACATAAAAATGCACAAAATAAAGCTGTAGAGCTCAGTCAATTAACCCACAAAATATTGCCCAGGTCAAGAAATAGAGCACTGCCAGCAACCCAGACAACTTTCATATCCCCTGCCAATTACTTCACTTTCCCACTTTCCTAAAGACAACCACTATCTTGTCATTCATAGTAATAACATTCTTGCTTTTCTTTATATTTTACCACCTATGTTTTCATCATTAAACATTTAATCTATTTTGAACATCATATGAATGTAATCGTACACTACATATTCTTTTGTGCTCTTTTTCCACTCCACTTGATTGTGAGATTCACCAACACAGTTTTGAGTAGCTATAGTTACTTTTTTTTGGTACCATAGAGAATTCCATATGAATATACTCTCCTTTATCCACTCTACTGACGCTAGACCTTTGAATTTTTTTCACTTTGGCACTCTACAAACACAATATACATATCTTCAACTTCAGAAGATGTTAAAGAGTTTTTCAGGATAGTTGGACTAATTTTTACTCCCACCAGCAACATGTGAAAGTCCCACTACCCCAGAGCCTCATAAACATTTTGTATTGTCAGATTTTTTAAGTCATTCTGGTGGATGTGTAAAGATATCTCATTAGGTTTAATTTGCTTTTTCTCATCACTAATGATATTAAACATTCTTTAACATGTTCATTGGCCTCTTTTCTGATTTGTCTGTTGAATCTTTTGCCAGTATTTCATTGGAGATAATTACCTTTTATGTACTGAGTTATAAGGGTTTCATTTCTAAGACTTGAGTGCTTTCTTGGTTATCCGTATGCAGATAACTTCTGCTACTCTGTGGCTTGCTCTTTTGTTCTCTTGCTGGTGTGTTCTGACAAAAAAACAGTCCCTAATTTCAATGTAGTTGAATTTACTGGTATTTTTCTTCATTGCTACTGGGTTTTGTGTTCTGTTTTACAAATCTTTCCCTTCTCTCAAGTCCGAAAGATAACCTTTGTTACCTTTGAGAACCTTTATTATTTTGCTTTCTATGTTTAGATCTCTATCCATTTGGAATTGATTTCTGAGTGTGATGTGAAAAGGAGAGAGTTTAAGAGACCACCCTTACTGCTCTTTAAGGTCAACTCTATCATAAAGCACGTGTAGTATATACATGGGTGTGTTTCTGCATTCTCTATTCTTCTTTCACTGCTCTATTTTTCTATCCAAATTGTTTTCAGTTATACAGCTTTATGAAAGATCTTGATACCCAGTGGAGCAATTATCCTACCTTCCTCTTCTTGAAGAGTAACTTAGTTATTCTTGGTCCTTTGAATCTCTATATAAATTTGAGAATCAGCTTGACAATTTCCATAAAACACACTCAGATTCATATTGGAATTGCACCTAACCTATACATCAATTTGGGGAGAACACCTTTAAAATACTGACTCTTTCGATTCATGATTATGGTATATCTCTCCATTCATGTAAGACTTCTGAATTTTCTCTCAATATTTTATTGTGTAAAAGTCTTAAACATATTATGTTACATTTATTCCTAGCATTTGATATTTTTGATAATATTATAAGTGATATTTTTATTTAAAATGTATTTCTTATTTGTTGCAAGGCTTAGACTTAATTCTGGTATACTGACCTGTTAGGCAGCAACCTGGTTAAACTAAAAAATGAATTCTAATAATTTTTTGTGGATTTATATGTATTTTCTGTATAAACAATTTGGAAAAATGACAATTTTAATTTTTCCTTTTTGATTTTTATACTGTTTATTCCTTTATTCACTTGTTTACAATTTTTGCACCTATGTCCATGAGTAAGAGTGGCCTACAGTTTTCCCTTCTTATATAATGCCCTTTTATGCATTTGGTTTTGAAGTAATGCTGACCTTATACAATGAGTTGAAATGTATTGCTTATTTTTCTATTCTCTGGAAAAAAATTTGTGTTAGATTGATGCTTGGTACAGTTTACTAGTATGGTCATATAAGTATGGGGTTTTCTCTTTTGAATATCTTAAATTACAGATTTAATTCCTTTGATAACTAAAAATGCCTTCTTCCTACCTCTGTCATGTCCACAGAATCTTGAGTAACATCCCCTCTTTCTATCAGAGCACTGACTGATTGGGTCTACTTCTCCATATTTCTTGACCGGTTTTACCATGTGTTTCTATCAATTCTATTAGTCTTTTCAAAGAACCAAATTTTGGCTTTGTGGACCTTAACTACTGTATTTCATTACTTTTTGTTCTTATCTTTATCTTCCTTTTCTTTTACTTTCTTCGATAAAAGTTTAAGTTGCTGTTTTTAAATTTTAAGATTTGTGCTTAGATGACTGACTGTTCAACCTTTCTTTTTTTCAGATATAACATAGTTTTAGTTGTATCTGTCAAGTTTTAAAGTCATTCAAATCTTAATTCTTCCAAAAAATATTTTCAAATGTGCATTTGTGTATCAACAGGTTACACCGAAGCATTTCTTAATTTCCAAATATACAGAGATATTCTAGTTTTCTTTTGGTGATTGATTTCTAACTTAATTACACTGTGGTCAAAGAATATACAGTTGATCTTTCAACAACACAGGTTTGAACAGCATAGGTCCACTTAAAAACAATTTTTTTCAGTGATAAATATGACAATATTACATGATCTGTGGTTGATTGAATCTGCAGATGTGGAACCTTGAATACAGAGGGCTGACTATAAGTTATAAGTGGATTTCTGACTGCTCAGAGGGTCAGTGTCCCTAACCCCTGCATTGTTCAAGGGTCAACTGTACTTTGTATAATTGAAGAAGATATAACAATTGTGAATATTTATGCACCCAACATAGGAGCACCTCAATACATAAAGCAAATGCTAATAGTCATAAAAGGGGAAATTGAGAGTAACACAATAATCGTGGGGGATTTTAACGCTACACTTACACCAATGGATAGATCATCCAGACTGAAAATTAATAAGGAAACACAAGCCTTAAATGACACATTAGACCAGACAGACTTAATTCATATTTATAGGACATTCCACACGAAGCAGCAGAATACACTTTCTTCTCAAGTGCACAGGGAACATTCTCCAGGATAGATCATATCTTGGGTCACAAATCAAGCCTCAGTAAACTTAAGCAAATTGAAATCGTATCAAGCATCTTTTCGGACCACAACGCTATGAGATTAGAAATGAATTACAGGAAAAAAAACTGCGAAAAACACAAACACATGGAGGCTAAACAATATGCTACTAAATAACCAAGAGACTACTGAAGAAATCAAAGAGAAATAAAAAAATACCTAGAAACAAATGACAAGAAAACATGATGACCCAAAACCTATGGGATGCAGCAAAAGAAGTTCTAAGAGGGAAGTTTATAGCAATACAATCCTACCTCAAGGAAAAAGAAAAA
Organism: Hyperoodon ampullatus; assembly: GCF_949752795.1. Classification (NCBI taxonomy): domain Eukaryota; kingdom Metazoa; phylum Chordata; class Mammalia; order Artiodactyla; family Ziphiidae; genus Hyperoodon; species Hyperoodon ampullatus. The sequence goes on along the minus strand of NC_136929.1, from coordinate 14,352,110 downwards.
TCTCAAACAACCTAAACTGACACCTAAAGCAACCAGAAAGAACAAACAAAACCCAAAGTTAGTAGAAGGAAAGAAATCATAAAGATCAGATCAGATATAAATGAAATAGAAACAAAGAAAACAATAGCAAAGATCAATAAAACTAAAAGCTGGTTCTTTGAGAAGATAAACAAAACTGATAAACCTTTAGACAAACTCAACAAGGAAAAAAGGGAGAGGACTCAAATGAATAAAATTAGGAATGAAAAAGGAGAAGTCACAACTGACACCGCAGAAATACAAAGGATCATGAGACTACTACAAGCAACTATATGCCAATAAAATGGACAATGTGGAAGAAATGGACAAATTCTTAGAAAGGTACACCCTTCTAGGACTGAACCAGGAAGAAATAGAAAATATAAACAGACCAATCACAAGTAATGAAATTGAAACTGTGATTAAAAATCTTCCAACCAACAAAAGTCCAGGACCAGATGGCTTCACAGGTGAATTCTATCAAACATTCAGAGAAGAGCTAACACCTATCCTTCTCAAACTCTTGCAAAAAATTGCAGAGGGAGGAACACTCCCAAACTCATTCTACAAAGCCACCTGATATGAAAACTAGACAAAGATATCACAAAAAAGGAAAATTACAGGCCAATATCACTGATGAACATATGTGCAAAAATCCTCAACAAAATACTAGGAAACAGAATCCAACAGCACATTAAAAGGGTCATACACCAGGCTTCCCTGGTGGCGCAGTGGTTGGGAGTCTGCCTGCCGATGCACGGGACACAGGTTCGTGCCCCGGTCTGGGAGGATCCCACATGCTGTGGAGCGGCTGGGCCCGTGAGCCATGGCCGCTGAGCCTGCGCATCCGCAGCCTGTGCTCCGCAACGGGAGAGGCCACGGCAGTGAGAGGCCCGCGTACCAGAAAAAAAAAGGGGGGGGGTCATACACCATGATCAAGTGGGGTTTATCCTAGGAATGCAAGGATTCTTCAATATACATAAATCAATCAATGTGATACACCATACTAACAAACTGAAGGAGAAAAACCATATGATCATCTCAATGGATGCAGAAAAAGCTTTTGACAAAATTCAACACCCATTTATGATAAAAACCCTCCAGAAAGTAGGCATAGAGGGAACTTACCTCAACATAATAAAGGCCACATTTGACAAACCCACAGCCAACATCGTTCTCAATGGTGAAAACTTGAACCGCTTCCACTAAGATCAGGAACCAGACAAAGTTGCCCACTCTCACCACTATTCAACACAGTTTAGGAAGTTTCAGTCACAGCAATCAGAGAAGGAAAAGAAATAAAAGGAATCCAAATCAGAAAAGAAGATGTAAAACTGTCACTGTTTGCAGATGACATGATACCATCCACAGAAAATCCTAAAGATACACCAGAAAACTACTGGAGCTAATCAATGAATTTAGTAAAGTCACAGGATACAAAATTAATACACAGGAATCTCTTGCATTCCTATACACTGACAATGAAAGATCAGAAAAAGAAATTAAGGAAACAGTCCCATTTACCGCTGCAACAAAAAGAATAAAATACCTAGGAATAATCCTACCTAAGGAGGCAAAAGACCTGTATGCAGAAAAGTGTAAGATACTGATGAAAGAAATCAAAGATGATACAAACAGATGGAGAGATATACCATGTTCTTGGACTAGAAGAATCAATATTGTGAAAATGACTATACCACCCAAAGCAATCTACAGATTCAGTGCAATCCTTAACAAATTACCAGTGGCATTTTTCACAGAACTGGAACAAAAATTTTACAATTTGTATGGAAACACAAAAGACCTCGAATAGCAAAAGCAATATTGAGGGAAAAAAACAGAGCTGGAGGAATCAGGCTCCCTGACTTCAGACTATACTACAGGGCTACAGTAATCAAGACAGTATGGTACTGGCACAAAAACAGAAATATAAATCAATGGAATAGGCCAGAAAGCCCAGAGATAAACCCATACATCTATGGTCACCTAATCTATGACAAAGGAGGCAAGGATATATAATGGAGCAAAGACAGCCTCTTCAAAAAGTGGTGCTGGGAAAACTGGACAGCTACACGTAAAAGAATGAAGTTAGAACATTCCCTAACACCATACACAAAAATAAACTCAAAATGGATTCGAGACCTAAATATAAGGCCAGACGCTGTAAAACTCTTAGAGGAAAACATAGGAAGAACACTCTTTGACATAAATCACAGCAAGATCTTTTTTGACCCACCTCCTAGAATAATGAGAATAAAAACAAAAATAAACAAATGGGACCTAATGAAACTTAAAGCTTTTGCACAGCAAAGGAAACCATAAACAAGATGAAAAGACAACCCTTAGATGGGAGAAAATATTTGCAAATGAAGCAACTGAGAAAGGATTAATCACCAAAATATACAAACAGCAGCACATGTAGCTCAATATCAAAAAAACCCCACAAACAACCCAATCAAAAAATGGGTGGAAGACCTAAATAGACATTTCTCCAAAGAAGACATACAGATGGCCAACAAACACATGAAAAGATGCTCAACATTACTAATTATTAGACAAATGCAAATCAAAAGTACAATGAACTATCACCTCACACAGGTCAGAATGGCCATCATCACAAAATCTACAAACAATAAATGCTGGAGAGGGTGTGGAGAAAAGGGAACCCTCTTTCACTGTTGGTGGAAATGTAAATTGATACAGCCACTGTGAAGAACAGTATGGAGGTTCCCTAAAAAACTAAAAATAGAACTACCATATGACCCAGCAATCCCACTACTGGGCATATACCCTGAGCAAACCATAATTCAAAAAGATACATGCACCCCAATGTTCACTGCAGCACTGTTTACAATAGCCAAGACATGGAAACAACCTAAATGTCCATCGACAGAAGAATGGATAAAGAAGATGTGGTACATACATGCAATGGAATATTACTCAGTCATAAAAAGGAATGAAACTGGGTCATTTGTAGAGATGTGGATGGACCTAGAGACTGTCATACAGAGTGAAGTAAGTCAGAAAGAGAAAAACAAATATCGTATATTAATGCATATATGTGGAATCTGAAAAAATTGGTATAGATAATCTTATTTACAAAGCAGAAATAGAGACAGACGTAGAGAACAAAAATATGGATATCAAGGGGGAAGGGGGAGGTGGGATGAATTGGGAGATTGGGATTGACATATATACACTATTGATACTATATATAAAATAGATAACTAATGAGGACCTACTGTATAGCACAGGGGACTCTACTCAATGCTCTGTGGTGACCTAAGTGGGAAGGAAATCCATAAAAGAGGGGATATATGTATACGTATAGCTGATTCACTTTGCTGTACAGTAGAAACTAACACAACATTGTAAAGCAACTATATTCCAATAAAAATTTTTTTAAAAATAGTTATTACTGATGCAGAAAAGAAAAAGAAAATTTCATGAGATTTGCTTTATAGCCTAGCATCTACAAATGTTTTTTAAATGTTACATTTGTGCTTTGCAAGAACATATACTAAGCAATGTGTACTTTTCTATCAATATCCATTAGGTCAGGTTTGATTATTTTATTATTCAAATACTCTATACATCCCTACTTATTTTCTGTGTACTTGGTTTACTTGTTATTGAGAGAGGTATGTAAAAAAATAGTACAAACTGGGGGCTGGTAGTCCAAGATCAGTGTGCCAGCATGGTCAGGTGCTGTTGAGGACCCTCTTCTGCTCTATATTCTGCCGATTTCTCCTTGTATCCTCACATGACAGAAAGAGAGTGCGCTACCTCTTTGACCTCTTCTTGTAAGAGCAATAATCCCATTTATGAGGACTCCACCCTTTTGACCTAATTACCTCCTAAAGGCCCCACCTCCAAATATCATCACATTGAGGATTAGATTTGAACACATAAATTTTGGGGGGACACAAACATTCAGTACATACACACTATTAGACCTGTAAATGTATGTCCAACTGCAAGGACTAGCAAAGAATATATAGGTCATGAGTCACAGAAGACATGTAGGTTTTTCTTTTCCTGGGCAAGGTTACCCATTCTACATGGAGAAAGAATTTGAATTCCTGTCTTAATCTCCTTAGCACCATGTTCTAACCATGTCAAGGTACTGAAAATGTTAACATGAAGGGAAATAAAGATTTAATGCATGTTCTTCATATTGCTTTCTCGAAATTACAACAAATTAGAATTTTTGTAGTAAGAGTGTCTAAATACTCACCAGGTGATTTAATGCATTAAAAAGCAGTTTTCTCCCAGATGGTTTGTCAAAATCAGCAATAATCCAGAAAGTAACTGAAGAAATTACATCATCTGAAAGTTTCAAACAGTTTGGTCAAACTAATTCTTCTTAAAATCAAACTAAAGACAGGGACATTTCCAGTTAACAAAATATATAAAAATAATAACAATTTTTAAAATGAATCTTTCTGAAAATAAGCAAATATTGGTAAAAATTACATACACACAGAGTGAAATACACATAAAAATGTTAAAAGAGTAATAAGCTTTATATAAACTCAGATACCAAAAAGAAAGAATAGTCCCCAGGAAACACATCTGTGAGATACTCTTGCCAATAGGGAAAACTGTATCATGCTTATCAAAGTTCTACTGTTGCCAAGCAAAAGTGCCTTCCAGCTACACTTGTAAAAAATAATGATATTTATACCTCACATATATGTAAAACTGGATACAATATATTATTAGCAGATATTGAAAACAGCAATATTTATTAGTTTATGATTCATGTATTTCAAAAATTCTGGCTATTACTAACTTGGCCTAATTCACATCATCTTATGTCAAAATCAATGCAATTCTTGTTTCAGAAACATCTGAAAATTTGGAAGCCACAGGAAGAAATAATTTTTAATTCTGCAGTCACAGTTAAATGGGTTTAATTTCATCCAGCCTCAGCATATAACACCTGAAATAATACCTTGTCTGGCCATCATTAAAACCTATAGAAAAATCAGTCCCTTAGATCTTATGACCCACTTAAAACAACTGTAAAATGTGTGCTACACCAAAAACCTACACCTGAATAGATGTGAAGCTACAGTTATTACCATACCCAGTAATATATAACTATGCAAAAACTGGTTTTGGTTAATGAAAAAAATATAACAAAAAGAAGGATAACATCGATTCTACTTGCAATCCTTCAGAAGCAATTTGAGAGTAAGGTAGTGGCACATTCTTTTCAAAGAAGAAAGGTAAAGAATTCTCATGCCTTTTTAATGTCATCACTTTTACCATTACGACTAGTAAACTGAGAACTATTTCAAAAGTGCTAAGTAAATTTCTCCCAACTCTTTTATTTCTTTACATATTTACATAAATGCAAATAAAGAAATCGGGTGTTTCTCAGTTAATAAAGTCTTCTTTTAAATTGCAAGAAATTTAACCAAAGGGCATTAATTATGGCCTAACTTATTCTGATGCTCAGAAGCAATTTTTGAAATATAACCCAGAACCTGATAAATATATTTCCCCTATTTTTTATTCCCTGTTTCTCTGCCTCCTTTTCCCTTCACTTGACACATTCAGGACCTTAGCCTGCCATAATATGGAACTGAATTAATTATATTTTATTATTTGTTGGTTATCTTGTAGACAGACCACTCTATGAACATAAAATCATAGATCTGTTCCAAAGTAATTCAAGGGCCATATAGTCCTAATTTGGATTCACTCCACAGCATTCTCAAAAACTAGCTGTCTGCTTAAATCTCTCTCATATATAAAAATTTACCCCTTATTACATAGTAATTCCATCTTTAGATCACTCATTGTTAGAAAGTTACTGCTTTATATACTGAAATAACAATCAGCTTTCTTTTATGTTTCATGCATTCGCTCTTTTTGTTCTCTCTAGAGCAAAGCAGGTCAAACAAAACAAAGTGAAACCAAAACCAACCAAACTCCAATTATCTTCATCTGTCTGAATAGTTCATGGTCTCTAACAGAACTGTGGTCACACTGAAGACTTTCCTATCTAGGCTAAGTCCTTATTTCCAAAGATGTTCCTGTCTTGGCTCCCTTTCCTTTGGTTATGACCCTTAACTTAAGCAAAACATCCAGACGTTGTTTAATCAGAATACAGAACTATTCTCCTCTCATCGGGGAATTACACTTTTATTCATGCCTGATAAGATTATCAGTTTATTTAATCTTGAAAGGGTTTTTACTACCTTCCTAAAAAGGAGAAAAATGGAATAGCTTGCTTTAAAAAAAAAAAAGGCAAGAAACCCTCAAGATTAACCCCTCTGCATACACAATTAGCTAAGATAGGAGGCATCACATTTTCTCATCACAGTCCTTATATTCTAATAATTTTCAAATCCTCAAATTGAAAACCAGGTCTCCAGTCAAATATCAACATCTAGAAACGTATTATGCAAGCATTTAATAAAATTACAAGTTTTTGCTATTTAGGAATAAATTCAGAAAAATAAAATATGCTTATTACCTTCCTGGGTTACATAATACATGTTCTCTGCAATTACAGCACTCTTATCTTGTGAATCCAAGAAGGAGAAAGTAGAGAAATCTTCAACATCAGCAGTTACTAAAAATTTTAATATTAAATGTTAAATAATGAATTAATAAAACATTCACAACTCAATAAACATTTATAGGAAAGTATATGGAAGGATTATATTACCTGATGTAGATATTAAATTAAGGTACTGCCATTGATTGTGCAAAATCAAAGGATTTATACGGGGCACAACATTATCTCTATCCATAAGGAAGTCAATTGCATTTGTTCGATCATTTAATGTACCCTAAAATAATAAAATATTATTTAGGTAATATATGTGATTTATATGCAGATGTTTTAAAATTATGCAGAGAATACATTTAAAGACTACTGAATCTAAAATAAGTCAATAAGTAATATGCAATTTAGGATTCTTATAATAAATTTTCCTATAAAACTGTGAAGTTTCTTTCCAATTAAGCAATTTTTAGATGCAATTATGCACAGATAAATTTAATTACTACTTTAAAAATCATTACTAAATGATCAGAATGGAAATTTTTACACAATTAACTTTTGCTATTAAAAGATATTTTTAATATAAAAGTCCTCTATAAATATCATTCATCAGATATTTTCTCATACATGCTTACCTACCATAAAAACTTCCTTTTGTAAATATGCAGTTTCATCCATCATTCTGTGAAGAACAGCCATTTCTAGTTCCCTAATATTCAGCTCTTCATGGTCAAAGGATTCACCATTATAAAGAGCTTGAGGCAAAGGACCCAGGCCAGTCATCCTGTAATAGCTTGCTCCTGCCTATGCAATTAAAAAATACCAGAGAGTTAAACAGAATATGTTTGTCTGAAAAAGAAACACATAAACAAAGAAAGGGACACGGCCACATTTTTGTATGTCATTAAAAAATGTTAATTTTGCTAATTTTATCTGTCCTTTCCAAACATTATTTAAAGGAAAGTAATTTACCTACATAGAACAAGTCAGAAAACTTTTTCTGTAAAGGGCCAGATACATATTTTAGGCTTTGTGAGCCATCTGGTCTCTGACACAACTACTCAATCGTGATGTTATAGTGCAAAAGCAGTGACACACAACACACGAATGAGTGAACGTGGCTGTGTCTCCAAAAACCTGTATTTATAAAAACAGGTGGTAGAAAGGCTGGATTTGGCTCAGGGGCTGTAGTTTGCTGACCCCTGATAGAGAGTATGACATTACTTTAAAAAATGCATTTACCTGCATAAGAGATTCATTTATCACTATATTCATTCGTTTAGTTAACATTTATTGAATTCAAGCATTTGGCTAGACTTTGTGAATACACAGCTGAAAAATCTGCCTTCAAGGGGCTCACATATATACAAGCAAAACTGAGGCATATACCAGATTGTACAGGAGCCCAGAAAAGGAATGACTAAGCTTGAGTGTGGAGGGGAGGGATCACAGAAGGCCTCTGTTGGGGAGGGACACTAAAAGTCTTAAAGGATGAGCAAAAATATGCTAGGGAGATAAAGTGGAGAAAGACATTCCCAGTGAGAAGAGACAGCACTGCAAGGAATAGAAGGGAAGAGACATATGGTATATTTAGGTAACGGCAAGTACTTTTCTGTGTTTACAGTGGGAGGAGTTACACAGGGAGAAGATATGGAGTCAGAGGGGATGGGGAGAGAAGACAGATCATGACGGTCCTCAACATCTGGATTTTATCTTGTGAGTGATAAAGCATCACTAAACAATTAATTCATTCACTACTCAACACTTCAAATGATTAAAACTGTCATTATAGCCAACATATTCACAATTACCCTATGAAGCTAAGGACTACTATTATATCCACTTTACAGATGATAAAACAGTCACTTCCAATGCCACATAATGACTACACTTTGGAAACAGACTTTGTACTTACATCTGTTTGACCAAGAGTCTGAACTCTTAACCACTGAACTATATTATCTCTGCATTTATTGGACATTTACTGTGTATTAGGCAATGAATGCATAAGAATGATATTCAAACTCTGTCCTAAGAAAACATAGTTTAACAGGGGGAGAGATGGATACATTAAAAATAAGTGTGTGGCTTCCCTGGTGGTGCAGTGGTTGAGAGTCCGCCTGCTGATGCAGGGGGCACGGGTTCGTGCCCCGGTCCGGGAGGATCCCACATGCCACCGAGTGGCTGGGCCCGTGAGCCATGGCCGCTGAGCCTGCGTGTCCGGAGCCTGTGCTCCGCAACAGGAGAGGCCACAACAGTGAGAGGCCCGTGTACCGCAAAAAAAAAAAAAAAAAAAAAAGGTGTGAATAGATATCCAAGGGTACTAGGGAGGGCATGGTCAATTCTACCTAGGAAGAGGGCTCATGACAAGAAATACAATCAGATTTGCTCTTTAAAAAAGAATATAGTGGTGACAAACAGAAGGAAGAGGGTGGGAGAACATGCACTGGGGGCGGTGGGTCAGGGGCTACTGCAAAAATACAGGAAAGAAAAAGCAAGAGCCAGACAAAAATCAGTGGTGAGAAGCAAGGAGAGAATGAGGCAGTTTCTGAAATATTTAGTTGACAAAACTGACAGAACTTGATGACCTACTGTTTGGGAGGGTATGAGGGAAAAGAAGTTGGACAACTATCAGGCTTCTAGTAGCCTGAGTGCCCTGGGAGAATGATGGCGCTACCCTCTAGGATAAGGCACAAAAAAGAAAAAAAAAGGTTTGGGGTAACAAGAAAGACGATGGGCATGGTTTTAAATTCATTTAAGACGCTTATGGGCAATCCCCCAGGCAGCTGAATACATGGTTTTGGACCTTAAGAAGGATATTGCTGCTAGAAATACAGCAGTTTTCCCCTGTGATTTTTCAGTTAGGCAACCTGTCTATTACAAAAGCTTTAATTACCACAAATAAGCCATAACACTGAATTCTGTACTTTTAGCCTACATGTCTATTCTGAGCTGTAGACACAAATATCCAATCACACTTCACATCTCCTATGGAACTCTCACAGGCACCTCAAATTCAGTATGTGAAAAACTGAACTTCTGTTCTTATTTCCCACTTGGTTTCTCTTCCACCTCTTTCCATCTTGGCAATGGCATTACCACCATCCCAGTGAGTTAGCTGAACCCTGGGAGCCGTCCTTGACAATTTCTCTTCTCCTCTCTCCCCTTTCCAATCCAGCAGCAGGTCCTGGATTGTATTTCCCAAATACCTCAATTGTGTCCGTTTTTCTCTGCCTCTACTCTTCCAAAAACCTACTAGCCCATCTCTCATCTCTCACCTAAATGCTTCCTAATCCATCTTACTATGTACACTTCTACCCTCTGACAATCTATTCTCAACAACGGAGAATGCTCTTTGGAGAAAATGCATGTCACTGTCGCTTCACTGCTTAATATCTTCTCAGGTTTTTCACTGTTGCAAAGGTAGTCTACTGTTTTGAGTTCACAAGCTTGTTAATTAACTACGGCTCACCACACTCTCTGTAATCAGGCCCCTTGCTTACACCTCCAGCCTCATCTTAGAGACTTCCCTCTACAACACAAACAACACATACTTGCTACATCTACTCAGTAGTAACACCAAATTTCTTCATTCCTTCACATTCAGGACATCCTAACGTTTTTCTCTGGAATGCTGACTACCTACCACTTCTTTGTCTTCTTTTGTCCAACTGTCCTCCTACTTCTGCACTCGGCTTTAATGTCACTGCTTCAGGGAAATATTCTTATCCACCTCCACCCCGCCCCCCCAAAGCTCCTCTTTTATTCTATGTATTGCATATTGGGTGGGCCCCTTCTAATAAAGACTCATGTCCATCAATTTGGGGAATTTCTTTGTGGTATTTCTCTAATGCTTTCCTTTGTTTTCTCTGTTCTTCCTGAATCTTGTGAATTGAAGACTGTTTACCTTCTTACTTCTCATGTGTCTTTTTTTTTATCTCTGTCCCATTAAATTTTTATTTTATTTTTAATTTTCAAAAGATCTTCCTTGTACTCTATTCTTTGACCTCTTGTGTACAGAATACTGTAAGTACTCAATAAATGTTTGTTGAAAGAAAAAATAAAGTTTGGATATAGAGAGAAAACTACAGGAATATGAGTTTAGGGAATAAAGGCCTAAAACATTTATTTTCTTTGTGATACAGTAATCAGAATGATTTTTGAGGTATTGAAGAGAAAGGTGAAAAGGGGTTTATAGGACTGATGAATGTTTAGAATAACTCTTGGGAGGAATAGGTAAGGAATAAAACCAGGCACAACTAAAGGATTGTAAGTAACACAGAGTCCAATTGAAACTGGAGATTAAGTAGGCTTGAGAAAAATGCAGAAATTAAGAAATGAAGATATCATTACAAGACAGTCTTACAGGGAGAGAGGAGTAAAAAAGGAGCAAACAGAAGACTGAACTCACACACAAAAAATGGGATTCAATATTTCTGAGGAGTGTACTGAATCCTTCATCTTCACAAAAATCCTTAATGTTTTTCATAATTCCAGGAGAATATGACTACAGGTATCTTAAAACTGGCAACACCATAAAAATATTCATTTCGCAGCTTAACTTGCTAAAGAGTAAAAGTGGATTTCTGATAAATATGGTAGATTTATCACACATGCTCATCTCCATTCTGCAAGTTTCACTATGCCAACTACAAATTGGCACTTGCCACCTACCTCTACAAGGATTAAATCATGTGCTGCTGCAGCTGTTGACCTTCAACACCCCCTGAAAGGAGTTCAGGTGGAGAGCAGAGATGAGGCCCTCTGTGCTCTGAGAAAAACTGGCAGAACAGGTCTTCAGGTGGATATTTTCAGGAGCCAATTTTATGAGCCCAATTCTTATATCTCCTCGTATCTAGAAAAGCACTAAAATCCTTCATGGTGATGTCTGCTCCTCGTGACTAGCAGTAACCTTCACGAGACTAGCAGAAACCTCTGCAAAAAACATGTGCTTAATTGCATGTATTCCCCCTGTCACCAAAATCACATGTATTCTAACCTTCCCCCCTGCCTATTAGGAGCAGTTTCTCGGAGCTATCTGAAATGCCGTCTCCCGGGCTATAGTCCTCATTTTGCCCCAAAGAAAACTTAACTCGTGACTCTCATGTGCATTTTTTTAAGTCGACAACTAAAATGAGAGTATAATAATAAAAATCATGATGACAACGATGATGATAACAACAATAACAAGATATGAGCCCACAAAGAAAAATGGGAGAAAAGGTAAAGAGTAGATGACCAAAGTAGAAAGGGAAGTCACTCCCGTGCAGACAGAAAGGGACGTCAACATTTTCAGAACCCCTGAGGGCTAAAAACCTAGATTATCTTAGAAGGAGAAGGTAAAGAGCAGAGCATGAAGTGTGGAAACTTGTTGAGAGTCTGTATGCAGAGAAGTTGTACACCAAGGCCCCTCTCTCAATCCTGACAAGCTAAGCTATTCTGCTTCCCTTTACTCTCTGTTGAAATTGAATCACAAAGGCTCTAGATTTGGGGATTCCAGGTATAGTGGAAGGCTGAGAAAGGGGATGGAAACAAGACAGAAGACTGAGGAAAGTTCACATTCTTTCAACCCAGCCTATTACCACATCCTATTTCTAGACATATCCTATCCCCTCGTTTCCCACATCTGCACCCTTTCATTTGCCACATATACTCCTTCTAAGAGGAAAATAAAGAATTCTCATTTGAAGAAATCAAACGCTGCAACAGAATGCCAGCATTCGAAAAGACACTTATTTGTTGGTCATCTAACTGAAAAACCCGACTCACTCCCCAAGTGAGGCCCGCCAACCGAAAAGACCCGTTTATTTGTAAGCAGCTTTTTACGGTTTCATACTTACATGTCAAAGACAACCAGACATCGTAATACATTTGACAAATGCTTCAAACACAAAAAAAGAAATCAAACTGGATGAAGCTACAGAAGGCAGAGATAGTGCAGGGCAAAGAACAGCACATCAAAAAGCTAACATTCTTAGATTAAAAAACTGTGCTCATGAAAGAAAAACTGGACACTACAAGAAGGAATAAAAGAAGAAGAAAAAGTAAATAATTGCTCAATCCAGAAGATTCAGAAAGAACAGAGAAAATACAGGAAAGGAAAGTATTAAAAAATAACACAAAGAAATTCCCACAATTGATGGACATGTATCTCCATTAGAAGGGACCCACCAAACACCCAATGTGTTAAATGAAACAGGATCAAGACAAAGACATACCATGAAATTTCCAAGCAACAGGGATAAAAAGATCCTAAAAACTTTCAAACAGGAAATATAAATAAATAGATCAAAGAAAGACAAAGGAGTCAAAATCAGATCGGTATCATTCGTTTCAGTAGCTTATTAGGAGCTAGGAGAGAGTAAAAGAAAGCCTTCAAAATCCATACGAAAAATGATTACCCAGTCCAACAATCAATAAAATGCAAATATAAAATAAAAATCTTTTATATAAAAGAGATCAAAGAATTTTTTTCAGGCATACTTGCTTGAGAGAGAAGTAAAAGCAAAATAAATAAAAAAGAGGAGAGGCACAGTGTTCATGAAGCTGGAGAAAAAGCAGAGATCCAATGAAGGAAAGCAGCAAAGGCAGATCCAGAAATGACAGCTGTGCTTCAGGTGCAGAGGACGTTCAGTTTAGACAAAATGCAGAGTGGCTGCAGAAGGGCATTCTTGGGGCTGGTGTGTGTGGGGCAAACTGCTGGCTTGTTAATGGCTATGTTTGTTTGTGTAAGGAGAATTCTAGATAGGTTATCTGACCAATCTCTTGACTATCTCGATATATTTGTAATAGGTAGAAAACTACGTGAATGAGTAAAAATGGAGTAACCCTTAAAGCTAGAGAAAAAAAGAAAAGTTGTTAAAAAACAACCATAGTACTTGACTTACTAACAAGGAACACTTAGAAAGTCACACTCACACTGAATATTCATTTAACCAAAATGTGTTAAAAACAGATCTGATAATCAGCTGGTTTGCAACTGCACAGGACTTTCCAATTCTTATTGTACTGAAATACTTTTGCACCTGTCTTGGGATGGCGATTCCCCACATGAGAACTACCTTGACCGCTTTCCCAGACCATCCATGTCAACATGATTCAGCTATAAGCAAGTCAGTATCAGCCTCAGCATGAGGGCTTCCAAGACTCCATTCCAGTTCGAGGATGTGCTTTGATTGATTCTTTCTGATTGTTTGCTCTTGAAGCCACAACAGGTTTAAAATATTTTAAGTACTACCACTGGGACTGGAGGAGACTAAGTGAAGGTCAGGAGGTGGAAGAGAGCTCAACCTTCAATTACTGTAAGACTCAACAAGTAATATCTAAAAATTAAAACGTGCAAACTTGAGGAATACAAAAGAATAAGAAGACAAGATTCCTTTCCTTAAAGTACTTATAATACAGTTGGAAATAAAATTTACAGCCAAATATATTATGTATAAAAAGGTAGTTAATAGGAAACAGTAATATGGGGTTGTGAACACCAATATCTGAGGATAACATGGTGTTAGATATTTTCACGGCAACTGATATAAATAGTATGTTTTGGCTATATAAAATTATCTCGACTTAAAAATTCACTTGTATCACATCATATGTTGCTGTTGCCTTTACCTAGAATACATATGAATAAATGAATTCATTTATTTCCACATAAAAGTTAGAGTCTTGTTTGTAGAGCCATTCAGCCACTCTTTTGATTGGAGCACTTAGTCCATTTATGTTTAAAGTAATTATTGATAGGTATGTACTTGTTGCCACTTTTTAATTGTTTTAAGGTTGTTTTTGTAATTTTCTGCACTGTAAATTCTGAGAAGTATGTGTTTTGGTACTTTTAAAAAAGCCAATAGTGGCAACTTAAATACTGTATACAACTTGTGTCATTCAAAGGTATAAATTCCCCTTTTTTCTGAGGGTCTAAAATCTAAATCATGAGTTAATTACACTGAGATCATTTATTCATGAGATTATAGTAAAAGTTTCTTGATCACATTTTTTAAAATTTGCATTCCAGCTTACCTTTCTTTCACCATCATATTTAGAATAAATTCCCAAAATATCCCAAATATTAGCATGAGGAAATTCATTTTGGAGAACATCCTTCACATTGTCCACAGTGAGTATACTGTGATTCTCTACTTTTTGGTACATCTGTGAAAATAAAGATATTATCATTAATTTCCACCCTACAGTAATTAGTTTTCTTTCTTTCCCTTAGCATGCATATTTATAAAATAAAGAACATATTTTATATTTTATAAGTTCTAAGCATACTATATACATACATATATATACACACATGATCCCCACACATACACAAATAAACCATTTTAAGAATACAATCTATTATCCTATAGTAAAAATGGTTTTGTGAATATTCTTTAGCTTTCAAAATACAATATCATATTTGTATATTATATTCTATTTTGGTCAAACCAGATGCTATGACTCTTAATAAAATAATGGTTAACTTTATTTAAAAAGATATGTATAAAATATTTTAAATGACTTATTTAAGAAATGTTTTATTTTCATTTCCAATTGCTCTTTAGTAAATATCTTAACTAGATTTTCTCTGTACCTCCATTCTTCCCCCAGTCTCCAATATTCTAATCATACTGGCATAACGTAAGCTGTTACTCCTTTATTTAGGGTTTTGGTTTTTTTTTCATTTCTCCCTTCATTACAGATCCTCTGCTATGACCCAGGCACTGTTCCACATGGGGAAAATGACAGCTCTGCCTCAAGAGAGAAGGTATCTCTGAGCAGATGACTCACTGAAACATAAATATGCTTATGTTATGGGGAAAGAGCCTACCAAGCAGAGGGAACAACTACTTAAGTACAAACACCATTAGGTAGCATTCTGATATATCAATTAAGAATATTATTTTTAGTCCCAATTCACTTAAATTATTATTTTCAGAGACAATCCTCATATTATGGCTGACAGAATTCTCATATTATTCCTCATAGTAAGGAATCAGCATTCTTTGATTTCATCACTATAAACTTTGTAACCTATCCCTTTAAAATGTGACACAGATCTATAAGTAGATCTGAGTTTAGTTTTATGAGCATCTCAATTTATGGGCAAGTTTTCTCCTTATATCAAAGCAGGACATACTATGATCTTAGTAACTCAAAAAAAAGGGAGAAAGTTCAGCCTTCTGTAAAACATAAACAGGGATTAGAAAATGAAGTTTTGAATAAAGCAAAAGTTTTATATGAAAAGTCTTTGAGATCAGTCATTTTACTAATTTGTAATTTTAAAATATTAGGTACTCCTAAGGTAGCTAAGGTAGTCAGAATGTCTTGCATAAGCTACTTTAGATATATAACAATCCAAGTTTCTTACACATTATTTTAATTTTAAAAACTGTTATGTAACTTGGTAAGCAAAAAAGAAACTATGGAACATATACGTTATGAAATATAAATAACAAAATGAGCAATCTCCATGACAAACCACATAACACTAAAAAATGAACATCACTGTGAATTACAATGCTGGTAAGGCAAAACTTTCCTCCCAGTCCCATCTCCCTCTGTTCCCCAGAAGCAAGCATCATTTTGTTTGTGTTTACCATTCCCTTATCTTTCAAGTTCTGGAGTTTTATCTGAATGTATATCCATGCATTATGATATTTAGTTTTGTTTGCTTTTGAGCTTTAAACAGTACGTGGTAATACGCTGGCCTTCTATACTTTCATTAGGCTTCTAATATAGCCATGCTCTTGGCATATCATGCTCCATCATGTGAAATGATTAAATTTTATCCATCTGTACTGATATAAATATATACCTATATATGTGTATATATATATATATATCAGTATACCATACATATGTAGTTTCCGGTTTGTTGCTATTGTGGATGATTCTGCTAATAATAGTCTCCTACAGGTTTCTCTCAAAGTGTGTGTGTGCGTGCTCGCGCGCACGTGTATGTGTGTGTGTGTGTAGGGATTATGCAAATTTAACTCCAAATTCTGAAGCACTCCAATTGGTTTCAAAGTGATTGTACCAATTCATATCCTTAGAGGCAGTGTAACAGTGTAAAGGAGTTCCCACTGTTCTCCATTTTCATTAACATATGATATTACCAGCTTTCTTAATTACTGCCAAATTACAGGATATAAGATAGAGCTCAGGGTAAGCTTTACTTGCATTTTTTCTGATTTTTGAGACAATTATCTTGTTCACCACTAACTGTAATAAATACTTATTTATTAATTTCAATAAATTTCAATTTACCATTAATGTATATTTATTTTCCACCTTTCTTTATCCATTCTTCTAGTATGCTTAAGTTTAATTTACTCATACTTAACATAATTATTGTTATGGTTGGATTAACTTGTGCCATTTTGCTACTTGTTTTCTATATATGTGTCTTTTGTTTACTGATTTTTCCTTTACTGTCTTCTTTTGTGCTTAAGAGATAATTCTTAGAGTGCCGTTTTGATTCTTTTGATTTTTAAACGATTTTTAAATTCATTTTCTTTGTGGTTACTCCAGTAATTACAATATACATTGGGGCCGGAGGAAGATGGCGGAAGAGTAAGACGCGGAGATCACCTTCCTCCCCACAGATACATCAGAAATTCATCTACACGTGGAACAACTCCAACAGAACACCTACTGAACGCTGACAGAAGACCTCAGACCCCCCAAAAGGCAAGAAACTCCCCACATACCTGGGTAGGTCAAAAGGAAAAAAGAATAAACAGAGACAATAGGATAGGGACGGGACCTGCACCAGTGGGAGGGAGCCGTGAAGGAGGGAAGGTTTCTACACACTACAAGCCCCTTCGAGGGGGGAGACTGCAGGTGGCGGAGGGGGAAAGCTTCGGAGTAGCGGAGGAGAGCACAGCAACAGGGGTGTGGAGGGCAAAGCAGAGAGATTTTGGCACAGAGGATCGGTGCCCTCAGGCACAAACCAGCCCGAGAGACTTGTCTGCTCGGCCGCCAGGGCGGGCGGGGCTGGGCGCTGAGGCTCGGGTATCGGCTTTCAGTCGGAGCGCAGGGAGAGGACTGGGGCTGGCGGCAGGAAGAGACCCTGAAGGGGTTAGTGCTAGCCCGGAGGGAGTCCGGGGAAAGGGTCTGGAGCTACCGGAGAGGCAAGAGACTTTTTTCCCTTTTGTTGCCTGCTGCGCGAGGAGAGGGCATTCCCCTCCCTCCCCTCTGCCTGAGTGAGCCAGAGCCCCCGAATCAGCGGCTCCTTTAAACCCGTCCTGTCTGAGCGAAGAACGGACGCCCGCCGGCGACCTACGCGCAGAGGCGGGGCCAGGTCCAAGGCTGAGACCCGGGAGCTGTGAGAGCAGAGACAGGGAAATCTCTCTGTGCAGACTCCGAGGCAGCGGATTAAAGCTCCACGGTCCATTTGATGTGCCCTGCGTCTGTGGAGTGCATGAATGGACAGCGAATCATCCCAAATTGAGGAAGTGGACCTTGAGGACAAGATTTAAGACTTTCCCCCCTTTTTTTTCCCTCTTTTTACAACGAATTATCTCAAATTAAGGAGGTGGACTTAGCAAGATTTCAGGCTTTTCGCCCTTTTCCTCTTTTTACAACGAATTATCCCAAATCGAGGAGGTGGACTTGGAGAGCAAGATTTTTGATTTTTCCCCCTGCTCTCTTTTTGTGAATGTGTATGTGTAATCTTCTGTGTAAGATTCTCTCTGTATAGCTTTGCTTCCACCATATGTCCCAGGGTTCTTTCGGTCCGTGTTTTTTTTCAATAATTACTTTTTAATTTTAATAACGCTACTATATTTCATACTTTATTCTATTTTACTTTACCTGCTCTTTCTTTTTTTCCTCCCTTCCCTTCCTCCCTCCCTCCCTCCGCTCCTCCTTTCCTTCTTTCTTTTTCTTTCCTCCATCCCTCCCTCCCTCCCACCCTTCTTCTTTCCACTTTCTTTTTCTTTCCTTCCTCCCTCCCTCCCTCCCTCCTGTCTTTCTTTCTTTCTTTCCTTCCTCCCTCCCTCCCTCTCTTCTTCCATTCACTCTTCCTTTTGCTTTCATTCCTCCCTCCCTCCCTCCTTTCTTTCCTTTCTTTCCATCCTTCCTCCCTCCCTCCTTTCTTTCTTTCTTTCTTCCTTCCTTCCTTCCTTACTTCCCTTCTTCCTTTCTTTCAATCTCTCTTTCTTTCTTCTACTAATTATTTCTTTCTACTTTTTCTCACTGTTATTCTGAGCCGGGTGGATGAAAGGCTCTTGGTGCTGCAGCCAGGAGTCAGTGCTGTGCCTCTGAAGTGGGAGAGCCAACTTCAGGACACGGGTCCACAAGAGACCTCCCAGCTCCACATAATATCAAGCAGCGAAAATCTCCCAGGGATCTCCATCTCAACACCAGCACCCAGCTTCAGTCAACGACCAGCAAGCTACAGTGCTGGTCACCCTATGCCAAGCAACTAGCAAGGCAGGAACACAACCCCACCCATTAGCAGAGAGGATACCTAAAAACATAATAAGGCCACAGGCACCCCAAAACACACCACCAGACGTGGACCTGTCCACCAGAAAGACAAGATCGAGCCTCAACCACCAGAACACAGGCATTAGTCCCCCCCACCAGGAAGCCTACACAACCTACTGAAACAACCTTAGCCACGGGGGACAGACACCAAAAACAACGGGAACTACGAATCTGCAGCCTGCAAAAAGGAGACCCCAAACACAGTAACATAAGCAAAATGAGAAAGCAGAAAAACACACAGCAGGTGAAGGAGCAAGATAAAAACCTACCAGACCTAACAAATGAAGAGGTAATAGGCAGTCTACCTGAAAAAGAATTCAGAATAATGATAGTAAAGCTGATCCAAGATTCTGTTTCCCAGATCCAAAATCTTGGAAACAGAATAGACAATATGCAAGAAACAGTTAACAAGGACCTAGAAGAACTAAAGATGAATCAAGCATCGATTAAAAACACAATAAATGAAATGAAAAATACTCTAGATGGGATCAATAGCAGAATAACTGAGGCAGAAGAACGGATAAGTGAGGTGGAAGATAAAATAGTGGAAATAACTGATGCAGAGAAAAATAAAGAAAAAAGAATGAAAAGAACAGAGGACAGTCTCAGAGACCTCTGGGACAACATTAAACGCACCAACATTCGAATTATAGGGGTTCCAGAAGAAGAAGAGAAAAAGAAAGGGACTGAGAAAATATTTGAAGAGATTATAGTTGAAAACTTCCCTAATATGGGAAAGGAAATAGTTAATCAAGTCCAGGAGGCACAGAGAGTCCCATACAGAATAAATCCAAGAAGAAATACGCCAAGACACATATTAATCAAACTATCAAAAATTAAACACAAGGAAATCATATTAAAAGCAGCAAGGGAAAAACAACAAATAACACACAAGGGAATCCCCATCAGGTTAACAGCTGATCTCTCAGCAGAAACTCTACAAGCCAGAAGGGAGTGGCAGGACATAATTAAAGTGATGAAGGAGAAAAACCTGCAACCAAGATTACTCTACCCAGCAAGGATCTCATTCAGATTTGATGGAGAAATTAAAACGTTTACAGACAAGCAAAAGCTGAGAGAGTTCAGCACCACCAAACCAGCTTTACAACAAATGCTAAAGGAACTTCTCTAGGCAAGAAACACAACAGAAGGACTATACCTACAATAACGAACCCAAAGCCATTAAGGAAATGGGAATAGGAACATACATATCAATAATTACCTTAAATGTAAATGGACTAAATGCTCCCACCAAAAGACGCAGAGTGGCTGAATGGATACAAAAACAAGACCCATATATATGCTGTCTACAAGAGACCCACTTCAGACCTAGAGACACATACACATTGAAAGTAAGGGGATGGAAAAAGATATTCCATGCAAATGGAAATCAAAAGAAAGCTGGAGTAGCAATTCTTATATCAGACAAAATAGACTTTAAAATAAAGACTATTAGAAGAGACAAAGAAGGACACTACATAACGATAAAGGGATCGATCCAAGAAGAAGATATAACAATTGTAAATATTTATGCACCCAACATAGGAGCACCTCAATACATAAGGCAAATACTAACAGCCATAAAAGGGGAAATCGACAGTAACACAATCATAGTAGGGGACTTTAACACCCCACTTTCACCAATGGACAGATCATCCAAAATGAAAATAAATAAGGAAACACAAGCTTTAAATGATACATTAAACAAGATGGACTTAATTGATATTTATAGGACATTCCACCCAAAAACAACAGAATACACAGTTTTCTCAAGTGCTCATGGAACATTCTCCAGGATAGATCATATCTTGGGTCACAAATCAAGCCTTGGTAAATTTAAGAAAATTGAAATTGTATCAAGTATCTTTTCCGACCACAATACTATGAGACTAGACATCAATTACAGGAAAAGATCTGTAAAAAATACAAACACATGGAGGCTAAACAATACACTACTCAATAATGAAGTGATCACTGAAGAAATCAAAGAGGAAATTAAGAAATACTTAGAAACAAATGACAATGGAGACACGACGACCCAAAACCTATGGGACGCAGCAAAAGCAGTTCTAAGGGGGAAGTTTATAGCAATACAATCCCACCTTAAGAAACAGGAAACATTTCGAGTAAACAACCTGACCCTGCACCTAAAGCAATTAGAGAAAGAAGAACAAAAAAACCCCCAAAGTTAGCAGAAGGAAAGAAATCATAAAGATCAGATCAGAAATAAATGAAAAAGAAATGAAGGAAACGATAGCAAAGATCAACCAAACTAAAAGCTGGTTCTTTGAGAAGATAAACAAAATTGACAAACCATTAGCCAGACTCATCAAGAAAAGAAGGGAGAAGACTCAAATCAATAGAATTAGAAATGAAAAAGGAGAAGTAACAACTGACACTGCAGAAATACAAAAGATCATGAGAGATTACTATAAGCAACTCTATGCCAATAAAATGGACAACCTGGAAGAAATGGACAAATTCTTAGAAATGCACAACCTACCAAGACTGACTCAGGAAGAAATAGAAAATATGAATAGACCAATCACAAGCACTGAAATTGAAACTGTGATTAAAAATCTTCCATCAAACAAAAGCCCAGGACCAGATGGCTTCACAGGCGAATTCTATCAAACATTTAGAGAAGAGCTAACACCCATCCTTCTCAAACTCTTCCAAACAATATCAGAGGAAGGAACACTCCCAAACTCATTCTACGAGGCCACCATCACCTTGATACCAAAACCAGGCAAGGATGTCACAAAGAAAGAAAACTACAGGCCAATATCACTGATGAACATAGATGCAAAAATCCTCAACAAAATACTAGCAAACAGAATCCAACAGCACATTAAAAGGATCATACACCATGATCAAGTGGGGTTTATTCCAGGAATGCAAGGATTCTTCAATATACGCAAATCAATCAATGTGATACATCATATTAACAAGTTGAAGGAGAAAAACCATATGATCATCTCAATAGATGCAGAGAAAGCTTTCGACAAAATTCAACACCCATTTATGATAAAAACCCTGCAGAAAGTAGGCATAGAGGGAACTTTCCTCAACATAATAAAGGCCATATATGACAAACCCACAGCCAACATCGTCCTCAATGGTGAAAAACTGAAACCATTTCCACTAAGATCAGGAACAAGACAAGGCTGCCCACTCTCACCACTCTTATTCAACATAGTTTTGGAAGTTTTAGCCACAGCAATCAGAGAAGAAAAGGAAATAAAAGGAATCCAAATTGGAAAAGAAGAAGTAAAGCTGTCACTGTTTGCAGATGACATGATACTATACATAGAGAATCCTAAAGATGCTACCGAAAAACTACTAGAGCTAATCAATGAATTTGGTAAAGTAGCAGGATACAAAATTAATGCACAGAAATCTCTGGCATTCCTGTACACTAATGATGAAAAATCTGAAAATGAAATCAAGAAAACACTCCCATTTACCATTGCAACAAAAAGAATAAAATATCTAGGAATAAACCTACCTAAGGAGACAAAAGACCTGTATGCAGAAAATTATAAGACACTGATGAAAGAAATTAAAGATGATATAAATAGATGGAGAGATATACCATGCTCCTGGATTGGAAGAATCAATATTGTGAAAATGACTCTACTACCCAAAGCAATCTACAGATTCAATGCAATCCCTATGAAACTACCACTGGCATTTTTCACAGAACTAGAACAAAAAATTTCAAAATTTGTTTGGAAAAACAAAAGACCCCGAATAGCCAAAGCAATCTTGAGAACGAAAAACGGAGCTGGAGGAATCAGGCTGCCTGACTTCAGACTATACTACAAAGCTACAGTAATTAAGACAGTGTGGTACTGGCATAAAAACAGAAAGATAGATCAGTGGATCAGGATAGAAAGCCCAGAGATAAACCCACGCACATATGGCCAACTTATCTTTGATAAAGGAGGCAGGAATGTACAGTGGAGAAAGGACAGCCTCTTCAATAAGTGGTGCTGGGAAAACTGGACAGGGACATGTAAAAGTATGAGATTAGATCATTCCCTAACACCATACACAAAAATAAGCTCAAAATGGATTAAAGACCTAAATGTAAGGCCAGAAACTATCAAACTCTTAGAGGAAAACATAGGTAGAACACTCTATGACATAAATCACAGCAAGATCCTTTTGGACCCACCTCCTAGAGAAATGGAAATAAAAACAAAGATAAACAAATGGGACCTAATGAAACTTCAAAGCTTTTGCACAGCAAAGGAAACCATAAACAAGACGAAAAGACAACCCTCAGAATGGGAGAAAATATTTGCAAATGAAGCAACTGACAAAGGATTAATCTCCAAAATTTATAAACAGCTCATGCAGCTCAATAGCAAAAAAACAAACAACCCAATCCAAAAATGGGCAGAAGACTTAAATAGGCATTTCTCCAAAGAAGATATACAGACTGCCAACAAACACATGAAAGAATGCTCAACATCATTAATCATTAGAGAAATGCAAATCAAAACTACAATGAGATATCATCTCACACCAGTCAGAATGGCCATCATCAAGAAATCTAGAAACAATAAATGCTGGAGAGAGTGTGCAGAAAAGGGAACACTCTTGCACTGCTGGTGGGAATGTGAATTGGTACAGCCACTATGGAGAACAGTATGGAGGTTCCTTAAAAAACTACAAATAGAACTACCATATGACCCAGCAATCCCACTACTAGGCATATACCCTGAGAAAACCATAATTCAAAAAGAGTCATGTACCAAAATATTCATTGCAGCTCTATTCACAATAGCCAGGACATGGAAACAACCTAAGTGTCCATCATCGGATGAATGGATAAAGAAGATGTGGCACATATATACAATGGAATATTACTCAGCCATAAAAAGAAACGAAACTGAGCTATTTGTAATGAGGTGGATAGACCTAGAGTCTGTCATACAGAGTGAAGTAAGTCAGAAAGAGAAAGACAAATACCGTATGCTAACACATATATATGGAATTAAAAAAAAAATGTCATGAAGAACCTAGGGGTAAAACGGGAATAAAGACACAGACCTACTTGAGAATGGACTTGAGGATATGGGGAAGGGGAAGGGTAAGCTGTGACAAAGGGAAAGAGAGGCATGGACATATATATACTACCAAACGTAAGGTAGATAGATAGTGGGAAGCAGCCGCAGAGCACAGGGAGATCAGCTCGGTGCTTTGTGACCGCCTGGAGGGGTGGGATGGGGAGGGTGGGAGGGAGGGAGATGCATGAGGGAGGGGATGTGGGAACAGATGTATATGTATGACTGATTCACTTTGTTATAAAGCAGAAACTAATAAAAAAAATATATATATACATTGGAACTTACCACAATCTACTTCCTATTAATCCTAATTACAAAATACAGAATTTAAAATAGATCCATTTCATTCTACTTTGTACAACTATTGTCACATGTACTACCTCTATGTAAGTTAGAATTTATGTTTCATTAAATCTTGTGTAATTTAAAGAGAAAAATATATTCATACAGCCTTCTGTATTTATCTAGATATTTACATTTTATTTACAGTTACCATTTCATTTCTTCCCGTAGATGTGAGTTACCATCTAGTGTCATTTCCTTTTAGTGTTTCTTTTTAGGTGGCCAGAAATTCTTTTTCTGTGAATATCATTATTTTACCTTTTTCCAAGGATCACAGGCCCTGTTGCTTCTTGTTGAACATCTGAAAACAGACTTATGTACTTTGTTCCATTTTATAAGTGCTTACTGTAGGATGGCTAATCTATTGCTTGTTACTCCATTGTGGCCAAAAGTTAAAGTCTTAAAGTGCTTTTACATTCTCTAACTGAGGTCATCAAATATTCATTAAGTATGTAACATACATTTTTGAATCTGAATGTTGTAAGGTAGGGAGAGAAAATTAAACTACTTGTATGTCTGTATAGTCACTATGCAGTAGAGCTGAGATACAAAGTAAGATCATTTACTACAAATAATGTACTTACTCTACCATAATTCTCCAATATATTTCAATAACTTTCATACACTGTTATTATGACTTTGGCCTTCTGTTATATTCTTCCTCTCTCCTGATACTGTATTTTCAAATTAATTTAAATATAATAATTTGCTCACTGAAAGTAATGAAACAGTATTAAAGAGATTTTTATAATTCACGTATTTTACTAAAAGACAAGATTTTGCTCAAATTTTTCTAAATTAGTGAAGCTAAGTGATCTAATGGACATAATACTCTCCCAGCAGAATGTTAACTCAACAATGTTTTACCTTTCTATGGGATATAAAAATTTGGTGGTCACAAGCATATACAGTTTGAAAAACTATGAACAATCTGACACTTCAGACCCCAGTGGATTCTAACTGCTTTCTCTAAATATCTCTTCCTCACTGATTTTTCCTTCTTCTTCTTCCTTTGTTTAGCACAACTTATAGGCTATTGCACATATTCAATACTTACTTTTATGCTGCTTTGTACTGAATCATATGGTTTCTAGTGTAATTCAGTTTTCCAAGAGATTATAGTACTGTGCTGAACATCACAGTAGATAACTCAAAAGGCAAGGTACTGACAAATATGCCATCATGTGCAAATTAATGTCTAATACAAAATACTCACAGAAGAGAGATTCAATAGAGATAATTAAGGTAAGTTAGGACTCAATTATAAATAATTAAGGTAAAGATAATTTTGGAAGGTTTTGAAGTTTCTTAGTGTTGAATATCATACTGATCCTTTCACAGTGAGGTAGGTGGACTTTAATAAAAGATTTAAGTCAATTTGACTGAATCCGTTATAAACTCTTACACCAATCAGTAAAACTAATATACTGAGATATAATACTGACACTTATTCCATGGTACTATTTTACAGAATACAGTGTATCCCCAAGTCACTGAAGTGTAGGTAGTTTCTATACCTCAGGACAATGACTCAGTGAAGTATTTAGTGGTTTTCGTGGGAGCTCCAGAAACAGGGCAGGAAATTTACACTGCTTTGGTAATTTCATTTTCAGTTTGAAGAAGAACCATTCCCTCTTACAATCATGGTTGACAAGCCGAAGAATAATAAATATAAAAATGAATAGCTGTTTAAAGCTATAACCTGACTTTCTTAATAACAACAATATAGCTCTTTAATACATTTATAATTCCATTATGAGCCATAAGAGTTTCAAACCCTCCATTATAAAATAATCTTCCTACCTCTCGTTTTTCCTGAATAAGGTTCTTACCAATTTCTGACATTTCTTATAGTCTCTTTGTCGGACTCAGCATCAATCTTACCATTTTGACACCAATTTGCTGTTGTGAAGTTTTCTTCCTCCTATGAAATTCTCTAGGAAGTCTCTATGTACTTTGTCATTTAGAACGTTTAAGTTTGAAATAATCTTTTCTATTCATGATTTTATTCCAAACCCAGCTCAAGAATTCTTCCCTTACTAATTATTTTCTATTAATATGCTTCCTCTAAATTTATATATACAATTTAAGTTCCTTTATTGGTTGGGTAAACCTAAATAAATTCATAGATTTGGGCAGAGCCTCATTTATAAAATGGGGACAATATTATGTACTTCAGTTGGGAGATGCAAGAATCAAATTCATCATGTGTACACCAGGATAGTTTTTATAAACTTTGAAATGTTAAAATAATAAATAATTATAGTAATGCAAAAACCACTATACATCCTAAAGAAATTATATGTAGTACATCAACTCACGTGTACTATGGAAATAAATGCTTGTGATACATCATGCTCTTCTGCAATATAGTTGAAAGCTCGCCAAAGAGCAACTCCAGCATCATTTTTTCCATCAACCTCATCATCTGTATTAACAATGAACACAAAACCAATTCTAGGAAAGAAGATGAATGAGAGATGTTACAACTACCTCTTGAACCACAATAAACCATGATTTTTAAATATTATTAGACTAGAACATCTAGATGGAGGGAATGTGTTAGTAGCTGGGGTAAAGGGGAGTATTATTATTTGAAAAGCTTTGATTTGTAATGCCTTTTCACCAAAATCCTCATCTCTGTTGGATTCCTCCAAAATGTAAAACTCTCTCTGGTGGTGACATTATCAAATAGCTATCTTTTTCCAGAAAGAAAAAGTGGAGGGAAGTGTACTCCACCACAACGATGGAAAATGGACCCATCCTTAAGTACCCAAGTGACAATCATTCTCTCAGGAAGGTAACAGGGTAAACAAGACTACCAAGCAGCTCTGATTAATGGAGTCGACCATAAAGGTGTATGATTTTTCACAGCACACAGCTATGTTGTGTCAGGCACTAGAGATGACCATCACTTTGAACTCAACATTGACACTCCGTGTGACACAACATGAACATCACTGGATTTCCTTCAGTTAACAGTCTGTTATAAATTGACAACTACCTAAGAGGAATTTTATGATAAAAGAAAAGTTCAGCAAGTTTTATAAAGTCCACAGTATATTCTTGAGCCGGATCAAGAAACAGAACCTAAAAAAAAGCAGAGAGACTATAATCACCATTTTGTTTTAACACTTCATAATTTTCATGAAATTGAAATTTAATCTAATTTCTGTAGCTAAAAACATGAAATTCAAGGTACAGTTTTTAAAATTTTCTAGCAATTTTAAAGAATTTTGAGGAATGTATATAAGAAAGAATTTCACAGTTTACAAATTTCTAAAAGCTACACACCAAAATATAATAATACACGAAATTTAATCAGGTTATTCATCTTCTTTTTGAAGCACAGCACAAAGTAAATATTTTTTACAAGAAGTGAAATACCTTATTCTAAGTGTTCGTTGGATTTTCTGTGATGAATTTTTTAAAAAAGGAAATAGAAATTGAATTTTGATCCAAAAAATAACAGCATTAACATCTGCTGTAGGAACTAAGATATTCACTTCCTATGTGAAAAATATATAAAGCCCTAGGTGTTTTCTCCACACTACAAAGTTCTATAAGGTTATTTAACATTGTAATAATGAACATTTATATCACAGATGACATAGTAGTATTTATGTATTTTTCCCTGAAATGTACTTAAATTCGTTCTCTATAATAAAGAAGGAAGAAAAGTTTGATCATAAATTGCTTTTAGAAAATATAACAGTAACCCATCAATTTAATGTTGGTATTATAAAAGCACATGAGGGTTAAATAATAAAAGGCAGGTTATGTGACACTGCTAGCTTTTGATACCTAGTAAGCCATGCCACCTCAAGCTTGTTGCATCAGGCAAATACTTCCTTCCTCATTACTCAGATGCCTATTTACCAAGAGCAGGGTAGTCCAAAAAGAATGGTGATATCTTTATAAAAGATGTATACAAAATTTCAAAGTATAAAACTTACCAAATTATGAAAATTACGCCTTATGAAAGGTATACTTCCAGGGGACACTGGCTTCAAGAGTTCCTGGCAACTTGAAGGCCACATAACATACAAATCATCAGTTTCTAAGTCATTAATCCACTAGAAAAGAATCCAGAAATCTGTGAAAGCTATATTAATACTTAAATCATTTTCAAAGCCGGATTTCACTCTGTCAAACAGCAAGTGAAATATACACAAGATTTTCTTTATTTCTGATTAAGTATAAGAAGCTAGTTGAATATTCTTTAAGGAACATATATGTGCAAAAATTTTATATTCCCATAGCCTTTTACATTAAACCTTCCCCTTCCGAAACAATTGACTCCATTTACTCATATGTTTGTTTTTCATACTAAAAAATAAAACTGTATAAAAATTACTCTGATAAACCATTTAAGGTACAGGAGGCAATGAGGTCATTTGCCTTTCCTCTAAAATTTAAAAGCTTGGACATAAGGAAAATAAAACAACTTACAAAAGTTAAATGTTTAAAACCGACATTTTGGACGTCCAGTTCTAATAAAGATGGAATAGCTTATATTAGACTAGCCTTCCCCCGCCCCCCCGAAACAATGACAAAAGGTAGAGAAAAGCACTCTCTAGAGGCATGGAGGTAGTGGTCAACCAACAATCAACAACTGAGGAGTTACAATCATTGAAAGCAGGAGGCAGACAAGGCAAGCTCCTCAACTCTGTCCCTGGGGGCATTTTCCAAATTGCAGCCTGGAGGAAGAGAATTCCAACAGAGAGTGACAGTCATATTGAGAATTCCAACAGAGAGTGACAGTCATATTGCGCTATCCCTGTGTGGGGAAGATATATTTCCTACATATTGGGAAAGACAGAAGTGAAAGTTAGGGCTGCGAAACTGATGAGATTTGAGATGGGGGCAAGTCCAGCAGAGGAGGAAACTGCAGAGAAAAAACCAAAGAAATCTCCGCAGAAACTCCTCTCATTTGCTGACTACTAATCTACACATACACATGGCAACACGCCTCCCCCCACAAAAAAAGGCCAGGAGAAAACAGAAACGGGGAGGTTGAAGCTGCAGGCATAACATGTTACTGAAGAGACAGAGGTTGGAGTTCAAGGTGGAAGGACTTTGCAAAACACTGCACTTTCATTTGAGACCCAGTAGGGCCAGACGCTAGGAGTAAGACACAAAATAGAAGAACTCTCACAAAGCCTAAAATCAAGCCTCAACAGAATCAAGTAAGCGTCTGGTACCTGGACTGCCAGAACAGACCTTACAATTCTTTGCTTCTATAACTTTTCATCAGCAATTTCTGGTTCTCACCAAAAACTGTCATGCAAAAAGAAAAGGACCAAATATCAAAATGCAGGAGAAAAAACCAGACATTAGAAAGGGACTTAGGCAAGGACTTTAAAATAACAATTCATATACATTTTAAAAAGAACAAAAATAGATGGAAAGATGGAAACTTTTAACAGAGAACTAAAACCTATTTAAAAAAAAAAAAGAACCACAGGGATATTTTAGAATTTAAAACAGTGTCTGTAATTAAGAAATGGACAAACTTATCAGGTGGTTTTAATTGCAGACCGGACACAAAAGAAGAGACAGGGATTAGGAAACAGGGTGACAGATCAACAGAATGTATATTAACTAAAGCAAACAAAAAAATAATGCAAAATCAAAACAAAGTGTAAGAGAGATGAGTGACACAGGCAAAAGGTCTAACATTCCTGGAGCTCAAAGTCAGAGAGGAGAGGACAAATGGGACAACACAATACCTGAAGAAATGAGCAGGCTTTTGCAATAACCTAGACATGAATTTCTGGAGGGCTTACCTAAGCCAGAGGCAGTGGTTTTAGAGAGAAGGCGCAATTAAGAGACACACACAAAGAGGGATGAAGAGGAGGGAGAAATCTAGGGTAATTCATGGCTTTCAGAGAGGAACACTGTATCAGCACAGAGACACTGAGCTCTAAGAAGTAGGCTTTTCCAGGGGAGAGGACAGGCAAGCAGAGAAGGAGTTAACTCGGTTTCAGACATCCTTATCTATAAGACATCTGAGGGGGGATGACAGTTGACAGTTGTAACAATGTCTATTTTAGTGGTTAACAAGTATGATGGGTTCTGGGATTAGTTTTTTTGCACTAAAATTTGTCTTGGTGGTACTGAGATAGAAGGGAGAACTTTAGTCTCCCTGGAAAAATCAGTAGTACCGTCTCTTATTTATGTTTCTGAGGTAATTCTTGCCAAGATGTGAAGGTAATGGGAACGGTTCTAAAGATCCTCACAATAGGCCAGGGATCCTGTGAGAACTGGAACTCGCTGTAGACTCAGTCAGCAATGTCTAGATTAGTTAACTGTTCTCCTGCGGGAATCCTAGGTCAGAGGAGAAGGCGGCACCATGCAGAGGATGTGAATATCCAATCCTCTTGGTGGTGAGTTGTATTTTTTACTTCAAATGAGAAACTGGCATTATGCTTTATGTATCAGTCCCACTGAACTTGAATTACTGACTGGAGATAGAGTCACTTCTAATGTGGATCAAAACAGCTGCATGTGTTTATTTAATATGCAGATTCCTTGGTGCCACTTCAGGCCTACTAAATCATCCCCATTTGAAACAAGAGCCCTACGTGATTCTTATCACAAATACTAAAGTTAGAAAGCTAGAGAAATGGCCTAATTTACAGCCATGGGTGTTGGGTGAAGTAACTGAGCTAATACGTGGATCCATTTTGGAGAACTACTGAGACAACACTGGAAATCACATTGACTAGGCCCACAGACACTGAACTGCCCCTTTCCTTAGTCTCAGGTGAATACAGAAAAGCAGCAACAGTAACTGGAAGAGCACCTCACAAACTCGCATGCAGAACTGGCACTGACACTCCAGTGATCTACCTCCATCCATTCTGTTGGTCATAACTTGGGCCTTTCTATCTACTAGGCTTCCAAGATACTGAAAAAAAGATACTGTCATTTATAGATTAGAACCTGGAAGACAATTTCCTGAACATCCAAGGAGCTATACAGGTCAACAAATAATCACATAATGGGTCATGTTGTTAGAGGCTGACTCTCTGAGAGAAGCAAAGAACTTAAAGGACTTACAGTTCACATCTTCTGGGCTCTCTTTGGGGAGTGACACTAGCTAAAATGGCTGAGTAAGGAACTCCAAAACTCTGTCCTTATACAAAAAATGGAAAAACTAGAAAATCTGGGGGAATGAACATTTTCAGAACCATGAAAACTAACCAAAAGCTTGCAGCAACACTGAGAGTGTTTATTCAAGAAAAATGGTTGCATCTCAGTAAGAACACTGAGATGTGTGGCATTATAACTTACCTTAGTCCCGTCTCTTGCTCCCAAGCTAATCAGTAGCCTTGAAAATGACAGCTCACATTCCAGTACCAATATTACTGGAAGCAGTAGAATGGACTTTATTCTGAATGAATTGTAACTTTTTGTTTGAACTCTCTGGTGACTCCCTAGAAAACCTTTTGAAAAGTCTTGCCTTTATCCTGCCTAACTTGTGATTTGCCTAGTGTTAAAGCTGCTACTCTAATTTATGGAAAACATTTACAGGCAAATGTTTTAGTCACTCCTGAGACAAGAGAAAATAGCTGGAACACACAATAGAGTAACCACAAACTTAGTGAGGAAAGGCTGGGAATGAGATGTTTTGGGAAACAGGGCTTTGAGAAGTTCTGACGTATTCCTGGAGATCTACAAGGCCATGTGCATGCCCAGGAACACGTGCATGCTCAGGAAAGACCTGAGAAGGCCCTACATTCTTCTCACCCCTGGCTGACTTCCAAGCTCTATGCAGACAAGAATTGAAGGCTAATGCAGAGATGCAGACCGCCTGATTGAATGTTTAGCGTGTGCTGCTCCCCCTCCCTCCATGTGCCACACACACAGAGCCCCTGTGCAAAGACTGGGAGATTTTCTGGTTCGAGGCGTGTAAGTAAATCTCTGTCCAATACTTAGCAGATGACTAGGCTAACATAACAGACACTTCTGTGGCCACACATGAAAAAGGATACAGACTTTATAAAATTAGTCACTAAACAAATAACAAAAACAACAGCAAACAGCAATAACAAACCCTGGGGAGGGGTGAGAATCTGACTTCCAGAAGTGCCACAATACAATATTCAAGAGGTCCAGTTTTCAACAACAACAAAAAAGGCAATGAAAAATCCTAAATTAAACATAAGAAAACAATTCCATTTATAGGGACATAAAAAAGGGTAAAATACTTAGAAATAATTTAACAAGTCTGAGACTTACACTGAAAGCTACAAAACATTGTTGCAAGAAATTAAAGAAGACCTAAATAAATGGAAAGGCATCCCATGTTCATGGATTGGAAGATGTAATATATTTCAATAGCAATATTCCTTAAATTGATCTATAGATTCAACAAAATCTCAATAAAAATTCCAGCTGTCTTTTTTTTCTTTTTAACAGAAATGGACAAGCTGATTCCATAATTCATAATGAAAGGAAAAGGTGCAAGGATGCCAAGACAATCTTAAAAAAGAAGAATAAAGTTGGAGGACTCAAAATTCCCAATTTTTAAAGTTACTACAAAGCTACAGTAAAAAAAAAAAACAAAAACAGTGTGGTGCTGGCATAAGGATAAGATACAGATCAACAGAATTGAACTAAAAGTCCAGAAATAAACCCATATGTCTATAGTCAACTGATTTACAACATCATTACTGGGCGTGGACAGGGAAACTTGCCTTTATGACTATGGGATCCACTGTGGTTGGCAAGTTATACTCTTAGCTAAAGAACTTATAAGCTCTGCCTGTGCCTACTGGTGCCTTTTTAAAAAAAATCGTATCACTATCATCTTGGTGACAATAACAAAAAATTAGAATTGTTTTTATATAATGACAAGTGGCTAGAGTGACTTAGGAACATTAAAGAAGAGAAAATTAAAGAAAGTTATAATAAACGCCCCAGGAATATGGCTACATCATCAACATCACAGTACAGAAAATAGTTGCAGGGGTAGTTTTGCTAGAATATGACCAAAGCCTCTGTCACTGTTCGTGGTCTGGCACAGTGAACTGAAATTACAATCCGAAGGAGCCAAACATATAATCCTATGTTTGTTTTTACTGACTCTTAACAAAACTCCAGTGACACCTGAGGTGATTCCTGATGTCTGAGATAGAGAAAGCTGGAATGGTAAATCAGGGATGGAAGAATACCAATGAACCTCAAATTCTTACTTAACTGTCAAATAGACTTCTAAGAAATATACCACCAAGATTTTTTGAGGGGGAGGGTATAAACACAGAGGTCAGAAGTGATTTAACTCAGGGCCTCAGCTTTCTCTGTAAAGATAAAAAGTAAGTGGGGAGACAGATCCAGGGGAAAAAGAATTAAAAGCAAAGTATTGCTTTCATTCATGAATAACTCTGTTTTGATATTAAGATAGTCAATGATTTTTTTTGGAGTGCTTCCTATTCAATAGGACCTGATGTATGTTGAAGATATTTTAAAAAGTCCTGGTTTTTGTGGCACTTACATTCCACTGGAAGATTATTATAAACAAATACATATCATATTGGGTGGTAGCAAATGCTATGAAACAAAAATAAAGCTGATGTGTGAACTAATTTTGCTACTCTGACAGACCAAGCTGAAGAGTACTGAGACCTCAGAGCTCTGCATTTGTGCCAGTTGATTTTTCTAAGGTATCTAGAGAATAAAGCCTCAGAAATAATTTTCTACTCAGCCAGGCACTTTCCAAGTGGAAAAATAGAAGCATTTAATTGAGACATGAAGCTTCCCTTAATAGTATGTAAAAAAGATACTTTAAAAATTATTAGTCTTAAAAAGGAATGAAATTCTGATACATGTTACAATACGGATGAACCCTGAAAACATTATGCCTAGTGAAATAAGCCAGGCATAAATGGACAAATACTGTATGATTACCCTTACATGAAGTACTTAGAATAGGCAAATTCATAGAGACAAAAAGTAGAACAGAGGTTACTGGGGACTTAGAGGAGAAGGGAATGGGTTTCTATTTGAAATAACGAAAAAGTTCTGGAAATGGATAATGGTGATGGTTGGACGAGACTGTGAATCTACTTAATGCCAATGGATTACACACTTAAAATGGTTAAAAAGCATTATCTTATGTATATTTTACCTCAATAAAAATTACTTCATGACACTCTCAGATAGAAGTTCCTTGTAAAAGAAAGCCTCTCGAACGTGTCGAAGAGTTGGGCAAGAAAGGAGACTTTATAGCAGTATAGGAGGAGACTTTGTGACTCTGTGGGCGGTGGAGGCAATGGGAACAGCATCAGGGCTGCTCCCCCCATGTGAGTGACTGTCTTCCACGGCCAACCTTAGAGGAACAGGATGTTACTTTATAAATGGAGCTGGACAGTTTCTTTACAGGACTATTTCTTATGTCCAGAATAGCCTTGAAAATTATTACTTCCCTCATTTTATCAGTGTGACTTACTCTCAGCGTTCTTCTAAAAATGATCAAAAGCATAAATGCTTAAAATAAAAGGCACAAAGTATTAAGATTACTAACATGGTCATTCCTTTTCCTGATAAAACATTATTAGAAAAGATATCTGCTATTGAGTTTAAAGATATCCAAGAAAGAGTAAAATCTAGCTAATGAGAGAATATGGTCTAAAGAGTAGTAAAAAAACAGTACCAACAAACAAATCATTTAGAAAATTGTTCTAGAAAATACGATGGTAACTAATTAATAACATATGTGGTTTGTCCTCAGTCTGAGGTCTCTGATGTTCAGGGAATATGGTAGTTCTTTGGTGCTGTTATTGTTCCATGATTCTTGGATGGTGGACTAAGTCTATAAGTGGGACGGCTGTTCCCATAGGACAAAAGTAACTGTAACAACTGCAATACTTCAGAGGGAATCCCTTAAATTTTTACAGGAAAACGAACAGTATGATGTCCAGTGAAGTTATGTTTTTTTCCCTTAAAAACTTGTTTTCCTGATCATATTATAATGCCCATTGTTAAAATCTGAAATTTACAGAAAAGCATGAAAAAAAATACCGACCAAACCACATCACCCATTAGTAACTTAATATTTTGATAGATTTCCTTCTGATCCTCTGTCCATCTTTTCACATGATGATATCATATAAATCAATATTTTTTACTTTACATGAGGACATAGTCATTATCCCTGGTTATTAAAACATATCTGTAAACATAATTTTGATCTCTGAATAATAGTGTGGTTATACAATTTACAACATTTCTGTTTATAGCTAACTCATTTCTATTTGTTTCAAAAATATGCAGTAATGATCATATCTTTGGATATAACGATTTTTCTCCATTTCCTACTTCTTTACGGAAGTTTCCAGTGAAATTACTAGCTCAAGTATATATGAACATTTTTTTAATAGCACCGCACCGCAGCCATAATTTTTTAAAGGACTATGCCAATTAACACTCTCCATGTGTCCTTTTATCCTTCTTTTATAACTCATCAGTTAAGTTGTAGTTTTTATTATTAGTTATTAAGACTATTTTATCACATAGTAGTTATTAAGATATTATCAGGGTATTTAAATTTTTATGTTATTATGAACAAATCATTATGTCTTCCAAATGGTTTTTGGAAAAAAAGCTTTTCATCTGTTTACAGTTACTTCAAACCCATATTACTAAAATCTTTTATTAATTATAAATGCTTCCCTTAAGTTTTAGTTACATAATCTTCTGTCATGCAACATTTTTATTTTCTCATTTCTAATAGTTATACTTTTTATAATAATGTTAAATCATATCAGTGACATGAACATACTTATATTATGTTCTAACTGGAATGCTTCCAGAGTTTCACTGTTAAAATTATGTTTTATGTTGGTTTGAGATAAGTATTTACTTATTCATTCAAGGAATATTTATATTTATTGAGTACCTACTACAGCCAGGGATATAATGGTGAGAGAAAAAATGGAAAAAATTCCTACCTTCATGAAGTTTATATAGTCAAGTAAGAAACAAAGACATCACAAAGAACCACAGGATAAATGTAAAATTATAACTGTTCTAAGTATACAGAGCGATTGGTAGTTCTATAACATAATAAATATAGATACATACATACATACACACGTGTGTGTGTGTGTGTGTGTGTGTGTGTGTGTGTGTGAGAGAGAGAGAGAGAGAGAGAGAGAGAGAGAGAGAGAGAGAGAGAGAGAGGATTAAGTCAGCAAGCCTGGGTTGCCCACACCTTCCACATTCCCAAGAAGGGCCTGTGTTCCTGATAAAGGTTCTCTAGGGTGGCTCCTGGGAATTGAGCTCTTGGAATGTTCTGACTGATAAAGAGTGTTTTGCACACTGAAGGCCTGCTGCATGCTCTAGCAGTTTGTATAGAGATTTTACAAACAATATGATTTATAATGAATACCTGCTTTTTCTCTCAGGGTCTGGAGTTTCAGCGACTAACATCAGTCACATGGCCATTATATGCTTAAATGCCAGACCTCTTTTAAAAACCCTGAACTCTTAGGCTCAAGTCAGCTTCCCTAGTAGGCAGCACTTTGCACGGATTGTCACGCATCAAATTCAGCATGTCCTGTAGAGCTCCACTAGGAGGAACTCCTGGAAGCCTGTACTTGGTTTCCTCTGGACTTTACCCCACGCCCTTTCTGCTTCTGATACTGCTTGGTATTCTTTTGCTCTAATAAATTGTAACCATGAGTATAACAACTTCCAGGCCTTGTCAGTCCTTTTAGCAAACCCACTGAACCTGAGGGTGAACCTGAGGATTCCTTGACACAATGCGTATATGAAATAATTGCCTATTTTGGATAGTTAAGGAAAGCTTCTCTCAGGAAGTACTTTTTGGAGCTGAAGTCTGAAAAAAGAGTAGGCGTTAATTGGATAAAGAGAGGAAGAACTGCTTTCCAAGTACGGGATAAGGGATAGTGGTAAAAAAGAATATATCATAGTTTAAGATATGAAAGGAGGAAGTAGGCCATTTACACCTATTAGGCCATATGATGGACTATTTTTGTGCTTTAAGCAAGGGAAAGTGATGTGATCAGATTTCAAAAAAAAATCCACTTAGGCTATAATACATGGACCAGAACGTTAGGAGGCCACTGCAAATTGTTAGACAAGATTTTCATTATATTAAGGTGGTATTCTTACATTCCTCAGGTTTTAACCATTTGGTATTTTGTTGTTGCTGTTGCTCATGTGGTTATTATGTTGTTCTCATTTGTTTTTATCTTTAAAGCTGGAAAGGATAGTGAATGAGCCGAGTAGATATTCTCGTGAGGAAGTACAGAGAATACGAGGAAAGGGAAAGGAGATATAAGGCTGAGAGGGGATGAGTCTGTAGTTTTACTTTTTCTTCTCACTGAGTTCTCCTACAACATCTTTCAAAATGCTTAAATTTACTCTAAAGCCTGCCAATATTTGGTTTTATGTTAACTCTGAAGTCTACTAAAGGTTTTAAAGCGAGGAATTACATGCATACTTACCATTATGGAAGGATGTCTAATATCTAATGCATAGGTATTGTCCCAATCATGTGAGCTTAACTTTAAAAATTTGTTCATATCTTCTTCTTTGATCCCAAGATTGCGAAGGCCATTCATCACTTTTCCTTCTAGTTTCAGCATATCCAAAAGACTTTATGTTTAAAGAAAAGAAATGTTTTGTTTTGATTTGCCAAAATTTTTCATTAAATCCTGTAAAGTTTATAAATTTCTCAAAACATTAGAAACAAGTTTCACTGGTATTTTTATTAATAGCAGGAAAATACACTATTAAACTCATTAACAAATAATACAAGGAGTCTAACTAGTTATCCAGAGTAAACTTATGCTAAGGTTTTTTTTAAAGTGGTAACAAAATCTTCTTATTTAAAGGATAAGACAACAAGGTATATTTATTATACTCTTCACTAAAGAAGTGAGGATATACTCACCACTGAGCAGGTCAAAAATGAAAGGAAAAAATACAGTAGGTCACTCTTTTGATAAAGCTACTACAAAAACAAGGTAAAATCAAACATGACCTAAAATATAAAATTTTAATGCAGGGGAAACCCCATTAAAGTATGAAAGTTCACATCTGTTGAGAATACATACTAAAATTTCCAATTACATGTATAATAATAATTTGATAGCTCTTAAACATGTTAGAAAGTATTACTGCTAAAAGTAACAACATCAATAAATAACCCTACTGACAAAAAGTTAGGGCAGTTTGATTCTTTAAACTACTACTTATCGAGTTCATTCTGTGTCTCAAAACAACCTCAGGAAGTCTCAAGCGACACCAATGAGGCTCAGAGAGGTGAAGCCTCCTGCCCAGTCACTCAGACAGTCGAGTGGAAGAGCTGGGACGTGAAGGCTATAGGAACGCAGTGCTTCCCTGTATCTGCAAAGATAGGTAAGGCTGTATAGACTATGGTAAAGCATGTTCATGTTCATGTTTGAGACGGTAAAAATCTACTAGGCAAGGAGGAATTTTGATTATTACTTTTTGAAACCAAGTGTTAAAATTTATATTTATTTTATTTAACCTAAGTGTTTCATTGAAAAATCCATTCATGGAAATCACTTCACCTTTCAGAAATGAAAAGAATTAGAATAAAGCAATATATGGGCTTTAGAGTACAGCTCTCGTGGAGGACTACAGAGATCTACATTTAAAAAGCAGAGATCTAATATCTAAACTCTTAAGAAGGCTGTTTTAGAAGTATTTCAAGCTGGTCTGTATGACATCACCTCAGCATGTCTGTATCCTAGACAGTTCTGACCACTGCTTTACAAAGGAGAGTTTTTAGCCCCTCCCCCCAAATCTATTAGAAGATGAGCGTGATAAAAAGAGCACTAGGTTGAATATCATAAATCACCGATAATAAGATTTAGTCGGAGCTATAACACTACTTCTTCATGTGGGGCTTCTTGAAGTTCTTAATTCCTTTAGTCTAAATCTTCTCATTTGTAAAATAAGAATTTTGGATGGTATTGCCAATGTTCTCTTCATTTAAAAAATTTTATGATGCTTATTGATCTTATTGACTTTTGTGTGACAGAATTATAATATTCCTCATAGCTTTTGTAACTATCATCTTTGTTATCACAACCTAATTTCCAGGGAAAACCACCAATAGAAAAACCAGATAGAGTTACATACTGTGGTACATTGAAAAGGGCATGAAATTTCAAATCCTGCAACTCTTTGATAGCTATGTCCCTATCTTTATGTGAGATCTGAGTCTTTGTTTCCCCATCAATAAAAAAGAGAATAGTAATAATCACTTGAAAGGGTATTACGATTAAATGAATTTACTACTGAGCACACAGTTGCCCTCAACAAGCACTAGTTTCTTCCTTGCTCTTCTCAAATCTTGAATTTTGGATATCAATTGAAAAAAACCAGTTCTTGAAATATGCTAGGTTTATTTATCAGGAAAACTTATATCTCTGGATTGTTAAATAACCTCTCATGCTTCTTCTTTTAAATAGTCACTATCTTTACATTTGCTTAGAACCCTTCACTGGCTTCTCCTGCCCTTGAGAAAAAAGGCCAAAACCCAGAACCTGGTTTCACAATCTGATCTTTGCCCACCTGTGTGACCTAAGCTACTTCTAATTCTTCCTCACTGCAGAGTCTGGCCATGCTAGACAATGCATTTTCTCAAATATGTCATGCTTGCAGAACCTCAACTCCCCACTTTGCCTGATTCATCCTTAAATATCACTTCCTTGAAGAAATCTGATATGCACTGTCCCCATGTTCCATCAAGAACAAGTTTAAATCCCTGGAGTTAAAAGCTCTCAAAGCACTGCACTTTATCTTTTACAAACCTTATCATAATACAATTATTTAATATCAGTTATCCTCCTAGACTGTAAATTTTGCTTAAGCAAGATGTTTCTGTCTTGTTCACCACTACACCCCTGATATTTAGCAGTCTCTACAGCATAGTAGGCATTCAGATATTAACCAAATCGAATTTTAATATTGAATTGATTTTATAATATTGAATTTTAATGTTGCTTGCATTACAAATACATATTTAATCCAGAGTGCAAAAGAACTGTGAGCCAGACAACTTTATTAAGATATAGAAAAACTCCACAGGTGCGAATATCAAGACACCTTTGTTACCTCTATCTTTCTGGTAGTTATACTGTAGTGATATTACTCAAGCAGGAACAGGCTGGCTATCAAAATGAGTAACATCCAGTATGTATCAGAGTCAGTTTCTTGACCACGTGGACCTGACCAGAGTCTGGTCCATTCTGTGGCTGGGGTGACTATTAAGTAGCTCTAAGGCAAATGCATCTAAGGTAGATACATAAAACACATTTATGGAACTCCTCAAATTTCCTCGGTCCTACCTGCCTTTTTCCCTGATCACTGCCACTCCTCCTACTGTCCTAGTCTCCCTGGGGGTGACAGCTGGGCTTGGACACAGCCTGTGTGAACCTGGGCCGACCTGACACTGAGGCACAGAGGCTCTGGCTCCTCAGGGATCAGCGGAAGAAGGGTTAGGGCGTGGGCGTGGTACCAGCTCTACAACCCAAAACGCGACAAGGGTAGGAGACAGGAAGAAAGAGAAAAAGAATTCCCCCTTCACTTTCTTTCCCCAAATCGACAATGTTAAAGTACTGGTTGCAAAGCACCTCTCTCCAGATCCAGGATATAACTTCATAGGACATTTCCTTCCTCTCCTCTTTCCTGAATCATTTTCTTTCATTCATCAACCTTTTCATACTTTTTATTCTACATGCTCTGATCCTTCCTGAGAACTTCTTTGATTGTTTATTTTGTGCTAAAAATGTCAGAAGATATAAATATCCTCACATATTTTCTTTTTTCTCCTTTAAGGGAATTATAGTAGTTTTAACTAGTGACCCGATCAACGAGGAACAAAAATGTATCACACGCCCTGCAGATCACTAATTACCAGGTGGAGGAGCCGAGGGGGCTCTATCTCTTGAATAACCTGTAGCCTTTCCAAGTTACACGTCACAATGTTCCTGTTACGAAAATTTCCCCATACACTGCCACAGAGAACTTTCCA
This sequence comes from Hyperoodon ampullatus, assembly GCF_949752795.1. Classification (NCBI taxonomy): domain Eukaryota; kingdom Metazoa; phylum Chordata; class Mammalia; order Artiodactyla; family Ziphiidae; genus Hyperoodon; species Hyperoodon ampullatus. The sequence goes on along the minus strand of NC_136929.1, from coordinate 14,310,625 downwards.
AAATCTACCTATCATTTCTGCCCCCTTTTAAATCTATTTTCACTGTTCCTGAGCACAAATGTAATTTCTGTACTCTAAAGTTTACTGCCAGGAGCTAACAACTGCTCTTCTCTATGTGTAGTATTTAGCCTTTATATCTCAGATTAGTATTTTCCCAAGATTAGGTCCAAAAATTCAACTAAATAAAGATAAAAGCCCCACTTGAACCCTACTTCTCACGCTTCCCTGTGTTTTCCTATATACTTCCAAGGTGCTAAGAAAATGAAACAAATGAACAATTAATTTAAGTTCAATAAAAGCAAATTGAATTCAATTAAAACTGAATATCTGAACTAAAGTGTTGTGTTTACTAAATTCATTTTATATTCTAAATATGAATTTTAAAGTAGTTTTATGACTCTCTTTAAAAGTAAAATAGGGCTTCCCTGGTGACGCAGTGGTTGAGAGTCCGCCTGCCGATGCAGGGGACACGGGTTCGTGCCCTGGTCCGGGAAGATCCCACATGCTGCGGAGCGGCTAGGCCCGTGAGCCATGGCCTCTGAGCCTGCACATCCGGAGCCTGTGCTCCGCAACGGGAGAGGCCACAACAGTGAGAGGCCGGTGTACGGCAAAAAAAAAAAAGAAAAAAGAAAAATTTGCTTTACCTTTAAAGTGATTATTTGCATTTTAACAAATACTAAAGTCAGGACAAAAGTGTACCTTCATATATAAACCATAGTTTGTATCAATAATTCAGTACTTACTTAAAAGGATCATAAGAATCCATATCAACATGAAGTCCATTTATATATAGACCAGCATCACCTGGCTGAATTTCAAATTTTTCTTGAAGATGCTGGAAATACAGAACATAGTTAACCAAGTGATATAACAATAGCTGATCTATGTCAGGAGTTGGCCAACTATTTCTATTGAGTCAGATAGTAAATATTTTAGGCTTTGCCAGCTATATCATCTCTGTTGAACCACTCAACTCTGCCCTTGTAGCACAAAAGCAGTCACAGATAATTAACAAATGAGCATGATTATGTTCCAATAAAACTTTTATATGTATAAAGACAGGCAGCAGGCCACATTTGGCCTATATGTGGGTAGTACTGCCCATATCATGATCCAAGTGGTGGGAATCTTTAAACAGATTAAAGACACAATACCTGAGTATTTTGATTTTGCAGTATATGATATTAAATTTCTAATGCTACAACAATTACTTACCTATTACATTTTATACTGTGTGTGTGTGTGTGTGTGTGCGTGCACACAAACACTTAGAATTTGATAGCTGGCACAATCCTATTGTTTGATATCCCAGAACTCAAAACCTTGGTGTATGTGTAAATATTTAGCAATCATTTATGAATTCATAAGTTTTCATTAAAGCAGTGTTTCAATGTTCGCTAACTTTTTATTAAGTAAATATTTCCCAAGTGCCTACTCAGTGCTAGAAACAACTCCAGGCACTAGAAAAAAAGGGAATGTCCTAGCCATACAGCATAGTTAGCAAGATCACGGTGAGGGAGTCAGATCTGGTAAAAACCCTAGTCTTGCTACTTACTCGTGGTAAGATTTAGGCAAATTTACTTAGTATCTTCCATAAGTCTCAGTTTCCTCATCTGTAAAATGGAATACTCACAAGTTTGTTATAAAGTTTTAATGTAATATTTATGTGTCTAGTCACATATAAAGTACTCACAAATCAAGCTTTCATTATGACTATTACCAGAGTAGGCAAATTGATTTAGGAAGAAAAACAATTTCAAAACAGTGCATTTCAATGACATCACACAATAAGTGACCTAAGAGAGATTTGTATAAATTATTCTGGAAAGACAGATGAAGCAACTAACTTGAAGAAGTTCAGAGGAGGCTTTACAGAGGTGAATTTTTCTGTATGGTTATCACTCACCATGACAGGTGAGCTACATATAGAGAGAGGAGAGGAGGAACTAAATTTGTAACAGTACAGAAAATATCTCCATTTGCTTTATGCAGAATACTGGCAAGAGATTAACATGAGAGATTCAAAGGTGAAATTCTGATTTGTCTTTAGCTACTTCTGTGTCTTTCTATCAAATAGTTACTTTTTGCTAGGAAACTTGCATTCAAACTTCAAAGTCTATAGATGTCTAGTGAATCCATTGCCTGTTTTCCCAAAATTTGCATTGAACCATCATACACATTGTCTCAAGCTCTCTCCAGCACCTCCTTTGTTTTAGGCATCACAACTAAAAGTAGAAAGCATATCAAACACTGATCTATACTAAACTATTCCCTCTATGCTAATTCCCTCAAGAATTTTTATGCCAAGCACAAAGTCTTGAACAAAAAAGATGCTCAAAACAAGGGTAATAAGTTAAACTCAGTAAACTTGATGCTGAAACAATGTCAAAGAGAGGTATGTGTATTGGAACTGGTGGTGACAAATTCTTTCTTTTCCCCTCAAAGGGGGTAGCCTTAAATCCCAGCAAACTACCCCAAGTGTATGATTAAAGGCAGCTGTTCTCAAATCAAGGAGTAAGAATTTAGTTTCTAGCAATATGATGAACCAGAGATCCTGAAATCCTTCTACTAAAAGAAAATATTTGAAATGCTAGATTAAAATATTAATATTGCTCTCTAAAAGAATGGTTTAACTTTTTAAATTAAAGATTTCACTTAAGAGTAGAGAAGAAGTGTGAATAAGAGTCCAAGGATATAACAAACACTGAAGGCCCTGCCCTGAGGAAATCTCAAGCATCCTCATCCTAGGTGGCCTAAAGTGTTGAGTTTTTAAAGGTCAGTCTCAGAAGGACAGGAGGCAGAGCCTTGGGCCCACCAAGGGCAGGCAGCAGGGTCAGAGATATCCTTGTGCACATAAGGAAGTGCTACACTCACAGTGAAGTGAAAAGGTGACCTAGAAAACAAAATGTCCTGCAGAAACAGCATAGAAACTTGCTGAGTTCGCCATGGTTCTTAATGGAGGAAGAACAGTCTTCCATAAGAATTCATGGCTTCTGGCTTATCTTCACGAGTTTGAGGCCCAATTTCACACTATTTTGAAGGTCCAAAAAATATAAACAGACTTTTAATTTAAAGTGGAATTAGGGGAATTCCCTGGTGGTCCAGTGGTTAGGACTCCGTGCTTCCACTGCAGGGGGCATATGTTCGATCCATGGTCAGGGAACAAAGATCCCACATGCCCTGCGGCACGGCAAAAAAATTAAAAAATTTTTTTAAAAAAGTGGAATTAAGTTGGGAGTGCTCATGAGCTTTGAGCAGAAACAAATTCAAATCTCCATGGACAAATATGACCTCATTAAAGAAAAGAGGGAACAATGTACAGAAATGTATCCCTTCAACAATCAATGGAGCTGTGCCATTAGTTGAAACTAAAAAAATTCCAATTGATTGGATTGCAGGAGACTGGTTGAGCATTATAATGGTAAATTGGTTTATAAACTTGTCTGGAGGTCCCTATGCTGGAACTACATGTATTCTGAACTTAAAATTTGAAGTCCAATCAGATGTAAATCTAATATAGGAAGGGTTTTGCTTTTTTCTGGATGAGTGATGAGAGAACAAAGATTCCGAAAAAATATATTTTACAGAAGAACTGTTGGAGAAGATATGCTAACCTAGGAATTTTCTCTAGAACTCCGTAAAATTTTCACACATTCTAAGTAGTTAGTTGACATAATTAGAAAAGTGTGAGCTTTCATCTGAATTAGGTGTAATCTTTTAATTGGATTTTGTACTTAAATATCTGCATCTGGTTTATTAAGTAATTATAAAATTGAAACAATCTGTTTCACAATACTGACACAAAAGAAGTTACCTGACCACCTGACACCCCTCCCCATTTCCCCCCAACCAAAACAAATAAGTGTCATGAAATTTAATTAATATATTTAACAGCTCTTATGGTAAACAATAGGCGATACATATTGCATTGACATTGAATTTTAAATCATCTGAAGTAGATTCTGCCCAGTCTCTGAGCAAAACAACAATTATGAACTTCAAAGGGAAACGCTGTACTTTGGAGGTGAATCAATTGCTTCCTGAATAAAACCAAACTCAAATTCACTTATGCAACTTCAGCATAGTCATGATATTTTGGGGATAATCTTTGCATGAGTCCAAAGTCAAAACTATGTAAAAACTATTCACAAAGAATTTTTGTTCTCATTCCAGTACCTTCCACCCTGTTCACCAGCCCCTACCCTTGGCCCATAGAGGTAACAAATTTTTCCCCCAAAGTTTCTGGTTTATCCTTCTGGTGTTTCTTTATACAAACATAATACAAACACATATCTTGTTTTCCCTGTTTTCTTATGCAAAATAAGACTCCCCAATAGAGTGCATTATCATACATATGAATTTTTGAAATCTGCTTTCTCAGTCTAACTCTGATCTGCATTTCTCTAATTATAGAAAGATGAATCATCTTTCTGTATATTTAAAGACCACTATTATTTCTTTTTTCTGTGTAAACCCTTTGTTTACACGTTTTGCAACAGTGACATGTTTTACAGGAACTGTACTATTTGGTACGTATGGATAAGATGTTGGAACAGTGACGTATTTCCAGGGTGTTCGTGTGGCCCATCCATGTTGCCTACATTAACACTGCAAGGGACATTCCACAATTTTTTGACTTTCCGATCACAATCATCCCTTTCTTCTCCAAGGCTGGAACTCCCAGTTTAGCTACCTCCCACACACTCCACGTGTTAGTGGGCAACATGGACTACGAGCCCAAACACCTGTGCCTGGGATTAGTGACGTGAAAGCCATTATTCCCTCGTCTTTCTCTCAGTGTGTTCCGAAAGGGGCAGTACACAAGACGGCCACATACAGCGTCAAGATTCACTCACTGACTAAATTCAAGGTTCCTTGCTCAGTCATCAAAGCTTGTTTCAAAACAGTTTCACGGCTAATTCCAAGCAGATGAGAAGAAGTGGCCAAGGTGACAGCAGTGGGTGGCCCCAGCATCCCTGAGCAGGCTGGAGCACCTGGTGGCCAGCATAGATACAGGAGGTACAGTCTGTGCTGCTGCACACACAGGGCAGAGGTCCCCACTGCTCCTTTAATTTTTCAGAGTAATCCTGGCTATTATTCCTTGTCTACTTTTTCCACATGAATTTTTAGGCTCATCTTGTCAAGTTTCAGAGGGAAAAAAAAAACACTCCACGTTCTGATTATATTTACAAATTAACTTAGAACTGACTTCATTGTAATCTTCCAATACAAGATACGTCCTTCTACATGCCCTTAAGTAGACTGCCAATTTTTTCTTTATATAGGCTTTACCTACTTGTTCAGTTTATTCCTATATACTTTTTGTGTTGCTAGTGTAAATAGAGTCTGTTCTTACATTATAACTTTTAACTAGTTTCTTGCAATATATGGAGCCTACTGATTTTTTTTTTTTTTTTTTTTTTTTTTTTTTTTTTTTTTTTACCAAGGTTCTTTAATGGAGAAATCAGTACCAGGTATAAAAGTTTGAGGGCATTTCTCTAGTTCACATTTCACCATCTTGTCCAAAAGTCTATTTTGGAGATTTTTTTTCATTTTTGCATTGTTAAACTTTGTGCCATTCCTCTGATACTACACAGTACATTCTAGACTGTCAGAATTATAGAAAAGTCGGGCAACTTCACTGCTGTGAAAATTGGAACTACAGAAACAACATTATAAAAGAACTTAATACTATTTTGTTTATATAACAGTCTTTCAAAATGTAAGTGTAAAACTTTATTATTACCATAAATTGATGATAACTCCAAGTAAAGTAATAATTTAACAAAATGATAGACATAGTTTAAAATATTGAGAATTATTTTCCCTTAAAGTTAAAGTCACTAATATCAGTCTAGTAGGTTATGATATTCTCTCCCTCTTTCTGACATACTCCAACTGTCTTACATATGTAAATATACATAGATATTTATGTACGATGTATTCTTCTCTATGTGTGTGTGTGTATATATAAAAATGTGGGTTTATGTATATGTGCATATAAATATGTGAACACTTAGCAGAGGGCCACAGTTACTGAGGCGGACACTGTGCTAAGTCACTTTATATTCTCATTTAATCCTCCTAATAATCCAGTGAAATAGGTACTATTCTTTTTTCCTTTTTTTTGGATGCATAGAACTGATTAGCTTTTATTCATGTTACAAAGAGTTCTTTTCAAAAATTATCTGTCTTTTTTTTTTCAGCATCTTTATTGGAGTATAATTGCTTTACAATGGTGTGTCACTTTCTGCTTTATAACAAAGTGAATCAGCTATACATATACATTTATCCCCATATCTCTTCCCTCTTACATCTCCCTCCCTCCCACCCTCACTATCCCACCCCTCTAGGTGGTCACAAAGCACCAAGCTGATCTCCCTGTGCTATGCGGCTGCTTCCCACTATCTACTGGTTTTACATTTGGTAGTGTATATATGTCCATGCCACTCTCTCACTTTGTCCCAGCTTACCCTTCCCCCTCCCCGTGTCCTCAAGTCCATTCTCTAGCAGGTCTGCATCTTTATTCCTGTCCTGCCCCAGGTTCATTAGAACCATTTTTTTTTTTTAGATTCCATATATATGTGTTACCATATGTTATTTTTCTTTTTCTGACTTCCTTCACTCTGTATGACAGACTCTAGGTCCATCCACCTCACTACAAATAACTCAATTTTGTTTCCTTTTATGGCTGAGTAGTATTCCATTGTATATATGTGCCATATCTTCTTTATTCATTCATCTGTTGATGGACACTTAGGTTGCTTCCATGTCCTAGCTATTATAAACAGAGCTGCAATGAACATTGGGGTACATGACTCTTTTTGAATTATGGTTTTCTCAGGGTACATGCCCAGTAGTGGGATTGCTGGGTCGTATGGTAGTTCTATTTTTAGTTTTTTAAGTAACCTCCATACTGTTCTCCATAGTGGCTGTATCCATTTACATTCCCACCAACAGTGCAAGAGGGTTGCCTTTTCTCCACACCCTCTCCAGCATTTATTGTTTGTAGATTTTTTGATGATGGCCATTCTGACTGGTGTGAGATGATATCCCCCTGTAGTTTTGATTTGCATTTCTCTAATGATTAATGATGTTGAGCATTCTTTCATGTGTTTGTTGGCAATCTGTATATCTTCTTTGGAGAAATGTCGATTTAGGTCTCCTGCCCATTTTTGGACTGGGTTGTTTGTTTTTTTGATATTGAGTTGCATGAGCTGCTTGTAAATTTTGGAGATTAATCCTTTGTGAGTTGCTTCATTTGCAAATATTTTCTCCCATTTTGAGGGTTGTCTTTTCCTCTTGTTTCCTTTGCTGTTCAAAAGCTTTTAAGTTTCATTAGGAGCCTATTGATTTATATATTTTAATTGTGCATTCTATTATCTTTTGCTATGGACTGAATTGTGTTGCCCCACACCAAATCCATATGTTGAAGCCCTAAACCCCCATGAGACTGTATTTGGAGATGGGGCTTAAGGAGGTAATTAAGGTTAAATGAGGTCATAAGGGTGGCACACTGTGTGCACACAGAGGAAAGGCCATGTGAAGACACAGCAAAAAGGCAGCTGTTGACAAGCCAGGAAGAGTCCATATCAAATACAGAATTTGCTGAAACTCTGATCTGGGACTTCCAGCCTCCAGAACTGAGAGAAAATAAAATTTTGTGGTGTAAGCCACCCAGTCTGTGGTACTTTGTTATGGTGGCCCAAGCAGACCAACACACCTTTCTACGACTAATTTTTGTTTTTAGTTGATTCTCTTATATATTCCTCACCTTTCCCCAATTTGTATACTTCCAATATACTTCTCTTGACTAATGATGTGGGCTAATAACTAATACAATAATAATTACAGTGACGATAATGTGCTTCATTGTCTTGTTCCTGATTTTGGTAAATATACCTCTAGTAATTTTCTATTAGTAAGATGCTGACTTTTAAGCTGAGATAAACACAAATACATATGCACATGCAGACTTTTAATCATGTTAAGGAAGTATAATCAATTTCCTTATAAAGCTTTTTTTATATTCAGGAATAGGTCTTGAATTTTATAAAATGCTTTTTTGGCATGTACAAAGATAATCATACAATTTTACCACTTAGATCTAACGATAGTATATGAATAGATTTCCTAATCTATTGACCATTCTTGCATCCCTCAAGCTCCATTCAATTATGATATATTATCATTTCATTAGTTTTACTATTTTTACCTTTTAACTCATTAATTTTTACCTGTATTAATTTCTTCTGCTTTTTTCTTTACTGTTCTTAACATTTTAAGTCTGATATTTAATTCATTTACATTTTTTCATTTTATTGATGTAAGACTTCAAGGCTTTTCTCTGAACTTTGTTTTATTGGGGTCCCAAAGATTCTAATATCTTATGTTTTCAAATGTTGTTATCAAGAACTGTTGCAGTTATGATGTGTATTTATTTTTTTAAATGTTTATTTTATTTACTTATTTTCCTTATTTATTTTTTTGGCTGAATCGGGTCTTAGTTGTGGCACATGGGATCTTTGTTGAGGCATGTGGGATCTTTTTCGTTATGGTGCGAGGTCTCCTCGGGTTTCTCTCTAGTTGCGGTGTGCGGATTTTCTCTCTCTAGTTGTGGCACATGGGCTTCAGAGCGCGTGGGCTCTGTAGTTGTGGAATGCGGGGTCTCTCGTTGAGATGCATGAGCTCAATGGTTGTGGCACACGGGCTTCGTTGCCCCACTGCATGTGGGATCTTAGTTCCCTGACCAGGGATCGAACCTGGTCCCCTGCATTGGCAGGTGGATTTTTTACCACTGCACCACCAAGGGAGTCCCTTGATGTGTATTTTATTTTCCCTTCTACTTAAGAGTAAATAGTTTTTAACTTCCAAGAGAATAAACCCTTTTTTAAAAATGTTATTGATTTCTAGTTTGCATTGATATTGAGAATTTTTTTTTCTATTTTACCCACTTTCTGGATTTTTTGCCATTACTACGTCATAAAAACTTGAAGAAAGGCATATTTTTTCTATTATCAGGGTACAAAATTTGTTACAAAGCCAGAAGACCTATTATCTATACAATCATAATGTCATTTGGTCTTCTATATCTTTACTTACCATTTCACTAGTATTAGAGCGGTAAATTATATTTCTCCTTCCATCTCCTGTAGTCTGTTTCAGGAATGTTGCTGCAGTGTTTTGATGTAAAAATATTTTAAACTGCTATTGTAGCCTTGTGAATTATAGCCCTTAGTATTATAAATGGCCATTTTTTGCTCATTAATATTTTTAGAACTGAATTTGGCTTCATGGCATTTTAAAGTCACTACCCTTAAAACACAGTATTTGCTTGGTATACCTTGGCACGTCCTTTAATTTTTGACATTTCTAAATTACTTTAGGAGTTTTTATTTTACATACATTGTACACGCCTAATGAAACAAGCTGAACATTTTTGCTAATATGTTAGTTAAGCTTATTTACATTTATTGATATCACAGACCTGGTTAGCCTCAAATATGATTCTTTCACGCTGTATTTACTCTTTCTAGATGTATTTTTTAAATGTCTCTTTCTTTTCTTGTGCATTCAGTTCTTTTCACAGTTTGGAAGATTTAGACTTCTGTTCCTCTGGTTACTATTAAACATGTATGTTCATTTAACACCCTCAGTCGTCTCTTTCTTTAACCAACAACTAATGATTTCTGTTACAAAAAATAATAAAATTAGCTTTTAACCTCTTTCTGCTGCCTTTCCTCTTGCACAGCCCAATTTTATTCAATAGTTTTATATTCATTAGTGGTTAACTATATAATTTTAAATAAGTTCAGGCTTCCACTGCTTGACTTTTCAGCTTTAATTATATCTTTGATTCCTGAGTATTACAGTTAAGGCAATCAGCAAGTTCATTCTATTTTCTACCCCCCGCCATATTTATTAGTTGCAATATTTTATCGTTGTCAGAGTAGGTACTGTTTACATACTATACTATCACCCTGTCCCTCACTTTTTACCTTTAGTTCTACACATAAACATATTCAATGCCCAACAGGCAGTCGTCCTGCCCAAGAATCTTCAATCAGTTCTTGGTCGGAGAAATTCCTCAGAAAGTGTTCTTGGGAGCAATATACCCTGAATTTTTCCATGTTCAGCATTTTTGTAGCCTGTATATACATATCTTCTTGAAGGACAGTTTTTCTTTCCTTGAGTGTCTTGTAGATGGAGCTTCACTGTTTCTTGGTGCTGAATTTGTTTTTGAGAAGTCTGATGCCAATGTGATTTTCTTTCCTTATCTTTTTTATTAAATGCATAAGTAATTAATTTCCTTTGTTCCCTATAAAGTTCAAAGGCTTATGTTTGACCACTCTTGGTCAATTTTCCCAAGTTGCACAGGGCACCCTTTTTATTTGTGGATTTGGAACTTCTTGTATTTCAGAAAATTTTCTGATTGTAGTGTTAAGCATTCGTTCTGTCCATTTGTTTTATTCTTCTATTTCATGGACTCGAGTCTAGGTATATTGGATTTCCTTTACCTGGCTTTACTTTGTCATCTTCTCCTGAGTCCTTTCTATTTCTTTTTTTTTTTTTTTTTTACTATCTCTGCATTTATTATTTCTATCCACTATGTCTTCTGCTGTGTTTTCTATATGGTCAGTTCTCCTTTGTGCCACTTTATAACTTTAGTTTTTATTTCAGAAATGGTTTTATCTTTACTTTCCACACCTTTGCAAAGTCCTTCCAGTTCTAGTTTCACATTCCCTTGTTGTTGCTCATCAAATCCATCACTTTAATGTTCACCAACACAATGTAAATGATTGTTACAAAGTCTACCCAACCCAAACAATTCCCCACCTTGAAAGACCCACCTTAAACCACCTAAACAGAGACCCTCTCCAATCTTCTAATTGATCTACCCTAATGTCCCCCTTTTGAGACACTAACGAGAGACTATCAAGGTGTTGCTCTCCCTCATTGCAGCAAGTTTATTAAACTCAGCTTTGCCTGAGTAACAAGTTTCCCTGGCGGGTTTTTGTTGGGGAGCTGACAGTCTACACCAGACTCCCCCTTCCCACCTGGTTTTATTTAAATACATCTGTCTAGCCCTTTGTATGCTGTTCTCCTAGAAATAGGAGTCACTGAAGAATGTTTTTTAGAAGACTAGATCAAATTTCTTAATTTCATCAAATATCTTTCCAATCACCTAGCAAGGTGACTGGCAATAGAAAAACTCACAATTCTTATTAAATTGTTCTGAAATGAGCTGTAAACCACGGCACAAATTCTGGTTCCATCTTGTACCAATTCTGTGACCCAGAAGAAATCACTGGATCTCAGTCTATACATTAGGATATTAACAACTGCTACAATACACAGAACATCTTAACAACTACACATTGCTAAATATAGAATGTATTATAGGTAACATTTAAATATTCAAAAGTTTTCAATTCGACGAATATTTCTGACGGAATGCTCTGTGCCAGGTACGGTGCTCATTCAAACCCCTAGGTTCAGAGTTTCCTGATTTACTCATTTCCACTAACTTTCATTCCCACTCTACTTCAGCAGCTAGCTTTGACTGTCATCCTGTGATTATGTCATCACAGTGGTTCAGCTTTGGAACTATCCTATTTGGCCCTTCCAATTATCTCTTTTATTCCCACAATATCTCCTCTTTAACCTCATGAAATTCTTCAGCCGCTGGAATCAAAATCATCACATAGAGCAAAGCTCTGATGACCAGGAACACTCCCTTTGGACTATTAACGGAGCAAAAAATAAACTGGATTATGTGATGCCACTGATACTTTGGCATTCCTTTCTTTTCCCTCCTTTTTCTTTCCCAACCTCTCTTCCTTTCTCACTGCAAGTGGCATTATTCAAACAAACAAATACAAAAATTCTTATAAGAAAAAAATGCATTCTGCTTGAAGAATGGTAAGAACAATTAGGAAAATTACAGAAAGATGTAGTGCTCAGTTGTGATGGATAAGCAAGAATTTGTTAGGTGGTCAATGAGGCAAAGAACATCCCAGGTAGGAATGATGTGTTGTGGCTCCTATCACTCAGTCTCCCATGAACTGTGCATCTACTTCATTATCATCACTGTAGTTGTCTGTCATCAGCAAAACAGCTGGTATTTACTGAGAGCTTCCTGTCTCAGTGTAACAGGCACTGTGGATGGGCTAACCTGGCACTATCCCTAAGCCATTTCTCCTCTGCCCCCCTCAATCACTAGGGAAGTAAACACTAACTTTTCTAGTCTCCCTCGCGGCTAGGAATATCCACATTACAAAATTTTGGCCAATGAGACAGAAGTCAAAGATGGCTGAGGTGTTCCAGAAAGGCTTCAGTCAGGATGAATGTGGTTTGATCTTCCTGCCTCTTTCTGCTTTGAATCCAGACAAGTAGTCTGGAGCTGTGGCAGCCATTCTGCAACCGTAAAAGAAAAAAACATGTCTGTGGAAACCTACTTCGAGACTTCTGTTTTTTTTAATATTTAAAATTTTATTTATTTTTGGCTGCATTGGGTCTTCGTTGCTGTGCACGGGCTTTCTCTAGTTGTGGTGAGCCGGCTTCTCATTGTGGTGGCTTCTCTTGTTGCGGCGCATGGGCTCTAGGGTGTGCGGGCTTCAGTAGTTGGGGTGCATGGGCTTAGTTGCTCCACGGCATGTGGGATCTTCCTGGACCGGGGCTCGAACCCGTGTCCCCTGCACTGGCAGGCAGATTTTTTTTTTTTAAACATCTTTATTGGAGTATAATTGCTTACTATGGTGTGTTAGTTTCTGCTGTATAACAAAGTGAATCAGCTGTACATATACATATGTTCCCATATCTCTTCCCTCTTGAGTCTCCCTCCCTCCCACCCTCCCTATCCCACCCCTCTAGGTGGTCACAAAGCACCGAGCTGATCTTCCTGTGCTATGCGGCTGCTTCCCACTAGCTATTTTACGTTTGGTAGTGTATATATGTCCACGCCAGTCTCTCACTTCGTCCCAGCTTACCCTTCCCCCTCCCTATGTCCTCATGTCCATTCTCTACATCTGCATCTTTATTCCTGTCTGGCAGGCGGATTCTTAACCACTGCGCCACCAGGGAAGGGACTTCTTTTTACGTGAGAAAAATGAACTCCTACTGTTTAAGGCCCTGTGTGCCTGGGATTAACATTACTTAAAGCCAAACCAGTCCTATGTAATAAAGCCAGGAACTGTTCTCAAGCACTTCCTAAGTATTAACACAGTTAGAATCATTTGCGGTCTTAAGGTAATTTAGGAGACCATTTAGCAGAATCTTATCAAACTAGTGATCAACTGTGTACTATATGTTATAGGATTCTAGTAATGTACCGGTGGTCTAAACTTGGCTTGGTCCTCACAAGCTTTTAAGCAAAACTAATGAGAAACGGAAGAATTATCTCATAGCCTTTATTCTCTATTTTGTGAAGAAAACCATACAGCATGGGCAGAAAATCTGGCGTATATAAGGTTAATGAGAAAGTAAGTAGGATCTATGTCAGGAAAGACTGGCTAGGATCACAAACTGTATGCTATATAAAGTAGACAATATAAAAATGGAAAAACCTGAACTGTTTTAATAATCAAAAAGTACAAGTTAACGTTTTCTTTTTTGTATGAAAATGGAAGATCCAAAGCGTAAAATATAGTGTTATTAGTGTAGTAAATTTTTTAAAAAAGAAATTCAAACAAACCTTTTGATTTTCCTGTATTTCCTCCCTCATACGTTGATTTACAGCAATTCTGGTCAGAGATCTGGGAACATAAATACAGATACAATTCATTCTTCCTTAAATGTTTGGACTAATCTGTGATTCAATGCAATATAATACTTTGTACGAGAAACTAAAAACTCTAAAGGCATCATGACTGAGAAGTGTACATTTCCACATAGCCTATTTGACAGGTGGTACTACGGCTTTCATTTGACAAGGGGATTTGATTCAGGTGGAATAGAGACTGTCAAAAGTTCATGTGCACAAACTGTACGCATTACATGCTGTCGCATTTTTCAAGAATACTTGATTGAAAATGCTATTTTGTGTTGTTTTGCCCATAGGGAGAAATTCTATATGAAATTACCAATGTCATTATATGTATCGCTGCAAATAGGCAATTTTTGGAATATGTGTATATAAAGAATTTTGGTTAACCTGAGATCTTTACCACAGTATGTAAGTTCTAAAATACTGATAATGTTGACTTCATATATTCACTGTATAAGGGAGCTTATAACTCCCTTATAATTTAAAAACAGAGCAAAATGTCTTTTAAAAAAAGTCTATTAATTATATTTATTTGACCTAGTAAGTACTAAGAATGCTTAATTAGCTATTTATCTGTCAATTTTATGCATAGAAGAAAATGATTTAAGAATTAAAAGATTGTTAATGCAAAGTTTGGCATTAAGTAAAACTCAAGCAGAAGGGTGTATCTTAAAACAACCCAAAATAAGTGTGTATTACCTCCTAAAATCTGGCAGCATTTGAGATTAATTGCAACTGAAAATCTGATAATGCAAATTTTTCATTCATTTATCAAGTATTTCATTTCAGTGAACATTTACTGGCTGTCTACAGAGTGACTTTTTTTTTTGATGAAAAATAAAAACCATTTATTAAGTCTGAACATATATGGAGGCAAGATTTTTAGCCTTGGGTATCAATTATGGTTGCACCATTGATGGAGTCTGGAGGAAACCAATTCAACTCGCTTCATCCCAAGATTCAGGAAGCATCCACAAGTTCATGGAGTAATAACTTATCAGAGTAACTGTAGAGATATACTTAAGCCTACAATTCAGCCATTAAGCAGTGTTAGCATAGTTGGCAAATTTTTTTTTTAATGACCAACCACAAATTAAGAGCAGAGTTTAGCCACAAAACCCCTGAATAGTTTTAATGACTTACCGTCAAAACAGCTAATCAACTATCTTCCTAAAACTAAAATTATTTCCCTTTATTTGATCGAGTAATGTCAAAAGCTACTGTTAGTTAACAGCAGTGTGGCTAAACATCTATGTTTATACACACATACATATTTCATGTTTTAATATACATATACTGACTTCTCAAATTCTTGATTTTGCTTAAACTAAAACTGAGAGTCATGTCAATATATTCATTTTTAATATGTAAATAAGGTGACAAACCTCTCTATTTTCAGGGTATCATGAAAAGGTTCTTGGTTATCCTGTGGCCAAACATGTACTACTTATTTGTCTTACAAAGGTATTGACTGTCTAGATTCAGGATTCAGTAATTTGTGCTGTGGATAAATGTACCAAAGCGTCTGAAACAAATAGAGGAGTAGTGATTATCCACTGCTTAAGAAGGGATGCTGAGGGCACAGGATGCTCTCCAGTTCCTCTCAGTGAAACACTATCGCTGCACCTGTCACATGTTGTATATCTTCAATATAAGCTAACCTAGCTTATATTTTACTGGTTGCTTATAATTTTATACTATTATTCCTACAAATGCATCAAAGTCTTGTTATTTTGTAAATCCTTATAAAACATGGTAACCAGAATTGTATCTACTGGTTACTTCTAGATATGGAAATGTATTATCTATTGAACTGGAAGATGCGTTTAATGTAATATTAGTATTTCTGAAAGCAGTTCAATTAGGTATCTTATTGGCAAAAAAGTATTCCACAAAATATTCTATACAATTAAGACATTACTAACTGCTTGGAATCTGAAAGGGCAGGAACATGATTTGGCCATACATTGGGCATAGGTCTATTTAGAGTAATACTTTTCATCATCCTCTGTAGGGTAAAGAGAAAAATATCCCCTTATTATATACTGCTTAAATCAGTTTTTTCTTGGATTAGCATCTCTCACTGTTTACGTTTAAATAATTTTTTAAGTACATTATTTTTCCTTTCCATTTGCCTCTAATTCAAGAGTTCTATTTTGTAGTATGTATACATATGCATGCACAAGCCAATATCTTGCTCCAGTTAAAAAAAAAAAAACCCAATATACATAATGAAAAGAGGCCCTGATCTCATAAACACTAGATATAACAGAATTAACTGATATCATTATGCTAAATGAAATCAGCTATTTTCATAAAATTTATTTAATGGAAAGAGTTCTGACTATAATGAAATCAATAAACTTTAATATACCTGGCTTTTATGGGGAAGTTCTGCGAAATGTCCTTCATTAATTTTATGGCATCATAAACTGGAGTGGACATTATTTGAGAAGCTGCTTGAAAACTAAGATCTGGAAGGAAAACAATATCATTAAGGAATCTAGCATAATGTTAGACCTTAACAGACATTTCCATGTAACTGAAATAACCCTTCTTGCCATATATTCATTATAGACACATTAACAAACACTCATATTTAGCATTATTCAAAAGTTTTAAATGAAATGGAAAGCTATCACTTACATCCAATAAGGTAAGTTTTACACTTTTATGAATGAGTAATCGTCATTAAATACCTATATATATATATATATTTTTTTGGCTGTATGTGGGCCTCTCACTGTTGTGGCCTCTCCCGTTGCAGAGCACAGGCTCCGGACGCACAGGCTCAGCGGCCATGGCTCACGGGCCCAGCCGCTCCGAGGCATGTGGGATCTTCCCGGACTGGGGCACGAACCCATGTCCCCTGCATCGGCAGGCGGACTCTCAACCACTGCGCCACCAGGGAAGCCCTATGTATCTTTTTAAATTGAAGTAGAGTTGATTTACAATGTTGTGCCCATCTCTGCTGTACAGCAAAGTGACTCAGATATCCACACAGGTACATCCTTTTTTTGGGTATTCTTTTCCATTATGGTTTATCACAGTATAGTGAGTATAGTTCCCTGTGCTATACAGTAGGACCTTGTTGCTTATCCATTCTAAATGTAGTAGTTTGCACCTACCAACCCCAAACTCCCATTCCATCTCTCTTCCCCCACCCTTGGCAACCACAAGTCTGATCTCTGTCTGTGAGTCTGCTTCTATTTTGTAGATAAGTTCATTTGTGCCATACTTTAGATTCCATATACAAGTGATATCATTTGCTATTTGTCTTTCTCTTTCTGACTTACTTAGTATGAGAATCTCCAGTTGCATCCATGTTGCTGCAAATGGCATTATTTCATTCTTTTTATGGCTGAGTAGTATTCCATTGTATACCTGTACTGCATCTTCTTTATTAATTCATCTGTCAATGGACATTTAGGCTGTTTCCACGTTTTGGCTATTGTGAATAGTGCTGCTATGAACACAGGGGTGCATGTATCTTTTCGAATTACAGTCTTGTTGGAGTATATGCCCAGGAGTGGGATTGCTGGATCATATGGCAATTCTATTTTTAGGTTTCTGGAACCTCCATACTGTTTTCCATAGTGTCTGCACCAACTTACATTCCCACCAACAGTGTAGGAGGGTTCCCCTTTTCTCCACACCCTCTCCAGCATTTGTTACTTTTAGACTTTTTAATGATGGCCATTCTGACCAGTGTGAGGTAGTACCTCACTGTAGTTTTGATTTGCATTTCAAAAGAGTATTTCTTTTGAGGATAGTATATGATGAAAGACCTTGCCTGAGAGCATTTGGCTGCATGATGTTATACTTAAAAACAGTACAGCATAGAGGTAAAGGAAGAATTTAGGCTATAAAATGAGAGAGACCTGCTGATTTTGGGTATCGCTGATTTGTGCTTTATGAGACTGGTGACCTCAGACTAATTATTTTGTGTGTATGTTTCTCAGTTTCCTCATCTGTAAAAGCAGGATATCTATCAATACCCCATGAGTTCTTTTTAAAAAATTAATTAGGATGATGCATATAAAGAGCCTAATACTGTGCCAGACAAATAGTATTAGCTAATATTTTTATCACCGCCAATCACCATCATCATCACGACCATGGACAGCTGTATTTTACTCAGGTCTGATAGCATAACTAGTCTTTTAAAACTTTTTACAACATGAATGGAACTTTGCTTCACATATGCTGTTCAAAAGCCCCTGAAAATTCACTCATGAAATCAGAGAAACTGTAAATAACAAGTAAATGAATATAATATTAGCATAGTCTATTAACATCTTTTGCTTTTTTCTAAACTATTCCATACCTAGATGACTCATAAATTATTTAAGTCCTTCACTTTGCCTCTGAAATCCAGATTCCCATATTTAACTGTCTTCCTGGTTTTACCACTTGGGTACTTCAAAAGCAGCACGTTCAATAACAAATTTGTGATATTCCCACCCATCTTTGCCCAAATCTGGTCCTCTTTAGTCTTCTCTTTCCAGAACATCCACCACTGTCCATCCAGCTGGGGAAACCATGAATCCAGTAGTTGTTCCTCATATCTCCTCTCCCTCACACTCCACTTGCAGCCCCTTGAAAGGGTCGTTGATATTCTCCCTAAATAACCCACCCTCAAATTTATTCTAGTCCTTCCTCAGATCTCAATTCAATCACCACTTCTTGAGGAACCCTCCCCTTTCCGTTACCCCTTCCCTGCCCCCATCTCACCAGTCAGATCTTCCTGGCATATGCCCTTCTTCATCTTATGTCCCTTTACTTTGCAGCAATTACAATGCTTATTTTTACATTGGTTTTTAAAGTTGTTTATGTTTGTCCAAGATCCTTTGAATAAACGTGGTGTCTGCTTTAACTCTTATCTTCAGAATACAGCACTTTTTCAAAGTGTCAGTTGGAACCCATTAGTTAGTAGTGAAATCACATTAGTGGATAATGTGAAGGGCTTTTTTCTCAAACGAAATAGGGTAGAGTAAAAGAAAGTCTTGGGCTTCCCTAGTGGCGCAGTGGTTAAGAATCCACCTGCCAATTCAGGAGACAAGGGTTCGAGCCCTGGTCCGGGAAGATCCCACGTGCCGTGGAACAACTAAGCCCGTGCACCCTAGAGCCCGTGCTCTGCAACAAGAGAAGCCACCACAATGAGAAGCCCGCGCACCACAGCAAAGAGTAGTCCCTGCTCGCCACAACTAGAGAAAGCCTGCGTGCAGCAACGAAGACCCAGCACAGCCAAAAATAAATAAATACATTTTTTTTTAAAGTCTTATAGAATTAATAAAATGTGGTAAACATACATATCTATGCTGAAGCTTTCTTTTTAGTTTTAAGCATATCTGTGTATTCACACATTATACACTTGTATATGGGTCTTGATGTAAAATATACTTCCTACTCCAGGTCTCAGCCAAAAATTATAAAACCATGGTTGTAGGGACATGACTGACTCCTAGCAGAAATTCAATAAACACTTGTTAAATCAATCAAAAAAGGAAAAGGTCCTGATCGCTTACCCTCTCCTGAATCTGCTTCCTTGGCTTCTGTAATGTGCTCTTTCTTCTAGCTCTCTCATCATTCCACTGTGTCTACTTTCCCCACGTGGACGAGCACGCGGACACTCCCTTGGACACTGATTTGGGCACCCTACACTTTCAGTTAGAGCCCCCCCCCACCTTTAAAAAACCTCTATGCTAATATTTTCAACTTTTAAATCCTCTCCTTTTAGTATAAGGACTTTATATTCATCCCACCACTGGAACTGATCATCTGGATATGTCACCATCACTTTAAGTCTATCTTTTTAAATGCCAGTCTCATTATTTCTGGGCCCCGTATTCAACCCCCAAACCCATTTACATGTTTTATATTCTCTCTACTCAGGCTCCAAGCTGGAAATTTTAAATTCATCTTTGACTCTTTTCATCTCCTAAATATTTGCTAAATCTGGCCTTCCTCTCTATGCCTTTTTACCACAGTCATAGTTCTATCTCTCGCTACACTGATTCAATGATGTCTTAACTAGATTTCCTGGTTCTAGTCCATTCAAATATACCATCCACAGACATCAGTGAGGTTAATTACAAGTAAGCTAACTTTGCATGTTCTCTGTTTACCAGCCTTCAGAAGCGCCCTATCACTTACAATTTTCTAAATTATGGGTCTCTGAAATTGACTGTGCTGACAGTTAAAAAGCTCTAAAAATATACTAAACCCCACTGAATTGTACTCTTTAAATGAGTGAACTGCATATCAAGTATATTTCAGTAAGCTGTTATATTTTTAAAAAGTTGATGAGAGATGTGATAAAAGTTATAGATTCCACAGAAAAGTGACATATTCCCATGACCCACTAAATATTACAAATAATAAAAAAGAAAATTACAAACTGAAAAGGAATTTTGGTTCATTCTCAAATTTTGGTTCAGTCTCAAAATATCTGCTTATAGGATGTCAGTACGGGAGCTATTCTAAGTTCACAATGAAACATGCAATGGTCTGTTAAGATCAAAATTTTAAAGAGAAGAAAACTAAGATTTAGTTTTGATTTCTCCTGACTTACTAATCAGGATTTCTAATCAATGCTATAGATTCTCTGAAATGTGATTTAATACCTGAGATGAATCTATAACTCATGTATACTTTAAAAATGATTAGATGATATCAAATAACTGTACTTTATACAATTTTAAATCTTACAAACATAAAAATATGGTTTGCTTGATGAATAACCTTTAAATTAAATTTGTATTTCCACAAAAGTAATGTATATTAGTCACATCATTAGTAATTATTATTGCCTATGAAATAATATATATCATGTTATATAAAAGCCTATTTAACAAAACAGAGATAAGTTACCAATATGCTATGTTAATGTGGACTGAAATACTATACCTTGTAGTTCCCAGACTTTCAAAGGCATCATTTCTTTATTACTCTCAATCAGGTACTTTTGGAATGTTGTCAGATTATCTCTAAGATCTGAATATCTTTCTCTGTATTAGAATATTAAGTAATGTTAATTATCATCACCTACCACAAATTACTACTATACAAGCAGTATATTTTTGAAATTAACTTTTCCAAATATTTAGACACAAACTAACTGTTCATCAAGATAATAATAAATAGTGATGCAGCTATATCCACAGAACTTAAAAAAAATGAGGGAGATATGCATGTCTACTTTTTTCAATGTATAAAACAAAACAAAAGAAAACAAAATCTGGAAGGATGTGCTCTCATTTGTTAACATTACCTGTAAGGGATCCAAGTGTGAGGGCAGAATTATTAGTCTTTATGTTATACACTTTTTATTTAACATTTTACAAATTACAAGTCTTGCTTTTATAATTAAAAATGAAAACTATTTTATAAGGAAAGACATTAATGCTTCCTATACAATTTTAGAGTTTACTCTATTTCTGAAAAGTTCCATCTTTGAAACTTATAAAAAACTTAAATAAGATAATTCTGCCTAATTAAACATATCTAGGTATTTTTTAGAGTGCCAAATAATAATGCAGCATGATATTTTACTATACATATAATAAAAACTATAATCTTCATTCTTCCATCTCTCATGAAATCAAAACACAGTACCATTTCATATTATTAGACAGAACTGTTTTAAAAAAACTTTATGTAGCTATCAGCACAATTTATAAACAAATACATATTTTCAACAGTAAAGAGAAATAAATATTTTAAAACGTGAGATGAAAAATAAATATACAGAAAGATTAATCTTATAGTTAACAGTAATAAATGTACTAAAATTTCATATCTTGCAATTTTATTACAATGTGGGACCACATTTTGAAAATGAATCAAGTCTGCTCTTACAGTGAGAAAGCAATAGAACTTCTTTGAAAAGAAGTTCACTATGAATTAAATTAACCACTCCTTTCTCAATATTTTAAGTTACATAGTAATACTAAGTTTGTAAGAGCTGTTATATCGTTTTTCATGTTTAATCATAAGCTTAACGATAATTTTCACAGCTAAAATTATTTATGTAATTCAGGCAAAAACACATTATTCATACAATACCTCAAAACAGAAGGTTTTTGCCTAAATCAATTAATTGTGTAAAAACTAACTTTGAGTATTTCCTCTCTAAAAAAACTAATATCCCAGGGTTCCAAAGGCTTTCTGGAAGACATGCAATTTATTCCCATAAATAGTTATGTTTTAAAAAAAAACAGAACTATGGATTCTAAGATGCAAGACACAGCTGGAAATGGAATAAAAATGTTATCTACTAAATAAAAGTCTTACTTAAATCCATTTTACAAGATGCATTAACTTTTTAAGGCCACTAGTATACAACTTGTCCAGTAAACCGTAGAAATATAACTCAGTCATCTGTATGAAGGAGCATAGTGTCCAAAAATGTTCCCCTCACTCTGTACAGTTATCTACTCACCAGGAGAATGGACCTAAGTGTCCTTTATAAATATTTGTAATACTAAATAAGAACTAAAGATATTAATAAAAATGGTTCTTTATTTTTAATTAATGTTGTCTTTATAATAGAATCATAAACTTTCCCTGCTTGTAAATAAGAGAAACCACACATAAAACGACAACAATCCCCATCCATTAACATTCAGAGAGCACTCACCATCCTATTCCGTGTCTTCAATCAGTGATGCAGGAAAAAAAAAAGCGGGACAGAACTTCAATTTTTTGAAAGGTTACTTACATGTGTATATGAAATTAAGACCAGAAGTTAAAAGGTATTTAATATGGCAATATATGGCACAGAAATTTAGGGAAGTAAATATTTTCTCTTCTTTTGAGACATGAAATTTTTAATTTTTTTCATGCTAAAAATCCAATATTAACTATGATTTTTGTAACCCATTAGATCTGTAAAAGATTCCATAAATTTTTGTTTTAGTTTTTAGCCAGAGATAACTCTGATCACTTTCAATTCCAGTATCTCTAACCATACTCATTATCCTGTGGAATTAGTGATTATTTTTCAATTTTGTGCTTTTCTGCATTAACCATGTGTTACTTTTGTAATAAAAACAATAGTATGTATATTTTAAAAATGTGAAACATATGCCAACCCAGCATATTGAATCGATTCCTTTAAAAACAAACTTAAGAATATAGTAATAGTTTCATTTCAATTCAGACTTACTTTAATTTCCCAAAGAGAAATCCTTGAACTTCATTTGTTTCAGTAATATCTTCTACAGTAGTATTAGTCACAGCTATATTTTGGAAACAAAAACAAAATAAAATGAAAAGATTTCAGACTGGAAAATATGTAATAAAAAATTAGAAGAACTCAAAATAAAATCAAATTCCATTTGTTTTACCTTGTTTTTCTTTCATGGATCAGCTGAATGAGACATGAGTGTGCTCTCTCTTTTTAAACAAGCTTGATTATTAAATATTTAAAAACCATCATAAATGCTCTATAGATCATTTCGTAGTCACGTTCTATTTTATACCAGAATGATAAACCAAGGAGTCTGCAACAAACCCTGGGCTTAGCTCTTAAGCTAGCAAGAAATCCAAACCCTAACAGATACAGGAGTTCTCACATTATTTCTGACACCTTTAGACATAATCAAGAAATCTTTAGAAAGACACCAAAACTCATGGCCTCAAAGAATAAGGATATATTTTATGTTCGTTTCTCTTCCCCTCTCCTTTACTTACCAATAATTATAGCATACAGTGTGGTAAGTGGTATGTGTGAAGGTACTCTGGGGTTCTAAGAATCTGTGACTGTAAGCAGTATGGGCTACGCTCCATCAGAGCTCATCAAGTACACTTCTCCCTTCTCACTCATCTGAGAGTCTGGACCTCTAGGATCGCAACTAAAAACACTGGGTGCTTTGATCCAGTCTTCCTTTCCCTCCCTTTCATTCATTCATCAGGCAAATATTTATCGACTGCTTTCTATGACACCCGATGCCTGCCAGACAGACACCAGGAAGAGAGACGCAAAAGACACAAACCTCAGTTGGTGGAAAAGGAGACAAACAGACAATTTTAACAGACTGTTTAAAACTTTTCCAAAAGAAAGCACAAAATATGTGGAATACAGAAAAGGGAAAACCTTCCTCTGACAGAGAAGGAAGATGGGCAGCCATCTCAGAGGTACTGACTGATATACATGATTCTTAAAAGATGAATCGGCCTTAGATGAATAAAAGAGGTGGGAGAAAGGAGGAAGGTTTCAGGCAGAAGGAACAGCATATGCTAAGGGATGAGAGTACTCTACAGAGGTCACGAAGGCTGGGCATGGAGCCACACATGGAGGCATCCAGGGAACAGAAACTTATTCTGTAGAGTAGTTTAGTGTTACAGGACCACAGTGTACAAATGAGAGGGCTGAGGGACAGTGATTAGGCAGAAAGAGGCCAGAATGTGGAAAGCTTTCTCTGTGATGCTATATATAGTACTCGAATTTATGAGGAGGTGACAGGGAACCAGTCCGGGATTTTAACTGGTGGAATCATAAAGTCAGATTTTCATCATAAGAAGTGCAGTCAGAAAGCACTGTGGAGAACAGATGGATTATTCTATTTGGGGGATGAGGGGACTAGGGGTACTGAAGAGAAGGTCAGTTACAAGCCTGATACCCACATACAGAGGGAAAAAAAGAAGTGAACTAAAGGAGGGGCAACTAGAATGGAGAGAAAATATATTCCGAATGTATGAAAAAATTTAATGTGCAATTTGTAATATAGAAATACATGTGATCACATGACTTTAAAAAAAAATTCTACAAGCCCAAGGCTGGCTAGAAAATGCCTTATGTTACTACCATGACTGTTAAACAAGATACTAAATTATAAAGCATTGTAGAGCTATATACAAGCTATATGGAAATATATAAAATCTGGGCATTATTATTTCTACTATACTTTTTCAGTAACTCTTTAACCAGCAGGATTTTCAATCACAATAATACGGATGTTGATTTGTAGCACATTCAATAGGAGGGCTAGAGCTAAGCTGTGATCAGGGTAAGGCTGCCAGGACCAGATCTTGAATAGAAACACAAAATTGCAGCAGAAGCAACATCTGAGACCATATAAAAGAATGAATTAGAAACTCTTAACCAAGAATCAGGTACAAATACATTTCCAATGAGCCAGGTAACAAAAGATTTCCATAAGAATCTGAAAAGTTCTTTAGTGTTTTTAGGTCTCCAGAATCCTTCATCTAGAGCATGCATTCAGTACACAGAACATAGACACTGGACTGGTAGATCACAAATCTAATCAATCTACTTCATCTAACCAATCAACTCACAGCCCTCTCCATCCCACTTCAAAACAAAAACAAAAGCAAAAACACAAGACCATCATCCTAACTTCATTATATATAAATACTTCAGACCAAGACTTGTAAGACAGTGCTACCAATGAGTTTTAGGTTTACTGAGATACTGATCCCCTTAGAGCACCCCCACCCTTGCTCCCAGGGGGTGACTGGGCACATCATGGGCCAATCTGAGCTCCTGGGTCAGTCACCTCTAGCCATAAGCAGCCTCATCGATTGCTTCTAGGTACCCTACATATATTATCAATTTTTATATGTTGCGGAAAATGGTTGGGAAGCCATTGAGTAAAAGCAAATATGCTACTTCCACTTTTTGAAGTTTTTGAGAGCACAATATGAAATGTATTTCTTTTAGTTTAAATTCCAACTAAGGAGGAACATGTCTACCCTGTCTCCAGCCTCAAATTAACGTGTGTAGGATTACAATCATTTTCTTTTTTCAAATGAAGTGTGTAAGCCTCCAAATTTTCATTCTACTCAAATACAGAGAATAAACTTACTTTTGACTTGGGTATCATCCAACGCTTTGTATTCTGTACTCTTAATCGCTAGCTCCACACCATAGCCAGATAAGTACATTTTCTGTGAGGCTGGTTTCTGTTCAAACACATTTATTTAAAAAAAAAAAAAAAAAGAGAGAGAGAGAGAAAATATTTAGTCAAACATCTGCTTTTGAATTCAGAATGACTGTGTATTAGGACATTAGGGTAAATTACTAAT
Source organism: Hyperoodon ampullatus (assembly GCF_949752795.1). Classification (NCBI taxonomy): domain Eukaryota; kingdom Metazoa; phylum Chordata; class Mammalia; order Artiodactyla; family Ziphiidae; genus Hyperoodon; species Hyperoodon ampullatus. Next base: position 14,284,809 of record NC_136929.1, on the reverse strand, counting down.
ATTGAAGTAATCACTGTGAAATATTGTTATTTGGGGGATATTTATACTCTCTCTAGACAGTCTATCAAGGAACTAGAATTTGGTTGATTACCACTTCTTTACTTTCTAAAACCCTTGTCATGACTCTGATGTTTTAATTACTTTTTTACAATGAAAAAAATATCTGATCTTTTTCTGTTATACCATGGTAACTTTGCCATCTTTCCCATGAATTAATTAACAGAGGATCCCATACAATCGAGTTTCAACAAAACTGTGCTCTTTTAGGGGAACTACACAAGATTTGCTAAACCAGTAAATGCTATTCATTTGCTAGTTGTCTGCATGTAGGACATCCAGAGTGTCCCCAAAAGCAAATACTAGAAAGTAAAGGCAAAGGAAACAAAAAAGCTCAGTGCCTTGAACAACCTATTTAAGTCTTTCTTCATGTTTCTCAATGATTAAAATATACCAAGTGCCACAAATTAATACCTATTCTTGCAGTGAGAGGTAACAATTTGCCTAAAACTGAGTTGTCTGAAGTATTTATGATCAGCATTTGGTACCTTTTCTTTCACCTTTCCAACAGTGCAAATATAAAACATACTTCTAGAGACCACTCTGTGAAGGAAGAGAAGTCATCACATTTTTTCAAAAAAGTAAGGAACCTGGATGAATATATGTAATATTTTAGAAGATGTCTAAGGTTCTTTCTAGCTTCCAGACTGAAATTCTTAGCAGTTGTGCTACAATCATTACCATTTGGCATATTCTTTCATGGGTTAGAAAACGCAATTAACCTAGCACTCAGCAAACTCCTGTGAAGATGTTATGTGTCTTTGCTTAACTAACGTTTGCAGGAGGGCAGTTTTGCAATTCTAAACATGATAGAGGAAGAGGTACAGGACAAACAGAAAGAAAACCTTAAGTTTTCTTTAGTTGACTCTTCTTTCCTCCCTAAACTTGTCCCTCAGCCTTCAAAATAAGTATACGACCACAGTGACTATTCCTGGACTGTTCTATTTCTAAACAAGATGATGTAAGAATTAGTTTCAGATATGCAGACAAGGGTTTAACATTGCTGCCCACACTAAAATTTAATTTGCTAATTTCTCAGGCACATGCTATAATGAAAGATAGCATGAGGAAACTGGGTTGTTTATAATTATAGTAATCTGACAAAGTTGAAAATCTTTTAGAGTTTTCAATTTCATCCAGCTCAATTTAAAAACATATTTTGACTATCCACTCAAAAGACAGTCAGTTGGTGGCTAGGCAAACTGAACCTCTAAGTCTACATATCTTGTTATAGTTCATAAAAGAAATGCAATTTCACATAACCAATTTCCATGATCAGTTCTGGAATGTTACCAGCTCCTCAGTGATAAAGATAAATGTTATTAATTTCATATTTACTTTCTCCTTTTGAAAGGTATTGATATAAAATTTGAATTGTAGTTTAATAATTTTGGATTTGCAAACCAAAAATGCTCGTAGGCTAAATCAACTGGTGAAAAGAATCTTTCTTCATTATCCTATTTCTTCTTTCCCCACAAAAAAGCATCTGTTCAGAAGGTAGCACAGGGACTTCCCTGGTGGTGCAGTGGTTAAGAATCCGCCTGCCAATGCAGGGTACACGGGGGTTTGAGCCCTGGTCTGGGAAGATCCCACATGCTGCGGAGCAACAAAGGCCGTGCACCACAACTACTGAACCTGCACTCTAGAGCCCACGAGCCACAACTACTGAGCCCGTGTGCCACAACTACTGAAGCCTGTGTGCCTAGAGGCCGCGCTCCGCAACAAGAGAAGCCACCCCAATGAGAAGCCCATGCACCAGCAATGAAAACCCAATGCAATTAAAAAAATAATAATAAATTAATTTTTTAAAAAAGTAGCACAAATAAGTCTATTTTTATTAGGATTACATGCTGACTAGATTTACAGTATAACTATTTTGGATGTACAATATGTCATTAATTAAATAGAAGGCCATAATTTGATGCTACAAAGTACCCAGATAGCTGGTGAATATGCTTTCACAGAAGTATATTTAATGGTAACATTCTCCAAATAATAGCTTGGGACACTGATTCCCAATAGATGACTATACCATCCGGGGGTGGGGTGCATATTAAAATCACTTGGGGAACTTTTTTTAAAAAGATAAACATATACTTTGATCTCCCATTCCTTTTCTGATAATTGACATATAACATTGTATTAGTTTAAGGTGTGCAACAAAATGATTTGATATCAATTTAAATCAAACCCTTGAACAGCATGGGTTTGAACTGCATAAACTGCACTGGTCCACTTACACATGGATTTTTTTCAATAGTAAATACTACACTATTGCATAATCCATGGCTGGTTGAATCTACATATGCTGAACCATGGATACAGAGGAATGGCGTATATACGGAGGGCCAGCTATAAGCTATACAAAGATTTGTGAACGCGCAGAGTGTTGGAGCTCTTAACTTCCAAGTCGTTCAGGGTCAATTGTATTATGAAATGATTACCACAGTAAATTTAGTTGATGTCCATACCTCGCATAGCTACAGTTTTCTTTTTCTTGTAATGAGAACTTTAAGATCCACTCTCTTAGCAACTTTCAAATATTCAATAGAGTACTGTTAAGTATAGTCATCATGCTGTACGTTACATCCCCAGAACTTGTTTATTTTACATCTGGAAACTTGTACCTTTTGACCACCTTCACCCATCAACCCTCCCCACCCCTCAATTTCAGCAACCACCAATCAGTTCTCTGTCTCTATGCATTTGGTTTTTTTCACATTCCAAATATGAGATCATATGATATTTGCCTTATTCTGTCTGACTTAGCATAATGCCCTCAAAGTCCTTCCGTATTGTTACAAATGGCAGGATTTCCTTATTTTTTAAGGCCAAATAATATCTCATTGTGCGTGTGTGTATATATATACACACACACCACATTTATCTATTCATCCATCACTGGACACATAGGTTACTCCTATATAAGTAATGCTGCAACAAGTATGGGGGTGCAGATAGCTTTTCAAGATGGTGATTCCATTTCCTCGAGATATATACCCATCAGTGGAATTGCTGTATCATATGCTAGTTCTATTTTTAACTTTTTGAGGAACCTCTATACTGTTTTCCATAGAGGCTGTACCATTTTACATTCCCACCAACAGTGCACTAGGGTTTCCTTTTCTCCACATCCTTACCAATGCTTGTTAACTCTTGTCTTTTTGACATATAGCTATTCTAACAGGTGTGAGATGGCATCTCACTGTGGTTTTGATTTGCATTTCCCTGACAATTAGTGACACTGAGCACCTTTTCATATACCTGGTGGTTATTTGCATGTCTTCTTTAGAAAAATGTTTATTCAGGTCATTTGCCCATTTTTTAATTGAACTGTTTCTTTTCATTTGCTCTTCAGTTGTATGAGTTCCTCATGTATTTTGGATATTAACCCCTTATCATATATATGATTTGCAAATATTTCCTCCAATTCAGTAAGTTGCCTTTTCATTTTGTTGATGGTTTCCTTAGTTATGCAGAGGCTTTTATAGTTGGATGTAGTCCCACTTGTTTATTTTTGCTTCTATTGCCTTTGCTTTTAGGGTCAAATCCAAAAACTCTCTGCCAAGACCAATGTCAAGAAGCTTTTTCCTTATGTTTTCTTCTAGGCGTTTTATGGCTTCAGATTTTATGATTAAGTTATTAATCCATTTTGACTTAATTTTTTTGAGTGGTATATGATAGGGGTCCAGTTTCATTTTTTTCATGTGGCTGTCAGTTTTCCCAGCACCGTTTATTGAAGAGACTATCTATCCGCCATTGAGTATTCTTGGCTCTCTTGTTAAATATTAGTTGATCATATATGCATAGGTTTATTTCTCAGCTCTCTGTTCTGTTCCATTGCTCTATGTATCTGTTTTATGCCAATACCATACTGTCTTAATCACTACAGTTTTCTAATATAGTTTGAAATCAGGACGTGTGATGCCTCCAGCTTCATTCCTCTTTTCCAATATTGCTTTAAATTTTAAAGCTACTACAATTAAAATGATGCTATATTTGTACAGAATAGATATATTATTGGAACAGAATAGAGTCTAAAAACATATATGCCTATGAAAACTTGGCATATGATGGATTAGTATAAAGAGTTAACTGTCCAATGAATTATGTGGAGACCAATGAATTTCCATGGAACTAAAATTATGTCTCTACCTCAGAGCAAATTCAAATATATCCAGATGAAATAAAGAGCAAAACATAAAGAAGAGCACTTTAATTCTCACAAGAAAATATAAGAAAATGTCTTTATGGCATCATGAAGGAAACCATTAAGGAAAAGTTGGATAAATTTTAGTACAACTGCAATTAATACTTGCACTAAATGAAATATGACATATTTTTTATTACCAGGAGACCAGAAATACACAGATGTTTGCAGAGTGTAGAAGACCAGTATTCAGAATATGTTTTTAAAAATCTGTAAATGTGGGAGAAAAGCCCCAAAGAATCCAATATAAAAACAGGCAAAAGATATGGATAGGCAATTAAGTATATTTGTAATGCTTTTATTACTTTAAACATTAAATTCATCATGAATATTTTGGGAAATGCAAATTAAAACACTCTTTCCATGTTCAGAATATAGAAGTAAAAAACAAAGTCCTTCCTCTAATGGCCATTATATTTTAAAGTGTGATGTGAGAGTTTGGTTGTGTTTGTGTGTTTGTGTGTGTGTGTGTGGAGGTGTTAAAGAAATAAAATTAGAGATAGCACAGTAATAAGTGCTACGAAGTCATTAAAACAGAATAATGTGATAGGGTGTGACTGCAACAAGAGCTCGGGAGACTGGGGGAATAACACAACATATTTGATCTGAAACTTGAATAAGAAAGTAATCAGCCTATCAAACAAATAGGTTTGAGAGCATTCGCATATCAAGCTTAGCACTTTGAACTAATATATACTATCAAAATACCAAGTAAATTAGACTTCCTCATCATAATACATTTTCATTAAAAATAACTATATTTATGAATCCTAGCAAATATTATGCATGCTATTGTTGTACGGTTTTGTTCTTTATCCAAGTTTTAAATCTGTTCCAAATATATTATAAAGGAAAGAAATATAAACATGATACTTCCAGAAAAGACACAGAATCTCAATATATTTTTCCACATAAAATTCACATGTGATAGTTGTGTTAATTTAGAAAAATCTTTAAATAACTATTCTAGAGGAAATTATCATGTAAAATCTAGTAAAGAAATTATTATAAAATGTATTTTTCACAGCCAAAATAATCTTGGACAAAACAAACATGTACCTGAACATAATGCCGAAGAACATAAAGAATTTCCCCATTTTGAGCTTTTTCAGACAACACTGTGTGAAATTTACGAAATGCTCTGGTACCCACTTCTGCATAGAGGATAATCACTGGTAAGTTCTCTTTGTTTGTAGGAAATTTGTGGTCTCCTTTAAACAGATAAGGTCTGGGCCTAAAATGAAAACAAAACACAAACAAGAACTGAAAGTACAGAGCATATGAGAAACATATCATGAGACTTTATAATTTTTACTTATCAAACTTATAGGAATGTATGTATATGCATTTGTGTGTGTCTGTGTATATATATGTATACACAGACACATACATAAAATCACAGAAAAAGAATTTAGATTTCCTGTGGTGACTTTGTGAACAGAACTTCTGAACGACAGAAAAGACAAAAAATAAATTTGGTTAGTCCAACACTGAATATTAAAAATATTTTATTTTCAATCAATGTTTGCTATCTTTAAAAATAAAATATAAATGGCAACATATTTTTCGATGAAATAAAATTTATATTTTCTTCAATTAGAAGAATATAACCTTTCATTATAGCTCACATTCCCTGAAAATGGGCTCCAAATCTTTAAAAAACAAAATAAAGGTACTATGTCGTGCAAAGATTATCAGTTCTTAATATGAATAACAACTCATTATATCCCGAAGGATAATCAAACAAACAGAGCAGTCCTATGGTCTGGCCCTACCATCATAAACAGACTTTGACATCTTATTTTCCAGGCACTATACAAGATTCTTTATACATATTAGTAAATTCTATCTTCACAATGAAATTAATATTAGTATTAAAGATAAATATTTTCAAATGTTGGTAATTGGAAAGGCTGCTAATGCTATTAGATAAATCTTGAGGTTGAATATAAAAGAAAAATATTAGAAGAAATGAAATAGATTTTCCAGAGACAAAGATAAAGGCTAATATAACATTTGTTCATGAGTCTGTAATGGTGAGTGCCTTCTTATACCCTAAAACACATGCCTCTCAAAGTCTGCTTTTTTAATTAATTCAGGAGTCACATGGATATATCATAGGTAATAAAAAATTATACTACATGTATGGAGAATTACTCTGTAAGAGGGAAAACAGCTTTTAAAAATCGACTAGATTACATTTAAAAATAGACAATTACATTTCTTGAATTGACTAAGATTATAAAGGGAAATCATACAAATTAGCATTAGTGAAAATGTTAGAAATGGAGTATGAAACATAACCAGCTTTCTGAAGAAAAATTTTGAAATATGTACCAATTTTAAATGCATACACTTATTTACCTTGTGATTCTAGTTCTAGAAATTTATCTAAGATAATATCAAGATAACAGTATAACAATACATGTACATAAAAATATATGGACGTTCAACTAGATATTGTTTATAATAGAGGAAAAATGTAAAATACCTTATATCTATCACAAGGGGTGGGATAATTAAATGTACTTGTTCATTTAATCACAGTATCATTCATTTGATAAATACCTGAGCATCTACTATGTGTCAGGTGGAAATACAACACTATATAAATGGGTCCTGCTTCACAATGACAAAGCATAGACCTATATTTATATTTATTTATATGCAAGACATGTAGGGATGTATAATTCAGTGGGGGAAGGTTCTAAGACATCCTTTATAGTACAATCCCATGTAGGTTTTAAAAAAAAGAATATATCTGCATGTGAATATATGTATTTAAAAAGAAAAAAATGTACCAAACTTAACAGAATTATGTGTCATTTTCCCTTTCTACTTTGTATTTTTTCTGAATTATTTGAATTTTTAAAATAATGACCACATATAATATTTTTAACTTTTAAAATGCAGCTTTTGTAAATCAACTATACTCCAATAAAAATTTTTTTTAATTAAAAATTTTTTTTAAATGCAGCTTTCCATTTTGGACAAAAAAAGGAGGGTAACACAGATTTGAAGTGGCATTTGGAGAGCAGACCTTAATGCTACATTTCCCAGAATCTCCAATGATATTTTCAAAGACACAGAAAAAGACGAAAACTCTTAATGAAGCTGAAAACTAATAACTTTATACTATAATTTGGGAGAAAAACCCAGTAATTATAAAATCTACGCCATTTAACTTAGAATCATAACTGATGTCTTCCTACTTAAAACATAATACACCTTACCACTTGAAATACAACAATGTACTAGCCAAAAAGAAAGATAGTGTAATTCTTTTTCTCTCTACTTCCTGTTCCATGGTTCAAAGATCCATGGTCTGAATCTGCCCCAAACTTGACAGATATTACACTAAAATGTCATTTATTTATTTGGGAGAAAGTGACAGCAATCGTCACCGTCCTAAATGAGTATAACTTTCTCTCCTCTCCTGCCCCCAACAAGGAAATAAAAGGAGTTTTTTAGGAAATTGGGACAAGAATACCATATAGTAAAGAAAGATAACTTTGATGCCCTAAATGTGTTATGATTAAAAGAAAAAAAAAAAAAAACGTTCCTAACTCAACCAAAGGCAAAATAAGAAACAATATGAATGCAAATGGTAATACATTAGAACAAAAAAAAGTATAATAAGTGTATCAGTTATTTCTTTAAAAAATATAAATCTAATCTGGAAAAACTGAAAGAAAATGAAAACTGAAGAAAACTTAGGAATGAGAAACATCTACAGAGAGGGAAAAAATTAAAATGTTCCTATTACTCTGTGTGTGTGTGTGTGTGTGTGTGTGTGTGTGTGTATGTAAATGCATTATTTGCTTAAATGAGAAAAAACAACCACCATGGACCAATGTTGATAGTATGACATAAACCAAGGATTATGTGCGTAAGGTTCACAAAAAAGAAAAAAAATTAACACTACATACATACATATACACATATACATACACACATATACCACATATATAACAACTGTGTGTGTGTGTGTGTATATATATACATATAAAAGACACTATATATATCTATGTATACCCATTTAGTTTCTGTCAGGTTAGGGAATTGATTTTACCCCGTTTACAAGCTAATAAGCTTGCCTTTTGTTGTTTCATGGATCCTGGCAGAAGACAAACTCTTAGGTCAAAAACAAAGAACTTTACCACTCCTGGCACATAAGCAGCATGAGCATTATTTAGCATGTTTGCATCAGTTCCCTATGGCCCCTGCATTCCATTAGGGTGGAAATGGACCCGCAAGAATGCTACACAGGAATGCTTAGCTGTATGCACCACAGCTAAGAAGCACTGAGTGCAGGGAGCCCCTCATCCTATAAGAAGCAGTAAACAACCTGCTGTTTGTCCCAGAGGCAGACATTAACTCACCCCTCAAAGTCACCTGCCGCACACAACCCTGAGAAATGGCTGGGCACAGACCATTCAAGTCCTCACAGCCTTACCATACCCAGAAAGACACTCGGGGCTATGGCAGAGTCCCCCACCACCCGATAATAAGAAAGCAACCTCTACCCCCAATGAAAACATTCTGTGCCTGCTTTCTAGAAATACAAACATTTAATCCCAAAATAGGACATGTCACTCCAGTTCCAAAATTGTTAAACTTGCACCTAGTAGCTGCAGCATCAACCACCATAATGTGGCCTAACCCCAGGCTGCTCAGGAGATGGAAGTGTATATATACATTTGTATCATTAAGATTAAAAGAAGGCTGTCCAGCCCACATGTTTACACATGAATTTGGGGGAGGGAGGAATCTACGCTTAGGAGCTGCCTTTGATGGGAGTCAGGCACAAGTCAGACCCAGGACTGGCCATGTTCACACAGCATGTAGAGGAATGACAAAGCCCACAGCAGGTCAGATTGTCAGCCATGGCTGCTGGCCGACTCAGGCAGACTGTATGTCTATTTTGACGGCTGCTGTGCTGGATCCAGGATCAAAGAAAACAATTTTTCCCCTTCCCACACCTTCAGAGCCTAAGGTCAGGTGCTAGACTTGCAGTTCCACCTCAGTAGCCATGAAATCAATGTGTCCCATCCCAATGCCTACAATTTTACCTATTTTCGAATCATCCTCTATTTATACCCACACCTTTCATCTGGAAGAATCAGGTTCAAGTGAGACAAGAGCATTTTTAAGAAACTTATGAAGACCCATTATAGGCCCCCAGCTAGGCCCCTGTGGTCACTGGAGAAAGACTTGGCAAGCAGTGGACTCAACCGACTGGTTATCTTCATGATCTAGGACCACATCTTTGCAACAAAACAATCCAGGGGGCTAAACCAAAATTAAAGTTTGAATTCTTCAAGCCCCCTCTGGCTGGTCTACCACATGGAGGCCATACCAACCAGGATGATCTGAGGCTGCTGTTGACCAAAGGAAAGATACATGACACCCAGCAATGGTCACGGTGGAATCCTGAACCAATCCATACAACCTCCTACCTCTTTCATCCTAGCCATTTCACAGGAGGTGGCCAAGAGATGGAACCTTTCCGAGCATGGTCACATCCAGAGATCATACAGCCTTACTAAAGCCTATGGATCAGAGGGTGAGAAAGGTAGAGTCAAAACTTTTCAAATTAATTTTTGAGGAGGCCACTCTAGTATGCTCAGAAACCAGATGCCCGTGGGTGGTAGAGAATGTGGAATGTTCAGTGAATACTTTTGACTACTGATCTAGTGTTGGTGGCCTCTGTGAAATAAGGTGCATAGCTGTCAGACTACAGATGATCTGGAAAGCCAGAAAAATAACAGTTTAGATTCAAGGGCTACAGTGGTGCAGCCAGAGTTGGCTGATTGGACTTAAGTAGCAAAACCATAACGTAAAGAAGTCTCAACAGGGATGAGGCACCAAAGGTAGCACCAAGAGCAGGATCAAACATCTGACACAGTCAGTTTGCCAGAAGCAAGTGGTGGCCCAGTGCAATGAGGACGCCTTTACCACAAGACAAAGAAACCATCTCTGGGCAGAAGTCACAGTCAGGTATGCTGTGGTAGATCTTACATCAGAAGCATGTAGTCCTTTATTGTGCTCCTGTCTATAATGGTGCATCTTCCATGCAATGGTGGAGCCAGGTAGCAACGGCAGCAATTTGGATGCTGCAGTCTTGACATGCAGCTTGACTCCACTCAGACTCATTGGATAATGGGTGTGGACTGTGTGTATCTACAGAAGTAACCCAGACTGTCAGATGGGCAGGTGCAGTTTATTCTCACAGCCCCAAAGAGTGGTGCCTCTAATCTGGTAGTCTTCAAATGTCAGACCAGATAGGTAGGCCACTGGCAACAGCACAGGGGTCAGGATAAACATAGCAAGTTTCATTAAGGAGTCAGGGATTTGTCAAGGATAAGAGGACTACCTCGAATTCTGCCCACTGAATGGACTGACCACATCTGCTTTTGGTTTTTCATAGCTGCAGCCTGGATGAACTGCAACAGCAGCCCTAAGTCACCACCAGACTGTAACTTAGCTGAGTGTACCAGTAACTTGATCCAGGCATTAAAGGAAACAATTGAGAATTGAGGGCCCCACTGAGTCAGAAATTCTACTTCAGGTAATGGAATGGGGCATTGGGTTTGTCCCAAAGGGGAACTGCTGCCATGTCATCATGTAACCCTAAGATCACACAAGGTTTAAGTAACTCTTGAATATACTATTTCCACTTGACCAGAGAGACTCACTGACTCCCTTCTTCCCTGTTAGTCATTGAATCCTAGTTGACCTGTGCCAAAATGTAAACATCAGGCAGTAGAGTCACAAGACTGCCTGAGTCAGGTGTTCAGTTTCAACTAAAGCTCAGCAATTTTAAGTTTCTCTTTTTAAAAACGGGTGTACTTGATGGCTGAGTCAGGCAGGTGGCGTCATTGTACTTGGAAACTACCTCTCTGGACATTCAAGCAGCCATTCAGTCTAACTAAAGTTGTGATTTCCCCCTTCTCCTCCTGGGATTCTATGTTGAGTCTGCTGGACCACCTGAGAGTAGATAGTATATATGTAGTCTCCCAGTGAGAGTATCTCGCTTTAGACTTCATGAGCATTCACGGCATTCAAAGTATATACACATACAATATCAATACCAGTTACAGATTTAGATGTGGGAGCCAAAACAATAAAAATAGAAGTACAATGAACTGGTCGAGAGATCATTTTAATTCCCTTTCCCATTATGAGCACCTTCCAAAGCCCACCAATTGAGTTTAGGTGCCTTTTCCTATAGGAACAAAGATCAAAAATCCTGTATGAGCAGCTACAGTAGCAGTTATCAGAAGACCGCCGTCATCCAGCCAGGAGCACAGGGAGTGCAGAATGGCAGGGGGACGAGAGGAGAGCAGTAGGAAAGAAATCCAAGTGTTGAGCGTCTGTCTCCCCACCCCAGGGGGCCTTTGTCCTTCCTTTTTCAGAAAGCCATGTGTCTGTCAACATCCCACTCTTGTTTCAAGAACTATAAAAGGTCTAAGGCTTGGTTTTAGCCTACTTACAAAGTAATAAGTTAGGCTTTTGTCATTTTATGGATTCTGGCAGAAGACCTGAGAGTCCTGGGTCAAAGAGAAAGGACTTTTATTGCTCAAAGCATAGCAAGCAGCATGAGCATTATACTTGCTCCCCAAGTTCCACAAGGCGGGCTGTGGGACAAAATATGGAGCTAAATGGATACTACACAGTGGCTGTACGTTGCCGCTGAGGATCATTGTGCTTGGGGAACCACGGTTTTATAACAAGCAGTAAACAAGTTCATTCTTCTTTCCAGAAGGAAACGTCACCTAGTTCCTCAAGGTTGCTCACTACAAACACAGCCCTGAGAAGTGGTTCAGGTACAGAGCAGTTCAGGTCTTCCATTTTTTACTGGTCAGACCAGGCAAGGACATGCAAGGACTCACAGCGCCCATGGCAGGTTGCTCTCCCAAACGGCTTGATGTTAACCTTTTTTTAATCTTAATTTTAGATTAAATATCTAAATATTAAATATTTAACTTTAATATTAGTTTCTCTAAGAAAATTATAACATCAGACATCAGATGCCAGAAAACAGTAACAATAATAAACTTTAAAAGTTACCAGACTTCCCTGTTGGCGCAGTGGTTAAGAATCCACCTGCCAACACAGGGGACGCGGGTTCGATCCCTGGTCCGGGAAGATCACAAATGCCGCGGAGCAACTAAGCCTGTGTGCCACAACTACTGAGCCTGTGCTCTAGAGCCTGCAAGCCACAACTACTGAGCCCACGTGCCACAACTACTGAAGCCTGCGTGCCTAGAGCCCGCGCTCCGCAACAAGAGAAGCCACCGCACCGCAATGAAGAGTAGCCCCCGCTCGCCGCAACTACAGAAAGCCTGTGCACAGCAACGAACACCCAATGCAGCCAAAAATAAATTAAAATTAAATTAAAAATTAAAAAATAAAGTTACCAAAGTTAACTTTAAAAAATGCACTAGGAAAAGAAAAACACATTAGGGCTGACAACTTCATAGTCTATTAATGCTTTAGAGGAATAGGTAATTGCTATGCTACACCAATTCTTACAAAATAACATGGCTGCCTAATTCACTATACGAAGCTAGAATAACATTAAAAAATGGCATAAATAGTTTAAATAATAGCTAATCTCATTAAAGTAGAAAAATGAATCTTAATAAAGATATAAGCAATCTTACTTCAACAAAAATTAAGATAATCCCACACCATTAACAAATAGTTCTCCCTAGAAATGAAAAGGTATAATAGTTTAAAATATATTACCATAATACACAGTACGTCCAAAGAGAAAAACTTCGAATTAATCTTAGTAGATGAAAAACAACTGATAAAACAAGTTATTTCTGATTTTAAAAACACAGTAAATTATAAAACTTTAAAGTTTTAAAAGAAGGAATGAACAGAAAACATACTGTGTTATCTGTTGAGAGATTCAACATAATAAACATTTAAATTCTTTTAAAATTAACTAATAGGTTTAAAATAATTCTAATTAAAACCCAACCAAGGCTTTTTCGGGAGGCAATTTGGTAGGAGAAAAAGGACTCTAATGTTAGTTTGAAAGCATCAACAAGCGCAAAGAGCTAAGAAATTCTGGAGGAAAAAAAAGCAGCAATGAAGAGGAAACTGTCCTGTGAGATATCGGAATAAATTGTAAAGCAATAAATACTAACAACATGGTACTGTTACAAGAAACATAACAGTATAGAACAAAGTTATAAAATAGACCATAATATAAATATAATGAATATAATAATTGACTAGCCACCTGAGGTGAAAAAGATCTGACTGGATCCTTGCCTTCCAAAGAAAATAAATTATAGATAGTTTAAAAGTTTAAGGTAAAACAAAAACTTTAAGAAAGCTACTGGGAAATATTAGTAAAATCTCTCACTCAGGTTTGGGAAAAACTGTGTAAGTATAAAAACATACATACATAAAGGACAAATTTGGCTACATAAAAATAAAAGCTTGTCTATATGAAAATTAATATAAATATTAGAAAAAGTTTCCAACAAATAAAAGAAGTTACTGTTTAATATATAAAGAACTCTTTCAAAATTAGAGAAACAACTTTAATACATCTTAAAGTATAAACAATCAGGCAGTAAAACATATACTGGCAGGCATTACTCTGTAAAAATCACTACTAAATTAATAATCTCCTTCCTACTTCTCATATTCATTTGTATTAAATACTTGGAAGAAGAAAAAGGTTTTGAATAATGCATTATAAAAAAGCAATTCTATACTACTGTTTTTGTTATTAATTTTTTACTCCCAAGGTATACATTCAGTTTATATTTAAAGAGTTATAGCTTAGATAAATCCACAGCTTTGTATGTTTACAGGCATACCTCATTTATTGTGCTTTGCTTTATTGTGCTTCACAGATATTTCATTTTTAACACATTGAAGATTTTTGGCAATCATGTCCAGCAAGTCTATGGTCACCATTTTTCCAACAGCATTTGCTCACTTCCTGTCTCTGTGTCACATTTTTGTAATTCTTGCAATATTTCACACTCTCCATCAGCAAAAAGATTAAGATTCACTGAAGGCTCAGATGATGGTTAGCAGTTTTTAGCAATAAAGTATTTTAAAATTAAGGTATACATTTTTTTAGACATAATGCTGTTGGGCACTCAACAGACTACTATATAGTGTAGACATAACTTTTATATGCGCTGGGATACCAAAAAATTTGTGTGAATTATTGCAGTATTCACTTTATTGAGGTGGTCTGGAAGTGAACCCACAATATCTTTGAGGTCTGCCTGTATTTGAAAAGACAACTTACGTTACATAAAATACATCTCTCATATATTTTATAGTATTTTTGTATTCTAAAATCAAAAGATAATCAAGATAGAATATTGAAAGTACTTATATACTTTAGAGAAGGACTTAGATATATTGAGAGCACATTCTTTAATATACAATGTCTTGGAATATTGAAAATTTTTATTATAAGAAGTTTCTACTTCACCCCTCATCTCTTTTTATAAACCACTTCTTTCACTATAGCCGATCATTAATTTACCTTGAAGTAGCCTTCTTCAGCAGCTTTTTAATCTCATTAACTTTACACGTGTGTTTCTCATGGATAACCACAAATGCATCACAGCCATCTGGTGGAGGCTCATCAGCTGCAATCTAAGATTTCAAAGATTACACTTAGCTACAGTAGTTGATAATTACAATATCATTTTTAAAACTTACACATTACTTTGATTAAAATAGCTTACCAACTACTATTAAGTTATTGCTCTAATTAAAGTAAAAATACATAGACAGAATCAAACATTTTAACAAAATCAACTGTATAGTAGGAAAACATGCTTTGAAATTGTTGAAAACATCCCATTAAATTAAAATTGTCACTACAGTTCACTTCATTGGTGATTAGTCTTCGTAACTGCCTTATCCCAAATAACTACAAAATTACCTAAAATACTCAATTATACTATAATCAACAGTAACAATGAAAATATAATCAATGATAGGCTATGGAACCAGGTATTACAAGTTTGGAGATTTTTAGCTAAAGATATTCACATTAAGATAGATGTGTGTACATTGCTAGCATGCTTCTTTGTCAAATATAGTTTGGGTGTTTTTGTTTGTTTGTTTTTTGGTTTTGCGGAATGCGGGCCTCTCACTGTTGTGGCCTCTCCCATTGCGGAGCACAGGCTCTGGACGCGCAGGCTCAGCGGCCATGGCTCACGGGCCAAGCCTCTCCGTGGCATGTGGGATCTTCCCAGACCGGGGCACGAACCCGTGTCCCCTGCATCGGCAGGCGGACTCTCAACCACTGCGCCACCAGGGAAGCCCAGTTTGGGTGTTTTTACATACCTGTTGAAACATCTGAATAGTTGGAGAGTATGCCCTTATAGAGAAAGCAAACTTTAAGAGATTGATATGTAAATTGTCTAAAAACTGTCCAGCTTTCCTCAGGATTAAGTTGTAGTAAGAATAATCTGATTCTACAAAAAGAATTCAAAAGAAAAGGATGTTAGTATTTTGTATTCAACACATTGGCACATCTCTCACTGTATAGCTAATTAAATTGATGTCATATTTTAAGTTTGGAATAGAAGATGTTAGAGCAAAAGGGAAAATCAAGATCTCCAGTTTATTATTCATTTTTATCTTCCAGTGAAGTCCAGGCAATCAATACAAGTCCAGATGAAAATAATCTTGCCATTAAAATCTATTTGGAAGATGCCAACATAGACCAATTCACTCCAAGGTTACAGAGTTATAATACATAGATAAGATATAGGCCCTACTTACAATTTAAGAGGAGACTAAGAATAGCAAAGGACTCTCTAGATCAATTCTCAAACAGTAATTAAAAATTATTTGTATAATTATTTGTTTAATGCTGTCTTTCCTATTAAGCTATAAACTGTTAAGGCAAGAATCTTTTCTAGCCTTTCAATTATACCTTTCTACTCTTGGCACACAATACAGGCATCTAATACATTTCTGGAATTAATATTTAAGAAGTGAATAGACCTCCTCATTCTAGGCCAATAATACTTTCCTAATCCAGTAATTTCAAAGAGCCATCATATGAGAGTAGGTGTGCTCATTCACTTCTACTTTAACAAACTATAGGTGATTTTCTCAGGAAGTTATGGTGAGTTTCCCCCAAGAATCAAAAAGTAAGGCAAAACTTGTCTTCAGTAGTAAAAGCAACACAAAAGCAACTAGAGAAGAGATGTTATCTTAAAAATGGATCTTAAAGAAGACATAATAGCTATAGGGTCAACAAAACAGTCAAAATTAATGCAATAATATAAACAAAAACAAAGACTACATCAGTCAAAAGGGCATTGGTTTTCCATGAAAACAGAGAAGAGGGTCAACAGGAACAAATGTGAGCAGTGCCTGACCACAGACATCAAAATTTGTCAAGGTCACTGTTAAGGCTGTCTCTAATGTAGTAATGGATATAGGATCCAGGGGTTACAGAAAGTAAACCTATGTATTTTTAGGCTTAACTTGCAAGATAATCATGGATGCATTGGACTATTTTAGCTAATGTTTAAAAAGAACTAAATCCACGCTTACCAACTAACCTGCTGATAATGATTTTGCCCTTTCAATTTCTTTCACCTTTCACTTGATTTTTTACCTATTGGCATTTAATATACAAAAATCACTCTCATCTTTAAAAAAAAAAAAAGAGCGGCAGCAGTACGTGATGAGTCACATACTGCTTCACCTTATTTGCTTCATAGTCAATCTTGAAAGACTTAACAATAGTTATCTCTACTTCCTCAACCTACTGTAGTTTTTATTACTATACCAGTAAAAGTGCTCTCAAAGTCACCACTAATTTTTCTTTTGTTAAAAGCTTAGTATTTATATTACTTGGTTCTTCTTTAGTATTTGATAATGTCTATCACTTAGCACTTAATATTCCCCTGGCTTTCATGACATCACACTCTCTAGGTTTTCACCCACCTCCACTGGTGCTCCCTAGTCTCTACTGCATGTTCTTCCTCTGGTTATCTCTTAAATACTGGTGTTCTTTATTTTCTTCTCATGCTATCTCTTTTCCCTATAACTGCAATTACCTTCTTGATGTTGATAACCCCCAAATTCTACCTTTTGGTTAGATTTTTTTTTTACCTAAATCTCTCAGTTACATCAGCTTACTGGATATCCTCACTTGGATATTCCACAAGCATTTCAAATGTGACACGTCCAGATGGCAATCTTCCTACCCCAAACCTGGTTCTCAATGATAAGTAACTGAGTTAAAAATGTCATAGCATTTTCTAAAAATCTCTCCATTAAAATATACGAGCAACTTTACTTGTGTAGAAACCATTAAGATCTTGAAGGACTTTGAGAATGAGATTTTATATGCTGAGAACATGGAGAAGGGGAAATAAATAGGGGCTCTGGAGTCAGATAAACCTTGCTTGATATTTCTGATTCACCACACAAAACTACAAAGCTTAGCTAATATCATGCCACTTGAATCTTGAGACATCAATAAATATATAACTCTGTGGCAGACCCATACGAAATGATTTAAAAACAGGCAATTCAATGTTTAAAAGGTCTGAATGTGCTGGCACATAATGTAAACTGTCCTCACGAAATGGCAGGAAACTAGCACCTGAATTCAAAGAGTTAATGTTCAACTTTTACAATTTTTTTAGGCAAGTAGATCACTGAAATTATTTTTCAGTGGAGAGTATTTAGAGGGTCTCATGGAGATTCAACAACCTAGAAAATTACAAGTAACTAAGCATTTTAAATGTTTCCTCTAGGATAATGTCTTGAAAACAAATTCAGTAAAATCTGATAGCTTGTGTCATATTTAATTCCTCATATATACCATTTCTTCCTACACCTAACAAGGTCAGCAATGAGGCAGCAATATGCATTTGGCTCTCACCATTATGAACAAGCTCAACAGAATTATAGTCTTGTGTTAGTAATTCTTATTTAATACAATTCATTTTAGGTTCAACCCTGAAACACATACAACTCCTATGCTTAAAGTAGAGTTTAGGTACTCCTGAGCTTATATTCCAACTTGATGACCTGCCACCAGTTTGTCCAGACATGCTGTTTTATTTAGGTATAAAATATGCTGACAAATTTGAGCAACTTAAAGGGTTCCAAATTTATAAGAGTAATTTTCAAGATTGCTTCTCCAATAAAAATGGCACCAAATAAGGCCATAAAGCATGTACTGAGAACAACAGATCTGGTAAAGGTACAGTCAGGATTTTAGGTGAGAGCCAGGAAATCTGGTGTTGGATTTTTTAACTCTCATGAAAACCTGACATATTAATCTACCTTATTTTTACCTCAAATACCAAAACCAAAATTACCAGGACAAATACAAAACCAACGAACAACAATCACCCATTGCTTTACAAGTAGACTCCTAAGTGGTCACAGTTTCTCCACATAATCTATTCCTGTGGTGTCTTCTGCTCATCTCCTTCCCCTACGGCCTCGTTAAATCCTACCATCCAAAACTCACCTCCAGCCTTCACCACTGGAAAGGCTGTCCTGCCCTCTCTGAAATACTGACAGGTGCCTCTTAACGCATGTCTGTGTTATACCTATCCCTCCCTATTGAAGTTCTGATCACCTAATAATACATGTAGCTGTTCTGCTGTCTCCATCTTGTTATAAGGTCTGGAGAACACAGATCACAGTTATTCATCTTTGTATTCTCAGTATCTAAAGCAGTGCATACTGTCTCTCGTGACTCAAATAATAATTAATGAATAATGAAGCTTCTTAGTAAAAGTTTTTTCAAAGAGCAAATTACTTGTTTTTAGAAATATTTCAGTTTAAAATATCATTAAAGGCATGTCTGCTCCCTTTATCTTAAACCTATCTCATAAAATCATAAAACTGTTGAACTTCAAAGCTACTTCAGCCAAACAGGCTCTAGCAAATGAACACTTAAAACACTCAAAACCATTGTTCATCTTACATTTACACTCAGGAATAAAATCATAAACTATTTAATCACCATAGTAAGAAGTTTTCTCTAAGTTAAAAGGCTAAAGAATCCCCTCTTGAGAGATTCCATGTTAATATCATTTATTCTATTCTCTGTAGAGATAGGAAACTAACCTTTTTCTTTAACCTTTCTTTATAATAATTAGTAATTAACCTTTTAGCCTCTGCCGTGAAAACCTAATTTCAGCATCTGATCTTCCTTAAGAAACACATTAATAAACATTAGTTCATTCTAAAAATATATGTATGTATACATAGATATATACTCTCATATATATTTTAAAAAGTAGGAATAACTAAGTCCATTTTCTAAATAATGAAATGAAAGCACACAGGTTACCTAACTTGATAAGAGCAAGTATTAAAAATCTCTCTAAGAGTTCAGGAGTAAATGTATTCTGGCAAAAAATTTTTAGTATTACTAGATGCAAAACTAATACTATTTCAAAGAAATCTAGGTAAAAAGAAAACCATAATTCAACAATTTCTATTTCTGCTTGATTATAATGAAATATGCAAACACTGTTAATTATATGAGTTTTTTTATAACAAAGTATTAGAGCCTTATATTTTTGGAAATGGATGCTTGGAATAGTTTCCATTAAAACATTTTTTCAAATTTAATATTCAGACTTACTAACCATATTAAGCATTTACACTTAAACTTTACCATTAAAAACAATAAACATATCTAATATAGGCACATAAATATTGATACATATCTTGAAAGTTGAAATATGTACATCACCTACCTCTTTGTTTATAAATTGCTAATTCTTGTACAGTTTCCAAAAACTGCCAAAATTTTTCATTACTTTCTTCTGCCATAAATTCACTATTAAAAAAAATAAAAGTAATCAGTTAATCGATGGAAATAAAAAATGGTTTCAATACTATAAACTATATTTTAGAGCCAAATTACAACTTCTGGTAAAAACAAAAACCTCCTCAAATAAAAGTTACTGATTTCCATTTACTATAATGCAAAAAGAGAACAACTTGATTCTTACCTGAGGTATCATTCTTAACTACAAGCATATAATCATGACTGGAAAAGACTACATGAGAAATTACTTTTGGCTTTTCCTCTTTATTAGCTACAGCTAAAAAATGGATAATTTATTTTGTGTCTCCATGTGAAATGCCACTGAGAAGTATAATTTAACGGCAATAAAGAGAGTGTTATATAAAAGGAAAAAGTTAAAAAACAGACTGCCTATTTCTTCACAACCAAAACCTGGTTTTATAAACATTTTTTTTAAAGTCATATTATCGATTATTTTCATTTAGCTACGTATTTGTGTAGACAATATTTTTATTATTTAAAACAGAAAATATCTTAATCAAAAAATTAACAGAAAATTGGTGTATTGCATTAGGTCTTTGGTCTTGAAGCCCAAAGAAACTTCCATTTATCCACAGAGTGTAAGTAATAAAAAAAATAACCAAAACAATATAAAGCCTTTTGGAAATAATGAAATAAGTGAAAGATTATTCAGTGCTGTATGAAACAAAGTGCAAGACAACTAAAACAAGTAGATTTAACTATTTAAACCAGAAGAGACACAACCACCAAACAGACAGTACAGACTCTGTTATTGCCCACCTTATCTTTCTTTTTAGCCTCAGAAAACCTAAACTAATGCTTAATATAAACGGGAAGTATTGAGGACATCCAGACACACGCAGAGTGATAAATTCTGTGAGTCTGAGATGGTCACTAAAGGGGGAAAAGGAGGTGAGAAAAACTGATTAATTAATCAACATAAACATGACAGACATAGGAATTTAAAGCAATAAGCAACTTCAAAGCAACTCTTGCTATAAATGGCGTCCAACTTAATGGCATTAAAACAAACAAACAAACAGGCTAAAAGCAGAGGAAACTATGGGGAACACTAAATAGGATGTGACCTGAAAAGGACAGGGATGGTACAAAACCTTGAGAAAAGTAAAGCGTGACACTTATTCCCTAATTGACTTGACCAAACAACTACTGACATGCTCATTTATTGTGCAATCACAGGTAAAAGACTTCTTCCATATGGCAGAAGTTATACATATGAGTAAATATCATCAGATGTCTCAAATCTCATCGCGTGAATTATCTAAACTATGTATGAGTGAGGCCCTGTATGATCCATCCAGAGGCAAACTTCTTCTCCATACGTGGACCTGTAGAACTAAAAAATTATATGCTTCCAAAATGCAATGGTGAGATAGGTGTTCCAAATTCCAAAGATAGACATTCCAATTCCAAAAGGGAGAAAGTAGAAAGTAAAGGAGTCATCAATCCCAAGCAAGTTCAAACTGCAGCACAAGATTCTGTTAGGTTTTTAAGACTTGAGCATAACTCTCCGCGGCTTATTGCTCCACCCTCTGTGCTGCCTGCCACGGCTTTGCCCTCAGTGTCCTCCTCCCTTTTTCTTGAAGTGTAGCACACATTTGCAGCCATGTAGTCCTATCAGCCAACTTCCTGCCTATAGAATTTTGGAAGTCTGGCAGCCTTCTCTCATTTCATCCTGTCTCTGTCCCTTCTGATCCAAGCAGACAGTGTTTCTATTGATGCAACAGTCAAAATCCTTGGGGTTCTTCTACGCATCTCACCAGGGCCATGCCATTACACAAGGATCCTCCCCAGATCTTTCTGCTGGCTAAGCCCCTCTTTATTCCTGGCATCTGTCGAGATAGCTGAGTGGATCCACAAGTCGCACACCTAACCTATACAACAAAAGATATCCAGCCACACATTTGGCCTTCTTTACAGAGCACGCATTCCAACACTGAGTTTCCTAATTTTAGCATCCTTTGTAATCTGGATAGGCTGAGAGCCTCCCAAATTACCAAAGGCTGCTTCCTTTTTCCTTAACAGTTCCTTTTTCAATTCCTCTCTTTCCTCTTGCATTTTACAGCAACAAGGAGAAACCAGATGATACTTTGCTTGGAAATCCTTTAACACTTTGCTTGGAAATCCTCTTAACTATCCAAGTTCATCGCTTACATGTTCTGTTTTCCACACAACGGTAGAATCTAATTCAGCCAGATTTCTGCCTATATAACAAGGGTCATCTTTCTTTATTTCCAATAACACATCCCTCAGTTCCTTCTAAGCCCTTGCCAAAAGTGCCTTTAATGTTCATATTTCTACCAACATTTTATTCATAATCATGTAAGTATTCTCTAAGATGACAGAAGCTTTTTCCTATCATGCTCCACGCTTTCTTCTAAGTCCTTAACAGAATCACCTTTAATGTCCATATTTATGTCAACAGTCTCCTCAAGGCAATCTAGGCTTTTTCTACCACGTTTCTCAAAACTCTTCCAGCTCCTGCCAGATTCAACAGGTATTTCTACATTTTAAGGTATTTGTTACAGCAGTATCCCCACTTCAAGGTACAAAATCAAATTAGTTTCCTATTGCTGCTGTAATAAATTATCAAAAATTTGGTGACTTAAAGCAACAGAAACTGTCTCAGTTCTGGAAAAGTCCAAAATCAAGGTATTGGTAGGGTTACACTCCCTCCAAGGGCTCTAGGGGAGAACCTTTCCTTGCCTCTTCCAGCTTCCGGAGGCTTAAGGTGTTCCTTGGCTTGTGGCTACACCAATCCAGTCTCTGTCTCTATTCATATGTCCTCCTCCTCCTTGTATGTGTCTTCTCCTCTTCTGTATCTTATAAGGAAATTGGATTTAGCACCCATCCAGATCCATAACAATCTTGTCTCAAGACCCTTAACTTAATTACATCAGCAAAGATCCTTTTTCCAAATAAGGTAACATTCACAGGTTCCAGGGTTTAGGATATGGACATATCTTTTTGGGAGCCACCATTCAACCCACTACAAGTAATGGGGTTGGTACATCAGAGTGTGGCTAGATTGTGAAGGGCCTTGATGAGCATCCTACAGGAGTTCCAGTTCTAAGACTCCTGAGGCAAGCAGAAATTGAAACACTGCAACTATCAGCCTAATACTGGGAGAAGTTAGACTGATTTGAAACTGAGTATGAGATAAGATCCATGCAAGCTATGGGAGAAACTGGGGAAAAGGTAGAGGAAGGGGACATATTTTAAACTAGAATACTTTATTTAATAAAAACTGTTTTATTACATCTGATACCACAGAAGTACAATGGATCATAAGAGACTACTATGAACAATTATACAACAACAAATTGGGCAGTCTAGAAGAAATGAATAAACTCCTAGGAATATACAAACTATCAAGACTGACCCATGAAATAGAAAAATCCAAACAGATTTATTACTAGTAAGGAGACTGAATCAGTAATCAAAAGCTTCCCAACAAATAAAAATCCAGAACCAGACAGCTTTATTGGTGAATTCTACCAAACATTTAAAGTAGAATTAATACCAATCCTCACACTCTTCCAAAAAGAGAAGAGGAAGGAACACTCCCAAACTCATTTTACAAGACCAACATCATCCTGATACCAAAACCAGAAAAGGACACCACAAGAAAATTACTGGTCAATATTCCTGATGAACATAAATGCAAAAATCCTCAACAAAATATTAACAAACTGAATACAGTAATACATTAAAAGGATCATACACCATAATCAAGTTATTCCAGGGATGCAAGGATGGTTCAACACCCACAAATCAATAAATGTGAAACACCACATTAACAAATTAAGGATAAAAATCATATGATCAGCTCAATAGATGCAAAAAAAAGCATTTGAAAAATTTCAACATCCATTAAGAGTAAAAACTTGAAGTGGGTATAAAGGGAATGTACCTCAACATAATAAAGGTCATATATAACAAGCCCACAGCTAAAATCATAGTCAGGCACAAGATCAGGAAAAAGACAAGGAAGGATGCCCACTCTCACCACTTTTATTCAGTTTAGTACTTGAAGTCTTAGCCAGAGCAATTAGGCAAGAAAAAGAAATTAAAGGCATCCAAATCAGAAAGGAAGAAACTAAACTGTCACTATTTACAGATGACATGACATTATATATAGAAAATCCTAAAGACTCCACCAAAAAAAACTGTGAGAATATATGAATTCAGTAAAGTTACTGGATACAAAAATCAGTATACAAAAGCCTGCTGGGTTTCTATACACTAATAATGAACTATCAGAAAATGAAATTTAAAAAACAATCCTGTTTACAATTGCATCAAAAAAATACCTAGGAATAAATTTAACCAAGGCAGTGAAAGACCTGTACACTGAAAACTATAAGACAATGATGAAAGAAATTGAAGACAACACAAATAAATGAAGACAAGACAAATAAATGGAAAGATATTCTATGTCCATGGATTGGAAGAATATTGTTAAAGTCTCCATACAATGCAAAGCAATATCCAGAGTCAACACAACCCCTATCAAAATTTCAATGCCATTTTTCACATAGAACAAACAATCCTAAAATTTGTATGGAACCACAAAGACCTCTAAAATTCAAAATAATCTTAAGAAAAGCTAGAGGCATCATTCTCCTTGACTTCAAACTATATTACAAAGCTATACAATGAAAACAGTATGGTATTGGCACACATAGATCAATGGGACAGAATAGAGAGCCCAGAAACAAATCCACGCATATACAGTCAATTAATTTATGATGAAGAAGCCAAGAATATACAACGGGGAAATTTATGATGAAGGAGCCAAGAATATACAACGGGGAAAGGCCAGTCTCTTCAATAAATGGTTTTGGGAAAACCAGATAGCTTTGTGCAAAAAATGAAACTAGACCACTATCTTACACCTACACAAAAAGTAACTCAAAATAGATTAAAGACTTGAACATAAGACCTGAAACCATAAAACTCCTAGAAGAAAACATAGGCAGTAGCTCCTTGACATCAGTCTTGGCGATGATATTTTTGTATTTGACAGCAAAACCAAAGGCAACGAATGCAAAAATAAACAAGTGGGACTATATCAAACTAAAAAGCCTCTGCACAGCAAAGGAAATCATTACCAAGATGAAAAAGCAACTACTGAATGGGAGAAAATATCTGAACATCATATATCTGATAAGGGGTTAATAATCAAAATATGTAAAGAACTCATACAACTCAATAGGAAAAAAAAACACCAAACAATCCAATTAAAAACTGGACAGAATTTGAATAGACATTTTTCTAAAGAAGACATACAAATGCCAACAGGTACATGAAAAGGTGCTCAACATCACTAATCATCAGGAAAATGCAAATCAAAACCACAGTGAGATATCACCTCACACCTGTTAGAATAATGGCTATTATCAAAAAGCCAAGAGATAACAAGTGTTGGAGAAGATGTGGAGAAAAAGGAGCCCTTGTTGACTGTTGTGGGGAATGTAAATTGGTGCAGCCACTATGGAAAATAGTATGGAGGTTCGTCAAAAAATTTTAAAAACAACTATCACATGATCCAGCAATTCCACTTCTGGGTATTTATGCAAAGGAAGTGAAAACACTATGACTGGAAAAAATGTAAGCACTCCTATGTTCAGTGCAGCATTATTTACAATGGCCAAGATATGGAAACAACCTAAGAATCCACTGAATGATGAATGAATACAGAAAATGTGGTACACACACACGAATATCATTCAGCCATAAGAAAGGAAATCCTGCTATTTGTGAGAACGCGGACGGACCTGAGGGCATTTTGCTCAGTGAAATAGCAGACAAAACAAATACCCTATGAAATCTTAAAACAAACACAAAAACAATAAACAAATGAGCTCATATACAGAGAACAGATTGGGTGCCAGAAGCAGGAAGGCAGGTGAAATGGGTGAAGGTGGTCAAACAGTACAAATTTTCTGCTACAAAATAAATAGGTCATGGGGATGTAACGTACAGCATGATGACTATAGTTTTAATACTGTACTGTAGATTGTAAAGCTGCCAAGAAAGATCTTAAAGGTTCTCATCACAAGAAAAGAAACTTTTGTAACTACGTGTGGTGACAGACGTTAACTGGACTTATGTGGTGATAATTTCACATGTAAATACATCAGATCATTATGTTGTACACCTGAAACTAATATGCTACATCAATTATAGCTCAATTAAAAAATCTGTTTTAGTATCAATATCTTACATATGGGGCTTCCCTGGTGGCGCAGTGGTTGGGGGTCCGCCTGCCGGTGAGGGGGGGCGCGGGTTCGTGCCCCGGTCCGGGAGGATCCCACATGCCGCGGAGTGGCTGGGCCCGTGAGCCATGGCCGCTGAGCCTGCGCGTCCGGAGCCCGTGCTCCGCGACGGGAGGGGCCGCGGCGGTGGGGGACCCGCGTACCGCAAAAAAGAAAAAACCCCAAAAACCAAAAAACTTACATATGTAATGTCACGTAGGGTGACAAAGACTCTTTTTAGAAGCAAAAGCTGTTGCTTTGGTGAACTACAAATGCAACCGGCATTAAAATTTCATGCCGGTTAAAAAAGGAAAAAACTTTCCAATTTTGTTTAACTACTGGAATAGTAAGAGCAAAATTCAATAGCTCCAAGTTTTGTTTCTCCACAATAAATGAAACCTTATGCACTAACCCCAGTGAATGAGATTCAGAAAGAAGTAACAGCTTTGAGAAGCTGTCTTCTCCACAGGAAGCCTAGGAGCTGACCGAATAATGTTAGCTTCTTGAAACCAGGTGCTTCAAATACCGGTTCCTAAAAAGAACTGCCTACATCAATTGAAGGGCTTGCACTAAACGCCACAGGCTACCTCCCATTCTTCCTTTCCTCTTTCGTAAATGCTAAGAAAATCCAAACGAATTAAACAAAGTTTTAAAACCCGTGGGTGAGGCAAAGTACGAAGGCGGGGGAAAGGAATTGCAAGTGAGTGCGACGCACAGGGTAGCAGGGGAGGAGGTGATGCTCTGAGGGTTAAAGCACCAGCGGCGGTGCAAGAAGCTGACTGCCGGCAGGCTAAGAGACGGCGTCCCAGGCGCCGTCGGGGTCCCGGGCGCCCGGTGCGTCCCGGCCCCACCGGACCCTCCCTCCGCGCCGGGTCGGCAGATGGTCCGGCCCGCACTCACCTGGCCTCCAGCAGCAGCGGGGTCTCCGGCCACTTCGCGGCCAAGTTGGCAGTCACCGCCTTGGACGCGGAGGCGGTCCGCGCGCCGAGCAGCGAGAGCCAGAGCGCGGTGGAGCCTAGGAGCAGCCGCACCACGTCGCCGGCCTTCGCCATGGCGCGGAGGAGGAAGCGCGATCCCCTCGGACCCGGCGCCCACAGCCCACAGCCACTAAGCTACCGCCGGCTCCTCCCGCAGCGCGGCCGCCCACTTCCGGTGGAGGGAGCCCGAGTCCGTTACTCGGACCGGGGCCTGGCTTGGGCCGAGCGCATGCGCCGAGCGCTCTGGCGCCATCCCTTGAGCCGCAGAGGACTGAGCCCTGAGCCACGTAGGTGCGGGCGGCGCCGGAATGCGGAGTGTGGCTGATGCTCCGGCGGGTCCACAACTGGGACCTCCGGTTCTCGGACAGAGAGAGGCTCTGGGGCACGCGGCCAGGAGACTGAAGTGGGATTTTGGCCGACTAAGGCTGGCTGGAGATGGCAAAATCTGGAAGCGAAGGCACGAACCAGCGTGGTTATTATCCACATTGCACAGGCGGAAAATAAGGCCTATCAAGTTCAGATACCTACCTCGTGGGATTCTCAAATTTTACTGCATATTCGGGTCACCTGTTAGATCTTTTAAAAAGCCCTATGCCGAGACCACACCACTCATCAATTACAGGGGAATATCTGGGGGTGAGATTCAGTCATCAATAGTATTTAATCCGCCCTTCCCCCCAGGTACTTCGAGTATGCGAAAACCAGTGACATCACCTGGAGGGCTTGTTAAAACCCAGGATGCTGGGCCTCATCCCGGTGTTTCTGATTAAGTAGGTTTGGTGTGGGGGCTGATAATTTGCATTTCACATCCATCAAGTTCCCAGGTGATGCTGATACTGCTGGCTGGGAACTATGATTTTAGCCTTTGTCCTCAAAAGTGGTCCACAGACCAGAAGCTTCAGCATCACCGGTGAGCTTATTAGAAATGCAGAATCTCAAGCCCCACCCCCGCCCTACTGACTCCAAGCCCCTAGATTAACAGGCACCCCACGTGATAGCTTTGCTCGTTAAAGTTTTGAGAAGAGCTATTTTAGAAGGTTACAGGTGAAAATGCGTAGAAAAGTGATAGTTGTTTTTGTCATTATCAGCCAAAATGACACAGCTGTGATTGGGCCTCGATTTCAACCAAGGACTCTCTGACCCGAAAACTCATCAGGTTCAAAAACAAAACCTTGGAACAGAGTTAACTGGCTTCCCAGTACATATGACTCATCAACTCAAAATACTCAGTTTTATTTAACTGGGCAGTGGTGAAGCCTCAAGATTCTGGCTGCTAGTCAGGAATGATTCTTTTTCTATTCAGAAGAGAGGAAATTTATTGTAAATATTAAAATATATGGTAAAGAGATGCAGCAGCTGGGGAAACTAGTATAGGGTATGCACTGATCTATTCCTTTTTTCCCCCATTACTCCCTTGATCTGTAGGGAATCTGGGTCTCTCCAAATTGCTGAAACGTGACCACTATACTTTTTCTTTTCCCCTCATTTGCTTAGTAAGTATATACATTTTCCTGGAAGACGTTGCTCTGGAAATTCTACTCAGGTCTCACTTCCTGAGGTTAACCTTCATTTCCTGATTGCTCCCACTTGGTATGATCTATCCCTCCTTTAAATTCCCATAAGCTCTTGGTTTTAACTGTCATATACCGCTTATAATTCTCACTTTAGAATTTGAACACAGTGTTTATTTATTCTACTAGAGATGATATATTCCCTGAGGGCTCATGCCTTATTCATTTTTAGCATCCCTTGCAGTACCTAGCACAGTTCATGTTACTGAGGCTCAATAAATATTAAAGAGCCCTTGTTTTATGGATTGGTAGGCAGCAACCTAAGGCAGATGAGTAAGGAGCTTCATTCCTATCCATAGAGCATAAGAAAGAACATATTATGAATCCTTCATAGGTATTTACTTTAATTAACTCCCCATTTCCACTTATTTTTGGACTGAATTTTTTTTTTTTTTCGGTACGTGGGCCTCTCACTGTTGTGGCCTCTCCCGTTGCGGAGCACAGGCTCCGGACACGCAGGCTCAGCGGCCATGGCTCACGGGCCCAGCCGCTCCGCGGCATATGGGATCTTCCCGGACCGGGGCACGAACCCGTGTCCCCTGCATCGGCAGGCGGACTCCCAACCACTGCGCCACCAGGGAAGCCCTGGACTGAATTTTTGACTGAGCTTGTGGGATGAAGGAAATTAACTATTAGCACTGAATGTCTTAAATGTCAGCATATCTGATGGGTTGATTTGCCATTTAAAAAGTCACATGAAATACACTATTAAAGGACACTACTAAAACGTATATTATTATACATTCCAGTACATTTGAGTTCAGAATAGTGAGGAATACATTTCTCTTTTAAATATAATGAAATTAATCTAATGCAGGGCTATTTGTTTACATAATTATTACACATTTTAGCTTATATAGTATTTTTCTAGAAATTTAAATGGGTTTGAAATATTCCTCAGACTGGTCATCCCTGGGCATAATCCTCTACTGCAGAACAAAAGAAAGAGTAGGACTGAATGATATTTAAGTGTTGGAAGAGGTCAGTGCGAGGACATGACCACAGGCTGACCCTTGAGCAGAACCTGGGCCATCAGAGACTCCTTACTCCCTCCTTGGAATATACATTTCACTCACGGCTTCTGCACTAGGAACCACTTCAAGGAAGCAGCCTGAGAGAATAATGTTATTGAGACCATCTGGACTGTATACATGCCTGAACCCCATTAAGTGCTCTATATGAACTTTGAAGATTCTGGCAGGTGGGTGCAGAACTCTATTATTCTTGTAGCCCCTTATAACAAGCCTCGTATATAAGTTTCCCTTGCTGATGAAAACTGCCACCTGCCAATCTGGAGTAATCTTCCTAATTCTCTGGTCTCTCTTTGCCATCTGTATATGGGGGCCAGATTCTAATTTCACCTGGGGAACTCCTGAGGCTGTGAACCAACATTAAGGTCTCTTCTATATGTCATTTCTAAGGACAGATAGAAAAACTAAAACGCAAAAATTAAGTGACTCAATAAAAGTCACTCAAGTTAGTGGAGCAACCAACTATTCCAACCTCTATTATCCATAATCCTTTGGCACAGATTGGCTGCGAACTGAATGTAGTTCAGGGACACAATTGCACTTTAAGATTTCTTAGCAAAATGTTATTCAAAGTTATTCACATCGGGATAATATGAATGGAAACTGATGAGGATAGCAGTTTTCACTGTAGGTGGAAGAAGTGATTAATGAATGCTTTATAATAAGAATATTGTGTTTAATAGAATAAATCATCTTGAATTATTTTTAGGCACAGCATAGACTATTTAATGAAAATAGTGGTTACTGTTACTGCCAAATTATCATGCAGTAGAATAAAACTTTAATTTTCTCCACCTAAATAAAGTCTCACAGCTGCAATGGCTTTTAAAAAGTATCACCCCTAAGTCTTCCAGATATCCCTTATTAAGAAAGACCCTATTCTCATTTTTTAATTTGAGTATCTTAAACACAACAATTTCCCCTTATCCTCGGGGGATATGTTCCAAGACCCCCAGTGAATGCCTGAAATCACAGATAGTACCCTGTCTATAATATTTTTTTCCTATACACACGCACCTATGATAAATGAGACACAGAGATTGACAGCAATAACTAATAATAAAATAGAACAATTATAACAACATATTATGATAAAAGTTACGTGAAGGTGGTCTCTCTCTCCCTCTCAAAATACCTTATTGTACAAATATAAAGCCTTTTGCATCTTGACTGTTTACCACGCACTGTGGCCATAACTTTTGCAGCTTGAGGTACGACAGCAAAACGAGCATAAATTTCTCTTTCCTTCTTCACAATTTCACAGATAGAAGATTCGTTCTTACCGTAGATCTTAGCAACCTCAGCATATGATTTTTTTTCCTTGTTAGGGCAAGAACTTTCACTTTTCCACTTAAAAAAATAACTTTATGGCTTCTCTTTGGCATACCTGATTTGCCAGCATCACTACTCTTGTGCTTTGGGGCCATTGTGAAGTAAGCTAAGGGTTACTTGAACACAAAGCACTGCGATATCCCAACAGTTGATCTGATAACCCAGACAGATGGTTACTAAGTGACTTTGTTCAGTGGATGCACTGAACAAAGGATGATTCACCTCCCCAGTGGGATGGCTCAAGATTTCATCCCTCCGTTGGGAACGGAGTATGATTTTAAACTTAGGAATTGCTTATTTCTAGAATTTTCCATTTAATATTTTGGACCACAGTTGATTGCAGGTAACTGAAAGCTCGGAAGGTGAAACCACAGATAAGAGGGGGCTACTGGACACGAAAATCCTGCTCTTCATTCCACGTGGGAAGAATTTATAGGCTTAAGTAATTTGTTATGCTTTTCCTCCCTTAGCCAGATTACCCCAAAATCATAACCAAAGAGTAATGGTTTAGTTTCCTTTAAGTATCAGCAATAAACTTGATTTTTTAGGTTTGTGTATTTTATTTAAAATAGATTACAAATGCCTCACAAATCTTTAATTCCCGGTATGTTTGATGGAATTTTCAAATAGCAAATTAAGTACGTGAAATACGTAATTTTTAAATTAATCATTTGGGATGATATTAGAACTTTAAATCTGCTATATAACAACCTTCTGTTCTTATATACGTGGTCAGTATTTTATAATTATGCATTCAAATGTTGCTAAGTCACTATTCTGCTGCTTCTATTATTTGTTTTATTTCTTCAGCAAAACACCCAGGATTGAAATGTGTTAGTGGAAGACAAAGAAAAGTATATTCTGCGTTTACATCTTCTAGTAGAAGTTTGTATAGTTATGTGCACAAACATTATTTTCTTCAAAATATATTGTATATCATCTATGGGAAGAAGACTGTATCAAAAATTGGGAAAAATACTGAGATAAAATGGTTAGTGTCTTCAAAGGCCTTAGAGTGTAGTAAGAACATAAGAACTTATATCAATATATTATTACAGAGAAAAGTTAATAAAGTTCTCTGAAAGTCCAGAAGAAGACACATTTTTAAGAAATCTTGTTGAACCAATAAACCAATGAAAAGCAAATTTTTCTCATTAAAATTATTTCCTGAGTTTAAATCTAGCACTTTGAGAAGCTGTACAAATTCTTTCAATCCCTAGGGAAGCATCTGAAAAATAGTGTCATGATTATCGACGACAAAAATAGTCATGTGTAAAGCAGCTACTTTACATTTATGTCATGAAACACGGTCTCAAACCCTAAGTGACACTGTCATTTGGTTAGGAAGATAGTACAGTACATAAAAAGTACATAAGTTTTATGTGACAAGATCTGAATGTCTGTCACATTACAGTAACTGTGAGAGGAATTAAAGGAGGAGACTGTCTTAAGAAAAGCCTCAAAGAATAGGTAGTGTGACTACACTTTGAGGAAAGTATAGATGACTTAGGTGTCAGCGCTGTCATTGCAGCATGAATGCAGCCATAGACAATATGTAAAGAAATGGATGTGAATGTGTTCCAAAGAACATTACTTAAGGACACCAAATTCCCTATTTTCACATATCATGAAATCTTCTTTTGCTTTTTTTAAAATTAAAAAAAACCATTCTTAACTCTCGGGCTATACATATTTGGCCCTTGAGCTATAGTATGCCAACCTTTGCTTTTAAGAAAGTTTTGCAGGAAATCTATGCAAGAAAGCTCATAGAATTATTGTTTATAATAATAACACCAACAACAAAACTAGGTGCAGCTCAAATATCCATTGAAGTAGAATAACAAAATACTCAAATATCCATTGAAATAGAATAACAAAATAAATTGTGGTTTATTCGTTCAATAGAATACTAACAGCAGTGACAATAGTCACAGCTATATAGATAAACATAGATGAATCTCAAAAACATGTCAGTGAAAAAGCAAGTCACAAAAGCATACATGTACTAGGAATCTATTACACGGGGTTCAAAAACAGTTAGTACCAAATGAAATAAACTTTAGGGATACGTATAAACTCTA
Source organism: Hyperoodon ampullatus (assembly GCF_949752795.1). Taxonomy (NCBI): domain Eukaryota; kingdom Metazoa; phylum Chordata; class Mammalia; order Artiodactyla; family Ziphiidae; genus Hyperoodon; species Hyperoodon ampullatus. The sequence continues at coordinate 14,251,443 of NC_136929.1, read as the reverse complement.
ATGAAAATAAGGGAATGATTAACACAAAATTCAGTATATTTATTATCTCTGGGTAAGGAAAAAAGATGAGATCAAAGATGGACCCACAGAGAGCTTCAAAGATATTGGTAGTAGTCTAAGTCTTAGGAAAGGTAGTGGGTACATGGAGCTTACTTGCCGGTGATGTGGTTCATAATTTTTACAAAGTGAAATAAAAAGCCACAAAATGAATTATGTCCATGTCTTCCTTAAAAAACCCTGACACTTCTCCACTGCCTACAAAATTAAGATGAAATTCCTTATGTATATACTGCTAGAAACACTTTAGATTTTTATAATGTTTAATTGAATATTGGCTATGGTTACTTCATTTCCTGGAAGACCCTCTGCTGATGTTCTAAATTTTACAGTGTTGTTTAGAAATACCCTCTGTTGGAATGGCTAAGTTTTTAGATAATCTTTCTATGGCTAATTTATTTTCCTTGTGTTTAAAAAGCAAACAAACATTTAAAAATATTTAACACTCTGATCCCATGTACCCATACACCTTTGTCCTCAATCTTATTACCATGTTCCTTATTCTTAAAATTATTTTCCCTTTCCTTAGCTTACTAGGCCCTTTTGTGTACTCTGTTTAATGTGAATGTTATACCTTTTAGCTAGAATTCACTTTCATTCTTTTGCATCTGGTGTAACAGCAAAGCCCATGCCTTTTCTATTATACCAGGATGTAGAGATAATGTCTTAGTCACCATGTATCTCCAGTTCCTTGCGTGGGGTTTAGCTGATAATAAGTGCTCAACTAATATATCCTGAATATTAAGTGAGGAATGGATTAGAATTGTAACTTCTCTAGAATATTTCAGTTTTCTTTCGGTCAATTATTTTCAGTGCTTTCAATGAAATAACTACACAAAATGACTATAAAGCAATTAAATTAATTTTTCAGACAAACATTCCAGAATTTTCCTATTTAAACAAACCTCCTAGAAAGTCCACTTCAGTGGATATGTACATTATCAGATGCTACAACTGGTAAAAGTATTTTTTTTAATTGTGGTAAAATACACATACATAAAATTAATCCTCTCAACCATTTTTAAGTGTGCAGTTCAGTAGTAAGTATAGTCACATTGTTGTATAGCCCATTTCCAGAACTTTTTCATCTTGGAAAACCAAAACTCTTTATCCATTAAAACACAACTCACCATTTCTCCCCCACCTCAGGTCCTCTCAACTACCATTCTACTTCTGTCTGTGTGAATTTGACTACTCTAGATACCTAATATAAGTGGAATCATGTAGTATTTGTCATTTTATGGCTGGCTTACTTGGTTTACATTAAGGTACTCAAGGTTCATCCATATTGTAGCATGTGTCAACATTTCCTACCTTTTAAAGTCTGAATAATATTCCGTTGTGTTTACATGCAACATTTGTTTACCCTTTCATCTGTTGGATACTTGGGAGGCTTTCATCTTTTGGCTATTGTGAGTAGTGCTGCTACGAAGATGAGTGTCTCTTGGATGCACTGCTTTTAATTTTTTTGAACATATAAATGATTACCCAAAAGTGGAATAACTGGATCATATGGAAATTCTATTTAAAAATTTTTTAGGAACTGATACTCTTTTCCATAGTGGCTGAACTATTTTACATTTCCACCAACAGTGCGCAAAGGTTTCTGGGTTTTTGCTTGTTTGATTGTTTAGTTTTTTATAGTAGCCATCCTAACGGGGATGAGGTGATAACTCACTGAGGTTTTGATTTACATTTCACTAACTGGTCAAAGTATTTTTTTTTAAAGAGCTTTTTTTTTTATTAGTTTCTGCTTTATAACAAAGTGAATCAGTCATACATATACATCTGTTCCCACATCCCTTCCCTCATGCATCTCCCTCCCTCCCACCCTCCCCATCCCACCCCTCCAGGCGGTCACAAAGCACCGAGCTGATCTCCCCGTGCTCTGCGGCTGCTTCCCACTATCTATCTACCTCACGTTTGGTAGTGTATACATGTCCATGCCTCTCTTTCGCTTTGTCACAGCTTACACTTCCCCCTCCCCATATCCTCAAGTCCATTCTCAAGTAGGTCTGTGTCTTTATTCCCGTTTTACCCCTAGGTTCTTCATGACATTTTTTTTTAAATTCCATATAAATGTGTTAGCATACGGTATTTGTCTTTCTCTTTCTGACTTACTTCACTCTGTATGACAGACTCTAGGTCTATCCACCTCATTACAAATAGCTCAGTTTCGTTTCTTTTTATGGCTGAGTAATATTCCATTGTATATATGTGCCACATCTTCTTTATCCATTCATCCGATGATGGACACTTAGGTTGTTTCCAGCTCTGGGCTATTGTGAATAGAGCTGCAATGAACATTTTGGTACAGGTCTCTTTTTGAATTATGGTTTTCTCAGGGTATATGCCTAGTAGTGGGATTGCAGGGTCATATGGTAGTTCTATTTGTAGTTTTTTAAGGAACCTCCATACCGTTCTCCATAGTGGCTGTACCAATTCACATTCCCACCAGCAGTGCAAGAGTGTTCCCTTTTCTCCACACCCTCTCCAGCATTTATTGTTTCTAGATTTCTTGATGATGGCCATTCTGACTGGTGTGAGATGATATCTCATTGTAGTTTTGATTTGCATTTCTCTAATGATTAATGATGTTGAGCATTCTTTCATGTGTTTGTTGGCAGTCTGTATATCTTCTTTGGAGAAATGCCTATTTAAGTCTTCTGCCCATTTTTGGATTGGGTTGTTTGTTTTTTTGCTATTGAGCTGCATGAGCTGTTTATAAATTTTGGAGATTAATCCTTTGTCAGTTGCTTCATTTGCAAATATTTTCTCCCATTCTGAGGGTTGTCTTTTGGTCTTGTTTATGGCTTCCTTTGCTGTGCAAAAGCTTTGAAGTTTCATTAGGTCCCATTTGTTTATCTTTGTTTTTATTTCCATTTCTCTAGGAGGTGGGTCCAAAAGGATCTTGTTGTGATTTATGTCATAGAGTGTTCTGCCTATGTTTTCCTCTAAGAGTTTGATAGTTTCTGGCCTTACATTTAAGTCTTTAATCCATTTTGAGCTTATTTTTGTGTATGGTGTTAGGGAATGATCTAATCTCAAACTTTTACATGTCCCTGTCCAGTTTTCCCAGCACCACTTATTGAAGAGGCTGTCCTTTCTCCACGGTACATTCCTGCCTCCTTTATCAAAGATAAGTTGGCCATATGTGCGTGGGTTTATCTCTGGGCTTTCTATCCTGATCCACTGATCTATCTTTCTGTTTTTATGCCAGTACCACACTGTCTTAATTACTGTAGCTTTGTAGTATAGTCTGAAGTCAGGGAGCCTGATTCCTCCAGCTCCGTTTTTCGTTCTCAAGATTGTTTTGGCTATTCGGGGTCTTTTGTTTCTCCAAACAAATTTTGAAATTTTTTGTTCTAGTTCTGTGAAAAATGCCAGTGGTAGTTTCATAGGGATTGCATTGAATCTGTAGATTGCTTTGGGTAGTAGAGTCATTTTCACAATATTGATTCTTCCAATCCAGGAGCATGGTATATCTCTCCATCTATTTATATCATCTTTAATTTCTTTCATCAGTGTCTTATAATTTTCTGCATACAGGTCTTTTGTCTCCTTAGGTAGGTTTATTCCTAGATATTTTATTCTTTTTGTTGCAATGGTAAATGGGAGTGTTTTCTTGATTTCATTTTCAGATTTTTCATCATTAGTGTACAGGAATGCCAGAGATTTCTGTACATTAATTTTGTATCCTGCTACTTTACCAAATTCATTGATTAGCTCTAGTAGTTTTTCGGTAGCATCTTTAGGATTCTCTATGTATAGTATCATGTCATCTGCAAACAGTGACAGCTTTACTTCTTCTTTTCCAATTTGGATTCCTTTTATTTCCTTTTCTTCTCTGATTGCTGTGGCTAAAACTTCCAAAACTATGTTGAATAAGAGTGGTGAGAGTGGGCAGCCTTGTCTTGTTCCTGATCTTAGTGGAAATGGTTTCAGTTTTTCACCATTGAGGACAATGTTGGCTGTGGGTTTGTCATATATGGCCTTTATTATGTTGAGGAAAGTTCCCTCCATGCCTACTTTCTGCAGGGTTTTTATCATAAATGGGTGTTGAATTTTGTCGAAAGCTTTCTCTGCATCTATTGAGATGATCATATGATTTTTCTCCTTCAACTTGTTAATATGGTGTATCACATTGATTGATTTGCGTATATTGAAGAATCCTTGCATTCCTGGAATAAACCCCACTTGATCATGGTGTATGATCCTTTTAATGTGCTGTTGGATTCTGTTTGCTAGTATTTTGTTGAGGATTTTTGCATCTATGTTCATCAGTGATATTGGCCTGTAGTTTTCTTTCTTTGTGACATCCTTGCCTGGTTTTGGTATCAAGGTGATGGTGGCCTCGTAGAATGAGTTTGGGAGTGTTCCTTCCTCTGATATTGTTTGGAAGAGTTTGAGAAGGATGGGTGTTAGCTCTTCTCTAAATGTTTGATAGAATTCGCCTGTGAAGCCATCTGGTCCTGGGCTTTTGTTTGATGGAAGATTTTTAATCACAGTTTCAATTTCAGTGCTTGTGATTGGTCTATTCATATTTTCTATTTCTTCCTGAGTCAGTCTTGGCAGGTTGTGCATTTCTAAGAATTTGTCCTTTTCTTCCAGGTTGTCCATTTTATTGGCATAGAGTTGCTTATAGTAATCTCTCATGATCTTTTGTATTTCTGCAGTGTCAGTTGTTACTTCTCCTTTTTCATTTCTAATTCTATTGATTTGAGTCTTCTCCCTTCTTTTCTTGATGAGTCTGGCTAATGGTTTGTCAATTTTGTTTATCTTCTCAAAGAACCAGCTTTTAGTTTGGTTGATCTTTGCTATCGTTTCCTTCATTTCTTTTTCATTTATTTCTGATCTGATCTTTATGATTTCTTTCCTTCTGCTAACTTTGGGGGTTTTTGTTCTTCTTTCTCTAATTGCTTTAGGTGCAGGGTCAGGTTGTTTACTCGAGATGTTTCCTGTTTCTTAAGGTGGGATTGTATTGCTATAAACGCCCCCCTTAGAACTGCTTTTGCTGCGTCCCATAGGTTTTGGGTCGTCGTGTCTCCATTGTCATTTGTTTCTAGGTATTTTTTAATTTCCTCTTTGATTTCTTCAGTGATCACTTCGTTATTGAGTAGTGTATTGTTTAGCCTCCATGTGTTTGTATTTTTTACAGATCTTTTCCTGTAATTGATGTCTAGTCTCATAGTATTGTGGTCGGAAAAGATACTTGATACAATTTCAATTTTCTTAAATTTACCAAGGCTTGATTTGTGACCCAAGATATGATCCTGGAGAATGTTCCATGAGCACTTGAGAAAAATGTGTATTGTGTTGTTTTTGGATGGAATGTCCTATAAATATCAACTAAGTCCATCTTGTTTAATGTATCATTTAAAGCTTGTGTTTCCTTATTTATTTTCATTTTGGATGATCTGTCCATTGGTGAAAGTGGGGTGTTAAAGTCCCCTACTATGATTGTGTTACTGTCGATTTCCCCTTTTATGGCTGTTAGTATTTGCCTTATGTATTGAGGTGCTCCTATGTTGGGTGCATAAATATTTACAATTGTTATATCTTCTTCTTGGATCGATCCCTTTATCGTTATGTAGTGTCCTTCTTTGTCTCTTCTAATAGTCTTTATTTTATAGTCAGTTTTGTCTGATATGAGAATTGCTACTCCAGCTTTCTTTTGATTTCCATTTGCATGGAATATCTTTTTCCATCCCCTTACTTTCAATCTGTATGTGTCTCTAGGTCTGAAGTGGGTCTCTTGTAGACAGCATATATATGGGTCTTGTTTTTGTATCCATTCAGCCACTCTGTGTCTTTTGGTGGGAGCATTTAGTCCATTTACATTTAAGGTAATTATTGATATGTATGTTCCTATTCCCATTTCCTTAATTGCTTTGGGTACGTTATTGTAGGTATATTCCTTCTGCTGTGTTTCTTGCCTAGAGAAGTTCCTTTAGCATTTGTTGTAAAGCTGGTTTGGTGGTGCTGAACTCTCTCAGCTTTTGCTTGTCTGTAAACGTTTTAATTTCTCCATCAAATCTGAATGAGATCCTTGCTGGGTAGAGGAATCTTGGTTGCAGGTTTTTCTCCTTCATCACTTTAATTATGTCCTGCCACTCCCTTCTGGCTTGTAGAGTTTCTGCTGAGAGATCAGCTGTTAACCTGATGGGGATTCCCTTGTGTGTTATTTGTTGTTTTTCCCTTGCTGCTTTTAATATGATTTCTTTGTGTTTAATTTTTGACAGTTTGATTAATATGTGTCTTGGCGTATTTCTCCTTGGATTTATTCTGTATGGGACTCTCTGTGCCTCCTGGACTTGATTAACTATTTCCTTTCCCATATTAGGGAAGTTTTCAACTATAATCTCTTCAAATATTTTCTCAGTCCCTTTTTTTTTGTCTTCTTCTTCTGGAACCCCTATAATTTGAATGTTGGTGCGTTTAATGTTGTCCCAGAGGTCTCTGAGACTGTCCTCTGTTCTTTTCATTCTTTTTTCTTTATTTTGCTCTGCATCAGTTAGTTCCACTATTTTATCTTCCACCTCACTTATCCGTTCTTCTGCCTCAGTTATTCTGCTATTGATCCCATCTAGAGTATTTTTCATTTCATTTATTGTGTTTTTAATCGATGCTTGATTCATCTTTAGTTCTTCTAGGTCCTTGTTAACTGTTTCTTGCATTTTGTCTATTCTATTTCCGAGATTTTGGATCTTGGAAATAGAATCTTGGATCAGCTTTACTATCATTATTCTGAATTCTTTTTCAGGTAGACTGCCTATTACCTCTTCATTTGTTAGGTCTGGTAGGTTTTTATCTTGCTCCTTCACCTGTTGTGTGTTTTTCTGTCTTCTCATTTTGCTTATGTTACTGTGTTTGGGGTCTCCTTTTTGCAGGCTGCAGATTCGTAGTTCCCGTTGTTTTTGGTGTCTGTCCCCAGTGGCTAAGGTTGTTTCAGTTGGTTGTGTAGGCTTCCTGGTGGGGGGGGCTAATTCCTGTGTTCTGGTGGTTGAGGCTCGGTCTTGTCTTTCTGGTGGACAGGTCCACGTCTGGTGGTGTGTTTTGGGGTGCCTATGGCCTCATTATGTTTTTAGGTAGCCTCTCTGCTAATGGGTGGGGTTGTGTTCCTGCCTTGCTAGTTGCTTGGCATAGGGTGACCAGCACTGTAGCTTGCTGGTCATTGACTGAAGCTGGGTGCTGGTGTTGAGATGGAGATCTCTGGGAGATTTTCGCTGCTTGATATTATGTGGAGCTGGGAGGTCTCTTGTGGACCCATGTCCTGAAGTTGGCTCTCCCACTTCAGAGGCACAGCACTGACTCCTGGCTGCAGCACCAAGAGCCTTTCATCCACCCGGCTCAGAATAACAGGGAGAAAAAGTAGAAAGAAAGAATTAGTAGAAGAAAGAAAGAGAGAGGGAAAGAAAGGAAGAAGGGCAGAAAGGAAGGAAGGAAGAAAGAAAGAAAGGAGGGAGGGAGGGAGGAAGGATGGAAAGAAAGAAAGAAAGAAAGGAGGGAGGGAAGGAGGAATGAAAGCAAAAGGAAGAGTGAATGGAAGAAGGGAGGGAGGGAGGAAGGAAAGAAAGAAAGAAAGACAGGAGGGAGGGAGGGAGGAAGGAAAGAAAAAGAAAGTGGAAAGAAGAAGGGTGGGAGGGAGGGAGGGAGGAAAGAAAAAGAAAGAAGGAAAGGAGGAGCGGAGGGAGGGAGGGAGGAAGGGAAGGTAGGAAAAAAGAAAGAGCAGGTAAAGTAAAATAGAATAAAGTATGAAATATAGTAGCATTATTAAAATTAAAAAGTAATTATTGAAAAAAAACACGGACCGATAGAACCCTGGGACATATGGTGGAAGCAAAGCTATACAGAGAGAATCTTACACAGAAGATTACACATACACATTCACAAAAAGAGAGCAGGGGGAAAAATCAAAAATCTTGCTCTCCAAGTCCACCTCCTCAATTTCGGATAATTCGTTGTAAAAAGAGGAAAAGGGCGAGAAGTCTGAAATCTTGCTCTCTAAGTCCACCTCCTTAATTTGGGATAATTCGTTGTAAAAAGAGGAAAAGGGCGAGAAGTCTGAAATCTTGCTAAGTCCACCTCCTTAATTTGGGATAATTCGTTGTAAAAAGAGGAAAAAGGGGGGAAAGTCTTAAATCTTGTCCTCAAAGTCCACTTCCTCAATTTGGGATGATTCGCTGTCCATTCATGCACTCCACAGACGCAGGGCACATCAAATGGACCGTGGAGCTTTAATCCGCTGCCTCCGAGGCTGCACAGAGAGATTTCCCTGTCTCTGCTCTCACAGCTCCCGGGTGTCAGCCTTGGACCTGGCCCCGCCTCTGCGCGTAGGTCGCCGGAGGGCGTCCGTTCTTCGCTCAGACAGGACGGGTTTAAAGGAGCCGCTGATTCGGGGGCTCTGGCTCACTCAGGCAGAGGGGAGGGAGGGTCGCGCAGTGTGGGGCGGGCCTGCGGCGGCAGAGGCCGGCGTGACGTTGCAGTAGCCCGTGGCGCTCCGTGCGCTTTCCCGGGAAAGCCGTCCCCAGGTCCCGGGACCCCGGCAGTGGCGGGGTGCACAGGCCCCCCGGAAGGCGGGGCGGACAGTGACCCGCGCTCGCACACAGGCCCCGCGGCGGCGGCGGCGGCGGCGGCGGCGGCGGCGGCGGCGGCGGCCCCAGCGTCCCACGCCCGTCTCCGAGGTCCGCGCCTGTCTCCGGCGCTTCCCCAAGCAGCCCTCTTAATGCCCTCTCCTCGCGTACCAGGAAACAAAAGGGAAAAAAGTCTCTTGCCTCTTCGGCAGCTCCAGACTTTTTCCCCGGACTCCCTCCGGGCTAGCCGTGGTGCACTAACCCCTTCAGGCTCTCTTCCTGCCGCCAGCCCCAGTCCTCTCCCTGCGCTCCGACTGAAAGCCGATACCCGAGCCTCAGCTCCCAGCCCCGCCCGCCCTGGCGGCCGAGCAGACAAGCCTCTCGGGCTGGTGTGTGCCTGAGGGCACCGATCCTCTGTGCCGGAATCTCTCCGCTTTGCCCTCCACACCCCTGTTGCTGTGCTCTCCTCCGCTACTCCGAAGCTTTCCCCCTCCGCCACCTGCAGTCTCCGCCCGCGAAGGGGCTTCTAGTGTGTGGAAACCTTTCCTCCTCCACGGCTCCCTCCCACTGGTGCAGGTCCCGTCCCTATCCTATTGTCTCTGTTTATTCTTTTTTTCTTTTGCCCTACCCAGGTATGTGGGGAGTTTCTTGCCTTTTGGGGGGTCTGAGGTCTTCTGTCAGCGTTCAGTAGGTGTTCTGTTGGAGTTGTTCCACGTGTAGATGAATTTCTGATGTATCTGTGGGGAGGAAGGTGATCTCCGCGTCTTACTCTTCCACCATCTTCCTCCGGGTCCCAAAGTATTTTTAAAATATAAGTTTTGACACTAATTCGAGAGCTAATTTAGGAATACCCAAGTAAGTAACTTCCATAATTGTGTGAGCACAAGACACTCTCCTTTGTTTTTGTCCCTCTGTCAATGCTTCACTCAGATTATCTCTCAATGTATCACCTAAGAGACTGAGTTAGGCTGACAGTATCAACAACCCCCAAAGAGTAGCTTAAGCCAGTAAGAGATCATATTTTTTCTCGTAAAACTGGCAGTAGGCAATCTAGAGCTACTTGACAGCTGAAAGGTGCCCAATCTTTTGTGTCTTTTTGTTCTGCCTTTTTTTTTTTTTTTTTTTTTGCGGTACGCGGGCCTCTCACTGTTGTGGCCTCTCCCGTTGCAGAGCACAGGCTCCAGACGCGCAGGCTCAGCGGCCATGGCCCACGGGCCCAGCTGCTCCGCGGCATGTGGGATCTTCCCGGACCGGGGCACGAACCCGTGTCCCCTGCATCGGCAGGCGGACTCTCAACCACTGCGCCACCAGGGAAGCCCAGTTCTGCCATTTTTAATGTGTGGATTTTAACCCGTCATAGATGACTCCTATATCTCCAGGCATCACTTATATTTTCTTGGCAGGAGGAAGGAGAAAGAGAAAGGACAAAACGTAAAACCTGGATGCCAACCGAATTGGCTATATTTAATAAACTTTCCTGGAAGCCCTAGCAAATGACTTTCTCTGACCTCCATTAACTAGTTCTCTGCCACCTGGTCACATCTTGGTGTCGGAAATGCTGGGCACATTTTCCCTATTTCTCCCAACTAAATCAGGATTCTGTTACAAAGGAACCGGAACCAGAACATCATGTGTATCCGGTCGACGGCTGGCTGTGTTTGCTACACCATGTATCCCTTCTGTTTTCAGTGTTTTCATTTTGAGGCAATGGTTAACCTGGAAACTATGGGGAATTAGATTCTAGAAGCCAAAGGACAAGTTGTAAGGCAACATCAGGAAATGGACGGTCTGCCATAAGTAAATACCTTCTAGCCTAATATAAGTACCATAATGGGGGTTTAATTTGTTGAAGAAACACTTGAAAGTCAAATGCAGTAAGTTAAGGCATGCCTTTATTTAAAAAATACTACAATTGAAAAGTAACAAAATATCAAAATTTAGTGTTGTTATCTTGAATTGGTTATATTTGCAGCTGCAAGTGCTAAAAAATCATTTTGTCTAAAATTAGTTGTATCAAGTATCATGAGCCAAGAAAACTTACGTCATTTGTGTTATTTTGGTTGAAAATCCTCCTGACCCAGCAACTAATCTAGATATAACTAAATAACAATTTGTTTTATTTCAAAAGCCAAAACGGTTATTTTTGCCTAGCTAAAGGAAGACCAGAGAAATTCATTCTTCCCATTTACTTTCTCATCTGATTCTGAGTGCATAATTCAGCTCTAGAATTAGGAAGGAAGGATTTTGAAAATTAAAGAAAGAAGCATGGAGGTACTTCCAATAGCACAACAAATAGGGGATTTATATTATGTGTATATTGTGTCCAGTGGAGATACTGAGAGGGAAACAGGGATGGAAAGAAAGTGAGAGGAGATTTTACAATATGAGCCGACTTGGTAAACCTTTTTATTATTAATTAATTAATTAATTAATTTATTTATTTAACATCTTTATTGGAGTATAATTGCTTTACAATTGTGTGTTAGTTTCTGCTTTATAACAAAGTGAATCAGCTATATGTATACATATATCCCCATATCTCCTCCCTCTTGCGTCTCCCTCCCACCCTCCCTATCCCACCCCTCTAGGTGGACACAAAGCATAGAGCTGATCTCCCTGTGCTATGCGGCTGCTTCCCACTAGCTATCTATTTTACGTTTGGTAGTGTATATATGTCCATGCCACTCTCTCACTTCATCCCAGCTTACCCTTCCCCCTCCCCGTGTCCGCAAGTCCACTCTTTACATCTGTGTCTTTATTCCTGTCCTGCCCTTAGGTTCTTCAGAACCTGTTTTTCTTTTTTTTTTTTTTTAGATTCCATATATATATGTTAGCGTACGGTATTTGTTTTTCTCTTTCTGACTTACTTCACTCTGCATGACAGACTCTAGGTCCATCCACCTCACTACAAATAACTCAATTTTGTTTCCTTTTATGGCTGAGTAATATTCCATTGTATATATGTGCCATATCTTCTTTATACATTCATTCATCTGTTGATGGACACTTAAGTTGCTTCCATGTCCTGGCTATTGTAAATAGTGCTGCAATGAACACTGTGGTACATGACTCTTTTTGAATTATGGTTTTCTCAGGATATATGCCCAGTAGTGGGATTGCTGGGTCGTATGGTAGTTCTATTTTTAGCTTTTTAAGGAACCTCCATACTGTCCTCCATAGTGGCTGTATCGATTTACATTCCCACCATCAGTGCAAGAGTGTTCCCTTTTCTCCACACCCTGTCCAGCATTTATTATTTGTAGATTTTTTGATGATGGCCATTCTGACTGGTGTGAGGTGATACCTCACTGTTGTTTTGATTTGCATTTCTCTAATGATTAGTGACGTTGAGCATCCTTTCATGTGTTTGTTAGCAATCTGTATATCTTTTGGAGAAATGTCGATTTAGGTCTTCTGCCCATTTTTGGATTGGGTTGTTTGTTTTATTGATATTGAGCTGCATGAGCTGCTTTTATATTTTGGAGATAAATCCTTTGTCAGTTGCTTCATTTGCAAATATTTTCTCCCATTCTGAGGGTTGTCTTTTCAGCTTGTTAACCTTTATATTTATTTTCATTTTTACCTCCATTCCACTTTGGGGCCCCGTGTCTTTTTTTCCTCTTCCCTCTTTTCATTTCCCTTCTACTATTAATCTGATATTACTCATTTTTAATTTAGTGTGAATGTATTTCCAAACCTAAGCTAGAGTTGCCAGAGGGCTATTTGGAAGAGCTGTTCGGTGTGTTCGAAGGTCATTCACTGCTCCTGCTCATGGCTATGCTGGAAGAAAAAGGGACCTGGACACAAACTGAGAGGGCACAGGTTATTCTGCTTTACAGGGTCCCCGCTTTATCCATCCTTGGCTTCTATATGCTTTTCCCTGTAGTTCAGGCTTCTCTCCTCACATCAACACCTTTAGCTCAGTGGTCCCGCTTCCTCCTCACAAACTGTATAAACACCCAGTAGACTAGCACTTTTGTCTTTTGCCCCAGAATCTTTTTTTATTTTGAATCGTTTTGCATCCAGAACATGTGGGGCTGGGACTTCTAAAGAGAGGTGAGATGCATATGAATGTACTTCTCAGAAACATCTAAGAGGGCGTTAGGCAGTAGGTAAATACGGATCACAGGGTACACCCTGGCTGGGTGGAGACCATCAGTCATGTGTGGCAAAATTTCCCGACAGTTGGCTACTGGGGACTTAGGTATTTTTGTGCATTATGTTAATACGTTAACTTATGTGATTATAGTGAAGATTAAACTACCAATGTGAACACTTTATGGGTACTCAAAAAACAATAAAGAGTGGATAAAAACTCTAAGAACAATGGCATTGACTTGGGAGAACTTCTCACCATTTTTTACCTCATTGTAATGCATCACAAGAAGTATGTGTAAAACTTCATTAAATAAAATAATCTCTATGAAATGCCTTGTGCATGCCTAGCACATGGCAGACACTAAAATGCAAATATATAAGTAAACATATTATCCTATTATATATCATATTATATTACAATTATATCATGTTATAATGAATTATATTACTTCATCATTAATAGGTGCTTTATGAGACTTTCAGTTTCTTATTGTTATAACTTCGTGTTCCCATAGCAGAGTTTTCTATTCACACATTACCCTAATCAGTGGTCACATTAGTGTGGATTTTTATTAAATCCTATTGAGAATTTTAAGTCATACCTTCACCTAAAATTTATGTTCCAAGTTCCTATAATTCAACATGTCAGAATAATGTCTGTCATTGACTCAGAAGGTGTCTCTTTGCCCACCAGTTTTTCTGCTGTTTTGTCTGGATTTATGTTTAAGCATTTGGCTTTCATTTTTATCTCGAGTTCAGCCAGGCTGGAAGAGTAGAATAGTAATACCAGCTGGCATAGAGTTGAGCCTGTATCAGCATATTGATGTTCCTGCGTCAGCATATTGATGCTAGTGACACCAACATGTCTCTCTGTCTCACAAAACTGCCACACATCGGCATTAAACAGTGTGGTGACAAAAGGGAGTGGATAAGAGTCATCCCGTAGAGTGGATGCACAGTTGCCCGTTGGAAGAAAGAATGTTTCACGGTGAGGTGGTGCATTATCACAATGACATGAAACAAATCAGTAGATCCCAACTATCTATAATAACTGAGCATTTGACTTTCTGCTGGTCATTGATGATTAACTATCGAGAGAAGAACACTTTTGATTTTGAGTGTGATTAAAACGGAAACTCACCGTGATGAAGGTGTTTGTAAAAAACTGAAACTATTGCTCAACCGTAACAGGGAGGTAACTGGCTAATTAATTATTTTTTAATTTTATTAACTTTTAATTGAAGGAAAACATATGTACAGAAAAGTGCCCCCATCATACTTGTACAGGTCGATGAATTTTCATATGTCTGTCACATTCATGGAACCTCCACCAGGGTCAAAAAATAGTACATATTGGCAATAGCCCTCCTGCCTCCTAACACTCATTACCCACAGCTTTCTCTCCAAAGGTAGCCACTAACCTGAATTTTTGCACACTACATTAGTTTCATTTGTTTTTCTTTTGTTTGTTTGTTTTGTTTTGTTTTTTGCTTTTGCGGTACTCGGGCCTCTCACTGTTGTGGCTTCTCCCGTTGTGGAGCACAGGCTCCAGACGCACAGGCTCAGTGGCCATGGCTCACGGGCCTAGCTGCTCCGTGGCATGTGGGATCTTCCTGGACCGGGGCACGAACCCATGTCCCCTGCATCGGCAGGCAGACTCTCAACCACTGCGCCATCAGGGAAGCCCTCATTTGTTTTTGAACATAATTCTATGCCACTTTTGAGAGTGGTTTAAAGTGGAGAGTATATTATCAGACATATGTAATAGAAAGGTTATTCTGCAGCAATATGAAGAACAAACTTGAGCCCCAAAGATCAGGAAAAAGATGATTGAAATAGTGCAGGTACGAGAGGATGAAGGGTCAACAAGGCGGTAGAGTAGGGCTGGAAAAGAAGAAACACATGGGTGTCTAGTTTGTGTGGAGCATGAGGGATCCAGACTGACCTACAGTTTTCTAGCTCTGACAACTAGATGGACGGGTTTCTCGTCACCTGAGAAGATGGAGCAGGTTTTAGGGGGCAAGAGGCGAGTTCAGTATTGGACATGTTGAATTTGAAGTGGAATGTGGCAAGGAGGTGTGTAGGATTCAAGATATTAGGATGTTAGAATGTAAAATCTTTGTTGGTTGAATGTGTGGAGGAGAACACGTTAAAGAAATAACTATGTGAGTGCTGAGCCTCAGGACTCTGACTTGGGCAAGTTGACAATCACTGAGCCAGGAGAACTGATGAGTTTTGGACATACTGAGTTTGAGGGATTTGTGAGGAATCCAAATAGAGATAGGATATGGGTAGTTGGGTATATAGATCTGGGCTCAAAACATGGATTATTTTTTGAAGATTAAAATAAGATATTTTAAACCACTCTGGAAAGTAGAGTGCACCAGAGACTACTATTAGCTATTATTTTTTGTTGACTCAGTTTAAAACGGCTCTGAATGTGATATCCAACTAGTCCAGTCCATGATTAATTGCTGGAAGAGAAACATCATTTGTGGTTTTGTGGAGGTAAAAGAAGACATCAGCATTTTGTCACCAATAACAATGGCATCATGCCAGTCTTAAAAGCCATTTTAGCCAGTGTTCGTCAGAAATTATTCACCTAAATTTTAACTGTGAGGCAATTCATTTCTGTAAGAAAGGGATACTAATTTATTCTTTAAAATTTGTTACCATCAACTGTGGCACTAAAAAATGCCTGTAGTTGAGCCAGTAAGTTGTTGGAACTGAGGATTCTTCTATAGTCCAGAGTGAAAATCTCTGTTATTAAAAAAAAGTTTTTGCTATGTCACAAAAAACTAAGAATAGGACATTGTTGTCGCCTTCATTTTCTGATCCTGGTGATTGACCTGGAAACCAGGGAAGCATCAATAAGAAAGCAGTGTAGTGCTTGAGTTTGAAGTGCTTGGACTAAATAGAACAATCTGAAAAATCTCTGTAAGAACATCATTAGTTGTTTTAGACTGACCTCAAGTGTATGTATAGGATATTTCTATATAGGATATATGTGTACATATATATACATATATATATATATGTATAAAATTCAGTTATGAGAAAGAAGAAAATCCTGCCATTTGCAACAACATAGATGGAACTTGAGGGCATTATGCTAAGTGAAATAAGCCAGACAGAGAAAAACAAATACTGCATGGTATCACTTGTATGTGGAATCTAAAAAAAGAAAAGAAAAGAAAAAGAAAGTCAAACTCATAGAAACAGAGAGGAGAAAAGTTGTTGCCAAAAGGTGCAAGAAATAGGGAGAGGTTGGTAAAACAGTACAAACTTTCAGCTATAAGATGAATAAGGTCTGAGGATCTAATGTATAACATAGTGACTATAGTTTAACACTGTATTGTATAATTGAAATTTGCTAAGAGAGTAGAACCTAAATGTTCTCACCAAAAGAAAAGAGATAAATATGTGAGGTGATGTATGTGTTAATTAAGTAGATGGGGCAAATCCTTTGGCAATGTATACATATATCAAATTACCATGATGTACACTTTAAATATCTTATAATTTCCTGTGTCAGTTATACCTCAATAAAAGTAAAATAAAAGAAATAGCAAAAAAGAAAAGGAAAAAAAAGAAAAAACTTGGAGAGGAATGATAAACTGAACAAGAGAAACCACTGATTCATTCCACCAGTCAGAATTCATATTCCTAGAGACTATGCTGAGTATAAATATGTCTCTTCGCTCAGGTCCATATACATTAGTGGAGAGACAAACCTATAAATAATTACCATGCAAAAGTATCAGTTATGTTAACGGAGATATAAGCAACATACAATAGGAGAACAGAAGAAGAGGGCATGTAACACTCCCAGTAAAGAACACGTGACAGATAAAATGGTATGAAATAAGGGTAGAGAGATGAGTTGGAATTCAAATAGGCAGGAAAGCTTGGAGAGGCTCCTACCAGACAGATTTATGATAACCTGAGGTAAAAGATGACAGCAATTAAGAGTAGTAGATTCAATAAAAAATACCCTCAGCTTCACAGTGATTCTTAAGTAAGAGAGAAGGGGAAAAGAGGTAGGAGTGGAAGTGGTGGGGGAAAGAAAGCTATAAAATGTAAAAGGAATGGTAACATCAGAAAACCAACATTTTAAACCCCCAGTGTAATATTCCATTCAGACACAACTCATGAAGAGGTGCTAAAGCCACTGCATAAAATGATTTTGGAGAATGTGGTATTTGAACAGTGCCAAAGTATCACCCCAGAGTTTACTTATCAATTACAAAGGGAAAAGTGTATCTTTATAAGAGTGATCTGGGGACACTGCCTTAACTGAGTGATCACACTTAGCATCTCACAGAGTGAGACAATGTGATGTCATGTGCCTTCTGATGAGGTGCAATCAGATGTACACAACATCACTTATGGAGTATTTTTGGCCAAAATGTTAAACCTGAACCTATTCAAACCTCTCAACCTAATTTCCACTTTATAGAAAGTACAGGGAAGAGAGGAACAAGTTAAACAATGTTGTGAGAAACAATCAAACAAGTTCAGGACAAGGATGAATTCTGCAATAAAACTGGCCTGAACTTTTGTAGGTTAATGCCTTCTGGGGAAAAATGATGGGACTGTCCTAGATTAAAAGAGATGCTCAAGAGAGACAGCAACAAAATACAATGTGTGAGCCTTGATTGGATCCCTGTTAAAAAAACCAAATATTATTAAGCACATTTTGGGGAAAACTGGGAGTAAATTTGAATATAAACTGGATATTTAGTTATATTGTAAAATAGTTAATTTTCTTAGTTGTGATAAGGAAACTGTGGTTATATAGGATAATATGTTTATTCTTTGGAGATGCATGACGTTTAAAATGTCTGTGACACACTTTCAAATGATTCAACAAAAGAAGGTGTATATATTTGGCAAAACTGTTGAAATGAAATTGAGGGTTTATAGGAGTTCATCGCACTATTCTTTCAAGTTTTCTGTATGATTAAATTTTTCAAAATAAAAATTTTAAATATTATTAACTAGGAGAGAGCTTAAAATGATATTTGATCCTAACAAAATCATTTTGGTGCCATTTCTGTCTCATTATGTTTATAAATGAACCATAACATCTATCCATACCAGTTATTTCTTGAATTCTATTTGCACAACTTAATTTTCCTGCACAGGCATACTAAATTTTTCTTATACGGTATTATGAGTGCACTGTAGCTTAATGACCATGCATGCGGGCTCTGGAGTACGTTTTCTGTTTCGTTTCTAAATTCCATGAACAAGGACTTTGTTCTTTTCACTACTGTGTCCCCTGGGCTTAGAACACACCTGGCCCATAGAGAGTGCTCAAATAATACTTAAAATACTTTTAATTTTGAAAAATTTTCAGACTTACAAAGCAGTTGCAAAAATAATAGGGTTCCATTTACCCTTTCACCAAGAATCCTTAAACGTTAACCTCTTCTTAAACCATAGCACAATGATCAAAACCAGGTAAATCACATTGAAAAACACATAATCTACATCAAATAATACTTTTCAAATGAGTGAATCTGTAGAATAGGCAAAATAATAGTTGCTACCTCAAGCACATAAACCTCAGTAAGTGTTCACTATCATTCACAATAAATAGCATCATTCTGATTAGTTCTGCCCCTCTAGAATTTCTACATAGACGGGGCAGACGGACAGCAATCTGGCTGGAAGCAGAACTAGGGGACATGAAGATGAATTTACAGAGCAGGCATTGTTTGTGTTTAGCTCTTAGTTTATCTGGCACTGCCGTCATGCCTACCCTGTCAAATTGTCTAGGTCCTGGATCACTCGAGATTTAAGCATAATAGGGAGCCACCTCCATCGTGTGCTGCAAGGATTCATTCATTCAGAATTTACTGAGCCCCTACTACAAACCCTGAGCAAACCCATGGGGATTCAATGATCAACCAACTAACCAACTAACCACATATATAAACAAACTAACAACCAAACCAAATGAAAAACAAATACAGAAACTCTTCCCTTCAGGGAGTTCAGTCCAGCTGGGGTAAAAGATAGATACCCAGTGATCAAAATAACTAATAAAGCAAATGTGATCAGAGTCACTTCTCCAAGACCTAACTGAATGTCTCAGGGATCCAGGAGAGAGCTGCTGACAGCAGGTAATACATTACAGAGAAGCTACCATCATTCCGAGGAAGTTGTACTCACATTTCCACCAAAACAAAGTGGCACTGCCTCAGAATGTTGGGCTTCCTGATCTTGGAAGGATACTGCTTCAAAGATAAGATGGAGTCTTAAACAGTCCTTTTCATGCTTGCCCAGGGCTTCCTGTGTCAAACCTATGACTTGTTTCCTGATTTTACTATCCCAGACTCCTTGTGACTGCCTGCTCTCCCTGGCCTGACATCAGATCTTTCTGGACTTTAGACCAGCGTGAATGTTGACCTGTATTACTAAGACATGGTGGTTTTAAATCCTTCTAAGAGCCACCTAATACCGTCTGAGCCCATTCCAGGCTCCAATTCTACGTCCACTGTGTGACAGAATGTTTAACATGTCACCACAAGGTAATGTCTCTAACAGATATCCTCAGACTTTCTGGTCTTATTGTAGGAGACAGTTCTTTTCTTAACTTTCTGTAGATGGCTCTCTCATGCCATGTATAAATGGAGACTAAACCAGACTCAAGCAAAAACAAGCAATAACATTATTCTCCATTTGCTTCTATTCAATTCACCACTGCGATTTCTGGGTGCTGAATTTCCAGTGAGTATAAGTAAGACATATTGCCCCAGTTCATGTATTATATTCAGCTTTAACTAAATGAGGATTGAGGCTCATACCCCTATTAAAATCAAATCCTCATATATTTCAAATGCAGTAAGATAAAACCAAAAAATATACTGATAACTAAGACCAAAACATTATCAGGCAATCAGGATATATGATTCATGCTTTGGGAAATACAGTAAATCACACTCTGATTATAATGTTTCAAATTGGTAGACTGAAGAGTCTGTTTTGAGTGAAATACTTCCTTCTGAAAAACATTGAGTCTATATAACAACTTATTTTCATGATTCTAAACATAGCATTTAAGTTACAGTCATTTAATCATTGAATCCATGCAATCACTTATACTGAGCATAACTATGGTGAACATGTAAAAATTACTTTTCAGTAATGTAAATGAACATGTCATATCTTTTCCCATTAATGTGAATATGTAAAATTTTTGACTGAGTTGATTTACATGGGGTCATGGGGCCAAGAAACAGCTTTAAAATCAATGCAAAATATAAAAGTTACACATGAATAAGTATAAAAAAACTGCAGCCACAAGCTATTAAACATATAATTAAAATGGATTTATTGCTTTTGGCTTTGATTTTCTTCCCTCTCTGATATTGAATCATTATAGGGATCCCTTGAGTTCAATTATAATTAGACACATACACATTATAATGTTTCACATATACATATAGTACATATATAGTCTTTAAAGCTGAAATAATGTAACAATATATATGCAAATTTAAACGTGTAAAATTCAGGTAATTAAAAATTATGATTCCCTAAGCAGCATTAACATACAGATAGTTATGAATCACTGCATTGTTTGTTAAATTTATATCACAGTACATTTCTGTGGCAAGGTGGATTTATGGTGTAGGTGGTGAATTCTTTAAATTTCATAACTTACATTCTTAAAGTATTAGGCATAGATTTCTATGTTTAATAATTCTATTCTATATTTACAGGCTTTCTTTGTGTCCTAGACAGCCAATCATTTCCTGCACAGGGTCCCCTGCCAAGCAGAGTAACCCTAGATGACTGCATAAGTTTAAATGGCTATAGCGACATCTCTCGACCCTGTTCCCTTGGCCGCAGGTGAGATAAAGGGTGGGTGGGCACCCTACCCAGCTTTCCACAATGAATCGACTTGTCAAAGGCCTGAGCGGTGATTAGAATTGAGGGTTTTGCACAAGAGAAGAGCAGGTAACTCATTAGAATAATCATATTCTCTCATTGATTTTGAATGTGAGATTCAGAGAAAGCGGAGCAGTTGGTAGGTGGAATAAAATTATTAAAACCATGAGAATAAAGAAGTGAAACATGTCAATAGTGGAATACTGCAAGGGGGTCCATAAAATTTTGTTCCCTGAGGTGGCATCAAGGTAAGCTAGTTGCTAAAGCTGGTCCTACCCAACTTTCTAGGTTAGACCCTGTGATGAGTTGAATTGTGTTCCCCCCACAAAACATAGGTTGAAGTCCTAACACCCAGTACCTACGATTGTGACCTTATTTGGAAAAGGGTCTTTGCAGGTGTCATCAAGTTAAGATGAGGTCATCAGGGTGGGCCCTAATCTAATATTACTGGTGCCCTCACAGGAAGGGAAGATTGCCTTGTGAAGATGTAGGCAGAGATTGAAATGCTGCAGCTGCAAGCCAAGGAATGCCAGGAATGGCCAGCAAACAAACAGAAGCTGGGAAGAAGCAAGGAAGGATTCTCCCTTACAGGTTTCAGACACCTAGATTTCTGACTTCTAGTCTCCAGAACTATGAGGTGATACATTTCTGCTGCTTTAAGCCACTCGGTTTGTGATGCTTTGTTCTGGCAGCCCTAGGAAACCAATCCGTCTCTTTGAGTCACCTGGGCCAAGTTTCCTGTCCTCTCACGAAGACTGGTTGTCTGACTTCTGAATCCCATCAAACATGGCTCTAAGTTCCTTGCAACTAAAATATGAGTATAAGTTGGAATCAGGAATAGGGCTGTGTGCAACAGAGGCTGATGGGAAACAAAGGACACGTGGAACTGGTTATGGTGAAGAGGGATGGTAACGGCAGTGAGAGTTCCCTCCATATCGTGGATGAAGTGCTGGTAGCCTGCGCTCTGTGGTGATGGAAGAATTCACTAAGCCATAACCTGCTGTCTCTAGATACTTAGATAATATGTACACCAAAGGGAAGTCTTTGAGGGCTTTTGTAACTCCAAAGACTAGGTCCCAAAGGCCTCTAGAATTGCAAGGTCAGCTGAATTCCTGATTAGTTCATATCTCCATGTAAGAATTTAGGGCATAAGTGGCAGAATTTGGAATCCACATAATGAGAAAATCTGAGAAATAGAAGAGATTAAATGAGTTGCTCAAGTTGCATTAATTTTATGTTATGTGCATTTGACCACAATTAAAAAAAATAAATAAAAGCACAGCTTATCATGAGTCAGGCAAAAAAAAAAAGTAAAGAAAAACAATTATTTGAAATGCAGAAGGATGTATTGAGGATTATATGTGTGAATATTTAAGGCTGAATTTGGAACAAGATCTGTGCCAAAGACCTCATATTCTCCATTGAATGTGATCTGTTGGACCAATGAAGGACTTGTCTCTATGGAAGTTTTATTACTGTAGTATGCATGTTTTGCTGAAATGTCCTAGTAGGGAATGGAACAAAATTTAGGATAATCTAATCTTTATGATCTTTATAGAATAGCTCAAAAAATGGAGAGTGTCTTACTATATCTAATACTTTGGAAATATTGGGGGAAATAAAATTATAAAAGACGTAAGGAGGGCTTCCCTGGTGGTGCGGTGGTTGAGAGTCCGCCTGCCGATGCAGGGGACGTGCGTTCGTGCCCCCGTCTGGGAAGATCCCGCATGCCGCGGAGCGGCTGGGCCCGTGGGCCATGGCCGCTGAGCCTGCGCGTCCGGAGCCTGTGCTCCGCAACGGGAGGGGCCGCAACAGTGAGAGGCCCGCGTACAGCAACAACAACAACAACAACAACAACAAAAAAAAAAAGACGTAAGGAGATAATGATCAAGTACTTATTTACTTTTTAATACTTTGCCTAAAAGAACTCACAGAATTCAGTTCCATAATGTTTACCTGAAATATGCAGTCCGTTTACCTGAAATATGAGCAAAGAATCTAACTTTTCTAGCCTATGTATATCCTATGTATCCCTGGTGCCAGTCTGTTCCTTAAATAGAGGATTCAAAACAAAGGTGGAAACCTCAGTGTTGCCACGAACTGTCTTTGTCCCATTCTCTGAATGTCCCATTCACTTAAATATAATTGAATATTAGACATAAGCTTGATTCCTGAATGAGGAGAAGGGAAGATAAAGGATCCTCTAGTTTTCTTTTGGTAGAGTAAAAATCGCACCAACCTGTAACCTTTGCCCCCATATCAGACAAACCAACCAACAAGCCAACAAACACAAATTCTTACACTGAATGCTCCTGTGCTCGTCTGAGCATCTTCTCACATTATGCAGAGATTAGTCCCACTCTAGAGACAAGGTTTTCATTCTTCACCAAGGAAATGCGCATGACTGGTCAAGGATAGGCAAGAGAGGGAAGAAGGGGAACAGATATTTTTCAAAGGTCAATTCTTCTAATTCTTTCAATCCCACTGTGATATATAGGGAGTAGGACTATCTCCATGTTACAGAAGCGAAGGTGTTTACTCAGTCAGGATCACTCAGCCAGTGACAGAGCTTGTTCTGTCTGACTCCAAGCCAGTTGCTTTTTCTACTACATCACCCAGACTCTCATATTAAGAGAATATTTATTCAGGGATAAAATGATTTTTGTTTAACAATTTCCATAAATATCCTGCTCCCTTCAGATCTTGCAACAGCTAAGACCCCTTTCCTTAGAATAGTTACACATGCTCACGCATGCACGCACACCCTCCCACACACAAGTCATAAAAGTGATAACAATCTGCTAATTGGTGATTTCCAACTTTCCTAGGTGCCTTTGATATTCTTAATAAGTCAGCTTATGCCAATGAATGCCTTTTTAGGCATAGCAGCTGGATGATACGTATTTTGAAACGATGATTACCAATCATGAAAAGGACCCCATGGAGGCTATCTAAAATTTGATATTATACGAAGCACTCCCTTTGAATTTGGAAAATCTTAGTAAGCTGATCATAGAAAAAAGGACTAGATCATTATTTAATCAACAGATATAGTGCCAACTTCGCTATTTTAATTTTACCGTATGCGCTTTTCCTTTTGCTTATTAATCAAAAACGATTCTGTTTCCTGGCTTGGAGGAGTTGATGCTAACCAAATATACTGTAATTGTTTAGAAGTGATTTTCTCCAGCGATCCAGGAAGCTTAAGCAGTTGAGTTTCCTATTACTTTCCACCCCCTGGGTTTTACATTAGTTCTGCTCTGACTTTCTTGTCTCATGTGTTTGTAGGAGTTAACGATTAGGCAGGAGGGGCTCCAGGGGACTGTTGATGGCAGGAGCAGGTTGTGCTTAACTACCTTTTACTTACGTGAACCTGATGCTGTCGGTTATTAACAGAGTTTGTGGAATCAATGACTACAATATGTCTTTGCTTAATAGATGTACACAAAGGAAAAAACAGATGTAATAACATTTATCTGCAGGTGCATCCTGTGGTCTTAATCCAAGAAACAGAATTTTGTAGAGTTCTTGACAGCTGTTTTCCTTGTTCTATGTTTTCATTGCAGAGGTTGAGCCATGAATATTCAAAACATGGTCTGCCCAACAATGCCACCCATGGGAAAAATCAGCAAGAAGAGACATACGTGGTAGAAAGCAATGGGCAGCAAAGGCTATTGCAAATGGAGTGGTAGGAATTAAGCATAGACAAACCAGAATAATGGTAGAGACAAAATGAAATCTTGCCTTTACAAAATGAAATCTTGATACCAATGTCGAAGTTATATCAATGAGTGCTCTTGGATACTTGGAGGACCCTGATGACCTCCAATTCATCTACATTGTCTGGACGCTGGAGATGAAACCAAGTTTTGTGACTGTTCAGAGAAAATATAAAGTGTAAGTTTTTGTATTCTTGTTCTATCATCTTTCTAGGCAAGACATTACTTAGCTTTCTTGTCTCTCTTTTTCTTTCTTTTTTCCTTACTTCCTTTTCTCTTCCTTCTCCATCTCCTCCTCTTTTTTCTACTTATCTTCCTCTTCTTTTTCTGAAAGCTACGAGGCCTTCTTTGCTGCTGGGTGGGAAGAAAACCTGGAGAAAATGAAAGCCAGATGGGTCTTCGTGATAAAAAGGGAAGGAGATATTCAGAAGGGAAAATCTAGTTCAGGGGTTGAAGGCTAGAGGAGAGATGGCCAACAGGAGGCAGGGAGAGGGGAGAAGAGGTGGGTTCAGGTGCAGAGGTCTACAGAAGTGTGGAGCTAAATGGCAGACAGGACTTCTGGGGGGAAGGGAAATACATGGTAAAGATTTGTTGCTATGGGATGCGTGATGTAATCTCCGTATCTGTATATCCAGCCAAACTACTGAATTTTGCTTGTGTGTGAGCGTGTGTGTGTGTGTGTGTGAGAGAGAGAGAGAGAGAGAGAGAGAAGAGTGTGTGTGTGTGTGTGTGTGTGTGTGTATCTGTTATGTCAGTACATAAGGCCAGACATTAGGTAAAAGGAGAGCTGACCCACTAAGACCCAAGGAAGAAACGGTGTGAAAAAGTTATTTAAAAATAGGAATCACTTCCTTTACTGTCCTCTAAATCGGGGGTCCCCAGCCCCTGGGCCGCAGAGCAGTACAGGTCCGCAGCCTGTTAGGAACGGGGCCGCACAGCAGGAGGTGAGCGGCGCGCAAGGGAGAGAAGCTTCATCTGCCGCTCCCCAACGCTCCCCATCACCCGCGTTACCACCCGAACGCCACCGCCCCCCGCATCCGTGGAAGAAGTGTCTTCCACGAAACTGGTCCCTGGTGTCAGAAAGGTTGGGGACCGCTGCTCTAAATTACCTACTACAGTCAAGTGAGACTACTCACTGCTTCCTGAACTTTTTGCCACTTCGTACCTCTGCACTCTTGGTGCTGGTGCTCTCAGCCTTAATATCCTGTCACTTCCGTTCCAGTAGGCTGTCAAAATCCTACTAAACTTAACCAAGTTTAAATAGCTTCTTTCCCTTAAAGCCTTCTCTAACCCCATGGCTGGAAATTATTTTCCTCTTTAATTCCTGTCCTTTGTTTGCAGCTCTTTTAACTCCCTCATCATCCATTGCCTTGTATTACAGCCACACGGGTGGGTCTTTTCTCTGCTGAGCATGTGAACCCCTCCTACGAAGGGATCCTGTTCCATGCATCCACGTCCCACCTAGATCCTGGATCAGCACACTTAGCAGATGCTCAGTGAACATCTATAAAAGAATACATGCCTGGTTCACCAACTATAGTTTTTTGCCTGCATCTTCTTTTATAATATATGGGTATTTTTTAAATTTATTGTTTTTTTTTTTTTTTTTTTTTGGTACACGGGCCTCTCACTGCTGTGGCCTCTCCCGTCACGGAGCACAGGCTCTGGACGCGCAAGCCCAGTGGCCATGGCTCACGGGCCCAGCCGCTCCGCGGCACGTGGGACCCTCCCAGACCGGGGCACGAACCCGCATCCCCTGCATTGGCAGGCGGACCCTCAACCACTGCACCACCAGGGAAGCCCCTATATGGGTATTTTTTAAAAGCTCTTTTGCGGGTAAAATTTCCTTCCCAGAGTACAACCCTGAAAGGTAACATTGGCAATAGCAAATGGCAATAGTCAATATGGTTCTGAAACAGGCAAGATGAAAAAATAATCAAGAAATCCTTTAGACGATACTATTTGTATTTCAATAACTAAATTATAATAGGTGTTCATCCATTTGGGAAATGTATTTACAAAGTAAAATTGTGTGGAAGTGAAAGACAGCAAAACTGTCATTCTAAAGATTTTTATGAGAATGGAAGGGAGTTTATGCTGTTATCTATCTTTGTCTTAAATTAAAAGAAGAACTGTAAAATGCAAATTACTCCAGAGTCAGAAAATGTAAGTAACCTGAGGTGATAATTAGAGGTGGTTTTCATATTTCCCTTGTGGAAAGAATGGATGCTTATGGCTGTGCACATTTCTCAGTTTTCATATTGTCCCTGTGCCCTCTGGCAAAAAGTAAGAAGAGAAATTCTGACTTGAGACACTGCTTGGAAGAAATAATAGGATTTCAGAAAAAATGAATGCATGACAGCCATATATATCAACACAAATGAATTCCAAAAACACATTGATTAGTGAAAAAGCAAATCACAGAAGAAAATGGGCAGGATGAGTCCCCTACACAAAGTTAGAAAGCAGATCAAACAAAACAATATGTTGTTGAGAAATGTATTTATAGTGTTAAAACTTAGAAAATAAGGAATGTGAATGCAAAGTTGAAGAAGTGAAACTTATACCTTTTTGAAGGGATGGAAGGGAAGGTAAATTTAGGAGGGAATAACAGGGGGCTTCAAAGATACAGATAATATTTTCTTTCTTAAGCTGGGGGGTGGCTTTGTAAAACTATACTTATATGTTATGTACACTTTTGTGTATATGATATTATTAATGTTTAAATATAAATACATATTGTAACTTCACAGCCCTGTTGCAAAATTGGTGTATATATAGCAGCTTGGTAGAGAGTTGTGTTAAGGGTTATGCAGGAGTACAAGGTCGACATAGCATTTGGCAATATCACTTTTAGTCAAAGTGTTACGGGCAAAACATTTTCAAATGAAAGTATACTGGAATATTTTATGGAACAAAACAAAGCATTTGCATGAGGTTTCAAAGATAAAATACAAGTCTTGCCAAGAAAGTCATTGTGTGCAGTGAGCCATCCACACTAGGTGAGATGCTCATTCATTGTCCTCTATGGTGTTGGATGGTGCAGGGGAACAATCTGGGAAGTCCCAAGCAGTCAAAGAGAGGTGTGTCCCCTGAGCCAGCAGGGAGAATAGACTCGTGACTTGTCTCAGAACACAGCAAAGGGGTATTTATAAATATAACCCTGTAGCATATGGTGGTACACAAGCTGGCTTCCTTTTTGCTATTTTAGAGAACACTGAGCAAATTGCTTTAGAGTTCTTTGCTGAAATAGCTATAATTTTTGGTGCCCCCTAGAGGTTACTGGGCATACAGTAATAAATCAGCCTCTAGTTCTCAAGTGACATACTAGTGACACTTCTAGCAGAGTGAGTGAGGGATTCTAGAGAGTTTATAGGGGCAGATAACACACCTAAGACACAAGAGCCATCAGCAAGGAAAAGGAGACTTTAGGACGCAAGAAACATTCATCCTTAAAATGCAGAAAGACTTTGTTAAAGTCCTTCATCCAAATGTGAATTGAGCTGTCTCTTGCCAAAAAAGGGAATGTCAGTCTTCCTAATGTATGTACATCAAGACAGAGTAAAAGTTGTCTCTCTA
This sequence comes from Hyperoodon ampullatus, assembly GCF_949752795.1. Taxonomy (NCBI): domain Eukaryota; kingdom Metazoa; phylum Chordata; class Mammalia; order Artiodactyla; family Ziphiidae; genus Hyperoodon; species Hyperoodon ampullatus. The sequence goes on along the minus strand of NC_136929.1, from coordinate 14,223,515 downwards.
GACTAGCAGGGTAAGGATATTCAGAAAGTCTAGATTCAATCATTCTGCAAATATTTATTTATTTATTTATTTATTTTTGCGGTATGCGGGCCTCTCACTGTTGTGGCCTCTCCCGTTGCGGAGCACAGGCTCCAGGCGCGCAGGCTCAGCGGCCATGGCTCATGGGCCCAGCCGCTCCGCGGCATGTGGGATCTTCCCGAACCAGGGCACGAACCCGTGTCCCCTGCATCGGCAGGCGGACTCTCAACCACTGCGCCACCAGGGAAGCCCCTGCAAATATTTATTGAGTGTCCACTATGCTAGCCAACGGAGTTACAGTGATGAGTAAAAGCATCATCACTGCCCTTTGGAACATATGTCTAGTAAAGAAAAGGGAAATTAATCGAGTGACATACAAATAAATGTACAATTAAAAGCAGCTAAAATGCTGTGGAATGAAGATACATGGTGCTAGAAGAGGAGGTGCTAGAAGATATGGTGGTGGAATGAATCCAGAAGAACTTCTCTGAAGAAGTGACACTTGAAGTGAGATCTGAAGAATAAGCAGAAATTAACTTGCTGAATTGGGGGTGGGGTGCCATGTTCTAGAAGAGACACCATATATGCAAATGTCCTGAGGCAAAATACAATATCCATGGTACATTCTAGAAAATGAAAGAAGACCAGTGTGACTATAGTGCAAATAATGAGGGGGGTGAGTGAGGTGGGCATGAGAAGGGCCTTGAGGGCTATTTTAAAGATTTAGGTCATTATCCTAAAAGCAATGAGAAACCATCGAAGCACTGTACACAGGGGAATGATATGATCAGATATATGAGGAGAATATTATGACTTCAGGGTAAAGAATAGATAGATACAGAAACAGGAAAACCATTTACGATGAACTGTGAACCAAAGGAGTGGATAATAGTACCTTACCTTATTATGCTAATGGAAATAAAAATGTTCTGAGAAATATTTGAAAGGTAAAAGCTATAGGGCTTGAAAATGGATTGAATATCAGGGGTGAGAAAGAAGAATTATCAGGGATGACTCTCAGGTTTCTGGCTTGAGGTGATTGTGCCACTGACCTGGGGCACCCATAAGGGAATGATCATGAATTTGGTTATAGATATGTTGAGCTGGAGATATTAGTAAAACTACCAAATAGAAATATTGAGAAGGCAGTGGCTACATGCTGGTGCAGTTGAGGGGAGAGTTGTCACTGGAAAAGAAGCAGCTGTCATTTGTATTTTCTGGGAGAAGGAGATGTTTGGTCATTTTGTGGTTGCATGGTGTCTTTGTTTTGATCTCTGTTCAGGCTTGTTTACAGGGTGGTCTTGTTTTTGTCTTGCTTGTAATCATGGAGTCCTCACCTGATGATGATATTATGGGAAGCTGTTTATATAAAACAGGAACACACCATGGCCTAGCTTGTAGCAATTAAGCCAGCTACCGGCTGACAGGTTTCAGCGCTGTTTTTCTTTCTCACCAGACAAGTTGGGGTCAGGTCAGGGTAGGGATGACAAAATGGTCAAGGATAGATTAAGGATGAAGAATGGGATGGAAGTCAGGAAACACAAATAGAAAAAAAATCTAATCTAAACAGACATAATATGTCTGCCACACTTGTTCGGCTCAGAAAGGCCCATCAATCATTCTAAGAAATTCCTTTATTCATTCTCTGAAAATTCACTTGTCCTTGAATGGGCCACAATGCAAGCCCTTTTTAAAATTAATTAATTAATTAATTAATTTTCTTTTTTGCCGCATCGGGTCTTTGTTGCCGTGCGCGGACTTTCTCTAGTTGTGGCGAGTGTGGGCTACTCTTCGTTGTGCTGTGCAGGCTTCTCATCGTGGTGGCTTCTCTTGTTGCAGAGCACAGGCTCTAGGTGCACGGGCTTCAGTAGTTGTGGCACGTGGGCTCAGTAGTTGTGGCTCGCGGGCTCTAGAGCACAGGCTCAGTAGTTGTGGCTCACAGGCTTAGTTGCTCCACGGCATGTGAGATCTTCCCAGACCAGGGCTCGAACCCGTGTTCCCTGCATTGGCAGGTGGATCCTTAACCACTGTGCCACCAGGGAAGCCCCTACAAGCCCTTTTTCTAATTAGTATATTTCTTTCTCTTCCCTTCCTTACCCTCCCTCCCTCCCTTCCTCCCTTCCTTCCTTCCTTCCATAACCTCATTCATTAATTGAAACCATCCACCTAATAACTAACCAGCCAATATTTTATTATGTACTAGGCACTGGGCTAGTGTATTACTTTTCTGTTGCAATGTAACAAATTAGCACAAACATACTGGCCTAAAACAAAACAGTTTTGTAGGTCATAGTTCTGTAGGTAACAAGTCCAGGTTGGATTCTGCACTTAGCGTCTCACAATGCTAATATCAAGGTGTCAGCTAGGTCGAGGTCCTGACCGAGGAAGAATCTGCTTTCAAGCTCATTCAGGTTTTGACAGAATCAGGTTCCTTAAGGCTGTGGGACTGAGGTCCCTGTTTTCTCCCTGGCTATTGGTCAGGGACCCTCTCAGCTCTCGGAGGCTGCCTGCAATTCCTTTCCACATGGTTCCTCACGGACAATTCACAACATGATTACTGCTGCTTCCTCCAGGTCAGTGGGAATGAGGTTTTCTGACTTCTTCCTCTGCAACCAGCTGGAGAAAACTTTCTGCTTTTAGAGGACTCAGGTCTAACTCGAAATATCTCCCTTTTGCCGTATAACATAACAGAATCACAGCTTCTGCCCACACTCAACAGGACTGGATTATACAAGGGCAATGGTCGTTGGCGGTCACCTTGGAATTCTGCCTACCCCAACTAGATAGATAGAGTGATCAGTAATCAATAGTGCCTGCCTACAAGGAGTTCACGATCTCACTTAAAAGTCAGTCATATAAACATAATTTAAATACAGAATGGTACAATACTAGAGCGACAAAATTGTAGTGAGGTAGAAAAGAGGAAGGGACAATTAATTTCACCTGCAACAGAAGGCTTGTGGAGCGTCCAAATTGCTTTATGGAAGAGATGTTTCAGCTGAATGTGGAAGGGTGAGATGGATCCTGAGTTGCAAGAGTATTCCTGATCGACCTTTGCCAGGAAGTGTGTGTGTGTGTGTGTGTGTGTGTGTGATGGGGAGGTGAGACAAGGGAGATGATGGTCCAGTCTAGACAGATAACGTGAACACATAAGTGCTAGAACAGGAGCTGGTAAAGCAGACCCAGGGAAGAGCCCCAGTCAAAGAGCTAGTGTTTGTTTTCACTCTCCACAGCAAACAAAGCTCCCAGCCCACTCCCCTCCAAGCGTGGGTGAGGCACTTGGTTTGGATAAGGAGCTATCGTGTGAAGCACATGATCGTTTTACCTTGCTCTGCCATTTTGTGCTTTTAGCAAATAGAACTTCTCACAACAAAGACCCAGAAAGACAGATATTTTAATTTTGTTTTTTTTCAGGGGAATGAGATGTTTCTGCATTTGCTACATTAGGACATAGGACAGCACTTCAGTGTTAGACACTTAAATGATGCATTATTGCCTTATAAAATCACAAGAACAACGTTTAACTAACAATGATTCGGAAGAATTAGCATTAAATGCTTAAGAGCAATTCACTGGAAAGAATCATCAGTATCAGTAGACAGCTCCACTCCGTGGAGGGAGGAAAATGAAAGAGCAACTGTTTTGAAATGGCTTTTTCTGCAAAAAAAGTATATTGAATTTGGGTGTCTGGAGCACAATTAAGAATTAATTGATAAAACCCCATGCATTTCATAGCATGATTTTAAAAACAAATACTTATATTTTTAACTGAATAAAAATAGATATGCACTTCTGAGGTTGTGTGTAAGACCTTGACTTGGGTTTCGGTAGGCAGGTTTGTAGCTATGTTAAACAGTTGGTTTTTGCACTTAGAATATGCTTTCTTGACGAAATATAAAACTAAAACAATAATGAGAAGAACTGAAAGTTTTAAGAAAATTCCCTGAAGATAATAATTCATTGCCAATGTGGAAAAAAGGAGCATTGCATCCTGATTCATCATATGAAACATTAGGAAAGAGAAAACAGTCTTTACAAAATACACTTCTATCTAGACTTTAGTTTCCAAAGCTAGTAATTAAACTAAGTTTATCTGGCTTACTGCAGACAAATGAAAGTAAATTTTTAAAGCCTTCTTCCTTAAAATGGAATGTAAATGTTTTGAGGCTCAAACCCTTTTGAAAAATGCAAACACTTAAATTTGCTGAAGGAATTAATAATTATCTACACTGATTTCACTCCCAATCCTTTATCTATTTCTGCTCTCATAGTAATGGTATTACCATCCTTGTAGCTTTCCAAGCTAGGATACTTTCAGTCATCCTTAATTTCCTCCTCTCACATGCCTTCAGACTTAGTCACTAGATCCTGTTGATTCTACCTGTGAAATGTTTCTCAAATTTCTGCTCTTTTGTTCCACTACCATTCCTTTTGTTTGTGTCTCAATTCTCTCTTGGACTATAGTAATTGCTTACTTAGTCTTTCACAGATTCCTTCAACAAATATTTACAGAGCACACATGGCTATGTGCTACCTATGTTATTAAAACCACCACAATTTTATCTCCTGTCCAATCATAGCTGAGCTCCAGATCCTATATACAGCCATTTATTTAATATCTCCATTTGGCTGTCTCATTAGTACTTTACACTTTACTTATCCAAAGCTGAAATTAGAATTCACCTTTCCGGAATCCCCAGCCTCCCAACTGGTTTCTCCTTAATTTCTGGCCTTTTAATAAATAGAATGTCAGCATTCTAGTAGCTCCAATGAAAAACCTCAGAGTCATCTCTGAGTTGCCCCTTGTCCACTCCCCCTTATCCAATCTATCAGCAAGTCCTATTGATTTGGCTTCCAGCATCCATCTGGAATGCAGTCACTTTCTCCATCTGAAGCAAACCACCTGGTTCAAATCCAAGTACCATCACTTACTAACTATGCGACCTTGGGTAATTAATGTCTGCAAGTTTTGGTTTCAAATGCAAAACCATACTTTCTGAAGAAAAAATAGTTATCATTTCAAAAAAATTCTAAAAGTGTGGCTTTACCTATCAAGAACCAAAGTCTGACTGAGTGAGGAAAAAATGAGTGCTGATTTGGTCTCTTTATCTCCCCCAAACTGATTCATATTGTTAGGGGAAAGAAAAGGGAGTTACTAGATTCTCAGTGGGAGCAGTAATAAGGCTTAGGGGGGTGTTTGGGCTTCTCACAATGATGGGGAGACTACTGCATTTATTTGGTGGTTGCAGTGATAGAACTGTCTTGCTTCCACATGACTTTTAAATATTCCACTACATTCAGAAATCGGATTAGCCTTGATGTGTAGCATGACTTCAAGATAGAAAGTGTGTTATTTTGAGATATTTGATATTATAGAGAAGTATTTTGACCCAACATTGAAAAAGAAAAGCTAGCTCATTTATGAAAACCATACTTCCCTATTTTCCTCACTCCCAAAATCTGCAGTTTGTCTTGGTGTATCATCTTTGCTTCTTTTTCTTTTCGTATGTGTATTTATAAATCACGACTATTCTTACTTATTCTAACACTATTTTATTTTATTTTATTTTACTTATTTATTTGTTTTTTTTTGCAGTACGTGGGCCTCTCACTGCTGCGGCCTCTCCCGCTGCGGAGCACAGGCTCCGGACGCGCAGGCTCAGCGGCCATGGCTCACGGGCCCAGCCGCTCCGCGGCACGTGGGATCCTCCCGGACCAGGACACGAACCCGTGTCCCCTGCACCGGCAGGCGGACTCCCAACCACTGCGCCACCAGGGAAGCCCCTCTAACACTATTTTAAATTCTAGTATCCACTAACATCTCTGCTCTTTCAAATTCTTCTTGAAAGGGATGGCTTCTGATTTTACTTCTCTTGTATTCAAACAAGATACTTAAGAGACACAAGCATCTGACTACTCCTTTATGTTGTCTACTGTAGTCAGGTCTGAGCATTTCCATGTTAAAATATACAGTGTTCTATTATTAAGTACTTTCTTTTTGTATCTCAACATTACAGTTAGGGCATTTTAGGTTAGTTTGGTTAATTATGTGTGTGGGTAGATTCTATTATCTATGATATTTAAGTTTGGATTATTAAAGGGATTATTTAAAAATATCTGTTCAATAAAAATGAGTGCTGGGTCTGGTGGGGTTGAAAACCACCGATTTAGATGCAAATGTGTCCCTGAGAAAAGGCCATAGAAGAGCCAAAGGGGCTGACAGACAGAAAGGGCCCCATAGTACAGCTGAGTAAGATGCAGATCGTGTGGACATGACAGCTGAGGTCATAAAAGGGCAGCAGGAGACCAAGCAGAAATCAAGACCTACACTTTGTCCAGGAGAGACTAACTATACATTGTCAGGAAAGGCTGTGGAAACAGGATACTCCCCACAGACCACATCTCCTGCAGCCAGTGTGAAGATGCTACATAAACTCCCTTAGCTCAGACCACCCTAGAGAGAGGCAAAGAGAAAGGGAAGGGGAGAAGCACCAACTTCACTGTTTACCGTAAAGAGACAGAGGGTAACTGAGCAGTGACTGAGTTAAGTTGGATGCTTTCATTTTCCTCTATCTCAGGAAATGGAATCTTTTAGGCGAAATTTCTTTCTATTATTAAAAAATGAAAAACGTTACTTCTTTTCACACTGAGTTTGTGGACTCATGACTGTAAATTATTTCCTCCACTGCTTCCATCCTCTTCCAAGTCCCCATCATCTCTTGCTTGGAAAACTACACTGAGTGAGCTTTTAACATCCATCAGTCATATCATTTCCTTACTGTAAAATTTCCCTGATGGCTCCTTTGCACCGTTGTCATGGCTCTGAATGATCTGCCCCGACCGCTGTTCCTAAAGTCCCATTTCTTCCTTGAGCCTGCCAACGTCTTTCCCACTCCAGACCTTTGCACATGTTGTTGTGCACAGAAAGCTCTTCTCCAGGACGCTTGGCATGGCTCGTTCCTTCTAATCCTTCAGGGCTCAGCCCCTTGGTCTCTGCAGAGCAACAGTCTGTTCTGACTGCCCAGTGGAAATGACTGCCTCCTTCTCTCCATCCCTGTCGTCTATGCTTTGAACATCACTCTCCTTATTTACCCTGATAGCACTTGCAATGGTCCCAGCTGGCATCCCGGCTGATGGCTGCTCCATCCTTCTGACGGCAAGGGCCCCAAACCTTGGCATCGTCCTTGGCTCTGCCTTCCTCTAACACCCCACGTTCAATTCAGCAGGAAGCACCGATGGCTCCGTCCTGAAAATGGACGGAATCTGACCACTTCCCAGTGTCTCCTGTGCCTCCTGTCTTGGTCTGAGCCATATTGTCTCTCTTGGTTATGGAACACCACTTAACTGGTTTTCCTGCTTCTATGTTGACCCTCCTACAGTCTATTCTCAACAAAAACTGTTTGTTTTATATTCTCTGTAAAAACTGTTAAAAACCTCCAGTGGCTCCCCATTTCTTTCATAGTAAATGTCGTACAGTAGCCCACAAGGCCCAACTATCTTACCCTGCTTACATTTAAACCCTTGAGGGCAAAAATTATAGTCTCTAGTGTTCACTAAATTATCCCAAGTACCTAGAAGTACCTGGTAACATAGTAGGGGCTCAATAAATATCCTTGAAGTAAATGGATGAATCTTGTTTCCTTTTTCATCGTTTATTTTTCCACCGTTGGAATGTAAGCTACACGAAGGCAGGGACCTTATTGGTCTTGTTTAATGCAATATCCAAAGCACTCAGAAGAGCACCTGGTATACAGTAAGTGCTTAACAAGTTCTTGTTAAAGGAATAAGTGAATATCTACTATGAAAAGACTATTGCATCTGTTTACACAATACTGACTTAATGAATACATTGTGCATACAGGTAGCATAGCTTCCATTCATCACTTTTAGATGGCTATCAGTGGTGGATGAAGAGTATCATACAATAAAGCAAAGAATGAACTGTTCATATAAATAGAACTTTATGGGAAGCAGTACGTAGGATTATGGTTGCCCCAAAGTTACAATCATGTAGTGAACTGGAATACACTCAGTAAATATCACCATTCTTTCTGCAGTTTGCCCTGTCTATGCAAACTCTTCTGCTTAACTTCCTCTGGAAAAAGAAAGCTACTGTTTTGCTGGTTATTTGCAAAACTGCTTACCCTGGGGGGCTTTTTATTTTTTGTTTGTTTACAGAAATGAAAACAAAAAGTCATTTCAGTGTATAAGAGCACTTTGTATCCTTGAAGGAGAGATTTACGCTGCCAATGACCGACACAATCTAGTTTGTTTTTCATCTGTATTGAAGGGCATTCATATCCATATACTCCTGTGTGCAAATGTAGGGGATCTGAAACTATTCTCTGTGATTGTTTGGATTGTTAATCTCTCCAGGGTTTCCTCAGCATTCTCAAAGGCAGTTTCTGGCACCAAAGGGAAAGTGGAGAAGTTGAGATGCAATTTCATCTCCCAACTGAACTTGATTAAATGGGGACTGTTCTAATCAGAAGTTTGAATCCTAGGGGAGTGCAAAGTTGTTAATGCGTTTGAGAATATCTGAGAAGAACAGGGAGGAAGAGTACTAAAGTTAAGGCAGAGAAGGACTCAGGCAAGAACGTAATTGTAGTACAGCTTATTAAGGCATAAAATTAGGTGAAGAAATTGCTTTGCAGATAGTGTCAACCTCATCGCAAGACTGGCAAAGGAAGTGGAAGAAAGCTCTTTGAAACCATTATTTTTATTATTTTGATAATTTGTGTAGGAATCATAGTAGCTGCAATCTATTAGCCAGAAACAATTGCCAGCTGGTGTCATTGTGGAGTAACTGTAGTGAGCTGAATGCAAACATGTTTTTCCTTTTACCTGGAGAGCATTCAATTTTAGAAACTTTCTATTCATTTTCACCTGAACGTGAGGTCTGCCCTTGTAGATAAGGAAGCATGTTTATTGCATGTGATTTAAGAGCTTTGATTAGGTTCACACCAAGTTCCACAACTATAATAGGAAGAGCACACCTGAGGCAGACCGTTGACACAACCAAAGTTACCTATTATTAAAAAAAACGAATATTTGGGTATATCCCTGAATTATCTACGTAATTGCTTGATTCTATGAATTGCTTTCCTTGTGTTTACCTCGAGGAAATTATGGCATTCCATTAGTTATTTTACTGAAAGCAGAAACAGATCTTCTGGGATAGTGTTCTTTGAAAAAAGTTAAAAGTGCACTTATTTATGGAAACATACATTTTGTTAGCAACATAGCTGATATATTTGTTTGCTATAATATCTTCTCCTGAAATTCTCCTAAATAATTTAACAATGATATTATAATCATGTTAAGATTGACATTGTCATTTTCTTTCCCCTGTTTATCTGGAAAGTCACAGACTAGGTTCCAAAACAATGCAGGATGTAGAGATTTCTCAGCTTTGCCTGTAAAGCCAGAGGGAGAGGGAAAATAATTTAATTGTTCTATTGCAATTCTGTGTCTCTTCCTGCCTCTTGACTCAAAGGATCTCAAGAGAGGAGAGCGGAAATTATGGGCTCTGTGTTGATGTTCACTGGATTTCTTAAATGGCGATTTGAATGTATTTCAGGGATGTAAGTGGTTTCTAATTGTCTCTGCTTTCACCTAGTTTTCCTTGGTTAAGTTTCCTCATCTTTGAAATGAGATACTATTCAGTTGGCCTTCTGTATCCCAGGTTCTGCATCCACAGATTCAACCAAGGACAGAAAATATTTGAGAAAAAATTCCGGAAAGTTCCAAAAAGCAAAACTTGAATTTTCTGTGTGCCAGCAACTATTTACCTAGCATTTACATTGTATTAGGTTTTATAAGTAATCTAGAGAGATTTAAAGGTATATGGGAAGATGTGCATAGGTTATATGCAACTACTACACCATTTTATATAAAAGACTTGAGCATCCCAGGATTTGGGAGAGGGATCTTAAAACCAGTCCCTTTCCCCCCAGCCATAAAAAAGGGAGGACTGTACTTCTCTTATCTCCTTAGAGTGTTGTTCTGAGGAGCAAATGAGATAACGGCTAGGAAAGTGCTTTCCACTATACAAATTGCCGTCAGTACTCAGGTTATACATTTGGGTAGCTAATGAGGTCGTATTTATCCATTTGATATCAAGTGACTTTATAGAAAACAAGAAACTTCTCAAATAAAGTAATACAAAAAGGTATAATAGATTTTTACTTTGCTAAAGCAAAGGCATATTTAAAAAAATAAGTAACACCATTAACTAGATGCATTCAGGAAATAATTGTTGGATTTTATTGGATTTTGTTCTATTACAGTTTCCTGCTTTGGAGAGTGATGTGATGCCATTAATAGGATTTTAAACATTAAGTGAGAAAAAGAGAAATAGAATCAAGTAAGCCTTAAGGAAACTGATTTATCTTACCCAGCACCTTTCTTACTAATATAGTCTCATACAGTTTCAGGAAGGACACGGTGGTTGTTTATAGAGTTGAAAAGAGGAAAGCAGAGGAGGGACGTTTTCTTAGAAGAATCCAACCTGCCTAGAACAATAAAAATAACTTCCTTTGGACAAGCGTTAGCATCCTTGAAAGAAATCTGGATCTTAACTAATGGCTGTGAAGGGGACAGTCTGACAAATGAAATAAATCAGCACAGTGATTTATTTATTTATTTATTTATTTATTTATTTATTTATTTATTTATTTCAGAGACAAATACCGCATAGATCCATAAAGAGGCCAGGTGGGAAGGCTGGATGCTACGAAGACTGGGATGTTGGGTGTGGGAAACTAGGACTGGCAGGGTACCCAGGAGGGACATGTTGACCTGAGTCAGACATTCCCTGAGTCAGGGAATCAAACTGCATTGTGTCCATCTTCAATACACTGCCACTCTCAACCTGGGTCAAGCAAGTCCAGGAGTTGTGGAGGGGTAGCTACTCCGATTTTTTACTCCATTCATTATCTGAAGAGGAGAAACTGTTGTTAAAGATTTGTTTCTCAGAAAAATGCAAAATTTAGATGTGTGAAAAATAAAGTTAAAATCTGCACATAATCAAGAGTTTTTTAGCTTGTGAAATACAGGTAAGTAGAGGTCTTATCGTCCGCAATGGGGCGGGGAGCGGGGGTGAATCTCGCACATCTAGGAGCTCAGCGTGTGTTAGTAGGATGAATTTTACGAGGCGACCCCTAAACTCCTCTTATGATCTAAGTGCTGCATGGTTGTGGGCTGGACTTATCTGGTACTGGAAGAAACGAAGTGTGCATCGAATACAGAGCCCGATAGACAGTAGGCGCCTCATGGGTAATTGATGAATGGATGCTGGTTGAATAATGTTATAGAGTTGAACACACCAAGTGTGTACGTGCGGAAGGACCAGAATAAAACTTGAGCACCAGTTACAACGTCTTGTGTCGAGATTAAAAGCAGTTTAGAGCCAACATGCCCTGCCGGCGAGGGACCAGCCAACTCCTGCAAAGTCCTGCCTAGGTAAGTCTGCCCAGCAGTGGGCAGGTGTTATCCTTGCAGACAGACTGGGCAGATTTCTGTCCACTCTCAGTTTGAGAAAGCTGCGGATTTGGAGGTCTCGGATCAGCGCCAGCGACGATCTCCTCGGATCCTCTCCTCGCTCCGCCTTTGCCTTTCTCCCGAATCTCTCCTGGCTCTAAGCTGAAGAGATTCCCACCCCACAGTTGCCTGCTCCGAGCCCCGCGGAGCCGCGGACTCCTCCCCTGGAAACTCTTCGGGGGCTGGGGAAGGCTTTGGCGCATGCTCCGTACCTAGGGCAGGTTTTTCGCTCCGGGTAGCAAGGCTCCTGTCACACCGGCTGGCGGGTTGTGGCGGCGCCAGCCAGTGTGTGCGAGTGTGTCTGCGTGCCCGCGCCTGGGCGGACCGACCCGGAGCAGCAGTGTGCCTCGCCCGGGGAGGCGGCTTCGCACCGGCGCCTGGTCCGCAGCAGCTGCGGGCGGGGCGGGGCGGGGCGGGGCCGGGGCGGGAAGCTCCTCAGCTAACTTGCGGCGGGCGCCGTCCGTCCTCGCGGTTCCGGCGCCTCGCGACCTGAGGGCAGAAGCGCCGGGCGCGCGTGCGGGGCGCAGGGCCCGCGGGCGGCCGGGCCGCGCCTTCGCCCTTGGCCGGAACCCTGGAGAGCCTCATGCAGCCCCCGAGCTCGCGGCCGCAGCTGCCCGGCTGCCCGGCTGCCCCGGGGCAGGTCCAGGACCCGAGCCGCGCTCCCCAGCGCCTGAGCGCCGGCGGCGGGGTGCCCCGCGCCGCCTGAGAGCGCGCGCCGCGCCCGGGCGGGAGCAGGGAGCCGGCGGAGCCGGGCGCCCCCGGGAGCGCAGGGTGCCCCGCGCCGCAGCCGCCGCCGGCGCCCGCCTCCCCGCTAGACTCGCAGGCCCGGCTCTGTCAGCCCGGAGCGCCGGTGTGCCGCGGGGCCGCCAGCCAGCCGCACGCCTCGGCGTCAGGGGCATGGAGGAGCGGCGGGCTCGGAGCCGCGCCCCGGAGCCCCCGAAACTTCCGAGCGGGAGCCCGACAGCGTCGCTGCTGCCGCCGCCGCTTAGCCTGCCGGCCTGAGAGCGGGACCATGGATGAAAGGTTCAACAAGTGGCTGCTGACGCCGGTGCTCACTCTTCTCTTCGTGGTCATCATGTACCAGTACGTGTCCCCCTCCTGCACCAGCTCCTGCGCCAACTTCGGGGAGCAGCCTCGCGCCGGGGAGGCCAGCCAGCCTGCCGCCCCGGGTCCCGCCCGCCCGGCACAGGCGCCGCTCGAGGACTGGGAGCGACGGCCCCAGCTGCCCCCGCCACCCCGGGGGCCGCCCGAGGGGCCTCGGGGGGCCGCGGCGCCGGAGGACGAGGACGAGGAGCCGGGGGACCCGGAGGAGGAGGAGGCAGAGGAGGAGGAAGAAGAGCCGGATCCCGAGGCCCCCGAGAACGGATCGCTGCCCCGGTTCGTGCCGCGCTTCAACTTCACCCTGAAGGACCTGACCCGCTTCGTGGATTTCAACATCAAGGGGCGCGACGTGATCGTGTTCCTGCACATCCAGAAGACCGGGGGCACCACGTTCGGGCGGCACCTGGTGAAGAACATCCGGCTGGAGCAGCCGTGCAGCTGCAAAGCCGGCCAGAAGAAGTGCACCTGCCACCGGCCCGGCAAGAAGGAGACGTGGCTCTTCTCCCGCTTCTCCACCGGCTGGAGCTGCGGGCTGCACGCCGACTGGACGGAGCTCACCAACTGTGTGCCGGCCATCATGGAGAAGAAAGACTGTCCCCGCAACCACAGCCATACCAGGTATTGTTCCCTGCCGCGTCTCGCTTCCTGCCAACTGCCACCCCCCTCCCAGCTTCCCCAAGTCCCGACCCCGGCGGCCCCGCGCTCACTGGGCGGCGTGCTGCTGGTTCCCCAGCATCTTCCAGCGGTTCGGCCAGAGGCTCTAGGAGGGGGATAAGGAAGCTTTGGATAGTGCCCTGGCCTTGAACTCGCTCCCCCCCCACCCCCGTCGATTCCCGCCCCCGTCCCCCAAAGGTGATGGGAACCATCGTCGTGTGTATGTCCTTCCTTTTGCCTAGCACGGTGTGGCCTCCCTCCCAGCCGATGCTCGGAGAACCGCGGAATGGCCAGGGGGCCTGGGTTAGACTAGCGAGGTCGAATCGTGTACCTAAGTGCTGTGAGTGGAAACTCAAACCCGGTAAAAGGCAGGGGGAGCTGGAGGTAGAGAGGCAAGGCAGGAGTTTTCCAGGCCTGGGGAAGCCAGAGACGAGTCTAGTGGCTCTTGGGTGGCTGCTCTCCAGCTCAGGAAACAGTCCTCTTGATGCCACTTTGAAGACACACGTTCAAATTCCTGCTCTACCTCTGTAACCCTAATTCTGGAGATGGGCTTTGTTGCTGAGCAATGCCAGGGTTTGGACTCATGCTGTTCTCAGAAAGATTTCCACTGTCCCCCAGGCCGGTCCATCAACTCATTCTGAAAGTATGTGTTAAATGCCTACTGTGTGCCTGGCAGTGTGGGAAATGCTAGGTGGATTCAAAGATTTAATAAGTAAAATTCCTTCCTTTCAGGATAGATTAGCTTCCTCTCCCACCCCCACCCACACCCGCTTTTAAATAGTAATGCTGCTGAGAATTAGGGAAGTTTGAAATCTTAATAGCCAATGAAACTGCATACCTTATTAACATCCTCTGAGAGAGGCATGGGCTTAAGAATTTTGGTTGAATGTTCTTTCTGCCCATTGCAATTTGAAGATTAATCTGACATGCTTGCTCAAGGGACTAAAATATTAAACGCTTGGAATACTAGTTTATTGAGGTTTTTGTCTCAAAGGTTTCCAACAATTTGGTGCAAGGAAATAGGACTTTAAAAACTCAAGCTCAGTATGTTGATATCAGATAGCTTTTGCACCTGACATTATGGAAAAGCTTCATTTACTGGAAGCTACCCAGATTCTGGAATTCACCACCACTGAAGCATCTAATTCTACTTCATTTCTCCAAGAATGAGCAAAATTTCATTATGGGATTTTTTTTACTCTGGCAGTTTTTCAAATACTTTCTCTCCTCCCTGCTCTTTTCCCTGTTTAATGGAAATTGCTTAGAATAAGAAACTAGTTGGACTTGGAATGAAAGCATTAGGCTCCTTCCTTAGGTTTTAAGGACCTTTTACTTTTAAAGATTTCTACTTGTGTAGTGTTTTAGATCCCGCCCTTCTATTTTAGCTTAAGACAATTTTTCAATTGATAATTACTTACAAACTTTCTACCAAAAGACATTATTATTTCATGAGAGAGAGTCTCTGCTACATTTCACCCCAAATTGTACTTTTTGTATTTACGCCTTTATGTATTAATTCCTGAATGACCCCAAAGAGTTTACTAGTCTGATTTCCAGCTTCCATTTCACTTAAACTAGAGACTGATGATCACATAGAAACATCTAGTGATTCTTCAGTAGGGACTGGCATTATTTTCTATCAATGTATATAAAACTGTTAGTGAATAGATGAAGATTTTAGAGGAATTAGAGATTATGGAATCTAAAAATAATTGGGTTTTTGCTTAGTGATGAAATGCTGCTGCTACAGACCCTGCGCAGATTACAGCAGTGAGGTCTTACTTCTATAGGAAATACTCAATATCTCTCTACTGTGTGATGTAGGAAAATGCCACCTTGGCTATTTGAACAAACGGTTTCTATTGCACAGTCAAGTGCTTTTCTTTGTTTAGTGATGGACTCATTTCTCTCAGAATCAGAAGTTATCAGATAATCACCTGCGCTGGTTTGCTTTCTTAAAAATTTTTAAAATTTTGTGGTAGTATTTTTTTTGGTATCATTTTTTATAATCCTTCCTTCTCTTCGTCCTCACCGTCTCTTTCTTCCCCGGTATTCTCAGTTACTTTTCTTCTCTGGATACTTTAGGAAGGAATAGCTGTAGTTTATGCGAAGTGCCCTGCATCAAAAGCGATAGGGAAAAAGTTGAAGAGATGTTCAGCTGCACCTTTCTCACAGAGAAGATTGAATTAGTTGTCTGTCATGCGAATGTCTGTGTACAGCATTCTACAGTCAACTAGATGAGCTTGGATAATGGAGGGCCCATTTCCACAATGCAAAATGACAGATAATCTATTGCTACGTAATGGGAACAAGGTTCTACTTCAAATAGGGCTGACTCTGAGCAAAATCAAGAAGTAGATCATGTTGACTTTGGTGCCCTAGTCTCTTTGCTTTTGGTTCCCCCAGTGTCCCCTCCTTCCCCACTTCTCACAGGGATCAGTGTCCTTGTGGGTCATGTTGTATGTAAGAGCAAGGATTATCGAGTCAGATGGACATGGCTCTTGTGCTTACCAGCTGTGTAAGGTAGTAAGTTGCTCTTTCTGAGCCTCAGATGCTTCATCTTTAAATATGGATAATATTGGTACTTTCCTCTTAGAGGTGTTATGAGAATTAAATGAGCAAATGCATGTAAAATACTTGGTATAGTATCTGTGCATAGTATAGTATGCTGGTACACAGCACTCAATACTTACTCTGCAGGTATATAGTAATACTTAAATATTAGTTGCTAATTGTAATAGCAGTATTTCCCCTAATCAAGGCCTTTCACGAAAGGATGGGAGGTCAATTCCTTAGAGCAGCTCAGTGTAAATGGGTCACCTTAATTTGTAGAGATGCCATTTTATGATTATTTGTATAGAGACAGAATTCTAAGTTCAAAACATTAAGCAATAAATTGAAAATTATGGATGGCCATTTGGGCATCAGTCATTGCAGAGGACAGGATGGGAAACAGGGGTGGGAGGCCACAATATAATTGAGTACACATTCTGTTGGTGACAAGAAAAACTGGTTGGAATGGTGAGAGAGGAGTTGGGAACATTTAGGACCAAAGGCAGAAGCAGGGAGCCAACTCTGGAAGGAGATTTGTGGTAGAGTGGAAGGAACTGTCATATGGGTTATAAGGGGCCAGGAAGGGGCAAGGCTCTGGGGCTGGCAGTTTGGATCCAGTACAGAGGGCATTTCTGACCACAGAAACTGGTTAGAATAAGATAGGAAGCTAAGAGGAAGATGGCTTATCTGAATGACCTCTTTTATCATATTAGTGATGATTTCTTCCCATTCTTTTTCTTTCTTTTCTCTATGATTTATTTGGTAGGATATTCTTTCTCATTATCTTTATACTTCCTTCATTATTGCAGTATGTTTCCCCTTTTTGTCTGCATACCCAGGTCTTTGGAAGACTCTTCTTTACCATTGTTGAGTGTGGATAAAATCATAGCATTTTATGGCTAAAAAAGACTGAAGAGATAATCTAGTTCCATAATTTATATGGCAAATGGGTTATCTAATACTGAGGAGGTGAAATATGTCTAAAGTTTCCCCAGGGAACTCGTGTCTTCATTTTGATAATTTATATTCAATATTTTGCCTACTGTTTCTTCTGTTCACTATGACAACTATAGTGGAGAGTGTTTTAAGCACCTACTGTGTGCACCTACTGTGTGATAGGTCTCGGAATACAGTTTTGAACAAATAGTGTCAGCCCTCGGAGCTTGGGCCATTAGGCAAGATGGACCTTGATCTTCTTCAATAAGTGGGTATCGCTCTCATTCTTAAAATGATGGAAAGAGATTCCATCCATATCTTTTGTAGGGTAGGATGGCAATTGTTTCCTTTTATGACCGCATTCTGTTGGTCCTGTTAGAGTGCTTGGAACCTTATGAACATTCTGTTAGATCGGACCCTCTGTGTTGCAGATGATACAAACCTGACTCAAGCTCAATTCAGGCAGAGGGGAATTATTGACTTAATAACCAGAACACAGGAAAGATAGGGGTAGAGTTGGTTTTAAGAATGGTTGGAACTGGAGATTTGGGAACTTTCTCTCCACACCCCTTTTCATATTGAACTTATTATATCAAATTGGCTTATTCCATGAAATGAGTAAATGGCTATCAAATCTAATAGCTCCACCAGCTAAGAGGAAAGCAGGCCTTCTCTGAGTTCCAACTTAAAACCTTGGGGAATGACTCAGATTAGTCCAGCTTGGAACTTGTGACTATTCTTTCAGCCAATCAATGTGGCCAGGGAAATGAGGGTCTCTGACCCACTTTGTATCACAGAACCATCCCATCGGTAGTGTGTATGTGTGTGTGTGTGTGTATCACAAGAAGGAGAGCTAGCATACAGCTTCTGGAAGACCACTGGGTTCTGGATAGTCCTTGTAACTGTGTCGATTATAGTTGTAAATAAGCCTTCAAATCTCTTTCACAGAACTTTTGAGAAAAATTTTGAGTCAAGCTATTACTCCAGTTTATTCGCAGCATCTGGAAATCATGTCATATGAGGAGTAATTGAAGGAGCTGGTAATATTTAATATGGAGATGGGAAAAATAGGAGAGACATAAAAATTGCTTTCAAATACTCAAAGAAGGAAGATGTGGAAAGTGCAGGAGATTTGTTCTGTATTTCTCCAAAGGATAGAATTAGGACAAGTGGGATAGAAGTGATGGGATAAGGATTTCAACTCAGAGTAAGAAAGAATTTCTTAAAATTTTTAACTGTCTACAATGAGAATGAACTCTTTTGTGAAGTGGCGTGCTCCCCAGTAGTAAACATTTTAGATGTAGCTAAGTAACCATTGATGTTGTAGAAGGAATTTCTTCCTGGGGAAGGGCTTAGCCTGTGCAGCCTTTTATTTTAAGGTTCTGTGTTCTAATCTAAGCTGAGTTCACAGTATCTTTCTTCTCCTCTTTCTTGCCCTGTACAGAGAAAACAAAACAACCTCCACCACACACACACAAAAGGATTATAAGTGGACTAGTTAATTCTCAAAGATTTGTAAGCATTTCTACCAAGGAAACTTTTGGTATAGCACAGTCTGATGGTATAGACTATTTTACACATTTAAGGCCAAAAGCAATAAATAGGTCCTGTATACTAGAACATCTGCTTCTTCATAATAAGTATAAAAAGGTAGGGTGAGAAAATATAACACAGCTTGCCACAAAAAAGCCATAACCACTTTGGAACACCATCTGGTTATTGCTTTTCCTTTAGACAGCAGGCTAAAATATATAAGGAGGCTGCAGAGCTCTGTTTCAAGGCTATCCAGAATATTATGGCCCATACTGCTTTCTAAGGGATAATCTTTTTGATGTCTCTTCTAATTAGAAATGTGGAACTGCAAAGAAGGTTAATTTTCACCATCAGGTTTGTGTGCAGTATAAAACCAAGGAGATAAGAGATTATTCTGTCTATATGCCATATCCACTTATATGTTCATTACAGTGTCTCTTAAAGTATTGCTTCTGGTTCAAACCACTGATATTTGCTATAAATCAGAAGGAGGTTGAACTAAACCCATTCGGTTTTTTTTTTTTTTTTTTGAGTTGTGAAGATAAAACTGGAAGTGGTAAATGGTAAGAGATGATTTATTTTTCTGCATTTTTCTTGCTGGTTACCTTGGGATTTTTGAAAGGGTTGACTTCAGAGAAATATAAATGTTCATGTAATAATTGGAAGGCAGGTAAATTTAGCCACTAGCGATATGGATTTGCTTAATCTTAGACTCTTATTATTCCCCAAAGCTAATTATTATCATCTCATTTTGACTAAGGACAATCAGAAGCTTATGCCACTTGAAAGTTATTTATGCTTGATAATGAATTAAACAGGTTTAATTGAGACTGGCAAATCCTAATGTGATTTTAAGAGTCATGAAATAAATTATTAGGCCAAGAAATAGGTTTAGTATGAAAACAAGTAAATGCGGAACCCAAATTAATATTTTGTAGTAATCAATTATCTTGTTTTTGAGTTTG
Organism: Hyperoodon ampullatus; assembly: GCF_949752795.1. Lineage (NCBI taxonomy): Eukaryota > Metazoa > Chordata > Mammalia > Artiodactyla > Ziphiidae > Hyperoodon > Hyperoodon ampullatus. Next base: position 14,204,214 of record NC_136929.1, on the reverse strand, counting down.
TTAAATTATGGGTATCATAGATAAGTCTCTGTTGATTTTAATTGGCTAATATAACTGTTTTAATTATAACTAAGCATTTGACTATGTGTTGGGAATTATCCTAAATACTTGTTGAACCTAGACAGGTGTTATTTGTTTATATATTCCTCTAGCAAATACAGTTATTCAGTAAACATATGTAAAGTTCCCAGTACAGAGACTGACGTATAGATGTTCAATCAATGTCAGCTAAAAGTATGCTCTATGTTCTAGATTACCTTTAAAAAAATATTGTCATAACTTGACAAGACTTTGGTTCTTTGAAAGATGGGATTATCAAGCATTTGGTGTCATCCCTCTCTTCTTTTGTCATGCAATTTCGAATTGTTAATAATTGCCTTTCATAATTAACAAGATATCAACTCCCCTTGTTCGCTAGAAGAAGAGTCGAAGTAAGTATCAAGCCCAAGGCTTATTAGAACATTCTAGAAGCTTTCTTCTCTTAGTATGCCACAGATCAGACATTCATTTGGGTACAAACAGATGTTCTTGCCTCTTGGGAAGGTTAATCTCATCATTCATTCTCATTTCAGGGAAAAATCAGCCTAAACCAAGAGCATGAGAACTCTGATGTAGGATGGGAGGATGAGAAAAGTACCAGTAACGTAGACTCTGGATTATTACTGGTCAAAGCCCGATGGTTGAGGCGGTTGTGGTTAAGGATTGTGATATTGGCGAGTAGTGGAAGGAGACCCCGAGTAAGGAAAAAAGTCCTCAACAGAAATTGGAGAAAATGACAAATATATCAGCCCCTGAATATTCCTGAAAATCGTGCTGATTCCCAGTTTGTGAATGTGATTAGGGTCATGTTTACAGCATGGGCTGTGAAGTCAAGGTAGCTCGATTTTAATCCAGTTCAACCACTTGCTGTCACATAACCCTGAATAAGTCAGTTACCTGCTCTGTACTTCAGTTTCCTTCTCTGGAAAATGGGAGGAATAAGAGTACTATCTCATGGTGAGTGCTAAGAATGCATGTGGCACTCTTCAGACAGAGCCTGACACAGACAAAGTCACTATTTTAATTCTCTCATGGGAGTCGTCTTACACATCTGCATTGTTTTGTGTGAAAATAAAATGATATGTAAAGCTATACTGCCCTCTTTGAATCTGGAACTTTTCATCCTGAACAATGCAAAAATGGAACTGCAAAGAAGGTGTGCAAGGTGTGATGCAAAAGAAAAGCCATAAATGATAAAAGTAAATGTTAATTCTCGGGATACCATGGGCACTCAATGGGCACTTAATTAATGCTGTGAATAGAAACTTGCGCTCTTTCTTTTCTTCAGCATGTCATTTTATTTTTTATGGGATATTAATGAAACAGCAACAGAAATGTTTAAACGCATACAATTAAATTCATAAATGAAGCTATCCTGCAGTGAAAGTGAATTAGTCGCCTGTGGGCAATAAATATTTGTAGTTCATTGCTATTATTAATATACTACCATGCTTTATTGGTAAGTACTGGGTCATTTATTGTCAGAAGCTTGCATTTAACACCGTATGTTCACAGTTGCCCCTGCATTCTAGTTTTTTCAATAAACATAAGAGGGTAGAAAAGCTAAGCACCTTGATGTCCTCCATATTTATTTATTATATTTTACAGAGTATTTCTTTCAAAGAATTCAAGGTTATGGATGTATGAGTGTAAACCTGGATGATAGCTTCTGTATTTTTTGGACTCTAATTAGGAACTTGTAGAATTGTATAGATTTACTTAAAAAAATGAAAACATAGACCCAGAAGGAAAAGTAAACATGACTTTAAACATAGGTATGTGGTAACTTGGCCTGTGTGTGGAAATCTGCAGGTAGGTTCCATATAACACAGTAAAGAACAAGGTGACATGTTAAGGAAGAGAGAACAGACAGTGATAACGCAGAGAGTAAATTAGAAGGATGCTACGGAGGAGGAAGAGGAGAAGGACAAGAGTAGTCAAGGTGACGAATGAAATCCTTAAAGAACTGAATCAGAAAGATGGTGATATTGAGAGTTGAGGTCAGAAATGCATCTTGTGTGCAGTGGTTTGTCTCATTAGTACGTTTATGGGAAGTAATCACCTGTCTAAGAGGCTATCTGATTCGCAGTGCTGGTGTATTTGAATGTGGCTGATGTTCTTTTATTTACTTATACATTATTCTTCTGTATCAGGTTGCTGTTTCAATCATTAGTAGCTGTATTGTAGGTCCTGGCAGCAAGCAGAGGTACCACCTCTGGTGTTGCCTATGGACTAGTTACAGAGGTACGGACCGAGTAAGGGCACCGACATTGGACATGAGGTTCCTTACAACTAGTAACAAGGGAAGCAGTTAACCACCCTGGGCATGAAGTGGTGGAGCCAGGCAGGCAGTGTCAGCCTCCCACGTCTGCAGGCACCTGACAGGAGCTACAGTCTTGGAGGTAGGATGGGCTTCCCCGTAGGAGCTGTTTGTAGAAGGCAGCCACTGCCAGCAGTAAGGAGCTGAGGGGGGCGGGGGGAAGGAAATATCTTGACTCCTTTCTCCTCCCACCTGTCCGTCTCCTCCCATTGTCTTCCAGTGGCTGGATTTAGCTGGAAGCTAAAGGACAAGCGAGCTCCTCATTCCACATGGCTCACCAAGGCAGAGAAAGGTGGAGAATGGATTTGGGGTTGCAGGGGAAGAAGGGAGGAAAATGGAGAAGAACTTGCACAGTGACTTAAAATAGTTTGAAGTTTCTTCTAGTTCATTTTATGAATGCCCAGTTCAATTCTACATATGAGACTAAGAACAGATACCCTTTCTTTTAGTACCTGTACCACATATTTTCTGTATGGACCATTTGTCTCCACCCAGAGAATGGTGGATGCAGCAAAGGACACTCAGCAGGGGAGCCATCACCATAACAAGGGACTTTTCACTGAGTAATAAAAATGATCTTAGATTTGGGTGTTTTGTCCCCGTAGTCCTCCAGAATTGACTGGTGATCGTGACACATTTGGACAGTTGGATCTGTATTATGATACAGAGTGGATAATATACATTTTGTCAATGTATTATATCTGTGTGAGGTACTTTATAAATTTGAAGTTATGTAACAATATTAGTTAAGACATGACAAAATACTTTGCAAAACTGGCTCTAGTTTGCAAAAGCATATTCATGACATGAGACGCTTTCTGTTGCTTAGATTTTCTTCCAAGAACATTAAGCACATTAAAAATAATATTAATGTGGTTTTAAGTCACTGAAGGTAACAGGTGAGGGAAGAAAAAAATTATATCACACTTGAAACTATTCTAATGTTTTTAGTTTTAATTTTAAAGGACTTTTGAAACACTATTTCCATCTTTATTTGGGGGGAGATAGGATGTCCTTGAAAGTATATATTCATGCAACTCTGTATACAACGTTATGAACCTGGAATCTCCTAATATTAGATACTGAAAAATAGTTAAGTAAAGTTGGTATCTGAGAAAACTCCAATAGAAAAGATAAGAAAAGAACCATCGATTCACTGCTTTAATTTCTAGAGTCAAAACGCCATGAGCAAGATGCTATTCAACATAAGAATGACAAAAGCAATTTTCAGTGCAAGGTCTGTACCTAGAACATCCATTGGGATTGGTGCACATGTGTTGAATTCGTTTCTCCCATCTGTAGGAGGGGATTTTGAGTTGCTGGGAACACCGTCATCCATGAAGAACCCACCAACCTCCATCCTCTTTCACAGCCCTTCTTATGCACAATACTTTTTTGTTGTTCTCTGGGACAGCATTTTGTGACAAGGTTAAAGTCAGCAATAGTGTGTAAACAGGAGGATCATCTTCAGGCCCTTACCTCCGTATGAAAGTTACTTGCTGTGAGAAAATGGCCTTAGAGAATTGTTTTCTGCTGGCTATGAAAGGTATTAGCAATAAGGAACCTGCACTCTGTTCAACTGGATTTAAGTCCAGTTAACTTAAAGATTCTGGGAGAGGTTTCAGAGAACGTTTTCTTTCCCATGTGGCTTCAGCGAATTTGTCATTATGCCTTTCATATAAGCCATGAAAGAGGTGGATTAATGGATTGTTCTATTTCTAATATTTCTATTTATAAACATTTCTATCTATACTTCTCTTGATAAATAACTATTAAAAGTATTGTGTATAAAAACGTTGGACAACACAAAGGAACTTAGCTACATTGGAAGTGTCAAATTTATCACCCGATGCATTTTTAGTCTAAAAATATTTGTCAACTATCCCGGTCCATTCTTTGTCTTTTAAATTCAGACTTAAGCCTACAATACACCACGGTAGATAAATTTCTTTGCTTTGAAAGTTTTATTCTCCTAGTTCCTTATGTGTGCTGTAAAGAATAATTAATGTAATGAAAAAATCAATATCGTGTATAAATTATTTAGGCTTTACTATCATTGTAATTTTCTCTTCAACACTTATTGATCAGCAACAATTCATTTGTTAATTTCTTCCTAATAAGATATTCATTGTATTAGGCCTGTAGTAGTGCTGTCCCTGCACTTTCACAAATAAGTCATGAATTACTAATGATACATGGGACAAGTTAACCTGCTCGTGAGTGCTGTGAGATGGAAAACAGGCAAGGGCAGTCATTTGAGATGCTGTCCTATAGAAACCCTGTGTAGCCAGGCAACTGCTGATAACTAAATGAGCAGACTCTTGCAGGATATTAATTTGTACTTCAAAACTTAATGTGAACCTATTTTTCCAGGTAAAAAATGGTCTTAGCATTGGCTGATTCTGTCTCAACAGCATTTTCTAGATCCAGTAAAGCATAGAGGCAAAGAACCTAAGTTCTGAAACCCAGCTTTGGGTTTAAGTCCTGACTCTACCATGTATTACTACGTGACCTCGCACACATTGCGTGCATTCTCCAAGGTCTCAGTTCTTGATCTGTAAAATGGTGATAAAACATTCCTACCTGGTGTTAGTGTGGGTTTGCAACCTTGGGGACTTCCCTGGTGAAATCTGAAAGTGGCTCCGTACGCAGAGGGCAGGGAGGGACGGAAGAAAGACGCAGATCAGTCCAAGTGGGTAGGTGGCAGGTGTAATAAACAAGGGAACTTACACGTGAAGGTAGACCTCTGCACCCACCTGCTAGAATCTTAGGAGTTTATATAGAGGTTTTAACAAGGTTCAGGCATGTAGGCTGTCCAGGTGGTCTCAACAGCACCCTATTCTCTCAAGGCTACGTTCTTGAAACAGCTTCTAGTGTGGGAATGGTAGATGGAGCATTCATTCCAAGGGGAGTGGGGCAGGAGCCTCCGATTGCCCGAGTCCACTTTTGGGTCAGCCAGCTGTTGCATCCTTTAGATGACCTCCTCCAAGGATTAGTGATGAAGATAATATGAGTTAATGCACACAGACAATTACGTGTGCATGTTTCTTTTCTTTTTTTTTTTTTTTTTGCGGTATGCGGGCCTCTCACTGCTGTGGCCTCTCCTGTTGCGGAGCACAGGCTCCGGACGTGCAGGCTCAGCGGCCCTGGCTCACAGGCCCAGCCTCTCTGCAGCCTGTGGGATCTTCCCGGACCGGGGCACGAACCCGTGTCCCCTGCAACGTCAGGCGGACTCTCAACCACTGCGCCACCAGGGAAGCCCCCGTATGTTTCTTTTTTAATTCAATTTTAACTCCCTCCACGATTCTCTTGTTTGGGGGAATATAATAGTGCTCTGAATGTGTTGGTTATTAAATGCCATTTTGGCTGTTGCCCATTGGATGACTTTAGGGGAGTGGAAATATGAGACCTTTTGGAAACCCGAAGGGATTCAAGTCCAAGAAATCAAACTGCCAAAGTTCATGGCAAAGAGAACATTTGCATCAGTGAATTTGGACCAGGGAGGCAGCTTGGTATCCCGTAAAGAGCTCTACAGTTTTGATCAAGCAGCCAGGGTTTGAATCTAGGCTTCCTCATTGATTTGTTTACTTGTTTGTTGTGTGGCTTTCCTGCCACAATGTAAGTTTCCTGACGACGGTGAGTGTTTTGTTTCCTTCTGCATCCTCGGTGCCTAGCATAGTACCTGATACATAATGGCTGTCAAATAAATGAATAAATGAAAACAGGCATAAATAAATTCACAAATTTATTGGACAATTTGGATAAGAATATATGTCCTATCTCTCTTTTTAGAGTTGTTGTGGATGAAGGAAATGACTGTGAAGGCACTTCGTAAAGTATAAAGTACTATACAAATTTAAATTTACATTGACAGTGAGAATTCTTTCGACATAGAATGGAAAAGGAAGGGAAGTTGGATTTTGAAAGTGCAGTGCATAGATAATTCACCTTTTATAGAGATCTTCAAAAATCGGGAATGACAAAGAGGCAGTTGAAAAATATGCAGAGTACACATTCGGCTCAACAACTTGTTAAAGTAATGAGCAGTTTCCTTTAGAACAGGACATAATATATCTTAAAAGACTTGTCAAAAGGTATAAGTCTTTTCCTTAGACCATCAGGAGACCTTTTTTCTCCAGGGATTTGGCACAGATCAAGGTATGAAAGTTTTCCTTCTTTTCCATTGCTTTACCCTTTTGGGAAAGTTATCCAGGAGTTAATATTTTAAATTTTGTATTCATACTTTTTCATTATTTTCATATGATGGCTATGACTTATAGCTCTCAGTTAATAATATGTCATGATAGTGAGCTCAGAATGTAACTCTTCTTCATTTGAGCTGATTTAGGATGTGATAATCCACTGAGCTCTTCACTACATAACTTGATTTTGCAGCTAATTATGAAAAGAGAATAGAAAATAAAATCTTCCTGAGTCTAGAGTTTGCATTATAATACATATCTGTTAGGAGAATATTTTTCCTTGGTAATGAGTTAGTTTTTATACATGAGGCAATGCCTGGCCACTTCCAGGAGGATATATACATTAGCATGGGCAGAGACCTAGAAGCACATATAGCTCCTGGGCTAGGGTGGAGTCTTGGAATAAGACTTTCCATTCAGTAAACCTATGGACAACCGCGAGAGGTGTGATGACTGTGGTCGGAGTCCTCAGAAGAACTGAGGATGGCATTTTCATTTATTGAACTCTTCTTAATCTTAACAGCAACCCTAGGAGACATAGAGAAGTATTTCCATTTTAAAGATGAAGAATCTGAATCTATTTATTAGGATGCCATCAGCTGCATTTAGCAAAAACTCAAATTCAAATTGCCTTAATAAGACATTTAAAATCTCATAACAAGCCCAGAGGGAATTGGTTGATTCTGTCTTAGTAACATTTTCCAGATCCAGGTAAGCAAAAACATAAATCCTGAAGGCCAACTATAGGTTAAATCCCAACTCTACCATGTATTACTATGAGACTTTGCACAAATTGCTAAATTCTTCAGGTTTATCATTGTGTAAAACAGTAATAAAAACATTCCTGCCAGGTATTAGTGATGAGGATCGTATGAGTTAATGCACACAGACATTTAGGAGAATAGCTGAAGCATAGTAAGCCCCTATTAAATGTTATTTACTGAGGACCCAGGTGGTTTTACATCTTTATTCTGCCACCCTGAGCTTGCTGACTTGGGCCATAGGATGCCTCCCTCATGGTTGTGAGAAGGCTACAGCTACACAGACAGAATTTCCTTGCCAAATGAACAATGACTACAGTGGAAAGGGTCACATTCCCATCTGGAAACCAATCACTGGCATTAACAATGGACCCTCCAGGATTCGTCCCTGAATATGGGGATAGGATTGCCCTCCCGAGTCACATGTGGACAGCAGAACAAAATGGGGGCTCTCCCAGCAAGGGAAAGGAGGGATGGATGTTGGAGAGGCTACCAGTAGCATCTCCATCCTGTCCTAGAAAGTCACATGGGATTAAATATGAAAGCTAGACTTCCAACCCAGGTCTCACTTCCAAGTTCTAGCCTGTCGAGTATTCTAACCTATGTCTGCTAAAAGTGTTGCATTTCTATGATTGGTTCAAGAACTAGGATTATTTATTGATTTTTTTTCATTCTTTGGTTGGTTCAGTCAACTTCAACATACATTTATGGAGTATCTACTATGTATGCATCACACTACAGTTTTAGGGAAATCAGAGGGAGAAGAAATAGTAATTATTGCTGACGCATTTTGATTGCTTACTCTGCTCTAGGCAAAGTGCTTTATGGATGTAAGTACCTGCATTAAGTAGGTACTACTGTCATCTCCATTGTACAGATGAGAAGATGAAGTTTAGGATATTAAGTGACTTGCATGGTTGCAGAACTAATCACTTGTGGAGCAGTCAGGTATTTTAACCCAGGCGTATCTGATTTTAGGACCATCTCTCTTATCCCTAGGTTGTGCTGATACTGTGTGTATTTGACAGCTGTCTGGGTAGGTAGTAAGAGTATCAGCAGGAGAAAGGCAGGACCAAGGTCGACCTAGGTGGGTTACTATTATAATAGCCTCGTTTTCTAGTTTTTGTATTTCGTGCTTTGACATCTGGGGCCTTGCTGATGCTTGAGGGATTGCTCCTCCCAGGGTGAGCTAATTTTTTACGATAGTACATGAGCATGGCTGTGAGCGTGCCTTCCTATGCAAACCAACCAATCCAGAGCCCATACGTCCAACTATTTCCTTTTTCAAGCTCTTATACTCCAGACCACTCTCCCTCTTGCCCTAATCACCCCAGGCCAGGTATCAGACAACTTGGGACAACCCCTATTCCCCAGAGCCCAATGAAATTATTCAGACCAGCCAGTCCTTAACCCGTTTACCTGCTACACTTGTGCTTTCCTTCGGAATCCACAATAAAGGCTCTTGCCCACATTTCCCCCTTGCTTCCTCTGCCTCCTGAATGACCCTGCTGCTTCCCTGTGTGGCCCTGTGTGGCATGCTGTGCCTCCTATTTCTAGGTGTCTGTGAGTATAAACAACTTCTTCATGACGGTCATTTCTGTGTCTGCTTGTCCTACCATACCTGATTAAACAAATCCCAGGTATCCTTAAAACAGTCACCAAGAATGGAACTCAAACACAGGACAATGAATCTAGTTAATCAGAAGCACAAAAGTGATAAAAAGTGGATTCCAAATCAGTGTAGAAACCAGTTGTCAGAGTACAGGTGCAAGGTCAAGTTGAGACGAGGTCCAGGATTAAACTAATCAGTGCCCGCACATCCATGGTCAGGATCATGGATTGGTTATAGAGATGGGAGCAAGTCTTCAAGCCAAATGGTTCTAAGCTTTGGGAGGACACGGATGTAGGCAGAGGCAGGGAGAGAAGGGAAGGGTTGCAGAGCTGCAACACCGAGCAAAACCTGAGACAGCCAATCCCTTATAATTTAAACAATGTTGTAAAAACATTGCCTGGTTCACAAGAGAGATATAACATATCTAATTTTATTTTGAAGTCATTTTCTTTCTATACCTAGGTAGCTTGATTGATTGGTTGATTCATGGTTATACATAGCCTAATACCAGGCACTGTAGAGGATGCAGATTGAGGAGAAGACTTGGTCCTGGCTCTCAAGGAGTGAAATCATAGTGTATGTAAGTCATAGATAAAATGAACTGGAAATATTTACATCACCACATTTAAGTCAATTCATGGTATTATAATTAGAACTAGACATAGAAATTCTGAAGAAGCTGTGCTAAAAGAAAGAGTGTGACTGTTTGCAGGAGTGAAGAAGGCACAGAATAAAGAGTTTGAATTGGCTGAAGAGCTGAGTGATACTGGAATGGTTGAATGGCAGTTTATGGAAAGCCCTGAATATACACTAGACTGAGGAAATGATTTTGATTTAGTATCAAATTTAGAATAACTTTGAATTCATAAACAGTGATGGTTTTGCAAAGACGTCTGTAAATTCGGATACTCTTCTCTTCGAGAGGTGAAGCCTAATTCCTGTCTTCACCCCCAGTATTGACTTCAGTAACTTGATCCTAAGGAATCATATACAACTGAAAGGGTGAGATGCCACTTCTGAGGTTTGGTTGTAGAAGGACTGTGGCTTCTGTTTAGGTGTTCCTCTTTCTCTGTTTCGGATCCCTTGTCCTGGGTGAAGCTGTGTTCTGTGCAGCCTTATGGGGAGGCCCACATGGCAAAGAACTAAAACCTCCTGTGAGTGAGCTTGGCAGGGGGTCATTCAGCCCCCCTCTAGTCTTCAGAGACTGCAGCCTTGGCCAGCTGCTCGACTGCAGCTTTGCGAGGGACCCTGAGCCCTGTTTGAATGCTCACAGGAATGATAAAGCAAAGAGGGGTGATGGTAGGAGAGAGGTTTTTAAGAAGATGAGAGATTATCTGATCACAGGACACAGGATCTCATCTATCTTCTTCCCTTTTTAACAGAAATGAAGGCCGAGCATTTGAGTACCAGATACAGGAAGGTTGGTGAACGGATAGTTGAAGGATGAGGTCGTTCTAAACTGGTTGCATCTCTTTTCTCTATGAGGCACGAAGCAAGGTCATTAGCTGAGAGTGGGGAGGAGAGGAAGGAATATTGGAAATTTGAGGAGAACAGAGAACGTATGAATAATTATCTCGGAAGTTGGGGAAACAAATTTCCTAGGGAAGTAAGCTGTCTGACAGCTTTAAGACCTGTGATTATAAATTTGAAACCAGTCCATTTGGCAGGGTTCTGTGATTTTCTTTAGCAGCATGAAGCTGCTCTGGTGGAGGCATGGAGTAAGGACACAGTTGGGTTTAACCAGGATTGAGGTTTTACCAAGGGAGGGGCAGGAGGGTTATGGCTGTTTGCCTGGAGGCATTTATAGTGCCAGATGGTGTAATTTAGGCTGGTTAGGAGAGAAGTGAGGCTGTAAGGGTGGGCGATGGATAGGAAGAAAAGTGGTAGGGCCCGCAGTGTTTGGTAGGATTGATAGTAGACTTCCGTGTGGGGGGTTGTGATAGGAGAGCTGGATGAGAGGAGAGGTGGTCAGAGAGCAGCGTGTGTGAACTTGAGATGCTGGAGGGAGGGCTATGACTTGTATGATCCAGGTGAATGGGGACCTGAAGTGCGGCAGGAAGTGATCCTGGGAGTTAAGGAGGTTGAAGAATGGCGGGGTCAAGATGTTGAGTGGATTATTCATGTGCATGTTGAAGTCAAGAATGATGATAAAAGTCGAGGAGGAGGGCTTGCCTGGTGGCGCAGTGGTTGAGAGTCCGCCTGCCGATGCAGGGGACACGGGTTCGTGCCCTGGTCCGGGAAGATCCCACATGCCGCGGAGCGGCTGGGCCCGTGAGCCATGGCCGCTGAGCCTGCGCATCCAGAGCCTGTGCTCCGCAACGGGAGAGGCCACAACAGTGAGAGGCCCGCGTACTGCAAAAAAAAAAAAAAAAAAAAAAAAAACCAGTAGGAGAGGAAAGTAGGGAGCCTGGCGAGGGAGGTCAGGAGGTCCATGGTGATAGCACTGTGGGTAAAAGGCGATGAAGAATGACACGTGGGCATGTAATCCTCAAGTCAGACTGCTAAGCTGTTGAGTTTCTCAGGACTGTGATGAATCAAGAAGGAAAGGGACAAAGGAGAGAGCAGAGAATAGAAATAAGATAGAAAAGAAGTAGAGATAGGAAGTTAAAAAAGAGGTGGAAGAACCCGGATATTGCTGTCGAGAAGCGCAAACCTCCTCCTCCTTCAGTATCCCACTAGGGTCATAGGAACTGCAGGACCATAAGTTCAGAGAGCATTTCAGGAAAGCTTAACTCTATGACTTCCACTACCTTTATATATGTCAATTAATCACAGTTATCAAAAAACAGTTTTGTCTGGCATTCTCTCTTTATGAGCGGAAATGTGAACGCTATTTGTAAAGTTTTCTGTCTAAAAACACTTTTTATTTTACGCCTTGGTGCCAGAGGGCCTGAGAATCTGTTATGTCCCTTGTGAGGCACAGTTCTGTCCCTATATTGCCGGATACATGAGATTTTCCACTGGACAGATAACTTCAGAGGATGTAAAATCTGACCGTGGATGTGAGCTGGGCCCTAGAAGCCAGAGACAAACTATGACTCAGCAGATCATATGTCAGTATCTGAGTAGATAGTTTTTAGATAGTTTTCTGAGAAATAAAGTTTTCTTGAGGAGACAACTCGCATTCATAAAGGAGGGTCAGACTATTTCAAACCACTTGTGGTTTTTTCACGGTACACGGCCCTGTCACTGTTGTGGCCTCTCCCGTTGCGGAGCACGGGCTCCGGACGCGCAGGCTCAGCGGCCATGGCTCCCGGCCATTCCGCGGCATGTGGGATCTTCCCGGACCAGGGCCCGAACCCGTGTCCCCTGCATCAGCAGGCGGACTCTCAACCACTGTGCCACCAGGGAAGCCCCCACTTGTTGTTCTGATGAGATGCACTGGGAGAAGGGTGCATTAAGGGATGATTATTATGGTTTCCAAAAGATCACGCATTGCTTATACATGGAAGGGGCCTTGTTCATAGATATATTGGCTTGTGTTTTGTCTAAAGCTTGATTCTTTCCCCATTTGGAGAACTACCAACATTTGTTCAGAGTCTGATATCCTCTTGTTCTCTTTTGGAGAAGGGATGGAGGTGGTACAATAGTTACACTGGTGTTAATGACTTTGAGGCATCAGAAAGGTTTAGAGGGACCAAGGACGGACCTAGGAATAAGATCCAAAAATGGCCCAAGAAAGCTTGAATAGGAAGGTAGAAATGGCGGAGGGGTACAGCACTCAGTGTTTATTAAACCCTTCCCCTTGATGTTTAGTAATATGACAGGTTTGGGCATGCAGAAGTGGCTAAGGCCCTGCTGATAAAAAAAAAAAAGCTCTCTTTCTTTCTTTCCTGATGGAAGACAACAGTATGACCAACTAGGATACAGTGTGAGGAGGTGGGAAGTGCTAGGCCCTGTGCTGGGCACTGGAGATAAAGGATGACTGAGACACGGTCCCTGTTCTCAAGGACCTTACCGTGGACAGACTAAAAGGTGGGCAATTGTCATATAACGAGGGATGGGCTGTAAGGTAGGTGCAGTGCAAGCACAGTAAAGGGATCAGGCACAGCCTGCGCGGGCAGGAAAGGCTTCCCTGGAGGGAATGGAGTAACTATAAAGAGTCATCAGAACTCAATAAAGAGTGGATGATTTTGCCTAAAGGAGACGGCAAAGACTTCACAAGTTATGATTCAGGAACTGCACATGGCTTACTTAACCTTGTCAAGGAACTTCTCCAAAATCATTTTCTCACCATTCTTCACCCATTTGTGGCCAGATGTGTCTTGATGACATGCTGTTTGCTGCACTTCGACCAGTTACATAAGTGATTTATTACCCAAAATGTTGGAAGTACCAAAGTTTATGAAAAATGATTATATTTTTCTTTTAAATTACAAAGGACCTAAGGTGACCCGTGGGATTACTCTCGTGTTCTGTAATACTTTCTTGAGCAGAATATAAAGGGGTAGATTTATAGTGTGTCCTGAAGGAAAAAGGTTGATTACTCCGTTTTTAGCATATATAGTTAGGAACAGATGAACAATACTATTCAATTAGCATATAGCTTAATTACTTTTGAATGTGAATATTAAGGTGCATAACCTTCCTAGGCCACTGCCTACCTCCGAAGACAATTTAAGGTGGATTACAGAATTAAAATAGGACAATTAAAAATATGAGTAAAACCAAAACAATTTAAGAGGAGCAGAAAAATGTGTGTGTCAGGTATGTAAGTTTAGTTCACTTGTGCAGTTAAACATGAACTTAAGCTTTTAATATCTTGCCTGCTAAGACAAAAAACAAAATACTTAGAGAGCTTTTGTCATTGGGTTAAGTTTGTCTCAGGGATAAAAACCTTTCTTTCTGACCTCTGGAAGGAACTTATTGCTTAAAGGGACATGTGATGACACCAAGAACAATGTTTTCACAACAGTTTTGCAGAAGATACAGAACAGTCTTCAAAAGGCCGTTACTTACATCAACTCTATAAAACAAAGATTTTGGTATATCAGCAGTAAGTGGCTGAAGAATATAATGAAAAAATCTTATTCACTGTATTGACAAAAACATAAAATACTTAGGAATTAGCTTTATTAGGGATCCCTGTGAACCATGTGAAGCAAACTACAGCACTTCATTGGAGATATACTTGAACATGAATGGAGAAATGTTTCCTGAATGGAAGAATGAATATCGTAAATATTGTAAGTTTTTTATCAAATTAATTAATAAGTTTAAAAATAAAAAAATCTGGGCTTCCCTGGTGGCTCAGTGGTTGAGAGTCTGCCTGCCGATGCAGGGGACACGGGTTCATGCCCCGGTCTGGGAAGATCCCACATGCTGTGGAGCGGCTGGGCCCGTGAGCCATGGCCGCCGAGCCTGCGCGTCCAGAGCCTGTGCTCCGCAACGGAAGAGGCCACAACAGTGAGAGGCCCGCGTACCACACAAAAAAAAAAACAAAAAAAAACTACTAGGCCTTTTCTTGATAAAATCATTTTAAAACAGTTTCAAAAAAAAAACTCACAGGATACCAGCAATATTAGTAAAGAAGAATGATGGGGTGGAGTTACTCCCAGATATAACCCATGTTAGAAACAATCATTAAAACTGCATCTACTGATGCATAGCTAGAAATATACATAAATAGGATGGAAAGCCCCAGAAATTAATACAATTATGTTTATGAATTGAATGTGTGATGTAGTAATTATCACAGGACAATAGGGAAAGGAATAGTCATTTCATAACCAGTTTCCCAACAACATATAGAAACACAGCAGACTCTTTCAGATCCGTGTTACATATGACATAACAAATTATCTTCTGGATGAACTCAATAGTTAACCATAAAAAAGTAATATAATATAAGCTTTGGGGTAATATAAAGTTGGGCATATTTGAGTGCCTTGGAAAGAGTGATCCTTTCCAAAATATGAAGGGATAAAGGAAAGCACAAGAAAAAGCCTAAGCGATTTATCTCTGTTAAAAATGTGAAATGTGTACAGTGAAAACAACAGAACTGAATTAAAATGGGAAAGAAGAGGGCTGAATTTCCATGGGTATGGGTTGGTAGGAGTACCATAGATATACATACACAGTGGAAGATTAGATTTTTATCTAGCCAAGGATACAGGGTTTTATTGTGATGAGGAGCAGATGCAGTGGATTCCAACAGCTGTCTTCTGTCTTTGGAGCTTCTAGTGAGGTGTGAGTGTTGGTGGCACTGGTGGACCCTATGGGGTCCCCCCAGATCTGAGAAGCTCCAGTCTTGCTTCCTCTCAGATCTTTTATCATCAGGGATTAAATCACCATCCAGGAATAAATTACACAAAAACTGATTCTCATAGAGTTACCATATGATCCAGCAATCCCAATCCTGGGCATATATCTAGAGAAAACTCTAATTTGAAAAGATACATGTGAACCCCAATGCTCACAGCAGCACAATTTATAATAGCCAAGACATAGAAGCTACCTAAGTGTTCATCAGTAGATGAATGGATAAAGATGTGGTACATATATACAGAGGAATAATACTCAGCCATAAAAAAGAATGAAATAATGTCATTTGCAGCAACATGGATGGACCTAGAGATTATCATACTAAGTGAAGTAAGTCGGATGAAGACAAACATCATATGATATCACTTATATGTGGAATCTAAAAAATGATAGAAATCAACTTATTTACAAAACAGAAATAGACTCACAGATGTAGAAAACAAACTTATGGTTACCAGAGGGGATAGCGGGGGGCAGTGGAGGGAGATAACTTAGAAGTTTGGGATTAACATATACACAATACCATGTGTAAAATAGTGAAACAGGGGCTGATCCCTGGAGAAAACCATAATTCAAAAAGATATATGCACCCCAATGTTCACTGCAGCACTATTTACAATAGCCAGGACATGGAAGCAACCTAAATGTCCATGAGCAGAAGAATGGACAAAGAAGATGTGGTACCTATATACAATGGAATAGTACTCAGCCATAAACAGGAACAAAATTGTGCAATTTACAGAGACGTGGATAGACCTAGAGACTGTCATACAGAGTCTCTCTTTTTTACTTTTTTTTTTTTTTTTTTTTGCGGTACATGGGCCTCTCACTGTTGTGGCCTCTCCTGTTGCGGAGCACAGGCTCTGGATGCGCAGGCTCAGCGGCCATGGCTCACAGGCCTAGCCGCTCCGCGGCATGTGGGATCTTCCCGGACCGGGGCACGAACCCGTGTCCCCTGCATCGGCAGGCGGACTCTCAACCACTGTGCCACCAGGGAAGCCCTTGACTTACTTTTTTTAAAAAAAATTAATTAATTAATTAATTAATTTTGGGCTGTGTTGGGTCTTCATTTCTGTGTGAGGGCTTTCTCTAGTTGTGGCAAGTGGGGGCCACTCCTCATCGCGGTGCGTGGGCCTCTCACTATCGCGGCCTCTCTTGTTGCGGAGCATAGGCTCCAGACACACAGGCTCAGTAGTTGTGGCTCATGGGCCTAGTTGCTCCGTGGCATGTGGGATCTTCCCAGACAAGGGCTCGAACCCGTGTCCCCTGCATTAGCAGGCAGATTCTCAACCACTGCACCACCAGGGAAGCCCCCTTGACTTACTTTTTGAAGTAAGTCAAAAAGAGAAAAATATTGTATAATATTGCTTATATGTGGAACCTAGAAAAACGATACAGATGAACTTATTTGCAAAGCAGAAATGGAGACACAGACATAGAGAACAAACGTATGAGATACTGGGGTACGGGGAAGGGGAGGATCAACTGGGAGAACGGGATTGACATATATACACTATTGATACTATGTATAAAATAGATAACTAATGAGAACCTACTGTATAGCACAGGGAACTCTACTCAGTGCTCTGTGGTGACCTAAATGGAAAGGAAATCCCAAAAAAGAAGGGATATATGTATACGTATAGCTGATTTACTGTGCTGTATAGCAGAAAATAACACAGCATTGTAAAGCAACTATACTCCAGTAAAAATTAATTAAAAATAAAATAGATGAGCAACAAGGACCTACTGTATAGCAAAAGGAGCTATATTCAATGTCTTGTAATAACCTGTAACAGAAAAGAATCTGAAAAAGAATACATGTATATATACAAAGCTGAATCACTTTGATGTACATCTGAAGCTAATACAACATTGTAAATTAACTATACTTCAATAAAAAATGGTTATTGAAAAAAAATTAAATTAAAAAAATTGATTCTCATAAATTTAAGGAGGCATTTACAAATACCAAGTTTTCCTGGTTCTTGAGCCAAACTCAATGTCCTCAGTGTCACAGCTTCTTTTATGAGCCGATAGCCGACTCAGAGCCCAGTTGTCAGTGAGCAGCGTCTTAGCACCTGGCTTTTCAGGACCCTAGAAAGCTCGCTTTCCCAGTGAACAGATTGAGGAAAAACATACAAAGTATGACAGGAAAGAATTAATGACTATCTTAAAGGCATTCAGATGGGTAGAAAAACTATTATATTATCAATAGATAATTGGGCAAAACTTAAGTACAGTCTTCTCATTAACAGCCTCAGTAAGTAAACAATTGGGGGCTGGGGGCTTCCCTGGGGGCTCAGTGGTTGGGAATCCACCTGCCAGTCAGTGGAGACACGGGTTCAAGCCCTGGTCCAGGAGGATCCCACATGCTGCGGAGCAGCTAGGCCTGTGCACCACAACTACTGAGCCTGCGCTCTAGAGCCCGCGAACCGCAACTGCTGAAGCTCACGTGCCTAGAGCCCGTGCTCCACAACGGGAGAGGCTGCCGCAGTGAGAGGCCCACACGCCTCAGCAAGGAGTGGCTCCCGCTCTCTGCAACTGGAAAGGGCCCGTGCACAGCAGCGAAGACCCAACACAGCCAAAAATAAATAAATAAATAAAAGACAGGAATCAAAATAAAATAAAGTAAAATAAAATAAATTAAAAAAAACAATTAGGAAAATACTAACCTCATCAGTAAACAAAGCAACTAAGATATAAATTTAAAAAAATAACACAACTTACACCTACAACATTAGTAAACATTTAAAAATGTAGACATAATATCCATTCTTCGTGAAATTGTGGTGAAATGGGTTCGTTTGCAGGTTTGCAACCTTCCATTGCTGATATTTGGAAAATAGTCTGACTAAATATCAGGAATCAAAAAACTGCCCATGGACGTGTATACCAGGGTTATCACCTTTGGGCAGAGAAATGGAAAGCCGGGGAACACCTAGGACTCTGCACGGTAGGGGAATGGTTAAGCTGTGGACAAAAATTGATGGAATATAATGCCCATTAAAATGATAATTATGAAGATCAGCATATTAGGGAAATTTGAGGCATTATTAAATTAGGACACAAAATAGTATCTATTCAGTGATGAGGTTTTTTTTTAATTGGAGTATAATTGCTTTACAATGTTGTGTTAGTTTCTGCTTTATAACAAAGTGAATCAGCTATACATATACATACATCCCCATATCCCCTCCCTCTTGCGTTTGCCTCCCACCCTCCCTATCCCACCCCTCTGGGGGGTCACAAAGCACCGAGCTGATCTCCCTGTTCTATGCGGCTGCTTCCCACTAGCTATCTATTTTACATTTCATAGTGTATATATGTCCATCCCACTCTCTCACTTCGTCCCAGTTTACCCTTCCCCCTCCCTGTGTCCTCAGGTCCATTCTCTACGTCTGTGTCTTTATTCCTGTCCTGCCCCTAGGTTCTTCAGAACAATTTTTTTTTTTAGATTCCATATATATGTGTTAACATATGGTATTTGTCTTTCTCTTTCTGACTTACTTCACTCTGTATGACACACTCTAGGTCCATCCACCTCACTACGAATCATTCAATTTCGTTTCTTTTTATGGCAGTATATATGTGCCACATCTTCTTTATCCATTCATCTGTTGATGGACACTTAGGTTGCTTCCATGTCCTGGCTATGTAAATAGTGCTGCAGTGAACATTGTGGTACATGACTGTTTGTGAATTATGGTTTTCTCAAGGTGTATGCCCAGTAGTGGGATTGCTGGGTCATATGGTAGTTCTATTTTTAGTTTTTTTTTTTTTTTACAACTTTATTGGAGTATAATTGCTTCACAATGGTGTATTAGTTTCTGCTTTATAACAAAGTGAATCATTTATACATATACATCTGTTCCCGTATCCCTTCCCTCTTGTGTCGCCCTATTTTTAGTTTTTTAAGGAACCTCCATACTGTTCTCCTTACTGGCTGTATCAGTTTGCATTCCCACCAACAGTGCAAGAGGGTTCCCTTTTCTCCACACTCTGTCCAGCATTTATTGTTTGTAGATTTTTTGATGATGGCCATTCTGACTGGTGTGAGGTGATACCTCATTGTCAGTGATGAGTTTTGTATCTCTACTGTCCAGTTCTACAAGGGAACATCATAAAATGAAAAAAATTGTGAAAGGGTAGGGAATTTTAATTTCATTCGTATTTTTTTCTTTATTATTATTAAATGCAGTGTGGAGTACTGGTTAAAAATGTGTTTTCTCTGATTTCTGGGTACATAACCCCGTTCTACTTACTAGTTGTGGGGAAAGTTACCATTTTTGTGCCTCAGTTTTCTCATCTGTTAAATGGGGAAAATATGTAATAGGACCTATGTTATAGAGTTGTGAGAATTACATGAGTCTATACTTGTAAAGTGTTTAGAAAAGTGCCAGGCATATATAAAGGTCTGTGTGAGTATTAGCTGTTAGTACACTGTTGATTCTAATAAGATATAAAAGGGTGTAAATCCCCCCCAAAACAAAATACTGTTCTCACAAAACACCATCACCCAGGGCCTAATAAGTAGGCATTGACTTCTCATAAATCTTCGTGTAGAGAGCAAAGCCTTTGGCACTGGACTGTGACTTCTTCTAGTGTAAGGACTCTGATTTTACCCATTTCTGTAACATGCTGGGTCACAGTAGGCAATCAGTAAATGCGTTTTGACTGAATTGCCCAGATATGTGGCTTTTTGACCATCTGGCTTAATAGTTAGGCAACCATAGGAGTTGTTCCTCCTTGACCTCATGCCTACCTTTAGCCTCATGTCTCTCTATTTACTTCTGTGCCTTTGTTCACCCTACTAGTTTTTCAGGATTCATTTCAGGTGTCATCTGTTGAGGCTTGGTCAAGAATTCTTTCTTGGCAAACATGCAACTCTGTTAATATGTCCGTTACAACATTTATCACATTAGAGTTCCGTTTTTGCATTAGTTGGGGCTCACCTGCTTCCAAGTGACATTAATCTAACTAGTTCCTACAAAAAGTGATATTTGTTTAAGTTGCTGGCAGACCACAGTAACATCTCTGGAGAGAAGACAATAAAACAATAGTTTTTTGGATGTGTGACAGGTGTCAGGAGGATTCTTAAGAATCTGGTTAAGTTTGGGAACTAGGCAGCAGGAATGCCTGAAGCCTAGTTCTCCTTCATTGACATGACTACGTATTCTCTTCATTTGTTGGCTTCTTTTATACTGCTACTACCTGGCTTGCTTCTCATAGCCCTAATTATAAATTTTCAGCTGAGAAATCTGACGGGCCCACCTCACCTGACCCACCTGGAGTGTGGGGGTAGTGGGAAGGGGTCGTATGGTGACGAGGTACACGTGGCTGTCTCCTAATCAGCAGAGATGGAGCCTGGGGCAGATTCCTTGAGAAGGGAACAGTAGCACGGAAAACATCTCCAAACACGTTTAACGTGTAGCCATCTCCCCTCCCCACTCAATTCCCAAATCACAAGTTTTTCAATGGGGAATGGGTGTCTTATTCATCCATGTATCCTAAACCGCTGGTGTGGTCTCTGGCATGCAGAAAGTGCTCAGTGTACATTTATTGAACTGAACTTTCAAATATCTGCAGTTCATTCATCATAGCAAGTACTAAATTGCAGTAAATTTTCCAGTGAATGCCTGCACACCACTATTTTAAACTTGATTAAAAAGGAAAGCTAGAGAGGTGCAGGTGGCAGAACCCCTGTCCTGTTGTGATTTTGGTGCACCTGACTTGTGTTCTGATCATACCCCTTATGCAGAAAGGCTTAGGGGAACTTGGAGGTAGGTCAAAATGTATTTAGGGATCAAAGGGAGTTTGTATGAAGTCATGGGAAAAGCATGGGTTTTGGAGTATACAAATTAATTTTGACCTGAGCTTTATCATTTACTACATATATGTACTTGAGAAGGTCACTAAGTTCTCTGAGCCTCAATTTACTCATCTGTAAAATGAAATAGATAATTTAATCCAATTTTTAGGATTGAATGTTAAATGAGATTGTGAAATGAATTTTCTACGATGTAGTAGGTGTTAGTAATTTAATTCCCTTCCCTTTCTCTCTCCTTGCTTCTTACCTTCTTAAGTGCTTTGAGAGTTATCAAAGGAGGCTTAAGAGTCTTGATTTCTGTAGCATGAAAGAGATGGTTTTGGCCTGAATATTTCATAAGACAAGGACTTGCAGGAAAATGCTAAAAGGATTAACATGGTAAGATGCCCCCTGTGGTCTAAACATATCAAAATAATAGCAAAAGAATTACAAAAATCATAACAAGTATCATGGAGGGAAAATAACCTTTGAAAACAATAAATGAAAATTTAAAATAAAATTTAAAAAACAACCAGATCTCACTGTGAAAATATTTTAACACCATAGAGGAAGAACACATTTGCAGGATCAGGTATTTGCACTGGTAGAGGTGGAAAACAAATATTAAAAATTACAAGGAGACAAGATTGAATGATGATATCCACTTGAGAAGACAGGAAAGAAGGTATAATATCTATAAAAACATGTAGTGATGATGAATGACTGCAGCACATGGAAATGCTGCAGAAATACCAAAAAAAAAAACAAAAAAACAAGACAGGATGCAAAGGATAGGCTTAGAGCACTGGAGTAAAGATTACATTAGTTATAAATGGTAACACTATGTGATTGAATTAAAAATATGTAGCAGACTGCATGAATCTAGAAAATAGATGGAGATAAATCTGTAAAGAATAGGGACACTGTTATGGGCTGCATTGTGTCCCCCCCAAAATTCATATGTTGAGGTCCTAATCCTGGTACTTAAAAGTGTGATTGTATTTTGAGATAGGGCCTTTAAAGATGTAATTAAGGTTAAGTGAGGTCATTGGGAGAGCTCTAACTCAATATGACTGGTGTCCTTATAAAAGAGATTGGGACACAGATACACACAGAGAGAAGACAATGTGAAGACAAAGGGAGAAGATGGCCATCTACAAGCTAAAGAGAAAGGCCATAGGATGAAATCAACCCTGCCAACATGTTGATCTTGGACTTCTAGCCTCCAGATCTGTGAAGAAATAAATTTCTGTTGTTTAATTCACCTAGTCTGTGGTACTTTGTTCTGGCAGCCCTAGCAAACCAATACAGACACCAAAAGAAAAGTGATGATGAAAACCATAGGAAGGAAGTAGAGACTTCTTCTAACCTGGCAAAGGAGAAATTATGAAAGGAGAACTAGGAAAAGTGTTGAACTGCCTTCTATCAATACTCCTAATTAACAGTGTTTAGAGATGCTTGCCACAGGACTATGAGTGGAAAAAATATGAAGGACCAGATGAATAACTCATGTTGCTAAATATAGATATCATTGTATATATAGAAATCAACTAATAACTGTTATAGTAATAAGAGTTCAGTATAATTATAACATAAAATAAATCCATAGATTTTAATGCTTTATACACCTATGAAATGTGGTAAAAATTAATCATTTTATAAATAGTAAAATTGGATTAAATAACTATCAATTTAATCCAGGATATGAAAGCTATTTAAAGGAATTTAAAATAATGGGAAACATTTAAAAAACTGGGGAGAAAAGAGTAATATTTTACTCCAGAATGATCTTACTAAGTATGCTAATGATTGTAATATCTCTTTATTAAATAGAATTAAATATAGTCATAGATATTGGTGCACTTTATAAATTATAAAGATTTGGATGCTAGATATTCTTTTATCATTAGAATTTAGGATATCAAAATTGAGACTTAAGACAACTTTTAGGGGAAAGTAGATTTTAAAATGGCCTAAAATACTTAAGGATTGAAATAAATAAAGAATGCGTGATTGCTGGGTCATATGGTAGTTCTATTTTTAGTTTTTTAAGGAACCTCCATACTGCTTTCTATAGTGGCTGTCCCAGAAATCCCACTACTGGGCATATACCTGGAGAAAACCATAATTAAAAAGACACACGCACCCCAATGTTCATAGCACTATTTACAATAGTCAGGACATGGAAGCAACCTAAATGTCCATCAACAGGAATGGATAAAGAAGATGTGGTACAAATATATAATGGAATATTACTCAGACATAAAAAGGAACAAAACTGGGTCATTTGTAGAGACATGGATGGACGTAGAGAGTGTCATACAGAGTGAAGTTAAGTCAGAAAGAGAAAAACAAATGTTGTATATTAACGCATATATGCGGAATCTAGAAAAATGGTATAGGTGATCTTATTTGCACAGCAGAAATAGAGACACAGATGTAGAGAACAAATGTTTGGATACCAAGCCGGGGGGGGGGGCAGTGTAGGAGGAATTGAAAGATTGGGATTGATGCATATACACTCTTGATACTATGTATAAAATAGATAACTAATGAAAACATACTGTATAGCACAGGGAACTCTACTTAAGGCACTCTGGTGACCTAAATGGGAAGGAAATCCAAAAAAGAGGGATATATGTATATGTATAGCTGATTCATTTTGCTGTACAGCAGAAATTAATGCAACATTGTAAAGCAACTATACGCCAATTTAATAAAAAAAAAACCACACTATGATTCCTAGATAATCTAAAAAAAAAAAAAAAAGAAAGCCTGATTGCTCACTGATCAATTATTTTGACTCCTTGATTAAATGAGATCTGCATTGGATCTATTCCATTCCCTACTGTACAGGGTGATTAATCCCAAAGTCTGTGGAACCAGAGAGCCTGGCAGCTCTTCCATGTATTATCTGGATGCCCTTGGGCAGTTATTTAATATTTCTGCTCAGTTTTCACTCTATGAAATGGCGATGAGGTTGTTGTGAGGACTAAAGAGCCCTGAAATATTACATCATGATTAAAATTACTTTCACAGACTATTAGCTGCATTAAATATAATAGCGGGAAAAAAAAAAGGAAATTATGTTCTACCATAACAGACTTTAAAAGTTTGAGTCGTGTCCTCTCTCCTGGGAAATATTTTGAAGTCTTAACCCCTAGTACCTCAAAATGTGACTTTATTTGGAAATATGGTGGTTGCAGATGCAGTTAGTTAAGATGAGGTCATACTGGAAGAGGGTGGGACCCTAATCCAGTGTAACTGGTGTACTTATGAGAGCATGGCTGGGTGAAGACAGACACACATGTGACAGCAAAGGGAAAGATTGGAGTTACACTGCTACAGGCCAAGGGATGGCAAAGATTCCCAGCAACACCAGAAACTAAGGATAGGGCAAGGGAGGATTCCCCTGGAGGTTTTAGAGGGAGCATGGCCTTCCTGACACCTTGATTTCAGATTTCTAGCCTCCAAAACTGAGAGAGAATAGATTTCTATTGTTTTAAGCCACCTTAGTTTGTGATATTTTGTTACAGCAGCCCTAGGAAACAAATTCAAGGACTAGTTTTTGAAGTCATTTAAAGCGTATTCTTGAATATTTTAAAGCTATGAAAAAAATGATCACAATATATTAATCACTGAAAAGGCAGTTTAT
This sequence comes from Hyperoodon ampullatus, assembly GCF_949752795.1. Classification (NCBI taxonomy): domain Eukaryota; kingdom Metazoa; phylum Chordata; class Mammalia; order Artiodactyla; family Ziphiidae; genus Hyperoodon; species Hyperoodon ampullatus. The sequence goes on along the minus strand of NC_136929.1, from coordinate 14,179,552 downwards.
AAAATATTCTGTGTGCTCTAACTCCTATTATCTAAAAAATACATAAATGGACTTATGTATATTCCTCCAGTTTGTAGTCTATGCATCATATTGTTAAAACTTGTTTTCTCTGATAAGGGGCATTTAGGACAATTTTTTTTCATTACAGTTTTCTGAATTTTTCAGATTTTATAAGGAGAGAAGAATCTGTACGTGTTAATTTTTTGAAGAAAAATGTGTTTTTACTTGGTATTTTCTTTCTGTGACTTAGGCAACTATGCTCTCTCATGAAAAATACACAACTATAAGCAATCTTTAAACTTTAAATTTCTATGCATAGAGCTCAGCAGAGCCATTACCAGCTCAGGCATGCAGGAGGCCTAACACTAACAAATCATTTAGAATGTATAAAATATAGGAAGCTGACATATCTAAAGAACATGTATTACAAAAAAAGTTAGAAAGTTATACATTAAGACATAGCAGGTCAGTCTTGTCTGGAAACTGGGTAAGTTTGGGATGAATATGGGAGGTTCTGAAACTAATGGAGATTGATTGGCCTGTAATGAAATGATCCGGCCTGGGCTGGATAGGAAAAGTGCCTAATAAAACTTGGGCACCAAGAATTTCGTTTTCCAAATCCCAGACCTTTTAAAAATAGACAGTTAAAACTGGTCACAGAGGATTTAAATTCGTTTGCACACCTATCTGAAGAATATTTTTAGTTATTTGTTAAGTGTGTTCCCAACCACCCTAAGGTTTTAAAAATGCCTTCATTTCCCTTTGGGGTTTTAAATGTATGCCATTTCAGAGCTACTGATTTACTAACATTTTGAATTTGGACCCATTTAATTTAGCTGAATTGAGATATCTCCAAGTAGGTAGGTTTTATGGACTTCCTGGTACAGTTTATAAGAGGTTCATTAAGGAGTCAAGCAGATGCAAAGAGAGGCTAAGATATGTGAGGTGTCGCCCTGAGGGGTACAGAACGGAGATGTCTGTAGAAAAGGCATACTCTTATTGTTGTTATTCAGTTACAATGTAACGGTGACATCTGTGGCCACTCTACTTCCCTTTGGGCAGCTAGAACCTCTTTGATGCCACCAAGAAATGGAGAAAGCAAATGAGGCAGCCGGTGGCCACGATTGCTGGTGGTGCAGGCCAGTTCATAACAGCCACCTAAAGAGTGAGCTCAGTTCTCCTCCAGTCCAAGGTCCCTTCCTGGTAGCAATGGTTATGAGTAGGACATTACATATTCATGAAAACTTGGCTTATTTTTATTGGCTGCAGCCACTCTATTTGGAGAAGCACCTGGCCCTGGGCCCCCAAATTTTCCAGATGCTGGACTCTCTGAATCACCTTTCATTTACCACCCAAGCTTTCCCTCAAATGAACTTACTGTTTGTCCGGTACTCATGCTCTCCCCAAATTCAACCCAACTCTGAAGAGGAACTCACAAGACTACATGTTACTCTGTATTGATTACTTACTATTGCTTTATATGCTGTGATTTGTACTCATTACAATGACATTAGCATGAGAAGAGGGTCTTGTCAATGGGAAGTAATGTTTGTGCAACCCATTGTCACCCAAGATTTTGTTCCTTTTGGTCACACTCTAACTTTCACCCTTTCGTTTTCAATAGTTAAAAAATTCAAAGCATTTCCCATGATCTGGCTATTGTAAGAGACTTCCATGCTGGTAATTCCTTTAATCATCAATATAATCCTTTCAGGTAGGGTTACTATTATTTATTTCTTTACTATCATTGTCCCTATTTTGCAGGTGTGGAAATTGAGGCACAGAGAGGAAATTTTCCCGAGGCCATAAAAGATAGGAAGTGGTGAAGCCAGCATTTGATCTTAGGAGCCTGTACATTTACCTATATGCAATTGTGTTTCATCTTAATAGCCCAGAAACTTAGCTATATGTATTTGTTTCTATCCAATTATGTCTTTGACCATCATCTTCTGATGTTACAAGATACAGACATATTCTTCTAAATCTATTATTATAGTATATTATATTTCTACTAACATAATCTAATGATTATACTTTTACAAACCCTGTAGCCAAATATATTATGTATATTTTCTGCTTAACCTCACTATTTCCCCCCTCACATTGTTGTATGAGAAATTACACTGTAGCCTCTCAATACACTGCAGAGACCACTGAACAGAAAGGTTCATGGATAAAAATTAAGATGATGCAATCACATGGTTTATTAAATCAATTTAAAATAAATAATCAGGGCTTTCCTGGTGGTGCAGTGGTGAAGAATCCGCCTGCCAATGCAGGGGACATGGGTTCGAGCCCTGGTCCGGGAAGATCCCACATGCCGCGGAGCAACTAAGCCCGTGCACCACAACTACTGAGCCTGCGCTCTAGAGCCCGTGAGCCACCATTACTGAGCCCGCATGCCGCAACTACTGAAGCCCACGCGCCTAGAGCCCATGCTCCACAACAAGAGAAGCCACCACAATGAGAAGCCCACGCACCGCAACGAAGAGTAGCCCCTGCTTGCTGCAACTAGAGAAAGCCCACGTGCAGCAACGAAGACCCAATGCAGCCAAAAATAAATAAATAAAATAAATAAAAATTTTAATAAAATAAAATAAATAATGAGAATCAAGAGGAAAAAGGTGGGGTAAGTTAATGCACTTAGGATAGTATTCAATTGGGGTGAAAGGAAATCCACAACCTGAATTCGGGGCTACACCATGTTCATATATCTTATCTCTTTCTTTGCTGAATCAGCCTCCAAACTGGTGGTGTGTTAATGAGGATGAGAGTGTGTTTTGAGAAAGGGGCCCTGACAGACAGATGGAAGGTGCCTGGGGGCACACACTTGCTCTGTCAAAAGACACAAGGGCAAGTATACCTGCAAACAACTTTGCTCGCCAATTAGCCTGCTAAACAGTGTTGGGTTTTATCTGTGTTCTTTTGGAGAGAACACTTGTGGGGCTAGAATTGAACCATATTAGACAGCTGATTTAAGGATAACATAGTTGTTAGACCAGAATGGTGTGTTTTTACCTTAAGACTTGGGCTTTCTGAACCTTCCAATACAAAAGCAACACTCTTGTTTGTTCCATCATATGTTCCATTTATTCTATCTTTAGCATGTCTTACAGGTTACTAACTTCCGGTTTATATCATCATATGCCTGTGTCTCATAAGCGCCTCATTATCTATATTTAGTGCATCCTCTGAATTTTGCCTTTTCACTTATGCTATTAGCTTATTTTCTATGCATAACATTTCTTGAGTTCCATACGTTCTGCTTGTCTTTTTTGGAAGAATTGAGTATTCTTAAATAATAGGGCAAGCACGTATTCTTCAAGTGCAATAGATTTTCTCTCCTACCATCAGCTGGTGAGTAAAAAGTACTTTGAACAGAGTGAACATTAGACAAATGGTCTTGTGAATGAATGGTGTTTTTGGTGGAAATATCAGAAAAGGTTTTGCAAAAGGAGAATTGGAGCCGATGCTTAGGCTCTTCAGACTGGTTAGTTTGTTTTGAACTGCTTCATGTCAACTCATGAAAAACTTCTGTCTCCCTTATTGAAAGCTATACAACTGGTAAAGAAATTTCTCAACTAGTTTTCATTGTTGAGGAGAAACATTTCTGGAAATCTGGCATTGAGTATAACTAGAGTACATATAAATTCTCTCCCCTTGAAGGGGTCTGGAATTATCAACTGGGTTTTATGACCAAAGGAGTTTTGGCATGATAGTTTTTATGAAAAGGGCAAAGTCAGGGCTTTGATTGCCTTTATACCTAGCTATCTCTTAACTTTCATGAGTGAAGGATGCAGATAAAAGATTTATATGGAAAAATCCTTTTGAAGCTTATTCCAGAAAAGCTGGTTTACTGAGAATTCAAAATAGTGTGGGTAAGGATCCTTTATTGTGCCTCCCTCTTGGAAACATTATAGAAAAGGACCACCTGGTTGTTTTAGAAAATTAAAAATGCAGAGCTTATCAGAATATTAGTTGTTGCACACCTGGGCTGATTAGGAGGTTTGGCTGATACCATAAGGTTAAGCCTGTTGAAGATCATGGATTTAAGCTCTCATATTTGTCACGTAGGGACTGAATCATCCCAGATATTAAAAAGAAAAGAAAGTAAAATGTTCAGGAGCTTTCCTTAACAGTTTTTAGAAGTGGAGCTTATTGCCCCCTTGATGGCCATTTCTAGCCCGTTGTTCCACTGAATTGCCAGGAACAGCGATTTTAGGTGTGAAGTTATTAACCATCTCGAGAGGGCTATCCTTTAGGACAAGGAGACCACTGGGGACGTGAATTGGAGAACTGGTTTCACGCATGAAAGGTCCCAGTGGACAGTATCATCTAGCCAGGCTTCTTTGGCAGACGGGCCCCACCAGTCTGCTTCCTAACTTTGACATTTCTCATTTCTTGTTTAATTGAATATATGTGAAAACCATCCAAATCCTCCACAGCATAAGATGCAGTGTAAACAAAATAAAAGTAAGCAACATGATGGTAGGGTTTTCAACTGCAGTTTTCATAACAAATGCAGAATCACTTAATGTGGTCATTTGTTATTGACTCATTAAAATTACTAAAATAAAATAACTAAAATTAGATAAAGAGAAAAAATAAAGTAGCTATTGTTTTATTCCCTTTTAATAATGGAATGTGTAAGGAACTTAGACTTACAAGGCCTATAAGCATCTAACGGCAGTGATGATGGATAATCCTTTGGTATAGTATTGGGGGTTACCTTGGAGTTCTGCTGTTGAGCCAGAGGCCCATGGGTTACATGCTGGGGGCATAACCAGGTAAAGAACATGTTTTGCTTATCTGATGAGTCATCCATATTAAGAGATGGTATAAATAAGCAGTTTCCTTTCCTAACTCACCTGTCTTACTACCAGTTATTAAAGATTCTTGCTTTTGATGACAGGATACAAATAAATAGTGGCAGGTAGTATAGAGTGCTGGTAAGCAGCACAACTTATTGTAGGTCTAATGTATAGTATGTTGTCAATGATACTACACTTCTGAAAATAAACTGATAAATGTAGTGATATGCCAAACTAAACTCATGCAGGGTATTTCACCATGTCACATTCTGCTGTATGTAGAAAGGTAAGAAAAAAGATTTTAGAATAGGATAAATTGAGAAATGATTTTTAGTGTATGAAATTATTTATGGAGGTGGCAGTTTTTTTGTTTTTTTGTGTTTTTTTTTTTTTTTTGCGGTACGCGGGCCTCTCACTGTTGTGGCCTTTCCCGTTGCGGAGCACAGGCTCCGGATGCGCAGGTTCAGCGGCCATGGCTCACGGGCCCAGCCGCTCCGCGGCATGTGGGATCTTCCCGGACCGGGGCACGAACCCGTGTCCCCTGCATCAGCAGGCGGACTCTCAACCACTGCACCACCAGGGAAGCCCTGAAGGTGGCCGTTTTAAGTAAAGGTCCAGTGGCTATTATCTCTGTTACTTATCTTAAAGTTATTCTATTATGCTTTTTATAACTTTGTAAACCATCCAAATCCCTCATAGCATAAGGTACAGTGTAAACAAAATAAAGATAAGCAACATGATGGAAGGGTCTTCAGTGGCAGTTTTTCTAATATATGCAGAATCATTTAATGTGGTCATTTATAATTGACTATAAAATTACACAAGTAACAGCATGTGGTCAAGGTTCTGTGAGGCCATTTTGGCCAATGACCATGGCTATTTATTTTTAGCTCTGAAAGGGCATGTACTCCCTTCCTTCCTGATCTCTCATAATTCCACTCCCACTGTGCCTGCTCCTTGACTTCAAGTAGACCACTGATCTCTTAGCTTCTCTCCTTTCTCTGCACCTACCAATCAGTTCCCTCTTGACCTCTATTCCTTTCCAGCTAAGTACGAGCCAAGTATTCTGTCATCCAAACTATTCTTTCACCAGCAACTTTAGCTGTGCTATCCTTATCCTTCTGCAAAATGTATAAGTAGACTTAGACTTACTCAGCTCTGCAAAATCTGGAATCAGGATTGATGCTACAGTTGATGCTGAGCCCTGTTAGAGAAAACCGCACAACTGTGTAGGCTGTTGCCATGATATTATCCTGGGATTCTGGCTCAGCTGAGCCTCTGTGTTATCAAATCATCCATACTTGTTCTCTCATTTATCATGAGCCCAAAGTCTTACCTCTCCCTTCAGGCTCCCCTTTCAACCTCTCCCTCTCCCTCTCAGTAAATGACATTGTTTTATTGCTGCATCAAGAAAATCAGGTCCATCAAGGTTATCCCCCTTTCTTCCCATTTCCAGTTTCGAATGTGTTTATAACTAGTAGAGTTGATTAAGTCTTAGATTCTATCTCATGAGGCACTAGCAGTGTGGTGTCCCAGAATATTTCGAGGACAGGGATTTTCTGATTGTCCCATAGATGTCCTCTCACGGACAATCACTGACTTGGAGCAGTGCTGGATCATGATGCACCCAGGGTAGGTTAGCCTTAAAGCGCATTCAGAGATAACTAGATGGTTATTTCCCATAACCCAGAAGTCAGCTGAATAACTCTGACCTCCCTGGCTCCTCCGGGAAAGTGCTGAATGGTTTTGCCCCACGTGGGTGCAAAGCTCAGCTCCTTTCAAGCTCCAGAGCCCCTGCTAGCTTTTGCGAGTTCACTGGTGATTTGGGGGTTCAAGTGGGAATTCCATCTTGTGCCCTGCAGCCTTTCTAATCTCCCAGTTCTCCCCTTTCCCTGCTTCTCTCCCTTCCTTGTCTTCCCCTAATCCTGTTTCGTCTATCTGCTAAGAGCTTTACACATTCGCCTCCTTGTTCAATGCAGCTTAATAATGGTCATTTAAAAATCTGAGTATGCTTGGGACTTTCCCTTCATCCTAAAAGGCTTTTCAGAGTTTTTTTTTCCCTGTTCTCTTTCTAAGAGGAATTCTGGAAATAACATGTTCTCTCTCTCACTTTCTAAGACATCTCCTTCAGAACTGTTTCTTAAACATGACAACTGTAGTGGTGTTATAGCCAATATTGTGAGTGGTTTATTCTGGCCATGATTGTTCCATTTCTGCAGGAAGTTCATTTTTTACTTCTCAAGGAGGATGCTATGGCAGGCAAACATGCATCCAGATAATCTAATGACTAAATTACAGAGGGTGGAAACTGCAGCATAAAGTTTGGCTTTACATAATTTGGAGTTTGATTTGTCGAAACACAGTCTATTCTGATTCTTGTGGTTATATTACAGTAAAATCATGTAAAGTCCCTGTGGTCTGTATCTTCGTTAGTGCGTATGAAACCAAGAATGACTGGGAACCGAGCATCAAAATTAATGTGGAGCATTTAGTTCTATCTTTAAAAAAATCACCTGAATTAATATCATGAGTAGTAGTAATAGTCATATGTACAATAGTTACGGGTTGAACTGTGTCTCCCCCAGAATTCAGATACTGCAATTCTTACCCTGCAGTTAAGACTCAGAATGTGGCCTTATTTGGAGATAGGGTCTTTTCTAAGTTAAAATGAGGTTATTTTATGGTGGGCCCTAATCCAGTAGGATTGGTGTCCTTATAATTAGTGGAAATTTGGAGATAGACTTGCATACAGGAAGAACACCATGGGATCATGAAGACGGCCATCTGCCAGCCAAGGAGAGAGGCCTGGAACAGGTCCTTCCCTCACAGCCCTCAGAAAGAACCAACCCTGCCTACACCTTGATCTCAGACTTCAAGCCTCCAGAACTGTGAGGCAATAGATTTCTGTTGTTTAAGCCACCTAGTTTTTGGTACTTTGTTATGACAGCCCTAACAAACTAACAGAGGATGGCTGAAATTACGGTTCCTTACGCAGAATGTTCGATGGCCTAATCTAGCTCTGTAGTTTGAGAGGGGGAAAAAACCAAAGTTTTAAAACTACTTCCACCAAAAATGAAGGGTATGTAATTTGGGGGAGAAGGCTGGAAAAATTTTGGTAAATTCAGTAACTTATCCTAGGATTTTCTAAAGTTTATTTGGCAGAGAATCTCTTTTTTTTAAAAAGAGTTTTAAAGGAGATATAATAGCAGAACTGCTTAGCTTTGGTTGAAAGGGCATGTGTGTGTATGGGGGGGAGCTGGTTGGTTGTGATCCCCCCACTGCTTCCCCCCCCGCCCCACCCCGCCGACTCCACTCTCCCCGTTAAGCAGTCTGGAACCCTGGGCCTTTTAGGAAACAGTGGGACTACACTTGGCTATTACTTTAAATTGACCCAGAAGGAACCCTGCCTGAGGGGTTAATTAGACTCTTTGCATGGGTTAGGATTTGCTGCCATTAAAACAAGTTATATTGTCCTATAGGCAAAATATTATTTCTGGGAAAGCGATTCATTATATATGCTATAATGGGGGAGGGGTTACCAGATCCTAGTTGGGGAAGCTTTTAGGGTCTTTGAAACATGGGGTGAATATCATGGGGAGAAATAACTAACTGATAATTGTGAACTTGTCTTTCTTTGATTCCTTTTTCTTGAAGTTATGCCAGGAGCACGTATATCCCCAAATCTTCATTCATTATTGGCCCTATTGGTTAAGCCTTGTGCTTTTCAGTGAGCTCTGTAGTATTGCATTAAAAACTGCTTATAAAAGGATTTACATTTAATGAATTTCTCTGCAGCTTTCTCTGAGCTCTTTATTCTATCCAATCTAGTCTGGAACTTCCTCCTTCAATTATCACTGCTGTCAGATTTTCAACCTTCTCCTCTCTGGTGCCCTATTCCCTGTAGTTACTTAAAATGTCCAAGCTTTACCAAGTTTACCAAACCCCAAAACACCTTCCCTGCAGCCCATCTCAGCTCCCTGAATTTTAAAAGTCATTCCTTCATTTCCCTCTTCTTATCCCCAAGCAGGGTATTTCAGGGGCAGATGATGTCGGGGCCTGGATCAGCATCTGCCATGAAAAGTGTGTTGTTTCTGATCTTTCTATGCTTCATCAGCTCACTGACCTCAGCTTTCCCTTGAAACCATCTTGAAATCCTTTGCCAGGGATTGTAAGTCTTGGAAGGTCAAATCTGTAGGAGACCTGCTGCCTCTGCATTGAACTCAAAACATGTTCTAAACTGCATCCAAGAGAAGTGTATATCTTACTTTAGTAAAGAGCCTCTTCTATTTGTTTCAACTGTTTCTGTTTATTCTCCTTAGCATTGTTTGTCTTAGTTTATTATTCCACTTAATGCTTATGATGTTTTCTCTTTAAAAATTAAAAAAAAACTTCCTAGTTTAACTTAAAAAATCTTCTTGCCATTTAATTTTGTTATTTTTTATTTCTTTATCATATTAATTTTTTGTTATTTTATTTTATTGTAGAAAGAACACTTAACATGAGATCCACCCTCTTTTAACAAATTTTAGGTGTACAATATATTACTGGTGAGTATAGGTGCAATGTTGGACAGCAGGTCTCTAGAGCTTATTCCTCTTGTTTGACTGAAACTATGCCTATTGATTAGTAACTCCCCATTTCTCCTCCCCTCAGCCTCTGGAAACCACCATTCTGCTCTGTGATTCTATGAATTTGACAATTTTGGATACCTTATGTAAGTGGAGTCATGCAGTATTTGTCTTCCTCTGATGGGCTTATTTTCACTTAGCATAATGTCCTCAAGGTTCATACATATTATCACATATTGGAGACTTTTCATTTTTTAAGGCTGATTAGTATTCCATTGTACATATCATATATATCATATGTCTTATGTATAACATATCATATGATACATATGTATATTTTACTTTTTTACAATTTTACTTCCTTTTAATTTAAATGCCTTTTATTCCTTTTTCTTACTTAATTGTTCTGGCTAGGACTTCCAATACAATGATGAAGTAGTGAGAGTGAGCATCCTTGCCTTTTTCCTGATCTAAGGGAAAAACTTTTCAGTTTTTCACCATTGAGTATAATGTTAGCTGTGGGCTTCTCATGTATGCCCTTTATTATTGAAGTTGAAGTACATTCCTTCTATACTTAGTTTGTTGAGAGTTTTATCATATTAATTTTTAAAAAGTCAAAATCTCTTTTATATTTAGCTTAGCACGTTTATACTCTTAAATGCCTCCGCTTATGGTTTTATGTATTTTTAATGTTTGAATTTCTTTTTTAAATTCTTTCAATATTCTCTATATAATTATTATTTTTCACTTGTCCTATTTTTTACCCCTCTTTTCTTGGTGCTCTGTTGTTTTTTTGTCATTTATCTTCCTTTAATTTTGTATCTTTGATATTTTTTCTTTTGCTCTTTTCTCCTGATTATTATTATTTTTTACCCATTTATATTTTTAGCAGTGTAATATTTCTTTCTCTGTTTATTTTGAGGTTTTGATTTTATCTATTTTATAGATTTTAATTTTAGCAATTCTTTGCATTGTAATCTTCCAAATCCTTTCACATTATTTGTCTTATTTTCCTATTATAGTACTTTAATTTCTTTTATTATTATTTTTTAAAAATTACAGACACATAAGCATTTTGTTGGAGACAAAAATTCTAAGAAATTTTTCTTGGTAATCAGAGTTTGGATGTTGTTCTTCTGACTGTCCCTAATAGTGGCTCCTTTGCCTTTGTAGAATATCTCCCCATTTCCCTTCAGTGTTGATACTCCAGGAAAAATAATATTATCCTTGATACCTAAAGAATTGCATATGATAAATTTATTATCCAAAGGCAGTTATGATCCTTCTTATGGAAGAGGCTCATTTTACATTAAAATTAGTAAGTTTTTCTTTCCTTGAATCTCATATTGGCCAATTGTTTATGAAGGAGCTGGATAGTCTCATAGAACTCTACTGCTCTATGTTCTGATTAGACCATATATGGAATCATAAATCTGGTCTGGGACATATACTTTAAATAGAATGGTGAGGTGACTTAAAAAGCATGCTGCATGAGGAATAGTTGAGGGAGTTGTTTAGTTTAATTATAATAGGAACTTAAAGGAGATTTGCCTGCTATTGGCAGATAGCCCTGGGCTGCCATGGAAGAGGGGGTTGCTAACTAGGGCAGAACTAGATGCAGTTGGTGAAATTTACAGGGAGCCAGCTTTGACTGTGTTTGTGGAAGAAAAACAAATTAAATATGGAAACTGTTCAACCACACACCATACTGCTTCAAAATGGATCATGATAGGTTAATTTGAGAGGGAAGTTAGAAGGTTCTGTGACTCTTTGGCCTTATGTTCATTTTTTACCTCTGGCCTTAAATTAGATTTTAAATGATCTGATTAGCTTATTTCAAACACATTATTCGAATTTGAAATAGGTTTCTTCATCTGATTTTTTTTTTTTTTTTTGGCTGTGTTGGGTCTTTGTTGCTGGCCGCGGGTTTTCTGTAGTTGTGGCGAGAGGGGGCTACTCTTCGTTGCGGTGCGCAGGCTTCTCCTTGTGGTGGCTTCTCTTGTTGCGGAGCACAGGCCCTAGAGCGTGTGGGCTTCAGTAGTTGCAACATGTGGGCTCAGTAGTTGTGGCTTGTGGGCTGTAGAACTCAGGCTCAGTAGTTGTGGCACATGGGCTTTGTTGCTCCGCGGCATGTGGGATCTTCCTGGACCAGGGCTCGAACCTGTGTCCCCTGCATTGGCAGGTAGATTCTTTTTTTTTTTTTTTTTTTTATTTTATTTTTTTATTTTTATTTTTTGCTTTATCACAAATTTAATCAGTTATATGTATACATATGTTCCCATATCCCCTCCCTTTTGCGTCTCCCTCCCACCCTCCCTATCCCACCCCTCCAGGCGGTCACAAAGCACCGAGCTGATCTCCCTGTGCTATGCGGCTGCTTCCCACTAGCTATCTACCTTACGTTTGGTAGTGTATATATGTCCATGCTGCTCTTTCACTTTGTCACAGCTTACCCTTCCCCCTCCCCATATCCTCAAGTCCATTCTCTAGTAGGTCTGTGTCTTTATTCCTGTCTTACCCCTATGTTCTTCATGACCTTTTTTTTTCTTAAATTCCATATATATGTGTCAGCATACAGTATTTGTCTTTCTCTTTCTGACTTACTTCACTCTGTATGACAGACTCTAGGTCCATCCACCTCATTACAAATAGTTCAATTTCATTTCTTTTTATGGCTGAGTAATATTCCATTGTATGTATGTGCCACATCTTCTTTACCCATTCATCCGATGATGGACACTTAGGTTGTTTCCATCTCCGGGCTATTGTAAATAGGGCTGCTATGAACATTTTGGTACATGTCTCTTTTTGAATTATGGTTTTCTCAGGGTATATGCCCAGTAGTGGGATTGCAGGGTCATATGGTAGTTCTATTTGTAGTTTTTTAAGGAACCTCCATACCGTTCTCCATAGTGGCTGTACCAATTCACATTCCCACCAGCAGTGCAAGAGTGTTCCCTTTTTTCCACACCCTCTCCAGCATTTATTGTTTCTAGATTTTTTGATGATGGCCATTCTGACTGGTGTGAGATGATATCTCATTGTAGTTTTGATTTGCATTTCTCTAATTAGTAAAGATGTTGAGCATCCTTTCATGTGTTTGTTGGCAGTCTGTATATCTTCTGTGGAGAAATGTCTATTTAGGTCTTCTGCCCATTTTTGGATTGGGTTGTTTGTTTTTTTGTTATTGAGCTGCATGAGCTGCTTATAAATTTTGGAGATTAATCCTTTGTCAGTTGCTTCATTTGCAAATATTTTCTCCCATTCTGAGGGTTGTCTTTTGGTCTTGTTTATGGTTTCCTTTGCTGTGCAAAAGCTTTTAAGTTTCATTAGGTCCCATGTGTTTATTTTTGTCTTTATTTCCATTTCTCTAGGAGGTGGGTCAAAAAGGATCTTGCTGTGATTTATGTCATAGAGTGTTCTGCCTATGTTGTCCTCTAAGAGTTTGATAGTGTCTGGCCTTACATTTAGGTCTTTAATCCATTTTGAGCTTATTTTTGTGTATGGTGTTAGGGAGTGATCGAATCTCATACTTTTACATGTCCCTCTCCAGTTTTCCCAACACCACTTATTGAAGAGACTGTCCTTTCTCCACTGTACATTCCTGCCTCCTTTATCAAAGATAAGGTGACCATATGTCCGTGGGTTTATCTCTGGGCTTTCTATCCTGTTCCATTGATCTATCTTTCTGTTTCTGTGCCAGTACCATACTGTCTTGATTACTGCAGCTTTGTAGTATAGTCTGAAGTCAGGGAGCCTGATTCCTCCAGCTCCATTTTTCGTTCTCAAGATTGCTTTGGCTATTCGGGGTCTTTTGTGTTTCCATACAAATTGTGAAATTTTTTGTTCTAGTTCTGTGAAAAATGCCAGTGGTATTTTGATAGGGATTGCATTGAATCTGTAGATTGCTTTGGGTAGTAGAGTCATTTTCACAATGTTGATTCTTCCAATCCAAGAACATGGTACATCTCTCCATCTATTTGTATCATCTTTAATTTCTTTCATCAGTGTCTTATAATTTTCTGCATACAGGTCTTTTGTCTCCTTAGGTAGGTTTATTCCTAGATATTTTATTCTTTTTGTTGCAATGGTAAATGGGAGTGTTTCCTTGATTTCACTTTCAGATTTTTCATCATTAGTATATAGGAATGCCAGAGATTTCTGTGCATTAATTTTGTATCCTGCAACTTTACCAAATTCATTGATTAGCTCTAGTAGTTTTCTGGTAGCATCTTTAGGATTCTCTATGTATAGTATCATGTCATCTGCAAACAGTGACAGCTTTACTTCTTCTTTTCCAATTTGGATTCCTTTTATTTCCTTTTCTTCTCTGATTGCTGTGGCTAAAACTTCCAAAACTATGTTGAATAAGAGTGGTGAGAGTGGGCAACCTTGTCTTGTTCCTGATCTTAGTGGAAATGGTTTCAGTTTTTCACCATTGAGGACGATGCTGGCTGTGGGTTTGTCATATATGGCCTTTATTACGTTGAGGAAAGTTCCCTCTATGCCTACTTTCTGCAGGGTTTTTATCATGAATGGGTGTTGAATTTTGTCGAAAGCTTTCTCTGCATCTATTGAGATGATCATATGGTTTTTCTCCTTCAATTTGTTAATATGGTGTATCACGTTGATTGATTTGCGTATATTGAAGAATCCTTGCATTCCTGGGATAAACCCCACTTGATCATGGTGTATGATCCTTTTAATGTGCTGTTGGATTCTGTTTGCTAGTATTTTGTTGAGGATTTTTGCATCTATGTTCATCAGTGATATTGGCCTGTAGTTTTCTTTCTTTGTGACATCCTTGTCTGGTTTTGGTATCAAGGTGATGGTGGCCTCGTAGAATGAGTTTGGGAGTGTTCCTCCCTCTGCTATATTTTGGAAGAGTTTGAGAAGGATAGGCGTTAGCTCTTCTCTAAATGCTTGATAGAATTCGCCTGTGAAGCCATCTGGTCCTGGGCTTTTGTTTGTTGGAAGATTTTTTATTACAGTTTCAATTTCAGTGCTTGTGATTGGTCTGTTCATATGTTCTATTTCTTCCTGATTCAGTCTTGGCAGGTTGTGCATTTCTAAGAATTTGTCCATTTCTTCCAGGTTGTCCATTTTATTGGCATAGAGTTGCTTATAGTAATCTCTCACGATCTTTTGTATTTCTGCAGTGTCAGTTGTTACTTCTCCTTTTTCATTTCTAATTCTATTGATTTGAGTCTTCTCCCTTTTTTTCTTGATGAGTCTGGCTAATGGTTTATCAATTTTGTTTATCTTCTCAAAGAACCAGCTTTTAGTTTTATTGATCTTTGCTATTGTTTCCTTCATTTCTTTTTCATTTATTTCTGATCTGATTTTTATGATTTCTTTCCTTCTGCTAACTTTGGGATGTTTTTGTTCTTCTTTCTCTAATTGCTTTAGGTGCAAGGTTAGGTTGTTTAGTCGAGATATTTCCTGTTTCTTAAGGTGGGATTGTATTGCTATAAACTTCCCTCTTAGAACTGCTTTTGCTGCATCCCATAGGTTTTGGGTCGTCGTGTCTCCATTGTCATTTGTTTCTAGGTATTTTTTTATTTCCTCTTTGATTTCTTCAGTGATCACTTCGTTATTAAGTAATGTATTGTTTAGCCTCCATGTGTTTTTATTTTTTATAGCTCTTTTCCTGTAATTGATATCTAGTCTCATAGCATTGTGGTCGGAAAAGATACTTGATACAATTTCAATTTTCTTAAATTTACCAAGGCTTGATTTGTGACCCAAGATATGATCTATCCTGGAGAATGTTCCATGAGCACTTGAGAAAAATGTGTATTCTGTTGTTTTTGGATGGAATGTCCTATAAATATCAATTAAGTCCATCTTGTTTAATGTATCATTTAAAGCTTGTGTTTCCTTATTTATTTTCATTTTGGATGATCTGTCCATTGGTGAAAGTGGGGTGTTAAAGTCCCCTACTATGATTGTGTTACTGTCGATTTCTCCTTTTATGGCTGTTAGTGTTTGCCTTATGTATTGAGGTGCTCCTATGTTGGGTGCATAAATATTTACAATTGTTATATCTTCTTCTTGGATCGATCCCTTGATCATTATGTAGTGTCCTTCTTTGTCTCTTCTAGTAGTCTTTATTTTAAAGTCTATTTTGTCTGATATGAGAATTGCTACTCCAGCTTTCTTTTGGTTTCCATTTGCATGGAATATCTTTTTCCATCCCCTTACTTTCAGTCTGTATGTGTCTCTAGGTCTGAAGTGGGTCTCTTGTAGACAGCATATATATGGGTCTTGTTTTTGTATCCATTCAGCCAATCTGTGTCTTTTGGTGGGAGCGTTTAGTCCATTTACATTTAAGGTAATTATCGATATGTATGTTCCTATTCCCATTTTCTTAATTGTTTTGGGTTCGTTATTGTAGGTCTTTTCCTTCTGTTGTGTTTCTTGCCTAGAGAAGTTCCTTTAGCATTTGTTGTAAAGCTGGTTTGGTGGTGCTGAACTCTCTCAGCTTTTGCTTGTCTGTAAACGTTTTAATTTCTCCATCAAATCTGAATGAGATCCTTGCTGGGTAGAGTAATCTTGGTTGCAGGTTTCTCTCCTTCATCACTTTAATTATGTCCTGCCACTCCCTTCTGGCTTGTAGAGTTTCTGCTGAGAGATCAGCTGTTATCCTGATGGGGATTCCCTTGTGTGTTATTTGTTGTTTTTGCCTTGCTGCTTTTAATATGATTTCTTTGTGTTTAATTTTTGACAGTTTGATTAATATGTGTCTTGGTGTATTTCTCCTTGGATTTATTCTGTATGGGACTCTCTGTGCTTCTTGGACTTGATTAACTATTTCCTTTCCCATATTAGGGAAGTTTTCAACTATAATCTCTTCAAATATTTTCTCAGTCCCTTTCTTTTTCTCTTCTTCTTCTGGAACCCCTATAATTCGAATGTTGGTGCGTTTAATGTTGTCCCAGAGGTCTCTGATATTGTCCTCTGTTCTTTTCATTCTTTTCTCTTTATTTTGCTCTGCATTAGTTATTTCCACTATTTTATCTTCCACCTCACTTATCCGTTCTTCTGCCTCAGTTATTCTGCTATTGATCCCATCTAGAGTATTTTTCATTTCATTTATTGTGTTTTTAATCGATGCTTGATTCATCTTTAGTTCTACTAGGTCCTTGTTAACTGTTTCTTGCATTTTGTCTATTCTATTTCCAAGATTTTGGATCATCTTTACTATCATTATTCTGAATTCTTTTTCAGATAGACTGCCTATTACCTCTTCATTTGTTAGGTCTGGTGGGTTTTTATCTTGCTCCTTCTCCTGCTGTGTGTTTTTCTGTCTTCTCATTTTGCTTATGTTACTGTGTTTGGGGTCTCCTTTTTGCCGGCTGCAGGTTCGTAGTTCCTGTTGTTTTTGGTGTCTGTCCCCAGTGGCTAAGGTTGGTTTAGTGGGTTGTGTAGGTTTCCTGGTCGAGGGGACTAGTGCCTGTGTTCTGGTGGATGAGGCTGGATCTTGTCTTTCTGGTGGGCAGGTCCACGTCTGGTGGTGTGTTTTGGGGTGTCTGCAGACTTTTTATGATTTTAGGCCACCTCTCTGCTAATGGGTGGCGTTGTGTTCCTGTCTTGCTAGTTGTTTGGCATAGGGTGTCCAGCACTGTAGCTTGCTGGTCGTTGAGTGAAGCTGGGTGCTGGTGTTGAGATGGAGATCTCTGGAAGATTTTCGCCGTTTGATATTATGTGGAGCTGGGAGGTCTCTTGTGGACCAGTGTCCTGAAGTTGGCTCTCCCACCTCAGAGGCACAGTACTGACTCCTGGCTCCTCAATTTGGGATGATTTGTTGTCTATTCATGTATTCCACAGATGCAGGGTACATCAAGTTGATTGTGGAGCTTTAATCCGCTGCTTCTGAGGCTGCTGGGAGAGGTTTCCCTTTCTCTTCTTTGTTCTCACAGCTCCCGGGTCTCAGCTTTGGATTTGGCCCCGCCTCTGCGTGTAGGTCGCCGGAGGGCGTCTGTTCTTCGCTCAGACAGGAAAGGGTTAAAGGAGCAGCCTCTTCGGGAACTCTGGCTCACTCAGGCCGGGCGGGAGGGAGGGGCACGGAGTGCGGGGCGAGCCTGCAGCGGCAGAGGTCGGCGTGACGTTGCACCAGCCCGAGGCGCGCCGTGCGTTCTCCCAGGGAAGCCGCCCCTGGATCCCGGGACCCCGGCAGTGGCGGGCTGCTCAGGCTCCCGGAAGGGCGGTGTGGACAGTGACCTGCGCTCGCACACGGGCTTCTTGGCGGCGGCAGCAGCAGCCCCAGCGTCCCACGCCCGTCACTGGGCTCCGCGCTTTCAGTCGCGACTCGCGCCCGTCTGTGGAGCCCCTTTAAGCAGCGCTCTTAATCCCCTCTCCTCGCGCAGCAGGAAACCAAGAGGGAAGAACAAGTCTCTTGCCTCTTCGGCAGCTCCAGAGTTTTCCCGGACTCCCTCCCGGCTAGCTGTGGCACATTAGCCCCCTTCAGGCTGAGTTCTCGCCGCCAGCCCCAGTCCTCTCCCTGCGCTCTGACCGAAGCCCGAGCCTCAGCTTCCAGCGCCGCCCGCCCCGGCGGGCGAGCAGACAAGCCTCTCGGGCTGGTGAGTGCCGCTCGGCACCGATCCTCTGTGCGGGAATCTCTCCGCTTTGCCCTACCCAGGTATGTGGGGAGTTTCTTGCCTTTTGGGAGGTCTGGGGTCTTCTGCCAGCGTTCAGTAGGTGTTCTGTAGGAGTTGTTCCACGTGTAGCTGTATTTCTGGTGTATCCGTGAGGAGGAAGGTGATCTCCGCGTCTTACTCTTCCGCCATCTTACCCGGAAGTCCTCGGCAGGTAGATTCTTAACCACTCTGCCACCAGGGAAGTCCCTCCTCATCTAATTTTATTTCTTTTGTTAGTGAGGAGGAAATCTTTCTTCTCAGCATCATCACTGGCTCTATGCCACCAAGGTGGTGGTCGTTGTCCTGATGTCCAGTAGGGTGCATTGAATTTAAGTTCAGGTCATACTAGGCAAAAGATACTAACATTGGATTGGAATAATTTTAGAGCTAATCTTTAGCTATCTGGAGATTTATTTTGTCTTAATTTTCTTTAAGAAGGGTAAGTAACATATGATAAAACGTATGATTTTAAATGTTTAGTGTGATGAATTTTGACAATTGTATACATCTGTGTAGCCACTTCCTGGAAATTCCTTCATGTCCGTTTTTAATTGATTTCTTCCCCATCCTCACTCCCATAGATCAACCATTCTCTGACTTTCGTAGCTGTAGTTTTGCCTCTTCTAGGGCTTCATATAAATGGATCGTAGAACCTTTACCATTTGTGTCTGGCTTTCTTGACTCACCATAATGTTTTGGAGGTTCATCATTCGTGTTAATACAGGATCAATAGTTCCTTTTTATTGTATTTCATTGACCATTTGCTCCTCTGGAGATTCTGTTTTTTGAAACTTGGAGGAACAATGTTGAACATTTCCAAAAGACTTTGCATTCTGTAGGTAAGCTTCCTCCTGACCTCATTACTTAATATTGTCATATTTTTACTTCATTTTGCCTATTTTGATTGAAAGAAACAATTAAGATAATTGTTGTGTAATATAAAATGCTAATATAGTCTCTAGCTTATGGAAAGTCTTCAATGAATGTGAGTTCTAGTGACAGCAATTAGCAGTTTATCTAATTTTGCCCCGAATACTTTTTAGTCCTAAACTTTAATGGTGTAGTAAATATGTTAGTAAAATAAGTCTCAGAAAAGTTTAATAAAATCTGTTGCGAATTGCACAGGAATTGAAATCTCTTCAGCAAATCCATGAATAAGCTTTAAATATACAAAGTTATGTTCTCTTTGAAATAAAGTGGTGAATTATATTTGTTACCACTTTATTTATAATTGCTAAACAATGGAACCAACCTACTGTGCAATAAGAGAATTTATAAAAATTATTTTTATCAGCTTTATTGAGCATGGTTGACATACAATAACTGTGAATATTTAGTTCTGTGAATATATTTAGTTCTGTGAATAACTGTGGAATTTGATACATTTTTACATATGTTTGCAACATGAAACCATCACCACAACCAAGATAATGAACATATCTATTATCTACAAAAGTTTCCCTGTGCCCCTTTAAAATTTTTCTCTATTGCCCTATCTTTCTCCTACCCTCAGTAACTACTGATTAGCTTTCTGTCACTACATATTAATTTGCCTTTGAGAGAGTTTTAGTAAGAGGTTGTTAAAATAAGTTATGGTACATTTATATTCTGTAAAAATAATGGTTTTGAAGAATATTTAATTATAGGGGAAGTACTCATAAACTAGGTGATAAAATGATATAAAATTATATAAAATCATCTTAAATTTACACACCCAAAATACCTTTAACATGAATAGAAAAAGGATGAAGGAAACATTAAAATGAGATGGTTATTTCTGGGTGTGTGGGATTACAGGTGATTTTATTTAATTTATACTATTTGTATACTATTTGTCTACTTTCTAAATTTAGTATAATCAGAATACATTATTTTACAATGAGAATAAAGTCAAAATAAAGAAATCTATGAACAAGGTGATCTGAGTCTCCAGTGAACTCTATAATGCATTTCTGCTTGGCTGAATAAGCTTTTACTTAGGGATATTAACTGTAAATAGTTGAAATTGTGTTCTCTATGCTAAAGGAAAAATTCTGGTAAAGAGCATTTTCTTTTTCCTGGAAGTATTGGAGTGCCTTGCATATTAATATAATTTCTCTGAGTAATCATGTTAATAAATATGGTATGTAAAATAATTCCTACAGTACCTGACTGCTTATCCTCCTGGAAGTGAACTGAAAGCATTAAGTGAGCTCTTTTGGTAATGAAGGTCACAAATCAAAAGAAAGAATACATGAAAAAAGGATTAGAAGAAAAAGAGCTAAAGCCATAACTCTACATCCCTGTTATAATGAATCCTATAATTTGACAAATGTAAGCAGGTAAAAAATGGCACTTAATGAATTAATTATGAGCTGCTGTTTCTGATTGTCAGTTGGGAATAAAAACTTTTTTCCTGAAATCCTGAAAGATTCAGCAAAAAAAGCACATATAAATTAAAATAAGTTGTTAGACATAAGCAAATTATCATTTTTTTATAAATAATGTTTGTAGTAAAGAGTAATTTTTCCTCTTTAATTTTCCATAGGGCTTATAGCATGTGTAACATAAATAAAAATTATAAAGTTTGTATATTTATTTTTACTTCTCAATTTAACAAACTAGTAATTACCTATCAAGTGCTGGTAGGCTTCTGCTCAGTGCTATGAAAATTACAAAGATGAGCAACTAGTATCCCTGGTCACAAGACACATAAAATTTAGTGTATTCTTTTGGGTGTCATACTTAGGCTTTAAGCCAAGTATCTATTTTGAGCTTGAAGAAAATGAGTATTTACAAGTCTTATTTTCATCCATTAGTATACCAGAAGGAAGTGAAAGTGACAGCATAGATCAATACAGTTATCAATTTCTATTAAAATTTTGTGTTTAGGTCATTAAAAAAGACTGTATTCTATAAAAAAATGAAAATCACAACACTTTTTTTCTCACTTATTTTAATAGTGTTATTATTTACTACTTTGGGTAAGTCATTCTCCTGGAAAACACTTTTACCAAAGGAGTAATAATTTATTGTTTTGCATCCAAATTCCAGATTAGTATAGGTAAACCAAGACTGAATCTGGGATCAGGTCAGGAACTCCTAAGGCAGTTATTTCAGTCCTCAACCAAAGTGTAAACCAATATTACACACAATGTAATACACACAAGGAAATGGCTGATACTTCGCACAATCGGAAGGATATGTGTTGTACTTCCCCTTACCTGTGGCAGTAAGGTGTGTGAATCATGACTATGGGCGATTCTGATGCAAATGATCACATCTTATCATAGAATTGTTCTGGAAGTTTATAAGTGTGGTAAAGATATATGTCAGAAACAAAGGCATAGCATGAAAGTACAGTTAATGCAATTAAACATTTTATCCTTCCTTTGTGTTTCTGGTCTGGTTTTCTTCACAAGTCCTCCCACTTATTAAACGGAACTCATTTTGAAGGATGCATTAGAAAATCAAGAAACAGGAATACGATATTTCAGTAATGTCTTTAAAAAAAGATATTTCAGAGTTAAAGTGCTGATGCTCTCTGAGAGCTTAATTGTATTTAAAAATAAATGAAATCTGATGACTTACATCTTCCACCTCCCCCAAACCTTTCTCTAATGTAAATGCTATTTCATATAAAACTCCTTAAGCAGAACTTGACATCTTTTAAAATCATTCACTATCATAACATAATGTAGTCTGCAAATGTTTTTCACTTCATTTGAAATGTCTGTATGGATGAACACAGATCCTATTGATAGCAACGACTGAATGCTTCACTCTGATTGCATAATGGAGCTAATATCACTATGAAATAAGGTAATGAGCTTTCAGAATGTAGAGAGCTCCCACAAACTTTTCACAGGTCAAAACAAAAACTTGGAGTAAAAATGGTGATACATCAGTGTTCCTTAACTGCTTTATCTTTACGCAGATGATCCTATATGTATATGTTAACGGACAGGGTAGTTTCAAGAACAACCTTAAATACTTGGATGTGGTTTACTGCCAAGTGACTAGAATTGAATCCCTAAATTATTTAAGTTGAAGAGATGTATAAAAAATACTTAGTAGGATTTAAAAACTACTGGAGGTCATTTTTCACTTTCAAAATGAGTACAATTTGCTGAAAAAATAATGAAGACTGCTTTGCATTGAAAATGAGTTGTTTTCCCTTTCTAGACACACTCTGCACAAACCATTTAATGCAGTTTACTCCTGATTGCAAGGTGCTTACCCAGTTTGTAGGTTATTCAGATCCTCTATTTCTCTTCTTTTTCTGTCTGCTTTCAACCTTCTGTTCATATTAGTGTTTACACCATCCTAATGGGGTTGGGTGATAGAGGCGAAATGCCTAAAGAAACAAGTTAGGTGTCAGTGTTTTTCTTCTTCTTCTTTTTTTAAAACATCTTTATTGGAGTATAGTTGCTTTACAATGGTGTGTTAGTTTCTGCTTTATAACAAAGTGAATCAGCTATACATATACATATAACTCCATATCTCCTCCCTCTTGTGTCTCCCTCCCACCCTCCCTATCCCACCCCTCTAGGTGGTCACAAAGCACCGAGCTGGTCTCCCTGTGCTATGCGGCTGCTTCCCACTAGCTATCTATTTTACATTTGGTAGTGTATATATGTCCATGCCACTCTCTCACTTCATCCCAGCTTACCCTTCCCCCTCCCCGTGTCCTCAAGTCCGTTCTCTACGTCTGCATCTTTATTCCTGTCCTGCTCCTAGGTTCTTCAGAACCATTTTTTTTTTTTAGATTCCATATATATGTGTTAACATATGGTATTCTGTTTTTCTCTTTCTGACTTACTTCACTCTGTATGACAGACTCTAGGTCCATCCACCTGACTACAAATAATTCAATTTCATTTCTTTTTATGGCTGAGTAATATTCCATTGTATATATGTGCCACATTTTCTTTATCCATTCATCTGTCGATGGATACTTAGGTTGCTTCCATGTCCTGGCTATTGTAAATAGAGCTGAAATGAACACTGTGGTACATGACTCTTTTTGAATTATGGTTTTCTCGGGGTATATGCCCAGTAGTGGGATTGCTGGGTTGTATGGTAGCTCTATTTTTAGTTTTTTAAGGAACATCCATACTGTTCTCATTAGTGGCTGTATTGATTTACATTCCCACCAACAGTGCAAGAGGGTTCCCTTTTCTCCATACCCTCTCCAGCATTTATTGTTTGTAGATTTTTTGATGATGGCCATTCTGACTGCTGTGAGGTGATACTTCATTGTAGTTTTGATTTGCATTTTTCTAATGATTAATGATGTTGAGCATTCTTTCATGTGTTTGTTGGCAATCTGTATATCTTCTTTGGAGAAATGTCTGTTTAGGTCTTCTGTGCATTTTTGGATTGGGTTGTTTGTTTTTGTGATATTGAGCTGCATGAGCCACCTGTATATTTTGGAGATTAATCCTTTATCAGTTGCTTTGTTTGCAAATATTTTTTCCCATTCTGAGGGTTGTCTTTTTGTCTTGTTTATGGTTTCCTTTGCTGTGCAAAAGCTTTGAAGTTTCATTAGGTCCCATTTGTTTATTTTTGTTTTTATTTCCATTTCTCTAGGAGGTGGGTCAAAAAGGGTCTTTGTGATTTATGTCATAGAGTGTTCTGCCTATGTTTTCCTCTAAGAGTTTGATAGTGTCTGGCCTTCTATTAGGTCTTTAATCCATTTTGAGTTTATTTTTGTGTATGGTGTTAGGGAGTGTTCTAATTTCATTCTTTCACATGTAGCTGTCCAGTTTTCCCAGCACCATTTATTGAAGAGGCTGTCTTTTCTCCATTGTATATTCTTGTCTCCCTTATAAAAAATAAGGTGACCATACGTGCATGGTGTTTTTCTTCTTAACTTTAGCAAAATGCTTTTCCCAAGAGCTGTTAGTTAAAATCAGGTTTTCCATGTACTGTTGATTTTATTTTATGGTATATGTGTCTTTCATTAACTTAGGGAATCCTAAACTTAATGGAAAAATAACAGCAGCACGATACAGTGAAAAGCTTTGAAATCAGACACAGTGGGATTCAAATCCCAGTTTGGCCATTAATAACCATGGTAAGATAATTTAATTTATTAGCCTCTATTTCTTCATCATTTCATGGAGGATGAGATAGCTGTCATAGAGACCTGTTTTGAGAATTATTAATCATTTATGTTAAAAACTGGTACGTAACATATTCACAATTTTACCTGTTGTGTTTCTCAGTTTATTAGAGCAGATTCAATACCAGAGGCCCATTACTTGATTATATTAAGATTGCCAACTATATTGTGAAATGTGGTTAGCAGAAATATCATTGACCAAAGTTTTAATACATAAACGTAATGACCCATTTTTAACGTAATCCTATGAAGATGGCAGTTCTAAGTCATAGAAAAGCACGCACCAGTTTTATTTTATGTATAGAAGATCTTCACGAATTAGACAAACACAGAACAGGACGTTCAAATTGACAATGCTAGAGACCTCAGTTATTCCTCAGGTTGTGTTCACTGTCAAATAGACATGTATAAAAAGATCTCACTTTATGTACCTTATGGACTAGATGTGATCCTGGAATTGGTTATATATAAAATTCCTTTTAAAAAGAAGAAGTTTAAATATATTAGAAAACACTGATGTTCAGAGAAATCAGAAACATCTGATAGATGCTCCTGAGTATATTTTTGGGTTTCTTCAAGATGCAGTTATAAATCATGTCACAGCGTTTACGTCTTATTCTTCCCATTCCTGCCAGGCTCTGCTTCCCAGGCCTCTCATGCTTGCCTGGGATCGAAGCAATTTCATAAACTAATTCATATCCAGGTGTAATTACTTTGTGAAGAAATCTGTCGGAAAAATTGTCTTTCACGTGTGTTATAGTTTTTAAAAAATTTTATTTATTTTTGGCTGCGTTGGGTCTTCCTTGCTGTGCACAGGATTTCTCTAGTTGCAGCGAGCGGGGGCTACTCTTTGTTGCTGTGCGTGGGCTTCTCACTGTGGTGGCTTCTCTTGCTGCAGAGCACGCGGGCTGTAAGCACACAGACTTCAATAGTTGTAGTGCGTGGGCTCGGTAGTTGTGGCACGTGGGCTCAGTAGTTGTGGCTCGCGGGCTCTAGAGCACAGGCTCCGTAGTTGTGGCACATGGGCTTAAGTGTGTTATAGTTTATTTAAAGTTATTTAAAAAAAACAGAGAACACAGGGCTTAGTTCCTTTAATGTAAAGGACACAACTGCATTAGCTAGTGTTGAATTGTTAAATGGAGTTGAACCGTGAATCAGGCAGGAGGTGGTGTTGACTGGGAGAATCATGCTTCAGGAGAAGGTTCCTCTACCATCTATCATCAACAACACAAGGAGAGTTCATTGTATTTTCCAGATAAGGAATTGAGATGCTGAGAGACACAGAAAAGCCAATGGAGTGACTCAGTGTGGTTGAGGGACCTTTTTAAAGTAAAACTTTTGTTTTCTCAAATTACTGTACATACACCCCCTATTTTAATTTAATAAAAGGGCAAATGTGTTTTATCATTCTTGATAGTGATCAACTGAGCACATATGAAGGATTAGCTTAATTATTGATCACTGTAGGGAGTGTCATTCATAAATAATCCACTTTCACTAAAGTTGTGTGCTTTCCCCATTTTACCCTGTATTTTTCAGGTTACTGAAAGAAAATCACTTACTGACGCTTTGACCAGTTTATTAACTATCTCTTACAAATGTTGCCACGTTTCAGCTGGATGGATGAGTCATAGTGAGATTGAAGACTCACCATCATCCTAAGTGCACATTGGACATAACTGTTTATTTAACAAGAGAATTATAGCACATTCAGTGGATTAATGGCAGAAGAGTATATCTGGAACATGGTCAGGTAGAAACACCTCTGAGTAGGCTCTGGGGAGAGAGAGCAGAAAGAGAGGTGAGACTGTGCTGTATTTAGCTATTCTTGATTTTTGGCCTGAATACTAAAGCTATTTCTTTAATGAGCATTTCAGTTAATTAAGAAACTTCATTTAAAGTTTGGTAATCTGGGCTTCCCTGGTGGTGCAGTGGTTGAGAGTCCGCCTGCCGATGCAGGGGACACGGGTTCGTGCCCCGGTCCGGGAAGATCCCACATGCTGCAGGGCGGCTGGGCCCGTGAGCCATGGCCACTGAGCCTGTGCATCCGGAGCCTGTGCCCCGCAACGGGAGAGGCCACAACAGTGAGAGGCCCGCGTACAGAAAAAAAAAAAAAAAAAGACTAAAGTTTGGTAATCTTTGTGCAAACTTCAAAGAAGTGAAAACAGCAATGTAAAGAAAATGAATTTCAGGAAAGTCAACTTAAGTAAACTTAAATAAATGATAAGAAAAGGATCCTTAAGTGGAAGAATCCACGTAAACGAGATTATTTCTGAAAGCATCACTGGTAAAAGTAGCAAGAGGACAGGAAAGCAGGATGGAACGTGGGTAGCTACGCAGAGCTGCAGATTTAAAAGGCGCCAAAGAGTCAGGATCAGAAAGGAGTATTAGACCAGAAACAGGGCATATCAGTAATGGCGTGTAAGAATAAAGCCAGGAAACCTATGGTGAATAGAACTGAAATACACCAAAATTGACCAAAAAATATTCTTTAGGTATGTATGAGGTGCAGGGAAGACTGAGAAAAACATATCCTCTATTAGATGCAAAGAAAAAGAGATACGGTACCAAAATAGAAAGCAGAATTCCGTTGTTATTTAGGAAAATTTAACCTTCGTGATAAAATATAGTGTAAAATTTGGAAAATGGCATCGGAAACTGTGGTTGAAGGGCAGGGAAACAAACTAGACTTGGCAGGGAGTGGTCAAAGGTCCGTTAAACAGATCCTGATGACATTCAAATGAGAACGCCAATTATTGATGATTCTGGCTCTGAGGTGCTAAAAAGAACACCTTTTTGTTACAGTAGAAAACTATTCATAGTGATTTTTAGATCACTGTGAACTGTTAGTGCCTGCTTCATTATGCTTTATGTCGAAGGACACAAATGAAATTTTATTTTTTATCATGAACGTAGTACGTGATCTTTTTTTAAAGTGCCTTATTTTTATAGCTTTTTTCTTTGTGACCTAGTGTGACTCCCCATTTTCCTGTATCAGCATACTATGGGACAAAAGCTCACCTCATTTAAAGTGATTTCTGTTCACAGTAAGCATTATAGATCGGTCTCAAGTGAGAAAAGCCAATCTGTGTGTCCCAAAACTGCCAGGGCATCAGAGAGGAGTGGACCAAAAGATGAACCCGGGACAGCCCCCGTCTTTAAAAACATTTTTTTAAATTATAGTTGATTTACAATATTATATTACTTTTAGGCGTACAGTATAGTGATGCAGTATTTTTGCAGATTATACTCCATTATAAATTATTACAAGATAATGGCTCGCACTCCAGTCTTATTTTTAAAAAGCAAACGCCTTATTTGGATCAGTTAAAGAAAATATATAATATATGCTATTTAAAAAAATTATATAATCCTCCCTTCTAAAGACAGCTTTTTATTATGTCCATGACAGAATACAATGTACAACTTTATATTTTACAATTACAGGGATTTGAAGAACCTGGCAAGCTTCCATGAAAAGCTGCAAAGATTACTCATCAGTAGCTGAATAATGCCTATATGTGTAATTTAATATTGATATGTATTTGCCCTTAAGATGTCTGAGAATGAATCAGTCTCGTGGAGGATAACACATGTTACCTGAAGACAACTAGTTACCTGAAGGCAACTAGTTTCACTAGCAGTGAAACTGCTAGTGGTGGAAGTTTGATTGAATATATTTAGCTTTTTAAAAAAAAATTAGTAAAACAGAAATAAATTTCTGGTAAAGGTCTACACTTTATCTAGAAGCTCTAGAGGAAGGTTCACACTGGTTTTTAAAGTAGTTCCTATGCCATAAAAGCAGTGCATTGAGAAGTAACAGCACTGGAAACCAGACTGCATTCCTGTCCGGGTGGTTCTCCCCGTGACTTTGGCCAGGACACTCCAACTTTCTGTCCTCATGTTGCCCTAGGCTAGGTGCCCATGAAGGACTCTCTCAGGCACTCTGATTCTCTTTTGAATTCTCTCTTTGAAAATTTGTGGTAAAGAATGTACATAAAAGATCTAAATGTACCAACCTTTGTGTGTGTGTGTGTATTATCTATCTCCATATTCTTAAGGGGAAGTTGAATGAGGAAATGTGGATAGCAGATCTATTACCATTTTCTTTTGGCACGTAGGTTAATGGTTTGAACATATTTCTAAGTAGATGCCTCAGACACTGAAGATGTCCATCAGTAGGAAATTGGTTAAGTTATGGGACATCCTTGTGATAGCCAGTCTGCTAAATAAAGAATATCTGGACACAAGATAATGTGAGCAATGCACATTCCATTTTAAAAATTACACACACACACATGCACACACACAGGGTCTGGGTGAATTTGTACCCAGTGTCAACAGTGGCTATCCTTTGATGGAGATATTATAGGTGACTATTTTTGCACTTAGGGAAAAAAACCCAGTAAATATTTTTTAAAAAATCACCTATTAGTTTTCTAGGGCTACTGTAACAAATTACTACAAAGTGAGTGGCTTGCAACATCAGAACCATATTGTCTCACAGTTCTAAGGTCAGAAGTCTGAAATCAGGGTGTCCAAGGGCTGTGATCTCTCTCTGAAACCTGTAGGGGAGAATACTCCTTTGCCTCTTCTGGGTTCTGGCGTTTGCTAGCCATCCTGTGTCGAAAACAAGCAAAGTATTTAACTTTGAGAATTTTATAATATTTACATAAATTTTAGTTCTACTATGATAACCACT
This sequence comes from Hyperoodon ampullatus, assembly GCF_949752795.1. NCBI lineage: Eukaryota > Metazoa > Chordata > Mammalia > Artiodactyla > Ziphiidae > Hyperoodon > Hyperoodon ampullatus. The sequence continues at coordinate 14,150,726 of NC_136929.1, read as the reverse complement.
AGTATTAAAAAATTCTGTTTTGGGTCTTCTCTGGTGGTCCAGTGGTTAAGAATCCGCCTTCCAATGCAGGGGACGCGGGTTCCATCCCTGATCGGGGAACTAACATCCTACATGCCACAGGGCAACTAAGCCCGCGTGCTCCAGAACCTGTGGGCCACAACTAGAGAGAAGCCCGTGCGCCACAACGAAGATCCTGCATGCCGCAACTAAGACCTGATGCAGCCCCCCGCCAAAAAAAAAAAAAAAAAAATCCTGTTTTAAATTTTAGTAAGTTATATATACTCAACTTTAAAAATATAATCAGTGGTGTTGACCCTTATTAATGGAGTTATCGCTTGAGGAATTTCCAACCAGAATACATAGACTAAATGCACTTGATAAAATGTCTAAGTTTCTTGTCATCTGTATTAGTGAGTACACAATATTGCCATGGTAAGGGCTGCATGAATATAAGGCCACATGCTTAGTGGTGAGAGGAACAGGTCCTGGGTTTGCATTCCACTCCATCACCTGCTAGCTTACTGGTCTTGGCCAGGTGGGTAGCCATTCTGAACGCGTGTTTCTCAACTGTAAAGTGGAGCGGCTAATACCCATCTGAAAGGTTTATTTTGAGAATAAAATGAGATAATTTATCTAAACCACTTTGCATACTATCTGGTGCTTAGTAATTTTTCAGTGAAGGGAGGTGATCAATAATAATGTTAGTATTAAACAATGTCAGATAATTTGAGATTTAGGGTAAGCATCAGTTTTAGAGTGGCAGAACCATCCGTTTTATTTGCATTCATTGATTCAACAATGCATTAAAAGGTCAAGGGAAGGATAGGGAATGAGACAATTTGTCTTTAATTGGCTGGTGTGCCATGTTTGGGAAAAAACCCTTTATTTTAATTTCAAAAGATAAGTACAACAGGTAAGTGTCAGAGAAAGTAAAGACTTTTAAAGCCTTCAAATTGTCCCTCAAGTAATGTCAACTTGATGGTAAAGTGTTCCTAAAATACTTTAATTTTCATTTATTAGTGACTGTGATTTCACTACTTGGCTTACTGTAACATCAGCAAAATGTCAAGGATCCTTCTAATATTCTTACCTGTAGTATTAAATAATTTTATGAGTAAAGGAGATGGCCTCATACAAATCAATGAAAAAAAACTGAGTGTTCTAATAGATGAACAGATAAAGATAATGAATAGATGACTCACAAAGGAAAAGTAAAATTGGAAAATAACCATGAGAAGAAAAATGTTCTCTGTAGAAGGGAAGTAGAAATTAATACAGCAAAGTGTCTATTTTATTTCTTGCCTATTGTGATAGGAAAACTTTTTGCTACAGAGAATTGGGATCTAGTGACATTAATTAGTCACCTAGAGTATTGATGGCAGTAAAATTGGTGCAACCATTTTCTCTCAGTTTGAGAATATGTATCAAGGGCCTTATAAATATTTACACCTGTAGACCCCCAATTCTACCTTTGGAAATTAAACCTAGAAAATAATACAAAGTTGGGAAAAGGTATATGCAGGAAATGTTCATCAAAATGTTATTTAAAATTGTGAAGACTGGAACAATGTTAATGTCAGCTACCATGGTTAAATTAATATTTAAGTTATATATTGTGTAGTCAACACGTGTATTACTTATATACATATATATATTCCAATAGTTGTGTTAATTGAGAAGAACAGAATATAAAGTTACATGTACACCATAATTAAAGTTTTATAAAAATATGCATAAAAAAACTTGAAGGAAAAACCCAAATTACAGTTGTGATTACCTAATAGAGGTGGTATCATGAATTTTTTCCCTTTGTATAGTCTCCAAATTTTCTTTGCTGTAGTACTTATATTTTATACAAATGTTTTATGAAATTAAAAAAAAAGACATTGACTGTTGAGCAGATATATTCTTGCCTTGTGGACACATTCATCTTGGCCTCCAGGGCAAAAGCTGAATGCTTAAATAGGTATTAATGAGCCCTAGATTCAGCAGTAGGCGAGGATGAAGATGTCAGAGGTTAATACACATCTTGACTGGGGTGATGTATACAATGAAAATTCATGTCCATGCTATTCTGGCAACTTTTCCTTCAAAAAAGTTTGAGGATGTTTTTTTAAAGCTAAGAATGGTAGTAATTTTTAATAATGAAAAACTGACAACAGAAAAAGGGTTTCTGTATATACCAAGTACTTCTATTTTCCATGGCCAACAACATAAGTACAGTTAGTTTATCTTGGTCTGTAATTTATCATACTACTTTTTTATCAAAACATATGAGACTTAGGATTGCATTTAATCTTCCAACAATGTTCCCCTGCATAAATAGAATTGTAAACATACTACATTGTTTGGTGAATAAGTCATTGAGTCATGAAAACTTTTTTTTCTGTTCACCGAAGACCTCCTCTAATCCAAACGCAAAGGTTGCTTTTTCAGTTACTTACTTTTTCAGTTATGGACTGAATGTTTGTGTCTTCCCAAAATTCATAAATTGAAGCTCTAATTCCCAGTGTGGCTATATTTGGAGATGGGGGCTCTGAGGAAGTAATTAAGGTTATATGAAGTCATAGGGGTGGGGTCCTGGTCTGATAGGATTAGTGTTATAAGGGGAGACACAGAGAACTGGAACTCTCTCTCCTTGCACTAACGCACTGAAAGGAAGGCCATGGGAACACATAGAGAGAAGGTGGCTGACTTCAGCCACCAGCCCTGCTGGCACCTCTATCTTGGACTTTCCAGCCTCCAGAACTGCGAGAAAATAAATTTCAGTGTGTGGCATTTTGTTATAGCAGCTCAAGCAGACTAATACAGTGACCTTTGAAAGGATCAGGCACATAATTTCTCCTTCCTTTAACTATGCCTTCCTTTCAGCTTCCACGAAGCTACATTCTCATGATTTTCCTTCTGTTTCTGTCTTCTCACAATATGGAGTCATCTAACAATCTGTAAAATATCTAACACATACCTAGTGAACTTTTTTATGTAGAAAGTACTATTCTAAATAATCACAGAAGACTTTGAGGTAGGTAGGGTCTTTGTCCCTGTTTTACAGTGAGTAAACTGAGACACAGAGAGGCTAAGTGACTAACCCAAGTTACACAGTAAGAGGGAGACCTGGGATTGGAACCCGGTCCCCTGGTTTCAGAGCCTGGTGCTTTACCACTGCACCCTGTTTCTTAACAGTGCCCCTCAGTGGCTGAAAACCCAGAGGTGGCTCAGCGAGGGGAGGCATTGCTATGAGAAACCCAGAGAGTGAAAGGTACACGGCTCTTTGATTGGGTGACGTGATAGGAAGATACGTTTTTAGAACCCCTGGAAGACCCATAGGATCGAGTATGACTTTTTACAACTAAATTTCAGAATGGGAGAGCCGAATTCCTGGTGCTGTTCCCAGACAAGGTCCTGCTGATTTAGGGCATGTGACGGTCAAAGGAGACAGCAGAGTTGGTTTTGAGAGCACGGATAGTCAGCTTCACTAACTAGGAGACACTGGGTTTGTTTCTGAACTTCAGGTCCTGGCCTTCATTTGCTTACAAGGTGATACATCGTACTGTCCCACTCATAACTCATTCAGTACTTAAATGAAAAACGTATAAAGGCTCTTAGCACAGTACACAGCGTAAATGCAGGCAAAGTATAGAATTGATGTTCTCTCATGGAAATAATGGTGACTGACCAGGAACAGAGGCAGGGACCTTCAAGCAGGTCAGTTTTTCCTGAGAAAATTCCTTCATGTCACTCCAACATATGGCACAAAGGCTTCCACTTATTATCTGGGTAACCTTAGTAATTGAACCTCTCTGAGCCTCAGTTTATTGATCTGTTAAACAAGGGTAATGACATTTACTTTGATGAAGATTAAAGTTAGATGATAATCTCTTTAATCGCTAACCTACTTTCTTATTTCTTTAGTATTTGAAGCAGTTTAGTAAATGTTAGTAAATGTTATGGAAAGGTCTTGGGCTGTGAATTTTTCCAGTTTTCATTTTATGGCCATCTTACCTGGAGCTCAGTTTCTTTTCTGCCATTCAATGGGATCATGAAATTATAGAGATTTTAACTCCCCAAAGTTTAGAAATGAGGGGAAGTTTATCAAAGAAATGATATCCTGAAAAATAAGAGAGGAGAAAAAGGATTATAAAACAGAATGTAAGCTGGCAGGAAGAGATATTTCCATTGTTTTAAAATGAGGCAAAACTGAGTAGAAATAAGCATCAGCACTGACATTTCAGAAAGCAATGAAGTATTTGCCCAGAGACCTGTGAGATAATTTGTCATTTTGGACTTTTGAAGTAGGACTTAAAAAAGCACAAGTGAGCAGTTGGCTGACTTGGGAAACTGATTGGTGTTCTCAGAGAATCTGTTTTCTTTGTTCAGTGGAGGTGACCTTCTCTTAACAAGAACCTTAAAGGGTCATATTTTGTGACAACATTTTTATTTCAGGAGGAAAACAATGTTCATTACCGCTTGAATTTTTCTTGGTGTCTTACATGATGAATTATTAGAGTGCAAAGAGACTCAAAAAATCACTTAATAAAAGCCCTTACCCTTGAATAGGATTATATATGAACCTGACCTGATGGATGGATCAACTTAATGAAACAGACATCTTCGAAGACCTACTGTGAGCCAGGCACTTGATCAGCAGTGTATGAGGTACAGAGGGGAAGACAGCACAGTCCTTTCTTTCTAGGAACAATGAAGACAGGAACAGGAGTAAAGGGGGATGGGATCTTACAAAGTTATCATGGTACCAAAGCGGTAACTACTATAAATTACTGGTTTATACAAAGTGCTCTGGGAACATCGAGGAAGAACTGGATATTCTTAGGAAGAACAGAGTATGTGACACGTGAGCAGAAACCTGAAGGCTCAAGGCTATATCAAGTGAAGGAAACAATTTGTATAAGGGTATAAAAGCTATCAGAATAAAAAACTGAGACTCGCATGGCAAGAGTAGCAAAATTTTGGTGCATGTCTTTTTTTCTCAGGCAGGCGATGGTATCAGAAGCTCAGAACAATATCTGCTCTATTTACTCTCCTCTTTGGAAAGAACTCCAGAACCAATCTTTTCGTTCCCACAACTGCCACTGCCCTAATGGTCAAGGGGTAGAAGATGAAGAGTTGGCTGAAGCTTAAATTCATTTTTCTCTAGGCTGGTTCTTGACAAACATGGACACTGTTTTTCTTACAAACCTTTGGAAAGAATCATCATGTAATTCTTACTGCTTTTTCCATCTTGTCTACGTTAAACAAGTCTGGATGTTCCTGGAGCTGTGGCAGATTGGACAATGGTTTTGGCCCTTTTCTCCGAACCCTTTTAAATTTCCCTGATTTTGTGGAATATGACAATCTATGAAAATAAAAATGACCTCCTTTCAAAAAAAAAAAAAAGAAATATATTGGCCATCCAGCATGAGGACTAGGACTCTGGTATGTCTCTGTGGTTGCTTGACTGCATGTGAAGAGTAATAAGGGATGAGGCTGCAGAAGAAGGTGTGGAAAGGCTTTCAAAATGGGTGGTTTCTGTTTGGGAGATGGAGTGGATCTAGGTTTGGGCGAAAAGAAGAAGGAGTGGGTTTGAGGAGAGAAAAGCTAACATGGCTTTGAGTAGCTTGAAGTATGTATTGGGAAGAGCAGAGCAAGAAGAAAAATGAGAAGCTTGAACTCTTGGAAGGAAAGGCCAAGGACAAAACCTGTGAATAAGGCAGAGAAAGTAGGAGGGACTGGAGAGGAACCAACACAGAGGTGGGAAGAGAACCGGGAAAGTGTAGCATGAATGAATCCCAGAGAGAGCGTTTGAGGAGGGAGCTGGTGACATTAGCACAAACTAGGGGGAGATTAAGTGGGATGAGAACTGAGTGTCCAGTAGGTCGGGGTCACTGGTGACATTGCCGAGAATGACTTCTCGAAAGCCAGGCTACTTTGGAATGCTGAGTGGGTGGGAGGTGAGGAAGTGGAGGAAGAACACATCCCTTTGCTGGTCCTTTGGCAGAGGAGAGAAGAAAGGAGGGCGAGAGAGTTCTGCGGGGACGGTGTGGAGTGCAGTAGATACAGAAGATTTGCACATGTTTGTGTTTGATCTGAGAGCTGCAGCCAGGAAGGGAGCAGGTGAGGATACAGAGAGGGAGAAATTTACAGAGGAAGTTTCCAGAAGAGGTGACAGAGGCTGGGGTCAAGAGCACACATGGGAGGATTAGTTCTTGAAGCAGGACACATTTTCCTCTAAGACAAGAAGGAAAGACACAGAGACCAATGAAGGTGAAAAGGAGGAGAGTGGATTCTGTAAGTGCCCTGCTTTCTAGACTCTCTTACCAAAGGGAGCATTTGCTCCCAGATGTTAGCGTTTGCTAGCATTTATTTTATTTTATTCTCTTTTATTGGAATTGTTTAGGTTTTTTGGTTTGTTTGCATTTTAAAGGAAATGGAGATATCATACCAATAAATCTTGCAGGTTTGCAGAAATCATACATCGTCCAAGCTCTAGAATGTGCTTATCTGGAAATGGTTTACTTAGTGGGTGAGTTCCTGGCCACATCTTTTCAATATGTTTCTCATACAATCAACCTTCGATCAGAATTGAGGGATTACTTAAGGGATTGACTGGTGTTTGTATCTTATTGGTTATACCAAAATTTGTAATAATAATAATTTTAGGAGTCATTAAATATATGTACTATACAAAATAAAGAGAAAATAGTACATTAGCAAGGAACAAAAAGCTGCAGATATTAATATTAGAATAGAATATTAACAGTCTACTAGGTTGAACCATTTGACCATTTTTGGTCTACAGAAGTAGCAATTTCATACAATTCAGTGTGATGATAATGTCAAACTTATGAGAATATCTGAACAAATATATCCTTCCAATGGACACTAATGTGAGTCAGTCTCCATAGTGGGAGGAGCCAGGACTGTGGCCCCAGAAAGGACCAGGAACTGTTCCGACCTCCATCTCTTACTAGCTGCATGACCTGGGGCACATTATTTCATATCTTTGAGCTCTCATTTCCATTTAAAAAAAATAAATTTATTTATTTATTTATTTATTTTTGGCTGCATTGGGTCTTTGTTGTTGCGCACGAGCTTTCTCTAGTTGTGGTGAGCGGGGGCTACTCTTTGTTGTGATGTGCAGGGTTCTTATTGTGGTGGCTTCTCCTGTGGCAGAGCACGGGCTCTAGGCGCACAGGCTTCCGTAGTTGTGGCGCGTGGGCTCTAGAGCGCGGGCTCAGTAGTTGTGGTGCACGAGCTTAGTTGCTCCGCAGCATGTGGGATCTTCCTGGACCAGGGATCGAACCCTTGTCCCCTGCATTGGTAGGCAGATTCTTAACCACTGCACCACCAGGGAAGCCCTCGTTTCCATTTTTAAAATGTGATCATGATAGTACCTAATGCGTAATGTTTTTATGAGGAGTAAATGAGATAATTTATGCAGCTCTTAGCAACATGCCTGACACGTAGAAAACACTCAATAAACAGCTAATAAAATGAATCTATGTAGCTATATGAAATTTTAGTAAGAGCAGCTTGTCTGTAGTAGAGGATATTGTGTGTAATGAAAATGCTGAATTGGTAGAAATTAACATACACTAAATATGGTGATATTTATAGCTTTTTAAAGTCCTTCTGAACAGGTTAAATTAATACGGTTGCCCTGGGCACCTAGAAATAATGCTGCTGTGCTGATCAGTGTGTGGATGACGACTTTGTTTATAACATTAGTTATGTGCCAGAAGCTCTCCGAACAGAGCTCTGGGGGTTATTTAAATGTTGGTTTTACTTACTGTGTTATTGAGGGCTATTTCCTTTATTTAAAGAGCTCCAAATTGTCCATTTTCTTATATTCCTGACCATGGATGCTTCATATTATATAGGAATATTTAGAAATGTGGTGATTAATTTCAAGAAGACCTAAATTCTGCTACCAGGTTCCTTTCTCCTGTGACCATGAGTTCATTTAACATTCATTTACTTTGGTTATTTATTGGAAAATGAGAATGACAGCTTTCCTTCTAGCTTGAGACTATTCTGAGGACAAATAAGGGGAAAATGTGGTATTTAAGCATTTATTTAGTCAACACTTTTAAATTTATTCTCTGATAAACACTGTATCTGTTTTCTGTTCTCAGAGGGCGTATAATCTAGTAGGGTAGACGGATACACAGACAGTTGAACTTTGGGTGGTAAATACAATGAAAGGGACACACAGGCATGCAATAGAACCCAGAGGACTGGGCTATCACTGGGGGCTTTTTAGAAAGGGACGTGGTACTTGAGGCTGGTATACGTTCAGAATTTCAAGAAGCAGAAATTTCTTTTTCCTACAATCTAAAGCTATGATACCGAATCCTAGCTTGAATGTCTTCATTTCCTTTAAGTTTAATTCCTTAATTCCTTGAATTTAATTTTATGAATATATATTTGCCAAATAGCACTTCTAGTCACTGGAACAAGGGTCACATAATCTTTCATTTCAAAAATGTTGTTGAGTGTCTATTATATGCTGAACATTATGTTGGGTGCTGCTTGAAATATGGAAAGAAGTGGTTAATAATATTTGCCCTTAAGAAGTTATGGCCTAGTTAGGGATTCTAATGCATTAAGGAAGAATGAGATAAGTACTCCTATAGGGATATGGGTAATATCTATATGAGGCTGAGATAATGAAATGTCCATAGCATATGTGAGGTTTCATAGAATAGATAGTAGGATTTTATCTGGATCTTTGCAAGTGAATGGGACATAGAAGTGAATTGAGCTTCAGCAAAGGCAGGGAAGCATGAAATTGCATAGATTCTCTGAGTAGTAGGGATGACTAGAGGGCAGTGATTTTGAAAAGATGAAGTGGGGGAGTAGATTGGCAAAGGAGATGGGGCTAAAATTTAGGGGTTTTACCCTTTGTAGGCTCTGCTAAGATCTCTACTCTAGAGTTCTTTTTTCTCTTGAGAATGAAGGATCTAAAAAGCTGTTTTACTGTACTTTAGATAGAAGACTAACACCAGACTCAATGATCAGGTCCTTAGCAGAACCTTTAAGAATAGCACTGGTTGCAGTGTGATTTGAAAGCCTGGGGAGGAGAGATGAGATAGGAGGCAACTGCCCAAATACCCTGAATGGGTGATAAGAGACTTTTAATTCAAGATTGATGAAGAAAGCAGATATTGAAATCTTCCCTTCCCACACAAAACTCAGAGAAATATGTAAAAGAGAAGATATTATAAAACCAATAATTATATATCTCTGCTAAAAGAAGAAAGTAGATGAGGTTAAGTGTAAGAGCACAAGGGAAGATTATCTCACATAAAAGATGAAGTCAGTAGGGAATTATAAAGACCTGGGAAAGAATTCCATCCTGAAAGAATTCACAATTACTTAACACACACAGGATTTGCTCCTGAGGAAATAGAGAAAATTGAATAGTCTGAAAAAGATGGTAAAATGAAAATATTGAACATCTTTAGGGTGATAAATGTCTTCACACTTATAAAACCAAAACAAGTATTTGTAAAATAAGAATAGACATTCAGCTATCTTGGAAATAAACAATAAAATTATTAAAATGAAATCATAGCTGGTAGACTACATAATAGCTTGGACGCAGCTTAATAGTAGTGATTTAGAAGATAAACCTAAAGAATTTCCCCAGCATACAGCAGAGATAAAGATATGGAAAAATGATAGAAAATTTAAAATTTAGGAGACATGGAGGATGAATTCATGAACTCCAACATCCATATAATGGTATGAAGTTACGGAAGGTAAAAAGACAAAAAAAGGAGGAAAAGTGGACTATGGGAATACAAAAGAATGAACTGAATCATTGTATTGAATGGTTGAATATATGAGAAACTTGGAGCACTTGTCAAATGTTTGGATATAGAGTGTGAAGCTGGAAGAGTTGAAGAGGCTCCTAAGGGGAGTAAACAGGTGATGATGCTACTGAATTTAGGAAGAACAAAAGTTGTGGGTAAATTATATTTCAATTAGGTTTGGATTCTTTTGGTTTGGAAATTCAGGAAAAATAACTCTGTGGACATGCTCACCCAGTACTAGAAACTAAGTCTGGAAGCTCAGAGGAGAGGTAGGGAAAAGATCGCAGAGGCAGTACTTGAAGGAATTCAAATGCATAATATAATGGAAAATGCGCTAAAATGTGCTATTTGATATACAATTGTTGTACTATGTGGTTTTACTTTATTAAATCAAAGTTGATTGTGGTACAGAGAGGTCTGTCTCATCAAAAATTTATCCCAGGGAAGATGAAAGGCAATGTGTTTTGTTATCTGGCAGTTCTTTTTCATATTTTGTGTTTGGATTATGTTGTTTGGTTTATGTTTGATATGTTAATTAACCATTATGTTTGATTTTTATGAATGGTTTTCCATATATACAGTAATATGGCTTGTCTTGTTCTACCCCACTTCCTTTCCAAAAGAAATGTGTTTAAATCACCACAGCTACTAAATTGCTCAAATAAGAGTTCTTACCCCCACATCTGATGTATATAACACATATACAACCTAATTTTAGGATTTCACCCCACACTTCTAACAAGGCTAGGATCCTCATAGTCATCAATTCTAAAGAAAACAGGAGAGATATTGATTTTATGAAGTTGCCCTTTGGGGTTTCGAGTAAAAGGCTGCTTTCATGGGACAGTGGGCATATATAAATTGTTTTCTGTGTCATTTCAATGCATTTGGTATGTAAGTCTTTCTGAGATAGTTTTTTAAAAAACCAGACCAGTACACAGTATTTTTGTTTTTTTGGTGGCTCCTCAGGTGGTATGTTCCAAAAATGCCATTGAAATAATAGTAGAGGATTAACTTATAAGGACATTTAATGTGTCCATAGCTTAATAAAAAAACCTTTTTGCCCCTCTAGCCTTGGAATATATCATTATTAAACTACCACTGCATGACATGATGTACTTAGATGTACTTAGATCATTCTACTGTGGTAAATTCTTCTCAGCAGAAGTTCTGAATCTGCCAGTGTTGACAGTTCTTTATTCCAAAGTGTAGTTGCTAGCAGGGGTCCTTTTAGGAGAAGCGTTTAGATATATTACCCACGAGTTCTTAAATATGCATAAAACCAGGAAAACATTTTATGGTCTGGTTGGCCTTCTAAGATACATGGTTTGGGTACTGGGGAACACAGTTCTTAGTCTTCCGCAGTGCCCTAGGAATGATTCCCAGTGTTTTCCTGTAACTGCTGCACGTTGAGGCATTGTCCCCTGGTCTTGGGGAAAAGTAACTTCGCCTGGGATTAGGCTTTCTGCTCAGACTCGCTTTGTGAATCCAGAAAGCACCCAGGAGAATTAGCCTTCCCATCTACTTCTTTGTCACACGCACCCCAACTGTGTTTTATATGCGCGTGAAACATACTCTTGCAACAGAGGGAGGCACGCCTTCCAGGGGTACTAATGCATGGATAGTTTTCAGGATTTACATGCCACATACAACTTCCACATGTATTCTTTCCTAAAATTGCCTGAGAAAGTGTCTGCTTTGCACATTTCTTCCCTCACTTTACAGAGAAAGGCCCTCTGATGTGTAAATATAGTACATTTACTCCAGCATTAGAAACCTCCCATGCCTCAAAAAAAAAAAAAAATAAAAGGGGGATAATTAGAAATATTCATTTTGAAGGAGGACTCCTTTCATGATTAATCAAGGAAACTTAAACCTGGTGGATTTCTTGCCTTTCTGCATCTTACCTATAATTCTGATAGGGATAAGCTGGGCCTTGCAGCATAGGTGAGTGGGGCTGGTTCTTTTAAAAATCTGTGTTTTCCAGGACTACCAAGGTTTTAAAGATACATTGGCTAAAACCACAAATATATATTTCATGTGGTTCTTTTGGATTCAGTGCAGCTTTCAATATGATAGTTAAAACCTATTTTATCAAAGCATGTCATGAAATTAGATTTCAAAGTCGATCCTCATCTTATTTTGTCTTATAAAACATTTAATATTTCATATCTCCTCCTAACAAAAAATTAATTTTTAAACTTATGATGAAAACTTTGGGGTGACAGTTTAAAAATGTGTAAAGAAGGTGCATATTTTTTTCACAATTTGTGTAAGGGGAATGCAAGCAGAGTATTTTGAATAACACTGAAAAAAGGTCTCCTTGAACATCACCTGGGATTCTCCAGAGGCCTCAGTTGGCCCATTGTTCATACAATCTTACCTCTTCTGGTGGATTATTCTTGCTGCTTTTAAAGCCCCACTGTTCACCCTGTGTTTCCTCTGGGATATCTCATCCAGGAGGACTTCTGAAGCTCACTGCTAGTTGATGGAAGGCAGTGTCAGAGGGCAGCCTTCCCAGAGACAGTTGGTTCTTTCCAGAGCTTCTCTTTTGTGGTGCCAAGTTCCAGAAAGGGTATGTGACTAGTCAAGACTGCTGGTTGTGCCCTGGTAACAAATGATACCAATATCTTAGTGGCTTACAACAGCCAAGATGTATTTCTTGCCCATTCTTCATGTGCACATATGGGTCGGCTGTGATTGTGTTTCTATTATCTTCACTTGAGAATTCAGGTAGATGGATCAGCCTCTGTCTGGGAAAGAGGGGAGGAGGCCAACCACAGGTTAGGTCCCAGAGCCTTTGCGTGGGGTGGCATGCCCTTCAACTCACTTTTCATTGATCAGAGCAAGTTCATGGGCCAAACCTGGTGTCAGTGGGGATGAAGACTATGGTCCTTTCTTAGGGAGGGCCGGCCAATATTATCAAAGCAAAATTTACACTGGGCAGAGTTAAACAGGCAGGGAAAACTTTATTCAAGGCTATTGCAATAGGAGAAAGAGACCCGAACACAGTCTGCAGGCAATTCCACTGAAACAAAGGGCAGGAGGGTTTTTAAGAGCTGGAGTTGTGGGTAGGGGATCATTGGCCAGCTGTGTTTGTTAACTGGTCTTACAAAAGGAGAAGTCAGTTTTCCCATATCTTCATGACAGGAGATCGTTTTACAAGAGGAGCAATGCACTCACTGACTTTAGCCTCTACCCTCCCCCAGAGACTGGGAGAAGGGGCCCTGTCTTCCCTCATGATTACATTTCAAAGAGCTGGCTCCCAGGTCCTGGAGGAAACATTCCTGGGTTTCAAAACTGGCAGGAGGCTTTTAGAAAGGTTTACATCTCAAAGGGGCAGAGAAAGGACTTACAGTTACAAGTTTTCTAAACTAAATGTGTGTAAGTAACGGGAGGTCAGGGGCCTAGAATCAGTAAGAAGCCTGTGTAAAGTTTATTGAAGCTGAGGAGAATGTTAAGGCCATCTTGGTGAACATTTAAGAACAATAACACAGTCTATCTTAGTGTAGAGCGTGTGTGTGTGTGTGTGTGTGTGTGTGTGTGTGATTTGCTTGATGGTAAACAACAGGAATCAATACTAACTGCCATAAGCAGAAAAATGCCTTTTTTAAATAAACCATTGGGGGCTCACAGAATTGATGGGAGTTGAAGAACCAGATCTGAAAAACATGCATGGCAGATCATGAGATGGTAGCCCTCCATCTTTTGGCAGGGACGATACAGCCAGAACTTTGCCACCACTGGGCAAAGATGTGACCACCACCATTCACTGCTGTAGCTGCTGGAAATCAAGGCTGGGCACTCCTTCAGTTTTGGTCCAGAGCCAAGTCTGGCTTGGAATATCTGATTGGCAGAGCCAAGGCCACACACCCTGGGTAACGAGGAGGGGGTTATCTCTCTCACACACCCTGGCCTTGGCCCCTGAGTGATGGGGAGGGAGGGAGCCCCAACGTGGGCTTTGATAATGGGAAATAGGGTAAGGAGTTCCACCAAGACTGAACATAACTGGAGATAACCTCCTTCCCACCCACCCAAAGGGAAGGTTGGATGGACAAAACAAAAGAAAACAAAGCAAAGCAAAACCAAACCCAGAAGAAACATGTAACCACTAATGTCCACCACCTGAAGGATGGTGTGGTTGTGAAGAAAGTTGGGGCAACTGTTTCCCCACTTCTTTCCTATCTCTTCTGTGGGACCTCTGATGGCCAGCAAACCACTAGACTGCTCTGACCACCCAATTCCTGCTCGAGCCCCCTGGCTTACTAGGGCAGCCTCGCAGGTCTCTGAATGCTCTTCTAATACCCTGTGGAGAGAGCTCTCTCTCCTCTAAGCTCCTGGTACTAAGATGGAATGAATGTATGGCTGAGGTTTGCAAAATGTCTCATGTTTATCAGCTACAAATAGGAAGTCTGTACTCTTAAGAGAGATTTTTATAACAGTTCCTTTAAAGGAGAGGGCACAGATCTCCTTCCCTTTTCTACCTGAGCTCCAGGTTCCCATCAGATAAATGGGGTTTTCATGCATGTTTTGCAAGGAGTTTTAGAGAACATGTCGGATAATGTCTATAGAGTGCACAGCGCTAGCACCTAGTAGGAATGAATAAATGGTAATGATTATTAGGAAAGGGGCATCTCTAACTCTTCTTCTTTTCCCTCTGCCAGAGTTATTTCCCCATAGCAGTCACATTTCCAGTATTTGTTCAGGAGGAAGGAACACAGGTCTATTTTTGAATTGGCTTCTGGGGGCTGCAGAATGCCATGTGCTCTTGTTCAATCTTTCCTTATAGCCCAAGGATCTCCCTGGCCACTCGCCTGGCCTCAATCAAATAGGACCAGAAGAGGCCGGATCTTGGGCAGAACATTTTGGAGCATTTCTGCCAGGCCACTGGGTCATTTACTGAGCCACAGTGCTTTGCAAATAGGAAGCATCTTGAGGAAGGGTTTATTAGACAATCTTTACTGTGTCCTCACACTCGTGCTTGTTAATCATCTGAATTGTGCAAGTACCCAAGTGGTTCATGAATAGGTAATTAATTAAACTGTTATATGCAAGTGTCATGCAGTATGTGAAGGTTTTTATGGAAATTATTAACATTTCTATGAAAATTTCTCTTTGGCGCTATTTATAAATATATGCCTAAAGATATGGTATCTCTGATATATAAATATACTGTGTGTGTGTGTGTGTGTGTGTGTGTGTGTGAGAAGCACTTGATGATGATTAAGATTTTATTGGTGTGGGTTTAGTTAGATTATAAAGCTGGAAGTTAATACCAAAAATTTTTCCAAGTGTCATTAAAACTTAGCACCATTTTTTTTTTCAGTTTTAAAGAATAACTGTCTTACAAAATTGAACAAATTGGAAAGTTTTATTGGCAGTAATATTGTTTCTTAAACTCTGGTTGCCTTGGTTACTCTGGGAATATTAAAATAATCTGGGCCTTTAGATAGTGAGGACTAGTCTCCTACTTATTTCTGGCCCATGATGGTACTAATTAACCACTCTCTAGGGCAGGTGAGGAGGAAATGCACGTGCTGTCTAGAAGGAAGGATGGCTGTGGCAGCCAGCAGTTTGGTTAATTTCTGAGCCCAAAAGACAGTAGCATCATTGCTATGGAGGGTCATTATCTTTGACATACATGAGTCCTTTTCTGAATGTTTCTGGGGCACAAAGGCACATCTTTGACCAGTTATTTAAAGTTATTTTAGAATAGTGCAGGGAGCACCCAATGATCCTCATCCACGCCTGTGAATTTGTTCTTTAATTATCATTCTCCACTCTCACCCCTTTCTCAGAGATAACCTGCTGAAAGTGGCAATGGTCACAGATCACGTCTGAAAAGGTAGCGGTTCCCACATGTTTATTTAAGGCCTGCTGCTGGACCTACCCCGGCGGTGGGCGGCAGCCTTATCCCAGAATCAGAATTTCAAAGCTGAAATGAAACGTAAGTGTTTGCTGAGCTCAGCCCACATTTTTCAGATCACGTGACCGATGATGAGAGAAGTGGCATTTCAGTTCTGAGTGTCTGATTTCCAGTGTAGTTGTTTTTCTCTCATTCCGGTGGCGACTGAAGACAATCCTGCCTTTTCCATGTAAATCAGAGTCCCTTATTTAAATACCACCGCTGTCGGAAAATTATTTGGTAGCGTTGGAATTTTAGAAGTTGTCTTGGTAGGGTTATGGAATCACAGAGTGGAAAGGAACCTTGAACAAGTATATAATCCATCACACTGGCTCCAGGCTCCAACAGGAGTGCTCTTTTTTTTTCTTTTTGCGGTACGCGGGCCTCTCACTGTTGTGACCTCTCCCGTTGCGGAGCACAGGCTCCGGACGCGCGGGCTTAGCGGCCATGGCTCACGGGCCCAGCCGCTCTGCAGCATGTGGGATCTTCCCGGACCGGGGCACGAACCCGTGTCCCCTGCATCGGCAGGCGGACTCTCAACCACTGCGTCACCAGGGAAGCCCGCCCATGGTATTTTTGAAGGATGGGAGCATGGCTATGAGGAAGAATGAGCACTTGCTCGTGATAAAAGTGAAAGCATCTGGCTTGTATTTTAGTCTTTCCACTCTTATTGTTGCACATAATCCATCACAAAACCCATATTGATAACTTAAGTATTGAATTGATTAGCAGTTATTAACAGTATCAAGAGTAAACAGCACAAGACGGGAAAAGGGAAGAATGACACTGTGTGCTGTGTTCTATCTGTGGGTCACTTATATTCAATCTTCACCATCAGGTGAAAAAGGTATTATTGTCACCATCTTACAGATGAGGACACTGAGAATCAGGAAGTTTTGTGTTCTTCTTAAGGTGGAAAGATTAATAAATGGTGGTGGCAGGATTTGATCCTGGCCTGCTGCCTCCAGGTCTGTGGAGAAGACGTCAAACAGAAGAGCAACTTGGTATCCGTGCAGTTCAGCCTACGTACATTTTCTTCCTCTTGCCTAAAAGTCGGTCATTTCATGTGATCCTTTTAGCGAGCTGTTCCTGCCAAAGCAAAGATGCAGCTAAGGAATTTTCTTAAGTTTTCAGATCTCTTAAAGTTTAAAAGTGGTGGGAGAGTGGGTTTTATAAAAAAGCTAACAACTTTTTAGAAAAGCCGATGAGTGAGGAAAAACTTAAGATGCAGATTGATAAAGGCCTCACTGGCACTGTCAGGGGGAACTCAGTGCTCTGGATGAGGAAGATGGGGATGGAAAATTGGGATGAGAAAGTAGTGCAACCATTGAGCTGCATATCTGATAAGTGTGGGAAGTGGCAGAAAGGATTTGGTCTTCCGGAAGCCTAAAACCCCCAAAATGAATAATCGGACAGTTGACAGAAAGTGAGGCCTTGATGTAGCACAGAAACTAGGTAGAGGGAACTCTTGAATTTCTGAAAATAGGAATGATAAACTAAGGGGTTTATATTATTTAAAACACACACACACACACACACACACACACACACACACACACACACACACACACACCCCGCACAGAGGCCAATGAGATTTATTGAAATTATTAAAAAAAAAAAAAAGATTGTGAGAGCTTTAATCTCAGCCCATGCTGTAATAACGGGACTTTAAGTATAGATTAGATGAATACCTTTTAATGAAGAAATGTAGGACTTAGATTTTTGGTTAAGACCACTAACTCACAGTTTTAGGATTGAGTATGACAGGAAATGCCCCGATGTCAAATTAAAGAGCCAGTATTATTTCATTAATAGGAAACCTTACAGAAGGTAGTTGAGGGCAAAGTAGCAATGAACACGAAATCCTGAATTTCCACAAATTTATTATCAGCCTCCTCCCTCCCCCTTCCTCCATTTATATCTTCTCATCTCCCACCCCTTGCATCTGTCCTGCATGAGTATCAGTTTCACAGTTCAGAGCTGGCACGGTGTGTTCAAATGTTTTTTCTTTCTTTCTTTGGTCTTAGGGAAACCCAGCCTGAGCTGCAGGGGCTGTTCTTATGGAACATAAATACCCTCTGAGAGTTTCATTTGCACACTGTGATTCAGCATCCAAAAAGCTTGCTCAGGCCTCTCTGGTTACTTGGATATCTTTTCTTTGACAGTATTCTTCTCTTAGTGGGCCTCCAGCCAACCTCACAGTATATTCGAACTTCTTGGCATATTACACCTTTTGTTTTCTACATGCGATAATGTGGTTTGCTTGTAACTCATATAGCAGAGGTTCCCAAACTTCATTGGTTCCTGGAGCCCTTAGGCAAAAACAACCAAATAAACAAACTTAATGATTCTGTTTAAGTAGTTAGGTTCAGACAACTTAATGAGTATTTATGTCCTAGCAATTGTGACTATTTAAAAAAATTAATGCTACCTTTCATTAGGTAGTTACTTTTTGCCAAAGTGCCAAGCATTTTACATACATTATTTCATTTTAATCATTCAGCAATACACTTTATTCAGGTATTCATTCGACAACATTCATTGAGCAGCTGCTGTGTGCTAAGCATTGTTTTAGGTGCTACAGTTATAGGTGTGAACGAAGCAGGTGGAACTCTATCCTTAAGAAACTTACAGTCTAGTATGGGAGACAGGTAATAAACAAAGGAAAGAATAGATAGATAGAGTAATAGCATGTAGAGATAAGGTCAATGGTTAAGAAAAATAAATCAGATAAAGGGGAAAGAGAATGATGGAGATGCTATTTTAGATAGAGTGGTCAGGGATATAACCATGAAATAGGTGGTATTATCCTCATTTTAGGGAGAATGAAACCGAATCTCAGAGAGGTTAAGTGACTTGTCTATGGTAGCACAGCTATAAAGACTTTAGCTGGGAATCAAATATGTCTAATCAAGGAATTGAGACAATGAAGCCAAGGGTCTTGGATGAATTCAAAGATAAAATTATTAACATTCTTGTCGAAATGTGTGAGTTGATGTATCATTGTATCAATAAGTGCCTGAGATAGCCTCACATTAACACCACCTGAGATAGCCTAACATTAACTCCCACCTGTAGAGAACTGAGGACTACAGAAATATTAGTCTCATTTACATACTGATCAAGGAGATAAAACCTATTATCGTGAGGGTGGAACCGTTGAATACAAGCAAACATTGCCTGGTGTGATACTGCAAAATGACTTCTCTGAGGACAAACAAGACTTGGCTTCTTTGAAGAGGTAAATTCTCAGGGTGGGGAAAAAAATGGGGTCTGGAGGAAAATAATATTTATTTAGTTCGAGAGAGAGAGCATTTTCATTTTGATTGGTGGCTAGTAATAAGAGAAACATCAATTGGGAATCACATTTGAAATTAAACAACTTAATTTCATTTTCTGTGAAAGAAAAGTAAAATATTCCATTCACCTGAATTTTTCAGTATAGAAAAGGGACCATATAAGAAAGACAACTTATAAGGGATAGTAATGTATTTTTTACTTATTGTTTTTCTGACCAGTAAAATGGAAAAGAGAGCAAGAGAGTGATGGACAGAAGGAGACTGAGAAAGCTCCAAGGGAAACGTGTTAGCTATAGGTAAATCACACTTGTCACACCGTGTTTTGGGCATCAGAATAAATTATCACCTGTTAACACTACTCTTGGAAGATTTCCAGCAGATAAGAATAGTCTTCAGTTCCTCAGTGCTCTGGGAAACGTTGCAAATTAAAGCATATAAATACTGGTTCACATTTATTTACTTATTCTCATATTTTATGTTTAATTAAAATATTATTATGAAAAAATTCTAAGCATGCAGAATGAGAGTAAATGAAAAGTACATAATTTCCTAATTCCAGTACGACTGCCCAGAGGCAATCGCTTCCAGATTTTTCTGTTTATACATTAATATTGTAGGTATGTAATGGGTTACTTGTTTGTCCTCTAGTTTATCAACTTTAGGCAGTATCTATTGAATCCCAATCATGAAAGAGGAATTTTTCTCATGCATCCTTCTGGTTGTATTTTACTCTTTTCTCTCATTTCTCACATTTTAAAAGCAGTTTATTCTTATTTTCTGACTGCAGTATTCACTCGATTTCTCTGAGGATACTAATTAGGTTTTCATATTATTTTCACTTCCACTGGAGCCAGTTTTTCTCCCTGTCCCTCAGTGTTCTTGTGTTTCGTTTTTTTATTTTCAATTTTTTTGATGACATTTATTTCTCTGTTTACCTTTTAAAACAGAGGGCTACCCACTTGTAGGAAATGACAAAGTTCTGGAAGTATGTATTATCAACGCTATTGTTTACAGCACTGTTTGTAGTAGAAAAACATTGGAAATAACCCAAATGTCTCTCAATAAGGGATTGGTTGAATAACAATGAAGTATCTTCAGAATGGATACTATATGATACTATAAAGATGTTAGGAAGATCTATATATATTTATGTAGTGATCTATAGGGTATATTGTTAGGTAAAAAAAAGCAAGGTGGATAAAAGTATGTATAGTATGATACTATATACTGTGAAAGGGGAGATAAAAATATAAATATATACACATGTGCTTATATTTTAAGAAATGGAAGGGTAAACCATGAAATCTAAAAAAAAAGAATGTTAACTTTTGGGCAGAGAGGAAATAAGGTTATACTAATTGTAAATTTGACTTTGCATCATGTACATGATTTACATGATTATAATAAAAAATTAAATTTTAAAAGAGAATCCTCCCACATCAGTAGTAAAACCAAATAAATGAATCTGATTGTATATTCAGTTAGCAATATAACCAAACAGGGATGAACTATTCCAAGTGCTTTAAAACACAGTGATTTGTATATCCTCAGAGAGATGTGCCCCAAGGAAAAAAATAATTGTAAAAAATCCTAAACTGTTTCAGCAATTATACTGATTATATTGTTGATGGTAGCCTCCAAATGTGTATTCTGAGATTGCTGTTTATGTAATATACAATTAGGAAAAGTAGTAATTATGTTGGTGTTTTTAAGGACTGGGATTTTTGACATGGAGGATGGCTGTGGAGACATATAAGTTCAATGCGATTAAATTAAAGCTCTGTGGCCCTGATTTTGAAGTGGAAGTATCATTATGAACTCTGAGGTATTTTGTGTGTATGTATATGCATGTATTAAGTGTATGTATGCATGTGTGTATGTATATATGTATTACTAGCCCTCTTCTGTGAAAAACTGCAGAAACAAGGACCAACCCAAGAGCAATGAACAACCTCAGCGCCTAGCTTGTTGTTTCTAAATACCATCTTTCACTAAAATGAAAGAATTCCTTGAAAAAAAGCTTGATTCCTGGTCAAGGGTAAGAAATGTACAAGACAACCTACAATATCTTGTCATTCTAGAAAGCAAGGAAACTATCAAAGACCATCAAAAGGGTTTATGAGCCAACTTGTATAGGCTCCTGGTGGACAAAGCTGGGGTGGTTTACGCATCAAAAAGAATAGCTGCAAGGAATTTAAATACATCACATATGTTTAAATCCATGGATTCATAATAAAACAAACACTCTCCCCACCAAAAATCCCCCAAATTCATGGATCACCTTTGTAAGATGCAAAACTCTTTTTTTTTTTTTTGGAAACTGATGAGTAAAGGAAAGAATTTAGCATTTATCTTGACTTTCTTATATAGAAAGTACACCACGATAATCAAATATTTGATGAGAGGAAGCTTATCTTTATAGATGTATTCCAGATAATAAGTGAAGAAAGAATGCTAGAATGAGAATATCATCTTTATGCAACTCTAATGAATGAGTTGGTTTAGGCAGTGATTATCAATGGTTGCTAACTTTGTAAAAGGAGACAACCAGACATTTTATACCTCCTGATGAAAGCATACACACCATGTTTGAAGTGGTCTTGCCAAGAAAAAAAAAAAAAACAGAAAAAAAAACCCCACAGAACAAAAGAACCAGTAACAGATCAAGCTTTCAACAAATCTATCAATGTACAAGAAATACCGACAATAAAGGACCATGTTAAGTGACTCCATGGGGGGAGGCAGTCAGTAAAATCTAGACTTTGAAAAACTCTACAGGACAAACAGTGTGATTTTGTCAACAAATTTAAATGGCAGGGAAGAAACAAAAATAGGAAATCTATAGACTATAAGAAACGAAGAGACTTGTCAACCAATCATAGTGTATACTCCTTGTTTTGGTACTGATTCAAATAAACAAATTGCATTTTTCAAAATATCATTTTTAAAATATTTTATTTTATTTTATTAATTTTGGCTGCATTGGGTCCTTGTTGCTATGCGCGGGCTTTCTCTAGTTGTGGTGAGCGGGGGCCACTCCTCGTTGCGGTGCATGGGCCTCTCATTGTGGTGGCTTTTCTTGTTGCAGAGCACCGGCTCTAGGCGTGTGGGCTCCGTAGTTGTGGCACACGGGCTCAGTAGTTGTGGCTCGCGAGCTCTAGAGCGCAGGCCCAGTAGCTGTGGTGCACGGGCCCAGTTGCTTCGCGGCATGTGGGACCTTCTGGGACCAGGGCTCGAACCCGTGTTCCCTGCACTGGCAGGCAGATTCCCAACCACTGTGCCACCCGGGAAGCCCCTAAAAACATCATTTTTAGAACAACCAAGTATATGAACACTGAGTCATGACATCAAGGAATTGTTGTTTTCTGGAGGCTGTGATTTAGATACTGTGGTTATGATTTGAAAAGGGAATCTTTGTCTTTTAGAGATACATACCTAAATGTTTAATGATGGACTAACATAATGTCTGGGAATTTTTAAACAATTGTGTGGACTGGGGAAGTAGGTTGGGTTATAAAGAAAACAAGATTAGCTATGAATTCGTGAATTAATACTTTTGAAGCTGGGTGTCGGGTGCATGGAGGGGTGCGTTATACTATCCTCTACCTTTGTATGTTTGGAAGTTTTTATAACTACAAGTATAAAAGAAGAGAGAATGGAAAACTTGTTTGGGTTAAAAATAGGTAGCTGCATGGATTTCTTTGGTGATTGATTGGTATGTGTTAGCCATCAGATGTCTTCCCTGTGAGGTGGGCTGACTTTGAGCTCCATGTAGGTGGGTGGGGAGTTTTAATTGGCAAACTGCACTTGAGGGTGTATGGCATATGCAAAGGCCAAAAGAAGGAGGGTTTCACTTTGGGGGCCCCCACTCCTGCCCTGGAACTATAGTCTGCCTTGGTAAATTCCTTGCAGAGAAGATCTTAGGTTTCATTTTGGAGCAAATATCCTGGCTGTAGGTCTCTAGGTGAGGGTGGGAGTGTTCTGAAAATAAGTCTTTCAGTGAGTTAGCTTGATTACCATTATATAGCTCACTGGGGATGCACTCTACTTGAGATCTCTTAGTTTGGAGTGAATCTTTCTGTTTCCAAGCATCATTCCACAAGACAGCTGGTAAGTGGCTTTGCCCTTGCTCTTTTACAGACCAGGAATACTTCTTTACGGGCAGGAGCAGAGAACAGGGAAGGTTGGAATTCTCTGGGAAAAGACACTGTTGTCTCATGAAGTACATGTCTGATGAAGTTAAAACTAAAGCTGGATCTTTTATTTGGATTTCTGAAAGGTATTGACCAGCTTTTAATATAGAGGAATATTTTAAAAGCTGAATTATATTGGCTTCGGGTCAAATATTAAGAAATGGTGATAGTGGGTAACACTGAGGAAATAAATGAGTCTTTCAGTGGATGAGGTTAACAGATTAATAAAATATGAATGCAGAGTTTCTTAGATTTCCACAAAGGCAATCAAGAAACAGTTTGAACAGTGGAATTTCAGGTTGGGAAATGACAGTCTCCAGTAAGTAGTAAAATGATAAGGTGGAGAAAGTCTTAATGGGAGTGGTTAGAAAAGTGTGAGTTGAGCTAAAAACAAGAAATCCAGACTATATTTTAATATTCTGAATCCCATTTAATCTGGATTCTGTCACCGCACTGTAAGACGGTACTGTTGAAGGTCTCATTAACTCTATATTCTGCAAAAACATTAGGAAACTTGCTGCATCAATAACTGAAATCTATCTTTTCCATTCTCCCTGCTGCAAACTAGCATCGTGTTTGTATTTTCCATTGAAGTTCCCGGTAATGCGGTCTTTTCACACCTTGGGCTCATCATCTTGAAATAATTTATATATTCACTCATTTGTTCAACATATATTTGTCACTGCCTACATCTACCAGGCTCTATGCTAGGTGCTGAGTCACTGTGGTAAATGAGCTAAACCAGGTCTTTGCGCTCATGGAATAAAGAGCTTGCGGGGACCACCATGGCCCTTCTTCTCTCTTGGGTCATTGGACAGGCGACTTCTACTAAGTCAGTCTCTCTCAATCTTATCGCTTTTTACTTGGCTCGTCTAGAATAGTACTTATCAAAGTCTGTCTTAGGTTACAGTTAGGTGTCTATCTCTTCCATTAGGTTAGGAGTAGAATTAATTGATTACGTATTATTCTTTGCCACCTTCCAAATGCTTGTTTATATGTTTTATGTTTCCTGGTATTAGGATGCAATTATGTGACTTCTTAGCTACACACACACACACACACACACACACACACATCCCACACCAGCCAACCAACAGAACCCTGTCATGTGCAGTAGTGAGGGGCTCCAAAGCAGGTGGCCAGATGCCTACGCTACATTGTGGGTCCCTCAGCTGGCAGCTTGTTGCCTGCTTCCATATTTGTCAGCCTCCTACCCGGAGGGGAGTGAAAATGATGTCTGTCTCCCTTCTCTTATACTGAGTGTTATTGTTAGAACACTTCCACCTAAATTACAATTTTTTTTTTTTTTGCTTTTGAATGCTTTTATTCATAAAACTTTAGGGGTTCCTTTTGGAAAGACAGAAACCAGAAAGGGTTAATAAATATTTATAAAAAAGTTTCACCTGTTCTAAATGATATCAGTAGAATCTTGAAAACCATGAGATTAATTGCTTTGTAGCATCTGACATGTGAACAATAAGCATGATTGAGTACTTGTATGTACCTGGCACCGAGCCAAGTCCTTTATATGGTGTACCTTATTTAGTCCTCAGGACAATTCTGTGAGGCAGGTACCTTTCCTATCTCCATTTGACTGCAGATTAAGACTCTGAAGCTTAAAGACATTAAATAATATGGTCATAGCTATCAAGTGGTGAGTCTGACATTTGAACTAACCATAACAATTGTATCACATATAACCCTCCCTCCCTCCTTCCTTCCTTCCTTCCTTCCTTCCTTCCTTCCTTCCTTCCTTCCTTCCTTCCTTCCTTCCTTCCTTCCTTCCCTAACTCACTTCCTCCCTCCCTTTCCTCCTTCTGGTGTTATGGAGAGTACATTTACCATGACATACTTAATTTAAAAAAATAACATTCAGATTAAGGTAATAATATTAATATTCTATCAATATTATCCCATGCATTTATTATTCAGTGAACAATAGTAGCTGACTGGATTTCTGGTGCTAAATTTTACTCTGCATGTAGTAAAGAAATACATCCATTATTGTATTACATAAGTTACTCAACACAATTGAATTTAGAGATTTTATTTTTCATAATACACTTAATAAAATTCCAAAAAATTTTCGTACTCAAAATTCATGATATATTAACTTAATTTTTTTAACTTGCAACCATGAGAAACTTTGGAAGCACATTTCCTCAGAGGAGGAGCAGTTGGGTTTTGAATGTACGCCCATTTATATTTCTTACTGCAAGTCATTTCCATTTCCATGTTTTAGCTACTGAGTCGTGCTCCTAAAATGTCAAATGCAATTATCCTAGTTAGCAATGACTGGAAGAACTTCCCTCCAAATATTTTCCTTAGGAAAGAAGAGACTTTTTTCTGCCTTGCTTGAGCTCAGTAGCCCGAAGCTTCCAGGTTATATCGCTGTCCTTCAGCTTCCTCACAGACCTTCTTTAGCAGACGGTCTGCTTTTCAGAACCTCTTGCTGGCAATCCCCGTCCCAGGAGGCGAGATATGCTCTGGATGGCTGGTCCTAGAGGGAGATGTTCACTTCCATTTCAGAGCTCTGGAGACCACCCAACCCTCTCCTTGAACAGAATCCACACCTCTGAACCGACCTTAGGTTCTATCAGACTGAGAATGACTGGGGGTTGGCTAGAACTCCTACACCTTGAAAGCTGTTTCTCTAGACTAAAAACAACCTCTAGATTTATACCCACACCTCTCTCCTGCTTTGTTTCAGTTCATCTGTTTAATCTTACACAGGCTATCATATGATTTTTTTACTTGATGATTTTTACCCAGTAGTTATTTTTACTTAATAATACCTCATAGGTTCAGTAATTTCTAGATTTAAAAGCACCTACACCTACCCTATTTTGTTTTATCTGCTCCATAAGCCTGTGAGTTAGTAGAAGAAATTCTACTAGATGAGAAACTACAACCTGGAAGAACTTCAGGGACTCATGTAATGACACACTAGTTGGTGAAGGAAGTTAGAATTTGTAACTGTTGGTCTTGAGACTAGACCACGCTGTTGATATAAAACACTTGCAGAATAACAGTTTTTGTAAATTGATCCGTTCAATTAATTTGAGTTTCTGAGGCTTTGCTGTATTGTCAACCCCTTGACTTTTGCTAAAATGATGTCGAACCCTGCAATTCATTATGGCTTCTAGGGCACAGTGATTCCAGCAGTTTCTAAAAGTATGCTTGGCCATAAAGACAGTGTCTTAATCATCTAAGACAAGAATCCTTTATTCCTAAAATAATTCTGCTCACTAATGTGATCAGGGAGCTCAATTTCAGTTTGACAGAGGTTTCAAAATAGAACTTCATGAGGGAAAACTGCAACTAGATATTCATAGGTAATATTCGTAATTTTGTGAAGTAGAATGTTAATGAGGAGGGGTATTGATTTTATTTTACTTTAATTATACTACATTTGCTGTTATATCTGCTGCAGATTGTAAAGCACTTGATTTTTTTTATTTTTTTTTTTTTGCGGTACATGGGCCTCTCACTGTTGTGGCCTCTCCCGTTGCGGAGCACAGGCTCCGGATGCGCAGGCTCAGCGGCTATGGCTCACGAGCCTAGCCGCTCCGCGGCATGTGGGATCTTCCCGGACCAGGGCACGAACCCGTGTCCCCTGCATCAGCAGGCGGACTCTCAACCACTGCACCACCAGGGAAGCCCAGCACTTGATATTTTTACTTTGCCTTTTCTTCTTGTTTGGTAGCTGTTGTGAATAAAGGCATAGAATTCTTTGCACTCTGCCCCTGATGTAACATCAAATGTAATATACCTGTTGTGAGTAAGCAAATAAAATCCTTAACAAAATTCCTCTTACTAGTAGTTGCAAAGTAGCGTCATAGTCTTACCTTCTTATCTCTGAAGGCTCTCATCTGAACTACAGAACTCTGTGAGATTAGGAATCAAATGAAATAGAGTAGCAGAAAAATAGCCAGCCCAGTCATTCAAACCTAAATTATTAGCTTCCTTTCAAAGTCTTCTGCAATTTCTTTCTGTATCCAGTATTTGGAGATTAAGGATTTCCATTTCGTGGAGGAGAGCTGTGGTCAGGAGGCTCCTCCTGGGTGAATTAAAGAAGTGATAGAAATTGTTTGAGAGCTGATTCTAGATGCCAATAGAGACTCGCATGGGACGTGGCCCTGTTGTTTTTCTGTTACGGAATGTTGTGGATAATAATCATTTTGATAACCTCCATTTTCTTGAAAAATGATTGAATTGAAAATATAAGCTTGGATATTACAGAGGGCTATATTATAGCCTTTGGGGGGGAACTTGTATAGAAGTTGATTTTTCTTCACCTTTGCTATTGTGTGGGTCCAGTTTCATGTTTGGTGGGAGAGACTAAAGTGAAGCATGTTGATTTCCACAGGGTCCCACCCCAGTGTCAGTGACCAAGAGAAACTTAGATGGTTCGGGTGGAAAAAAATCTTTGAATGATCTTCACCTTACTCACTGTGTCTTAGGAGAAATTACTGTGGATACCTGGAGATGTTTTTCAATTCTTCTCCCCTGTCCTAAGGGTTATGTATTAGCCCCCATCCTCCTCCCATTAAATTCCCAGTTTGAGACCCAGGTAGACTGTGCTGCAGGCTCCATTACTCTTTCTATGTCCACATCATAAAAATATCTTCGAAAGAAAATTGTGCCACATGCTACAGCATGGATGAAATTTGAGGGCATTATTTGCAGTGAAAGAAGCCAGTCACAAAAGGACAAAAACTGTCTGATTCCACTTCTATAAGGTGCCTAGAGTAGGCAAATTCATAGAGACAGAAAGGAGAATGGTGGTTGTCAGGGCAGGGGGGAAGGAGATGGGAGGTGTTTAATTGGTACAAGGTTTCAGTTTTGCAAGATGAAAAGAGTTTTGGAGATGGAAGGTGGTGATGTTTGCACAGCCACGTGCATGTACTTAATGGCAGTGAACTGTATACTTAAAAAGGGTTAAGATCATAAGTTGTATGTTACGTGTATTTTACCACAATTAAAAATAATAAAAAAATCTTCCATCATGCCATCTATTGTATCTAGAATTTCTCTCAACTAGATAAACTCACCTTTTCTAATTGTTACCTACAAAACATGCACCCAGGTACTCAAATGCAGGGTTTGTATGCTCCCTTTCTTTTTTTTTTGTGGTACGTGGGCCTCTCACTGCTGTGGCCTCTCCCGTTGCGGAGCACAGGCTCCGGACGCACAGGCCCAGCGGCCATGGCTCACAGGCCCAGCCACTCTGCGGCATGTGGGATCCTCCCGGACTGGGGCACGAACCCACGTCCCCTGCATCGGCAGGCGGACTCTCAACCACTGCGCCACCAGGGAAGCCCCTGTATCCTCCCTTTCTGTCACCCCACACATCCAGTCCATCCCCAAGTCCAGGTGATTTTTTTACTCCTGAAATATATCTATCTCTGTTCTGTCAACTGCTTTTGGTCTGTGTCACAATGGTCCTATTACTAGATACTGTCCTCTCTCCCCTGGGCTCCTGCTACAGCCTCCTAACTGGTCTCCAGCTAAGTCTTTTCCGGCCCCTTTTGGGTGCTCCTTCTGCATGAAATGTTCTCCCTCCATCATTTCATTAGGCTGGCCTTTCAGGTCTTCCTGCAAAGGTCACATCGCACAGAGGGCCTCTCTCCCCATCCCTTCTACATGTCCTTCCTCTCTCGCCTTCTTCCCTAGCTGCTCTCTTAACCCCTGTTTATTTTATTCAGCACACTTATCACATGATGTCCTTTTCTTGCTTCTTTGGTTGATTATTGACTATCTTTTCCAGAAGACTATAAGCTCTGTGAGCGCAGGGATCTCATCTTCTCTACTAAACACCCAGAGCCCCAGTACAGGGTACAGAACATGGCAGATAGTCCATGAATTTATTGAATGAATGAACAACAATGTCTATTTGTACGTTTCTCACTTTCACAGATTAAAAATAATTTCCTTAAATGTTTGAGATATATTACGTAGTTCGTGATATCATGGATTTGAAGAAATCATGTTTGTAGTTTGTTTCAAAGGTATTTAAAATATGTGACCTTAATAACTAATAACTATAGAAACGAGAAATTGTGCTTTCAGAGAAGCAAAGTGCGCTCCGCCAATCACCCGTTTGGATGTTGCAGGTCGTTAGGTTTGTCTGGCACATGAGCGACCACACTGAGTCTCTTTACTGTGAAATTTGGATAATGATACCTATCCCATCCACTTTAAGGTAGTTATAAAGATTATTTTATGTTTTTCTATTTCTTATTTGTAGAGTGCTTTAACATTTATAAAGTGTTTTCTTATTTATGCCTCATAGCAACTAGGTGAAGTAGGTATCATTATCTGCCTTTTAAAGAAGAGGAACTTCATTTCTGAAATTCCAGAGCTAGCGAGTGGCAAGGATGGGCTCAAGCCGAGGCCCATTGGCCGGCTGCCTGTCTGTTATTCTGTCTTTGGCACGACAGCTGCCTGCTCTCTGTACCCCAGCTGAGGGATGGAGACCATTCGGAAGTGCTATAAACACATGGAGTCGTATCATTAGGGTTTTTAATCTTGGTGAGTTTTGCCTGCCTAAGTTGGCTGTGTTTTCTTACAGTGTGTTAAATGGTTAAGCACCTGAGCAGTATACAAAAACACACAAATATAGGCTCTATCTAATTTCTTCAACAGGAGTTGTTCAACTGCCGAATTGTATACTTTGCTTGAATTTAGAGAAAAATAAAGAGAAAAAGACACTTGAAATCATTTAACTTTCTGAATTTGACTCTACATCTCTTTCTGTTTGATTTTACTGCACATGCTTTTGGCCATGTAAAGGTATTTGCCATGTGATCCTAACGATTGGAAACATTTATTCACATATATAGTCCATCTGTTCCTCCCCAAATGGGCAGAGATGCTAAAAAAGTGGAGTAGTTCTCAATGAAGTCATATACTATGTGTATGTATGTATATGAGTGTGTGTATATGCGTATACGTGTATATATTTATGTGTATGTACTGTATATATGCATATACTGTGTGTATATGATATACACAAATATACATATACACATGTGTGCATATATATTTTACATGTATATATTGTATATATGTATATAATATGTGTATGTATATATACAAATACACACACAAACATGTGCATATATATGTGTATATGGATATATGTGCATGTATGTATGTGTGTACACCCATATACATATACAACATATATATATACATAGTTTTCCTCGTGACAATGAACAAACTAGGCTTGCTATTTTTTTTTTTTTTTCTGGTACGCGGGCCTCTCACTGTTGTGGCCTCTCCCGTTGCGGAGCACAGGCTTCGGAAGCGCAGGCTCAGCGGCCATGGCCCATGGGCCCAGCCACTTCGCGGCATGTGGGATCTTCCCAGACCGGGGCACGAACCTGTGTCCCCTGCATCAGCAGGCGGACTCTCAACCACTGTGCCACCAGGGAAGCTCCTAGGCTTGCTATTTTTCTTGAGGCATCACCTTTCTTATGTGCAGTGAAAACAGACGAGGTCCTCCAAAGTGTGTTTCCTTTGTGAAAAGTGAAAGAAGAAAAGTAAGAGGGCTTAGAGCACAAAGAATACGAGCTCCATAATCTAAGGTTCTCAGTCTAAGAAAGGTGAAGCTCCAGGGATTTCATTAGAATTTGCCCTATTGGGTCTCCTAGACCAGCAGGGATCCTGAGTGAGACAGCTCGTGTGATTGTAGACAATGATTGAATGTTTCTCTAACCTGTCTCTGGTGACTTTTCTCCTGCTTAGCCCCATGGCACACGTCCACAAGTTCCAACGTTGGCTTTACATTATCATGCACCCAGTGGTTGTATGTGCCTAGGTCTTGAAAGTTTGATGTGATTCAAAGTAATGCCTGCATGCTGTCCACTCTGGAGACGTTTGTGTGTGGGTATAAAACACCCTCAGACTTAGAGCGTTATCTAAAGATATTTGAAAATCCAAGTAAATTGTGCACATTAGACTCACTATTTTCTACTAATTTTTGACTCTGAGGAGGGCCAATGTGTAAAATACTTTTCTGAGGAAAGCTACCTTTTCCCCCCCCTGAATGTTTCTTCAAATATCTATTTCTAATCAGCCTCTCTGATAGATAAGTCCCTTTTACTGCTTTTTAGGTCTAAGTGTGAATACTCATGACTGTCAGCATGTGTTCTTCACCTTTATTCACACTGGACCAATGGAGCATTTTTTAGTTTATTGTCCTTCAGGTTCAAGGATGCTGCTGTCTGTGATGATGCTCATGGTGGGGGTGGATGTGATTGAAGAGGCCGCTGTGATTAACAGTTTCTGTGATGTAATTTGCTATGAAAACTGTTTCTCGATTTGTGGCGCAGGGCTCTCTTAGCTATGGGCAGATCTGATTTACTGGGGGCCCTGGCTTTCATTCTCACGGTCTATCCAGTACCGTCGCTGCAGGGGAGGCATCCTAACACGTCCTCTGGCTTGGTGATGGTGGCAGTGGCTGCTTATCAGTGGTTTGCAGGGAAAAGCATATTTTTTGAGGTTGTACTTCAGTGTGCTTTTAAAACACTTTTCTGCTGTCTTTCGTACATGCCTGAATTCTGTTCACCTTGCAGCAACTTTTGTGATATCACATTTCTATCCCATATCTGGTGAAGAGTAAGTAGACTGCTGAGAACACCACTTCCAAGCTGATCAAATGATTAAGAACATAAATAACTGTCATCTACTGAGTACTTTCTAAATGCCAGGCATCTTACCTATGCTATCTCATTTATTCTTTGCCAGAAAGGCAAGGCATTATCCCCATTTTACAGATGAGGAAATTGAGACTTTTAGTGTCAGTTTGCTCAACATTTTCCAGTTAGTACACTTATACTTACAAAGCCAGTCCAGGACCCAGATCTATCAGGTGCCAGGGCCCAGATTTTCCATGGTGACAGTGCCCTATGGCTTATGGGTTACATGATAGGTTCTGGCCCTTGATTTTTGGCTATATGACT
Source organism: Hyperoodon ampullatus (assembly GCF_949752795.1). NCBI lineage: Eukaryota > Metazoa > Chordata > Mammalia > Artiodactyla > Ziphiidae > Hyperoodon > Hyperoodon ampullatus. The sequence goes on along the minus strand of NC_136929.1, from coordinate 14,118,545 downwards.
CTGTTCAGTTAAGCACGACCAGTTTGCAAGACTAAATGTGTTATTTATGGCAGATCTCCACCTCCTTGATGCATCCTGGATTTGACACCAGGAAGTGCCCTTTGATTGGTAGAGCCATGCCATGTTGGTGCCCTGGTCTGTCTGCCAGTCTGCTGAAGGACATGTTGACATTTCTGATTTGGCTGGCTACTTCTTTATCTGTCAAGCTGCTGTCAAAGAGCTTGTTCCCTAGGTAGCAGAATTCAGTGACAATTTCTTTCTTTCCATTGATAATGAACACCTGTAAATGAGTTTACATTCTCCTAAGCAGAGGTTGGTATCTATGTTGATTTTCTTCTGGCAACCGCCAGCTTTTAGCACGTCAAGTTCTGATCATTTCGTTTGTAGAGTGCTGCTGGTTATACAGTGCATCACTTACCGTATATATGGTAGAAAACAAGTATATACCAATTTCCTGGTGTCCCCTTTTCCCTCTGTAGCACCGGGTCATGGGAGTCGCATCTGGTCCACATCCCTGGGGTGATCACCTATCCTAAGTGCTGCTTACCACATATTCTATTTCATCTAACAAACTAGAGAATGTGACACAGTGTGTTATATAGGGCTACAGTTTAGTAAGTATGATGTTCATAGGAATTTTCAGATAAAGTTGAATATCAGTCTTTGTTATAATTTATATATAACATGGTGTTTGTTTCAAAATCAAGGTAAAATTTCTAGAAAATTAAGGAAAGTTTCTTAGTCAAGTTTCTTAATCTTTTTTGAGTCATTTTCCTTATAATTAAAACAGAAATAATATACATGCTTCTTATTTAGATATAGTTGACGAAAGGGAATATATATGCTTCTGGAATGAGAGTGAAGGAACATGGACCTCAAAGACAAGGACTTCCTAGACAAATTCCATACCAGACAGCTCTTGAGAGCTAGCCCTGCATCCCTCTCACTGCTAGCATGATCTTTCTAAAATGCAACTTGAGTCAAGTCAATCCCAGCATAAAGGCCTTCAGTGCTTCCACTGTCTTATGCTTTACCGCCACCCGCACCCTGCGTATACGCTCAGGAGCTGTATCTTTCACCCTACTGCAGACTCCTTCACTGAAGGTATCACAGTCTCTCTTAACCTCCATGACTAGGTACAGTTAGAACCTGTGCATTCTGTTTTTATCCACGTTCCCATACCTGAATGACTTCAATTCACCCTCCAAGTCCTAGTTTCCCTGACAGCTCAGTCTGGGTTAATTATCTCTCTTATGCGTGCTTATGGCCTTTTGTGTTATTCCTTTCCATTTTAACTTCATTAATCTATCTATCTATCTATCTATCTATCTATCTATCTATGTATCTGTCTATCTATTTATTTTTGGTGGGAACATTTATGTTGTACTCTCTGAGCAGATTTCAGTTATACAATACAGTGTTGTCAACTATAGTCCCCATGCTTTTACATTAGATCCTCAGACCATATTCATCTCATAGCTGAAAGTTCATACCCTTTACCAGCCTCTCAATTTCCCCCACCCCCAGCCCCTGGCAACCACTTTTCTACTCTCTGTTTCTATAAATTTGACTTTTTTTTTTTCTTTCTTAGATTCTACATATAAACGATGCCATGTAGTATTTGTCTCTCTGTTGTCTGGCTTATTTCACTTTAGCGTTGCTGTGAGGATTAAATGAGATAATGAAAGTGCTTAGAAAAGTGCCTGATAATGATTACTACTATTATCATTAGTAAAAATAGAGATTTGAATATTTTCATCAAGGGTTAGAATGTCGACCAAATATGATGATTTTTTTTTTACATCTTTATTGGAGTATAATTGCTTTACAATGGTGTGTTAGTTTCTGCTTTATAACAAAGTGAATCAGCTATACATATACATATGTTCCCATATCTCTTCCCTCTTGTGTCTCCCTCCCTCCCACCCTCCCTATCCCACCCATCTAGGTGGTCACACAGCACCAAGCTGATCTCCCTGTGCTATGTGGCTGCTTCCCACTAGCTATCTATTTTACGCTTGGTAGTGTATATATGTCCATGCCACTCTCTCACTTTGTCCCAGCTTACCCTTCCCCCTCCCTATATCCTCAAGTCCGTTCTCTAGTAGGTCTGTGTCTTTATTCCCGTCTTGCTCCTAGGTTCTTCATGACCTTTTTTTTTTTTTCTTAAATTCCATATATATGTGTTAGCATATGGTATTTGTCTTTCTCTTTCTGACTTACTTCACTCTGTATGACAGACTCTAGGTCTATCCACCTCATAAAAAGGCAGTGGTGATAGTAAATTCGTATAGAAATACATTCAGTTAGAATGAGTGTAAGGTTGGGAAGAAGTAAAGAATGGGACAACACATGGCAAGGTTGAAGGAAGGTGTTTCTGAGCTCTCCTAGAAGTATTATGGCACTCAAGAGTCTTCTGGGAAGCCTTGAGCTTCCTCCTGCCTCCTCCAGTGCTGCTTCTCTCTCCAGCAGATTGCAGAAATGCTAAGCCCATTACTTTCTCCACTCCAGCCCTGTGTCTAGTAACCCATTCGTCCTTCTGATGCCTTTGGCTCCAGGTTTCTGTTTAGAGACAAACAAGAGAAATCGAGGTTGCCGTGGCCCAGAGATCTCTCTATTTAGGTTTTACGTGAACCCCATGGATTTTCCCACCTCTATTCTGTCAAGATGCTCAGGATTTTATTGCTGGAGTAGAATCATCTACTCAGAGTTTACAGAAATCAGAAGGAACATTGCTTGACAGTTCAATTCCATTCCAGCATTTTTAAGTTCCCATTGGGAACTTGATTCAGTATTTCTTGCAGATGTCAGTAAGCTCGTGTAAATAACTAAAGCATGGGAGGGAAAAAGTGGTTTAGTGAAAGCAGAGGGTACAAAAAGTGAAGGGAGCTTTGGTGTAAGTTTTCTAAGAGAGCTGTGAAACAAGTGGTGGAGCTAAGGGTAAAAAAAAGTGCTGAACTCTCTGAATGGCAATTGATTGAAAGAGGTCAGAGACTGTGTTGTGGGTATGTCAGAAGGTAAGCTGGTACTGAGTATGGGCATACTCTTCAAAACTGGAGAAGATATTACAGATTTTTAAAAGGGTGGGGGAGAGAGAGAGAGAGGCGAGTGAACAAAAGCTGAAAACGATAATGACCAAGACCATGTCTTTGAGTTGGTAGTTGCTTTGGTGCTTTGGTACTTCCTGAGTGTGCATTGTACTGAGTGCACAGGGCATTTAGACAGAAGGGTAGTGGAGTTTCTTATGGGATTTCATTAAGCCCCTTCCTAGCCATCTTATTATTTTGGAAATTGAATAAGCTCTTTCAGGACACCAGAGCTAATTAATACACTTGGTAATCTGCTACTTCATTAAGTGGAAATACTGGAGGAGCCCCCGAAGCTTCAAAATGTGCATTCTAGGAATAATTTTGTTGCTTTTCAGTAATAATAACAGTACACATGAGCTATTGACATTTCCAATGTGCTAGGTACTGTGCTCAGAGCTTTATACAATTCCCCATTAATCCGCACAACAATCTTATTTGGAAGATTTCCCCAGCCCATTGCCAAAGCCTTGTTCCCCTTATTTGCTGCCATTTTGCTGCAGACATATTGCATCTGTTTCCCTGGTGTCCTCATCTCATTATGTATATGAAATTGTAAAACGAAGAGGACCCAGAAATCTGCTTGCAGGAAATTGTGTATTGTGTCTGCCTAAACCCAGTGGCCATGAAACCAAACCAGAAAGTGAGAGGTAGAAAAGACAGAATACATTTGAAGATATTTAGTCCTGGTCTCTGAATTTTTCAAACAATTCCTTTGATGTATTTTGTCAATTATAAACCCAGGGAAGGATGGAGATCTTTATTTTCTATACTTATCTTTTCGCCCAGAAAATTAATCTTATTATGTTCCTCTTATTTCTTTTAATTCCCCTTAGCCTTTCTTATAACACTTATCTATCATTCCTATTAGGTAAATTGATCCCATTTCCAAACTTTAATTAACAGTGTGTTATTGATCAAACTTAGAGGTCATGTGCTACTCATGGAATTAATGTGAATATTGTGTGTGATGGTTATTTTAAAATTCAATTTTATTGATTTCAGATATAAAACCATTTCTTCCTTCAAGAGAGCAATGTGCTGGGTGAAAAATGATGCCTTCACTGTTACTAGTTCAAGATTTGCCTGCCGGTTTCAAGGATTTTCTTTTTGAAATGTCAAAACTAAAAAGGGAAACAAAAATAACATTAACAGACCCACGTAGGAAATTATATTATTTGAGGATGTCAAATTGGAAGATGGCACATGTTTTTTTGCAGACTTCCCTGCCTCCTGAAAATAGCAATGAATACCAGAGAAAATCTTTAATGCCATCTTTGAGCTTCTGCTTGATAAAAAGGAACTACTGTAGAGCTTCGAAGGTTTAAAAAAAAAAAACCAACTCTTTGCAGAAATAGTTCATCCTTTCCAGAACATCCTCTCGTCTCTGTGCATAAGTGCACTCCCAGTGGCAGGCTTAATCCATCTTCACAGCCCTACATACCTTCAAGTGTGTGCCTAAATTCTGTCAGGAAGGAACTACAACCTCATTGTGAATAACTGTGAGCAGCACTGTTTGTGGGGTTTGATGTAAAACATGGCCCTGGATGATCGCTCTGTACTTAGCTTTTTAGGGTTATAAGGTTCTGTGTGAACTCCTTGCCCAGCTGGTAAACATCACTGAATGTTCGTTGTAGAGCTGGTGCCTGAAAAGCATCCCTTGGTCCATTTCCATAAATTTTCCTCCACTCCCCAATCACTCCAAGGGTTCATAGACAGCATACAGTAATTTAACCTCTGTGCCTTGGTTTCCTCCTTTGCCAAACATGGATATTATTGTATCTCTCACATAAAGTTATTATGAGATTAAATGAAATAAAGCACCCAGAACATCTTGAGCAGTGCATGGCACATAATAAAATACGCTCCCAAATGTTAGTTTAAAGCAATTTTTTTCTTTGCTCTTAAGAATAGGCTTGAGTTCATCAATCTCAGGAACCAGATGATTTCTTTCTATTTTAGATCTGCTTTTACTTGTGTGCTTTTTCCTGAAGTAGAAGGCGTAATTTTCGTGTCTTCCAGTACGTTTCCGAGAGCATAGATGTGAAAGTGAAGAGTGATTTGGTATGGAGTGTCACGCTGGGTCAGCACATTAACCGCGTCCTCTCTGCGATCCCTGTAGAAGGCTGAGAACGCCACCACGAGGGGCTCACAAAATTGCTAGGGCCACCCACCCACGCTTGTATTCAAATCTGTCCCTTATCTGGTCTCTTGCTGTCCTCATCCATTTGGTTTCTTAGCTTCTCTGTCCCTCTTTGCCTCACCTATTTTGGATTATGGCCCATGTATATGTTTATCGTCTGTTGGGTTTTTGATTGGCATCTCCCTAAAACCCTCCTCAGAATGTCCGTTAGGCTCTCTGTTGTCAGGAAGGTAGGTCAGACCGGAAGGGGAAAGGCACTGTGTTGACCAGAATCCCATCAACAGTCCTATGCTGTAGGCATTTATTATCGTCTTGTACAGCTGATGCTAAATGGCATAGAGAGAATAAATAACTTCCCACGGCCACAGGACTGATGAATGATTTTGCTGGGTCTTGAGGGCCATATTGATGAGGGTTGGTGATTGGTAACTGTACAGCTCAGAGCAGGGACTTAGGAAGACAATGATGTGAAGGTTCCCTCACAACATGGTGGTGCCAGTCAGGGGAGAGCTGTCCTGGGTGGGCCCCAGAGATCTCGAAGGGACCTTTCAGAAGAGGAACACAAGTGAAGCGGAGCTCCACAGATGAGGCAACACAGCTGGTTCCTACCCAGTAATCATTTCTCCTCCTTTCTTTGTTATAGGATCCCAATTTTTAGTTACTCATTTTCCCATCTGAGACAGACGGCTTTTCTCAGCCTTCCTTGCAGCTAGATGTGGCCATGTCACAATTTGGTTGGTGAGTTGTGAGTGAAGGGTTGTGTGAGGCTGTTGAGAACGTTGTCTAAGGGTACCTGACTGAACAGGATGCCTTTCTCCTTTCTGATGTCCCTCCTCCTGGCCTGCAACTCAGATTGATGATCTTTTTTTAAAAAATTAATTATTTTTATGATGTAGCATGGATTTAAACATTTTTATTATTTATGCATTTATTAATTAACATCTTTATTGGAGTGTAATTGCTTTACAATGGTGTGTTAGCTTCTGCTGTATAACAAAGTGAATCAGCTATATGTATACATCTATCCCCATATCTCCTCGCTCTTGCATCTCCCTCCCACCCTCCCTATCCCACCCCTCTAGGTGGTCACAAAGCCCTGAGGTAATCTCCCTGTGCTATGCGGCTGCTTCCCACTAGCTATCTATTTTACATTTGGTATGTTATTTATTTTATTTATTTATTTTTGGCTGCGTTGGGTCTTTCTTTGTTGCTGCGTGTGGGCTTCCTCTAGTTGTGGTGAGCGAGGGCTACTCTTTGTTGCGTGTGCGGGCTTCTCATTGCGATGGCTTCTCTTCTTGCAGAGCACGGGCTCTAAGCGTGCGGGCTTCAGTAGCTGCGGCATGTGGGCTCAGTAGTTGTGGCTCGCGGGCTCTAGAGTGCAGGCTCAGTAGTTGTGGTGCACAGGCTTAGTTGCTCTGCAGCATTTGGGATCTTCCCGGACCAAGGCTTGAACACGTGTCCCATGCATTGGCAGGTGGATTCTCAACCACTGCTCAACCAGGGAAGCCCCTGTGATGATCTTGAGGGTGAAAGCCTTGCCCTAGGAAACTGGGTTTCTGGTGACACCATGAAGCTGTCCTACCAGCCCTGAACTGCTTCTCTGGACTACTTTTATGTAAGAAAGAAGGACACTTCCGTCTTTTCTGTCACTAAATATACATAGCAAAACACAGTTAAGTCTGTGTTAAGACTACAGTTACGTAAAATAGCATCTAGAAGAAAACTATAAAAATATAAGCTAGGAGAGAAAAGGCACAAGGGACAGTGCAAACAGGCATGAAAGGCCAAAGAAACACCAGATAATCTGCCCAAGGACCGAGGGTCCTGAGGAAAGGACAGAGGAGCTCTGGCCACTCAGGAGTCCTAGACATAAAGGGGATGGGCGAGCAGGCTTCTTGTACCCGCCACCACTGTACTCAGGACATAGGCATCAACTCTAGGCTAGAGGCTCACCCATTCATTGTCTGATTCCTGAGACCACTGAGAGTGACAGTAGCTGGCCCAGCTTTGGAAAGTGCCAACCAGGTGTGCAAACGACCTACATTTTGGGCAAAGGGCCCTGTGGCTTATATCTGCTCATTGCTACTGACCATCTTTGCCATGGACACTAGGAAAACCAAAGCCCCGCTTTGCACTGTGGCCACTGGGTGGGCACCCAGTGTGGGCCACAGTGGAGTCCCTTCAAGTCTGACTGTCCAGCAGTTCCAAACACTATGGGGCTAAGTTTTTTCATGCTGCACAGTCCTATTTTCCTTTGATCAGAGGTACAAACCTGAGGCCTTCTGGTCACGTGCCATGACCAAGCTATCATCTTCATGAACCAACCCTCCACTCTTTTCTCTCCTTATTCCTTTTCCTTCTCCAGATGTTTTCCTCATCTCCTTGACTTGAACTGAAAGCTGGCTGGTCCCCAAGGTCATGGCTTCTCTGCAGCCCTCTCAATGGTCAGCTGCCAGTCATCTCACAGCCTTTATTTCTCAGGGTTAGGAAGTGCCTTCTTTGCTCCAAAATGCAACTTTCTGACCAGTGTTTCTGCACTGTCCTGAGGCTCATGTCACTGGCTCTGTTAACTCTTTCTCTGTGTGACCTCCAGGTGGATCTATATGATTCATGCAGGACTGGTTCATTGACAACAATATGACAGGTAATCTAATATATTTGATAAGTAGAGGATATAAACTACCTTTGGCTTTTAGGGCTAAAGTACATCTAAATACAAACAGTATATAAATTAATTTACTTTATTGAGTTAAAATAGGGCTTTGGCAACAGGAAAATGTATTCATGTATTCACTATAATTGCTGAACAATTATAGTGAAGGTGAGATTTTGTATGTAGGGTAGAGATTGCTTTACTTGAAAAAGAAACAACCACAGAGAATCTCTTGATAGTTATGTATTTTCCCTGGGATCTCAATTATATTATTTTAAAAATTAATTATAAGCTCACTGGATGGGAATTAGTGAGCTATTATGTAGCCAAATGCCTAGTCAGCATTAATTCATTTTCATAACTGAAGCTATATAGCTATAAAGAAATGAGAATCATTAACATCTATGGATTATTTGGCTTCTGATTTCTGCATTGCTTCTGTGTGTATCATTTTATTTTTAATTTTAAGAGCTGGACTATAACTTGATCTAAGACAAGGCTGAGGCTTGCGTAAATTGTAATATACATTACTTGATGTGTAGAAGCTAGGCTTACCAGGAAACAACCTGTTGACAGTCTTATTCATTTTTGGTAGAGAAAAGCCTAGGAATACCCATTGGTCAGTGTTGGAGTCAAAAGACATGCAGATTCTGGTTTCCTCTGATTATTGGAATAGCTTGCAATAGGTTGAATGAGAATAGGATTAAAATTAAGCTTTCTCAGAGTAGCAGACTTCTGTTCCCCTTGTAGGAGTGCAAACATATTTCTGACACTGATAATGAATTACATCCACGTGTTTCAAGTCTCCCAATAAAACATCTTTGAGAACTACAGACCATGCTTAGTTCCATACTTTCACTTAAAATCCATTTCCCTTAAGGTAAAATATGAGAACTGGAGTTTGCACAGATGTTTCATCTCTGTGCCCCAGTGTCCCCAAAATGTCTCCCATATTTGGGGGGAGGTTGGAGCCAACAAGAAGACTTAACCACTGGGACACAGTGTAGAGTCAACTCGGTAGTGGCCCCGCATCTCCCTCACAGTAAAATCCAACACCCCTACTATGGTTCCCAAGGCCCACCTGATCTGACTCCTGTTACCTATGGGACCTCGTCTTCCACCACTCTACTGCCTACTTTCTTGACTGTAGCCACCCAGGCCTCCTTGTTTCTTTCAACAGTCCTGGCATGCTCCTGCCTTAGGACTTTGCAGTGGCATCTCCCTCCACCTGGAAAGCTTTCCCCCTTCAAAGTCACATGGCTAATTCTCTTAAGTCCTCCTTAAGTCTGTGCTCAAATGTCACATTCTCACAGTAAGGCCTACCCTGACCCTGACTCTCCTACCTATAGTTACATCTTGCCATCTTTCTCCCCTCTCTCCAAGCCCTGCCAAACCCAATCTTCCTTATTCTGCTTTACGATTTCATTTTGCCATATTACTTACCATATTATAACTATATTATTTTCCTATTTATTATATCTCCTGCTTTTATATGTTTTCCCCAAGCTACATGAGGGCAAAGATCTTTGGTTTGCTCACTAATATATCTCAGGTACCTAGATCACCTGGCTGTATTTACTGAATGGAAGACTATAAAGTATACTTCATATCCCATCCACGATGCCTCACTTTTGAATTCATCACAAGTTACCTTTTGTTTTGATATGTGATCTGACTTTGCTTTGGACTCTAACCTTCATTTATTCCCAGCTTAACCCCATGATCCCCTTTTTGTGTGTGTTCTGGGGCTACCCATGGGTCTGTGAGGACAAAGCCTAGGCCAGAAAACTTATGGCTGTGAGTTCATGGCAGGTGGCCATGGTATTCTGCCTGGGTATCTCTGAGGCTAGAGACACAGTTGATAAATGACAGCCTGCCAAGCATCTATTACTACATCCCAGCTGTGCATGGGGCTGGGTGTGCATCCGTCAGACGGCTCTGTGCAGATGCACCTGTTTCACTCTGAGCTCTGGCGTGTCTCAGAATTTCTGATGATGGTAGCTAAATAGATGGAGCGATTTGGGACCTGATGTAAGGGGCAAAATTCCTTGTCTAAAAGGAAGCTTGGCCTGTAAAATGGCATCATCAGAATTTCAGATTAGAGCTGATCTGCTTTCCAATTAGTTTCCATTTCAAATTTCTAAATCCCTCGCATGGCGGAAGCCATCCCAGATTGGGCTGGTTGGAATAATGATATCTTCCACCCCAGGTTTCTGTGACTAATATTGGTCTTCACTTGTGAAATCTACTAGAAATTTAGCAAAATAGAAACATTTAGAAATTGATATGGAAAGTGAAAATCCATCATTTTTGCGGAGAGATGTGTTTTGGGGCCGTTGCATGAATAATGCTGCATTAATTTGTAATTCCTGTTGCACAGGACCCCTCCAGTGCTCAAGGTACATGGCTCTATGAACTGTAGAGTACATTGGTGTTAGCACTGTTCTTAGAGTGTGAGCTTCAGATATGAATGGAAAGCTACTAAATAATGAGCTGAGGACTCTCTGTATCACTTGCTTTTATAGCACTTGGCAAGCACCATGTGGAAACTATACGAATGCTTTTTCATGAAACTGATGAGGGTGGATATTTAATATTTATTAGGTAATAAGAGTAGCACAGTCTCATTTCAGGTTTCAGTATAAAATAGGTTTCTATCTATATACTCATTGAACTGTAAATGCACTGAAATACTTGTTTGAATATGTATGTGTATATACACATCTATCTATCTATCTATCTATCTATCAAATAGATTATTTGTGCCAAATACTGCATGCTTGTATCAAAGGGATTGTGACCTTCAAATTAAGAATTTGTATGTTGTGAAATAAAGCGAAGCGTTTAGTTAAAATTAAAATTGTGATGAGTTTAAACATCCAAACCATCTCAATATAGATCCATTTTAAAATAAGCCCTCTAAGATGAACACCTGCATATTGCTGGGTTACTAAGACACATTGCAGTGGCTATAAAAGATTGTTTCATCCCCTAAATCCTCTTTTTAATGTCATTTAAAAAATGAATTGATCTGACACTAATGAAATCTGTTATAATGAATCACATCAGAAAGCTGCATTTTAATGCCGTGATGCCCATGAAACGATTAGAGGGGGTGAAGGGGAAATGCATGTTCCCTATTCAGGTACTTCTCACATCCATTTGAAGTTCCTGATCAAAGGTTTTAATGCTTTCTACCTACTATCCTCTCTGCAATCCACTTCTGTATGTAACTGCACTGATTTCTTCAAATGCCTCAGTCCTTATTCCCTACCCTCATCATCTGCAACCATCAACACCAGTGTCCCATCTCTAAATGATGTTATATGTCATCTCCTCCATCCCGTGGCGCTATGGCACCTTGCTCACTGCCTTATGATAATTTGTGCTTCAGCATCCCTGATACGACCCTATGCTATTGAATTGGGAGCAACCGTTCCCATTCATCTACAACTGCTCCTTCCAGGATTCCCCTAAGAGGCAGATAACTCTGAAATGTGTTACTTTCTTTCCATCATCTTTTCCATCCCAAGAGTTCTCAGGAAGTTTTCACCTTTCAGAATTTTAGGAACCAATTTCAAAGGTTAGGTGGTCTAATCCTGCTTGATTTGCTGGGGACTTAGAACTGACTTGCCTGTTGTGGGAATTACTCAGGTCACCAGAATAGAAAGCCTGGAACAGTTTCTGGAGAATACTCAGTTCTCTTTATTGTTGTGCCTCTGACTTTTCAGAGATCTTTTTGGCATGTAATAAGCTCCAAGATGAAATTAGGAGGCAAATTCACTGTGGGTTAGGGAGAAGACTCAAGAGACTGATCAATGATAAAGCTCTCTTCCCATTCATCCAATTCATTCACCCAATTCATTCATTCCATTCATTCATTCACTCCTTTATTCATTCATTTACCGTGTGTCTCTTACTTATGGTGCCAGCCACATTTCCCCTTATACAGGCATTTTGGGCTTGATCCTTTCTTTTAATGTAAACCCCAATCCTATTACACTATCTTAGACTAGATTTAGTCTATTTTAAAATTAATTCATTTCTACCATCTGCTTTCTATATTTCCAAATTAGAGTCTCATACCCCTTCTTACTGGGACTCCTTTCTTGGGAGCTAACTTGCTGATGTGAGAAGGGTGCTGGAAGCCATGTATGTCAAATACCTTGGATGACGCTTAGAGGAAAACACGGGCAGTGGATTTAGTCTTTCTTACTTTCCTAGTGAAGCTGAGTTCAAAGTAGGGTTCAAATTTAAGGTATCTGCAAAATACATAAAAGTAGGAAATACTACACAGAATTCCACCTCTTTTTTGGTATTATATAAAGAAATGAAATAAGCCAGGGTTCCTATACATCCCTCTAATCTCACATCTCGGGAGATTACTGTGTATAGTATTTATGAATACATAGTAATATAGTATTTATATTTAATATATAGTATTTATATTTTATATATACTATCTATAGTATTTATATTCATACCCATATCTTATAATGTTACATATGATTGTAAGGCATAAAAAAGGAAGCAAGCTAGATATTCATATCTATCAAAAGGAGACCAGTTGAGTAAGTTTGAGTACATTCTTACTATGAAATGTTATGTGATTATTAAAAGAGGGTGGTATTATACAAACTACTATACATAAAATAGATAAGCAACCAGGATTTACTGTATAAAACAGGGAACAATATTCAATATCTTATAATAACCTATAATGGAAAATAGTCTGAGAAATATATATAACGGAATCACTTTGCTGTACACCTGAAACTAACAGAATATTGTAAATCAACTATACCTCAATAAAAAAAAATTAAATGGAAAGAAATAGGGTAGTATTAAGGCTTAAAAGCAAGTTTCAGATTAACATGTCATAAGATTTAATTTTGGTTAAAAATGTGCATATAATTCAAATCATTAATAAAAAAGAATAGATGAGACACACCAAACCACTGCTATAGTTTTATCTGTTGCTTTTTTTGAATATTTCAAAAGTATATATTACTTTTATAATTCTAAAATAATGAAATATTAAAGCACCCTCTTCCACATATTCTTTTTTATTTTCCTCCAACACTCAGCCATGCTAAATATATTGGTTCTCAACTTGCATTTTTCATTTAATATGTCATAGACATCTTCCCCTTAAAAACCATTCTTTTCCTGGCTACAAAGGATCTCTTATATGTGTGTGTCACACTTTATTGAATCATTTTGCTATTGATGGACTTTCAGGCCATTTTTAAATTTCTGCTGGCATTTGCAGTGCTGCACGAAGCATCATTGTCTCTAGATTTGCACATATCTAAACAATTATTTCTGTAAGATGAAGTATCAGAAATGGGATTGTTAGAAATGTACATTTAACATTTAATATCCTTCCTAATTTCCTAGGGTTCAACTGATTCTTCAGAGACTAAGTAGTTTCAAGAATTTTAGGACATATTTTCTTTCCTTTTGATGATTAGGCTGATTATTGTTGAGGCCTAAGATGGGTAATTGTATTTTTTATTTAATGTGGTTGAGTTTGGGAGGAACCACTGTATAAGGATAGTATGCAATTTTCATTTGATGTTTTACTCAAAACACAAGATTAGCCAGTGTTAAGTGGCGGCAATCCTTTTATTTGCTATTATTATAAATAACGTATTTTGATATCCTCAGCTAAAAGGGCACTAGGGCACAATGAGAATTATCATTGTCCTTTGTTTATTCCCATTATTTTGAGATTAGTTGTTTATACCACAGACAATAAGGCAGAGTTTTTCCATGTACAGGCATCTTCTTGGAAATATAGTACATGTAGGGAAATTAGCAAGAAACCTTTTTGGGAAGTGAAACTACCGTTTTTTAAATTACTGCTTCACTGAGTGCCTTAATAAATTCATGAGTTTACGCACTCTCCAGAATTATAAAACAGATCATTTTTGATTTTTTTTCGTTTGGCTGGGGATACCATACTACCATAGACTTTCAACTCTAAATAAGTAAGTTTTGGGTATGGAGTTGACTGTAGCAATAGAGATGTAATGGCGAAGTCAATATAGTAATAAAGATGGAAAGACAGATTATTTATATAATCCCTTGATCTTATAAGTGAGGGAACTGAGAACATGAGGCGTTAAGTAGTTTATGGAAATCATGAGTTAGCAATGGTGGAGGTCATACGAGAACCATGTCTCTGACTCCTAAGGCAGTGTTCTTGCCACCCAACCATGTTGGATTTCGAAGGGAAGGCCTGAGGCCATTGAATTCATGCTACATTAGGGCACCATTGTGTAACATGTGGTTGATGCTTTCCAACTATTTTCTGGTTGCCTTTGAGAAAAAAATTACTTGGTTCTTGTTTATCCCTAGACTGTCCCCAAGCCCATCGTCTGTTATGGACAAAAATCCAGGAGAATAGATGGATTTAGGAATAGCGGGTCTGATAGTACTGAAAGTAGTTGATTTCTTTGGGGGAGAATTTGTAGCAAATAAGTGACACTGGCTATAGGGGTGTCAGCAGGCTCTTCTACAGTTTTCCATGTGGTTCATGCCACCTCCCTGACCTCTTCTCGTGCCGCTCACCCACACAGGCTTTTATGTCCTCAAATACCCCGACCTTGACCCAGCTTAGGGATATGGTACTTGCTGTTACTACTTCCAGCCATACTCTGCCCCAGAGGCAGCATGGCTGCCACCTCCTCAATATTCAGGTCTTGGTTCCAATGTAAAGGGGCATTTGTGACCACCCTATATACTGTAACAGTGACATTTCCTCCTACCAGACTCAATCACATTATTCTTCTTAAATTCTTCTGTTGAATTATTACTGACTAAAAATATCAGGTCTGTTTATTTGTTTGTTAATTGTCTGCCTTTTCTTAGTAGGTTGTACCTCTGTGAGAGCAGCCCTTGTTGGTATTGTTTACTGCTGTAGAAAACAGTAGGTGCTCAACAAATTTTGGTTGAACGAATGGTCTTAATGGAATACTGCTTTGGTTGGGATAGCACTCTGCCTCTACACGTACTGTTTTGCTATGCAGGTCACAAATGATATGCTAAACCCTTGCTAATACTCGGGACAAGTTTTCAGAAAAGGTTTCCAAAGCAGAAAGTAGTTTATATTAGGAATGAAGGAAGTGAGAAATGTAAGCCAGAATGCTTCTATTTCAAACTATTTTTATGTTGTTAAACTTTCAGATGTTGAATGTCCTTCACCCAGCTTGTGGTTACCGGGAAGAGAAGTGACTTTTCCTTAGAAATTTCCTGGGAGTGCACCTCACGGCTAGCCACTGTGGAGTCACAGTCAACTTTGCCATCTTTGGCATGTCCTGAGGTGTGCTTTTGGTCCCAGGATGATTCACCAGTTTCCCTGCTCACATACCCTTAGCCTTAGTAGAAGTCAAGGTGAACAAATGTTGTCTTCCTGTATATTTTTTTCTTCTGTGACACCAACTTAATTGCCTGTTGATATCATCATTATCCTTATTGCTGTTTTTATTTCTATTTTTATTATTATGGTTATTATTTGGTTGGTGAGACAGACTTCTGACCCTTAGGCTTCTGGAAACCTTACCACTAGCAATCCTCAGCCAGTCCTGTGTTCCTCACCTACCCCACTTCAAACCATGGTCCACGGTCCATCTGGAGTTAGGTTACCGGTGTCCACTCCTAGTGACTACACCATGGTTACAATTCTCAGCTTACTCTTTTATGTTTGTATAAATAGCTGTATAACAGACTTGTTGAATCCCAGTTCAGTACTTTGCAGGACTGAATTAGCTACGCCAATTTTCAGAGAACAGAGTTATGTATTGTCTAAATGTCTTTCGTATTGCGAGAATGTTGAAACCCTTTAAATTTATTGTTTTCTGTTATTTTATTAGATACTTTCTTACTCCAAAAATCTTTATTTCTTCTCCTATAGGAGAAACAAAAGATAATAAAGAGGATGCTATTTTCTTGTGGAAGTTTGACACTGGAGGTGGCTTTCTTTATATTGTGTTTCTGGGAAACTTAAAATTTTTCATCCCGTATCAATTTACATTCCCACCAACAGTGCAAGAGGGTTCCCTTTTCTCCACACCCTCTCCAGCATTTATTGTTTGTAGATTTTTTGATGATGGCCATTCTGACAAGTGTGAGATGATATCTCATTGTAGTTTTGATTTGCATTTTTCTAATGATTAATGATGTTGAGCATTCTTTCATGTGTTTGTTGGCAATCTGTATATCTTCTTTGGAGAAATGTCTATTTAGGTCTTCTGCCCATTTTTGGATTGGGTTGTTTGTGTTTTTGATATTGAGTTGCATGAGCTGCTTGTAAATTTTGGAGATTAATCCTTTGTCAGTTGCTTCATTTGCAAATATTTTCTCCCATTCTGAGGGTTGTCTTCTCATCTTGTTCATGGTTTCCTTTGCTGTGCAAAAGCTTTGAAGTTTCATTAGGTCCCATTTGTTTATTTTTGTTTTTATTTCCATTTCTCTAGGAGGTGGGTCCAAAAGGATCTTGCTGTGATTTATGTCATAGAGTGTTCTGCCTATGTTTTCCTCTAAGAGTTTGATAGTGTCTGGCCTTCTATTAGGTCTTTAATCCATTTTGAGTTTATTTTTGTGTATGGTGTTAGGGAGTGTTCTAATTTCATTCTTTTTCATGTAGCTGTCCAGTTTTCCCAGCACCACTTATTGAAGAGGCTCTCTTTTCTCCATTGTGAATTCTTGCCTCCTTTATCAAAGATAAGGTGACCATATGTGCATGGGTTTATCTCTGGGCTATGTATCCTGTTCCATTGCTCTATATTTCTGTTTTTGTGCCAGTACCATACTGTCTTGATTACTGTAGCTTTGTAGTATAGTCTGAAGTCAGGGAGCCTGATTCCTATGGAGAACAGTATGGAGGTTTCTTAAAAAACTGAAAATAGAACTACCATACGACCCAGCAATCCCACTACTGGGCATACACCCTGAGAAAACCATAATTCAAAAAGAGTCATGTACCAAAATGTTCATTGCAGCTCTATTTACAATAGCCAGGACATGGAAGTAACCTACATGTCCATCAACAGATGAATGGATAAAGAAGATGTGGCACATATATCCAATGGAATATTATTACTCAGCCATAAAAAGAAACGAAATTGAGTTATTTGTAGTGAGGTGGATGGACCTAGAGTGTGTCATACAGAGTGAAGTAAGTCAGAAAGAGAAAAACAAATACCATATGCTAACACATATATATGGAATCTAACAAAAAGAGAAGAAAAAAATGGTCATGAAGAACCTAGGGGCAAGACGGGAACAAAGACACAGACCTACTAGAGAATGGACTTGAGGATACAGGGAGGGGGATGGGTAAGCTGGGACAAAGTGAGAGAGTGGCATGGACATATGTACACTACCAAACGTAAACTAGATAGCTAGTGGGAAGCAGCCACATAGCACAGGGAGATCAGCTTGGTGCTGTGTGACCACCTAGATGGGTGGGATAGGGAGGGTGGGAGGGAGGGAGACACAAGAGGGAAGAGATATGAGGACGTATGTATATGTATAAATGATTCAATTTGTTATAAAGCAGAAACTAACACACCATTGTAAAGCAATTATACTGCAATAAAGATGTTTAAAAATAAATAAATAAATAAATAAATGCTTATTAAGGTGATTCAAAAAAAAAAATTTTTTTTTTTCATCCCGGTTGCCTGGAACTCACCTAAATGTCTACACATTGCAGTGATAATACTGCTGCCTTTCTTTCACTTACCCTCTTTTGGTCAAGAAAACACAAAACCTTTTACAGATATTAATTCTCTACAACCCCAGAGGATGAGATAAATGGCAACTGGGAAGAAAGTTACAGAAGAGATAGACAGTTTTCCTGACATCATAGAGTTTATCAGAAGCAAGAAAGTTTTATTAATTTCACAAGTTCTCAAACCAGAGTATTTCCTAATTAGCATTTCTACCAATTTGGAAGTATCCTACCAACTTAAAAACGTACATCAAAAGGAGCTTTTATCTGACTGGTCAATTGCTGCCAGGCACATTAATAGGAAAATATCTCTAGGGTAAAAATTAGAAGAAGGCTTTTTGTAGAATTTTTGGAATATTATAAAAGAAGAATTGAATTGAAATGCTGGCATTGGTTTTAATGCATGGGTATTATAGCAATACAAAGAAGAAAACATGAAGTCATTATACCTCCTAGACATGTAGTAGGTACTAAATATGTATTTCATTGTTTTGAAAATTACTTTGAAAGCCTATTTCTATTTTGCAGTATTTCACTGTTGTTTAAAAGTTGAAGTCATATTTAACTTATTTTCTTTCAAAGATATGTATTATTAGGGCATAATGAATCTCAGCGTATGTCTGTGTCTTTCAATAACAATGTCTCCCTACAAAATTTGAGAAAATTTGGGAAATTCTCTGAATCTGTTTGTAGGTCTAGTCCATGTGTGTGCAAGTTATATAAAGGTAGTCAATTTTGTATTTTCAGAGAAAAACCAAAATATATTCAGGTTTGAAAACGGGTCCCAATGCTAAGTTACTTTCTGGAGTTTGGATTATTTTATTATTTCGACTGGTTGATTCCCTTTTTTAGGGCAAAGAGGTCAAGAAGCTGGGAAGCAGGAGGACCAGGTTAGGTTGCACTGAATCGTACATGTAATACAGGTGAGGAATTTCAGTGAAGAATTCTATTACTGAACATGGCAAACTCACATGTTGGAATAATAGTATTTCATTTTTCATTGCTCTATGCAGTAAGTGACTAGATTAACTATTGAAAATATATTTTCTCTCTCCAAAATTCAAAGAGAGAAGAAAATTTCACCAGCTAAATTTATTAACTTGCACCGCTAAAGCAGATGGTATGATAGGAAATATTGATTTTTCTATACTGACAGAGCAGCTGTTAACTTATTTTCAGTTTGACTTAATGTATAAACTGTGATTTAGGTCAAGGGATTTTTATACTATTTTGTACTGGCTTTACCTTGGACTTTACAAATCCAAATATTGACTTTTCAAAAGGAAGAAAAAATCTAATTTAACCCATTGTGGTTTTCATAACACAGTCACAGATTTTCCTTAAAATTTTGGCCACCTTGTACATGTACTTGTCATTTATTTTCCATCATGTAGCCATAAAAAGGGCACAGTTCAGTACTGGAATCTACCACTGCTGTGTCCACGCATATTACTCATTCTGTGGTCCCTGTGTTCCTTTGCTGTTTTCTTTGCATTTGCTGGGGATATATTCTTATCCATGTCTTCCATCCAGACCTAAAGATTCTGTGTACTGTGCTTCTGTGGGGTCTCCTCTCTCCTACCTGTGACTGGTGAGGTGAAGACCAGGGTGGATGAAATAATGTCCCCACTGACTCCTGCCTCAGTGCAGGGCATTTTGATACCAGTGAATAGTGGATCCTAGTGTGTATCTGTCTCTCTCAAAAACAATACCTGTTTAAAAAGAATAGGAACTTAGGAAAATTCCTGGAATCACTTTTGTATGTAGATCTAGTGCATATGTGTTCAAGTTATGTACATTTAGTTGTTTTCCTAGAGAAGCAATATGTATTCACTTTTGCAGATGGATCCCAAATGCTAAGTTTGGATATTCTGATACTGAAATATTATTACAGAGTATGTGTGTCATAGACCTTTATGTCCTTGTTTCACTCATTATACCTACCTTGATTGGTGGGGTTCTTTTGCTGTCTGATTTTTATTGTGAAATATTTTATACTTATAAAAAAGTACAGAGAATAACATAGCATTTTCCTTAAATCCTGGGTTTAAGAAATAATACCTAACAAATACAGTTGAAGATCCCTGTGGATTCTCCCAGGTCTCATGATCTTTTTCCTGTTTGCAGTCACTGGCTTAAGGTGGTGTGATCATTTTTGCATATTTTTATACTTGTATTACGCTTGCATGCATATATAAACAAAAGTGAGATGATTTACATATTTAAAAAACTTTATAGAAAAGGTATCATGATGCCTGCTATACTGTCACAATTTGGTTTTTAGCTTAACATTGTGTTTTAGAGATTCGTCACATTAATACATATAGCTATAGTTTATTTTTATTGCACTATGCACTTGCATTGTATGAATTTACCAGATTTTATTTATCCTTTCCCTTGTTGATGGGCCTTTAGATTTTCCCAATGCAGGCAGTTGATGCATTGTATATTTCCATGTGCACAAGTCTGAGATTTTCTCTAGGGCATCTACGTAGGAGTAGAATTGTTGTGTCGTAAGGCATACATAACTTTAACTTTACTAGATATTGCCAAATTGCTCTCCAATTTATGCTTGTATCAGCAGAGTGTATAAGAACTCTAGTTGCTCCGTATCCTCACCAGCAATGGTATTGTCAGACTTAAAAATTTTAATTTTAGTTGTCCATCTGGTGCATATAAAATAATATTTTATTGTGTTTTTTATTCACTCTTCCCTGACAACTAATAAAGTTAAGCATCTTTCCATAAAGGCCATTTAAGTTTTTTCTTCAGTGAATTATTTTTTAATAGCCTTTTCTTTTTTTGGTGGTTGTCTTAGGTCAAGCTGCTATAACAAATATACCATAGACTGGGTGGTTTATAAACAATAGAAATTTATCTGTCCTACTTCTGGAGGCTGGAAGTCTGAGGTCAGGGTGCTAGCATGGTCGGATTCTGGTGAGGATTCTCTTCTGGGTTGAAGACTACTGACTTCTCATTTTGTCCTGCGCTGGTGGAGAGAGAACTAGAGAGCTCTCTGGGGTTAATTTGAAAGGGCACAACTCCGTTCATGAAGCCTCTACCTTCTTGACCTAATTACCTCCCGAGGACTCTACCACCCACTACTATCCCATTGGGGGTTAGGATTTCAACAAATGAATTTTTTTGGTGGGGAGGCACAAGTATTCACTCCATTCAGGTGATCTTTGTCTTATCGCTTTGTAAGACTTTGTTATATATTCTGGGTCTAATCCTTTGTTACATGTATGGCAAAGACCCTTTCCCTCACCTCTAGCTTCTCTCTTCAGTTTTAAAGAATGAACTGTAATTTTTACATTTTATTCATCTATTTTATCAGTCATTTCCTTTTAGTTTCTTGTTTAAGAAATCACTCCCTAACACATGGACATTAAGAAACTTTCCTAGAACTTTACTCTCTGCACTTTCTTTTCTGAAGTTTTTGTATTTTTTTTGGTGATGATGTTGTACTTTTATAATATGAATCGTGTGTCACCAGTATATAAGTCTGCACTGGTCAGGCCAGGATCCAGAATTCCATCCATGGACCATTTCTATAAGAAATCTACTCACACTCAGCATTTTTGTGAGTGAATAATGACTTTTGCAAGATTTCATTTTGGAGGTGGGAGGGAGGAATTACATGGAGATACAGTTGCTCATATACCCTACCAAGCCCCCAGGAAGTATAATCTCACCTCATCTCTGAGCACGTCTCTCTTGAAGAGTAGTCCTGCCATGGTGGTCCGTTTCCTCCAGCCCCTTGAGGTTCTGATAAGTAAAATTTACCATATTATTACAATTTTCAAAAAAAGCTTTACTGCTTATTGAGTCTGTATTAACTAGATTAGTCTCTAAGGTGGGCTACCTATCCCCCCAAACCATTATTTTAAAGGAGTTTAGTAAATACTGTGGAGGTAAGTTATTAAGGGCAGAGAACTTTGAAGTTTAAATTGTTTTCATTGTTAAAAGTAGCTTTCTCTTTGGACTTAGTTTGTTCTTTTATTTTTTATCAAAGTAATATATACTTATTGTAGAAAATTTAGCAAATAGTGCAAAGAAGAATTAACATATAGTGTCATGATGAGGACATGACCTATGGAGTGAGATTTGATTTCTCAGTTTGTAGCCTTGTTTTTTTTTGTTTTTCTTTTTGCGGTACACGGGCCTCTCACTGTTGTGGCCTCTCCCGCTGCGGAGCACAGGCTCCGGACGCGCAGGCTCAGCGGCCATGGTTCACGGGCCCAGCCGCTACGCGGCATGTGGGATCTTCCCGGACCGGGGCACGAACCCGTGTGCCCTGCATTGGCAGGCGGACTCTCAACCACTGCGCCACCAGGGAAGCCCAGCCTTGTGTTTTTGAGGTGAATCACTTAGCCCCGCTCCAATGCTGAGTTCTTCATCTTGTTAATGAGGTTAATAATATCTACACACAGGGTTGTTGTGAGGATTAGCTGAGATGATTGCTGCCCTTAACAATTGATAGCTATTGTTATTATCAGCCTATTTATGGGAGGTAGTGTAGCAGAGTAGTTAAGAGCATGTTACCAGAGCTAACTGCCTGGGCTCAAATCCCATTTCTGCAGCTTGCTAGTTGTATAACCTTTGACAAGTTCTTTAACTTCTCAATTTTCTCATCCATAAATGGGAATAATAGTAGTATTTAATCATAGAGCTGTTTTGAGAATTAAATAAGTTAACATACATAAACATATGCATAGTAAGTAAATGTTATCATTATTGTACAGTTTCTGGGCAATCAGTACTGATGTCTTAGTATATTTTATTTGTTTGTATTGCATGTAAATTTTTTTTCTCTGCTTTCCCCATATAATCCACACTATGAACTTGATTCTTTTAACGACTGTATAACATTCTACTGAATGGGTGCACCATGATTCACTGAGCCTTAATGTTGATCGCTTAAGATTTCTTTCCTTTTCTTTTCCCTCACGGTTAAACAATAATTAGAGACATATTATTGTGCTTACGATTTGTTGAAAATTCTGATTCTTTTTCGAGGATGTTTTGTCTTAATTTTTACAAGACTTAATATATACAAACACGTATAGAAAATAATATGAGACAGCCATGACTCAACAATCATTAACACAAGCTAATGGGTTACCATTTAAATTTCAGATTTTTCCTTTGCTAGGGAATACTCTGTCGTTATGGGGTGGAAGAGGAAGAAAGAATTGGGGGGCTGGGGGCGGACACAATTTGGCAACAGTTCCTCTTCGAAAGATTGCAGGTTTGCCTCCATCCCAGTTCCCTCCCCACTCCCTCTCTCACTGTATATTATCCTGGTCTGAGCATGGATGGTCTGCCATTTTCTGTTTTTTCTTAGCACACGAAAACGGGTTACAATTCTCAAAGGCAATTTTACTAAAAATAAAGGGGAAAAAAGGGGGAAGGAAAAGAAAACACAAGAAGCAAAGCCTGATTTTCTGTCAGTGCTTCCTTGCTTTCCCTGCCCTCCACGCTCCTGCCCCTGGGCCCTGGCTCCCCTGGTCCCCTCTGCCGACAGTCACCTGTGCCTCCACTCTGTCCTCTCTGGAATTCTGGGCTCCCCTGCAATGCTAGGATGTGTTTCTGGAACCCTACTCAGCTGGTGCAGTTGTGGGGTGTAAGGGAGCAACACGGATGGCAGCGTGTTTCAGGGGTCAGTTCAGGAGAAGCTGATTTTGAACATTGTATCTAGTTTAAGAAGCAAGAGATCTGAATTAAGAAGTAAAGAGATAGAAGAGGAGCACATATGGTACTTGGTGTGTTATTTATACAATCTAATTTAATTCTTACACAAACTGCAAGATGGGGTTTATTTTCCTCATTTGATGGATGAGAAAACGGAATCTCAGAGAATTAAGGTACTGTGCTCAGAGTCACCATTACCTGTTTATAGTGTAACCAAGGCTATTTTATTTGTCCCTCTCCATCAGAATGAACGCTCCAATCTCATCTCATCTAGATCATTCTCTTGTCCCCTAGATGTGATGAAACTGGCCATGTGTTGATAATTCTTGAAGCTAATTGATAGATTCATGGGGATTTATTACACTACTCCTTCCACTTCTGTGTATGTTTGAAATTTTCCGTAATAAAAAAATTTAAAAGAAAATGCAAACAGAAGCATAGACAAAAAGGTGAAACTCATAGAAAGTGAGAGTGGAATAGTGGTTAGTGAAATAGTGGAATAGAATGCAGGGGTTAGGGGATGGGGAAAATGGAGAGATGTCAGTCAACAGGTACAAATTTTGTTATTAGATGAATAAATTATGAGGGTCTAATGTTCAGCATGACTAATATAATTAATAATACTGTATTGCATAATTGAGATTTGCTAGGAAAGCAGATCTTAAGCATCCTCACCAAAAAAAAGAACAAATAAAATTTTAACTATATGAGGCCAAAAAAAAAAAAAAAGAGTGAAAGCTCCAGGAGACAATAAAAAATGTTTGTGTTTATTCCCAGCTTATTGAGCACTTATTGCTAAGGACATCACTTGTGTTATCTTAATCCTGTCAGCAATCTAAGGAAGTAGATCCTATGATCTATCTGTCTGTCAATCAATCTATCTATCTATTTATTACACACGTGAATAAACTGAGGCATGGAGAGGTTAAGCAAATTCTCACAGAATCTTACAGTTGGTCAAGAGTAGGGCAGGAATTGGAAATCAGTTAGTTTAACTTCAGAGTCTGTACAGTTGATTAATAACTGTTATATTGTAGAGAAGCAGTATGTATGCATGTGTGTGTGACTATATTTGTGTATGCGTGGATATATGAATATATATTAATATATACATGTATATATATATTTCTTTGCCCATTTTATGTACTGCTGAATTTACAGCACATACGATAATGCCTGCCACACAGTAGGTATTTAATAAATATTTGTTGAATGAATGAATACATTTATGTAAGTCAAGGTCTCAGTAGGAAGGATATGAAGGGGACGGTGCTCTCAAATTAAAATAATTGGAGGTGAATTTATTTATGAAATGACTCATTATTGGGACTTCCCTGGTGGCACAGTGGTTAAGAATCCGCCTGCCATTGCAGGGGACACGGGTTCGAGCCCTGGTCCGGAAAGATCCCACGTGCTGTGGAGCAACTAAGCCCATGCACCACAACTACTGAGCCTGCACTCTAGAGCCTGTGAGCCACAACTACTGAGCCCGCATGCCACAGCTACTGAAGCCTACATGCCTAAAGTCCGTGTTCCGCAACAAGAGAAGCCACTGCAATGAGAAGCCCGGGCATTGCAGCAAAGAGTAGCCCCTGCTTGCTGAGGCTAGAGAAAGCTTGTGTGCAGCAATGAAGACGCAATGCAGCCAAAAATAAATAAAGAAAGAAAGAAAGAAAGAAGGAAAGAAAGAAAAAAAGGAAGGAAGAAAGAAAGAAAAGGAAAGAAAGAAAGGAAGGAAGGAAGAAAGAAAGCAAGGAAAGAAAGAAAGAAAGAAAGAAAGAAAGAAAGAAAGAAAGAAAGAAAGAAAGAAAGAAAGAAAGAAAGAAAGAAAAGAAAAGAAAAGAAAAGAAATGACTCATTATAAAGATACAGGATAGAAGAGCCATGGATTATCTGGGGATTCAGGACTGGCAGCAGCCATGCTCTTCTCCATCTCTGTGTCCACTGTGATAAGAAGCCAGGTAGGGAGGGTGGAGGGATGGGAGGAAAGGGTTTACTGAGACAGAGGAGAGAGAGCTGCACAGAGCAGGCCAACTTGAGAGAACCAATGACTGTCAGGTGAGGAACACAGCAGCTAGAGGGGACCCTGCAGGGAAGGAGTCAGGAGGATAAATCCCCAGGCCTCTCTCTGCTCCCTTTTCTCTAGTGTTTTGCCGGGGCTCCTCACCTGCCAAGGCCAAGTGGAAGTCAGGGGAGGGGGCCTCCTTGCTGTAGTCCACACAGGTGAGCCTCCAGGACAGAGAGCAAGGTGGAGAAACGGGGAAAGACCTGGACGGGCCAAGGAATGAGATCTGGCTGAGAATGGCTGTGTACCGTGTCTTTCTCTCTACTAATCAGGCTATTTCTAGGACCTCGTGTTTCCTCCAGGGACATGCCAGGTATTGAATATCAGATACCCAAGCCACCTGTTGCCTTGTGGGGAGAAGACAGGCATTTGGGATCTGTTTAAAAGCATAAGTCAGGAACTGGCCAGTGATGGAGACTTCAAGGAAGAAATGCAGCATGGTCCCACTTCATTAGGAAGGCATCTGTTAAAGAAAGGGCTGTGGATTAAGAGCTTCTGAGTAGTTTTGTCTTGTGCCATCTGATATTATTTACTGCTGTCCATCACTTGACAGATGGGCTTTCCTGGTGCTGAACCAAACCTGAATATGCACCATTCTTTCTTCATCAGCTCTGGCTGCTCTTGGCAGGAGTGGTCTTTATCACCAATTTTGTTTTTCCCTCCAGTCCCGAGCCCACGCTACTTCTCAGGAGACATTTTTAGTGAAGAGCTTAGAGCTGTTGCTCATGGTTGGGTCTGGTGCGCCATTTTCTTTTTCCACAAAGGCACCAATGACTCCCTAAGCTTTCCCCTTACAGGACTGTATCTTTTCACACGAAGGTGCCCTGGGGACCAGCTGTGACCTCTGGAAGGTTCCTGTACATCTTCCCCTTGAATAGTCTACCTAAATTAAGACCCTTACATACAAGTATATGTGTTCAGATCTTGGATGGCTTACCTGGCTCATAGGTGGTCTTATTCTCTTTCACCTTCGCATAAAGTTCCCACCTTGGATAATCACCCTGTTAGATTCTTGGCATTTTTCTTTCCTTCTCTCTTGTCCATTTTAACTTCCAATATAGTTTTATCATCCTTGTGACCATATTTTAAAGGTGGAACATCATCTAAATAATATGAATGAATTGCTGTGTGTGATAGAGGTTGCATTTCCCGAGAGTACTACTTTGTGGTGATTATTTCCTGTAACTGTATTTTGAACGCTATTCTTTCAACATAGCATGTTAATAAAAGCATGTATAGTGGAGGTAGATAGACCTGAGCTCACATTAGCATAGTAGCACCATTCATTCATTCCAACAACATTTACTGAATGCCTCTTAAGTGCCATGCACTTTTCTTTAGGCTTTGGCGAATTGGAGATAGACAAAGCAGACTGCAGATACCTTTATGAGATAATGAAAATAATGTCTATCTTAGAGGGTGGTTGGTAGGATGAGACGATATATGTAAAGCAACCAGCATGGAAGTTCGCACACAGTAGTTGCTTCATAAATCTCATTTGTGATCCTTTCCCTGCAGATAATAAACTTGATATTAGATACAGTTTTAGGATTCTTGCAAAAGATCATCTGGAGGGAAAACATTTTTGAAAGACTTTTTAAAATAGAAGATTTTAAAGCATCACTAAAGCTTTAAATTTTCTGATTTGTTTTCTTAGCTTTTAAGTTGTAAAGTAAGACACATTTTTTTAAGGGTGTAAGGTAGAGGAGTTATCTCACAGACATCTAAAGTCACCTTTCTTTTTTCTGCCACTTAAAGAGCTTTAATTAGAAATGGTGATTTTTCCTTCCTCTCAACCATCGGCTTATTCGACCTAGCTAGGTTGTTTGTGATGATCTGCTTTATGCAGACACTTTATCTTAAAAAAAAACCCCAAACTTTAATGAAACTCTACTTTAACTTCTTTCCCATCTCATAATTTTATATCCCCTAATAAATCTGTGACATTCATCTGGCCCAAGGATTCTATAAATTCATGTATTAGATAAATAAGCCATATGATGTAAAAATTTAAGACTGTTCCACTGGCTTCATGAATTTAATTCTGTAATTGTTGATATTAATGTGGCCTGACAATGTCATGATTTTCCTATTTTTCATGCCTCAGGGTTGAAGCCTTCTGTTCAGGGTAAATGTATTGTTACTGAAACCATGACAGTCCACTACAAGACACTAATCTCATTAAGAAATTAAACATCAAAAAATATTCTTAATAGAGCACAAATGAACATTTGTTTTGTCAACTCCTCTAAAAATTTTTACTTGACCATTACTGGTGTTTGAAAGCTGGCCAAAAAATTTTGAGGCCTTTAGTTTTTAGGTGGCTAAAAGAAACTCAGTACAGAACATATTAGCAATAAGATGTTATCTGACTGAATTAATAATTTAAGTATCAACCAACCCATTCTTTGAGAAATGCTATGGATAACTTTTAATTTATAAAACCTACCTGAGCATGCTGAGTATTGTCTGCTTGCCTCTCAAGGTCTCCTTTCTCCCCTCCTCCAGCTGCTCTATCTCCTGGTGTATTACTCATCTTGGGCTGCATAACAAAATAAAGTAGACTGGGTGGTGTAAACAACAGAGATTTATTTTCTCACAGTCTGGAGTCTGGAAAGTCAAGATCAGGGTCCAGCAGGGTTTGGTGTATGGTGAGAGCTCTTTTCCTGGCTTGCAGATGGCAGCCTTCTCAATGTGTGTTCACATGGCCTTTTCTTGGTGCGTGTGTATGGAGAGCGAGACCAGACTCTCTAGTGTGTCCTCTCATAAGGGCACTAATCCCATAGTGAGGACACTGCCCGCATAACCTCATGAAAACCTAATTTCCTCCCCAAGACCCCGTCTTCAAATACCATCACATTGGGAGTAGGGTTTCACATATGAATTGAGGTGGGAAGCTGTACAGCCCACATCAAGGTGTTCCTTGCCTCTGGCTTACTGTTGAGTTTGGCCAATGGGGAGCATCAGGAGGAGATAGAGAGAGGGAGATAAATGAAGTCAAGGGTTGTCATGGGCTTGCTGTGCCCCTTGACCCAAGGTCACATAGCCTGTCAGTCAGCCCTCTCCACGCATCCTTTCACTTCAGTTGTTGTAACCACTGCATCTCCTTCCCTTCAGGCCTAGTGGTGGTGACAGTCCTGCAGTTACTGGTCTCAGGATACTGCAATCCCTGTGCTTTCCCTGTTTGCCCCACGCCCTGATTCATTTTTGGAAGAAATTCCTTTTCTCAACTTCCCTCACATTATTTCTTCTATTACCTGCTACAATCCTGAGCGATACACTTAATTTAAAACCTTTTAACATTTGAACGTTTTAAATATTATTATGTATTAGATTGACATGAACAGACAGAAATAGCTAATAAGAAAATTTACCTTCCCTGCATCTCAAATCCTCCTCCTGCCCTCCTCCCACCACCATAAAAAAAACAAAAAGAAAAACAAAAACTTCATTTTTTTTTTTAATGGGGGAAAATAGGAGCCACTTTGTGGATGGGAAACCAGTTTGTGACACTCTTCCCTTTTGATTGATTGGAAAGCAGTTAGGGTCAGCGGAAGTCTTTTGGGGAAATAATAATTAAATTACCATCTCTCTGTGCAAGGCAGATATAACTCTTACTCAAATCACTGGTCAGGGCAAAGCAGTACCAATCCCAGAACATTGCTAGGTGATCACTACTCGCTGAAATTGTCACTTGTTTATTAGTTTCATTGCTTGTGCCTTATTCCCATCTGTAGAGTTCAAGCTAGGGATTGTGATGGTCTTAAATAGTATAGTATTCCAGACACAGAGAATAATGCTCATGATAGCTTCCAATAAATTCAATTTGTCAAGTGAATTTGTTATCCACCTTCTGTTGAACCGCAGTATTATAGTGGGAGTCGGGATATGGGGGAACAGACTCAGGTGAATGCACTAAATAAAGTTCATCTAACAGGCAGCAAACAGTAGAGGGGAGATATGGTGCAGATAGCAAGGAGTGGCCTGGGTAACCTGTGGCTCAGAGTCTAGCAAAGTAAGAGGTGGTTCCGAAAATCTCATGGGCCAGAGGGAAAGAGGCCATAGACATTTGCCCGCCTGGAACTCTAGACAGCTGGAACGTCTATCAGCAGGTTGTAAGATGTAAGCAACCTGGCAGATTACAGGTACTGGGGTGATGCGATATACAGGTGATATGGCATAGCCCCTTATATTCGGCTATTTGTCTCGTTAGCATGGATGACTGAAAAAAATTATTACAGTTGATCCTTGAACAAGAGGGGGTTAGGGATGTTGATTCTCCACACAGTCGAAATTCTGAGCACAACTGATAGTTGTGTCTTCCTGTCTGTGATTCCTCCGTATCTGTAGTTCCTCATCCAAGGATTCAACCAGCTGTGGATCGTGCAGTACTGTAGTATTTATTATTGAAAAACTTCACATCTAAGTGTACCTGTGCAGTTCAAACCTGTGTCTGTCCCTCAAAATGGAAAAAAAATCAACTTTAGTTATAATATTAAATTTCCTTTTAGGATAATAAACTGTTATCCTTAATTTTATAATTGATTCTAGATGGTTGCACTATAAACTGCAGCACATCAACTTTAAAATTGCTCAAATTCTGAAATACAGATGGTGAAATTGACAGTATGATGGGATAAAATCAAGGTTATTTTTCCATGGGCAACCGTAAAACACCCATCTCAATTCTTTATTTAGAACTTCCTAAGACAATCTGGAGATGCTGAAGTAAATATGATTTTCCTCTTAGCACTTTATGATGTAACAGGCAATAAATTGATTTCCTTTCTAAGAAGGCACAAATCACATAAGACAAAGGAGTAACGGCCTTGAAATGGACTTTAATAATTTCCAGGCCTTAGAAGATGGTACAAATGTCTGCATGGAAAGGTGATGAGCAACATTTCTTGTGGTACATCAGCTTCATTTTCCTTGGGCTGAAAATTAGTAACACAGGAAATTAAAAAGTGTAGTAAAGCTCAGAGAAAACCAGAGGCAAAATAGCTGAAGCAAGGTTAATATTTAAGCAAGGAGTTAACAAGATCAGTGATAGCTAACACCAGTGCCTAGGTATTATTAATGAAAATCACCCACTGAACTCCTACCAGGTAAATGGGCTTGGTAGTTTTTACCTCATTCTTGGAGGAGTTAACTCTTAGAGCACTAACATTTAAACAGGAGTATGCTATTCAGGCTTAACAATTAGTATTTGTCCCAATGGCTGAATCAGTAACGGAATAATCAAAATGAATGTATTTACAGAGAATTACTGTGTGTGTTAGTGAATTTTATTTTATTTTTTAAAATTTATTTATATATTTATTTATTTATTGGCTGCATTGGGGTTCGTTGCTGCGCACAGGTGTTCTCTAGCTGTGGTGAGTGGGGGCTACTCTTCGTTGCAATGCGTGGGCTTCTCATTGCGTTGACTTCTCTTTTTGTGGAGCACGGGCTTCAGTAGTTGCAGCACACGGGCTCAGTAGTTGTGGCTTGTGGGTTCTAGAGCACAGGCTCAATAGATGTGGCACACAGGCTTAGTTGCTCTGCGACATGGGGGATCTTCCCCCACCAGGGCTTAAACCCATGTCCCCTGCATTGGCAGGTGGATTCTTAACCACTGTGCCACCAGGGAAGTCCCTGTGTTAGTGAATTTTAGATGAATAATTAGGCAGCTTAAAACTTAGGACCTCCATGTCATGAATTTCTTGTATTTCCATCCCTTCTTTTCAGAAATTTCTCATTTATCTGAAGCATGCTTTAGCTCACAGAGTTTAATAATAGGACTCTTTTGTGCAGGGGACATCTCTTCCTTTAGTTCTTCCTGTGTATCTATTTCAGTGGGTTTATGGATATGAGCTTGGTAAAAGGTGTCAAACCAGGAACTTCTGTGACACTGTTATGTCTTGAAAAGGCAAAATTGAATGCATGCTGTGTTTTGATGTAGAAATGGAGTATAACCATGTAATATGCCCTTTATTTGTTTATGATCTATAGGATGCTTTCGTGTGTTAAGTAGCCACTTATTGTTGTAAGCCAGACTTGTTTTGAAATATTTTATTTCCTCAAAGAATAAAAATTGTTTTCCTGGTGGAATGTTTAGTGTTAGTATGTTAAATGTGAAATCCAATCAGGACAAGAATGGGATAAATCATGAATGAAGTTGGAGGAGGGAAGTAGAGATGAAGAGGATGGTGAATCACCCTTCTTTTGCCATCGGAAATGTGATGGTGGGACCTTCAAATTGCAGAGGCGTAAGATGTGGTGATCACCCGCCTCCCCACAAATACATCAAAAATACATCTCCGTGTGGAACCACTCCTACAGAACACCTACTGAATACTGGCAGAAGACCTCAGACATCCCAAAAGGCAAGAAACTTCCTGCGTACCTGGCCATGTTGCTGACAGGGTCTTGGTGCTCTGGCCAGCTGTCAGGCCTGAGCCTCTGATGTGGGAGAGCCAAGTTCAGGACATTGGACCACCAGAGACCTCCTGACCAGACGTAATATCAGTTGACAAGAGCTCTCCCAGAGATCTCCGTCTCAACACTAAGACCCAGCTCCACTCAAAGACCAGAGAGCTCCAGTGCTGGACACCCATGCCAAACAACTAGCAAGACAGGAACACAATCCAACCCATTAGCAGAGAGGCTGCCTAAAATCATTATAAGTTCACAGGCACCCCAAAACACACCACCGGACACAGTCCTGCCCACCAGGAAAACAAGATCCAGCCTCATCCACCAGAACACAGGCACCAGTCCCCTCTACGAGGAAGCCTACACAACCCAATGAACCAACCTTAGCCACTGGGGGCAGACACCAAAAACAACGGGAACTACGAATCTGCAGCCTGCGAAAAGGAGACCCCAAACACAGTAAGTTAAGCAAAATGAGAAGACAGAGAAATATGCAGCAGATGAAGGAGCAAGATGAAAACCCACCAGACCAAACAAATGAAGAGGAAATAGGCAGTCTACCTGAAAAAGAATTCAGAGTAATGATAGTAAAGATGATCCAAAATCTTGGAAATAGAATGGAGAAAATACAAGAAACGTTTAACAAGAACCTAGAAGAAATAAAGAGCAAAAAACAATGATGAACAACAAAATAAATGAAATTTAAAATTCTCTACAAGGAATCAATAGCAGAATAACTGAGGCAGAAGAACGTATAAGTGACCTGGAAAATAAAATAGTGGAAATAACTACCACAGAGCAGAACAAAGAAAAAAGAATGAAAATCATTGAGGGCAGTCTCAGAGATCTCTGGGACAACATTAACCACATCAACATTTGAATTATAGGGGTCCCAGAAGAAGAAGGAGAGAAAAAGAAAGGGACTGAGAAAATATTTGAAGAGATTATAGTTGAAAACTTCCCTAATACGAGAAAGGAAATACTCAATCAAGTCCAGGAAACGCAGAGAGTCCCATCAGGATAAACCCAAAGAGAAACACGCCAAGACACATATTAATCAAACTATCAAATATTAAATACAAAGAATAAATACTGAAAGCAGCAAGGGAAAAGCAACAAATAATATATAAAGGAATCCCCATAAGGTTAACAGCTGATCTTTCAGCAGAAACTCTGCAAGCCTGAAGGGAGTGGCAGGACATACTTAAAGTGATGAAAGGGAAAAACTTACAACCAAGATTCCTCTACCCATCAAGGATCTCATTCAGTATTGACAGAGAAATTAAAACCTTTACAGAGAAGCAAAAGCTAAGAGAATTCAGCACTACCAAACCAGCTTTACAAGAAATGCTAAAGGACATTATCTAGGCAGGAAACTCAAGAGAAGGAAAAGACCTACAATAACAAACCCCAAACAATTAAGAAAATGGTAATAGGAACATACATATCGATAATTACCTTAAATGTAAATGGATTAAATGCTCCAACCAAAAGACATAGACTGGCTGAATGGATACAAAAACAAGACCCGTACATATACTGTCTACAAGAGACCTACTTCAGACCTAGGAACACATGCAGACTGAAAGTGTGGGGCTGAAAAAAGATACTCCATGCAAATGGAAATCAAAAGAAAGCTGGAGTAGCAATTCTCATATCAGACAAAATAGACGTTAAAATAAAAACTGTTACAAGAGACAAAGAAGAATATTACATAATGATCAAGGGATCAATCCAAGAAGAAGATATAACAATTGTAAATATTTATGCACCCAATATAGGAGCACCTCAATACATAAGGCAAATGCTAACAGCCATAAAAGGGGAAATCGACAGCAACACAATAATAGTAAGGGACTTTAACATCCCACTTTCACCAATGGACAGATCAACCAAAATGATTATGAGTAAGGAAACACAAGCTTTACATGATACATTAACCAACATGGATTTAATTGATACTTATACGATGTTCCATCCAAAAACAACAGAATACACTTTCTTCTCAAGTGCTCATGGAACATTCTCCAGAATAGATCTTTTCTTGGATTACAAATCAAGCCTTGGTAAATTTAAGAAAATTGAAATTGTATCAAGTATCTTTTCTGACCACAACACTATGAGACTAGATATCAATTACAGGAAAAAAAATCTGTAAAAAATACAAACACATGGAGGCTAAACAATACACTACATAATAACCAAGAGATCACTGCAGAAATCAAAGAGGAAATCAAAAATACCTAGAAACAAATGACAGTGAAAACACGGCAACCCAAAACCTATGGGATGCAGCAAAAGCAGTTCTAAGAAGGAAGGTTATAGCAATACAATCCTACCTCAAGAAATAAGAAAAATCTCAAATAAACAACTTAAACTTACACCTAAAGCAATTAGAGAAAGAAGAACAAAAGAAGCCCCAAAGTTAGCAGAAGGAAAGAAATCATAAAGATCAGATCAGAAATAAATGAAAAAGAAATGAAGGAAAGATAGCAAAGATTAATAAAACTAAAAGCTGGTTGTCTGAGAAGATAAAGAAAATTGATAAACCACTAGCCAGACTCATCAAAAAAAAAAAAGGGAGAAGACTCAAATCAACAGAATTAGAAATGAAAAAGGAGAAGTAACAACTGACACTGCAGAAATACAAGGGATCATGAGAAATTACTAAAAGCAACTATACACCAATAAAATGGACAACCTGGAAGAAATGGACAAATTCTTAAAAAAGCACAACCTTCCGAGACCAAACCGGGAGGAAATAGAAAATATAAGCAGACGAATAACAAGCACTGAAATTGAAACTGATTAAAAATCTTCCAACAAACAAAAGGCTAGGACCAGATGGCTTCGCAGGCAAATTCTATCAAACATTTAGAGAAGAGCTAACACCTCTCTTTCTCAAACTCTTCCAAAATATGGCAGAGGGAGGAACACTCCCAAACTAATTCTACGAGGCCACCATCACCCTGATACCAAAACCAGACAAACATGTCATAAAGAAAGAAAGCTACAGGCCAATATCACTGAATAACATAGATGCAAAAATCCTCAACTAAATATTAGCAAACAGAATCCAACAGCACGTTAAAAGGATCATACACCATGATCAAGTGAGGTTTATTCCAGGAATGCAAGGATTCTTCAATATATGCAAATCAATGTTATACACCGTATTAACAAATTGAAGTATAAAAACCATATGATCATCTCAATAGATGTAGAAAAAGATTTTGACAAAATTCAACACTCATTTATGATAAAAACCCTCTAGAAAGTAAGCACAGAGGGAACTTACCTCAACATAATAAAGGCCATATATGACAAACCCACAGCCAACATTGTTCTCAATGATGAAAAAGTGAAACCATTTCCACTAAGATCAGGAACAAGACAAGGTTGCCCACTCTCACCAGTGTTATTCAACATAGTTTTGGAAGTTCTGGCGACAGCAATCAGAGAAGAAAAGGAAATAAAAGGAATCCAAATCAGAAAAGACGACGTAAAGCTGTCACTGTTTGCAGATGACATGATACTATACATAGGGAATCCTAAAGATGCTGCTAGAGCTAATCAATGAATTTGGTAAAGTAGCAGGATACAAAATTAATGCACAGAAATCTCTTGCATTCTTATACCCTAATGATGAAAAGTCTGAAAGAGAAATTAAGGAAACACTCTCATTTACCATTGCAACAAAAAGAATAAAATACCTAGGAATAAGCCTACCTAAGGAGACAAAAACCTGTACTCAGAAAACTGTAAGACACTTAGGATAGAAATTACAGATGATACAAACAGATGGAAAGATATACCATGTTCTTGGATTGGAAGAATCAACACTGTGAAAATGACTATACTACCAAAAGCAATCTACAGATTCAGTGCAATCCCTATCAAACTACCAATGGCATTTTTCACAGAACTAGAACAAAAAATTGCACAATTTGTATGGAAATACAAAAGACCCCGAATAGCCAAAGCAATCTTGAAAAAGAAAAATGGAGCTGGAGGAATCCGTCTCCCTGACTTCAGACTATACTACAAAGCTACAGTAATCAAGACAGTATGGTACTGGCACAAAAACAGAAATATAGAGCAATGGAACAGGATAGAAAGCCCAGAGATACACCCATGCACATATGGTCACCTATGTTTGATAAAGGAGGCAAGAATTCACAATGAAGAAAAGACAGCCTCTTCAGTAAGTGGTGCTGGGAAAACTGGACAGCTACATGTAAAAGAATGAAATTAGAACAGTCCTTGACCCCATACACAAAAATAAACTCAAAATGGATTAAAGACCTAAATGTAAGGCCAGACACTATCAAACTCTTAGAGGAAAACATAGGCAGAACACTCTATGACATAAATCACAGCAAGATCCTTTTGACCCACCTCCTAGAGTAATGGAAATAAAAACAAAACTAAACAAATGGGACCTAATGAAACTTAAAGTCTTTTGCACAGCAAAGGAAACCATAAATAAGACTAGAAGACAACCCTCAGAATGGGAGAAAATATTTGCAAATGAAGCAAGTGACAAAGGATTAATCTCCCAAATTTACAAGTAGCTCATGCAGCTCAAGAACAAAAGAAAAGCAACCCAACCCAAAAATGGGCAGAAGACCTAAACAGACATTTCTCCAAAGAAGATATACAGATTGCCAACAAACACATGAAAGGATGCTCAACATCACTAATCATTAGAGAAATGCAAATTAAAAAGTACAATGAAGTATCACCTCACACCGGTCAGAATGGCCATCATCAAAAAATCTAGAAACAATAAATGCTGGAGAGGGTGTGGAGAAAAGGGAACCCTCTTGCACTGCTGGTGGGAATGTAAATTGATACAGCCACTATAGGGGACGGTATGGAGGTTCCTTAAAATACTTAAAAAATGCTATCCTTGGATAACTGGTCCAGGTCTCCACTCTCTCTGAGCCATGGCAATTTTTTTCAGTTGGAAGCTAGTTTCCTATACAATCTCAAGCAGAATATTCCAATCACTTTCATTCTTCTTTCTCCTCCCCTCCCTTCTCCTCTCTTCTCCTTTCCTAGTCTCCTTCTTGGCAGAATATAAATTAACTGACTGTGTAAGAGCGTGACTTAGCCCAATAGCAGCAAGCTGTGTATCCTAGTGACATACACATAACTCCCTTTACATTTTACCTGTGGGTTTTCAAGATGTTCTAATTTCTATGTCAGGATATTAGCTTCTGTGGTGCTTTCAGTTATGCTGTGTTTCTTAAGGCTAATGATTGCAAATGATACTCCAGAGCCCCATCAATGTGAGCACTGCTGGTTTGGACAAGGAAGAGTAAAACTTTGAAGCTTGCACCAAATTTTAACATGAAAAACTTGAGATTAGCTGTTTGGCATTTATTAGAAATTAAGAAAACAACCTTGTCTTTTTATATATGTTCACAGTCTTATGTTCTAGGCAGAATATAAATCATCTTCATTTTAGGATAAAAGAATATAGGGTTAGAGATAGCCAGATAGGGTTAGCTTGACCCAAGCTTGCAGGACCAGGTAATTGTTTCCTGATTTCCTAGACTGGTGATCTTCCTACAGGGTTCTTCTGGTGAGAATCTTACACTCTCTAAAGATGAATATCTTCTCCGTCATCCATTACTTAGATTTCTTTTAGACTATTCTTAAATAATTTGGGCAGACTTTTATGTTTGTTTAAGTGGAGCATGTTTGCCTTATTACTGGAAGTGAGTTTAATTTTTCCAAAGGGTAACTGGAGTATTCTCAAGTTGAATGCATGGTTTATGCACAGCAATATATTAGCTTGTAAGTTGGCAGTTGAGGGAGTCACTGAGAATAAAACATTTCCTCCAAGCATCATAAGTATTTTGGGAGCTTAAAATGTGATTTTTCATCACAGACATCCTATGTAGACAGGAGATTTAATTGCTCGTACCTGACAAATATACCCATATACAAGGCTATTTAAGAAGTGAATGTGGGGCTTCCCTGGTGGCGCAGTGGTTGAGAGTTTGCCTGCCCATGCCAGGGACACGGGTTCATGCCCCGGTCCGGGAAGATCCCACATGCCATGGAGCGGCTAGTCCCGTGAGCCATGGCCTCTGAACCTGCGTGTCCGGAGCCTGTGCTCCGCAATGGGAGAGGCCACAACAGTGAGAGGCCTGCGTACCACAAAAAAAAAAAAAGTGAATGTGTACCAAATCGAGTTTGGCCTAACTAAATTATCCAGGGGACATACATATGTGGAAATACTGATGCTGTCATTACAAATTATTTATACTAGGAGGTGCAAACAATGAGTTATTCTGGGACTTGGAAACCTCTTCATGAATTATCAAATAATTTCGAAAGTTCACACATTAAGAAACAGCAGACTTAACCTTTTTCTTCCACAAGTGGAACAGTTTTACTGGAGATGAACATCAATACTTTTTAATATTTTCCTCACTGCATAGATAGGATTATTTTAGGTAATCATGTTAGTTGTGTTCGCCTTTAATTTTTTAACAGAAGGAGCAATATTGGGAAAAGGCAAAGTAATATATCTTGTTTGAAAAAGAATAGATTTATTTATTTACTTTAAAATTTTTGGCTGCATTGGGTCTTCGCTGCTGCACACGGGCTTTCTCTAGTTGTGCTGAGTGGGGGCTACTCTTCGTTGTGGTGTGCGGGCTTCTCATTGAGGTGGCTTCTCTTGTTGTGGAGCATGGGCTGTAGGCGTGCAGCCTTCAGCAGTTGTGGCATGTGGGCTCAGTAGTTGTGGTGCGCAGGCTCTAGAGCACAGGCTCAGTAGTTGTGGCACACGGGCTTCAGTAGTTGTGGCTCGCAGGCTCTAGAGCGCAGGCTCAGTAGTTGTGGCGCACGGGCTTAGCTGCTCCACGGCATGTGGGATCTTCCCAGACCAGGGCTCGAACCCATGTCTTCTGCATCGGTAGGCGTACTCTTAACCACTGCTCCACCAGGTAAGTCCCACTATATCTTAAAGTTCTTATACATCCATTCCTACTTGCAACAGGATATCACTGATAGAACATTTCATTCGAAGAACTTTACTTCCCTGTTTTAATAACTGATCAGTTTATGAATTGATTGGTACTTTTCTTTCATTTTAGCTCTTTGCCTGGCAATTCTATTTACCCAGATGTTTTGGTTTTCATGTCTCTATCTTGTCTTTGTGAACAACTAAAATTATTATTGTGTCATTTTTACCTATACATTATTTTTACTTATGTTTTTACATTTTAAATTATTTTACTTATGTATTTACTTATATTTTTCTTATATATTATTATAATACTGTTATTATTAAATGATTATTAAGTATCTTAAGATTTAAGAAAGAGGAGAAAATGTACTTCAGCTGGGGAAAAAAATTAAAAGAGCAAGGAGACTTTGTAGAAAAGTACCTAATAAGCATGTAATCATTAATTGTGGCAAATCCTGAGATAATGTCTTAGAAAATTTGGTTTATTGTCTTGCCACTACCTGGCTGATCTTGGTAAGTGCTTTTTGTTGAGTCTCTGGGCTTCTGTTGCCCCCTCATTGGTACTGGGAATGAGCTTTAAGTGAAGACACAACCAAAAGTGTCACTTTGGTGGAGGATGACTAGTTTTGAAGAGGGAATGACACTCTTAAAAATGGATTAGGTGGACTAACCCAAAGAATTTAGAGCATTTAAAAACAACTAACAACTGGACTTATATCTATTTCATAGGGGAAATACCTTGAACAGTTTCAGAATTTAGATGAAGAAATTAAGACATTATCTTTTGTTTGGTTGTTTTTTATATTTTTGTCAAAAAGTGAACTCTCTTCTAAACACATACTATTTAAATGGAACAACACATTTTATAGTTTCAATATTTGTCATATATACTGCAATATTTTTCTGTTTAAAGAAATATAGTGGCACAGTTATGGGCTTGGAGGCCTTAATCTTTGTTACACATCTTGGTGTGAATGCACATTTATCCCCCACCAAAGTGACACATACATAAAGTAAAATGAAATATTAAACCAAGATATGAAGGGATATTTTTGCTAGGTACATCATAGGCAAAGCCTTTTAACAATGGATATTACTGTAGGAGCCAACTCATCTTGACGTCATTCACATTAACTGATTAATCTTTAGAGGGTCAGTAGCTTCCTGGTGCTCCATGGTGACTTTATCTGGCTAGTGTTCTGCATAAATATTTTTATTATATTGAACATTGTGTCTAGTTAAATCCCTGGTTGTTGGGATTAGTCCCTTTACCTTGATACAAACCAGAAATGTTTTTAGCTGATCTCTTTGAAAGAAAAGCCCTAAAACATCGATTTTGCAGGACCCCGTGTTTTGCAGGCTCCATGCAAGAGTAAAAATATGGTTTTACTCTTTTAAGTGTGGCTGTTCTTCACGTATCAGATATATTTCTTCTTGTCAACATACTGTATTTACTACAGTCTTTGGGATAAATATTTACCCATCTTTGCTGTAAAAATAGGTACTTAACAGCATTTGTGGGGTTCCAGCTGAACACCAGTAATCAATTTGATCTGGCCTCTGAAACAGGTGTCATTTTGATAAATGGTCCTAATTAAGCCGAGACTTCAGGTGGGAAGCCAATTGAGTTAATGCGTTGGCACCTATGTGGCCATGACCCGACATGTACAGATGTTACAACAGGGTAAAGACGGCACTTCATTAACGTAGTCAAGCCTCCAAGTTGTGCATTGCCCATCGTTTGATCGAAGCATCTCTGTACTGTGACACCACTGGCTTTAACGTTCATTTATTTGCAGTATTGTGCGAGAAAAAGGCAGCTACGGAAGTTTCCACTCTTTCAGGTCATTTTTTTCCTGATCCCTATCCTGCAGTGAGAGACAGGTGCATAAACATGATTAATTAGACAAGAAGCCTCATTGTTTCCAATCCATGATTCATATTCCTTCTGCACAACATGGGTTTGAAAAGCTGGAAACAAAGCTCTTTTATGTCTTCTTACATTAATTTCGGTATAGATTGTCCAGGTAAAGAGTGTGCAGGATGCCCTCACTGCTCACTGCCTCCCATTTAGAAAGACTTTTGGTGCAAAATGATACAGGGACCTGGCCTTATCTCCCGAATTCATGTTGCTTTGTTATCTCACAATATCAGATTATGCCATGGACAGTTTTGCAATTGGGGACTCCAAGAGAAGACTTGTGATTTTATTTTTTTCTTACTTACTCATTTTGGTTTTTTTTTTTTGATGGGGAGGTATTTTGGGGGAATATTTCAATAATCCAGTGAACTTAATTCAATTGCTTCAACTTTCTAATGCAGAGTTCAGAAAACTTTTTCCATAAAGGATCAAATAGTAAATATATCAGGCTTTGTGGGCCATATGGTCCCTGTCTCAACTACGTACTTAACTGCTGTTGTGACATGAAAGCAGCCATAGACAGTACATACATGAATAAGCATGGCTGTGTTCCAATATGACTTTATTTATAAATGCTGAAGTTTGAATTTCATATAATTTTCACAGACCATGAGTATTCTTCTTCTTTTCTTTTCTTTTTATTTTTTGCAACCAATTAGAAATGTAAAAAATATTCTTAGCTTGTGGGTCTTATGAAAATAGGCAGTGGGCCAGTTTTGGCCCACGGGCCCGCTTGTCAACCCTGTTGTAATGCATTTCGTGAAACTAGTGCTGTGTTTAGTGCTGGAGTGGTCACACAGAAAATACTGTGTTGTCTTTGCCTTCAAGGAACTTTTCATTCAGATGGAGAAAACGTCAACTGCTTAAAAACATATCAATGTTATAAAACAGAAAGTAATTAGAGGCTGGACTCCAAACCATAGTAGTTCTTTAGCCAGCCCAGGAAGGAGGAAGAGGACCAGGGGAGGGAGAGGATGAGTTAAGGAGAAACCATTGTCACAGGGGAGTATGGCAGTGGGTGTGAGGGGAGCAGTGTGGGTGGAGAGGGAACCTTGAGAAGGCAGAGGTCCTAAGACACATGCAGCTCAGACAAGGACTGGTAGAAGATGCTTTTTGAACTTAGGAAGAGTTTCAGGAGGTTACAGTGAGAGAACCAGAATTTAAGCGACTTCAAAGTTTAGTTTTGCTCCTTTCTATAGCAGCAAATGTACCAAAAGGTAAGATTAATTATAAGTTCACTTTGTGTGCTGTGATCTATGCTGTAAAATCCAGGAGAGATCCTGATTTCCCCTCTGATTTTGTAAGGCTTTTCATTTTTTTTTTGTTGGGCAGCACATGCGGTGTTCCAGTCCTGTGTGTAATTTGGCCATTCAGTAATCACTCATTACACTACCTTCTGTGAGCTAAGAGCTGTTGGTGTGCTAGTCAGCTCAGGCTGCTGCCACAAAATCCCACAGCGGCTCATAGCCTGAGTGGATTGAGCAACAGACATTTATTTCTCATAGTTCTGGAAGCTGGGAAGTCCAGGATCAAGGTGCCAGTAGATTGGTTCCTGGTGAGTACCCTGTTCTCACACGGCAGAGAGAGAGAGGGAGAGAGAGGGAGAGAGTGGGGGAGGGAGGGGGAGATGGGGAGAGAGAGGGAGAGAGAGGAGAGAAAGCGAGAGAGCGAGAGAGCGTGTGTGCGTGCGCGCGCACGGGCGCTGATACCCCTTTTTGTAATGTTACTAATCTCATCGCGAGGGCACCACCCTTGTGACCTCATCTAAGTCTAATTACCCCCAAAGGCCTCATCTCCAAATACCATCATACAGGGGAGGAGGTAGGGCTTTAACATGATTAAGGGGTACAATTCAGTCCATAATAACTGGCTACTAGGAACATAAAGAGTAGAATATAATGTAATTTTAGCTCCTGTCTCAAGGGGAGACCCCACTTAGGCTCTTAGTACCATGGAATGATAAGTGCTAAAATAAAGGGACATATAATTTGCAAGGGAAGCACATAGGGAAAAGTGTTTGGGAGGCCAGGACAAGGACACAATTCATAGAAGAGACAACATTTGGAACGTGTCTCAAATGATGAGTACAAGTTACCCAGGTGGGAGAGAATGTTCTCAGCATCAGGGGCAGAGTTGGGAAAGCATATGGTATGTTCACATTCAGGCAATGCAAGAAACTCAACGTGGCTAGAGCATGGGAAGAATGGTTGGATTGGCAGGAAAAGAGTCTAAGAAGGTATCTGAGCTTAGGATTCTGAAAGGCCTTTCCTTTCATAGTGAGGAGTTTGAACTTTATCCTGTGGGTAAGGGAAACACGT
The DNA here is from genome assembly GCF_949752795.1 of Hyperoodon ampullatus. Taxonomy (NCBI): domain Eukaryota; kingdom Metazoa; phylum Chordata; class Mammalia; order Artiodactyla; family Ziphiidae; genus Hyperoodon; species Hyperoodon ampullatus. Next base: position 14,075,524 of record NC_136929.1, on the reverse strand, counting down.
TAAGAATCCATTGTTTTGATCCATGTGAAAAGTGATGCGAAGTTAAATAGGCAGTGAGAATAGGAATGGAGAGGGTAGCAGGAGGGGACTGAGGATTCTTAGAAAGCTCTCGAAGTACTGGTTTGGGTAACGGTGTAGATGATGTGCTATCAACCAGATGGGGATCAGTGGATTGATTTGGTGGGAAAAAGGTAAATTCAGATTTTGGAGATGTTGCCTTCGAGGTTCTGAGTATCCTGCCACCTGGGTGAAATAGGGGTCTGGAGATGTAGATTTGGGGAGCGTGAAATTATAGATGAAGCATTTAGAGCTGAAGAAACTATGCAGGGAGGGTGAGTCATGTGGGAGGGTGAGTCATGTGAGAAGATGAGGTCCAAGGATAAAACCTTGGTGAAGGTGGGTATCCAGGGATGAGCAGAGGAACTACGTGGAAGTCAAGGAATTTCTCTCAAGCTCCCAAGCCCCATGTGATGCTGATGCAACATGTCCACACACCAAACTTTGAGTAGAAGGAAAGTTGGGCATTTTCTCGAAGCTGCACTTGTTTTTACTTAGATCATGTGTTTATGTGGGGTATGGGCTTTGATGAGGAATGCTGTTAGAGAATATAGGAGGATTAAGGCCCTCTAAAACCAACCTCGACCCAGTCATAAAGGGCACATAAAAGCTGTTTTTCTCCCTAAAGCTGGAAATTACCCGTGGGAATCATGGTAATGGGAATGCCTGCTGTATCCAGCAGTTTGTCTTCTTGGGTGTAAGTAGGGTGAATATAGATAGTTGGACCCAAGGGGGCAGGTGAGGTAGGACATTTGAAGAAATATGCCAGGTTGATGTATTCTTGATTTGGAAAAATATAGAGCACAGAGCCTGGGGACGGAGGTAAAGGTGTAAGAGTGAGAAGATGGAATGCCAGGGGATTGTGTTCTGTATGAATTCGCAGTGCGGTGTGACAGAGGCGGGGTAGCCTGAAAGATGACAACATCCAAGAGTGGCGCTCAGGGTGGTTGTTAAAGAATCGTTCAGAGGGGTGTGGCAGAACTGAGGACCAGAGAAAGACACTTGCCAACACCCTCATCGGTTGTGAGAGCGATCACAGGATCACAGTAATGAGGTAAAGGGGCTGGGGCTGGGACAGGCAGATGCCACGAGCCTCTGAAGAGGAGCAGTGTGGTACAAGGGCGGAGAAGTCATGGTTTAGAAATGGCAGAGAAAAAGCTACTCAAGGATGCTTGTGGATGGGTGTGAGAAAATGAGCAGGCTCCCCTAGAGAGGGCTAAAAAGGGAAAACAAATCCTCAGAAACCGGGATCTATTTAGGGTAAGGAAGAATCTGAGCATTCTGACATGAGCTTGAGAATACAGGAATGGGAGTGTGTAGGAGGGACTGGGGTGTTTCCAGAGAACCCAGAGAAAAAGATTGTAGGGGCATTGGCTGTGGGAAGAATCAGCAGGAATTATAAGGAAGGAAGGAGCCTTAAGAAGATGAGAACGGGAGAAATGATTGGTACCTAAAGACAATTACCTGGGGGCAGTGCTGAAAGATGACAACAAGGAAAAGGGACAGAGATGCCGTTGACTGGTCTTGGGGTTCTGACTGAGACTTGGGGTAAAAAAAGTTGCTTGGAAGGGCATCTGCGAACCTGATCCCAAGGCAGATGTGTTGGGCTGTGTAGGTCCAGTATCTTCCATACTGTGTGAGGTCTTGGTTGGATAAAGAAGAGGTCTGTTTATTTTATGTGTAACAAGCAAGAAAGCTGTAAAGGACAAATTCCATAATTTTGACAAGGATATTATGCATTTTTTGCATGAAAATGCAAAACACTCTATTGCTTGATTGATACATCTGTTTTCCCTTATTGAAGCATTGGTTTTTTGGTTTTGTCTTGTTTTTAGATAATGTGTTCTCTTTGATTTGTGGTGTGGAAATATTTCTTTTTCCTACAAACTGGAAAAGAGAAAATTACAGTAGAATGAAGTTCTAACTTCCTGCCCTAAGTGGGACCACTGTCAGGCTATCAAGAGTTGAATTTCCATCCAGAAAAAGGCCCTTTTCTTTTGCAACTATAAAACATACCACATGCAAAAGGCTTGCCATGTCTACAGAATGGGTAGAATATTGCAATTTGCAATATTAGTTCTCTGTTCTTTTTATTCCTTTAGTTTTGTGTAGTAACCATTATTGTCCTATTGAAAGCAATAGCCAGTGAGAAATGTAATTTTGCACTTGACAAATATAGAGCATTCATTTTATTATCCAGCATTTGAAACACCTAAGAAAGAAGCTATAGCTTGAAGAACTCCAGCACAATAAATCTGAAATAGAGATTCAGTGATGAGGTCTGGAAAACATACCTAACGAATCAAAATAAAACCAGTTATGAGGAAGAGGGAAAACACAAAAGGAAATTGGGAAAAGAATAAAAGAGATAATGAAACCCAATAGAAAAAGATAAAATGATAGCAATTTGTGTTTACCTGGAAGTTTTCATCCAGAAATTAAATTTGATAGGAGTGGGGGATTTGGAGAGGCTGGGAACAAGCTAATAATGACTTGGATCTAGGAGGTTAGGGATGGGGTCTAAGCAAGTCTGTAAATAGGAAATAAAAATTGGGAAGAAACTTAAATTTAATCCAGGGAGCTTTGGGGGGATTTTGTGCAAAGGACTGGTCTGGTCAAAATAACAGCAGGGAAGATAATTAGCATTCAGGGTACAGGAGCAGGAAAAGGCTGGAGAAAGGCATCTTAGGGGAGGTGAGTACGGGAGATGTTACCTACTGCATGTTGGAACCGAAAGGCCTTGGCACATCAGCACTCCAGGTTCTGACTCATGAACAAGACCCTTCCTTTTGGGTCCTTATTTATTCATGTATTAAAAAGAAAGATATCATATGATATTTGTCCTTCTCTGTCTGGCTTACTTCACTTAGTATGATAATTTCTAGGTCCATCCATGTTGCTGCAAATGGCATTATTTCATTTTTTTATGGCTGAATAATATTCCATTGTATATTTGTACCACATCTTCTTTATTCATTCCTCTGCTGATGGACATTTAGGTTGCTTCCATGTCCTAGCTATTGTGAATTGTGCTGCTGTGAACATTGGGGTGCATGTATCTTTTTGAATTATGTTTTTCTCTGGATATATGCCCAGGAATGGGATTGCTGGATCATATGGTAACTCTATTTTTAGTTTTTAAAGGTCCTCCATACTGTTCTCCATAGTAGCTATACCAATTTACATTCCCACCAACCGTGTAGGAGGGTTCCTTTTTCTCTAGACCCTCTCTAGCATTTATTATTTGTAGGCTTTTTGATGATGGCCATTCTGACTGGTGTGAGGTGATACCTCATTGTAGTTTTGATTTGCATTTCTCTAATAATTAGCGATGTTGAACATCTTTTCATGTGCCTTTTGGCCATCTGTGTGTCTTCTTTGGAGAAATGTCTTTGTATCTTCTGCCCATTTTTGGATTGGGTTTTTTGGTTTTTAGATATTGAGCTACATGAGCTGTTTGTATATTTTGGAGATTAATCCTTTGTCAGTCACATCGTTTGCAAAAATTTTTTCCTATTCTGTAGATTGTCTTTTTGTTTTGTTTATGGTTTCCTTTGCTGTGCAAAAACTTATGATATCGCTTTTATGTGGAATCTAAAAAAAGGATACAAACAAACTTATTTACAAAACAGAATTAGACTCACAGACGTAGAAAACAAACTTATGGTTACCAAGGGGGGGAGGGAGGGAGAGTGATAAATTAAGTGTTTGGGATTAAAATATACATACTACTATGTATAAAATAGATAACCAATAAGGACGTACTGTATAGCACAGGGAACTATAGTCAGTATCTGTTATAACCTACAATGGAAGAGAATGTAAAAAATGAATATATACATATATATGTATAACTGAATCACTTTACTGTATGCCTGAAACTAACACAACATTGTAAATCAACTATATTTCAATAATAATTAAAAAATACATATTACAGTAAAAAAGAAAAAAGAAAAAAGAAAGAAAGGAAACAAAGAATATAGACAGGCTTGACAAGGTACAAGGGAAGTCTTAGATGCTGCTTGTAATACAAACTTTCTTTGAAGATGATTGAATGATATATCTCAAAACTCCTAAAAACATCCATTTTCTATGACCAAATTATACTACTTCAAGGGATTGATTATAGGCAATGATAGAGATGTCTTCAAAGATTTATGCCTATGGATGTTCATTACAGCATTATTTATAGTATCCCAAATTTGGAAACAACCTAGACATATAAGAATAGCATGTTGCTTAAATAAATCTCAACTGATTTATCCAATGTAATACAATGCATTTATTAATATCATGTAGAAAAATATATAATGTTGTTAGAAAATCTTTATGATAGGCTATCAAGTGGAAAAGAAGTAGTTTCCCAAACCTATACTGTTTGTACAATATAGCAAAAAAATATATATCTGAATGTATGGATGGATACTGAATATTTTGTCATTATGGTTACCAATAGAAAAATGTATATTAGAGGACTGTCTGGAAATCTGGCTTTTAAAAAGTCCTATGGTTGAGCTGGAAGATAACAAGCATTCATCCTTTGTAGGGTAGACATTCAGTTGATGTTTGAAGGTGGGCTACAGCCCCATCAAGCAGAAACTGCTTTTTCACTCATAGTCCAAGTACCTCAAATGCAGGACAGGCAGCTTTGGGGCCAAACACAGAATCAGGAAAGAGGAGGCCATGTCCTGGTTCCAGCAGAGGTATGATGAGATCATCCTTTGGGGCAAATAAATTCCTGTTTCTATCTAAAGACCAAAGAATATTTTTCAATAAAATGTAAAAAAAAAAAAAAAAAAAAAGTATGGGGAGGCATGCGTTGTTTTTTTCCCTTGTTCTCTTACTGTTTTTAGACTGATCCTTCCCTTTCCCTACGTCAAAACCCCTGATCCTTTGTGTTACACAAAATAGATATATCGCCTTCACCCCAAGCCCATGCTGTCGTCTATTGATCCCCTGGTCACCCTTCTCCATTCATTGAAAGTTTCAGCTCCTAATTCATAGCCTTATTTCCCCTCCCTGAACCCTGTCATTAGTTTCTCCTCAGTGACTGAACACCCATCCGCTCATCCAGCTTGGTTCCTCTACCTTCTCAAACAGTCATCTCTTGTTTGAATGCATTCTCACTATCCACTCATCACCTCCACCAAACTCTCTTCGTTTTCCTCCTCACTCAGCTTAGATTCCATGGTTGTGTACCCGAATAACTCTCTTGAAAAAATCCCTCAACTTCTTTTACCTTTCTCCCTCTGGTATTTATCTCTAGAAAAACTCTGATGCTATGAATATGCCATTCACTGTCTCCTTGCCGGTGCCCAAGCAGCTGAATATTCCTAGATTAAAAAGCACACAGGAGGGCAGCCTGGTTTAATTTTTTTAAGTAAATTTATTTATTTATTTATTTATTTATTTATGGCTGTGTTGGGTCTTCGTTGCTGTGTGCGGGCTTTCTCTAGTTGCAGTGAGCGGGGGCTACTCTTCGTTGCGGTGCGCGGGCTTCTTATTGTGGTGGCTTCTCTTGTTGCGGAGCACGGACTCTAGGCACATGGGCTTCAGTAGTTGCAGCACACGGGCTCAGTAGTGGTGGCTTGCGGGCTCACTAGTGGTGGCTCGCGGGCTCAGTAGTTGTGGCTCACGGGCTCTAGAGCGCAGGCTCAGTAGTTGTGGTGCACAGGCTTAGTCGCTCTGCGGCATGTGGGATCTTCCCGGACCAGGGCTCGAACCTGTGTCCCTGCGTTGACAGGCGGATTCCTAACCACTGTGCCACCAGGGAAGTCCCAGCCTGGTTTAATTTTAAACGCACGATCACAAATCTCAAATAGCCAGTCAGTGCTCAGCTGCTATCCTACTGTATTTCTCTAGCAGACTCAGTTTCCCACTTCCTGAAATGGCTATTTCCTATTACCTGCCTTCCTCAAATCTCTCAGAACACTTCCTGCGTCTCTTGTAGTTGGTGACCTTGTTTCTTACATCACTGAAAAGATAGAAGCCATCAGGAAGACACTTATTTGTCTTCATTACCAAATATATAAACACACATGCATATATTCCTCTTAGTATGATAGAGGAAATACCCTCCTTCTCCTATCAACTCCAGTTCTTTTCCTTTCCACTGGATCCTAGTCCTAATTTTCTGCCTTCTGCAGGACTTTCTTCTCTAACTTATTCCTTCACTGTGCCTCATTGATCTTTTCCTCAGTCCCCAATCAGTGTATAAGATCAAACCGAAAATCTTGTCCCCAAATTTCTCTTGATCATTTGCTCCATTCCTGTCTTCTTGGTAATCACCCTCTTTAAAAAATTGTCTACACCTACTGTCTCTAACGCTTTACCTCCAGCCTTGTTTTCAACCCAACACTCAGCTGAAACTGCTCTTGTCAAGGTCACGAATGACCTTCACTTGGCCTAATTCAGTGGCCACAGCTTCGCTCTTTTTGATCTTAGACTTCACTCAGCACTGGATTCCATGGACCACTTCCTTTTTTGAAATATGATCTCATTTTGATTTCTCTAACCTTGGACTTTTTTCTGGTGTATTCTTATCCCCCTTGATGTTTTTTCACTCCTCTGCTACAAAGTTTTTATGTTCCTCTCAACTAAACATGGGCCTCTCTCCCTTCCTTTCTCTCTCTGCTTTCTCTCTTTTACAGATCTCAGTCTCTACCCATGAGTTTGATATTGTCTCCAACTGCCGTTTTGAAGCCTCTAGTTGATTGTCTTACAGGCTTGTCAAGCTTATCATGTCTGAAATGGAATCCTGGATTTCATCCTCCTCCAAATCTGTCCCTCTTTCAGTATTCCTTATCTCCACAAGGACTACCACCATCTACCCAGTTGTTGGAGATAAACACTGAGAGTCATCCTTAATTTGTCCCTTTCACTTTCACATCCAATGTATCACCAAAATCTATAGCTTTCACCTTCTATGTATCTCAAAACCGTCTACTCCTGTCCATTTTTATTGTCCACTTTCTAAGCCACATCACATAGTCCCTGACTTGGACCACTCCCGCAGCCCCCTAACTCTCCCCGCTTCCAGTGTTAGCACCTTTTACTCATTCTTCAGCTGAAAGTGCTTTCTTTTTTAAGTTTTTTTTACTAATAGCTTTATTAATATATAATTCATATACCATAAAATCCACCTTTTAAAGCATATAATTCAGTGGGTTTTAGTATATTCACAAAGTTGTGCATCATCATTATCTAATATCATAACATTTTTATTACCCTGAAAAGAAACCCCATCCCCATTAGCAGTCACTCTGCATCCCACATCCTCTCAGTCCCTGGCAAGCACTAATCTACTCTCTGTTTATGTGTATTTCCCTATTCTGGACATTTCGTATAGTTGGAATCATAGTCTTTTGTGACTGGCTTCATTCACTTAGCATAATGTTTTTATTGTTCATCCATGTTATAGCATAAATCAGTACTTCATTCCTTTTTATGGCTGAGTAAATTTCCGTCTTTTATTGACTGATTCATCTCTTTTTTTTTAAGTTAAATCTGATTTTGCCTCTTGGATGAACTGTGAACTCCTCACTGTGGGCGATAAGGCTCTTTGGTCTATCATTCCTAACTCATTTTGTGCCTCTATCCCCTTTGCTACTGAGACCTCAGATCAAATGTAGTTAATTCCAAGAGGCTTTCCTCCACCTCCTGATAAAAGTAGACCTTGTCTCCATTATTATTCTCCAGCACAGAACTATTTTAGTTTTCTTAATAACACTTATGATCTCTAATTATGTATATTTACATGTTTGTTGTGTGTCTCGTCTGCTAGGCTGGAAGCCCCCTGAGGTCAAAACTGAAGTCTCCTCTGGTCCCTCTTTAACCCCAGAACCTGGCACAGTCCTTGTGCATAGTAGATAGTGTGCTTTCAATAGGTATTTGTGAACAGAATTAATAGATGGAATGTTTGCCAAGTGTTGATTCTAGTTGGTGCTGATGTGAAAAGAAAGGATAAAAGTGATCCAGATTGTAAGATGATTACTGTGATACCTAGGTGACACAGGATAAGTGGTAAGGATTGACAGCACAAAATGAAAAATATAACAGCAAGGTTTAGAACTTGAAAAATGACAAAATGATTATATCTTTTGGGGGATGAGGAAATAGGACAGTGGAAAGGTCTGAGGAAAAAACGCTGGGAGCTTGGTATTCTCTACCTTTTGTGGGAGATCTTATACTTAAAAAATCTCTTCAGGCGACCTGACTCAAAAATAGAATTCACGAAACTATCCAGGATAGAATACAGAACAGAAACCACGAAGACATTAAACTTGAGAAAGGTCGTGTGGATATTAGGTCCTCGGTATCTACACACATACCAGTGAGTACGTGAAAGCACACTAAGGAAGTGGTTAAGAGGAAGGTTATTTTCATGACTGATGCTTATTGATTATCAGAGAATTCCCTTGGTGATTGTCTTCTGCCTTAAAGAGTGTTGGTATGAAAGACATCCCTTCATCTGGCTACATAAATGAAATCGATCATTTAGCAGCAGTTGGCTTATCATATTGCACTACTTTATACGAGAGATGCTATCCATAAAGGCAATTGTAATGGGTGGTTTAATAAGGCAAACACTGCTAAAGAATACAATGTAACTGTATTCTTAGCAAATACAATACTTCTTTCAATGCACTCATTTGTTTTATTAAGGCCAATTATACATTTGTTTTTGCTCATTTTTACTGTACAAAAGAAATTTAAAATACTTAATAGTCAATTAATTAACTGTGAGCATGCAGATAAAAATAATGAATGTTATCACACAAAGTTTATATACAAGAGGCAAGGCAGACATGAATATAGCCTATAGAAATTTGTCAGAAATTAATAATTTCTATTTTAAGTCTCTTTAGAGCATTCAGGGAAGGAAAACCTTTAAATTAATGAAATTCCTACCTGGGTCCATGTCGATGGCTGACATGATTCTATCTAAATGGAATAGTGATGAAAGTTACAATCAGGGTCCTCTCAAGAAAGCTGACTTTTTCCTTAACAGCGTCTTTAACACAATAGACAAACTCTTGGTACTTAGATCTCTATGTTTAGTCACTTTGGAATATTTTATGCTTTTATGAGTCATCAGAAAGGAACTATGAACTTGCCTTCAAGTGATAATGGAGAATGACATATTTCAAACAAATTTTGGGTCAGGGAATGATGACTATACCTATAAAAAATTATGGTTATGAATTAATAAGGAGACATTTTTTATTCACCAACCAGTTATGTAGCACTTACAATATTTCAGGCTCAGTACTAGATATAGAAAATATTTCAGGGTCAGTACTAGGTACATAAGATAGATATGGTCCTTGCAGTATAAAGTTGATAATCTCAAGGTGAAGCAAAGGATAAACAAGTTCCTCCAGTGACATGTGATCTGTGCTGTTTAGAGGAATTAGGAGTACCGGGGGAGCATTCGTCTGTGAGCGTCCAGCCTCACAGAGATCAGGAAAGGCTTCCTGGAGGAAGTAACAGTTAAATTAAGCCTTTCATTTAAGTAGGAGTTAGGCAGAGGGCACAGAGGAAACAACACGTATGTAGGTTTAGGTCCTGGAGCCTTTGAAAAATGGAAAGAAGTCCAGACTGGCTGGAGCTTAGACTGTGAGGAAAAGTGGCAGAGATATGCCCAGGAGATGGATTGAGAATGGACTTGGATTGCCCTATGAGTCATAATAAAGGAGTTCTTACTTTACTCTAAATGCTGGGAGGCCACTAAAGATTTTAAGGAGGGTCAGAATGTGATTCACTTTTATTTTTATCCTTTAAACTATTCTAGCTATAGTGTGGAGCATGGGTGGGAAGGAAATAAGACCGGATGCAGGGAGATGCGTGAGGCAGGATGTTAATATGGCATCCAGTCAAGAAAGCACGGTGGCTTTCTTGGGCAAGGCCAGGGGGAGATAAAGGCAAGTGGATAGATTCAGGAAGTGCTGATGGGTTAGAATGGCAAGTAGGTTGGTAGGTAGGTGGTTCTGAATCTCAGGAGTGTGGGCTGACCTGATGTATGTTTGACAGTTACCAGCATTTAGACACATTGTAGTTGAAGTTATGGGAATCAATGAAAGGCCTACAACTGTGGTCTTCAAGCCAAGGTACCTGTACTTGTGTAGGCACATAAAGACTCCCAAGGTTTCTGTGAGCACACAAATAATGTAATTTTAAGGGAATCCAGTTGTTAGGTCCTCAAGTTCCATATGTTGTCTTCCTAAAATCAGTATTCCTGAGAATCCTTCTGTGGTCAAATAGATTCTTCTTCCATCCATCTCCTTTCACAGAGTTCTTCTCCCAATGACAAAAGAAGGGCAGACCAGCAATTTATTCTTACTCGCCATGGTGCCTCCGTGAGCCCCACACAAACGCAGTAGCATTTATGTGGAGAAAGCGAACGACCCAAATGGGTAATAAAGGTTATAAATCCTTTTGCAACTCAAGTAATTTTTTTTTTTTTTGCTTTTTATGAAATGAAAGAAATGCCTAATAGAGCTGTCAGCTGATAGGTCACTAAAAATAATTTTTGGTTGCTAGATAACTATTTGACTTTTGGCATGTAACTCAGAAGTTTAAAGAATTGAGTGACATTGTTATGATAAATCCTTCCAGTTCTATCTACCTATTTATGTAAAGAATGTTCTAGGTACTTACATTAAAAAATGAAATACAGAAATAAACTTGATGCGGAATATTGTCTAATTTTGGCAATAAGTTATATTATCCATGGACCCATGGAATAATTTAAAAAAACTCATTTTAATTAATTAATAGTTCCATCTAAATACTGTTTGTTATAATTAATAAATATCTGTCAAAATATAAAATATGTTACATTGTGTTTATCAATTGAATGTAATGGTAATTTAATGAGAACTCAATCCAGAAGAAAAATGTTATCACTTAGAAACTTATGGACACAGGAGATTAAAAAAATTAAATTTACTGACTTTTTTTTGCAGAGAGGTATGATAAGGCGAACAATAAAAGACTTCCAAGCATAAAATATATTACATTGGCTTGAAATTTTGTTGGAGAAATAGAACAGAATAATGAGTTCCAAGAGTAGAAGGAACGATATGACATTTTCTGATGTTAAGGAAGAGCTTATTCATGTATTTTTTTAACTGGATGAAGGTAGGAATAAAATCAGTAGTGATTTCACACGTTTTAAATGTTGGGCATATTTAAAGAATGAAGTAACAGTTATATTTTTAAATGTTGTTACAAAATTTACAAAATAGAGGCAGTTATATCCTTTGCCAGTGATATCCTATACCAAATTAGATGGTAACTTTTGGATGTCAACTTAAAAATATGAGAGAGGTTTTTCAAAATCATTTTAGCGGGTATCTGAGAATAAAGTTTGGAGGACCGCTTGGTCTAGGGTGAAAAGAGAAAGGAGATTAGGTCCCCAGAAGCATCATTATTCAGAGATCCTTCTACCTTCACCAGTGTAGCAAGGAAAGGAAGCAAGAAAAGGCTTGCTAAGTGTAAATGTGTAGGTTGTCTCTATAGGATTGGGATTAAGCCATCTCTGAGAGCACAGGCTGGGTGCGGGAAGATGTCCAAAGAGAGTTTATGGTTTGAATTAGCTGTTGTGGAGAATGGGAGCTTCAATCAGTGGTTGAGAAGTTAGTGTGGAGGATGGCTGATCACGATCCTAGAGTAATATCAATCTCTTTGGTATGTGATATTACTCAAGCACTTATTGGTAAGAAATTCTTAAAGTCAATAGATAACATAAACATTAAAAAAAAAACTAGAAATTACGTAATAAGAGACAATAAGGATAATCCAAGGCAGAGACGATAAATCGTTTACCCAAGGTTACTTTCAGGAATGGCAAATGGAATCTCAGCTTCTTGCTTTCCCACTGAAGATTTTATAAACTTACCTTGAACTTCCCTGTGGTATCTCTTTCACCGTGTTTGCTTATAAAGCACAGCAGAAGTGAGATGAAAAGTTAGGAAAAGTGTGTGTGTGTCCCTGTCTGACTTCAGAACTCGATCTCAACCCAGATGTCTAAACCCCCCAAATGCACTTCCAGGCCAATCTCTCTTCTACCCCTAGAATTAAATATTCCAGCTCCCGCCTGGCACATGTCTCCCTCCTAACTCCACCTTCAAAGTCCTCTGGATTCTTTAAAGGCCAGCCCCTCTGTGAATTTTTCGAACAGGTACAAGTATGCCACTTATCCCCTATACCAACCCTGCCCAGGAGAAAAAGAATACAAATGACAAATGCAAGTCACTTATATAATTTTTATTTTTCTAGTAGCCACATTTACAAAAGTAGAAAAAAAACCCAGTTGGAATTAATCTTAATATGCTTTATTTAACCAATTATATCTAAGATATTGTCATTTTAACATGTGATCAATACAAAAATTATAAAAGATATTTTATATCCTGGGTTTTTTTGGGCACTGTCTTCAAAACCCAGTGTGTATCTTATACTTACAGCACATCTCAATTTGAATTAGGCACATTTCAACCATATGTAGCTAGTGGCTATTGTATTGGATAGTGAAAATCTATACGACAAATATTAGTGCTAAAAATTCCATTTTTCCTTGCTGATTCTTTCTTGGATGTTTTTGGTTTCCTTAGCAGACTGTAAGATCCTTAAGGGCAGAGATCATATTTCACATTTCTTTGATATCCTTAAGGTACTCAGCTGTTAAGCTCAGCCATAGTACGATATCTCCATCTACCACATTTGTTGAATTATTTTGACTAATGAAAGTTTTTGTTAAACCACTCTGACGATACCAGTCTGTTGACTGGCCCTTTGGGAATAGGATAGCTCTTTTTGGAAAACAAAGCTGTCAGAGTTTTAAATAATTGACGAGGCTGCTAATAGATGTTGCTTGTGTAATTAGATAATCATTTAAATTTGTGAGCATCCTGGTGGCGGGACTGTGGTGTGTTTTAAGCTACATCCAGTCACAACAGCTTTTATTTTAGGTACGAACATCTTTACATGCAAATTAATAGTTCTTTGGAAGGTATTAGATGCTCTTTAAAAAAATTGAGTGTAAATATTCCCTGGGGTACTTGCCAAGTTGGTTAATATTATCATGCTTATATTTGACTTCTCTGAGAACCTAGGTTAAAAATAAATTGGCTTAGCTATACCAACTAGTCCCTTAGAAAGTTTTCATTTTTCTTAGGGGAGGTGGAGTAGAAGGGTTTGCCTAGATTCTGGAAATGTCATCTCCTTCCAATAAGCCTTTATATTGAGAGCTATGGCCTTCAGGATAAACAAAGTGAAAAAGAGCCCCTTGAGAATCTTAATTTGTTCAAACGAAAATGAATGTAGGAAGATAATAAAGCTGTTTTAAAAAGCAAGAAGAAAAACAAAGTTCAACACCCATTTATAATAAAAGCCCTCCAGAAAGTAGGCACAGAGGGAACTTACCTCAACATAATAAAGGCCATATATGACAAACCCACAGCCAACATTGTCCTCAATGATGAAAAAGTGAAACCATTTCCACTAAGATCAGGAACAAGACAAGGCTGCCCACTCTCACCACTCTTATTCAACCTAGGTTTGGAAGTTTTAGCCACAGCAATCAGAGAAGAAAAGGAAATAAAAGGAATCCAAATCGGAAAAGAAGAAGTAAAGCTGTCACCGTTTGCAGATGACGTGATACTATACGTAGAGAATCCTAAAGATGCTACCAGAAAACTACTAGAGCTAATCAATGAATTTGGTAAAGTAGCAGGATACAAAATTAATGCACAGAAATCTCTGGCATTCCTGTACACTAATGATGAAAAATCTGAAAATGAAATCAAGAAAACACTCCCATTTACCACTGCAACAAAAAGAATAAAATATCTAGGAATAAACCTACCTAAGGAGACAAAAGACCTGTATGCAGAAAATTATAAGACACTGATGAAAGAAATTAAAGGTGATACAAATAGATGGAGAGATATACCATGCTCCTGGATTGGAAGAATCAATATTGTGAAAATGACTCTACTACCCAAAGCAATCTACAGATTCAATGCAATCCCTATGAAACTACCACTGGCATTTTTCACAGAACTAGAACAAAAAATTTCAAAATTTGTTTGGAAAAACAAAAGACCCCAAATAGCCAAAGCAATCTTGAGAAAGAAAAACGGAGCTGGAGGAATCAGGCTCCCTGACTTCAAACTATACTACAAAGCTACAGTAATCAAGACAGTGTGGTACTGGCACAAAAACAGAAATATAGATCAATGGAACAGGATAGAAAACCCAGAGATAAACCCACGCACATATGGTCAACTTATCTTTGATAAAGGAGGCAGGAATGTACAGTGGAGAAAGGACAGCCTCTTCAATAAGTGGTGCTGGGAAAACTGGACAGGGACATGTAAAAGTATGAGATTAGATCATTCCCTAACACCATACACAAAAATAAGCTCAAAATGGATTAAAGACCTAAATGTAAGGCCAGAAACTATCAAACTCTTAGAGGAAAACATAGGCAGAACACTCTATGACATAAATCACAACAAGATCCTTTTGGACCCACCTCCTAGAGAAATGGAACTAAAAACAAAGATAAACAAATGGGACCTAATGAAACTTCAAAGCTTTTGCACAGCAAAGGAAACCATAAACAAGACCAAAAGACAACCCTCAGAATGGGAGGAAATATTTGCAAATGAAGCAACTGACAAAGGATTAATCTCCAAAATTTATAAACAGCTCATGCAGCTCAATAGCAAAAAAACAAACAACCCAATCCAAAAATGGGCAGAAGACTTAAATAGGCATTTCTCCAAAGAAGATATACAGTCTGCCAACAAACACATGAAAGAATGCTCAACATCATTAATCATTAGAGAAATGCAAATCAAAACTACAATGAGATATCATCTCACACCAGTCAGAATGGCCATCATCAAGAAATCTAGAAACAATAAATGCTGGAGAGAGTGTGGAGAAAAGGGAACTCTCTTGCACTGCTGGTGGGAATGTGAATTGGTACAGCCACTATGGAGAAGAGTATGGAGGTTCCTTAAAAAACTAAAAATAGAACTACCATATGACCCAGCAATCCCACTACTAGGCATATACCCTGAGAAAACCATAATTCAAAAAGAGACATGTACCAAAATGTTCATTGCAGCTCTATTCACAATAGCCCGGAGCTGGAAACAACCTAAGTGTCCATCATCGGATGAATGGATAAAGAAGATGTGGCACATATATACAATGGAATATTACTCAGCCATAAAAAGAAACGAAACTGAGCTATTTGTAATGAGGTGGATAGACCTAGAGTCTGTCATACAGAGTGAAGTAAGTCAGAAAGAGAAAGACAAATACCGTATGCTAGCACATATATATGGAATTAAAAAAAAAAAAGTCATGAAGAACCTAGGGGTAAAACGGGAATAAAGACACAGACCTACTTGAGAATGGACTTGAAGATATGGGGAGGGGGAAGTGTAAGCTGTGACAAAGCGAAAGAGAGGCATGGACATATATACACTACCAAACGTAAGGTAGATAGATAGTGGGAAGCAGCCGCAGAGCACAGGGAGATCAGCTCGGTGCTTTGTGACTGCCTGGAGGGGTGGGATGGGGAAGGTGGGAGGGAGGGAGATGCATGAGGGAAGGGATGTGGGAACAGATGTATATGTATGACTGATTCACTTTGTTATAAAGCAGAAACTAATAAAAAATTAAAAAAAAAAAAAAAAGCTAGTCTGAACTTTAGCATAGTACTTTAACTATTCCTTCAGGGAAATTACATCACCCTTACATGCAGGGTCAGTGAAAAAACAGTAATTATTCCGAGTGGCAGGAATTTTTTTTCAGCCTCCACCATTGTGATTGCAGTGATATGAATTCAGTCTTGCAAATTTTTGAACTGCAGCTCTATGACATTAGAAAACCTTTGAGGGGTACTGCGTAGGGAGGAGGGTTGACAAGAGTGATCACTTTGTTCCAGTAACTTTATGCTAAAATAAACTTATGATCTCAAAATCAGTTTTGTAATAGAAATCCTTGTAGCAATTGCAGAGTGTAGATCTTCTGCATGAAAAAGGATTTTTATTTTTGTAATTATGACCACTGTGTTAAAACAATCAAGAAGGTGTGCTGATTTACTTCTAACTGATGTAATTGATTTCCTAAAAGTTTTACTGGGGGGGGTGAGGGTGGGCGCGATAGGAGATGTCATTGTGATTAATCAGAAATGCTTAATCCTATCACAGTACAAAGCAAATTGAGTTGTTATGCATTCCATCTATTGTGGTATTAATCAAAGGGGAAAAAAGCCTACTGTGTTCTTCATCTAGTTCTAGGTAATTGACAGATGGGAAGCGGATTATATAAGCTAGTTTTAAACTGGCCTCTCCCGTTGTGGAGCACAGGCTCCGGACGCGCAGGCTCAGTGGCCATGGCTCACGGGCCCAGCCGCTCCATGGCATGTGGGATCCTCCCGGACCGGGGCACGAACCCATGTCCCCCGCATCAGCAGGTGGACTCTCAACCACTGCGCCACCAGGGAAGCCCTAGTTTTAAACTTTTACCAGAAGAAATTGAATTGAAATTTGAAGCCTCTGGCGCTCATTATTGAGGTGCATTCTGCTAGGGATTGAAGTCTGTGAGTGGCCCATAACAGAAGTCTGCCATATATGATATATCCCATACATGGATAATGAACTGTTGTCAGTTTTCTTCAAGGGAAATCTGGATATATTGCATTTTCTCTCTACGGTAGGTGTAACTGTTGTTGCTGCTAATACTTATTAACTTTAAATGTTATTCACTTGTCTATGCTAGGAAGTCACCGCATGTACTGAGCATTAATTGTAATCTCTTCCAGCAGCAGTAACATTTTACTTCAGAAGCCACTTAGATGAATGAGATCAGCTACTGGGGCACTAATTTTGTGTGCTATTGCTAAATCATCTCAGATGATTGAAATCAGGCTTTCAGTGCTGATTTGGAATCAACACATAACATTGCAAACAATGAAGTGATTCTTGGACTCGTCTTAGAGCCAGCCCCTTGGTCATCATGTCTAGTTTGCACCTTACTACTTATGCAAGATTCAGAGAATTGAATCTATCAGAGAAGAGTGTACCCGGTATGGCATTAAGACCCCAACCTTAGGGTCTCCAATAGAGGTAACTTAATTTTTTTCCATTTGAAGTCTTTTGACAATTCAGGGTAATAGCTGTCAATTAAGAGTTTCCCCAGTCTGTCTATGGTTTCTGCTTTCTCATATGTTCCAAGTAATTTCTAGCAACCTTACAGATGCCAAGACAGGAGGATCCATTCTGGTCCTCTCTGTGGGCCGTATGTGTTGGTCCTTAGAGTTTGCTGCAAACCTTCTTTGTTTTGATTGTAAGGAATATAGGGTCTAGGTCTCCCATTTCCTCACCCGTCCAGTGCTCCCTGGGCTTATCTAGGGTTCCTAAAAACCCCATGCAAACTGTGTGAGTCTCCTGGTTGGTTTGGAAAACAGCATTTTTTTTTTTCAGGTAAGTCTCTTGTCCATGCTAGGTCCTTGGCATTTTGTATGCAAAAGTCAAGAATTTGCCTCTTTGGCTCTTCTCTAAAATAGAAACTCCCAAATGCCTACCTGTCTCCTAGACTGCAATAACATGGGAGTGGGGGAGTGTCCTGGGCTAATAGGAAATACAGCTGAACCTTGAAAACAGTGGGGTGGGGAGAGTATAGAGGTGCTGATCCTCTATGCAGTTGAAAATCCACGTATGACTTATAGTCAGTCTCCTTACCCATGGTTCCTGTGTATTCCTTGGATTCTGCATCCTTGGATTCAACCAACAGGGGATTGTGTAGTACTGTAGTATTTACTACTGAAAAAAAGTCTGCATATAAGTGGACCTATACAGTTCAAACCCCTGTTGTTGAAGGATCAACTGTAGAGAGGGAAATACTGCATCAGTTAATATGTCAAAAATATTGTTCTCTACAAGAACAAACACAATGAATAGAGTTTAGGAAATGTTAAAAAAAAAGATTATGATTAGTCAATCTGAGTAAAAGAGAGCTGTCTAAAATATGAATTATATATGTCATAATACATATATGAATGACTGTTTTGTTTGGCTTGCGCTAACCAGTTAGTTACTGTCTCTTAGAGCAGCACCATATCTGTAAATATGATCTAGTGAGGTAATTTCTTTTCACAGTTAGGAAACAGAGACCCACAACTAGCATGAAGCCACACAGCAAATACAGGATGTGAAGCCATTTCCTCTGACTCAATCTTTGCTCATTTCTTTACTCCTTGCCCGAGAATGATATTACTTTGCAACTGAAGAAAATTGGCTTAGCTATCAGGATGAACTTTTTGATACTAATAGGTTGAAACACAGAAATACATTATCAAGGACATTTGCAGTGGTTATTTTAAAAAATCGTTAGGCAGCTACATTTTTGCTCTGGCCTGGGGACAGTCCTGTGGAATCAGAGATGATGTGGCTTACTGATGTCAATTTCCTTACCCTGGTTTTTAGATTACATGACTTTAAGGCAGATACTTCAGAAAAGGTTTATAAATATAGACTTGATTGAAATATTTACCACAGAAGCTGCCCCTGCAGTTTCTCCAAACTCACTGTGTTTATTTCCTCTGTGTGTGTGTGTGTGTGTGTATGTGTGTGTGTGTGTAGGGAACATCAATCTGCCTTTTCAAGCAAATGTAAGGATTTTTCAAGATGTTTAAAAACAGAAGAGTGAAATTGTCTTCAGATCCCTGGAGAAGATTGGGCTGCTTTGGGAGAGGATTTATAACTTTATGGGCCAAGTAGTGTAAAAGATGTGACAGGTTTCAAAAATAATTTTTCAGTGGGACTGTTTCTTGGCAGTGGTAATTGATTTTGCTTAGTGTCTGCTAAAAACAAACCTGGAAGACTGAGTTGCATAAAAAAGAAAAATCTAGAGCAAAGTATTCACATTTTTGTGAGGATGTGTAGAGATTTACACAGATTTGAGAGAGATTATTTTGTCTTTCATTACTCCCTGGTGGAGTGAGATACATTTTGGAAAGCCAATCAGGCACTTCCTTTTTCCTATGGTAATATTTAAAATCTTAGCTTTCAAGAAAAATCTTCCAGAAGAACTTTTCTTTCTCTTTCGGCACCCCAGGACACCTCCCCACTTCTTGGCTCCTTTCCTTTTGGTGGCAGTATATCTATTTAACAGGATTTTTTTTTTTTTGGTAGGGGAAGCACCTGTTTGAATGCAGCCAAGCCCTTCCTCCCTCCCTCTCTTCCTCCTTCCCTCCATCCCTCCCTCTCTCCATCCTTTCCTTCCTGTTTTGAAGTGAATGACTTTGAACTGCCAACATCAAATAACATGATATCATAATACAGCCTATTCCCCTCCCCAGCTTTGTTGAGATATAAATGACATATAACGTTGTATAAATTTAAGGTGTACAGTGTGATGATTGGATGCACATATATACTGCAAAATGATTATTGCCAATAAGGTTAGTTAACATATACATCACACATCAACTCACATAATTACCTTTTTTTTTTTGTAGTGAGAACATTTAAGATCTGCTCTCTTAGCAACTTTCACGTATACAATACAGTATTGCTAACTATAGTTACCACGCTGTATATTACATCCCAGAACTTATTCAACATATGCTTGGAAGTCTGTACCCTTTGATCAACATCTCCCCCATTTCCCCCACCCCCCTAGCCCTCGGCAGCCACCATTCTACTCTCTGTTTCTATGAGTTCAGCTTAATAGATTTTACATATAAGAGGTGAGATAATACAGTATTTGCCTTTCTCTTAACTTATTTCGCTTAGCATAATGCCCTCACGGTCCATTCATGTTGTCCCAAATGCCAAGATTTCCTTCTTTTTTATGGTTGAATAATATTCCGGTTTTCTCTGTGTGTGTGTGTGTGTGTGTGTGTGTGTGTGTATCACATTTTCTTTTTTTTTAAACATCTTTATTGGAGCATAATTGCTTTACAATGGTGTGTTAGTTTCTGCTTTATAACAAAGTGAATCACTTATACATATGTTCCCATATCTCTTCCCTCTTGCATCTCCCTCCCTCCCACCCTCCCTATCCCACCCCTCTCGGTGGTCACACAGCACCGAGCTGATCTCCCTGTGCTATGTGGCTGCTTCCCACTAGCTACCTATTTTATGTTTGGTCGTGTATATATGTCCATGCCACTCTCTCAGTTTGTCACAGCTTACCCTTCCCCCTCCCCATATCCTCACATTTTCTTTATCCATTCATTTGTAACAGAAATTATTTTTAATATGGTTGAATCTGGGAATCTACAATACATAATTTTATTGAATTTGGGGATCTAAAGTACATACTGCATACTATAGCTTCATATTTCAGTATATTTAGCTAATTTGAGGGAACTTTTAATTTTATGTAATCTCTTAAGGTTATAGTAATAGGAATAGTTGTGTTTCTAATATAACTTCCAGCTGTGTTCTCAGTCTTTGTCAGCTCTGTAACATTAATCCTTTAGAGACAGAACCTGAAATTTGGATTTCATTCAGAATTGATATAAGATGAGAACAGTTACAAGTATCACCTCATTCCCTAGAGTCTTGTTTTCCTTTATTTATTTATTTTTTTTGCGGTACGCGGGCCTCTCACTGTTGTGGCCTCTCCCGTTGTGGAGCACAGGCTCCGGACGCTCAGGCTCAGCGGCCATGGCTCACGGGCCCAGTCGCTCCGTGGCATGTGGGATCTTCCTGGACCGGGGCACGAACCCGTGTCCCCTGCATCGGCAGGCGGACTCTCAACCACTGCGCCACCAGGGAAGCCCTTGTTTTCCTTTTAAAGTATACAAGTGTATGTAAACTCTCATTATTCAAATATTTGCCGTGAGGATTTGTAGACACTTTTACCCTAAACTTACCATCAAAATCAACATCTCACCACAATCAATATGCCTATGTGTATAATAAAAATCCATTTGTCGTTGTTGAGATCGGGCGGGAGGATGGAGCGTGAGTGGGCTGCAGTCTTAAGTCCTTTGCTCAGGTTGTTTAAAAGTGTTCGCATTGTCTCTAACCATCTTCCTCATCCTTTTGCCTGAATATTAGCCCCTTCCTGAGTCTCAGTTCCTTTCTGCCAGGATCTGGGAGCACTTCTAACCAGGGTCTAATTTAGACAGGATCTTTACTATCTCTAACATGTTATGTCATTGTCTACTTACATTACGGTATATATCTTTGCACATGTAAAAGGAAAATATAATTCCTGTTTGATATTGTAAGAAGGGATTCCTTATGTACTGCATACAAACATAGCCTCCAAACACTTCATTATGTGTTAAAGAATTGGATAATTGGTGTTTCAAATGATTTAATTTATATCATTCAGAAATCCTGGGTGGATTTGGATTGCTCTATAGATGTTTACAAGTGTTTTATTGATATTTGGGGAAACTGATGGGTGTTTGGGTGGGTTGAGAACATATTAATTTTCCCGATTAAAATAATAGAGTGATAGGCTTGCACCACCTGAAAACTGCTATGTAACATGTTTTCAGAAAAGAATTGATTCAGCTGAGGGGTGCCTGTATTTCTGTTCCAAGCAGACACGCATATACTTTCTATATCTTGAAACCTTTTGCATGACAAATCCTCACATTTGTCATCTAGTTTAATTCATGTGGCTTCCGATTCTATCAAACAATACATTTATAACCTTTTGTGTATTTCTTGAAAATTTCCTTGATTTCTGGCTGTGTTCCCTCCACCTGTGTTCTAAAGGGTCAGAGCCCTGGGGTCTTCTCTTTCCTCTGTCCCCTGAAGACAACTTTTGATCTCATTCCTCTGCTGAACTCTTCATCTTGAGCCCTGTTCTCTTTCTCATCCTCCTGTCTCCGATTTTCAAAAACTAGTGGCTTTTCTACATTTGTGTCCCAATGCCATTTCAAATATAACATAGCAGGGAGGAAATATATGAACCTAACAGTGGGCCCCAGAAATTCCATTTGGGAGGCAATGGACTTTGTCTAGAAAAATGCCCTGTAAGCCAACTGATGCTGCAAATTGAGACCCTGAAAGAAAAGGTTAGTAGATGACAAGGTGCGAAAAGGTAGCTGAATCACCCTGGATACATAGTGAACAGGAATTTGAGGTCAGAAGGGAAGGAGAGAAAAGGAATAGTAGGAGAGAGTAAAGAGAGGGAAAGGCTGGAAAACTTACAGAGAAGTAGAAAAGGACTTTGAAAGGACAGGTTGGTTTGATAGTCAAATTTAGTTTATTTATATTCTTTGCAGTATAAATGTCTTCATCTCTCCAGTACAATCTGCTACACACACAACAGCCTTCTATGGGCGAATTTTTCCATGTCAAAATCTAGAGACAAATTAGAGCAGCATTATTCACAATAGCCAAAAGGGGGAAACAACCCAAACTGTCCATCAGCAGATGAATGGATAAACAAAATGTGGTACAGGCGTACAATGGAATATTATTCAGCTTATAAAGGAATGAAATTCTTATACATATTACAACAATACAATTCCTATACATTCTTATACAATTCTTATACATGATGAATCTTGAAGACATGCTGAGTGAAAGAGGCCAGACAGAAAAGGACAAATATTGTATGATTCCATTTATATGAGGTACCTAAAGTAGTCAAATTCATAGAGACAGAAACTAGATTATAGGTTACCAGGAGGTGGGAGGAGGGTGAAGAGTGGGGTTAATGTTTAAGAAGTACAGATGTGGGCTTCCCTGGTGGCGCAGTGGTTGAGAGTCCGCCTGCCGATGCAGGGGACACGGGTTCGTGCCCCCATCCGGGAAGATCCCACGTGCCCCGGAGCGGCTGGGTCGGTGAGCCATGGACGCTGAGCCTGCGCGTCCGGAGCCTGCGCGTCCAGAGCCTGTGCTCCAAAACGGGAGAGGCTACACAGAGAGAGGCCCGCGTACCGCAAAAAAAAAAAAAAAAAAAGGAAAAAAAAGAACTACAGATGTTTAAGGAGTTAAGTTTGGGATGGTGGAAAAATTCTGGAGATGGATGGTGGTGATGTTTGCACAACAATTGTGAATGCACTTAATGCCACTGAGCTGTACACTTGAAAGTAGCTAATATGGTGAATTTTATATTATGAATATTTTACTGTAAAATATATTTTTACAGGGAAAACATTTTTTTTTAATATGGAGATAGAGGCTGTATGCTATGTCAGGGGCCCTACAGGGGCCCTGTTTGTGCAGGACGAAAGATGATTTAGAAGCTAAATGACCTCAGCAGAGGTCAGGTTACAGAACCAGAGAGAGAGAAAAAACCCCAAAACCCCTGTAGTGGGTTGAATGATGCCCCCAAAAGATATGTCCATGGCCTAACCTCTGGAACCTATGGATGTGATCATATTTGGATAAAGAGTACTTGCAGATACAATTATTTTTATTTTTTAAATTTATTTATTTTTTTATTGTAAATTTATTTATTTATTTATGGCTGCATTGGGCCTTTGTTGCTGCGTGCGGGTTTTCTCTAGTTGCGGTGAACGGGGGCTACTCTTCCTTGTGGTTCACGGGCTTCTCATTGCGGTGGCTTCTCTTGTTACGGAGCACAGACTCTAGGCGCGTGGGTTTCAGTAGTGGTTGTGGCACACGGGCTCAGTAGTTGTGGCTCGTGTGCTCTAGAGCGCAGGCTCTGTAGTTGTGGCGCACGGGCTTAGTTGCTCCACGGCATGTGGGATGTTCCCGGACCAGGGCTCAAACCTGTGTCCCCTGATTGGCAGGTGTTTTTTGCTGTACGCGGGCCTCTCACTGTTGTGGCCTCTCCCGTTGTGGAGCACAGGCTCCGGATGCGCAGGCTCAGCGGCCATGGCTCACAGGCCCAGACGCTCCGCGGCATGTGGGATCTTCCCGGACCGGGGCACGAACCCATGTTCCCTGCATAGGCAGGTGGACTCTCAACCACTGCGCCACCAGGGAAGCCCTTCATCTCTCTTTTCACTCTAAATTCCTTTATAGGGTTCAGTGGCACTAGTGAATGAATTATTTTCTTTCTAGGTCTTAAATAGCTAATATTTATTTACTCTTTGGGTTCCAGACCAAAATGATGATTGTGTTGCTAATTGTGTGTGTGTCTGTTTCCTTGAGATCTTGAGCTCTTCCTGGGGGACCCACGTTTAATTTATCCCTGTATCTCTGATCTCTAGGGCAGGGCCTTTGTAAAGAAGACATCGCATGCTGGAAAAACCTAACCATTCTTCTTTATTGTTTTAATTACAAAAATTGTGTTTATTATTAAAATTTCAAACATTGCATGAGCATAGAAAGTGAAAAGGGCAAGTTTTGCCCTTAATTCCGTCATTTGGAATATATCCTTCCATTTTTTGGATGTATATAGATTATTATAAACATACTTTTTTCCACAAAAGGGCACATTACTCTGCACTATACTTTTTCCTTTTAAATACACCACAGACAGCCCTCCTGATTAGTCCTGCGGTCTACCTTATGATTTCCCAAAATCCTGGCCCTTTACAATTTGTAGTTAATCTGCACAGTTCCTGCCGGAAGAGCTCAGCTGGGATCTGCCTAAGAAGGTGATGTCATTTTGGGCCTCTAAGGTATAAAGATGTGGAAAAGCTCAAAGGGATGGACAGACTCCGGAGAAAAGCTCAGAAACTGTCTAGCTCAGAGGAACCAAAGAAAGGAGACTTTTTTGCCTCAAAGGAAAAGAAAAATTGCAAGAAGGAACTTCAAGTTGTTCTAGAAAAGCGAAGGTTGTATGTTCTGAAGACCTAAAGAAAAAAGCTGACTACGTTGATTCCTGACCTTGTAGCTTTCTCTATAGAGTGAATAGAAAGCCAACTTTCAGTGAGAATTATAAGTGGATTTCAGCTTTTTAAAAACCAGCTGCGAGAAGAGTGAGTCAAAGTAAATGGTGAAAGTTAGGTTAGAAAAGACGTTTTATTTTTCTTACTTTTGTAAAGATTCTTAACTTTTTAGACTTTAAAAAAATTTATTCAAGAAGCAATTAATATCTGCCACCTAGCTGGAACGGGCGAGATGCTGAGAGATAAGCGAATCTCCACCCACAGGGAGTTATGGTCAAAATTAGGGTGATGGGACCTCCCCTACCACAGTATTGCTGTGAAAGCAAAACAGTTTTCATTTTATCCTATTTTATTACAGAATGTCTTCTGAAAACATGGATGGAAATCATGTAAAAAAGCTGAGTAACACAGACTGGTTAAGAGTTAGGAGTTGTGGAGAACAGTCCCATAGAAGGGAAAGTGTTATAAAATCCCTAACTATGGCATCAAGTATGGTATATGTTTTTCTTTTTAAATTTAAATTTAAATTAAAAAAATTTTTAATTTTACGATGTATATGTGTTTGTCAAATATACTAAGAATTGTATTAATATTGAGTACATGTATGTGAATGTATTTAAAAAATAATTTTCTACCTAAGGCTTTGGGTCTTTCAACTTACTTAGCATGGCTTTAGAAGATAGAGGAAATGTATTTTAACAGTGGGACAAGCTTTTTGGTTGTAATTTGTCGGGGGATTCAACAGGCAATTATGATACTGCCTTTACTGAGGATTTACCAACTTTTGTACAAAATTTGCTCAAAGAAAGGTTAAAACTAGCCTTTTTCTTCCCTTGATAAGAAATCTGTAGAAAACTTTATCCATATCAACAGCTCTAGCAATTTCTGAATCGCTTAAATGCTTTCCTGGTATTGATTCGTAATCCACAAATTTACAAATATCTCCATTTTCTTCACCCCGGCACCTCAAATTGTAGACACAGTGTTTGACCTAACTTGCATCGTTTTATGTATGTCTTTGAATAACTGCTGTTTCCTTCACAAATAAACTCATAATTGACCAGTTCATGTCTTGTGAGCTTTTGATGTATTGCTTTTGGCTTGCTTAATGATAACACAGATTTTATAAACTGTATTAGTACCAGGATCAGAATTTTCGTTTTTCTGTCTTTCTGTCTACTGGATAAAAACAGAAAAGAAGAAAGCAACTAAATATTCAGATACACGAATGCTCCTGTACAGACAATGGTGGTGCCATCAGGTCATATCTTTGCCTGGTGTTTCATCAGGTGATCTATATATGGAATTGGTACTAGAGAGGGAATGGAATTTCGTTGTATAGTAAATGAAAGTAAAGGTTGGTATGAATCTTGAAGACTCTTGTCATGTGTATATTAAAGTATTCTATCATCTCAACAGTACAGTAGGGATGGGAGCTAAAAATTTCATGTTATTTCAACTGTGTCCAAATTATTAACTTACTTTATCAGTTCAACAGTGACCTCTGAACCTCAGTTTTTCTCTTTTTCTAAAAAGAGAGTACTGATTGCTATCTCTCAGAGTTGCTGTGAGGACTGAGTAGTGTGCTACAGGGTTTAGACAGTACTGGCTGTGTGGGGCGAGCAGCAATGGAACTGCAGCCTCTTCTCAACCAGAGGGTGTTGCACACCTGTAGAGCAGGTGCCACATCTTTCATCTCTTTATGGGGCTTTGTACAGGTTGTTACATAGTTAAGAAGTATTTTTTATTATTATTTTCCATGGTCAGGATATGTAAGGTGACTTAGCAGTTGAACTGAATTTTCGATGAAGAGTTGTGAAACAGATATGGTAAGTTTAGGGATTTTTAAGTATGCTGTACATCTTCATCTGCAGAGATAATTTTTGTGTGGATGTGTTGAGTTACAACCAACCCTTGGTTATTCTTGGTGAGGGTTGCAATGTGTTTTATCACCCAAACCGGTATGCTTTTCAGAGTGAAAGAGTGTGCTATAGATATTTACTCCTGGATTGCTGTTGAAATCAGGAATTGTCCCAGGCAAACAGAGATAGATAGATGGTCACTCTATTTGTGGCTGATCTTCTTCATTTGGAATCTTGTTTAATTTAAGGTGGAGCGGTTCTCCAAAGCACCTCCTGCTTCCATTGAATTCATGTCATAACTACATTCTAAGCATGAGTGGACATCTTCCTGAGGATGGTGTTTCTCAGAAGTGTTTGTGACCTTTCTGGAGGCAGATGTTTAGCACTGCTTGACTGTTCTTAATTGAGCCATGGTACCAGGACCTTGAGATTAATGAGTTTATCAGGAGATCAGAGGATTCCCCTCTCCTAGTCCTAATACCCCTGGTCCCTGAAGAGCCTTCCTCATCTACCTCCTGTGTATCCACTAGAGGTGTTGATTAGTCTTGCAGTAGCACCTGGAATATAAAGCTCTATGATTCAAAGCCAAAGATTATTCAGATATTATTTGCAGTTTTCCAATGATCCATATTAATATTCCTTTCCAGGACTGCTATATGGATTAGCATATTTATCCGAGCGATAGACTAGCCTGGTGGTTCGAGCCAAGACTCTAGCTGCCAGATGGCCTGGGTTTGAACCCTTGCTCTGCCCACATCAATTTTGTGACCCTTGGCAAGTGACTTAATTTCTCCCCTTCAATTTCAGTTTCTTCATTAATCATATGGGGATAATAATAGTACTTACCTCATAGCACTGTGGCAGGGATTAAATGAATTAATACTTGTAAAATGCTTATAACAGTGTGATACCGAGCAAGAACTATATAAATGTTTGTAAGCAAAAAATGTAAGTAAAACTTCTACATGTAATCCAGTGCTGGTGATACTAAGCTTGAGATGCTCACAGGTATAAATATAGGAGTAAAGGAAAGAACAAAAGTAAGTGGGGGGCTGTAGATAGCACTGGGGTAATTGAGAGAAGAACAGTAGGAAATACATTCCTCAGGAGATTTAAGGTTGGAAATGTCTCTCTTATAAGATCCAGTATATTATTGGGCAAAATGAACCTGAGAATCAAATGTCATTTTTCCTTTGCTTTATTCTTTGGGTGCCATTGAGTTTTGCAGGGATGCCACTGAAATCATTTTTGTTATTGTTCGTATTTTCATCATCAATATTTTAATCAGTTATAAAATATTAAACTTTATTTGATTTTGGCAATCCACTATGTCATTTAAATACAGTGGTCCAGCCTCAGCACTCAGAGGTTTTGAAATGATAGTTCTTTATTGAAGTCTGGATGAGACCATAGTGGATTTAGTATGTCTGTTGTTGAGTTCTCTGAATGAAACAAGAAAATGGAACATTCATAGGTATGACAGCACAGCACAAAATCTGGCAATGGACTGCTTCTAAATCCTGGATAGAATGATCTGAGAACCATTGCTTCAGAGGGAGCTGAACAAGGGCATCTTTTTTTTTTTTTTTTTACATCTTTATTGGAGTATAATTGCTTTACAATAGTGTGTTAGTTTCTGCTCTATAACAAAGTGAATCAGCTATACATATACATATGTTCCCACATCTCCTCCCTCTTGCGTCTCCCTCCCTCCCACCCTCGCTATCCCACCCCTCCAGGTGGTCACAAAGCACCGAGCTGATCTCCTTGTGCTATGCAGCTGCTTCCCACTAGCTATCCACTTCACTTCAAGGGCATCTTATTATCAAGTTCCCAGTTCTCATGTCAGATTAAAAAAAATCAACAGCAAAGAACCCAAGAAGTTTAAATGTTAGAAAGATACAAAGACACAGAAGAAAGGGCTGTGAGCTTTGTCATGAGGTAAAATTGTATTCAGATTCTGGCTTTGGGATCGATTGTATGGGCCTAAATAACTTGTTAAGCATTTAGAGCCTATCTCTGAAATGGGATTGACCCTTCCTCATATAGTCAGAGGAAGGATTAAATGAGATCATATACGTCAAAGCAGCTGTTCTTAGTGGCACTTGGTTTAGGCATTTTCTTTTTCCCTACCATTCACTAGACTATTTCTTTATCATAGAGATCATGACTTTTTATTAGTAATCTCCAACATCCCACACAATATCTGCATATAGTAGATCTTAAACGTATATATATTCAATACTGAATGAATAATGGTCTAACTAAATCCATTAATTTATCAACCATTAATTGAGTAACCATTCTGTGTTAGTGACTATGCTAAGGACTTGGGAAACAGAGATGGACATGGTGTGGTCCCCTCCCCACAGGGGCTTATTGGCTGGAAAGAGAATGTACATTGTCGTGAGTGCGTTGCAGAGTTTGTATAAGGTGCTATGGGTGTATGAATGAGGAGGCACCCCACTCTAACACGGGGAGTCTGGGAAAGTTTCACAGAAGATAAGATATTTGACCTAAGTCCACCAAGCAGATACAGAGAGGTGCTTTACACAGAGGGAACTGCACGTGCAAGAACTCAGGGGGAGGAAAGAGCATGCTGTGTTCTGTGAACTGCAAGTGTTTTCACTTATCTGGAAAGGAGAGAGAGAGTGTGTGTGTGTTTGGGGGCTGGGGAAGGTGGGAACGTGGTGGAATCTGGGGTGAAAGCTAGGCAGGGGGGCAAGTCATGACAGCTCTTATAAGATATGTTCAGGCACCTGAACACCTTATCCTAAAGGTGATGGAGAGAGCCTTCAGAGGATTTCAAGCCAGGACGGACAGGACCAGATTTAGAAAGGGCCCTCTGGCTGCCACACGGAGGGTCAGCTAGGTGACAGTTGTGGTTTTCCACGTGAGATGGAGGAGCTTATGGGAGCTGCAGTGGCTCTGGGAGGAGCATTGGGGTAGGAGTCAAAAGATCTTAGGGTGTGAGAATGATAGGATTTGGGGACTGATTGCATGTAACATCTAGAGAAGTCCAGTTGTGGTTTGAATTGTGCCAAGTAGAGATCCTTCTATACTGTAAGAGCCATGGAAAATATTTTATATCTGAGACTTTCTAATTTAACTATCAAGATAGTGTTTTAACGTCTGGAAGCCACCACTCTTATCATTTCTGTATTAAATGTGCACGAACACAAGAAAACACAGTGGTTCTAAGTTGAGGGCGAGGAGATGGCATGGTGAAGTGGAAAAAGCACAGAAATGTGTTTTCCTTAGCTCTGGGAGCTGATTGATTTTGCATGAGTCACTCAAGCTGTTTAGAGCGACCTTTCTTGTCCATGAAATCAGGAGAATGAAACAGTTGAACTTTAAGGTCTTTAAAAATGTTGTTCTTCAAAGCTTGGTAAGTGGTGTGAAGATAGAAATATGTAGAGGCTTTGGATCTGTATGGAAAATGTTTCCTGGTGGGTTTTTTTTGACACTGAAATATGAAAAAAGGAGGTATTTTATGGTACTAGACTAATCCACTTCAGCTAGGGCTGGTAAATGTGTTAGGAATTTACAGCAGGTACAGAGGTCACTTGAACCAAATATCTCATAGAAGAAACTGGGAGAAGGATCAACTGCATTTATAAAGCTTTATTGGAAGTCCTAGAATCATCTTAGAAAGTAAGTGTACATTACCATGACAGTGAGATTTATCCCTTGATATGTTTATTTGGGGTGAATGGAGGTCATCAGAATGGTGAAGCACAACTGTCATTCAGGCATGTTTCAGAAGTAAGATGTCAACATTCACAACTAGGTACCTTCATTCCCAGGACATTAGGGCCATTTAACTATTTGGCTCTACTGAAATGAAGGTGAGGAAGAAAAATGAAATTTTTAGTAGGTGAAAAATAGAAAAATAGGATTAACAGAAGGCAAACATTTTCTTTTTTTCTTTCTTTTTTTTTTTTTTTTTTTAACTCTTAGGGCAGAAGGACCTTTTGTCCTAGTCTGGAATTTTGGGTTGAACAATCAGACACAGGCTTTTAAGTGTCTGGGTAATTCTGATACCCATGGAGAGTCAAGGTGCATATTTTTGCCCTCTGTGACTTCTGAGTCTGAGGATAGCAGGTGCTTCATTGGGGAAAAATCAAGGAAATTATGACCAAACCTTGATTGTAATTGTTCCTTTACACAATAAGTGATTTGGTCCTCAACCAGCTTTAATGAAATGAAAAATCAGGCAGCAAAGAATACAAGGGGAAGGTTCTCTGCACATAGTCTTTATGAGCAGGATGGTCAGTTATGTATTCATTTACCCATCCTGAGTTTATCATGGCAGAAATTTATCCTTATCCAACCCACCTAACTTGTACCATGCATCCACCAGAGAGATGGGAAGGTCCCTCTCTCTTCAACTTTCAAGAGAGAATACTTCTGAAAAGAACTAGAACTAAAGAGAATTGAAATCTGCAATTAACTCATAATGGGTCCCAAGGTATTATCAAATATTGTTAATTTAAACATTTGAGTACAGAAAGTTTTTTTGTGCATTATCTCCCTGCATTTATTTATGTTATTAAATATGAGTGTTTAACAGTATTCTTAACCTGTTCTGTACCTTGGATCTCTGCGTTGGTCTATAGATGTCTCAGAGTAATGTTTTCAAGGGCATAAAATAAAAACACAGGATAACAAAAGAAATCATTACATATTAAAATATTGTTTTCAAAATGTACAAAACAAGCAACTAAATTTAATAATACTATAGTGAATATTTGAAAATTGCTAAGAGAGTAGATCTTAAAAGTTTTCATCACAAAAAAATTTGTAACTAGGTGTAGTAATGGATGTTAACTAGACTTATTGTGGTGATCATTTATCTATATAAATAAATATCAAATCATTATATTTTATACCAGAAACTAATATAATGTTATATGCTAATTACACCTTAATAAAAATGCAAATTTAAAAATTATTTTTATAAAGTAATAATTTATAAATGAAAAATGTTGTACAAAATAAAAATGTGATATGGGGTAGATGTCTTTTAAGTACCATGATTTTGAAGTAATGATAATATAATTGATATTGTGAGACAGCTGTTACAACCTAATGTGTTATGAAAATATACATGAATTCTACTGGTGACACAGTTATAGGATTGACTAACACTGTGCTGATGTGTTGCCTACATTTATAATTGAAAGGAATGTTAAATTTCCACCGGAGGTAGAGAAAATAAAGATGTAATTTTTTTTTCTTATCCAAATCAATGGATTTCCTGGTTTCTATCCCTGTACCCCTTGAGAATTCAAGGACCCCAAGTTAAGAACCATTCACCTAGAAGATTGCCCAGTCTGTACTCTACAGTTGACTTAACTTTCACAGAAGAGGGGAAAGTGGGTATAAATGCCCACATTAATAAAATAAGTAGAAAGTAAATCAATCCTTGACTATTTTTTAGAAATAAATTTATTTATTTATTTATGGCTGCATTGGGTCTTCGTTGCTGTGTGTGGGCTTTCTCTAGTTGTAGCAAGCGGGGGTTACTCTTCATTGTGGTGTGAGGGCTTCTCATTGCAGTGGCTTTTCTTGTTGCAGAGCATGGGCTCTAGGCATGCAGGCTTCAGTAGTTGTGGTGTGTGAGCTTCAGTAGTTGTGGCTTGTGGGCTCTGGAGCACAGGCTTGGTAGTTATGGCGCACGGGCTCTGTTGCTCCACAGCATGTGGGATCTTCCCGGACCAGGGCTTGAACCTGCTTCCCCTGCATTGGCAGGCGGATTCTTAACCACTGCGCCACAAGGGAAGCCCAATTCGTTACTATTTATTATAATGAGAATACTAGACCCTGACAGAAAATGTTGATGTGGTTAGGTATACCTCTTTATTCCTAACATTCTCATTAAGATACAAGACCATCAGTATAGCTTGGGCTATTAAAAAAACTGTGGACAAACTTTCAGAAAATGTGGATTTTTTTCTTACATTTGATGGATAGTTCTTAAATATTTAATGAATCACAAAAGACTTGATATAGACTCTAGATGTCAGGAGCCAACATTAATTCAGACATTAATTCAGACATTAATTACATGGAGTAGACTATTGGCTTACAGACAACAGATCTCTACAAGAACAGAGCAGCCACTGACCCAGGTCCAGGTCTGGATACTTCATTCTGATTTACAATGTTGTCTTGATTAATATGTTCCCAAGGGGAATGTATTCCTTGACAAAGAGCTCCTAGTCGGTGAAGGATTGGGGAATTCCCTGTGGTGACAGCCACATGTCAGGGCTCAGGATGGAGCCTGGTGTCCTGTGGAGTGAGAACCACTTTGTGGGCCACCTCATGGGACTAGGAGCCAGCCAGGGTGGAAGATGCATCTCCATTCTCCTCCTCACCTCTAGCCGTTTGCGAATGTTGGGGAGTTAGTGGCTTCATCTGGGTGGTTGGATGAGGGGTAGTTGGGTGGACATCATACCTGGAACACAAACCCATGCCTATGATAATTTTTTAAAATCTCAAATAATGCAGTTTCTCCTAGTAAAGAATGTTAAGAATCCACCTTCCACATTCATACCAATATCATTATCGCTCCATGAACTGGCTGTACAAATACTGAAAGAGGCGTGGAGGTGAGGAGATGGGTGAGATCTCCAGAATAAAGATCATGGAAGGAAATGTGCCTTCTGTCATGCACAGACATTTTTTAAAACTCACTTTCACTGAAAGGTGCTCCCAAGGCTGTACATCAAAATGCCAGCTTCTCCCTAACTACAGAAAACCCTCAGACTTCTAGGGAAGTGTTTCTACTACTCCTGGCTTGTCCACACCTGAGGGGCAATTCACAAAGCACATAGATCACAGTCAATTAGAGTACTTCTACTTCTTGTCCTACCACATAATGAACAACCTGGTCTCTCTTTAAAGACACCCTATCTGTAAAGGAGAGCTTGACCCTCATGGATGGCTGGAAACAAAGTAAACTGATGAACTCTGAGCTCAAACCAGTGGAACTCCAGTTCAAGCCCTTTTCTCAGCTTTATTTTACAGTACAGGGAGGTGAGCTCTGGGGAGATGAGAGACTTTCCAGTTCTCCAAAGCCAACCAGTGTCACCATGGGTTATTTCTAAAAGGTGAAGATATAAGGCTTTGAAGTTTGCAAAGCTTCAATGAAATTATTTGCAAGTGTTACAAGTTGACATTTCAAAATGCTGAAATTTGAAAATAACTTTTAAAAATTTCTAATTAAGCAATAATAAATGGGAATTGACATTTTCTACCATTCACTGAGAAGTTACCCAGCTAATAACCTCCTCTTTTCAAATTCCCAATCTAAAGCCACTATATAAATATAGAATGGCATTATGGTGCCGGGTAGGAAATCGGGGTCTTAGCATCTAACCTATTCCCACCCCTCTCTTAGTCCACCTGCAGATCACTATTGATATCACCCTAAATAGAAAAAGGGTTTACCGTTTCTTGGAAATTTTAAATAGAAATTGACTTTCTTTCAGCAATTCTAATTTAATTAATACACCACAACACTGTTGACTCTAATTCACTTAGAATCCCTTGAAACACTCCAGCTACTTTTATAGTATGCAGTGTGAAATTTTGTACCTAGGAATCTTAAGAATTACAGAGATATAGCCTGATCCAAAAGCAGTAAAGCTTTATGATTGAGTGATTTGGAGGGAGGGATCCAGGGGCAGGACCAGGGTGATCTTCTTCCAGTTTTGCCCAGGACAGAGCCAGCTGAAGCTTGTTGTCACAGTTCTTTCATTCTCAAAAAGTGTCCTCATTTGGGTGATGAAATACTGGGCTGGCTAAAAAGTTTGTTTGGGTTTTTCCATAAGATGTTACAGAAAAATCCGAACAAACTTTTTGGCCAGCCCAAAAGATGGTTGTCCCGTTTAATTGTTCAATGAATTCCATGATTTCACAAGGAGAACTGAAGTAGAATCAAACTGTCTGGCTTCTAATCTCTACTGAGGGACATGAGGCAGTTTGCTTAAATTCTCTGTGGCTTTTTCTTTATCTCTAAAATGGAGATAACAATCCCTACCTCATAGAATAGTCCAGATATTTACATAATAAGCATGTATGCAAGAACATCACAGTAATGCTTGGCTAATACTGGACACAAAGTGTTTTAGTTTGGTTGGTCTGAATCCACTGCCAATTATTGGGACTCAGGGCACTCATATGTTGATTCATCTGATATTCTAGAGAAAATATAAGTTGTTAATTCTTCTTCCTTGGACAGAGCTCCATGGTTGTTTAATTTACAGAACTTAGGACTGGGAGACTCAAGTTTCAAGTCTGCCTCTATCTCTCTGTTTGACTATGGGCACATCACTTGAGATTTCTAAGATCTTTCTCACTTTCAATAATTATGAGGATTGGCTAAAATGGATACACTGTAACCAACATATTTGACTTTAGATTTTGAATAGGCCTTTATTCATTCAACAAATGTTTATTGTATGTCTGTTCAGTAAATGTCTGTCTGCCACATACATTCCAGTTACTGATAAATCAAAAGTGAACAAAGTAAATATGGTGCCTGCCTCAAAGGAATTGTCAGTCTGGCTGTCCTGAGTTATATTTCCTAAGCATTTCTGATAGACAGGCATGTCTCTTACACATCAACAGGATATTTTAGATTTCTTCATCTAATCCTATATAACAGTTTCTAAATCTTTAAATCTAACTAAAACTCCTCTGGTTTCTACTTAAGTAATTTTCTTTCTGCTTTTTCTCAGAGGGAAAGGAGAAAATCTGCTCTTCTGACTACATGAATATCTTTTATGTTAGTAAAAATCTGTCAGGCTTTGTCAAGGCACTGCACTGTGTAATACCATGTGATTACCTTAAGTACCAGAATGAACTCAACTATTAGGTTGCATCTTTTAATTTTCTTCATGCTAATGTAAACAGTTTTATAAAATTTAGAGTATGAGACTGATTTTGTGAGTGCTATATTGTAACATTTGAAAGATGTTAGGAAAGTTAGTGTGAGAAATTGTGTAGGCTGAAACATCAAGAACTGTGTGTGTGTGTGTGTGTGTGTGTGTGTGTCCCTGCTAGGAGATTGGTTACTTTTGCAAAGATCATGTGAGGACCTTACTGATAGGAAGGAATGGAGATGAAGCAGATTCTGGGTCCAAGAGTCAAAGGGAATGGGCTTATCAAGAGACAGGGTGAGAGTAGAGAGAGAATCAGGCTTTAAGACAGATAACCAGGTATAGCTGGGTTCCCACCATTGACCTAAGAACACAGTCTGGTTGCCCTTGGCTGCATTTTGATAAATCTTGCTGGGAGGAGGGGATTGTGTACAGGGAGCCAGAGACCAACAAGGCTTATCAAGTGATTCTCTGAGTGGCTGAGGTAGCTGATTAGAGCAGAGGGGGTAGCTCAACAAAAGATAAAATCTAACAGAGCTATGTGTTGAACTGCCAAGAATTACCTTCATTTATCAGACTGCAAAGTACATCAGATCATCTCGCTTATCCTCTTGCCTCTTGGCAAAAAATTGCACATTAATGATTCTGGAAGGAGGTGTGTCTCACATATCAGATGACTTTAGAACAAAAGCTCAGCTAGAGCTAAAGACAACTTTCCTTTGGGTCTGTATTTCCTATATCATTTTGTCGATTCCATCCTGGTGCTACTTCAAGGAAATGGACACAATTTTTCTATTATAGATTTTTAAAATAATCACAGAGGTGTACACTTTTGAACAGGCAGGTACAATTGTTTCATGAAAAGAGGCACAGTGACTCCCCCCGCCCTGTCTCTGGGTTAACAAGAGGTCCATGCTTCTCAGCTGTACGCGTGCACAAGGCAGTCATATCTTACGTGAGGAATAGGTTCATAAAGACCTTGCGTTTTTCAAAACACACGTAATTCAATGCTAATTTTCCTATTGTAATAAATGTGTAATGTGGGGGGATATGTTCCCAGACTTCATAAATCAACGACATTTCTAGTGTAATTTTACTTTTAAATATACTTTTTATGTATATCAAATAACATAAAAACACATGAATAAAGAAAACTATGAAACCTTGACCCTTTTCATAGCTTTTTATCACATCTACTTTCACTCCATAGCTTTTGTTTTAATTTTATTTATTTATGTATTTATTTATTTATTTACTTACTTATTTATGGCTGCGTTGGGTCTTCGTTGCTGCGTGCGGGCATTCTCTAGTTGTGTCAAGCGAGGGCTACTCTTCGTTGCAGTGCACGGGCTCTAGGCACACGGGCTTCAGTAGTTTGGCATGTGTGCTTCAGTAGTTGTGGTGCGCGGGCTCTAGAGTGCAGACTCAGTAGTTGTGGTGCACGGGCTTAGTTGCTCTGTGGCATGTGGGATCTTCCTGGACCAGGGATTGAACCCATGTCATCTGCACTGGCAGGTGGATTCTTAACCACTGCACCACCAGGGAAGTTCCCACTCCATGGCTTTTGATTTGAGGGGTGCATTTAACAGCATCAGCATTGAATGCATTCTGGGATGCTGTTATGGGATATAAAAACAATTATAAATTATAATAGCACTGAACATTAAAAGAATAGTACAGTAGTCACAAAATAAATCCAGGAATGTCCCCAGGCTATAAATCCCAGTGTTGTACATGGGGTACTTTTATTTCTGATATTTCTGCTTACCAGCCAAAGTGCTGCTGCCTTGTGGGAATGAAAGAGATGCTGTTTGTGGTCAGCCTACTGCCAGCTTTGAAGGGACGTGATTCAGTGATGTTTTTAAAGTGTGTGTGTGTATGTGTGTGTGTGTGTTTGTGTGTGTGTGTAGGGTTGTATTACTTCAAAATTTTCATGTTATATATAATATAAAAGATGTATATATAATATAAAAACTAAATTATAACATTTCAAGCTGGCATATTTCAGTTTTGTGTAATAAAGAATGTCTTATATCTATATCCAGTAATAGCTATCATGATTATTGATGTAATTTTAGAAGCAATCTCTTTCTATTGTTGAACCAATAATCTGTTCTTATATTATGTCCCCCCCACTCGCCAGTATCCACATGTTGAAGTCCTAACCCTCGATGTGACTGTATTGGAAATAGGGCCTTTAAGAAGGTGATTAAGATTAAATGAGATCATGAGGGTGAAGCCATGACCCAGTGGACAGGGCTGGTGTCTTTATAAAAGAGGATGAGATACCAGAGATCCCTCTCTCTCTCCACTTGTGCACAAACACTAAGAAGAGGTCTTGTGAGCACATGATGAGAAGGTGGCTGCCTACAAGCCAAGAGAAGAGGCCTCAAAATGAAACCTACCTTTCAGCACCTTGATCTTGGACTTCCCAGCCTCCAGAATTGTGAGAAGTAGATTTCTGTTGTTTAAGCCCCTCTGGGCTATGGTATTTTGTTATGGCAGCCCAAGCAGACTAAAGTACATATCGTCCTTTGACATTAAATATGCTTAAGTTATTAGTTCAGTTTTAATTTTTCTAACATAAATAATTACTGCTTATATATATTTGATTGTCTCTTTTCACTTAAAACCTATTCTTTTTGTTTAATTTAAAAAGTTGAATTATGAATTTTGTCTTCATTTCTGGGAATTTATTCATGCTTACTGAATTTAGCGTTATGAGGATTCAGCCAGTCACTCACTTAGAAATATGCTCAGGGGATATAAGAAGCTGAGGTAGGCACCTGGCAATGGCAAAATGAAGAAGACATGGTCTCTGTCTTCAACAAAATTGTCTGCTGGGTGACAGGGAAAAGAAATGCACAAGTAACAGCAGCATATGGCAGACCATGGTGACTGGCAAGGAAGGAAGTCTGGAGAGAATGGAGCTAAATGACAGACCCTCTCTCTTTGCATTCTCTCTCCATCAGCTTTTCAGCCGTTTGCCAGGACCAAGATCTTTCCCTCCTCACAGAGTCCAGACATGCTTTTCCTTTCCCTGCAGTGCTCTTCCCCTCTCCTTCACCTAACCGACTGGTAGAGCTCAACTCAGGTATCACTTCCTTGTGGACGTTTCCTTGAAACCCCTGGTTATGGTGGAGTCTTCCAGTTCTGTGCTAATATGTACTTATATTTCTGGTACTTATCACAGTTACTAGTGGTGTTTTGGTAAATGTTTAACAACCAGCTCTGTGGGATAGGGGATGCTTTGATTTGTAGTGTTTGCTGATTTCAGTGATGTCAATGCTCTCAGTTCAGCTATATCAAGCTACCACTGCGATGTTGTTGAAAGTGGAGTTGAGAAGATGTGCAGTAGCAAACCGTGATGTAGAATTTCCATGAGAAAGGTGAAAATATATATTTAAGTAATTTCAAGAGTGTAGAAAGCAGTAAGTTAGAAAATGGTGAGCTTAAAGAATTTATTACTTTTGTTTTTCATATAATTAATTGAAAGTTTATGTAGTTTAATTTTTAATATTGACTGTGTTCAATGACTGGCTTGCACAATTCTAAAAATTTAACAAACAGCTCTGACAACTGGCAGAAGATGGCTCCTGCACACCACTGACCATTACATAGTTATGTGTGTAATCAGTTGCTTAAATGTCTGTCTTCTCCATGAGAATGTAAGCATGTAAAGGCAAGGGACTGTGTTTGCCTTGCTCTATCAATAATTTGGGGAAGGGACAACAAAAGCCACCTAGGAATCCAAATAGGAAGGGCTTTATGCAAGGAACTAGAGGCATACACCACCTTGGAAGGTCATGGAAGCAGATGGTTGGGTGTAGTTGACTTTCAGGAACCGACACAGAAGCTATCTCAATTTCTCCCAGTCTCAGTGGGAACTGCTACTGCTGATCCTAGGGATTCTCAAGAACTAGCCTTTTGCCCATGAGTCTTCCTGCAGCTTCCAGCAGAAATGACCAAATCCCATGTGGGCTTCTCTCATTGGATGACTCTAACCTGGTGCCTTGCTGGGAAGGGCTGAAGAATCTGGCCTCAGGGTTCTCCTCTGCAATGCAGAGAATCTGCAGAAGGGAGCAGAGAGGACACCAAGTTGCTCTATCTTTCTCTCTTGCTCACTGCACATCACCAGCACGTAGATTATTCTCTTATGCCTAGGAGGTACTCAGTATGTGTTGGCTAAATGATTAACTCCCAGGTGTTGAAAGTATATAACATAACCATGATAAATTACTATACTACCTAAAGAAGTCTACAGATGCAATGTAATCCCTATCAAATTAGCAATGCCATTCTTCACATAATTAGAACAAAAAATTTTACAATTTGTATGGAAATACAAAAGACCCTGAATAGCCAAAGCGATCTTGAGAAAGAAAAACGGAGCTGAAGGAATCAGGCTCCCTGACTTCAGACTATACTACAAAGCTACAGTAATCAAGACAGTATGGTACTGGCACAAAAACAGAAATATAGATCAATGGAACAGGATAGAAAGCCCAGAGATAAACCCACCCACCTATGGTCACCTAGTTTATGACAAAGGAGGCAAAAATATACAATGGAGAAAAGACAGCCTCTTCAATAAGTGGTGCTGGGAAAACTGGACAGCTACATGAAAAGAATGAAATTAGAATACTCCCTAACACTGTACACAAAAATAAACTCAAAATGGATTAAAGACCTAAATGTAAGACTGGACACTATAAAACTCTTGGAGGAAAACATAGGAAAAACACTCTTTGACATAGGTCAAAGCAAGATCTTTTTTGACCCACCTCCTAGAGTAATGAGAACAAAAACAAAAATAAACAAATGGGACCTAATTAAACTTCAAAGCTTTTGCACAGCAAAGGAAACCATAAATAAGATGAAAAGACAATCCTCAGAATGGGAGAAAATATTTGTGAATGAAGCAATGGACAAAGGATTAATCTCCAAAGTATAAAAACAGCTCATGTAGCTCAACATGAAAAAAACCAAACAACCCAATCAAAAAATGGGCAGAAGACATAAACAGACATCTCTCCAGAGAAGATATACAGATGGCCAAGAGACAAATGAAAAGATGCTCAACATCACTAATTGTTAGAGAAATGCAAATCAAAACTACAATGGGGTATCACCTCACACCTGTCAGAGTGGCCATCATCACAAAATCTTCAAACAATAAATGCTGGAGAGGGTGTGGAGAAAAGGGAATCCTCTTGCACTGTTGGTGGGAATGTAAATTGATACATCTACTATGGAGAACAGTATGGAGGTTCCTTAAAAAACTAAAAATAGAACTACAGTATGACCTAGCAATCCCACTGATGGGCATATACCCTGAGAAAACCATAATTCAAAAAGAGACATGTACCACAATGTTCATTCCAGCACTGTTTACAATAGCCAGGACATGGAAACAACCCAAATGTCCAATGACATATGAATGGATAAAGAAGATGTAGTACATATATACAATGGAATATTACTTAGCCATAAAAAAGAATGTGATTGGGTCATTTGTAGAGATGTGGATGGACCTAGAGTCTGTCATACAGAGTGAAGTAAGTCAGAAAGAGAAAAACAGACATTGTATATCAATGCATATATGTGGAATCCAGAAAAATGGTACAGATGAACCTATTTCCATGGCAGGAATAGAGATGTAGACGTAGAGAATGGAATGTGGACACAGTGGGGGAAGGGGATGGTGGGGCAAATTGGGAGATTAGGATTGACATATATACACTACCATGTGTAAAATAGATAGCTAGTGGGAACCTGCTATAAAGCACAGGAAGCTCAGCTTCGTGCTCTGTGATGACCTACATGGGTGGGATGGGGGGCAGGTGGGAGAGAGGTCCAAGAGGGAGGGGATATATGTATACATATAGCTAATTCACTTCATTGTACAGCAGAAACTAATGGAACATTGAAAAGCAATTATACTCCAATAAAAAATATTTGACTTTAAAGCAGAGGGTTTGGACATCTCATTCAATTATACTCCCCTAGTACCTGTAAACTAACTTATGAAATAGTATTCTGAAAGTTAAAGTATAACTTAGTTGCTTGAAATTTAAAGCAGATTTCTGCCTATAAATGGTGCTGAGGTCACTAGACTGGTCCATAAAAGCCCATTTCACTCATAATGTTGCTGAAATGTAACACTAATAATATAATAGCTCACCACCTTATAGAATATTCTGTGAGAAAATGTACTTCAAGTTCCAGTTATGGTGCCCAGACCCACATTTTCTGCTTTTGCATTTCTGGCAACAAGTATAGGAATTACTCGTCTCCAATTCCTTTTTAGACTTTAAGCAATAGGAATAGGAAGATCTTGATGTACATTCAGCTTTAGTCATGACAAGGAAAGTTAAGTGTTGAGTTCCTAGTCATAAGAGATAGAAATTCTGTGTGGAGGAGAGAGTTCTAGCGGCTATAATGGAAAAGTAAATTCTATGTAAGGGACTTTACGTAGAACTATGATATTACATAGAGCAAAGCAAGTGCTTTATATTAGGATTTTCTGTATTATGCTTATTTAATTAAAATCAGAGTTTTCATTGCAAAAGAATATAAGCTATATTAAAATTAAGTTGGAAGAATAAGCTATATGAAATTTGCATAGAGATTTTCTATAGTAGGTCTTAACAGGTGAGTGAACCATACCTTGGGGTTATTAACTCTGGCAGTTCTTAAAGAAATCACTTAGTAAATTACTAGTATGATGAACGAAAATATACTCTAAAGAATACATAAAAGTGCTTTAAGTTTCTGGCAGCAGGGATCATGTCTTAATCACTGTGTTATCCTTCAAGAGTTAGCACTATGTTTAACAAACAGGCATACAATGATTGTCAAATGAAATAGTGCAGGTTGTCAGAGAGATACATTTAGAAAAGGAAGCATAAATTAAAATAATCTAATCTAATCTCAGGACCCATGTAATAGACCATCAGAAAAAAATGAGTAAGAATTGTAGATTTACAAATAGGAAAACTGATTTACAATAAGGACAGAGTTAGAACTTGGGTGTAATTAATGCTCTTCACCACAAGAGTTGAATTCTTGGCCCCAGGCCATGAGGTGGGGCTGTGCCTAGCTCTGGCCAATGAGTTGCTAGGAGACATGACATTTCTAGTTGATGCTTCTAGTCCGGTTTAAGATACTAGAAATTTCTTTTCCTTCTACTGTGTTGACTGACAATGTTCCAGATAGTGACCATTCTATCAGCCTGGGTCTTATGTGATGGGTAAATAAAATAAATGAGAAATAAATAATGTGACCACAGAATTTTTCATTCAAACCAGATCACTTTCGAGACTTAGAGGAGGCTCTGTTAATAATTTGGCTGAGACAAGACACATAAACTAGGACTGTCCTAA
Organism: Hyperoodon ampullatus; assembly: GCF_949752795.1. Classification (NCBI taxonomy): domain Eukaryota; kingdom Metazoa; phylum Chordata; class Mammalia; order Artiodactyla; family Ziphiidae; genus Hyperoodon; species Hyperoodon ampullatus. The sequence goes on along the minus strand of NC_136929.1, from coordinate 14,032,521 downwards.
GCAAACAGAGACACATAATCCCTTAGAACTAATTCTCTGTTATCTTAAGCTCCTGAGATTGGGGTTGTTTGTTACTGCAGCATAATGATACATGGAGTCAATGCCAGAACTGAAAATGACAATCTCATTTTTGATTTGTTGCCTTTGAATGAGTATATGTGTGTTATTTGGATTGCAAGTGACAGAAACTGAAACTCATTGAGGCAAAGCAAAGGAATTTTGTAGCACTCGAAATCCAAGAAAGACTGAAAAATAAAACAGTACTAGGGTACAAATGGAGCTGAGCTTCAGCCACAGCCAGAGTGGGGGATGGGATGGGATGCTGTCAGGCCCTTCACCTCCACCTTCTGTTTCTACTTCTCTGTGTGTGGAGCCTACCTGCTTTTCACTGAAGCCAAATTTCTTCCATTGCAGGGCAAACCATGGCCACCAGCAACTGCTAAATTCTAAATCTGACTGCTTCCATCATCAAGAGGGAAAGACTTACAAATGTTCTCTGAAGCCAGTTTCAAAAATCCCAAGCAAGGACTTCTGTTTGGCTCAGATTTGGGAAGGTGTCAGCCTTTTAACCAATCAGCTGAGACCAGAAAGTTGAGTCAGGTAGGACCAGGGCAGTATCCCTGAGAACTACATTGGGATAAGGAGAGAACAGCTTTGAGAAGAAGAACGAGGTGCTAGGAAGACAAAACACACCAGATATCTGCTTCATTGTACTCATGGCTGTGGGTAGACGCCATTAGTAAGGCACATGCTCAGAGCTTTCCTAGGGTTATTGCCGAAACTTGTAAAAAAATTTTGACATTCCTCCCCTCCTCTCTTCTGTGATTCCTTTTAGATAAAAGCCTCACATTTGAAAATAGCTGGGTGGAAAAATGATGAGTTGTAGGGCCAAGGGACTGAGTCAAGCTAACTGACCCACCTGGGCACTGAACCAGAAGTTCTGCTCTTCGTAGAATTATATTCTAATCAACCAAGCTGAGCTGTGGGAACATAAATGACATAGTGACATTCAAAGTGACTTTCTTTTTTTCTCTAAACTTTTGAGATCACCTTTTTTTTTTAAAAAAACATCTTTATTGGAGTATAATTGCTTTACAGTGGTGTGTTAGTTTCTGCTTTATAACAAAGTGAATCAGTTATACATATACATATGTCCCCATATCTCCTCCCTCTTGCATCTCCCTCCCTCCCACCCTCCCTATCCCACCCCTTTAGGTGGTCACTGATCATAAACTTCTATTATCTACAATTAGCTAACTTAGTCCTTAAAAAACAAAAAGGAAAAAAAACTAAAGAGTTAGATTACATCATCTTAAGTCTGCCTTCAAAGGTTAGATTATGGGGTTTATGATTCAGTTGAAAGCTCCAGCACTGGGTTCATGACCTACTGTCCTCCTCTTCTGCCTCATCTGAGCAGTGACATTCATATTTTCAACGTAAATTTGAGGCATACAGTAGAAAGCCTACTCCCAACAAAGTTACCAGCCAAAGTCTCCTATGTCTCTGAAGGTACCTATGATTAAGGTCTGTGTCATGATGAAAATAATTGCTTTAATTAGCCATTAAACAGGCTCCAGGGTCAACATGACAATGGGTTTCTTTCTGTGTTTGATTTAGTGGAAGCAGTTAATGATTTTGTTTTTATTATCTTAACCCCCTGTTTCAGAATTATTTACTTAAGCACATGGAAGGTAATGGATATTTGTTATTATAAAATTAATTTCATGCCTGACTAGACCATCTCTTCCACCTTTGTCATTACTCTTTGAGCTTTGGGTGTTATCTTGGGCTCATTTATGTTTATACAACTAGATGGCAATGGACCCTACCAATAATTATTTGGGGAATTTGAGCCATACAGCAAGAGGCAGTGCATTTTCATTCTAATTTTCAGAGTATTTTGTGTATTCATTTCCCTCCATTTCCATTAAAATTTCTAATCAATAGAATAATGTTTCTCAAGTAAAAGTATTACATCGTACTTTCTCTAGTTATCTACATGATAAGAATGGATTATGTATCTAGAGTAAAAATTCAATATGTAAAAGGACTGAAACACACATCCAGAAGCTATCATTTTGGTTAAAAGCATTCGTCTTTGAAATCTTTGTTTACTGAAGTCTTGTTCCTTTGTTTTCCCTAGCTTTTATGTGAGGCTCAAGGTGACAATCATGGCTTTTCTGCAATGTCAGTAGCTGTGAAGTTAAATAACCTAAATGCCAGTAACATTTTTCTTCTTCTTCTTCTTCTCTTTTTTTTTTTTTTTTTTTGGTGGTGGTGGTTCTGAATTAATTCTCAAACATACATAAAATTAGATCTGCAAAGTTTCTTTATGCCTGTTAAACACAGCCTAGATATAGCCTTGTGGGTGTGGGGTAGGAGCGAGTTGGACTGGTTCTGATAGGATCAGCCCACTGGTTCCATCATGCCTTGATGCCCTCAGTTGCTGACAGGACCCAGAAAACTACCCTGACTGGTACCTTACTCCCAAGAGGTCAGTTATCAGGAACCATAATGCCACTCTCTGATCCCATCACCTAATTTTTCCCACTGACTAGCTCTGACCTTCAACACCCAGCAAACATTTATTAAGCATGTACCCAAACCTGGCTAGGAGCTCTGGCTTAGCACCTTACTGGCTGTGTAATGCTCAGCAAATTAAACCTTAATTTTCACATTTAGAAAATGGGACTAATATAAACATTCACCTTATCTACCTCACAACAAATGTTGTAAGGACTCAAACAGTAGACCATGTGAAAATATCTTGTATAAGCTGCTGTATAGAGGTTAGTATTTTGTTTCATCGGAGGTATACATCTAGATTTCTGTTGAAAAATAATATCTCTAATCTTGATCAGCTAATTTCTCCTAGAAAATTGTATATTGGTGTTATAGTTTAACATTTGGCATACGTTATATAGAAGGTTCTTATGCTTTTATGCATAGCAGCATCATCTGGGGTGCTTTATAGAGGTAAATCCCAGTGTCCCATGCCCAGAGATTCTAGTTTTAGGTTTGCTTTGGGGCTCAGGAACATGAATTTTTAACAAGCACCATGGAGATTTCTTTCCTGTTGTGTTTACCACAACAAGGTAGCATGAACTGGGTGGTTTGAACAACAGAAATTTATTGTCTCACAGTCTGAAGTCAAGAAGTTCCCAGACCAAGGTGTTGGTAGGGTTGGTTCCTTCTCAGGGCTGTGAGAGAGAATCTGTTCCAGGCCTCTTCTCTGGCTTCTGGTGCTTTGCTGGCAATCTTTGGTGTTCCTTGGCTTGCAGATGTATCACCCCAATCTCCATCTTCCTGTTCACGTGGCATTCTCCTGATGTGCACGTGTCTCCAAATTTCCTCTTTTTATAAGGACACAGTCATATTGGATTAGGGCTCCTCCTAATGATCTTTCTTTCTTTTCTTGAAATACACTTGACATAGAATATTATGTTAGTTTCGGGTGTACTACATAATATCTGGACATTTATATACATTATGAAATGATCACCACAATAAGTCTAGTAACCATCTGTCCCCATACAAAGTTATTACAATATCATTGACCATATTCCTCATGCTGTATATTACATCCCTGTGACTTATTTATTATATAACTGGAGGTTTGTACCTCTTAATCCTCTATATATATTTTGCCTACCCCCACTCCCCTCCCCTTTGGTAACCACCCATTTGTTCTCTGTATTTGTGAATCTGTTTTTCTTTTGTTTATTTGTTTTGTTTTTTAGATTCCACACATAAATGAGATCATGTGGTATTTGTTTGTCAGTCTTCATAACATCTCTATGCCACCTTTCATCTGTATGTAAAAAAAAAGGAGTACCATGACACATAACAGGATGGTTATGATATTTCATTGTCAACCCCCAAACTCAAACAGGCTTTCTTCAATGTCCACATAGCAGAAAATGCCACCACCATTCACCAAGCTGCTCAGAACAGAAATCCTTGGTCTGATCCATGAACCCTATCTTTCCTATCAACCATGATCTTCATCAGCTCAACTTGTCTAGGCCACCAATATCTCTCTTCTAGACCATATTATTAACCTTCAAATTGTTCCCCCTCTATGACTCTTTTTATCTGATAATCTGTATGCCACATAGATTCCAGAGTTGTTTTTTTAAAATAGAAATGACCTTTCTTAACTTCATCTGCATAGACTCTATTTCCAGTTAATGTCACCTTCTGAGGTACTCACAGACTTCAACATATGAAATTTGGACTTCATTATATGAATTTTGAGGGGACATAATTCAACCTAAAACATACCCTAAGTGTTTCTCCTTATGTACCACCTCACACGCTATGGCCCTACCTAGGCCAAGTAACTAGAGCCTTCTAGCTGGGTGCCTCAGAAGAGGGCTGTTACAGTTGAGGAGAGATGACACATAGGCATTGGAAAATCATGGAAGATATAATAATTAGAAAGACTTGTCTGTAAATATATGAAAGAAACAATAGATTTGAAAAAATGTGTTATGATATAAAACCAAGTTTTTCCTGCCTCAGAAGAGATGTAGGTCCTACAGAATGGGAGGAGGACAGGAGAACTGGGGAAGAATCAAACTAGATGGGGGCAGCTCTCCAAGAGAAAGGGCTCTCTCCTTATTTCACCCCCTTCCTTAGGTTAGGTCATAACCCAAGACCCAAACATAATCATTTTGATTTTTATGTCTATTTTTACTTTTATGTGGTAGCAGTTTATACACCATTTTATACTTTGTGTTCTACTTAACAATATATGATGAATATTTTCCATGTTGTGGTATTCTTCATATTTTAATGCCTAAAAAATAGACCATCAGGTGGTTGTACCCTAATTATGTTGTGAGTTATGCCTATGTATTGCAGTGTTTGTAATGAAACTACACAATGAAGGGAAAGACCTGAGGAGTTGGTACGGGAGGAATTGTTCGTGAGTCTTTACCTCCCTGCCCACTCTTGTTGGACAAACATTGCCAAGAGAGTGGGTTTACTCACCAACCCAGTTTTCTGTTCCTGAGTCTCATTAACCCTCACAGCTGGAAAGGGTGAAATGCCCACTTACAAGTCCAATTCTGCTTCAGCCTGGGACAGATTTCACCACTCTTGCCAAGGCCCCTGTCTTGACATATTCAAATAACCTTTTCCCCTTCTGGAATGCCCTTCCTATATCTCTCTACGCATCCAAACACACTCTCTTCATATTTCCAGGCTCCACACAACTTCAACCTACCCAGCGAAGCCTTTCTTTACTAGCTCAAGGGGTCTAGCTTCCCCCTGAAGTCTTGGTTGTGTTTTATCCTCTGCTTTTGTCTTATCTCGTCTGCTGTATTATAAATTGGTTGCAATCAGGGATCATGTGTTAGGCTTTTGGGTACTTCTCACCACTTCTGTTATAATGTGGAGCCTATATTAGGTGCTCAGCAAACACCATCTTTCAAAGAACTGAAGTCTTCAGGAAGGTGACAGATTTTCCAAGTGTCCTGGGAAAAGACTGAGGATTAAGTAGATTGTACTAATAAAATGGAATATATGCATTCATTAAAGTTATAAGCATGATGATTATATATTAACATGAAAATTTCACAGATTCTATTTTAATTTTAAATGAAGAATATAGTACATAAAATTATATTTATACTACAGTTACAGCTATGGAAAAACGTGAATAAAGGCTGAGAGAGAATGCAAATATGAAGACAGTTATATTTAGGTGATAGATTAATGGATAAATTACTTTCTTTTAATACTGGGATGCTATTTTCATAATAACTAAAAAAACATACAGTGATAGACAGTTTGGATTGTGGACAGCTATGGAGAAAAAATACTCAGTTTCTGGAAATGGAAAATAAAATGAGTTATATAGAGACTTCAAGAGCCTTCAATGCATGAGCTAATTCTGATAGCCTTGTGCTTTAGTTTTTATCTTAACCAATAATGAACACTCAATATAGGAAATATTTTAAAGACATGGTTACCATGTCTTAGGAGATCCATTTTGTAATCCTGCCATTTATATAATAACTCCAATTTCAATTTCCCCCCAAAAGTAGAACTGCCAGTAAGATATCTGAAATTCAAGACCTATGACAATCTTAATTACCTCAACTTCTCTTGTTCAAGATACCCATATTTTTAGGACTCTTGTATTTTGTTTGTGTGACAAGAAACAGTTTCCAGTGTTTGAATCATCATGTTCTTTCCCCACATAACAATATCCTATGGGGTTTTCAACAGGGAAGAAAAGGCAGCACACTGGAGTAAGATTTTGCTATGATTATCTCATCATCTCTTTTCATGTGTGGTGCCACTGGCAAAACTCTTTTTTTAAGAAGGTTCAGCAAAATGATTGGCACTTGGTAAGTGGTTGATATTGAATAGGAAAAGCCAAGAGCTAATTTGAAGTCTTTATATAATGTTCTTTGTTTAAAAATATGAAGAGAAAAAATCCAGAATTAGACTACTAAGAACTGGAGCAGTCTTACACCTTACTGTTTTAATTGGTGGTTGCTCATGAGAAGAATCAATAATTTCTTTTGAAGTTTCACATTGATTAATTTTGATCAACTCATAATTAATCATCTGTGAATATAATGAATCAACTGTAATTTTAACCTTAGTTTTTAAAAAAATAGCTACAGTGATATAAGTAATTGGTTATCTAACCTGATTCAAAGCCTTGTAAATGATTTTAGCTGTATTTTGGAGAAACTCCAACTTATCAATTTACTCATGAGTTTCAGCAATCACATTTTCAATACCTTTGCAGAACATTTTTATTGAAATGTTAATGTAATTTTGTGTTCTTCAGGTATTTTACCTGTTTTATTTTAACCGTCAAGGAATAAAATAGTAGTACCCAGTGTATTTCCAGATACCATGGAGGCAGAGAAGTGAGTCAAAAGCATCACAGGGTGTGGAACCTATTCTCAAAGACCATACAATATAAATGGAGGAACAGACAGACTGGACATATACAAAATAATCAGAGAATAACTGACTTTCAAACTGTCATGTTAACTGATAGTAGATAAAATAATTTCAGAAAAGTAAGGAAGCTGGAGTAGTCTTAGAGTTCCTTGGAGGACATGGAACTTGAGTGGATACTTGAGGGATAGTGTGACTGAGACGGCTAGTTTTCCCCAATATCTGTTCTTCCCTCCTAGATAGGAAGAGAACCTAGCTGGCCAGGAAGGCTACACTTAGGCTTCTTGTATATATGTGTGGCCATGGGTCCAAGTTCTGTGCAGTGAGTTGTAAGCAGAACAGCATGTAAATTTTAGATCATGCCATTAAGGCAAGAAGTATGTCCACCTGTTACTGCTTTTTGTCCATCTTACAGGGAGGGACACAGATAAAATAGCTAGAGCTGGAGCAGCCATCTTGGGCCATGATATTAGAGTCATGTGAATATGGTAGAGAACAAGATGGAGCCTGAGCCCATGTCACCCTCATCAAACAGTGTTGTCAAGTAAGCTCGGAATTTTATATGTAAGAGAAATAAATGAATATCTTGTTTAAGCCATTATTATTTTGGGTCTCCCTATTAGAGTAGCCAACCCTATATCCCAATATAGATGGATAGAATGTAGATCATCAGAACAATAGAGGGCACATTTCATGTAAGGAAACAGCAGGAACAGAGACCCTGGATGGGGATTATTTTCTACCTCAGAGTGTCTTTACATACGTTAAAGAGTGAAGAAAGTTATAAGTATTACTTATTTATCTTCATTGTGGTCAGAGAATACACTTTGTATAATTTGAATCCTTTAAAATTTATTGAGACTTGCTTTATGTTCTAACATATGGTCTATCCTTCTGTACTGGGGAAAAGTGTGTATTCTGCTGTTGTTTTCTGGAGTGTTCTGTAGAGTCTGCTTGGTCTAGTTTGTTTACAGTATTGTTCAAAATTTTCTGTTTCTTTATCTTTTGTCTAGTTCTATCCATTATTGAAAATGGGATATTGAGTTCTCCAGCTGTTATTGCTGAATTGTCTATTTCTCCCTTCACTTCTGTCAGGTTTTGCTTCATGTGTTTTGAAGCTCTGTTAAGTTCATATATGTTTATAATTTCTCATATATTTATATATTGTAATTTCTTATATTTTCTTCATGGATTGACCCTTTTACCATTATAAAATATCATGCATTGTTTCTACTAACAGTTTTTGTTTTAAATCTATTTTACTTGATATTAGTATAGTCATTCCAGCTTTCTTTTGATTTAAACCCTACCACATGAGTAATTATGTTAAATGTAAGAGGATTGAATCCTCCAAATAAAGGCAAAGATTGTTTCTAGTTTTTAGTTTTCTATATGCCTTGTTATTTTTGTTTCTCTGTTCCTGCATTACTGCCTTCTTTTGTGTTAAGTATTTTTCTAGTGTACCATTTTAATTCCCTTGTCATTTCTTTTACTGTATATTTTTGAATTACTTTCTTAGTGGTTGGCCTGGGGATTACACTTATAAAATCATAATTTATAACAATCTAATTTGGATTAATACCAACTTAATTTCAATATTGTAAAACAACTTTACTCCTATTATTCCTATATAGCTCCATTTCCCACTCCCTTTTTTCTGCAGTTCTCCATATATATACACATGCACACACACACATTTTGTACCCATTAACACAGGTTTATAACCGTTGCTTTATGTATTTGACTTTTAAATCAGATAAGAAAAAATGTGTCGCCAACAAAAATACATTTCTGCTTTTATATTTACTTATGTAGTTTCCTTTACCAGTATTCTTTATTTAGTTATGTTGATGTGAGTTACTCCTTCTTTTATTTCAGCCTGAAGTGTTTAGTGTTTCTTGGAAGGCAAATCTGCAAGTGATGAATCCTTCCAGTTTTTGTTTATCTGCAAATGTCTTAATTTCAACTTTATTTTATTTTATTTATTTATTTATTTATTTATTTATTTATTTATTTGCGGTACACGGGCCTCTCGCTGTTGTGGCCTCTCCCGTTGCGGAGCACAGGCTCCGGATGCGCAGGCTCAGCGGCCATGGCTCATGGGCCTAGCTGCTCTGCTGCATGTGGGATCTTCCCGGACCGGGGCACGAACCCATGTCCCCTGCATCGGCAGGCGGACTCTCAAGCACTGTGCCACCAGGGAAGCCCAGAAGTTTATATCTTTAAGGGTGGTTATTGCCTTGAGTTCTGAGAGGAAAACCAGCCAATTTCTCATAAATCTGAGTATTGCATGGGTGAGAATAAAAACAAAGGTGCATGCTTTTTTCAGTACTAACAGAAATAAATAGGTAACATTGCAATAAGATTGATTTAGAGAAAGTGAGGAGAAAGACCAGTAGTAATAGCACTCTAGCACTACAACAGAATTCAGAGGGATATTGTGGAAGTTTTGTTCTGATGGCATTAAAAGTAGCATAGTGTCACAAGTCTGAAGTGGTTAAATTACCTGTATTCAGATGTATTTGCTAGACATCATAAAATTACTGGAATTATTTTTAGACTGAGACCTAGATTCTACTTTTGGTTCTGGTATATAATCGTAGGTATATTTCCAAAATGGAAAACAGGGGAGTTATATTGGATTCTCTCCAAGGTTAATTAGACCTGTGAGTTCTTTTGGATTTCCCTTATGAAGCATCAGATAACTCTGGTCATTGTATTTTGCATAACTGCCTGTTGTTCTCACAACAGTTAATATTATATCCAATCAATGCTCCAGGGAAAAATTAGATAATTTGCAATAAGAATCTTCCACTTGGTGACATAACTGGACTTAGGGCCTCTGGTCATGATAATACTTATGTGAAGTTCTAAAATTCTGTCACAGTTAGGAAAGTCATTTATTTAAATACATTTTATGAATGCTATGGACAGGTTAATCCTTGCTGTATTTTAATCTCCTAATTCTTCTCAGTACCCATTCTAAATTTTTCAAAATGCCTTCACACCTAGCGTCTACTTCAGTCTGCACAAATGAGTCTGGGAATAAAGGATGCCATGAGTCCTCACCTGGAGCCAGTTCTACCTAGTCATGGGAGATGTGAATATGGGTGGAAGGATGAGGTCACTCTTCTGGAGTCAGTCTCCCATGGAGAGAAAGAAGGTCAGTGGTCAAGAAGTCCAGCCAAGGTGAGACAGCCAGAAGGAGTCCAGCTGTGTGTGCTTTGGCAGAAGCAAAAACTAACAACAGGTGAAGGTCGATATCCAAGAGATCAAGAAATAGTGAAGCAGATGAAGATCAGAGAAGACGTTTTGGTAGATATACCTATGACTAAGGAATGTGGAGTCCACATGTTCAAAAAAAGCTGGCTTTACTCAGTTAACCAATCAGGAACACATGAGGGTTAGTGGGGTCAACCAACTTACCCAAGGGTGTTCTTCCCCATGAAATGGGATGCCAAGAATTAAACCTACATCTTTTGAGTACAGTGTCTATTTAGTTTCTCCTCTACCTCTCACTGTCAGGATTAGGGTACTCTATGGATGTTAAAGAATATGTAAATTCTCATGTAAAGTTTTTATGAGGACCTTGGGATCCATGGTTTGAAGATTCACTTTCTCATGAGACACCAGAGCTGAAAGCAAGTGTTGTGAAGCAACGTACACGTTAAGATGTGTATCATGAAAACCCGAGGCTGCATGTTTGCTTACTCAGGTTGCTTTCCTCGCAAGCAGAGTGTTAGAATTCAGGGTTTGCATGAAGGGCTGTTATGAGCATGAATTTTTAAAATGTGTTATTGTTTAACGCAAAATCACAAATAAGGAACACATGCCTGGTTACCTGAGGGCATCATTGTTGGCTGGAAAAATCCATTTGCTCCACAGCTGTCCCTGGTTCCAAAAGCCCGTGATGGATAACCTGGCTCAGCATCTCTTGAATATCTCTTTCTCACTGTGCTCCAAGCATCTGCTGTTCCAGACGCGCCATTTGCTTCTCATGTTTCAGAGAGATGTTAGTGATGGAGGATGGGTTTTTTTTAAGAAGAATACAAACAAATGTTTGATCTATCAGTTTACATTGTTACCTTTCCGTTCTTCAGTAATAAAGCATTCTTTATTGCGCACCTGGATTAAATCATTGTTCTTGCTCCATAATGCCCTACGACGCTGTTAAGTAAGTCCTTTTCAGTTCTCCATAGACCTGGCCTGTGCAAAAGCTGTTATTTTATGACTGCAAAACATTATTTTCATTCTAATTGAGGTTATGTTTTCTCACTTCAGGAAGTGTTTATTATGTAATATTTGAATATACAAAATATATGTAGCATAATAATAAAAAAACACCTGTAAATCCACCCTTTCAATTATGAACTAGAACGACCCTGTTTTGTCTTATCTTGTCCTCCTTTTCTACTCTACCTCTGTACCTCCTCTACCTCCAGAGGTAGCTAATGTCCTAAATTGCTTTGTAATTTATTTATTTTTATCGCATAAGTCTGAATCTCTAAACAATATACCATTTAGTTTCATTTATTATATAATCTCAAAATGGATATTGATGCATGTAATTTCTATGGTTTGCTTATTTCTTAAACAAAATTATGTTTCTAAGAAACCTCCATGATTTGCTCCTTATAGAGCAGGGCTTTTTGACGTGCACACAGCTCACCTTGGGAGCATGTTAGCATCAGAGTCCTGATTCAGTACATTCACAGAGGGACCTGAGGCTCTGCATTTCTAACAGGCTACCAGGTCTTGTTCATGCTGCTGGTTTGTGTTACACTTTGATCAACAAAGTTATAGAAGGCACAGAATATTCCCAGTTAATAGATGGTGCCTTACTCTAAATAAGGTTAGGCATACCCTTCTGAAAACATACACTTTCGTTACATTTATTTCTCCCCCAAACCTTAGTGGAAAGATGGATATTGTGAAAAGAATTATGGGGCTGGCTCCTTTTGAGCTAAGAACAATGATGAACAATGGCCTTGTCTAAAAACCACTTGGGTAACATTAAACTAAGTTTCCCCCTGTGGTTGCTTGCTTGGATGCTTTTCTATCACAGGTCGTATAGGGAGAATACTTTTCATCATTTTTTTGAAAGCTGGGATTTTCAGGCAATTATAATGTGTGCTGGCTATGTATGGCTTGATATATAAGGGCTTTAGGACCGAAGGTATGTTTTTACTTGTTAGTCATGCACTCACCTCATGAATCTTTGGCTTTGGTGAGGTCCTAATAGTATAAGACAATCAACCTGGGAGGGAGGAACAGAAAGCCGTGTGACACAACTTTGAGCCCCTCTTCAATGTGATTCAGCTGAAAGATCCACAGTGCTGATAGGCAGATGATTGATCACCCTTGTATTCCCCAGTGCACAAATTTCAAGGAGCAGCTGCCACTTCTGATCCTCTTAAAGATATACTATTTAGCAATAATTTTACTTTCAGAGAGATGAAAAGATTCTTGTTACTTAGTGCTATTTATTCTGCTTCTGAATTCACAATGTTAGACTATAAAACTACAATCACCTTCCACTTTCAGAAGAGCCATTGAGCCTTTGAGAAATGGGAAGTATGGGCACATATTTCATGTTACTTAAGTGGTAGAGAATAGGGAATTGGGCTCTTTGGCTCTAATGGGTGTCTGCCTTGGTGAGAGAAATTAGTGTTTTGATGAAAAAGTCATGAATTACTTCACACAGTATTTACCATTATTCTAAATAATGATGAATTTGAAAAGGGTTTTGAGGGTCTTTGTAGCTTGTTTAGAGATACAAGAGTTGAAGTTTAATGAAAGGACAAGGTGTCTTTTTATTGCAAGTGACAGAAACCCATCTCAAATCAAAAGCCAAAAAGGGAATGTCTCAGCTCATATGACTGGTAAATTCTTATGGTTCTCCAGCTTTAGGGATAGATAGATCCAGGGCTTAATCAAGTTATCAGCGCTCTCTCTCAGAAGCTCAGTTCTATTTTCCTTGGTGTTGGCTTCCTTCTTCCCAGGGAGTGGCCAAGCTGGCCATCTACAGCTTGAGCCTGGCATTGTCTGTGAAGTGCCAGCCTCGGAGAGCAGAGTGAGCTGCTTTCCGAGTAGCTTAACCAGTTAGTGCTTTCCTTCTTTTTTTTTTTTTTTTTTTTTTTTTTTTTTTTTTTTTGCGGTACGCGGGCCTCTCACTGTTGTGGCCTCTCCCGTTGCGGAGCACAGGCTCCGGACGCGCAGGCTCAGCGGCCATGGCTCACGGGCCCAGCCGCTCCGCGGCATATGGGATCCTCCCAGACCGGGACACGAACCCGTATCCCCTGCATCGGCAGGCGGACTCTCAACCACTGCGCCACCAGGGAGGCCCAGTGCTTTCCTTCTTATCCTTTGTTGTAACCTCTTCTCTTCTTCTCCTTTAACTATTTAACTCTTAATCCTTTAACCTTAAATCACTCTCATTTACAATGTCTTTCTGTTTCCTTCCTTAATTACTCCCTCTCTTTCTCTGTGTACCTAAGATGGTTGAAAGCTCTGGATGTGTGTGTGGGTAGGGAGAGATAGTGTGTGTTGATGTAGCCATTTAACATACTATTATATAATAGTATATAATATCGTAAAAATGTTCACAATTTATAAGTAAAAAAGCTGATTCCCAAATAGCTATAGACTGTGATATCTTTTAAAACACAAGTAGAATATCTAGATGTATAGGCATAATGATATATAAATAACAGCAAAGATATCCAGTAGGATATACTCTAAAGAGTTAACACTGATTATAGCCAAGTAAATGTTAATTCCAAAAATTTAGCTTAGTGGCCATAAGTGTTTTCTCTGGAACAGTTCACACTTCCCAGAAAAGGTCTCTTCACTCTCTTAGTGGAAGATATGCTTGTATATTTGGTTCCATTACCCTAGGAGCTGAGTGGAGAGGAAGACTGGGGGTTTTAATACTGGGTATGTAAACTTTCACTTAATGCTTCTGATTTCAGGATGGTACAAGCACCTGCCCTTAACTCTGCCTGAAGAGAGATGGGTATGTGCGTGTGCATGCATGTGTGTGCATGTGTGTGCGTGCGTGCGTGCATGTATGTGGGAGGAAGTGCCAGGCTGAACTGTGCAAAGCGGGGACAGAGATCTGGGAGAGAAATCGAATTTCCCAGCCCCTCTGACAGCTCCCCAGGGCCAAGCCTCTTCTCTGGAGGGCCTTAGAACACAGAGATCTTTGTTGCCAGGGTACAATGTAGTAGAAATTGACTCCAGTGGTCATATTCCCTAATCCCCGATGTTTCTCAGAAAAGTAAATCAGATGAGCGTCTGTATAACGTCCTACAAGTTCCTGTCCAATTCCTAATTAAAAATCTAAATGAATCTTTTTTATTAAGGTAGACTTCCAAATGTTTAATATCTAGGAAGTAAATCTGAGTTACTTCATTTTAAGTAGTTTCAAGCATAAAAATATACAGGAAATTTTTATATAGTACTTTGAAATATTTGAATATTTGTCTATTTTAAGATCCTTAAGGAGCATTATCTCTTTTTTTTTTTTTTTTTTGCGGTTAGGCGGGCCTCTCACTGTTGTGGCCTCTCCCCTTGCGGAGCACAGGCTCCGGAGCACAGGCTCAGTGGCCATGGCTCACGGGCCCAGCCGCTCCGCGGCATGTGGGATCTTCCCAGACCGGGGCACGAACCCGTGTCCCCTGCATCGGCAGGCGGACTCTCAACCACTGCGCCACCAGGGAAGCCCAGCATTATCTCTTTAGAGATATTTTAAGATCGTTAAAGAGCATTATCCACATACAGCTCCATGTGTCATTACTTAATATCGAGCTATGTGTGAAAAGCAATTTAGTGAAAATTTCAAAATGGAATAATGCCTAACATCAAATTTAAAGTAACATTGATGTTTTATTTTATTTTTCTTTTCAGGGCATTTAAGGGTCAGTGGCTGAAAGTCAGAACAATATTTCTTATCCTCACTGCATACAGGGATGAGTGTTCCAACTCTTCTTCTTAATTTAATTATTTTGCCATTAATTTCGTGTGGTAGATATAGACATAAAATGGCAGTGGTTAACAGGTATTGGGTGTTGTGTTTGTCTGCCTTTTTAACTCTTATTTGTTCCCTCTCTCTTTTTATTCTTTATTCCTTTCTTAATGAAAAATAACAACTAAAGTTTACTTAATGTTTACCAAGTTCTAGGCTCCATTTAAATCCTTTGCCTACCCTAGATTACTTAATTCTCACAGTAATCTATGAGGAATGCTGGTTATCGGAGGTTGAGGTTGAAGCTTCAAAGTTTAAAGGCTAGAGTGCTGTGCTGCAGCGGTTCTCCAAAGGTAGTCCCTGCACCAGCAGCATGGGCATCACTTAGGAACTTACTAGAAACACAGATTCTTAGGCATCACCCTAGATTTACAGAATGAGAAACTTTGGGGGGTGGGACCTGCCAATTTTTGTTCTAACAAGTCCTTTCAGTGATTTTCATCCATGCTTACCCTTTGTTATAAGTATACATGTTTGAATTTGTTCCTGCAGTTTGTTTTACATTTTATTTTACCTCTTAAAAAATTATTGAAAACTCTTGGGTTTAAATAGATTCCTTATAGTTTATTCCTGTGATTATTTAAGAAATTATATTGTATTTTTGGACTAGATTACTCAAAATGTTACCAGCTAGAATCCAGCTAGTAATGTATTTTAAAAAATACACACTATGACCAATTATGGTTAATTTGAGGAATATAAGGATGGATCAGTATCTAGAAAACTATTAATATAATTTACTGCATTGACAATCTAAAGGAGAAAAAATCATACATGCAGTGAAAAAGTTTTTGACAAATTTTGCAGCCAGCCCTCATAAAAAATTAAGCAAAATGGGAATAAAGGAACTACAGTATGATAAAGACTATTTACTAAGCCCAATAGCAAACATCATCCTAAATAGTATTATAAAACACTAAATCCATATCCACTGAAATCAGAACAGAGAAAAAGATGTCTTCTATTGCTTTTATTATTTAACATTGCTTTGTAGGTTGAAGTAAGTGCAAAAAGTTAGGAAAACAAAATAATAGCTATAAATATAAAGAAAAAGCAATGTCTTTTTTTGCTGAAGATATTTTTTCTGTACCTAGAAACCCCAAGATACACTAGCAAAAATGGCTAGAATTGATAAGGGAACTTTATAAGGAGTCTAATTATAAGAAAAATAATTAAAAAATTTTATACTACTAATAGCCACTTAGAAATGGAAATAGTAAAAGTATCTCAATCACAGGAATGGCCAAAAATGTAAAATACTTAAGTACAATTTTTAATAAGAAAATCACATAATTCGTATAAATGAAATTACAAAGCAGTATTGAAGGATATAAAGCAAAACATAAATAAATAGAAGGACTAATATCCTAATCATAATATATAAATTGGATATAATTTCCTTTAAAATCTCAAACTATTTTTGGAATTTAATTTTAAAATTCAAGTTTAGGAAAAATGAATATCTGAGAAAAATTAGAATATGAAAAAGAATAATACAGAGCTGTTTTTCTTATCAGATACCAAAACATGCTAAAAAACAACCTTAATAAGAACAATATGGGGTGGGAATGGATGGGGAAATTTAATATGTGATAAAGCTAACATTTTATTTAACTATGAAAAGAATGGTTTGTTTAATAAACTGTGCTCACACAACTGGAAATCACAATAAATGGCTATCACTTCTTCATACATATATAAATTAATTTCAGCTGAGTAAAAGCCTTAAGTTTAAAAATAAAATTCTAGAAGAAAATTAATAGCTCATATAGTAACATACAGGTTGTGAAGACCTTTCTAACCGAGACAAGATATCTAGAAGCTACTAAAGGGCTTTTGGCTACATAAAGATGAACAATTTGAATATTGCAGACGCCTCAAAGGCAATAGACAGGCCATAGCTTGAGAAGTTATTTCCAATGTATATGGCATGTAAACAATAATCATAATAATAATCGAAGAAGTCTGACAAAGTTATGGTGGCAAGGATTGGTGGTTGTGTGAAGAGGCACCCCTGACTTCTCAGCATCCCTGGTGTGGCCCATGTTTTGCGATATGATAGGACCTGTTATCTTCTTAGGTATGTACTAGGCAACAAGGAAAATCTATGTGTTGGGGGAAGGTGGGGAAAATCTTGTTGGGAAGATAAAGTGTCTGATTGGGATTTAGTTTGATAATAAACTTTCGTTTTTAATAAAAATATCGATGGTCCTGACAAGCAAATAAGATAAATGTATTTATTTAAAAAATTATATTCTCCGAAGAGAAAAAACTTTCTTGATCTGATGACATGAAGAGTTACTGAAATACCGTTTTGTGCTTTAACAGAGCTTTCTGTTAATGACTTAAAAAGATAAGTGCTGCTAGCAAAACCAAAACAAAAACGTGATTGATTTTGGAAAGCTTATCTAGGCAGGATTCCATTCACATGAAACCCATATAAAATAATGATCTGATTCAGTATCCAGGAAAGATGCTAATGATTTTTTTTTCTTTTTTTGCAAAAAACACATTCTAGTTCCTACCGTGGAGTACTGAGTACATACCCTTTGTCTCACTTGTCAAACTGGTGTTCTGTGGAAAGCTGTATTGCAAGAAGCTAAGAGCTGTGCTGCAAAAAAATTTTTTTCTATGATTATGCATGTTTAGAAAACGTTTACTTCTGAGATTGAAATATCTAAGAGGGCTTTTAAAATATGTTATAATTCCCATATCATGGTACACTTTTATTATATAACACTTAACTTATTTGAGAATGGTATTCTATGCAAGTCAGTTTAGGACCATTCTAAAAGACAGTGGAGTCTGATTATTTTCTTTTAGCAAACTAAGTTTTGGTTAAGTAATTTTAATTTTCATCCTCGTCCAAACAATAGGATGATTCGTCATGGATTTCGGGACGGGGTGCTATGTCTGTTCATATGTTTGTTATTTAAAAAGCCCATTTAAATTCAAAATGCTTTATTAAAGCCAAACCACTTTTCATTATTCAGGACATTTTTTAATCTATAGAAAGAAATAGATATATGTCAAATTCATAATTTCAGTTAAATTTATGTTAAAGGTACGAAATTATATATACAGTACTTCAGCTAATAGTCAATAGAGTGGCAAATATTTACTTAGCTTGCCACTGTGCCAGGTACCATATAGGCACTGGGGAAGAAGAAAGAGAAAATCTCTGTCCCCAAGGTGAATTCATTCTAATGCAGAATTCATCTTGGTGAATAAATAGCAAGATTATTAGAATAACTTTAATATTCTTCATAATTATTAGCTATAATAGAAAAACAAGTTTTCTGTTTTGTTCCATTTCAAATGATTCCAAATTTTAAAATGAAAATTCTAAATTACTTAAAATGTTTCTTAGACAAAGTAATTTACACTAAATGCGGATTGCTGCTTTTATATGCTGTATTATCATGTTCTAATTTTCAAGCCACAGATTTATCTTACAACTGATGTATGATGACCTTCAGTAATAATGAACCCTGCAGTTTCTCTCTAAAACTGGGAGAACGTAGAGCTGTTAAGGTGGTATGAAACCGTTCCCTCCAGTCAAGATTTTTATGATTAATAAAAGGTAATGCAGGTATTTTATGAAACAATAGTGCCTTGAAATGGAGCAAGAACAACTTGTAAAATTATAAAACACTTAAGTTCAATTAGGAGCTTAACCATTCACTGTATTTTGGGGATTTTATCTAACAATTATTTGATATGTTTTCAGAAAAAAATAGCAACTCTAATAACAGTTTCTAAAGGTCAGGGCTACTGATGGTTTTCTACTCCAGTACTGGTGCTTTAGAGCTTGTCTATAATTTTATGCCTTATTTTTGAAGCTCAGAGCAAGGGTCATTATAGATTTCAGCACTTAACAGTTGGTTATATCCAATTTACCTTTTCAGGGACTCCTTCGGGTAGAGAGAGAGCGAGAGAGAGAGCATGATATTTACCTATAGTGATCTCAGGTGAACTATCTCTAGATGACTCTTATAAGAACCTTTCATATATGTGCACAGATACATATATACATATAAGGCATATAAGCTCAAATCAGCCACTAATGCACACATACACATATATACTCCCCACTCACATGTTTGCCTATATAGAGGTATTTATCCAGGGTCACTATTTTGTCATTCATATAATATTCAATAAATATTAAATGGTTTTCCTTTAACAATATTACGGGGACATGATTCTCAGATATTTATGTCACAACCGGCTCTTAAGCAGTTAAGGGTTAATTTTGGCATCACTGCTGGAGCGTATTGATAAATAAACTGGAAGTTGTCCAGAAACCAGTCTCTGTGATGCAGAAAGGGGGAAGCCGAGATGTAAGGTGTTCACAGGAAAATGATGCCCACATCATCTCCACTAGAAATTCCCCAGGTTGAGAAAAGATGGCGATAGAGGATATTGCTTGTCCATACACTTTTCTTGGCATTTTCAGGACTCTTGAGGTTCCATGAAGGGGCAGTATCTTTAATAATAATAATTTTATTGTTCAAGACAGAAGACCTATTGTGGCTTAAGGACGAGTAATGTCTAGAGGAGTGACATTACCTTTCTTGGGGTTTCAAACTTAGACGGATTTGGTAATGCTGTTTTGGCATTTTGTCCTGCTTCTCTGTAGGCAAGATTCTATACAGTGAGAATTCTATCCAGGGAATTACTTATATACTTACATTGTTCTAACGTGAATGGTTGTTTAGGAAACTGATATTATGATAATTATTTGTTACTAATACAGCATTTAGGTTAGTTTCAGAACAGTTCCTATGTATCTTGAGCTCCTTCTGTTGATAGTTCAGGCAATACGTCTGTGCATTTATTTTCCTAATTTATGGTATAAAGTAATAATTCAAGGGGGCGGAAGTTACTACACTGTTATTTCTTAGTTCACAAGAAATACCTTAAGTTAAAAGAAAAAAAATAAAACCATTTTCTTGTCCCAGTAGAGTTAACCTCAATAGAAGAATATAGATGGGTGAAAAAATTGGTGGAAATAGTATTCATATTAGAGTTTGTGAAAGAATACTGCAACTGTAAGCTTAGATTCTTATATAAAATAGCCTAAATGAGGTTGTTTCATTCTGTGACCGGAAGGGTTAATCTACTCTTCAGATTCTTTAAATATGTACTGTATGTTTTAGGTTGTAAAATGTGAATGTTGGTAATGAAAATGGGCTTTTTTTTTCTGAATGAGGAGTGTGCATTTATATAAATACCACATAGAATGAAGGCATGTGATAGAAGCCGTACCTGGTTCTTAAGAGCATTGCTGTTAATCCTCTGTAATTTAAAACTCCCTTTGTCAGTTGTATGAATAAAATGAAAGTTATTTCAAAGGAGTCCTAGCAAGAAACAAAACAATTGGATTTTTATAATCAATTTTAAAAAATAACTAGTCTGTGGTTAAAACTAGGATGTGGTAACAATCGCAAGAGGATGATCACTGGGCAGGTTTTACTCTCCAGCTGTCTCACCAGATGGCCACAGCCAGGTATTTTGTACCTTTTAAACAGGATACATATAATAGAATGAAAATACTTCCATTTAGACCTTATTAAGTTGATGATAATTTCTCAAATATTTTCCTTTTTTAGTTTAACAGTGATAATGTATCTTTAGTATTTAATAGGTTATGCTCACTGAAGTTATTTATTATTTTTACAAAGAAAAATATTCAATATAAGAATGTCGAGGTGTTTTCATTTTTTTCCCCCCAGGTGTCAGTGTGATTTAGAAGTTATTGCTGAAGAGAAGCCATGTTAACATACCAACAGTTGATGCAGTTGCAAATCTTTCCGTTTTAAGGCTCAGGGTTTTCCCCAAGGAGTGATCCTGGCCGATTGCAGATGTTGAGTTCTCTTTAAAAAAAAAAATAGTGCTGAGCCTGATACAGATGTTCCCACATTGCCCAGCACTTTGATTAACTTTTTATGAAGTATCTGCCTATAGATATCTGGATTAGTATGTTCCCATGTGTCTTATTAAAAGCCTGCCAGGCTTTATTGAACCTTGTGTTTATACTTTGTGTTCTATGGGCAGTTTTGGTGCCTAGCAAGTAGAAAATGGAAAGCATTAGCTTACACTAACAAGGACGTCTGATGTTTGCTGCTGACTTAAGTTTGAAATGGGAACCATCATGGTTTGATTAGCTGATTGTCATGAAAGAATAATAGTAGTTACACAAATAAGAGGGGCTCTGATTTCCATAAACAAGTTGCTGATGGAGGACCTACTTTGCTTCCTTTGGAGACGTGTTAATAGAATTTTCTGCTATTATCAAATTGTTGGGATTGGGTTTCCAAGTATGTGTCCATACTCTAGTCTAGCTCTGACTCCTCCACACAGGACCCACTGGCCAAAAGTAGTTCTTTAAATTTAACTAAAAATTAAATAAAATTCAAAATTCAGTTTCTTAGTCACACTGGTCACATTTCAAGTACTCAGTAACTACCTATGGCAAATGGCTACTGTATTGGTAATGCAAACATAGAACATTTCCATTATTGCAAAAGATTCTACTGGGCAACATTGCTCTGACCTTTAAATACCTGACTGACCCATATGCTACAGAATTTCCATTTATACTCTGTATCCTTAAAAAGACTTCTTCAATGGGTTTGTGTTTCCTTTAAATTTATAGTATTAAAATCAAAAGTATCAGCTTTTCCCTAGAGGAATGATCAGCTCCCACTTCTTTTAGCTTAATATTTCAATCCTTGGATGAGAGTTTATACTAAGAGATTTAAGAATGAATTCTTGGAATAGCTAATTTTTTTTTTAGAAACTTGGACAGCCCTCAACAAGGGACTCCTGAGGTGATGGTGGTCTGCATGTCTTTGTGCCCTGCAGAACTGTGGGGAGAAAAACTGGCCCCAAATTGCCAGTGTTCAGAAAATACCACAGTTTTCTAGGCTTTTTTCGTACGTTATTTAATTAATAATATTCTATTTACATAGCTATTAAAATGACTTAAATGGATGAGATCATGATCACTTTACCCTGAAATTCACTTTTTTAAACCTACTTTGAGTAAATGGGTTCAAGTATTTTCTAACTTTCCAACTTGCATTGCTTTTATAATATGAAGTTATAAAGTTATATAGTTTCATTGAAATGTTTTACAAGGTACACTTTCACTCCTTGGGCTGGATCTACCCTTCTCCATATTCTGAATTGATTATGCTTTGCTTTATTAACACAATTAATTGCATAGCCTCATCTCACACCTAGTTTATTGCATTAGCCTACAGAGTGGTTTGTTGTCCCCTGTTTATCCCCCCTCCGGTGGATCCTCAAGGCTGCTATTAGGATTGTCTTTCTGAAATGCACATTCGATCATGTTCTGCTGTACTCCCATGGCTGGCTGAATGAGAGTCAGAGTCCTTAGCACTTGTCCAGTGGCCTGTCACAGCCTGGCTCTCATCTACCTCCTAATTACATTTCCAACAAACTCTTTTTTTTTTAAAAACTTCCCTCTTATTCTAACATTTTTTAAATCAATGCAAAGGTCTTTATAGTCAGCGTTTCTCTTTTCCCTTTTTCTGCATAGGTTCCCAACCTCATCTGCGTCTACTTGCTCTCTGCAATGAATATTGTTTTACTGTAAAAATTGAGACTGTTTTCTTGACTTGCTTCTTTTCTACCTCTAAATTTCTCTATATTTTGTCTGTTTTCTTTTCCTTTCTCTCTTCTCAGAGGAAGAAATATCTCTTCTTTTATCCAAATAACTGAACTAAAGCCAAACTCTGAATCCTTACTTCAGTGGTTGCCCCATGGAGTGTAGATTAAAGTAAATAAAGCTCTTTGCTTGGCATTCAAGGTACAACATGATTTGGCTCAAACCTACTTTGCCAGGGTTAGTCCTCGCAGTGGTTTTTGTAGATGGAATTAATTCTCTGTGCCTTCCTTTGCTTACTCCCTTGCCTTGTCTGATGCTTTTTCTTCTAAATGTCGTGTTTTTCTCCCTCATCTATAATGATTTTTAAGCATCCAGACAAAAGCTGTGTCCCAGACGAAGGCATTTCTGATTCCCCCAGTGTGCAATGCTCACACCTATCTGCCTTCCTAGAACACTTTATCATCACTTCCACTGACGTTCATAATCTCGCCTACTGGAGAAAAGCTCCTTGGTAACAATTTATTACTGACTTATCTTTTCCAGTTCCCCATAATGCCCACCACATAACCTGGTATTCAGTGCATGATCCAAAATGTATTTTGAATGAATAAATGAATTGAATCACTTATTGCCAAGCCTAAACATTTTATTAAGTGTTATTTACAAAGCTATATCTATTTTAAATGAAAATTTCATAGAGAAACCTGCTATTTTGGCTGCTGCATTAATGAACTCTGGATTAGGATGGGGAAGTGATTAGTTTCTTGTTTTAGCTGGTTGGATATGGTGGGTTTAGACAATTATTGAAGGGCTCAAGTTTGTTAGATTTAAACATAAGGAGACATCTTGTTTTAACAGTGGTTATTTCATGAATTCTTTGGTGTGCTTAAATGCTAAGATGTCAGGATTTATGATGAGGTAAACAGAGGTACGTTTGCACTTATACAACAATGGTTTTGCATGTACACGGACAAAACACATAGTGCATGGTGGAAGGAAGGAAATGGAGAAATGGGAAAGACATTAAAAAATATAGTTACAGGTTATTAGAAGCTTGGTGCTAAGATGAGTATTACAACGTAAGTTTTCTCCTTAGGCTCAATGGCAAAGAACACTGGCTCTGAGATCAAACACATGGGTTTGTATTTTTTCATTTCACAGGGGGTCCTCTAAGGCTGGGCACTTTGCCCGCTTCTTGTGCACATTCTTTGAATCCAGAGACATCTCTAATAGCCTGCTACCTAAATCAAGATAAAGCAGCACCCAAATTGTTCTACAGCAATTGCAAAAATTTTTTTATTCCTGAACTCCATTTCAAATTTATAGATATTAGTGAGGTTACGGTGCGTGACCTTTGTGTCCTATGCCTATTTTAAGGGCAGGAACTAACAGCTCAACAGAAGGGAGGCTCCATACCTGTTCTTTGTCGTGGCAGTTTTCACTTCTATCAAACACCTGAAATTAAGTGGAAGAAATTTCATATTGTAGGAAAAAAATGAAGATTAGCAATACCTATTGGAGACAGGGGAAAATAATATACATTTTCAATCTATTGAATCATAAGTTTAATAGTGGTAGAGAAAAATATATTTTGAAAATATTTAATTTTTAAAGTAAGCTAGAAATTTCAGTGTACTTAATTCATCGAACTCTCATGTTTTAATGATCGTTTCTGAATCCGTTACCCTAGAAAAACTAGAAATCCAGATGTCATGTTTCTTTGGGGTATTTCTCATGGTAGGTTGAACTCCTACTAAATTCCAAGCCTTAATGCAGACCTTGGAAAATCCAAAGACACATAAGACAGTCTCTACTTACATGGAATTTGCAATCTTTTGACGAAGGTAACCAAATAAAGCAACGATGAGAATAATGTAAGCTTTGGATGTAAAACTCCATAGAGGTAGAGTAGTGTCTGTTGCATTCACTGCTGCTTTCCTTGGCATCTAGCACAATGACTCGTATGTGACAGAAGCTGAATAAATATGTTAGATATTTTTGGGTATTTTGCAGAGGAAGTACTTGGAGAAGTGGTGCTTAATCCAGTTCATAGAGAGCTTCCCACAGATGGTGCTACTTGAGTGGAGTCTAGAAGGATATGTAAATGTCACCGTGCATAGAAAAAATAGCCACCAGTTGGGACTGATTTTGAAGGGCATACCTGGATGACCAAACAGAATGGGAAAACACAATAGCATGAGAAAGCTGCAAT
This sequence comes from Hyperoodon ampullatus, assembly GCF_949752795.1. Taxonomy (NCBI): domain Eukaryota; kingdom Metazoa; phylum Chordata; class Mammalia; order Artiodactyla; family Ziphiidae; genus Hyperoodon; species Hyperoodon ampullatus. The sequence continues at coordinate 14,007,717 of NC_136929.1, read as the reverse complement.
GGTTGTGTCAGATGGAGTGTCCCAGGATAAGACTGTAGTGGCAGCAAGTCCAAATTATAGAAGGACTTAGAAGATAAGCTAGAGATTGCACTTTGGTATGAAGGCTACCAGGAGTCCATGAAGTATTTTTAGCAGCGTGACATACTCAGGTTTGCACTGAAGAAAAAACATCACTGTGACATTGATATTTTGAAGGAAGATGATAATGGGATAATGCAGACCAGACAACTAAAATATTCTAAATTGTGATATGAAGAAGTCTCACCTACAGAGATAAAATTTCCAGAACTCCTAATTCAGTAGAACAGATTAGTCTTTCTTTCATGAAAGAAAAACTTAGACAAGACACATATTTATTGACTATTTATCTGGGGTCATTTTAAGAAGTCACTTATGGTGTTATATTAAAAAATGTATATAAGTATATTCATACATACGCACCTCAGTATGTTCACAAAATAGTTGTAGTTGCTCTATTAGGTTGTAAAACTAAAAATTATTTAATGATAACAATGCGTCCTTTAATTTACTTTGAAAGATTTTTAGTAATTGTAAAACGATAATGACTTCATGAGAAATATTTTTTAGAAAGTTGACTGGACTACACTTTGCATAGATGTTGAAAAATACCAGGAGCACCCTTAGAAAGAACTCGTTAAAGTCTGGTGTTCTAGAAGAAAGAGACACTTGCTATTTCTGTGGAGTGGTTCCCAAGTGCCCCTATGATTAGCATTCTTTTCCAAATGAGAACATTTTTGAGAGTGACAGAGGATCCTGTTAATTATTATGCTGGATACGAGGTGTTAACTGAGGTAGTTCCTGGCCAAACCAAGACGTATTCTCACCTCTAAGAACAACCCATATAGCATTGGAAATATACATTTTATTTGATATATTTGGGCTTCACAATGGTAGCTTTTAATCCTTCTCCAATGTACAAATTAAACAAAACAAAATATTAAACAGCACACTATAAACTTTGCCTTTACAGTAAGAACTTGGTCTGAAACGCTTCGGCAAGCGGAAAGAGCAAAGGAAAAAGAAAGTTTATGGGTTATCTTGCCCGTAAACTCTCTAGGTAATAAAATGAACCAGAAGTAATTTGTGAGCCCTATTAGCCTGATCCAAATGTGAAGGTTATAGGTGGGTAACGTGGAAATACCGCAGTCAGTGGGAAGGACTCTCTCTAGCTTTGTGACCATGAGACAATACATAACCTCTCTGAACCGCAGTATCCTTCTTGTCTTTCAAACGAGTGCCGAAGTTCACAAAATAAGAAAATAATTTTCCAAAGTTAGGAAAAATGCCCAGTCTTTTCACTAATGTGAGAAATGCATGTTGAACTATTGATAGCATTTTAAGGTCATCAAGGTGGCAAATAGAAGAAGAAGAGAGAACATCACAAGATTGCATGGCAGGGGGTATTGCAATTTACTGATGATGGAGGTGTAAATTGATAAATCCACTCAGGAAGGCAGTCTGGCAATATGTATCAAAAGTCACAAAACCTAAAAAAATGTTTTTATGCTTTTTGATTCAGAATTCCCTTTCTAGGAATTTGCCATAGGGAAGTAATCAGATTATCATACAGAGATTTATGCACAACAAGATCCATTGTCTAGTTATTTATAATAGCATAGCAACTGGAAAGAAATGTCTAGTATTCAGGGACTGATTAAATAGCTTATGGCACATGCAGCTAATGATAAAATTATGTAGCCCTTTCAAATTACACTCTTGAAGAATATTTAAGGACATGACTAAATGCTTATGTAAAGTTGTTAAATAGATAAGTGGTTCACAAAATTGCATGTACAGTATGATAATTACTTTGCAAGAAAGTACATATATAATATGAAAAATATGAAATTTATACATATGAGATTTATACATAATGACTAGAAGAATAAACACCAAAATGTTAACAGTAGGTATCTCAGTGTCATGAGAGTAGAGGTGACTTTCGCTTTCTTCTTTATTCCTTGCAGTTAGAAATTATCTAAAATGAATTGTTGTTTATGTATTTTACAAAGGACAATAATTGTTGTGTAATAATTTTGATTATAAAAAAGTCGCTAAACTAAATAATTTATAGTGCTAGCTCTTGTTCTAAGGTTCTAGAATCCTATAATTTTGTTTTAGAACAGATGTTGGAAAACTATGCCCTCAGACTTGCTACTTGATTTTGTAAATAAAGTTTTATTGGAACATGACCCTGCCCATTCGTTTACATATTACTTGTGGCTATTTTCCTGCTACAATGGTAGAGTTGGAGAGACTGTATGATGCACAAAGCCTAAAATATTTATTTTCTGGCCCTTTACAGAAAGTTTTCTGACCTGTTTTCTACAATGTTGCATCAGACATTACCATCATTTTAAAAAACTAACTCAGTTAAAACATAGTTTAATATTATTATTTCAGGTAAATATTGATGCCTAAAATTCTATAAGGATCTGTACATTATTTAAATAATTTTGTGAATGTTAAACTCACAAGGCCAGGAAAGATCAAGATCCAACTTGACTCATATTGAAGAGTCAGAGAAGTTTAGATGTGATTAGACCTAAGGAACGTTAAATTATTTGTTATACATTAGTGAAAACGTCTGAGCAAGTGACCATCTAATGAAGATCTGCCTTAGTTAATGGGAATGATGATGGTGGGAGAGTGGAAGGTTGATCATTTTGGAGCAAGAGATGTCTTTGGAAGGCACTGTGAATTCATTGATTGCCTAGGGAAGAGGAGAGAGAATAACATGTATACAGTGTATATGTTGGAAGGCTTCAAAGCTCAGCCACATGAGAGTCACTACTGGGTGTTTTTATAATGATTTTCCTGCTCTGACTATTCCATATTTCTATCCTTCCACGTTTACTTATTTATCAAGAGAACAGAGGTTTCTAATAACTCCTCTGAAATTCATTCCCATCTCTAGATTGTGGGCATTTTTATGGCTGGAAAATCTAATGGCATTTTTATTTGGAAAAAATAAATTTATGGGAAAACTGTTGACAGTGATAAATGTGGATGTCAAGTATTCTCATTCATATTTGCTTGATATATTTATAAATATTTCTGGAAAATCCACATTTATCTCCTAAGTAAACATTTAGTTTTAAAGTACTTCATGAATGTTTTAATTTTTATATTCTTTGATAGATGATATACTTTGATAGCAAATTTTTCTTGAACTACAAACAACATATAAAAAGCATCATTTATGGAGTTTTCTAACTTGCATTATTCTTTATTCTTCTTGTCAAATTTTAGACAGCTCAGTATTTACACAAATTATACAGTTTATGCTTTAGAATCTGTACAGATTCTACTTGTAAGTATATATATTGCATATAGAATTTCTAATATACATGAAAAATTTTAAAATACGTTCTTTCACGTGATCATATTTATATAAAATGATATATAACTAATTTTAGTATCTAACACCAAATCCCATGTAAATCATTAATAGTTTAATATCCTTAGCAATTGTTATACATAATTATCAGTGATTTGTACTGCAATCTACGTGTATCTCACAAGAATATACATAATATACCTTGGATATACATGCCTGGCTCAAGATCAGTTTGTTATTTGCCTTCATATGAACTGTTGTCAGGTTCACGGTTTACTGATCCCCCTTAGTTAAAGTGAGCCCACATTATTTTTGCTTCAAATGATCTGTATGAAGGTGAGTTAAATACTGTCCCTCTTAGAGTGAAAGTGCTAGTTAGTAGTTTTTCCTTTCCAGGAGGACCAGAAGAGTCCCATTGACTGAGTCAGTTTCTCAGGTCAGGAAGCCTGGGTGCTTGCTCTGCACATATGCCCTTCTTGTTTCAGTGTGCAAGTCGATAGCTTCTTTTTATGTTCCAGGACTTCCAACAGGAAGTGTTTAACCAAATAAATAACCTTTTAACTTTTAAGAGAAAATGCATTTCCTTCCTTCTACAACTGGATTCCAGTTGATAAGAAATCTTGATTCTAACAAATAATTTTTGTCACCATTTATACCAAGCAGTCTTTGAAAGTGCCTTATCTGGAGTGGGTCCTGGGTTGGGTGCAAAGTTGATGGACAATGTTGATTCAAATAAATACAAGGAAGAGGCAGGCAGCTCAATCAATGTTAAAATAAAAAACGTGTACATCAAATAGGTGATTTAATAACATTATAATTCCCAGGGAAATAATTATATATGAAAGAATAATATATATATGAAATAATTATATATGAAAGGATGAAAGTAAGCCATGAAATTTCTGTTAGTCTTGTACATTCATTTAGTCTAGGGAAGCTTTAAGAAAGAGGAAGGATTTTAAGATATGTTTCAGTGAAAGAACGTGCTCCTTCTAATATCATATCTTGGGTAGGAAATTACTGTTTCAGTGTTTTGCTTGCATTCATAATCGTGGGCAGTTATTTAGATACACAGGCATAGTGAATCTTCAAAACGAGTAATAGCCATACATTTCTGCAAAAAATAGGAGTTTCTATTCTTTCTAAAGGCAGTTTCCTGGAAAAATTGAAAAAAAATACTTATCTCACTAGAAGTGGGTAATATCCTAATTGTGGACATTTTGGAACACTATAGACAGTTTAAAAAATGCTACTTTTTAATTTTCTAGATGTGTGTGATGAGTCTGTTAAAAATTGAACTGCCAAGGTGTACTTATCAATATAATTGGTTACATATGTTTGACATTATTCCTGAGGATGAAGTGTCCATTAATTATATTCTTTTGACTGATTTATTGTGGCATAGGAAATACTTTAATTTACTGTATATTGAATTATTCAAAATTCCTAATAGTAAGATAGCTCCTTCAATGGGCAGTATATATAATATGAATATGAATTCATGATACAGAGTGAGATTTAATAAAATTAAATTTATCACCAAGAACACACTCCTACTTCATATACATATTTTATTAATATACTTTATATGTACTGCTGCAAGAATGCTGCAATTTGCTTTTTGAAATTACAGCTCTCCAGGATGAGAGGGAAGCTTGATTTGATTAATTATGCTTACAAGCTGTTGCAGGGCGGGGGGGTGGGGCAGGGGAAAGAAAACGGTTTTGAGTTTAGTTTTTGCATAATTGCTGCTTTTTTGGATTTACATTACTTCCATCAGTTGTTGAGAAATGAAGAAGTAATTTATTTTAAAGAGAGAGATAAGATGAAGAGTTGAGGGCATCAATATGGAGAAGTAATGACATTTAACTACTACTCTAATGTGGTGATCAGTAAGATGAGAGAAAGCATTTATTAAAATGTTAGTATGTCACTTTGTAGATACTTCTCAATCTTTAAGAAAATAGTTATTCTTATATTTAGAGGACCGGTTTCTTAGATGATCTTCATTTGATTTAACTGACAACATTAGACGTTACATTAAAAGGAACACAATTGATTCCTTATGTACTGCTTCCTTGAAAGCATTTGTGATGATCTTTGAATTTGGTATTCATTATCCTACTTAGAAAAGTAATTGAGATTCATTTCAGTTCTTCTTAGTCATATAATTATAATGAGACAGAAAATATTTATTGCTGGTACCAAGACAATGCTGTAGATGTGAAGCATTAGGAAAACAGAAAGTACGTGCAGCACAATATCCAAAATAAGCCCCTGAGTTGTAGACAGTCTAAAAATTAGAAATAAAGGTCATTAAAATAATCAACTATTTCCTCTTCTCTATAATTAATTAGTAGGTATTACATCAGACTTATGTAAAAGATAGCAAGATTTATTTAAGTCTGTGTTATTAACTCTGGGAAGTTAGGGGTGAAAGTAACTTCTGAGGTGCCATTTTCATTTATGTTTCACATCCATTCCATTCTATTCCTTTCTTCCTGTACACTCTTAATTCTGGGATCCAGCAAGAACCCCTCTCAACAGCCGTGTTTGGTTAAGATTAGCTTGTTCCTTTCAAGTTCACAGCTTCATAAATATGCATGCTATTCTGGGAAGCAAAGATTCTGTCCATGACAATTTGCTGTCTTGTGGCACGCATGATATAGCCTGTTACAATGGGGAAATTGCATACACATGTTGACTGAAGAGAGTTTTACTGATAGGAATGTAAGAATTGCCGGAGAAGATTAGGAAAATTAACCTTTGTCTAGAGGGAAAGAAAGAAACATTATATTTGGCATGTTCCTCTTCTATTTGTACAAAATATTTACACTGTCTTCCACTGTGAGAAACTGATTTAAAATATTTTCTAAGTGAATTTTCTGATCAAATATATACATAGCATGGTTTGCAAATACTTATTTTCCTCAAACTTTATTCTTATATTGTTCTAGGTTAGGCACTGGGATGCTATAGTACTTTGATCTACTCTTAGCTTAGCATTTATCACCTTCTGGTTTTCATTATTTATTTTTCTCACTTAGTCATACATTTTGGAGGGAGAGGGCATTTATTTTAGCATCTGTTTGGTTCCATGCTGAGCATGGCACATAGATCGTGCTTGATAAATACTGTTTAATTGAAAGATGATAGTAAACATCAGTGATGATCAAAATGATAGGAGTCTTCATTTGTATTGTGATAAGAATGTAAATATAATATTTTAAGAGCTTGGTGCTAATTTGTTTATTAGAAACATTTAATTGAATTCCTGTTCTGAGTAAGGTTAGTTTCTTTAGCAGCAAAAATTTCACAAATATCAGGGTATTTAAGCCAAGTTCTGTAGTCCACTGGGGCTCTACGGATGGGTTTAATATTAATAGAAACTCTTTGAAATAATTTGCAAATGTTGCATTCATGTCCATTTTTATGCAGAGAGGATCAAAGCTTTTATTAGATTCTTAAAGAAGTCTGTGACTTAAACAAGATTAAAAATGACTGAGTTAAAAGAGTAGTTGTTTCGGTGAACAGTCCAGATTTTGTCAGCTATCACATGTTCTCTCTGTGCTTTATCATTGAATTAAATTTCGATAAAAAATTTAAAACATATGTTCCTGTTCAACACTGCATTCAGTGTTTTAAAGTTTAAAAACACATTAATGCCCTTACTTTTAACCATAAGAAGCGACTTTAAACCAGAGGAATATTGGTAGAGAAAATCAACAGCTAAAAATATTAAGGGGGAAAGTATGTTACAAAACTTATGTACAGTAGGTATATAGTATATAATTAAATAGACTTCACATAAATGAAATATGTGTCTAGATGTGTAAAGAAAAGGAAGATATCCTCAGAAGATCTGTAGTGATTATTCCTGGGTGGTGAATCTTTTTTCTTAAAGTCTTTATTGAATGTGTTACAATATTGCTTCTGTTTTATGTTTTTGGCCACAGAGGCATGTGGGATCTTTGCTCCCACACTAGGGATCGAACCCACACCCCCTGCATTGGAAGGCGAAGTCTTACCCACTGGACCACCATGGAAGTCCCCCTAGGTGCTGAATCTTGTAGGATTTAATTTTTTTCTTTTGGCTATTAAAATCTGTATTTTAAAATCTGCTCTTCAGATCTCATTAAAAAATATACCCCTTCTACCATGTAAGGACACAGAGAGAATTTGTCAGTCTGTAATCTGAAACAGGGCCTTTACCAGAACTGGCTATGCTGACCCTCTGATCTTGAACTTCTGGCCTCCAGAACTCTGAGAAATAAATTTTTGTTGTTTATAAGCACCTCACCACCAAAAAATATATATAGTGACTAGGTCTTTCTCTTAGAAGGTCTTTCTCTTAGAAGTTGTTCTCTGCATTTTGTCAGGCTAATTATTTTTCTTTAAATATTTGAAAATAAAAACATGTACTTATACACAAACATGTATGCATATACATATATATACATATACATGTAACCAAATAGAGGAGGAATCTTCTTCAATGACATTAGAATAATTTAAACATCATTGAAACAAAATTTTATTTATCACTGTGTTTTGAGAACCCTATGCTTCCATTGTCAATGAATCTATCCTTTGCCTAAAAGTCCTAGGTTTGCATCAGGCTGAAGGGATGTCTCAACTTTGGGGGCACAGTTTGGAAGTTGCAAGAATTCAGAAAATAGATGGGCTGGACAAAGTAAGTTAACTTTACCAGCCAATGATGAAATGAGAGGTTCCCGTATTATCCATACAATTAGCAAGGACACGCTCCACATCCTTCAACATTGCATGAACACTTTTTAGAGTTCTTCCTGTCTTTTTTCCCTTACAGGGTTACCCTGGATATTCATTTAACTATAGTTTAATTTTAAAAATATTTTTGTTTTTTTGGAAGCTAGAGAGTTCCCAGCAAATATTATGTTGCTTTGTGCTATACCTGCCCTTCCCAGCTTCCCAGTATGAGTCAAATGGATCCCTCTGAGCAGTGCCCACCAAAAACAAAAAAACCAGAAAAACCCAGAAAAGCCCTCTCAAAATCATGGAATCAGATTTTTTTTTTTTTTTTTTTTTTTTGCGGTACGCGGGCCTCTCACTGTTGTGGCCTCTCCCGTTGCGGAGCACAGGCTCCGGACGCGCAGGCTCAGTGGCCATGGCTCAGGGGCCCAGCCGCTCTGCGGCATGTGGGATCTTCCCGGACTGGGGCACGAACCCACGTCCCCTGCATCTGCAGGCGGACTCTCAACCACTGCGCCACCAGGGAAGCCCTGGAATCAGATTTATAAGTAGAAGTTCAAACATATTATTACCTCGGATCCAGATAACTCTAATGAAACCGAGAGCACAAATGAACAAAAAGTATCCTAATGAATGAATTTGACGTTAAACTGTAAAATGCCACCATATTATGTACCATATTTGTAAAAGGAATCTAAGTATCTACATGGCCAGGTAAGCGCTTGGTGGAACTCCACCCCATTGTCAGAGTGTCATCAGGGAAGACAGATGTATAAGGCTTAATGAAGCACCTTGGTAATGTTGATATCCTATGTGCTCTTTCATTTCTGCCCTCTCATTTCACTGCCCACAGCCCCTGGAACAGTGGAGCGGCAGTGTATATATATCAAGTCATCAAAGCACATGAAATTTAAACTTCGGCACTTGGCTGGGTGAGGATGGGGGGAGACACTTTCCGGAAGTCTTAACTGAAGAGGGCAGGTAGGAGATGGTGTTAGCCAGAGCAGGGAGGCCATGGGCTCAACCCCTCTCTGCCTCTAACACCAGACTTGTCCCAGGAAACACGGGTTGAGAGCAGATTGAAATGGTGGTTCATTTTTTGGCTGGAAGGTGTTCGTCCCTCGTCTTGTAAAAGTAAACTAGATTTCCTTTGAGAAACCAGACTCTTCTGCACATATATCGTATATTTGAGGTGGACATGATTCCTGCCTACACAAATAGAACATTTTGTAATGTCCCGTGCAGAGAAATTGATTCAGAGATGGCACATGAGATGCAATGCAGTTTTTCTGGGGCTGGGTAAATCCACAGGAGATGTGGGTCTGTAGCTCCTGGCAACAGTCTAGCCACCAACAGAAGCTTGCGAATAAATCCAGTGTGGAGAAGGGTGGGTTTCAAGATGGAGAGAGAGTGGGTTCTGGGGACATTGTTTGAACTCCTAAGTAAATCTCTGTTAGCTTTTTCATTTTCATCAGCCACTAAGTTCCTTTTTTGTTTAATCCACTTTGAAATTTTTTTTGTCATATACAACACAAATTTTCCTAATGAATACAATACCTGTTCTTTCCTAAAAAGTGCACAGACTCTATCTTAGTTGGACGGTAGACTCATGTTCCATAGCAGCACTGCAGAATCTGACCCAATGCTGCCTTTCAGCTTCTTCGGAATTTTTCTTGTTAAGCTTCTAAATTCTTAAATTGATGCTTAGCCCAATAATGTTCAGCCTTTCTTTTCAAATACAAACGTTTAAATTTACACATTTCTTTCTAAGTAATGATTTAGTTGGATTTCCTAGGTTTTTTTTTTTTGTTTGTTTGTTTGTTTTTTTTTTTGGCTGCTCCACACAGCTTGTGGGATCTTAGTTCCCTGACCAGGGATTGAACCAGGGCCCTTGGCAGTAAAAGTGCAGAGTCTTAACCATTGGACCACCAGGGAATTCCGTGGGCTTCCCAGGATTTGATATGTAACGTTTTCCAATTTCCATTATGGTTCATTTTTTGACCCATGAGTTATTTATATATATATTTAAAGAATCACCAATCATGATATTTTAATCTAATTTTCTTTGTTTCTCACTTTACTGAATCATTATGGTCAGAGAATGTGATACGTATGATATCTATCATTTGAAATATGTATGGACGCCTTTTATGGTCTGCTGTATGGTCAATATTTATAAATGTGCCACAGATGAAAGTGTGTGTATAAATTATAACTATAATTTATATTGTTTGTTAATTCCTCTAAAGTTGTTTTATATCTCTTTTAGTTTACTTGTTGCTGTTGTTGTCCTGTGTCATCAGATAGTTACTGAAAGCTCTCTGTTAAAAAATCTCCAGGGGCTTCCCTGGTGGCGCAGTGGTTGAGAGTCCGCCTGCCGATGCAGGAGACACGGGTTCGTGCCCCGGTCCGGGAAGATCCCACATGCCGCGGAGCGGCTGGGCCTATGAGCCATGGCCGCTGAGCCTGCGCGTCTGGAGCCTGTGCTCCGCAACGGGAGAGGCCACAACAGTGAGAGGCCCATGTATTGCAAAAAAAAAAAAAAAAAAAAAAAAACCTCCAAATATTATAGTGAGTCTTTCAAGTTTGCTTATTAGTTCTGTCAAATTTGGTTTATTTATTTGGAATTTTTGTTATTATCTGTATACAAGTTTAGAATTATTACATCTTCTTGGAGGACTGAATCTTTTAGCATTAGGTATTTATATTATTTTTCAATAAAAATTCTTATTGCCTTTGAATGTAAATGCATTTTAAGTTAATATAAACAGCAATATCACTTTCCTTTTGGGTAATGTTTGCCTATAGATTGCTTTCTATCTGGATTACTGGGAATTAGCAAGTGCCTTAGGGAGTTGCTGGATTGAGAGACTGCTTGCCAACTTGGATTCTTGTACTTTCTTTGTGTTATCTTTTTAGGATTTCCTTTATTTTCTTATGGTCTTGCAAGCTCAGCCGTGCACTAGAATAGATTTTTAAAAAAATAATTGTATTTACCATTTTTAGGAAGTTTATTTTATCTGCTATCTTGTGAGAAACAGAAATTCTCCTCCATTATCTGCCCATTTAAATCCTTATCATTCTGGGTGTGGGAAGACACAGAGTTAGCATCTCCCTACAATTAGGGTGCCTGCTGGCCGCTGGTGGGGGACTCTGACCCCCAAGGGGATGGGAGGAACCCCAGAGTGAACCGCTAGGACATAGGGGGACCGAGGGGGGGAGGAGAAGTGGAAGCCAGACAAGATCGGCACCCCTGAGGCCAGAGAGATCAGAAGAGGCAGGTGAGAGGGACTCTCTGAGAAGAGAGGGAGAGGAGTGGAGGGCGATCGCCTGGCCCACTCGGGCTGGGGAGCCTGCTGAGCTTCCAGGCCGATCCCCTGCCCTCCAAGCCCCCTCCAGGCGGCATGGGTCTTTGGGGGCATAGGAGGGAGGCCAGAGAGATCAGGAGAGGCAGGTGGGAGGGGTCCTCCCAGACCCCAGACCACAGGAGCAGGAGAGGAGAGGAGGGCATCTGCCCCCCAACTCGAGCCCAGGAAGCCTGCTGGGCTCCCAGCTGCGGTCCCCTGCCCTCAGAGACCAGGGGTGGGGGGCACGCCTGGGCCCCGTCTGTTCCTTGAGCCTAAGCCCCGCCCCCCATGGCCCCCAGGGCCCTTTCCAGCCCTGTGCGTCCTGAGCAGGGGCCCCGCCCACCACCCAAACCTCGCCCTGCTTAGGCCCCGCCCTCCACAGCCAAGGCCTTTCCCCCCCTTCCTTTTTTTTTTTTTTCCTTTCACTCCTCCTCTTTTTTACTGTTGTGGTACTGATTTACCTTCTGGTTGTTGATTCATCTGTATTTTTATTTTTACATTCTTTCTAACATATCTGTTAGTTTCCTAGTCTAATTTTATGTTTTACTTTGTTATTGTTCTTTTTTTGTTTTTGTTCTTGCCACCCCATACGGCTTGTGGGATCTTGATTTGCGAGCCTGAGGTCAAGCAGAAGCTCCTGCTGTGGGAGTTCCAAGTCCGAACCACTGGACTAACAGAGAACCTCAGGCCCCAGGCAATATTCATTGGAGTGAGGTCTCACAGAGTTCCTCATCTCAGCACCGAGACCCAGCTCTACCCAATAGCCTACAAACTCCAGTGTTGGAAGCCTCAGGCCAAACAACCAGTAAAACAGGAACACAATCGCACTCATAAAAAAAAAAAAAAAAAAAAGAGACAGCAAAAAAAATATGTCACAGATGAAGGAGCAAGGTAAAAACCCACAAGACCAAATAAATGAAGAGGAAATAGGCAATCTACCTGAAAAAGAATTCAGAGTAATGATAGTAAAGATGATCCAGAATCTCGGAAATATAGTGGTAGCACGGATTGAGAAAATACAAGAAATGTTTAACAAAGATCTAGAAGAACTAAAGAACAAACAAACAGAGATGAACAACACAATAACTGAAGTGAAAAATACACTAGAAGGAATCAATAACAGAATAACTGAGACAGAAGAACGAATAAGTGAGCTGGAAGACAAAATGATGGAAATAACTGCTGAGAAGCAGAATAAAGGAAAAAGAATGAAAAGAATTGAAGACAATCTCAGAGACCTCTGGGACAACACTAAATGCACCAATATTCGAATTATAGGGGTCCCAGAAGAAGAAGAGAAAAAGAAAGGGTCTGAAAAAATATTTGAAGAGATTATAGTGGAAAACTTCCCTAACATGGGAAAGGAAATAGTTACCCAAGTCCAAGAAGCACAGAGGGTCCCATACAGGATAAACCCTAGGAAAAACACACCAAGACACATATTAATCAAACTAACAAAAATTAAATTCAAAGAAAAAATATTAAAAGCAGTAAGGGAAAAACAAAAAAATAACATACAAAGGAATCCCCATAAAGTTATCAGCTGAGTTTTCAGTGGAAACTCTGCAGGCCAGAAGGGAGTGGCAGGACATACTTAAAGTAATGAAAGAGAAAAACCTACAACCAAGATTACTCTACCCAGCAAGGATCTCATTCAGACCCGATGGAGAAGTCAAAAGGTTTTCAGACGAACAAAAGCTAAGAGAATTCAGCACCACCAAACGAGCTTACAACAAATGCTAAAGAAACTTCTCTAAAGGGAAACACAAGAGAAGGAAAAGACCTACAATAACAAACTTAAACCCATGCACATATGGACACCTAACTGACGACAAAGGAAGCAAGAACATACAGTGGAGAAAATACAGCCTCTTCAATAAGTGGTGCTGGGAAAACTGTACAGCTACATGTAAAAGAATGAAAGTAGAAAACTCCCTAACACCATACACAAAAATAAACTCAAAATGGATTGAAGACTTAAATGTAAGATCAGACGCTATAAAACTTTTAGAGGAAAGCATAGGAAAGACACTCTTACGTAAAGCACAGCAAGATCTTTTTTGACCCATGTCCTAGAGTAACAGAAATAAAAACAAAAATAAACAAATTGGACTTAATTAAAGTTAAAAGCTTTTGCACAGCAAAGGAAACCAAAAACAAGACAAAAAGACAACCCTCAGAATGGGAGAAAATATTTGCAAATGAAACAGCAAACAAAGGATTACTCTCCAAAATATACAAACAGCTCATGGAGCTCAGTATCAAAAAAACAAACAATCCATTTAAAAAATAGGCACAAGACCTAAATAGACATTTCACCAAGGGAGACATACAGATGGCCAAGAGGCACATGAAAGGATGCTCAACATCACTAATTATTAGAGAAATGCAAATCTAAACTACAATGAGGTATCACCTCACACCAGTCAGAATGGCCATTATCAAAAAAGCTAGAAACAATAATTGCTGGAAAGGTTGTGGTGAAAAGAGAATGTATATTGATACAACCACTATGGAAAACAGTATGGAGGTTCCTTAAAAACCTAAAAATAGAACTACCATATGACCCAGCAATCCCACTACTGGGCATATACCCTGAGAAAGCCATAATTCAAAAAGAGACATGCACCACAATATTCATTGTAGCACTGTTTACATAGCCAGGACATGGAACCAACCTAAATGTCCATTGACAGATGAATGGATAAAGAAGATGTGGCACATATATACAATGGAATATTACTCAGCCATAAAAAGAAACGAAATTGGGTTATTTGTAGTGAGGTGGATGGACCTAGAGTCTGTCATACATAGTGAAGTAAGTCAGAAAGAGAAAAACAAATACCGTATGCTAACGCATATATATGGAATCCAAGAAAAAAAAATGTACTGATGAACCTAGTTGCAGGGCAGGAATAAAGAGGTAGGCATAGAGAATGGACTTGATGACATGGGGTGGGAGGGGGAAGCTGGGGCAAAGTGAGAGTAGCATCGACATATATACACTACCGAATGTAAAATAGTTGGCTAGTGGGAAGCAGCCGCATAGCACAGGGAGATCGGCTTGGTGCTTTGCGATGACCTAGCGGGTGGGATAGGGAGGATGGGAGGGATGCTTAAGAGGGAAGGGATACGGGGACACGTGTGAGCATTTGGCTGATTTGCTTTGTTTTGCAACAGAAACTAACATGGTATTGTGAAGCAATTATACTCCAATAAAGATCTATTAAAAAAAATCCTTATTCTTAAAGTCTCTAAAGCTTCCTCTTTAGAGAGCTTTTCGGCATCAGACAAAATTAACCATCCTTTCTCTGAATTCCCCCATATTATTTATACCTTCACTTAGCAGTGGTTTCATTCAGTTGTAGTCAATTCTCATTTATATATCTTAGCTCATGCAATTCTTCCCCACTTCCCTCCAACAAGGTCTTCCCCCTGTCTGCCCCCCATCTTCCTAAATGCCATAGACTCTTCCCAAGTGTGGTACAAATTTCATATCCCACATGATGGTTTCAAATACTCTAATCCTTGCTGATGTATTTCATTACTGAACTCCTATTACCTTCTTACCTTATGTCACAGAAATAGCACATTATGGTTCATATCTTGCTTTATTCTCTAATTTTGTGATGTTCCCAGATAGAAACCAGAAGGAGGTTAATATATTCTTGTCCTACCCTGTCAGATGGTTGGAGCCTCCTTGCCTCTTGAATCGTAGGTAAGATGGACTTGAATCACCACCACACACTGAGCCTATGTCCAAAACCCTCCCCAAGCTGTCTTCCTTTCCCAGGCTGGAGTAGAAGTGTGGTTCTTCAGTTCACCTCTGTCTTCAGTTTCCTGTTCTCACAGGTTTATCTGTTTATGGGTCATATTAACATGCCCTACTTGCTGCTTTTGTTCTCCCCACATCAATCCAGATATGAAATTCATTCTCTTAATTTCTACAAGGAAACCCACTCACATAAAGGCAGTTATTGTCTGCAGTACACTTTACTAGAGATTGGGAGATTTGTATCCAGCAATGCAAGGCAATTTATTATTTTAACGTTATTTTAAAAATAAAGTTAAATCAGTTAAACTTTATTATTTTCCATATCTTTTCTTAAAAATCACTCATATATCCCATCATCAGGAGTAAGTTTCCTGATTACCTGCACCCCAAATGTTGCTGCAGCCTTACATCAACATTCTGGCTTCTCTCTTTTCCCCAACTCTTCTAATGCTCCAAATTTCTGGTTGTTTCTAATGCTAAGTAGTAGAAAAAAATTCCCCTTTACTTCTGTAGGTCCACACTCTAAGGTTCTAACTAATTCATCAAGTAAACTACCAATGTATTTTTCTAAACCCAAATCTCTGGAGCAGCTGTTAAGATGATAGCATTTTCATTCACTTCTGCCTTAGCAACTCAAACCTATCTTCTTCTAGCAGCTCGAGGCTAGCTTTGTGCTTTCTTGCAAGCCCTCCTTTGGCTATGTGGTCGCTAGGAGGTAAGAACCCAGGTGGCAAGATGCAGCTGTTGCTAGCTATTTCTGGCAGCATGATTGAGCAGAAGGAAAGAACTATGCAGCAAAAATGTTTTCAGCGTTTTCTCAGTTGACTCTACCTGTTTTCTGAATCCTGGTGCTGTACCTTTTGTTCTAAACTTTCCAAGGTAAAAACTGGAATAGTGCTGCAAAAGTGGCTTTTTTTTTTTGGAGGGGGAATCTGAGGGTGGGGTGCAGAGGAAGAGGAAGAAAGAAAGAAATGGAGAATTATATGCTTCCTGTCTTTGAAATTATGTAACTCAACAGACTAGGCCCATTCATCTAATGCTTATTCTATTCCAAAGAGGCAAATCAGTCTATATGTCTTTGGAAGGGGTAGATATTTGTGTGAAAAATAAACCAACATCATGAACAATAGCTATATTCATCAACATGGATGAATTTCAAAAACATACTGTGAAAGAAACAAATCTCAGAAGAGAATATATTTAGTATTATTCAATTTAAGTAAAGTATAAAAATAGGTAAAACCAAACTATGAATTGTTTAAGGTTACATATAAAAGTAGAAATATAATTTGGGAATGTATGGGAATATTCTACTTATTGGTCTGAGAGTCAGACGCAAGTTTGTTTTTTTTTTTTTTGCGGTATGCGGGCCTCTCACTGTTGTGGCCTCTCCCGTTGTGGAGCACAGGCTCCGGATGCACAGGCTCAGCGGCCATGGCTCACGGGCCCAGCCGCTCCACGGCGTATGGGATCCTCCCAGACTGGGGCACGAACCCGTATCCCCTGCATCGGCAGGCGGACTCTCAACCACTGCGCCACCAGGGAGGCCCCAGATGCAAGTATTTTATTACTGTTTCTTAAACTATACAATTACATTTATACATTTCATACTCTTTTGTATGTATGTTGTACTTCAAAGTACACAAAATATATAAATTAGACAACAGAAGCATAAAACAAATAAAATGCACCAACACACCTATATCAACAAATCAGATTGTATCAGAAATTCTTAAATTTCCAAAGTTTGGCATTAGGTCCATCTGTGGATGCACAAATCTTACCTAAATGTATTTGACCTTGGGAAAAAATACAGTTGCTACTAAACAAAAAGTCTTTTTTCTTGCTGAATATAGCAACTGTAGAGGAGAAAATCAGTGACTCATATCACACTGCACCCAGTGTCTGCACAAAGAATTTAGATTAATTATTCTTGGGAGGTTCAGACATATTTCTCTAAGATCTTGACAACTGATATTGGTTGGTTATGACCCAAGCCATTACAGAGAAACAGAAAAAAGTAGACCATCATCATTTCTGTGGAAATAGAAAAGTTAAAATATAGCCAATTATTATTAATAGTTGCAGAATAAATAAGGATAAACATAACACATTATTTAACCTGATAGCTAGGAATCTATTACTTGAAGTGCAAGAATATGCTTTTAAACACGATCTTTACATTCAGAACAATAACTGCCACCATTTACATTTAGGTTTTTGATAGGATCCCCTTTCAGAGATCTAAAATGAGAAAAATCTGATAAATCTTTCTATACAGAATGTGTCAAAGCTCATGGTGAAACTACTGCTTTATATAATATGGAATGTAATTTCCCCATTTGTATATATTAGCATCTTTTCTTTTTACTTGATTCTCCTTGTCGACCAATATAACAAATGAAAATGCCATTTTGTTTATAAAGGACTGTTTGTGTTAGTCATGCAGTCATACGTATTTTCTCAGACTTGGTACCTTTCAGCTGAGGATATTTCTATCCCTCTGTATTTTCAATAGAAGCTTGCTAGTCCTTTGAATAGGTAAAATAGATACCCAACGGAGATGTGACTTCTCCTAAGTTGTGCATGAAGTCAGTGGGTTTTCTTTATAACAAGACCATGTTCCCTTTTTTCCTTTTGTGAGAAAGACAGGAGTTGACATTATTACGGAGCAAACCAGACATACTTCAGCACTTGGCTTCTTCCCAGAACCCTGGAGTGCTCATTTCTGGTTGTATTTTTTAAATTATCTTCATTGTGTTAATATTTACAGTTTGTATTCAACACATATTTGGAGCACATATTTGCGGTAAATGCTGTTTTGTTTTCTTTAATCAGTACTTGTGGACCACTATAGGTGTAAGATTATATACACTCACATACCCCCCTACCCCCAGGTGTGTGTAGTGTGTGTGTGTGTGATTGTGAGTGTGTGAAAGTCTCTCTTTAAGAAAGAACCGAAGAACAGTCAAATAAAGAAAAGAGCCCCTGTAAATTCCCTAAGTTCCAAGCAATTTCAAGGTGTTCATCTCCATTGCCTCCTTTGGTTTTCTTCATATACAACTTATTTATCATGTATTGGGAGGACCTGGGAAGAAATACAGTTCTATCAGTGGTCTTCGTCCATCCAAAGCCATACGGTCACCCTGCAGGGGAGAAGCCCACTATCAGGTTACCATTTGGCCTCTTCTCGCCTAAATGATGAGAAAATTGCAAGTCACATCTAGTTTGTTAGTTTTATTTCAATTATGATAATTTTAGTTGAAAGCTAAATTAGAGCTTAATTTTAGTCACAGGCAGCAGGAGCAGATGCTACTTTTCTGGCTCCTGGACATTTCTCCTCCTCATAGGAACAAACACACCTACCCCTTTTCTCTTTTTTCACAACTTTCTATATTCTATATAAAGCAACATGGAAAAAATGGACAGGCATTCTTAAATCACAAAGAATCACTCTTTAGATGTTGGTCACCTGTGAATTCCAAATTCTAACGATGACAAAGAAAAATATTTGGCATAGAGATATTCATAAAGGAAGATGTTAATACTGGCTTAATATTTGTCCTTAGCTTTTTAAAATAATAGTTTTACTGAGATATAATTCACTCATCATACATTTCATCCATTTCAAGTTTACAACTCAATGATTTTTAGTATATTCACAGAGTTTTACAGCGATAACCACAAATAGAACATTTTCATCAGCCCCAAAAGAAACCCTGTGCCCATTAGCAGTCACTCCCAGTTTCCCTCCAACCTCCCCCAGCACCTGGCAACCACCAATCTACTTTGTGTCTCTATAGATTTGCCAATTCTAGACATTTCATCTAAATGGAATGAAAATATGAAATTTTTTGTAACTAGCTTCTTTAATTTATCAGTGTTTTCAAGGCTCACCTATGTTGTAGTGTATATTGATGCTTTATTTTATTGCTGAATAATATTCCTCTGTATGGATATACCACAGTTTATTTATCCATTCATCAACTGGTAGACATTTAGGTTGTTTCCATGTTTTTGGCCATTATGAATAATGCTGCCATGAGCATTTATGTACCAGTTTTTGTGGGGGTGTTGTGTTTTCATTCCTCTTGGGGCTATACCTGGGAATAGAATTGCTGAGTCACATGGTAATTCTATGTGTAACCTTTTGAGGAACTGCCAAACTGTCTCCCAAGGCTGTTGCAACATTTTCCATTCCCCCCAGCAGTGTATGAGGGTTCCAGGGGCTCCTTGTCCTGAGCTTTTAATTGTTTTTTGTTGTTGAGGCACATTAGAATAAAAGTCTATGCTTAGCCTCAACAGTACAATGTCAACACCAGAGCCAATATTTATCAAACTCGTTAGACTTCTGCAGGTACATTTTAAGATTTGGCTGTACATAACTTGAGAATGGTCTTCCTAGAGCTCTTTGCTAGGAGTCAGAAACGTTACCGGTACTAGAGTTCTCTGAACACTGGAAAAATGAGTGCTACCCCAGAAATTGCTTTTCTTTGTTCTCTGAGGACATCAGATATGAGTCTGTGGTTAGGGCTTCTGATGAGGTTTGCCACTGAGGGCTTTAATGGCAGTGGGGTTTTTGATTACTCCTCAAATGACTCCTTTCAAAAAAAAACAAAAGAAAAATAATCGGTCAGAGCACTCCCTGACATAGTGCCTTGGGTCTGTGTATTGGAGAATGAATATTCAGCTTCATGTGAAATCCTCCTTATTTTGTCCTGAAAAGTCATTCTTATGCCTAAGTGAACACTGTGATCTTTTACTCACTGTTTTCTTAGCAAGATGCTTGTCTTATGCTCTTCCCCATTTGGATTCTGAAATTGTTGTTTATTTCTCATTCAAAGCTCCAAGTACATTGGAGTATGTTTCTTGACCCAAAATTGAACGTTGGAGGAAGAGCTCACAAAACTTCACAATGCCTCTGGTGTTATATTGTCTCCAGTCCTGAAGTTTGCATTGAGATGTGACAACATTCATTTCAAATAACTTTTCCACACTCCTCACAATTGTGCATAGCACTGTTGTTATGGAAATAGACTGTGTTGAGGCATAAATGTGTACAGAAAACTGACAAAGAAACACAGAAGGTTTGAAAATGAACTTTGCTGTCTTTGAGATTGGGGTGAGATTTATCACAGTGCTATTTACCATTTTAAGTTTTCTCTGACATGAGAGTGTGTCTTACTTATTTCTGTTCAGGACAGCATTTAGCTGACTTCAACACCGTCAGCAGCCAGTAGCCGCAGCGCAGCCCTGCAGCTGGTTGGAGGGCTTCCGGGTGGCCCTCAGCATCCCTGAGTCAGGGAACAGATGCTGGGACCCCAATTTCTCATAGTGAATGGGGTCTTGCATCAATCTGGTCTAAAGCCTTTGATGCCTTGGTGAGTTTGCTTCTTTGCAGAGACTGCTGCCTTTGTGCCAAGGCCCATCATGGTAGGTCGGGTTTGGTATTGATGGTGGTCCAGATCAGACCGACATTTGCCTCATGTCTTTGGATTTTATAATGTGGATTTCTGCCCCCTACCTAGGGCTGGGCTGTGCAGCAAGGGTGATTTCCTTGGTCCAGGTCCTATTGTTTTCCACAATTACTCTTTTCATGCCTTCCTGGCTATGATGGATAATTGGTATACTTTCTTTTTGACTCTGTCTAATAAATTCAACCTTTAAGCAAAGAAACACAGGCCAGTGTTCTTTTGGCTTTCTTATTTAATACATAAAATACTAAGGAAAAATGTTCTCTAATCTCTCTACTTTGAATCTCATGCTCTTAGACTAAATCATTCATGATCTGCCCATGTTGAAGTTGTCTCCCTATCCCCAGATTATTTCTCTTCAATCCTTGAAGACTGAGCCTCTACCTCACTGTCTGTCTTGACAACACTACTGCTGTCATGTTTTCTGGTGATCTCTGTATCCACGAGGATGATTCTTTCTATATTCTTGCCTCTCACTTCCATTGCCACTCCTCCTCCGATGATGATGATTTTTTCCTCTAGTCTTCGTCAGCTGGTTCAGCCTGGATCTCATTATTACTGTTAATTTCAACTCCTCCGCATCTTAATTTTAAGAATCCCATTTTCTGATCACCATGTCCTACGTTTCCAACTTATTTTCTCTGTAACATGACTCCAGTAATTCTTCAACCTCTCAGGAACAACAATCCATCGACCACCGTCTGTTCACTGACTCTCACCCGCCTCATGCCTCTCCTTCCCTCTAATACTCTTGAGTAAATTCCATGATCAGTTATTGTATTTTTTCCCTTGCCCTTTGCCTCAATATCTGGCTCCTGTGTCACTTCATTGTACTTGCTTGGTAAAACCACAATCCTGGGTATATTCACTTCTCTGCATCTGTACCCATGCAGGTGAATGTGACCAGGGAAAAACAATCATTCTGGGAAGTTTCACTTTAAGTCATGACCATGAACTTCAGATGTGCATGTACCATGCTTCCCTAGTCCATTCAATTTCTACTTTCCTTCTCAACTTTCATAAGTTTCACTTTAAGTCATGACCATGAACCTCAGATGTGCATGTACCATGCTTCCCTAGTCCATTCAATTTCTACTTTCCTTCTCAACTTTCATACCTTTCCCCCCAAACCCCTAATACCTTTCCTCCCATCCTCATTCTTAGCTGATGACTTTATTTCTACTTAACTGAAAAAAAAATGGAAGCAATCAGAAAAGGACTTCCAGATTCCCATCATCTCATCTACCTACTCACATACTCTGCTTTTATAACAACGACCATAGGCAAACTCTTTAGTACCTAAACCAAGCCAATCTCTCAACCTATTTAGTAGTTTCTAATGCTTTGTCTATTCAAGAACTCCAGGAATTTCTGACGTGCATAAGCAATTTTCCCTCTCTGTTTGGTCATCTCCATCAACAGATAAAAATACTGTTTATTTTACCTATTGAAAAACAGAAACCCTCCCTTGACTCAGCCTGTCTTTCAAGCTTCTGCTCTTCTTCTGTTTTCTACATTATAGCAAAACTCCCAAAACGTGTTGCCTGAATTGACTGTCTCCATTCCACTCCTTCCATTCTTTCATGAAGCCACTACAGTCAGTCTTTCTTTCTACCACTCTGTTGAAATTGCTTTGTTAAGGCCATTGATGACCTCTGTCTAGCTAGATCCAGCGGTCATTTGCCAGTTCTCCTCTGGCCATATCAGTGCAGTTGACATAGTCAATCGCTTGCTCGGTTTTGAATCACTGTCTTCACTTGGCTTCCGGGACACCATACTCTTATGGCTTTCCTCGTGCCTCCCAGTTGATTCTTTTCGGTCTCCCCTGCTAGTTCCCCTCCACCTCTTCCACCTCCTTTTATTGGCACATTGCAAGGCTCAGTCCTTGGACCTCTCCTCTATTCCTCCCACTGGTGGTCTCATCTAGGCTCATGACTTTAAATGCCATCTGTGGCTTACATGTCCAAATCAGCATCTCCAGCCTGCACATCCTTCCATTACTCCTTAAGAGATGGGCTGGGACCTGGAACCCTTTACCAGGGTGCTTGCACTTGAACCTGGACAAACGTCTCCTCAAGCAACAAAAGACAAAGAAACTATCAGGGACTAAAAATAACTGAATGCCTGTGCAGTTGGGGCAAATTATGAAGAATACAATGCAAAAAGACCAAAAATGAGCTGCCACTTCTGAGGGAGGTGTCAGGAGCAAAAGCAGGGTACCGTGCGTGATCCTTGCTCACACCAAGGGGGTGAGCAGACCACCGAAGCTACCGTTCTGGCCTGACCCACCGATCCGCCTCTGCCTTCAGCCCACGTAAGGGACCAGCTCGCCCCTGTTACTTGTTTTTGCTACCTTGTGTTCCCATACCTCCTTCCCTTCTTTGCATGGCATCATCTTCTCTAAAGAACCTATTTAAAGTTGCAATCTGCTGCCTTCTGGCACTTTCTATTTTCCTTTCTTCTTTATTTTGTATAACATTTATAACCATCTAACATGCTGTATATTTTGCAGCTCGTTTATTTTCTCTCCACTCCCTTAGTAGAAAATAAGCTTCATAAGGGCAGGGATTTTTGTCCATTTCATTCAATGCCAAGAACAGTGCCTGGTATAAAAAGAACTCGATAAATATTTGCTATATGAATACCATGTGGATTTAAATTGGGCCTTCTTTCTTATTATAACTTACTTCTTTTCACAAACGATACAAGGTGACAACTCCTTTAAATGAACCACACTGAGACACTGAAGGATACTTTATCAGTCCCCTGTGCCTTTATGCTAGCCATGGAGATTTGCAGCGCTAGAAGGTAGAAAACTAGACTCCAGGCTGACAGAGGCAGCTTCTAAGCACTGATGGGCTGGCAGAAGTTGCATAAACTCCTTCTCTAGACATCTTCAGAAACTTTATCGTGTGGCTATCTGCTTCACCAGTAGGGTTGAGGGCCTTATAAATAGCTTCAGGATAGGGGCATAAAGTACCCTTCCTCTTTACTAATTTTAACTTTAGTAAAGTAAGAAATTCTAAGGGAATTGCTTGACAATGCTGAGTGATAGTATCTATCCATAGCAGGATAGTTAGTCCTGCTATGGGTTGAATGATGTCCCCTTCCAAAGAAGGTACTGGAGTCTTGATCCGCAGTTCCTGTGAATGGAACCTTATTTGGAAATACAGTTCTTTTTTGCAGATGATCAGGTTAAGATGAGACATTAGGACTATGTCTTTTTAGAAAGGGGAAATTTGAACACAGACATATACAGAGGGATAATGATGTGAAGACACAGGGAGAGCATCATCTACAAGCCAAGGAATACTGAGGCCACAAGAAACTAGGAAAAGGGGCTGGAATAGATTTCCCCTCAGCCCTCAGAAGGAACTAACCCTGCCAACACCTTTATTCAGATTTCTAGACTCTAGAACTGTAAGACAATGAATTTCTGTCGTTTAAGCCACCTGGTTGGTGGTACTTTGTTATGGCAGCCCTAGGAAACTATCAATAATACATTATTTTTGTTTTATTACTGTATATAGCTTGGACATACTATTTTAGGACTGATAATTTATTTAAATCCCAGAGCTTTAGATTTTAATTATCTAGAGAAAATTTCCATCTATCACTTACTCACTGGTAAAATCATAGTGTGTATGGTAACATTCTCAGACATTTAATGAAAAGAAGTATAATTTTACTGCTTTTTCAATGCAACATTTAGAGGGCTGACTTTATAAATAAAAGGACATGTTATGTTTAACTATTTAATGCTAGACACTAAGAAGTATTTTTAATAAATACTGCTTTTAATAAATACTGCAATTCATAAAAAATGATACCCCTTCAGAGTTTTCTGAGGTAAGGTAATGTTTTCACATAATTTTAAACATTTAACATTAACTATTGGGACTGAGTGGAGTCTGGAAGAAAGGGTTACTCTTTGAGGGGCTAAATTTTGTCATTTAAATTGGTTGAGAAAATTTTTAAGACATTGTGAAATTCATTTAAATTGACAGACTTTAATGTTAGTAGGAAGTGGTTTTCTATGTTAAAATCTTTTCCCTCCTGTATTCATTATGCATCTTAAGATATGGTAATATATACATAGAACTATGTTTTTTAAATACTTAATTTAGTTTGAAATTATTGTAAGAGAGAAAAGATCTAAGAAGAGAACAGTGGCTTAAAATTCCATAGTGATAATGAACTTGGAGGGAACCTTGTATACTAAGTGAATTGTAGGCTAGAGACAATGGGAAAAATGTACTCAAGTAATAATTTTGAATATTATCCAATTGGCTCCATGTGTGAAGATCCATAATTTTAAGCATATCTGATACATTCGATTACTTTCTTTCATGTTTATTTTCTCCAATTTTTATATCACAGTTTTAAATTTTGTTACACTTAAAGATACTTGACAGTTTTGTGTAATACATAAAAGCACCGAAGGTGTGAGTATATATGACTCTTGTAGGCCTTGTAAAGTTTGGATCCCAGTTCTAGCTTTAGCTTTACTACCAGCTAACTGGTGACCTTGGGAAAGTCTCTTCACCTTTTTGATTTCGTTTTTGGCATCTATAAAACTCTAACAATCTGTTTAATTTGCCTCTTGACGTCTTTGTGGAGCCTGACAAAGTTTAGGTATGTGGCTCTTTCTCCCGAGAATTTAGAGTCTGCATGGCACTGTTTTGAAATGTTCTCTTGGTTTAGGTGGGCGCTGTGTCTTGCTCTGCTACTGGCTTTAGTGTCCCTTCATTAGCAGAGGCCCTCTTAGGACATCTCATTTGAGCAAGTACTGCTCGATCTGTGAGAATTTGGAGACTGCTGTTGTGACTTAAGGGATTGCAAAGAAACACACTTGCTGGCCCTTCACATTTTGCACAGGGGGTTGCTTGGTGTCTAAAATATGCATTGACTTGCAAAGTGCCTGTTTAAATGTTCCGGCAGTAACACAGGGGTAAACATGCATTTGACAACATCTGCCTGAGGAAAGGAAATGGAAATGCAGGGCCATAGCACATTTTGGGTCACAGGCTGATATTTAGGAGCATAACTGCATGTATGACAGCTGAGCTCAGAAACAGCAGAGGAGGTTCTCTGCAGAGAGTCCATGTTTATAATTCTGGGTCCAGAGTGCAGGGCGGCTTCCACACTCAGGTCCTTTCTTGGCAGATCATCAACCTAAGGTGATAACTCTTTAGAGTTGTGTGCTGTTAGGACTTGTGGTAAACGTCAGGTACTAGCAAAGGAAAGGTGACGGGGCTGCAGGGGGAGCCATCTGGGTGTCAAGCGCCTCCTCTCTTTTTGGAGTCCTGCAGTGCTGGATGGTACTGAGGGCTTTGGGGAAACTTGTAGCATCCTCCAGCTGCTGATAAGCTTTTGGAGTAACAGTGGTTCTGGGATTTTAGGAGTAATTGACAAATGTGGAAGCCCTAGTTGTATCCAGGGTAGAAAGATACAGCATGCCATTATAAGCAAATTCTGCAAGATGTGGATTTTGGGGTAGGTGTTTTGTAAGATTTAAAGTTTCTTTTGACGGTGGGACCCAGCCCGTTGACCCTCGGATAGAGGAAGGCAGAACTCTTTGTTGCTTACAGCTCCCAGAAAAATCAGGCTGCCAGGCAGGGCCACAAGAGAGGCTGTTCCCAGGCACAGAAGAGCAGCAGGCTGGAGCTGCAGGATGACATCTGGGATGGGGTTAGCTAGATGTCAGGGGTCCTTTGGGGATTTGATAATTCGAACAGTTCTGCGGGCTCCAGGGCATGGGGTCTGTCCTTAGTGGTCTGGTACCTGGCTTTTGAGCAATTAGGGCAGGTGTATTGGAGCCCATGGCATGAGAGTCTGATGAGGGAAATGGTGGGGGAATGTGGACTTAATTAGCTGGGCAAGAATGAGAGCTGCCTGGCCTCTAGCCAGGACCTCAAAAAGATCAAGATGGCACTAAAAAAAAAAAAAAGAGAGAGAGAAAGAAAGAAAGAAACTCTATTACAGTAGGTGTAGGGCCTTTATAATTGTTTGAGTACCTAGCTGATGCTTCTCAGCTCTGCCATGGGTTAGTGGGTGTCAGGGGAGGACAGGTATTCAGGGAACTGAAACACCTTAGAGAGCACCAGCCAACACCACTCAAAACTCGTGTGTGAATTGGCCCTTGGGCATCTTGCCATCCCATGGAGGCTGAGGATCTTGGTGACATGGGAGGGGTCTGGTTGTTGCTAATTGGGGGTGGCTGGGGGAGCAGGAGGTGTCACGTGCTTATTGAGGGCCATCTACATAAGCAGGAGAGCCTTGGGACCATGCCAATGGATAGAGTAGAAACCATATTCGGGGTAAACCATTGCTGGAATACTTGCAGGTTGAAAGGGGTTGAGAAGTCTCTGGATTCACCCAAGCCTCTTCTTGACCAAAGGCATGTCCCAAGTGATGGTGTATTTAGCATAAATGCTTTACCAGTCATTCAATGGTTTGCACAGACCTCAGTGATCAGCTTGGGTGGTGTTGTGGGCCCAGTGACGTGCTTGACTGCTGGCTTTGCCAACTGAGCAGCACAACAGCTTGTCCTAATAGCACTGGCCTCTCTTTCTATGCCTTGTGTCTTTGGTTTGCTGGTACCACTGTAAATAGGACTCTACTTACTGCCCACACCAGCTCTCCTTTAGCTGTAGCTGGGGTAAAGATTTCCATGGTGATTCTAACTTCTGGAATAAGGCATCGAGGTGGGGGCAGTTTGGGCTGGTCCCCATGGTCCCAGTTGACTGAACTGCTGCCTGTGGAGCATAGTTTTATAAATCACAGGGGGATTGGTGTAATGCTCTTCTCTAGATTTATTTTCTCCAGCCCGTTGGATAGAGTCCCCTTTGATAGGGTATTAAGGGCTTGCATAATTCACTCTTGTTTTTTTTCAAAAGATGTATAGAAAACAAAGAAAAGTACTCCTTGTATGTGTCAGTGGTAGAATAATCTCTTCTGTGATCAGGCTCACGATGTCTTATGAATGTGGCCTTTCTTTAGATTATTGGTGCCTGGGAAGTAATAAACCTAAGTGTTTGACATTTTAAAGCACTGTGAATTCTGGTTAGTTTATCACCATTTCCCTTAGTTATTTAGGCTTTAAATGTCATAAATTGTTGCACCCTCAAGCACCTGGTAATAAACGGAAAGTTTTGACTAATTGGTAATAACATTTTAAAATTATTATTCATATTTTCAAAATTATTTTATAGTGAAAAGCTCCGATTTGTTTATTTTTATCGTATTTAGATAGTGCTTTTAAAAAACACAATTGGGTCTATAAGACTTAAAACAGAAAAGTTCGCTTCTGTCCTCTGTTTGCCTCTCTCTGCAGAGACAACTACTGTAAATTATTTGAAGTTTTACTCTTTACTTTCATGTTTCTAATAACGTAATTTTTCAGTTTTAAGTTATTATCTACTGACCTGTGGGTTGTTTTGGGATGAATTATGCCCTTCCAAAATTCATGTACTGAAACCCTAACCCCAGTACCTCAAAGTGTGACTGTATTTAGAGATAGGGTCTTTAAAGAGGTAATTAAGTTAAAATGATACCATTAGGATGGGCCGTAATTCAATCTGGCTGGTGTCCTTATAAGAACAGATTAGGGCATGAACTTTCGCAGGGGGAAGATCATGTGAAGACACTGGAAGAAGATAGCCATCTACAAGGTGAGGAGAGAAGCTTCAGAACAAAACCAACCCTGCCAACACCTTGATCCTAGACTTCTAGCCTCCAGAACTGTGAGGGAATACATTTCTGTTGTTTAAGCCCCCCAGTCTGTGGTATTTGTTAAGGCAGCCTGAGTAGGAAAAACATACTCCTCCTGTGCTACAAATCAGAGGTTCCCATGAACCCCCTCCTTGGATTCAATTATTTGCTTGAACAGCTCCCAGAAATCAGGGAAACACTTACTTACATTTACCAGTTCATTATATAATACAGGATACGATCGAGGATACAGATGAACAGCCAGATGAGGAGATACATAGGGTGAAGTCTGGAAGGGTACCAAGAGCAGGAGCTTCTGTCGCAGTGGAGTTGGGGGTGCATCACCCTCCCAGTACATGGGTGTGTTCACCAACCTGGAAGCCCTCTGAACCCCGTACTTCCAGGATTTTTATGGAGACTATCCTGCAGGCATGATTGATCATTAACTCAATCTCCAGTCCCTCTCTCCTTCCTGGAGGATGAAGGGTAGGATGGAAAGCTCCAAGTTTCTAATCATGGCTTGGTCTTTCTGGGGACCAGCCTCCATCCTGAGCTCATAAGAATAAAGGACCCTCCTATCACTCAGGGAATTCCAAGGGGTTCAGAAGTTCTCTGTCAGGAACCAGGGTCAGAGACCAAATATTAGAACAAAAGATGCTCCCAGTAGGAAATTACAAGCGTTTTAGGCGCTCTGCCAGGATAGGGGCAGATATATAGATATAGATCAATCGATCGATCTGTCTATATACTTTTTTCCTCTATTATTTCACACAGCCCTAGCAAATCAATCTGTATACTTGTATAAAAGAAAGATAAGATTTTAGCATTATACCCCCATCCTAAATTTATGTATACAAATCAAATTATTATATTGTTATAATATGATGAAGTCAGTGTTTGGGATTATAAGAGCTACTATTCACAGGTCAACCAAGAAATATATAATATTTTGTTCTTCCTGAAATTAATAAATGTCTCATTTCTTATTTGAGCAGTTTGCTATGACTGGTCACTACTTCATTCTCACCTCTGACAGAAATATGCATCTTTCTTCAATACATCCATATATATGAAATAATTGATCAGTTTTGTTTTTCTCTTGAAAAAATTTCTTCTGGATTTTGCTGTCAGCTTCATACTGCAGTCTTTGTTTTCCATGATGCCAGCAATGCCCATGACCTATCACTTATCTTGAATCCCTTGTTTTCTGGATTCCTTTTTCTAGGCTTACTTCCTCGTTTTGGTGGAACAAATCCTCTAGTATCATCCTTAGAACGGGTTCATGGTATATAAGATTTTCTTCTACTGCTACAATCGATTCTGGCTTGGAAGACATGTTTCTATTATTGCTATTGAGATATGTGAGGAAACTTTCATTTCTGAGCCTATGTTGTGAATTTGGCTATATCTTCTCACTTGAAACTTTATAGTTCTTGGTGTTCTGATATTTCACAATGATGTGCATTGAGTTCTCCTACTTTGAAAATTCATCTTCCAAAATCTGGAACAATCTTTAAAAATCTTGTTTTTGTTTTTGTTTGTTAATTTCTTCCTCCTCCGCTTTCTCTCTTCTTTTTTTCCGGAGCAGCTGTCATTTGGAAGTAGAATTCCTGCATTGATTACCTAATTTCCTTATGATTTCTCCGCTATTTTCCAAGTTTTTGGCTTGACTTCCTTTCTGGAGGATTTTCTTAACTTTATCCTTCAAACCTTAAAGTAAGTTTTTCATTTGTGCTATCACATTTTACTTTTTGAGAATTCTTTTCTGTTGTGGACATCAGGACACTGGGAACACTTGTTTCCCAAATATTTTTATTACCTTTTTCGATTTTATAGATGTGATACCCTTTTTAAAATCTCTCTGAGGATATTTATCATAGAATTTTAAAGATTTATTCTCCACTGTCTTTGCCACCTCTAGGTTCCTATTTCATTTTGATTGCTTTGGGCCTCAGTTTTTCTAGAGGCATTCCTCAAATTTCTGATGGTCTTTGGCTGAAATTGCAGTCTAAGGGCAAGGCATGAAAAGCTAATCAGAAACTTTAAAAATGATTGATGAGCCATGGAATTGTGGGACTTCAACATTCAGGATGTATAGGTCTTTTTCTCCCAGGTTGTCAGTTCACAGGGTAGGTGTGTGCCTGACGGCAGTGTTCGGGAGCTAGTGAGGGGAGCTAGTCTGGGGCTGCTTAGAGTTCTCTGTAGAGTTTCACGTATCTCTGGCTTTCAGGGGACAGTACTTACCTGAGCTAAGAGTCCTTCTCTTTCACTGGCCCCAGTATAACCTTCCAGTTTTCTGCTGAAGCATGAGAGAGGCTTGGAAAAGTTGGAGCAATGATCTGGAGACCTGAGTGTTTCCTTCAACCGATATTACCAATGGCTGTCAGCTGTCTAGATGGTCCCAGCTTTCAGAGACTCTGGTGCCTCTAATTCCTAGGGTTTGAGGGTATGGCATCTCCAACTTCGGGGCTGCGTCCTGCCAGCTTAGGTGTCGGCTTCCTCAGCTGTCAGTTAAGCTGGCGTGTTTCTTCCCCACTCTTTGTAGTGGCAGGGCTATACCACTGGTACCCCTTTCTCGTCATTTTGTGGGACTCAGGAGAGAGTGGTGATACCACTGAAGTTCCATCTATATTTTTGGAGGGACCATGTTATACTGAAATTCTTTTTTCAAAACCAGGCTCCTTGCTTTTAGGGTCTTGGATAGTCAAGGGTAAGTCAAAAATTGGTGGTCTTGTTATGTGTTTGCAAAAGTCAGTCAAACTGCTGCCTGTTCCACCTGGGGATATATTGATGTCATGTCTATCAAAGTTAGTATTTAGGGGAATAGTAGGGAAAATTTAGATTGTGGAGCATGCTGGCTCCTCCGTGAAGCCTGTGGTGATAACTTACAAGAAAGACAAAAGACTGAGCTGAAAATGGTCTATTTAAAAAAAAAAAAAAGAGAGGCACAAGAATAATTAGTTTTCCTAAAAGATACCGACTTTGGCTAGGGCCTGAAATCTGTGTCAGTTGATTAAAAAGCCAAATTCCCTCCCTAAAGCAAGCAGAGGTAAGGCGGTGGTTGCTTAACAGAAGATGAAATGGGGCCAAAAACTGAGCCTGAGCTGTCAGGACCTCCCAAATTCCTTTTAAGCTTTTGGACCTGCAAAGTGATCAGACCAGAGAGAGAGAATGCATTATGGGTAGTGCTTCCTTGCCCAAGGCTCTGGTTTGTAACTACCTAGAAGCAGAGGCCTTTAAACTGAAAGCCAAGCGTGGGCAGGGCCCAGAGCTCTGGGGCAGGGAGACTGCAGTTTCCAGAAGCAAGGACTATCCAGGAATCAAAGAGACCATGAGTTTATTAAGTAACTGAAGAAGTGAATTGATTGCCAAAGAAACTCAAATTAGTAGATTACACATAGCCTATGAGTATTCATCTCCTGTAACAATCCTCAGCCCTCCCTTCCCAACCTCTCCTCAAACTGAACAATGTGTTACTGTTGTTATTCAGATCTTGAGAAGGGGTTTCTGTTTTTGTTGTTGTTTGTTTATTTTATTTTATGTTATTTTTTACATTTATTTTATTGAAGTATAGTTGATTTACAGTGTTGTGTTAATTTCTGCTGTATGGCACAGTGAGTCAGTTATACATATTCATATATTCTTTTTCATATTCTTTTCCATTATGGTTTATTACCAGATATTGAATATAGTTCCCTGTGCTCTACAGTAGGACTTTGTTGTTTATCCATTCTATATAAACACTCCTCCCCCTTGGCACCCACAAGTCTGTTCTCTATATCTGTGAGTCTGTTTCTGTTTTGTAGCTAAGTTCATTTGTGTCTTATTTTAGATTCCACATATAAGTGATATCATATGGTATTTGTCTTTGTCTTTCTGACGCACTTCGCTTAGCGTGATAATCTCTAGGTCCATCCATGTTGCTGCAAATGGCATTGTTTCATTCTTTTTATGGCTGAGTAGTATTCCATTGTGTATATATACCACATCTTCTTTATGCATTCATCTGTCGATGGACATTTAGGTTGTTTCCATGTCTTGGCTATTGTGAATAGTGCTGCTATGAACATTGGGGTGCATGTATCTTTTCAAATTATGGTTTTCTCCAGATATATGCCCAGGAGTGGGATTGCTGAATCATATGGCAACTCTGTTTTTAATTTTTTGAGGTACCTCTATACTGTTTTCCATAGAGGCTGCACCAATGTAGATTCCCACCAACAGTGTAGGAGGGGTTGGAGAAGGGGCTTCTTAATCATCATCTGTGTGTGGATTTGGAGGACAATGGAAAAGGATGACGTTCCTTGTGGGCATAACCACAGACTTTGGGAGGCAGGGGCCCAAGAAAGTCTTTCCAGAGAGCAGAACAGGGGTTGACAAGTTTGCTGATGAAGAACTAACTCTCACATCCAGGACAGAGTCCTGGCTCTTTCTGTCCAGCTGGGTATGTTTTATAATGTGAACCAGGGAGCCCGGTGCAGTGTTTCCCAGTCTCCCCTTTCCTGAACTAGTTTTTTTCTTAGCTGCTGCTTTTGGGTCCTTACTGACGATTGTGTATGAGCTATGTTGGTGTGTTCTCAAATCGTAGAGAACTTTCTTATGGTCTAAAAAGTGGATAACATGTCACCCAGAGGTCCTGGACTTGGAGCAGGTTGCAGAAATGAATTCAATGTGGGAAAACCAAAAGCAACACAACCCGAAGGTCACCTTCCCTATCAGGGGCAGTTGGTGGTTGACTCAGGGCCAAGGATTTGGAGTTAGATGGACCAGGATGCAAATCTAATCTCAGTCATTTACACTGTGTGCCCTTAGGCACGTTAACCTCTCTAAATTGCATTTTCTTCAGATAAAGAGGGGATGATAATAATCCCTACCTCACAGGGTTGATGTAAAGATTCCATGAAGTAGTGTACCTGAAGCGCTTCGCAGCGTGTCTGGCATAGAGGGAGCATGAAGTCCGTGTCAGCTACCTCAATCCGATCAGATGCTGACCACAATCTCGCCGCAGAGGCAGGCACGCTGCTGTGCTTGCTAGGTACTGAGATATAAAGAGCTAGGTGGGCGTGCTTGGGAGTCCTAGGAATCAGCCTAAGGTTTCCTAAGCATGTCAGCTCTTCTGCCATGGTGTCCTTTCCTGTCTGTGTCTGTTTCTATCAAACCCTGTACTCTGCTTTGTGCATCACCAAGCCTTTCTGAGCTCTAGTCTCAGGGCAGAATACAGTGCTATATAACAGATGTTCAGTACATGGTTTTTGAATAAATATCAATTTATCACTAATTCCATTCTTAAATCAATATTTGCCAAAAAAAAATGTTTTGGATTTTCTTAGCTTCCCGCTTATTTTTTAGAGAAGTGTTGGATGTTTTATTATTCTCAGATATAATGGCTAAAGTAACGAAAATAAAATAGGTCTTTGAAATTAAGCTTTTTTTGGGTCTATATGGGAAAATCAACCATTTATTCCCAAGTAAGTTTCTACAGCTCGGGGTGGGGGGGAATAGCATTCATTTTCTATGGAATAAAAATAATCTATAAAATGTTCTTTTTATTTAGATCTGTGCACAGAATTTGGCCTGTTTTCAAATGGGGAAGAGAAAATCTGAAGCATTGTTTTGAAAAGCATTTACTATGTTTAAAAAGTGGTTTAAAATATTAGTGGCATTAATTTTTAAATGGCATTTTCAGTGGACAGGTTAAAACAATAAAATGTTTAAATGTAGACCAATTAAAAATCACTTTATTTTAAACTTGAGGCATACTTTTCTTGGGTATACTTGTCTGCTATTTGGGAAGGGCTCTTATTTCATTCTGTAGGGCTACTTTTTCTTCATTGTGGGCAGCCTTGCACTATGTGAATGTTGAAGAAATTTATAAATATATGTGCATATCTATATGTGGATAGTTTTCAATATATCAGAAGCAGCCCATATATAAATCTATTATATTTTATAAATTATATTATGTACAAATTCCTTTCAATGAAGAGATAACTAGCAAGTTCTTTGTGGTGCTTTTCAAACTGAGGTACGCTTACCCTGGGGATATACTGTAATGTGCCCTGGGCTATTGTGAAGCCCTAGGATGAACATGACACTTGGCATATCTACCTGGGGTATCATCTTTACTGGAATTTTTTTTTTTGAGAGAGATAGAGGCTAAGAAATGGAGGTTGAAGGGCTATATTAAGTGTTTCTTCAATGGTAAGTAATTAAAATATTTTTATAATAAAAAAGTAGATACATTGTGGAATTGGATTAAAATTCTATGGACTTTTAAAACTAAAAATGGAGACTTAGAGAATATGTCTTGCTTGCTAAGAGTAGGGTCCCCAAACTCTAGGAGATGCATTTTTCATTCTCCTCATGATTACTATAAAATTTTTAGTCAACTTTGCTAAAAATAATTATTTAATATGTCTATTTTAATTACCATATGTAGAAGTGATTTGTAGGTTAGCAGATATTTGGTCCTGTCCAAAATGTCCATAAGACATTTGGTCCATGCCAAAAGGCCCTTGAAATTTGATCCTGTTCAAAACAGCCATGAGCATATTTGTTCCATGCCAAATGGTTTTGGACAGGACCAAATATCAAAGACCTTTTGGTGTGGACCAAATGTCTCCATGGACATTTTGAACAGGACCAAATATGACCAAATATCAAGGACCTTTTGGAGTGGACGAAACATTTTATGAACGTTTTGGACAGGACCAGATGGTCCTGCAGATATCAAGGACCTTTTAGCGTGGACCAAATGTCTTAGGGACATTTTGCACAGGACCAAATGTCCTGCAAGGGATTTGTAATTTACATGTCTTAGTTGATATATTTTGCTCTAAATCAGGAGTTCAGATGAACTTCCTGAAATTGAACACATCCATGCGTAAGTACATTTGTATTTGTTACCCTCTCTCCACCACTGAATTTTTCTTTTATCTAAAGGGAATTATGTACTAATAGAAGGAATTTCTTACTCTTCAGCATCAATGCCAATCAGACTCCTTAGTCTTCCAACCAAAAAAGGTCCATGATTTTCATCAGATTTATGAAAGGATTGATGGTAAAAATAATATTAAGAACTTATTGATTAAATTTTTTTTAACTTTGTCATTCAAAGAATGGGGCCTCTATAAGCAAATGGTTACTTTTGATATTTTGACTCATTGAGATCCAATGGCAGTTTATATTTCTCTGCATGTGGTTATAGTTT
This sequence comes from Hyperoodon ampullatus, assembly GCF_949752795.1. NCBI lineage: Eukaryota > Metazoa > Chordata > Mammalia > Artiodactyla > Ziphiidae > Hyperoodon > Hyperoodon ampullatus. Next base: position 13,972,106 of record NC_136929.1, on the reverse strand, counting down.
AGTTACTTGTTTACCACCCACATCTCAGTCCTCTAGACTATGAATTCCATGAAGGGTAAGGACTGTGTCTTATTAGCTTTAAAGTCTAAGCATTTAATACTATGCCTGGCTCAACAGTAGGTGTGGGGTTGAACTGGATAACAAACATATTCATATAGTTCCTCTGAAGCACTGCCCTTGTAACCAATAGAACATTGTGTTGCACATTAGTTTGAACTTAGATGATTCAGCTATCGTGTTTACTTGCTAATGCAAGTAAAGTATCATTGTATTTTAGACTTGGATGTTTTAAAGAATAGCTTCTCCTTAACAAGACAGAATCCAGACACAGCAATAATCTCTTTACTCAACCCGGACCTAATATGTTAATTTTGATTTAATTTAATTTTCTTCTGCTCATGGCACTGAAATTTTCAAACGGTTCATTTGGTGCTTAATTATCAGCTAAATTTTTTACCCTATCTAGAGAGAAGCCATGCTGTGTCAAGTGCAGATCATTTATCTGGGTACATTTCTGTTCTTCTCACTATTGTTGGGTTTTGTGTTATTCAAGAAGAAATGCTTCCATCTGTGACTCTAATTTAGAGATCACTGATATATTTCAGAAAGGGTTTCTAAGTGTTCAGGGCTAAATGCCATGTCTTCTGACTCCACATCTCTATTCTGTATTCAATATTATACTGCTTCTCACTTCTCTTAAAGAGACTAGTCATAATAGCCAAACTAATCAAAGAGTCATGGAAACTTTCCCTTCATCTGAAAGGAATTATGTCCTAATAGAAGGAGTTTCTTACTTTTCAGCACCAATGACAACCAGACTCGTTAGTCTGTTTCTTTTCTGCCTGAGAGAGATGCTATCTTGCTATTCCCCACCCTTCCTGTATTAGTTTCCTATTTCTGCTGTACAAAATTACTACAGATTTAATGGCTTAAAACAAAACAGGTCAAAGTCCAATACTTGTCTCACTGGGCTAAATCGAGGTGTCAGCAAGTCTGCATTCTTTTCTTGGGGCTCAAGGAGAGAATCCATTTTTGTTGTCTTTTCCAGCTTCTAGAAATGGCCTGCATTCCTTGGCTTGTGGCTGCCTTCCATCTTCAAAGCCAGCAATGGACGGACGGTCCAGTCCTTTTCACACTGCATGACTTTGACTTCCTCTAATGCCTCTTTCTTCCAGTTTAAGGACCCTTGTGATTACATTGGACCCACCTGGATAATCCCGAATAATCTCTCTTTTAAGGTCAGCTGATTAGCAACATTACTTTTCCTTTGCCATATCACATAACATATTCATATAGGTTCCAGAGATAGGACATTGACATCTTTGCTGGGGAAGGGGGCAGGGTTATTATCTTCATGACCATGCCTCCCATTCTCTTTTCCTTCTAACTCTTAAACTTTTTTTTTTTTTTTAATTTATGTTTTGGCTGCATTGGGTCTTCATTGCTGTGAGCAGGCTTTTTCTAGTTGTGGAGAGTGGGGGCTACTCTTCGTTGTGGTGCACGGGCTTCTCATTGCAGTGGCTTCTCTTGTTGTGGAGCACGGGCTCTAGGCACGCAGGTTTCAGTAGCTGCAGTGTGTAGGCTCAGTAGTTGTGGCTCGCAGGCTCTAGAGTGCAGGCTCAGTAGTTGTGGCACATGGGCTTAGTTGCTCCAAGGCATGTGGGATCTTCTCGGACCAGGGATTGAACCCGTGTCCCCTGCATTGGCAGGTGGATTCATAACCACTGTGCCACCAGGGAAGCCCCTTAAACTTTTAATTATCTTTCCACTCCCCTTATTTCTTCCTTGTCACTCCTTATTCATAGTAGCTTTTATTCACCCATCTATTATGTTTTATTTATTTTTACTTTATTTAACATACACCTATATAGTATATATTATATAGGTGTGTGTATATAGGTAGATGAAGTTTTTTTAAAAATATTAACATTTTAATTTTCATAAGGACTCTACAAAGCTGTCCTATGACAGTCACTATTTTCATCCCTATTTTATTGATGAGGAAATTGGGACTTAAATAAAATAGCAGTTTGTCTAACAAATTCTTCAATAATCAGTATAATCCTTTGTTATTTATATATTTTACTTTTGAAAAAGAAAAAGAAAAATCCATAGAAATAATCAGGAAGAAAGGGATGCTACTGAGGGGTAGGTATAATTGTCATTTCGTAGAGTGAGTCTCAGAATTAAGGCTTGCCCAAGGACAGACAGTTGGTAGTTTACAGGTACTTGGGATGCCAGGCTTATGATCTTTGTATCATATGACACTCTCCTGCCTAATGAGTATTTATAGATTTGGTTATGCATTGCCACTGCTCTTTATCTTTGTTATTGATGGCTACTTTTAAAACATGGTGATAGGGGCTTCCCTGGTGGTGCAGTGGTTGAGAGTCCGCCTGCCAATGCAGGGGACATGGGTTCGTGTCCTGGTCCAGGAAGATCCCACATGCCGCGGAGCGGCTGGGCCTGTGAGCCATGGCCGCTGAGCCTGCGCGTCCGGAGCCTGTGCTCCGCAACGGGAGAGACCACAACAGTGAGAGGCCCGTGAACCGCAAAACAAAACAAAACAAAACAAAACAAAACAACATGGTGATAGGCATATTGCATTTGGGTATGTTTATCAAATTTGTACTCTCTCCTGTGGTGGTTAGTAACATACACTGACCTTGAACTATCCTCTACCATAAAGAAGTGTTTGCTTTGTATTCCACATCCTCCTTTTGATGTTACTTTCACATGAAATGTGTGAAGGTCATTGCTTGTGAACAATGTCATTGATCTTCTAGAGCACTACCCTAAGAATCAGTGTGCTGAGCCTGCTGATTGAGGTCTTATACAAACACCTGTTTTGCCCTTAGATAGATGAGGAGTCTTATGACATTATCTTTTGGCTTTCTTTCTTATTATTTGCTTGTCCACATGTAAATAATAAGGGCAGGAAAATCGTTTTTCAGTTGTGTGAAGATCAGACTTGAACAAAAGTGACAGGACACAGTCACATTTTCTAGTAAAATTATCTTTAGGTTTCATGTTGAAGAAACATTTGGGTTAGTAATAATCTCACCCCACCACTCGGATTAAGGCAGAATTTGAGAAACACAATAGAATGAGGGATAAGAGGCATTTTGCCATTTGTTTTGTTTTAGAGATATATTTGCATTGACTTAGGCAGCCTTCAGGAGAAATCTTCCCTAAAGTGAGCTCACAGTGCCTTGTTTTTCATAAGGCTATCATCAATCCTTGAGAAATGCAATTACTTAGAAAACAAAATATAGCCTCTAGCAATTTTACCTGAAATATTCCTATTCATATTGTTGTTTCAGAGCTTTGTTGTTATCAGGCTAGATAGCTTTTTTTCTAAAGGTTTGTCTCAGTGACTAGATTAATTTTTAAGTGAGTGTGCATATATCTAGTGCCCAGTATTATTTACTGGAGCAGTATGAGAATGTTATGTTGCCAGTGGATTTCAAAAACCACTAGGTGAGCAAGAAGTTTATTTGGCCAGTAGAATCCATTTTGGCCATACCCATATTTACCATTTGCATTTCCTCCTGTTTCCTTCATGTCTACTAGAGGACCTTGTTTACCATGTCATTCATTTGAATCCTATATGGAAAGAGTAAGGTATTTTTGATTCCTTATCTATAATAAAATGTTCTGTTGGAACCAGCTATGCTTGTGACCATACTAAATATTACTTAAAAAAATAGAGCCAAACAATTTATTGACATTAATATGAAATTCTTCTTTTGATTGGACAACCCAGCCCCTTCCCAAGCCACCCTGCCACACACATTTCCTTATTTTCCTCCCATATCGATAACCCGCCTGTGCTGGTTATTAAGCTATTGTCTCTCAGCTCCAATTCGGTCCTTCCGTTCTCTGCTTTGTTGCCATTTTGAACCTGGGACTCCCCAGCCCCATTTCTGCTTTTTCAGCTGGTACCCTCTTAGTGTCTGTTAACGGGGACCCAAGAGAGATGCTTTGAGGCTGGATGAGGAAGAAAGGACTTGCTCCTTCCTGCCTTCTAGCTGTTCTCATGAGCCTCACTCTGGGAACTCTACCTCACCCCAGCAGTGGCAATTCTTTCCTCTCCATTTTGTGGTTTTTCCAGCACTGGCAGGACCAGCTTCATTGGGCAACTCTGTCCCCCAGCCCCCAAGACACTGACACCAGCTGAACAAGCTCCCCTCTTCAGAGGTCTGAGCTTCACCTGAATGGGGTCCCTTCTCTCAATTTCTACGTTTTTATAATTCCAAGCTCTTCCCTTTTCTCCCCCAGCCCTTGGGCTGGTAGCTACATTCTGCAGTTGCTACCTCCATGATCCCTTAAAGTTCTTGCTCTCTCTTTTTAACCTTTTAGTTACCAGGTTAACAACTTTATACTTAACAATTATTTATGTCAAATTCTCTCTGGTCAAATAAATCGTGTGATTTCTTTTTTTTAAATTTATTTTAAACATTGTAAAGCAACTGTACTCCAATAAAAATTAATTAAAAAGTAAGAAAAATAAATAAAAATAAAGTTTATTTTACTGACGTATGGTTGATTTACAATGTTGTGTTAGTTTCTTCTACACAGCAAAGTTAAATATGTAATTTCTGTCTCTGGATCTGAGCTTGACTTATACAATAAATATAAATTAATTTAAAAAAATAGAGTTAAGAAAAACAGATACTTTATTGCTAGAAAATTGGAAATATGCTAAAACTTGAACACATTTTACACTGACCAGAGACATACCAAACATGGACCATCAGTCAGCCTGTAAGGCAGACAGCCTTTTGGATGGCTGCCAGTGATCCCAGCCTCCTGGTATTAGTGACCTTGTATAATCCCCTACATTTGAGTAACTTTCTTCTAACATATAGAATATGGTAACATTGAAGGAATGTCATTTTCAAGAGCTCATGACTTCTATCTTGATAATGAACTCTATTGGTTTCTTTGCTTGTATGCTTTGATGAAACAAGCTATCATAGTGGAGAGGTCCCCATGGTAAGGAGCTGAGGGTGGCTTCCAGACAATAATCAGCAAAGAAGTCAATCCTGTAAACAACTACATAAGCTCGAAGTGAGTTCTTCTTAAGTCAAGTCTATAGATGAGACTCAACATTGATGCCTTCATTACAGCTTGCGAGTGATCCTGAAGCCTAGGACCCAGATAAGCTGTGCCTAGATTCATGATCCACAGAAGCTATGAGATAATAAGTGTGCATTGTTGTTTTAAGCTGTTAAGTTTTGTGGTACTTTTTGTGCAGAAATAGATAACTGAAAAAGCCTGCTTCCCTGGATTTATTTGCTCACACTTCCATTCTGTCATGAAACATAAGATGGCATTGCCAACACAAGCATGTAATGGTTGACCGTACATCCCAACCATATTCATGCCTCATTACATTCTTTTGCTATCTCTTTTCCTAAGACTCAGGCTTGAGGAAATTATCTTTGTTTCATCAGTCATTGTTCAGAAAATTAAATCTCATAAGCGAAACCGATAGCCTGATCAAAGTGTCCCTGTGTACATATTTCAACTGTGCAGTTTGGGGGAATTTAAGAATTTTATACTGCAGGATTGCCTAATATTTGGAATCTATAATACAATCAGAATAGATGCTGGACAGTGATACCACATTGTTTTTGGTCTTAGAATTCAGAGGAACAGAACATATTATACGTGTTCCGTGATTAGGAAAAATTCCACTCCTATCCTCTGCCTCTTTTTGCTATCTTTTTTCCAATCATCTTTTAGATCCCAATTAAATGACACCTTTTCCAAAAACCTTCCCTGGCTCCCTTATTCACTTCCCCTTCCTCATGACTAGGCTAGGTGCCCCCACTATGTGCCTTCTATTCTAAAGTGCTTTTGCTGAAGAGCTATTGTTTAATTGTTGGTATCTCTCAATAGGCTTCTGGCCCCATAAGGCAAGGAGCATACAGCTCTTATCCATTCCATATCTCTAGCACCTGGCATCCTCTCTGGTATAGAGTAAGCACTCAGTAAGTATTTATTGAAGAAATACATATCTATAATATGCAATCAGAGAATTTTTACCAGTGGAATCATCAAAAATGTGGGAGGAGGTACTTGTCCCAGAAAATCTACAGGTCATGGAGAACCACTAACTCTTGCTTTTCTGCAGTATTGTAGCAGCACTCTACTGGAAAATTCAAGAAATTTGGATATAGATTTTGCAAAGAGAAAGCCATCTAAGGAGGTATAACATTCAAAATCCATTAGAGTCAGGTTGAGGACCTATTACTGTAGTTCCAGTTACACAGCATCAGGAGGTATTGGCTATTCACATAACAATGAGAGCCGTGGTTGTATCATATTTAGAGGATCTGAGGAATGTGCCTGAAAGTACTTCAGCTTTGGAAATCATACTAATCAATGACTAACCATGTAAGATGAAACGTAACTCTGATTGTGACATAATTGGCAAATACGCCTTCCATATCATTTTTTCATAAAGAACTATTTGTCAAGATACTGAAACCAACTTGTGGATTCAATAAACAATGGCTAAATGTTGGGCTGTGCAAAGTTCTCTCACAGAGGGACCTCCACTTGTCTTCACAAGGACTGCAGGCATCTGTTTTGTCATCCAGAGAACCTGCATCCTCGGCAGTTAGAATAGCCCAGCTTCAGAAAGGTCTTAACTGATTTCCTAAGGCGCACTTCAAGTGATGGGCACTTATAGTAACAGCCAGTCTCTTCATGTCTAGACCTCTTTTGGTCACACATGCTCTTGAAGATCAGAGTTTTTGCTCAGAGAGGAATACAAATGAAGAAAAGCCTGATAACTAATCAAAGTGTCCTTTGTCACATGTGGCAGTTGGTTTTTACTGATTATGTTATAGATAAAAGTCAGGGATGTTTTGAATACAGGCAACACAGGGAAAGAGGTTTAACAAATGTAGGGTTTACAAAATTAAAATTTCATGACAATTTATATCCTGCAACAATCTGTCCTTGACTGATTACCGATACCCTAAGTGTTATGCTCCCTATAGATAGAAATTTGTAGACTTAAATGAAAGATTTGATTTCACATGCAATCCAGTGTTTGATTTTAATTTTTTTCTGAATTTGCCATACTCTTAAAATATTAATACAATATTCAGCTGTTTGCTCCTGTTGAAGGGCATTGGTCTGCTAAGTTAAAAAAGTAAAACAATCTGTCCTCAGGATTTTAGCTTTTCTCTATATTTGAGATAAGTAAGTCAAGAGTCAGGTGTGTTATATATTCTATATTAGACATTTAAGGAACTTATTGTGGTGGTGTTTGTTTTTGAATCATATTTTTCTTTGATTAAGTTTATTTCTCTCCTTTTCCAAACAACCCTCTCCAAAAGTGCTATATACCATTTTCAAAAATATAAATGGAATGTCACACCTCCTGAAAAAGGAAATATCCAGCGGTTTTATATTTCAACCCCATGAAGACTGAGATTCACTCCACCTCTGAGAGTATTTTGATGGTGTAGCTTAGTGCAAGCTTTAGCTTGCCCGTCATCTTTCTTTAAAGCAAGTTTAGGTTTTGAATATGTGTTGTTGGACTTTACTGCAACATAAGACAACTGTTTAAACCACCTTGTTCATTTCAGTTCAGTAGAAGTAAAAGAGGAAGAGAAAATTTTACAAAGAAAATGTGGTTGAATTTTTAATGCCAAGATCTTGATGCGTTTGTTCAGCAAAGACTAAGGAGAATCAATTATACATAAAAACCAAATCATGTTGTTGATGACTGGAGTTGTAATAAAGGATACAGAAAATCAACAAAGTATTTATTTCAAGGGAAATCATATAACCCCAGTTCAGATGGTACAGGAAGTAAAGATGAAACCCTTTCTCCCTGGTTGTTGTCTAGGCTGTTGTAACACATCTTACACTGTGCTTCTGAAGGGAGTATTTGAAAACAGTATTTTGCAGCATCCTAAGTGTGGATCCAAATCTGCAGAGTCCCAACAATCCCAGATTTCCTTGTCCTGATTAAATAGTCTTTCTTGGTTTTGCCATAATTCATGTCAATCCTGTAGCTACATTGAGTCAGGCCACTGAAATTAGTATTGAAATAAATGCAATTTCCCAAGTCTATTGTTTTTCATCATGCTCACAACAGATGTTAAGACTTGAAAAGGTTGGAGCTGAACACGTCTGCCGTTCCAAGTTAAGCACAGAAAAAGCCAGCTTCCATGTTACCGTCACGGTCTGTACTCTGGTAAATCCTGTAATGTTTGGTGTGAGATGATTCTGCTAGTGTTGATCAAACTTGCTTATCAATCTGGCATTGTGATACGTCACGTTGGAAAGTCTTGGCATAAGCTTCATCTGAAAAGCACAGAAAAGGGTCTTCTGGAGCAGAATTATGATTTATATGCAAGATAATGTTTCTAGAATTAGAATCTGTAAAATGTGAGCAGTCCAACTCTAAACTTGTATGTTCATTTTGCCTTCTGAATCAATTGCTAGATGTTCTTCTGTTGGACATAGATAAGGAAAAAACTGGACACTAAACAACTCAAGGTAATAATGAATTTTACTTACCTAGGTGTTATTTTGGCTTTCCTTTACTTCACATGGATATAATAATGAAATTGAAAATCCTTGGAGGGTGTTATAACACCTGCTAGTGTATTCTCTTCCTGCAGCACAATGAAGAGAGAGGGTTTGCAAGTGTCTAACATTATTAAAAATCAATTTATCAGTTACCTTGTAGTGTTCTCATTTTCCTGGGCCTCAAAAATACTCCCCACTGCTTCCTTCCTACCTGTTTCATCTTGAAAATTTTTTTAAAACTTAAACATTTCAAAAATTGCATTTCTTTTGAAAGTTATTAAAAGGAAAATTTATTGGGGGAGGTTTTATTTTCCTAAGCAATATCAAGATTTGTTCCTTCTCAATTTTAACCTTTGTCATTTAGAAGCATGTTTTTATTTATTTATGTAGTTTTGATTTCCACTTTCCTTGGGTTAGGAAGATAATTAAGTCTTTTGGTTAAAGGTCAAGGAGTATTAAAGATAGTAAATGAAAGACAGTGAACCATGACAACAGTGATTGTCATCTTTTAGTCATTTTAAAGTATTTTTTATCATATTGATAAAAACTTGAAAACAAGGTTTGATTTGGCATAATTTAAAAATTGTTAATATTTCTATTAAAAATGAGATTTTATAGACTAAAAATATTAATCATTTCAGCCAAATTGGGGGATATGGCAGTCTACAGCTACAAGGATATTCAGAATAATGGAAGAAATCAAACTGATAAATATTGCAGGTATATAATATCTTCAGCCATCATATGTTTTTAGAGCTAATATTTATTACTTCAGCCAATGTAAGTACAAAATAATAGCTATAAAATAATAATAGCTGTAGAGAAATAATGGCTATAAAAAGGAAAATATGAGGCAAAATTATCATTATTTGTAGATGATAATAATTACACATCTGAAAAATCCAAAATAATCAGTTGTCTGGCTACTAGAAAAATGATATTAAGCGAGTTGGCTGGTTACAAAATTAATAGAAGAGTAATAGCATTAAAATTGATAGTATCAGTACAATTTAGAGAATAAAATAGAGGTATAGCAACAAAGTGAATAAGAGAAATGTGCCAGACATCGATGATCAAGACTTTAAATATCTACCTTTTTTTTAAAAAAAAATCTTGACTTGATGGAAAGAAAGAAGTTCTACATGGGTAGAAATGTTCAACATTGTGAAGAGGTCAGTTCTTTATAAATGAGTCTATAAAGTCAATGCCTTCCCAATAAAATTGTTAGTTGGAAGATTTTTTAGTTATATATTGCTGCATAACCAATTAACCCAAACTTAATGACTTAAAACAACAATAAATGTTTATTAATTCACACAGTTTCAGTGTGTCAGGAACTTGGGAGCAGCTTAGTTGGATGGTTTGGGGCTGGAGTCCTTCATGAGGCTCCAGTCATTTGAAGGGGAGCCTTGGGCTGGAAGATTTGCTTCCAGGATGGTTCATCCTCACGGCCATGGTTGTCATCAGGAAGCCTCAGTTCTTTCCATGTGAGTCTCTCCAGAGGCTCCTTAAATGTCTTCACAACGTGGTAGTTGGCTTCTACCAGAGTGAGCACTCCAAGAGACAGGATAGCATGGAAGCCTCAATGTATTTTTAAGACCTAGTTTCGAATGTCACACAGTGTCATTTCTGCAATATCCTCTTAGTTACACAGGTCAGTCCTATTTAATGTGAGAAAGGGGTATTTTTTTTAACATCTTTATTGGAGTATAATTGCTTTACAATGTTGTGTTAGTTTCTGCTGTATAACGAAGTGAATCAGCTATACGTATACATATATCCCCATATCCCCTCCCTCTTGTGTCTCCCTACCACCCTCCCTATCCCACCCCTCTAGGTGGTCACAAAGCACTGAGCTGATCTCCCTGTGCTATGCGGCTGCTTCCCACTAGCTAGCTATTTTACATTTGGTAGTGTATATATGTCCATGCCACTCTCTCACTTCATCCCAGCTTACCCTTCCCCCTCCCCGTGTCCTCAGGTCCATTCTCTAGTTCTGTGTCTTTATTCCTGTCGTGCCCCTAGGTTTTTAGAACCTTTTTAAAAAAAATTATATTCCACATATATGTGTTAGCATATGGTATTTGTTTTTCTCTTTATGACTTACTTCACTCTGTATGACAGTCTCTAGGTCCATCCACCTGACTACAAATAACTCAATTTCATTTCTTTTTATGGCTGAGTAATATTCCATTGTATATATGTGCCACATCTTCTTTATCCATTCATCTGTCGATGGACACTTAGGTTGCTTCCATGTCCTGGCTACTGTAAATACTGCTGCAATGAACATTGTGGTACCTGACTCTTTTTGAATTACGGTTTTCTCAGGGTATATGCCCAGTAGTGGGATTGCTGGGTCATATGGTAGCTCTATTTTTAGTTTTCTAAGGAACCTCCATACTCTTCTCCATAGTGGCTGTATCAATTTACATTCCCACCAACAGTGCAAGAGGGTTCCCTTTTCTCCACACCCTGTCCAGTATTTATTGTTTGTAGATTTTTTGATGATGGCCATTCTGACTGGTGTGAGGTGATACCTCATTGTAGTTTTTTTTTAACATCTTTATTGGAGTATAATTGCTTTACAATGGTGTGTTAGTTTCTGCTTTATAACAAAGTGAATCAGTTATACATATACATATGTTCCCATATCTCTTCCCTCTTGCATCTCCCTCCCTCCCACCCTTCCTATCCCACCCCTCTAGGTGGTCACAAACCACCGAGCTGATCTCCCTGTGCTATGCAGCTGCTTCCCACTAGCTATCTATTTTACGTTTGGTAGTGTATATACTCATTGTAGTTTTGATTTGCATTTCTCTAATGATTAGTGGTGTTAAGCAACCTTTCATGTGTTTGTTGGCAATCTGTATATCTTCTTTGGAGAAATGTCTATTTAGGTCTTCTGCTAATTTTTGGATTGGATTGTTTGTTTTTTTGATATTGAGCTACATGAACTGCTTGTATATTTTGGAGATTAATCCTTTGTCAGTTGCTTCATTTGCAAATATTTTCTCCCATTCTGAGGGTTGTCTTTTCATCTTGTTTTTGGTTTCCTTTGCTGTGCAAAAGCTTTGAAGTTTCATTCGGTCCCATTTGTTTATTTTTGCTTTTATTTGCGTTTCTCTAGGAGGTGGGTCAAAAAGGATCTTGCTGTGATTTATGTCATAGAGTGTTCTGCCTATGTTTTCCTCTAAGAGTTTGATAGTGTCTGGCCTTACATTTAGGTCTTTAATCCATTTTGAGTTTATTTTTGTGTATGGTGTTAGGGAGTGTTCTAATTTCATTCTTTTTCATGTAGCTGTCCAGTTTTCCCAGCACCACTCATTGAAGAGTCTGTCTTTTCTCCATTGTGTATCCTTGCCTCCTTTATCAAAGATAAGGTGACCATATGTGCATGGGTTTACCTCTGGGCTTTCTTTCCTGTTCCATTGATCTATATTTCTGTTTTTGTGCCAGTACCATACTATCTTGATTGTTGTAGCTTTGTAGTATAGTCTGCAGTCAGGGAGCCTAATTCCTCCAGCTATGTTTTTCTTTCTCAGGACTGCTTTGGATATTCAGGGTCTTTTGTGTTTCCACACAAATTGTGAAATTTTTTGTTCTAGTTCTGTGAAAAATGCCATTGGTAGTTTGATAGGGATTGCATGATCTGTAGATTGCTTTGGGTAGTATAGTCATTTTCACAATGCTGATTCTTCCAATCCAAGAACATGGTATATCTCTCCATCTGTTTGTATCATCTTTAATTTCTTTCATCAGTGTCTTACAGTTTTCTGCATACAGGTCTTTTGTCTCCTTAGGTAGGTTTATTCCCAGGTATTTTATTCTTTTTGTTGCAGTGGTAAATGGAAGTGTTTCCTTAATTTCTCTTTCAGATCTTTTGTCATTAGTGTAAAGGAATGCAAGAGATTTCTGTTCAATAATTTTGTATCCTGCTACTTTACCAAATTCATTGATTAGCTCTAGTAATTTTCTGGTAGCATCTTTATAAGTCTCTATGTATAGTATCATGTCATTTGCAAACTGTGACAGATTTACTTCTTCTTTTCTGATTTGGATTCCTTTTATTTATTTTTCTTCTCTGATTGCTGTCACTAAAACTTCCAAAACTGTGTTGAATAAGAGTGGTGAGAGTGGGCAACCTTGTCTCATTCCTGATCTTAGTGGAAATGGTTTCAGTTTTTCACCATTGAGAGTGATGTTAACTGTGGGTTTGTCACGTAGGGCCTTTATTATGTTGAGGTAAGTTCCCTCTGTGCCTACTTTCTGGAGGGCTTTTATTATAAATGGGTGTTGAACTTTGTTTTTCTTCTTGAGATGATCATATCCTTTTTATCCTTCAATTTGTTAATGTGGTTTATCACATTGATTGATTTGCATATATTGAAGAATCCTTGTGTTCCTGGGAGAACCCCACTTGATCATGGTGTATGATCCTTTTAATGTGCTGTTGGATTCTGTTTGCTAGTATTTTGCTGAGGTTTTTTGCATCTATGTTCATCAGTGATATTGGCCTGTAGTTTGCTTTTTTTGTGACATCTTTGTCTGGTTTTGGTATCAGGGTGATGCTGGCCTCGTAGAATGAGTTTGAGAGTGTTCCTCTCTCTGCTATATTTTGGAAGAGTTTGAGAAGGATAGGTGTTAGCTCTTCTCTAAATGTTTGATAGAATTTGCCTGTGAAGCCATCTGGTCCTGGGCTTTTGTTTGTTGTAAGATTTTTCATCACAGTTTCAATTTCAGTGCTTGTGATTGGTCAATTTATATTTTCTATTTCTTCCTGGTTCCATCTCGGAAGGTTGTGCTTTTCTATGAATTTGTCCATTTCTTCCAGGTTGTCCATTTTATTGGCATAGAGTTGCTTGTAGTAATCTCTCATGATCCTTTGTATTTCTGCAGTGTCAGTTGTTACTTCTTTTTCATTTCTAATTCTATTGATTTGAGTCTTCTCCCTTTTTTTCTTGATGAGTCTGGCTAATGGTTTATCAATTTTGTTTAGCTTCGCAGAGAATCAGCTTTTAGTTTTATTGATCTTTGCTATCATTTCCTTCATTTCTTTTTCATTTATTTCTGATCTGATCTTTATGATTTCTTTCCTTCTGCTAACTTCAGGTTTTTTAAATTCTTCTTTCTCTAATTGCTTTAGGTGTAAGGTTAGGTTGTTTATTTGATTTTTCTTGTTTCTTGAGGTAAGATTGTATTGCTATAAACGTCCCTGTTAGAACTGCTTTTGCTGCATCCCATAGGTTTTGGGTCGTCGTGTCTCCATTGTCATTTGTTTCTAGGTATTTTTTGATTTCCTCTTTGATTTCTTCAGCGATCTGTTGGTTATTCAGTAGTGTATTGTTTAGCCTCCATGTGTTTGTATTTTTTACAGTTTTTTTCCCCTGTAATTGATATCTAGTCTCATAGCATTGTGGTCGGAAAAGATACTTGATACAATTTAAATTTTCTTAAATTTACCAAGACTTGATTTGTGGCCCAACATATGATCTATCTGGAGAATTCCTTGAGCATTTGAGAAGAAAGTGTATTCTGTTGTTTTTGGATGGAATGTCATATAAATATCAATTAAATCCATGTTGTTTAATGTGTCCTTTAAAGCTTGTGTTTCTTTGTTTATTTTCATTTTGGATGATCTGTCCATTGGTGAAAGTGGGGTGTTAAAATCCCCTAGTATGATTGTGTTACTGTCACTTTCCCTTTTTATGGCTGTTAGCATTTGCCTTATGTATTGAGGTGCTTTTATGCGGGGTGCATAAACATTTACAGTTGTTATATGTTCTTTTTTGATTGGACCCTTGATCATTATGTAGTGTCCTTCTTTGTCTCTTGTAATAGTCTTTATTTTATAGTCAGTTTTGTCTGATATGAGAATTGCTACTCCAGCTTTCTTTTGATTTCCATTTGCATGGAATATCATTTTCCATCCCCTCACTTTCAGTCTGTCTGTGTCCCTAGGTCTGAAGTGGGTCTCCTGTAGACAGCATATATACGGGCCTTGTTTCTCTATCCATTCAGTCAGTCTGTGTCTTTTGGTTGGAGCATTTAATCCATTTACATTTAACGTAATTATTGATATGTATGTTCCTATTACCATTTTCTTAATTGTTTTAGGTTTGTTATTGTGGGTCTTTTCCTTCTCTTGTGTTTCCTGCATAGACAAGTTCCTTTAGCATTTGTTGTAAAGCTGGTTTGGTGGTGCTGAATTCTCTTAGCTTTCGTTTGTCTGCAAAGCTTTTAATTTTGCTGTCTAATCTGAATGAGATCCTTGCTGGGTAGAGTAATCTTGGTTGTAGGTTTTTCCCTTTCATCACTTTAAATATGTCCTGCTACTACCTTATGGCTTGCAGAGTTTCTGCTGAAAGATCAGCTGTTAACCTTATGGGGATTCCCTTGTAGGTTATTTGTTGTTTTTCCCTTGCTGCTTTTAATATTTTTTCTTTGTATTTAATGTTTGATAGTTTGTTTAATATGTGTCTTGGTGTGTTTCTCTTTGGGTTTATCCTGTATGAGACTCTCTGTGCTTACTGGACTTTATTGCCTCTTTCCTTTCCCATATTAGGGAAGTTTTCAACTATAATTTCTTCAAATATTTTCTCAGTCCCTTTCTTTTTCTCTTCTTCTTCTGAGACCCCTATAATTCGAATATTGGTGCAGTTACTGTTGTCCCAGAAGTCTCTGAGACTGTCCTCAATTCTTTTCATTCTTTTTTTCTTTATTCTGCTCTGTGTTAGTTATTTCCAGTATTTTATCTTCTATGTCACTTATTTTTTCCTCTCCCTCAGTTATTCTGCTATTGATTCCTTCTAGAGAATTTTTCATTTCATTTATTGTGTTGTTCATCATTGTGTGTTTGCTCTTTATTCTTCTAGGTCCTTGCTAAATGTTTCTTGTATTTTCTCCATTCTATTTCCAAGATTTTGGATCAGATTTATTGTCATTACTCTGAATTCTTTTTCAGGCAGACTGCCTATTTCCTCTTCATTTGTTTGGTCTGGTGGGTTTTTACTTTGCTCCTTCATCTGCTTCGTATTTCCCTGTCTTCTCATTTTGCTTAACTTACTCCATTTGGAATCCTCTTTTCTCAGGTTGCAGGTGTGTAGTTCCCATTGTTTCTGGTGTCTGCCCTCAGTGGGTAAGGTTGGTTCAATGGGTTGTGTAGGCTTCCTGGTGGAGGGGAATGGTGCTTCTGTTTTCGTAGATGAGCCTGGATCTTGTCTTTCTGGTGGGCAGGACTGCGTCCGGTGGTGTGTTTTGGTGTGTCTGTGACCTTATTATGATTTTAGGCAGCCTCTCTGCCAATGGGTGGGGTTGTGTTTCTGTCTTGCTAGTTGTTTGGCATGGGGTGTCCAGCACTGGAGTTTGCTGGTTGTTCACTGGAACTGGGTCTTAGTGTTGAGATGGAGATCTCTGGGACACCTCTCGGTGATTGATGTTTCATCGGGCCAGGAGGTCTCTGGTGGTCCAATGTCCTGAACTTGGCTCTCCCACTTCAGAGGCTCAGGCCTGACACCTGGTCAGAGCACCAAGACCCTGTCAGCCACACGGCTCAGAAGGAAAGGAAGAAAAAAAGAAAGAAAGAAAAAGATAAAATAAAATTATTAATTAAAAATTTAAAAATTGTTAAATAAAAAATTTTTTTAAAAAAGAAGAGAGCAACCAAACCATTAAACAAATCCACCAATGTTAGCAAGTGGTAAAAACTATACTAAGATAAACATAAAAATCAGAAACTAGTCAGTCTCATACAGGAAACCCCAAGTCTACAGTTGTTCCCAAAATCCACTGCTTCAAATTTGGTTTGATTCGTTGTCTATTCACGTATTCCACAGATGCAGGGTACATCAAGTTGATTGTGGAGATTTAATCTACTGCTCCCGAGGCTACATGGAGAACTTTCCCTTTCTCTTCTTTGTTCGCACAGCTCCTGGGTTTCAACTTTGGAGTTGGCCCTGCCTCTGTGTGTAGGTCACCCTTTGGTGTCTGTTCTTCTTCCAGAGAGGAGGGGGTTTAAGTAACAGGTGATTAGGGGCCCCTCCTCACTCAGGCTGGGGCAGTGAGGGGTATGGAATGTGGGGAGAGCCTGTGTGAGGCAGTGTGACATTGCAACATCGTGAGGTGTGCTGTGTGTGCTCCAGGGATATTGTCCCTGAATCATGGGACCCTGGCAGTGGTGGGCTGCACAGTCCTCTGGGAGGGGAGGTGTGGATAGTGACCTGTGCTTGCACACAGGATTCTTGGTGGCTGCAGCAGCAGCCTTAGCATCTCATGCCCGTCTCTCATTTACGCACTGATAGCCGCGGCTTGCGCCTTTCTCTGGAGCTCATTTAAGTGGTGCTCTGAATCCCCTCTCTTCATGCACCCCAAAACAATGGACTCTTGCCTCTTAGGCAGGTCCAGACTTTTTCCCGGACTCCCTCCCGGCTAGCTGTGGTGCACTATCCCCCTTCAAGCTGTGTTCACGCAGCCAACCCCAGTCCTCTCCCTGGGGTCTGACCTCCGAAGCCCGAGCCTCAGCTTCCAGCCCCCACCCGCCCTGGCAGGTGAGCAGACAAGCCTCTTGGGCTGGTGAGTGCTGGTTGGCACCAATCCTCTGGGTGGGAACCTCTCTGCTTTGCCCTCTGCACCCCTGTTGCTGCACTCTCCTCCGTGGCTCCGAAGCTTCCCCCCTGCCAACCCCCGTCTCCGCCAGTGAAGGGGCTTCTAGTGTGTGGAAACCTTTCCTCCTTCACAGCTCCCTCCCAGAGATGCAGGTCCTGTCCCTATTCTTTTGTCTCTGTTTTTTCTTTTTTCTTTTGCCCTACCCAGGTACGTGGGGAGTTTCTTGCCTTTTGAGAAATGGTGATGGGCAAGAAATATTGAGGGTTTATAAACAAGAAAAATGCTCATCCTGCTATTTAAATAAATGAAATAATTTTTACCTATCATATTGGCATATGTCAGAGATTAAAATTTTACTACTTTACAGTATTACTAAGGATGTAGAGGGAGAAGTAACTTTCATACACGAACCCCCATGTTGTTCAAAGGTCAACTGTATACTCTGATCTTTTGACCCAGTAATTTTACTACTAGTATTTATTCTAAATGCGTCCTCTTACATGTGCCAAAAGATATATGCACAGTTATGTCTGTTGCACCATTCCTTGAAACAGTAAAAAGTATGCAAATAAAGAAATGAAAACTGTTGACAGATATGGAACTGGTTAAAAATAAATGATGGTATAAGTACACAGTGAAAAACTAGGCATATATCCATGAAAGAGAGTTAGGTGACAGTGGTGTCCTGATGTGAAAACTTTCTCAGATTCAGTTTAGGGAACCAGTCAAATGCAGAGGGCTGATTGTTACAAATTCCCTTTGTTTAGCAGCACTGACCACAAAGGAGTCACCTACGTTTACTTTTATGAATTTAAAATTTCTGGAATTCCTTCCTCAACAAGATGTGAAAGTGGATGATTTTGAGGGGGCAGAGACAGGGTTTTGAGTAGAAGGAAAACATTATTTCATTATATTCCATCTTGTACTTTTTGACTTTCCTTTTTGGTTGTGTCTATATTATTTTTTTAATAAAAATTAATAATTTAAAAAGTTGGTCTGTGATAGGGTTTAGTTTTATGATACATGATGTGAAGCTCCATATATCTTCAAGTTTATGGCTGGTTCCTTTGAAAAATTAAATAATGTTACTGTTTTTTAGGGGAAAACAACAAATAATAATACAGGTTTTATTATTACCACAATGTAAAATGCATAAAGGTGACTTAAAATGGAAGAGAAAAGGTAATGTAGTGATTGTGAGATTCTGATTAAATTTTAATTTTTAATACCACTTTACTATTAGCATTTGTAGTTTTATTTAAGTAAAGTACTCTGAAAAAAAAAACCTGTTAAAATCGAATGAGAGAACTATTGCTATCAAATATACAACCATATTATATGTCAATATTTCCAAGTGTACTAACCCAGACTACAGTCACTCGTCTGTATCTGAGGGTTCCACATCTGCAGATTCAACCAACCGAGGATTGAAAATATTTGGGAAAAAAAATTCCAGAAAGCTCCAAAAATCAAAACTTGAATTTGCCATGCACTGGCAACTATTTCCATTCCATAGTATTTACAGTATATTAGGTATTCTAAGTAGTCTGGAGATGATTTAAAGTATATAGGAGGATATTGCATAGGTTATATGTAAATACTGTACCATTTTATATAAGGGACTTGAACATTCTTGGACTTCGGTATCTGTGTGGTGTCCTGGAACCAATACCCCTTGGATACCGAGGGATGACTATATAATGATTCAAGCTACCTTAAGATGATCAATAATTTACCCACCCATCTAAAATATGTAACTATTTTCTCAGAGAAAATGTTAAAATCCATTTAAAATGAGCGTCCATTGAAAATTTTAAGCAACTCCACAAAAAACTTACCAAAATGAGAAAGTGTCCACCTCTGGGAATTGGCATGAAGTAGATATAACAGGGCAATTTTGTACAATATGAACATCAAAAAAATAATTATAATAATGAATCATAACACATTAAATAAAAAGTAAAAGCATAAGTCCATTGTGATATATATGTATATATATATGTGTTTACATATATAGTGTACAAAGAGAGATCCATTTTTAACAGAAGAATGCTAACTAATAATTACAGAAGAAAAGATAGAATAAGAAAATCAGTGTTACAATCCTTAGTTCAGTAATTGATCGGTTGAGGATCATCAGTGGATACTAAACCTTTTGGAGAAAGGTGGTTGGGAACAGGATATTCACATGGTCTCAAGGTGTCGTCTCCCAGATTACTTACCTCTTGCAAAGTGAAAAATGTACCTGTACCGTAGAAGCTACCCTATCCATGTCATCAAACCAAGTATTGCCAGTAGTAGAACAATCTGACATTATATGTCTCCTGATTTGATGTTAATGTCACCTAAGTAATATCCATGCCATATATGTTAAACTGGATCTAATCATGAAGAAACAATTAGACAGATCCAGAAAGTGGGACATTGTGACAGACAGCTAGCCTGGATTCTTTAAATAGTTAATATTATGATTCATAAAAAAAAGCATAGGGAATATTTAAGTTAAAAAGATTTAGAGAGACCTAACAACCAGATGCAATGCATGGAATTTGGATGCTGGATTAAAAATAAAAAGGAGAGAAAACAACAAAAACTATTTTGGGGCTTTGAGAGCAATTGGAACAGTTTGAATATAGGCTATATAATGGATCATAAATTGAACTAATGTTAGTTTCTTAGGTATAATAATGGTACTGTAGTTACTTAGGAAAAAAATTTTTATTCTTAGAATATGCAGTAGGAAGGAGAAAAACTATACAGTTGACCCTTAAACAATGAAGGTGTTAATCCAAATATAATTTATAGTCCGCAGCCCTCTGTGTCTGTGCTTCCTCCCAATCCGCAGATTCAACCAACCACAGACCATGTAGTACTGTAGTATTTACTATTGAAACATATCCACGTGTAAATGGACCCGCGCAAGTCAAAGTCGAGTTGTTCAAGGGTCAACTGTATATATAGAGAGAGGAAGCAAATGTGGTAAAATAATAATAGATGAATCTCGGGAAAGGGTACACTGTTATTTATTATAATATTCTCTAGGTTTGAAACTTTGCAAAAATGGCCTAGTGGCTTGCGCTATTTCTGATGGATGCCATAGTAGGTCCTTAATGCCAACTTCATCTTTGCCTTCGGGGTGAAATTACAGTGTTTGGAGAGGGTGCTTGGGAAGGACCTAATGAGGCAAGGTGAGTGGGACTGTTATTTTCACTAGAAACAAATGACGATTGTTAACGTGAATAAATGTAGTTCCGTGGCAGCTTTACCCAGGGTCACCTTTTTCTTCCTAAAACCGCTTCTACATTTGATGGGTTATCTGTGCTCCATAACTGACTGGCAGTCAGAGTGTTGAACAGCTTATCATAAACATATTTGCTTTAAATTTTTTTGGATTGGATTTCTGTGTAGGAATATGGAAAACTGTCTAGTTATATGGGCAAATTGATTAATCAGTACACTTTTAGAAAACCTTGCTTCCTCATTAAAGTTTTAATTTTTTTAACCACTAGTAACTGGTTCTAAAAATGTGGTTCTCAGATCAGCAGCTTCAGTATCACCTGGGAAACTTGTTAGAAATGCAGATGAGTCAGAAATTGGAAGTGGGGTCCTGCAATCTGGCTTTATAAGCCTTCAGTGAATGAAGTTGACAGGTCCCCTTATTGACACATAGGTTGTCAGGAATGGCCACCAGTGGTCCTGCTGCTGTGGAGAGGGAGGGGGGACATCACACAGATTTTGGGATCCTTCATACCATTGGTCTGAACATGCCGAAAGCACTGAAAAATTCTGGGAGGCTTGGCCTAATAAGGTAGAACAGCAGAAAGTGGATTAAAAACTCCGAAGATAATAGGTTGCCAAAAAATTCTGCCCATTTTCTATCCCAGCAGGGGTTGGTAAAGCCCCTCCAACCTGGGCCAAGAGAAGATTTGCTAGAGGAGTAGCCAGCAGTAAAGGAGGAGTGGGCATGGGGATGGAGGGACAGGGACACACTAGAGCCATCCCATCCCACCATTGATCAGGGGCCAGGGGCCAGTGTGGAAAGGGACCTAGGCTGGGTCATCCAGAGAGAAAGTGAGGACACACTTCAGGAGGACAGGGCAGAGGCGAAGTGTACAGTGTGCTTGGCCAGCTCAGAGTTGCTCCTAAGCAAACAGAGTTTGGGAGAGTAGGAGCTGGACCCATTGTTGAAGGACTGGGTGCTGGCACAGTCCAAGAAGAGAAGCAGCTGGGGACTTTCCTGGGGAGGTTAAAATAGACTCCACTTTGAAGTTAAAAGAAGTTTGATGTTTCAGGTTAAAAGAGACTCCACTTTGTAGGGAGAGAACATAAACACCCAGTGTATCTTAGCTTCTGGGCCAAAAGTGTGGGTACCCTTTGGGTATTTGGTAGGACATATTGACAAAAATAGGGGAGGGGGCAGTGTCTCATTCATTGCTCCTTTGTTGGGTGCAGGACAAGTGGGATTAATGTTGAATGCCCTCTAGGGCTTTGGGAATGATCAGACTTTCAAGCTCGTTGTGGGAAAGGAGCAGAGAAGCAAGGCAAAACTCTGATACTAATACAGGTAGGAGGAGCCAGGGGAGGGCGCTGAGAAAATGTCAATCACCTGCTATCAGAAAGAGAGCTGCCAATATCCTGTCAGGTTCGGCTTCTATTGAACCAAGGTTGCTTAAGATGGGGACAGCCATCATTATGCACAGCTGTGAGGAGGTCCAAAGAGGTAGGGAATGTCATGATTATTTTGAAATTCCCAGGAGACAGAGGCAGCCTTGATTTATGATGTGTTTGTATAATTAAAAAATGCAAGAGGAAGCAAAAGGGCATTTATATACCAGATATTTATGAGTGCTTAACCAAGGGACTAAAATATTATTGGAAATACTATGTAAGAATGGTATATTAGTTAAATAAAAGTAGATAATATGAATAATTAGGCTATGAATAGCTAATGAGTGGATTATCCCAGTTTAGAGAGTGCTTTGCTGTACATTATTAGATGTGGTGCACCTGTGAGTAGTAAAGGGGTACACTTTTATCTCCATATTGCAAGTGAAGAGGTTTGGGCTAACAGTAATTAAATGTCATGACTTATCAGGAGAAGACTATGATTCCAGTCTAATCTTGTGATGCCTTACTTTATCACAAGGCTCTGCTGATCCTACTATTAAAAAATGGTTTTGGCTCTTTTTTAAATGACTTTCTTTACTTCCTCTTATTCTGAATGATGTGGAATAGAAAAAAAAATGTTAGTAAGAAATTTTTAAAGATTCCTTTAAAAAAGTTGTTAGGGAAAGCTATGATGGTTTCATCCTCCCGTGTCTGAGTTTGGATCCCAAGTCATATAATTTTAAAGTAACACCTCACTAGCCTTTTCTTATCTGACAGTCTCAATTAGAGTTGACCCTTGAACAACAGGCGTTTGAAATTCCAAGGTCCATTTATACAGGGACTTTTTCCCAGTAGTAAATAGTACAGTATTATAGCATCCGAAGTTGGTTAAATCCCCAGATGAGGAACCTCCTCTGTGTGGAGGGCCACCTAGAAGTTAGAAGGGTTTTCCAGTGCACGGAGGGTCGGCACATTGTTCAAGGGCCAACTGTACTTGAAAACAATGCAAGGGTGAGTTACCCATCCCTGGAAGTGCTAAAAACAGAGTGGGGCTGCTCATTTGTTTTGGATGTAAAGGAGTTTCTTGCTTTGGGAAGTGGTTAAGCTAGATAACCTTTGAGGTCTGACCACCAGGATTCCATGAGGAGTTGGAAGCAAGTGAAAAACAAAACAAACAGGAACAACAAAACCCAGTTCCTCTGAAGCCAGAGTAGATGCTGCGAAGTCTGGCTGCTTAATGCAACTTCCTCACTCCTTAGAGACACACTCATCTAGTCTTGCAGGGTCTTGCTGCTCTTTCTGGAAAAACATCGGAAGTTTCTTTTCCTGATTTTCTAGGTCAGTGGTTCTCAAAATGTGGTTCCCAGGCCAACAGCGTCGGTATCACCAGGGAAACTTGTTGAAAATGCAAATGAGAATCAGAGACTCTGGGGGTGGGGACCAGAAGCCTGGTTGTAACAAGCCCTCAAGGTGATCCTGATACAGCTTAAGTTTGAGAACGCTCTGCTAGGTAATAGGAGAGCAGAAGCTGCACATTAAATCTAGTGGAAGAGTAATGCGTATTAGAAGAAGACAGATGTGAAACACAGAAATCAGATGAGCCATTCTGTTTGGGGATCCTTTAGTGTAGGGGTTGGTAATACAACCCATATATATATGAAAAGAAAATCCACCTTCATAAAATAACCCTTAAAATTTTTATTTTGGTGACTAGTGGATAAGTTAAATGAGTCAAGAATTTATTTTACTCATCATGCTGGAAATAATAAAATAATTTATAAAAATATAGGATGGCTATTATTAAAAAAACTGGAAAATAACAAATGTTGGGAAGGATGTGGAGAAACTGTAATGCTAGTGCGTTGCTGGTGGGAATGCAATATAGAGTAGCTGCCATGGAAAACAATTTGGCGACATAGAGTAAACATAGAACTACCATATGATCCAGTAGTTCCACTTATAATCATATACCCAAAAGAATTGAATTTAGGAACCCAAAGAGATACTTATATGCCATGTTCCTAGTAGAATTATTCATAATAGCCAAAAGCTGGAAAAAACTAAATGTTCATCTGCAAATGAATGGATGAACAAAATGTGGTATGTACATACAATGGAATATTATTCAGCCTTAAAAAGGAAAAAAATTCTGAAAAATACTACAACATGGGTGAACCTTGAAAACATTATGCTACATGAAAGAATCCAGACACAGAAGGACAAATATTGTATGATTCCCCTTCTATGAGGTACCTAGAATAGGCAAATTCATAAAGACAGAAAGTATAAGTTACAAGGGGTTGAGAGAGAGGGGGCTGAGTTATTGCTTAATGGATACAGAGTTTCTGTTTGAGATGATAAGTTCTGGAAATGGATAGGGCGATGGTTGTACAACATTGTGAATATACTTAATGCCACTGAATTGTACGGTTAAAAATGGTTAAAATGGTAAATTTTACATTATGTATATTTTACCACAATAAAAAAATAGGATGAAAAACATTGGAAGGAAAGTATTTTAAGACTTTGAGTCAATGACTCTTTGTGCTCATCCTATATGTAACACAGGATTTTGTCAGATCAAGAGGAAAGAATAGATTATCTCCATTTATTTAAAAAGTCATTCATAATCTCCATTCTGGGTAGTAAACATTGCATACTGCAGAATTGCCAAGGACTGAATAACTATGATTTTAAATGTTATAAGTGCCTATTTAAAGGGACATGCTTCAAATTCTTTGAAATAGATTCTTCCTTTCCACCCAAAGTGATCCAGCAGGGTTGGGCTAGGCACTCTCTTTTGCTTGGTCAAGTTTAGGTCAAGTTTTGGGTCAGAATGTCCACTGTGGAATGACAGAAGTCTGGGCAGAGCTATTTTATATGTAGTTTGCTGGGGCTAGGAGGCGGAACTCCCTCTTGCTTGACCCTCAGATAGTCCACTCCTGTCCCACATGAGACAGTGAACATGGAGATTCTGGGTGTGGTTTAATCTAAAAGGATGTGGTTTGTGGGCATGAACATTCTCATAGTGTTCTATTCAAATATTCCATGCCAGCCTGTCACATTGGCACAGGAAGGGTGTGAGGTAGGGGTACCAGTATTAGGCCTGACCTCATTTAACAAGTATTGATTGGGTTGTCTCTCTTTTTCTGCTCTATATTAGGCATTGGAGAGTTATAGGTAAAAACAAGAGGCATGTAATAAGGAGTTCAAAATCATACTTGTTGCACTATTCTATTTCTCCTGTAAAACTCTCTTGTCAACTGTGACATGTAGCATACATTATCTAATGCTATTGTTTCTAAAACTAATATTTGTAATTACCTAAATAAGAAGATTAAGGAGAGGCCATGAGTGTGAAGTGTATTTTCAAGTTTCATATCTTTTATTTATTTATTTATTGGCCACGCTTCACACATGGTATGTGGGCTCTTAGTTCCCTGACCAGTGATCGAACCCACACCCCCTGCATTGGAAGCTTGGAGTGTTAACCACTGGACTTCTGGGGAATTCCATCAAGTTTCGTATCTTTATCAGGCCAGAAAGTATAATTTCCTTTTAAAAAATATGGTCATCATGCCTACAGAGGAAAGAGCAGGTATTTCAGGAAAAATTGTGATTTTTGTGTTTCAGTTTGACAACTGTTTAGCTATTCAATCTGGGTGAGTCAAAAGACTTGAACCTAAATTTGCTATTATTTCAAAGTGAGGATCTTAATATGACTACCTCACAAGGTTGTTATCACCTTAAATGAGATAAATTACAAAGAGAGCCTTTGAAATCACTAATGTACTTTAAAGAGGCATTAGCTTTACTATGCTTATTTTAAAATGATCTTATTTATTACTGAATTAGTTTTGCTCCTTCTCTAGGAGATTGAATTTTGTTATACACTTGAATATCTTTGAACACTTTTCAGGTACATGTGAATCAAAAACATTTTTTCATATTCTTATAATTTATTGTGTTTAAGAATCACCTGGGTCCTTGAATTCCAGGGCCCATGCCCAGAAGTTCTTCTTTGGTGAGTCTAGGGTAGTAGTTCTCAATCTTGAATGCACATCAAGATCATGTATGGAGTTTAAAAAATTCCCCACACCCAGGCTGCACCCCAGACCTATTATGTCAGAATTCTGGGGCTGAGACCCAGGCATCAGTACCCCAGGTGATTCCGATGTGGGTGGTCTAAGAACCATCATTTAAGAAACATAGCTTTAAAGAATAAGTTGCTAAATTGACCTTCAAATAATTACAATGTGTATTTTCCTGCTGTGTAAAAGAACATACTTGTTATAATATAGATTTAATAGCAATATTTAAAAGTACTTTTAAAAGAAAAGCTGAAGTAAAATAAATATCCTAATTCTGTATGGCAAAACTTTATATAACTCTAAGATTATATTCTTAGACAATGGTGATATTCTAAAAGCAATATGTATTGAGAAATGAATAATAAAAATATTTGCATTTTAAAACCTTTTGGTTATAGGATGATAGGATTCAAATATATTTTTGCAAATCGGATGTCTGCATGTTTTGTTCCCTGTGCTTAATGTGTTTAATTAAATATTGATCTCCACTTTACTAAAGTCATAGCTGTTGACTGTGATGCTGGTACAATCTTGCTATGCTTATTTTCTGAGATAAACTCTTAATTTCCTGCTTCTCAGTTCTTACTGGCCCTTTTTCCTATTTTTTAAGACCTGTCTACTTCGTAGACGTTAACAATGATGAAAATGAAAGGGATGTAAGTGAGATAACATTATAGTTCTTTGCAAAATGTAAGAACAAAACCACATCACTCATTATTATTGTTGATGCAAACAACTCGGAATGTTCTAGGACTCGGTCACATTAAAGTACAGAGGAGGGGCTTCCCTGGTGGCGCAGTGGTTCAGAGTCCGCCTGCTGATGCAGGGGACGCGGGTTCGTGCCCCGGTCCGGGAGGATCCCACATGCCGCGGAGCGGCTGGGCCATGGCCGCTGAGCCTGCGCGTCCGGAGCCTGTGCTCCGCAACGGGAGAGGCCACAACAGTGAGAGGCCCGCGTACCACAAAAAAAAAAAAAAGTACAGAGGAGGAGAAGCTGCTAATATCTGGCTTGATTAACAGGGCTTGTTTTGAGATCTGCTTTGTACTCTAATCCCTTTACCACTGGCCCACTCCCCTCTTTTATTTTCCCCTGATAACTGTTCTGCCTACATCCATTCCATACTGAGCAAATTTCTATTGATAATTCATTTATTTTCCCCTGATAACTGTTCTGACTACATCCATTCCATACTGAGCAAATTTCTATTGGTAATTCATTGAAAACTCGTGCCATGAATTTTAGTTCTTTCCCCCGTAAATGTATGAGGTCAAAGGGAGAGTGCACAGAGCACAATATTTCACTCCAAACTCCTACATTTCCCACATGATTTTGTTCAACAACCCCTGCGTGCCCATCCCACCCCACATTGCTTGCTCCGTCTTTTTCACTTTCCTCGGACACACCTTTCTCTACTTTATTATGCATAATATCAGTAGTTCATTAAATTGAGGTTCTTCTTCTACACTTGCAGGCTGAAACCTATAACCCACTCCAAAATCCAGGGCTCTCCAGTTAGAGGGCTACCCTATTTGGACTGAAGATGTGGTGCTTATAAATAACAAAATTTTCAGGACTCAGTAATAAGAGAATGGCAGCTTTGTATCAAAGAATGTTTTCTGTGAATGCCTATTAGATTATGCTTTATTTGAAGAAGATGTGTTTTCCATCCAGCTGGTAGACATGTTCCAATGAAAAAAGGACTTCTTACACCATAAGAATTAATCCAGACTCGAGCCAGAAAGCCTGATGTTCAGAGCTTTTAAAAAACCATAATTTACTCTTTTGTTTTAAATTACATGGTATAATTCAGGATCTACAGTATAATTCTTCATTTTAACAGAAACATAATAAAACTGAGTAAAAATTCGATTTCTGCCAGTCATATTTATGCATTTTCTTGTCTTAGTCAACTATCAATTAGTTAGAGTTCGTCTGTGTTAGGGATTGTTCCATCCATTTTCCTCTTCCTCTTTTATTTTTGAGTTTAGACAAAGCATTCTGAATTTGCCAAGGAACTGAAAGGAGACGAAATAATGAGTAAGTTATGATATTGTAAGGGTTGCATAAAAGTTCAAGAGCAGGATGCGTCAAAACCGTTGAGACACGCCAGTGTTTATCCTTACTAACAATCTAAGTCTTTATGAACTCCCTAATTCCATTTCTTGGTGTACATGTGTAAAGGACACGTTTCACCCCAAGGAAACATTGATCTTGATATCACTGGGATCTAGGAGAGGTATACAATTCCATCACAGCGTACTGTGTTTGGATTTAGGAGGATTAAATCTGTGAAAGAAAAATGGTGCCTCCTGAAATTATGCTTTTGAAGCAGGGCATGTGGGAGTGGGGGTGTGTGTCACTCATAATCATGAAGGGTAAGGACCCAGGGCATTTCAGCACGGTTATCCCTTCCTCTAGAACAAAACCCAAATCCTCCGTTAGCAGGAGCTATCCCTCTTGCAGCATATTAGAGAAAGGAACCGAAAGTTCTTTGAGCAAAATTACCAAGCAGAGACTGGCTGATTCCTGGTCAGAACCAACTGCAGGGGAGAGCACAGAAGGATATGTGGTGATTGAATCAAAAGATCACCCCTCCTTGCCCAGTTTTCTGCACAGTGAAGCAGAAAGCAGACACCTTAGCATACCCAGTTGCCTTAGGTCTTGTTAACAGATGTCTGATGACTCCGCCTGAGTATAATCTGGGATCCTGCAATATGACCATCGTTTGAGCTGACACGAAAGCCTTTCTGGGCAAAGCCTGGGGAAGGAAGATGCTGAAAGTTAATTTTTAAAATCTATTCTCCTTCCAGCCAGCCCTGCACATTTGTCAGCACCTCACTGGCCTCTGTCATCTGGGCAGTGGATGCACAAGAAGACATGAGTGCAGGGATGAGGCTGTTAGACACCTCTTGAGGGTGATTTCTAGGGCTTTGCTGCACTTCCATAAGTACAAAGTGGAGCAAAGGATATAAAGCAGGGTGGGTTCCCCACTCCCACTCATTGAAAGGGAAGGAAAAAAGATGAGGTTTTATATAATTTTTGCCTGGAGAAAATGTGTGGGGAGAGCTAGTATGCCAGGGCCCTGGTGACTATTTTCAGAATGAGATTTTTTAAAATGTTGTCCTCTTTCCACCTCTCAAAAATTTTTTTTTAGAAGTTTGGTAAAAATTTCCTGACAGTATAATTATGTTGATGAGTTAATGCATGGTTTGAAACTTGGGGTTTCCAGTAATACTAATATAGCAAGTCACTTCTCTCTGGCCTCAGTTTCTCAACAGGAAATAGGAGGCTTGGTCTAGATCAGTGATCTATCATCCTGGCTGCATCTTAGAATCATCTGGCAAATGGTGAAGGCAAACACAGAAGAAAACCAACCAAAAAATTGATGACTGATTTCTAGCCCTGTACATTTTGATTTCCTTGATCTCAGATAAGGTTCAGGCATTGCTCTTTTTAAAAATGTCCACCACCCCGTGTGATGCTAATGTACGGCTAGGGTTGAAAACCAGAGACATATAGTTAAAGTTATTTCCAACTGCAGTGTTTTGCAATTGTTTATTTTCAACCTTTCTTTCTCCCCTGAGAATAATACAATTTTGTCAGTTCTTTTGTTTATTCCTACATTTTCTTTAGAAAGTTTTCTGTATAATATTTGTAATATATGAAAATTTTTTGTAACATGTGTAAGTTACAAAGCATACAGTAATATGAAAACCCATGAACAAATTATCCAACTGAAGAACTAGAGTCCCAGGAATTCCCTGGTGGTCCAGTCAGTGGTTAGGACTCTGTGCTTTCACTGCCGAGGGTGCAGGTTCAATCCCTGGTTGGGGAACTAAGATCCCACAAGCCATGGCAGCCAAAAAACCCAAAAAACAGAAACAAAACTAGAGTCCCAACATTAGTTTTGAACTTGCTTATATGTTCCTCCAAATCCTTATATCTCCGGATTCACTCAACGGCAATTAGTGTTGTGAATTTTGTCTTCCTCATTTCTATTTTAAAAATGTTTATTATTATTACTCTATGCATGTATTTCTAAACAATATCTAATAATATCTGTATCGTTGACTTTGGCTGGATTTTCAGCATTATAAAAATGATATTATACTCTGTTATCTTATGCATTTTTTTTCTCTTGAAGTTGTTTTTGAGTCATTCCTGCTGTGCATAGCTGTATTTCATTCATTTTCTTTGCTGTGTCATATTCCATTTGTGTGAACATAGCACAGTTTTGTAAGTCATCCTCCTGGCGATGAATATTGGGTAACATGTTACCCTATTCCACTGAACATCATGGACACATGGTATTGTAAGCCTTTAGAATTTTTGCCAATCTGACGTGTATAAATTGGTATTTCAGGATGGTCTTAATTGGCATTTCCCTGATTACTAAACATCTTTTAACATGTTTATTTACTGTTTGAGTTTTTATTTCCATGAAAGTTCAGTTCAAGTTTTTTGCCCATTTTGCTAACGGTTGTTTTTATTTCCTTATCCATGGCTATTACTTCTTTACCCATTTTCTAATATTAATTCCTAGCAAGCAATATATGTGGAAATATCAATTTTGTATGTTGCAAATATCATTCTATGGTGTCTTGATGAGCAATGATTCATTTTAACAGTCAAAATCATCAATCTTTTCTAACTATGCTTTCTGTACTTTAAGAAATTGTTCAGATCGTTACCAAGGGGGGAAGGAGGGGATGAATTAGGAGATTGGGATTGACATATACACACAACTACATATAAAATAGATAACTAGTAAGAATCTACTGTATAGCATAGGAACTCTACTCAATACCCTGTAATGACCTATATGGGAAAAGAATGTACAAAAGAGTGGAGATATATATATGTATAACTGATTCACTTTGCTGTACAGCAGAAACTAATACAACATCATAAATCAACTATATTCCAATAAAAATTAATTTAAAAATAATAAAAATAAAGAGCAGGAAAAAAAGAAAGAAATTGTCCTGTACCCTGATACCCTACATCCAGTCATCTTGCTAAATTCATTAATTCTAATGATTTGTCTGTAGGTATTTTGGAGTTTTTCCTATATAGATAGTCATATCATTTGCAAATTATGATAGTTTTATTCCTTTTCCCCTACATTTTCTTGTATTTTCTTCTCCTTGTCTTTTAGTGCTTTTTGGGCTGCTGGTACGATGTTAAATAGAAGTGGTGACACATAGCATCCTTTTCTTGTCACCAGTTTTAAAGGAAAAACTCCTGACATTTCATCAGTGAAGCATGATGTTTGCTATAGAGTTCTGAGAGATGCTTTCTATTAAATTAGGGAAATTCCTTTCCCTTTCTAGTTTTCTAAGAGTTCTTTCTTTCTTTGTTGATCTGATTTATCATTTTACCATGTTTATAAAACACGTTGGCCATGTTTTATCAGTTTACCTTTTGCCTGTGATATAAACAAAAAGCCCATATACTTTCTTCATGTTTACTGCAGCATTCCTAAGATGTGGAACAGTGCCTGGTATTTAGTAGTTGCTCAAGAAATACTCTTTGGGGGATTGAATGATGGTTCCCTAAGCATGATTCAAGCAATATATATGGCATCAAAAATATCTAGGGCCATGTCTGACTCTAGTAGAAAGTCATTTATTAGTAATATAAGTATCAGCCCAGATCTTTAAAACTTGCAAAATGTTTAAGTAATATGTGGTGTATTAATTCAGTGGAATTTATACAGAATTAAAATATATTTGAAGGCTATTAGGGAATAAAGGACAATAAAATATCATGTATTCAGTTTGAGTACAATATGGACAAAAAGTCAATAGGAGCATGCCAAAACGAACATATCTGTTAATTAGATTATTGAGCATATAGATGATTTGTCTTCATCTCCTGGTCAAACCTTTCTTTAATGCTGCCATACTTTTATAGTCATTAAAGAAAAGAGAAGAAAGATGCTGTATGAGTTTTCTAGAGCTACTGTAATAGATTACCACAAACTTGGTGGCTTAAAAAAAAGGAATTTATCCTCTCACAGTTGATTCTGGAGCCCAGAAGTCCAAAATCAAGGTGTCGGTAGAGCTATGTTTCCTCTGAAGGCTCCGAAGAGGGGGAGGATCTTTCCTTGTTTCTTCCAGCTTCTGGTGGCTCCAGATGTTCATTGGCTCCGGGCTGCTTCACTCCAGTCTCTGTTTCCATCTTCACATGGCATTCTCTTCTCCCCATATTTTACCTCCATGTATTTTTTCTAAAGACACTTGTCATTGGATTTAGGTCCCATTTGAATAATCCAAGATGATCTCATCCTGAGATCCTTACCTTAATTATGTCTGCAAAGATCTTCTTTCCAGATAAGATCATATTCACTGGTTCCTAGAGGTTAGGATGTGGACATATCATTTTGAGGGTCACCATTCAACCCACTAAAGACACGTACCTTCCTGAAACTAAAGTACAATATCTTGAAATATTTCAGTATTTGGAGATCATGCATAGTGTACACATAAATTGAATAGCGCTATATATACATTTAAGACAACATATTTAAAAAAGAATTTTGACAGTGTATTATTTTTATTAGAAGGACAAGAATGATTATAAATAGAAATTGTGCCTTAATTTATAAGTCCAACATTGATATGAAGGATAAGCTTTCTATTTTCTGTTGTCTCTTTACTTGCATTCCTTACCAGTTTGAAAAGCAGGACCATTTAGATTTTTGTTCATGTTGTTAACAAATATATGATTTAAGGAGATGAAAGAGGACTCTTTTATGTGAAGCTGTGAATGTTAAGCAGGATCTTCCTCAAGCACCTCTGCTTATTTCAATCATGTCTGTTCTCATCAATTTGATTGGAATAAGTGACGGGGTTTTTCCCAATGTAATCCTGGAGGTATACAAATCACAGTTTGCCTGACACACGGTTATCGACATTAAAAACACTGCTATGTCTATCACAACTTCTAAGTTGCAGTTATCTTATTTTGTCGTGATGTTAATTTAAATCTGCTTTCCTTCTCTCTTACAGAATTAAAAACATTAAAAAAATTTATTGTGGTAATGTTGGTTTGTAACATTGTTTAAATTTCACATGTACAACACTGTATTTCTCCCTCTGTACATACTACAGTGTGTTCGCCAGGAAAAGCTTAGTTTCTATCTGCCACCATACAGTTGACCCCTTTTACCCGTTTCTCTCTTCCCTCCCCCTTCCCCTCTGGTAACCATTACTCTGTTCTCTATATCTAAATGTGTTTTTGTTTGGTTTGGTTTGTTCATTTATTTTGTCTTTGAGTTTGTTTTTTTATATTCCACATATGAGTGAGATCATACAGTATTTGTCTTTCTCCATATGACTTATTTCACTTAGTATAATACCCTCAAGTTCCATCCATGTTGTCGCAAATGGCAAGATTTCATCTATTTTTTGGCTGAGTAGCATTGCATTGTATGTGTGTGTGTTTTTGTATTCTTCAGAAGTGGAATAGCTGAATCACATGGTAGTTCTGTTTTTAATTTGTTGAGGAATCTTCATACTGTTTTCCATAGTGGCTATATCAGTTTACATTCCTACCAACAGTGTATGAGGGTTCCCTTTTCTCCACACCTTCTAGAATTTTGACCCTGTTAATCATGCTGTGCGTTTAGGGAGAACAAAATGATTCAATTTTGTTAGGAGAGCATTAATTACAAAGTTATTTAGTGTAGCTTTCTGTCCCCAAGCAGGCAAACACCTTGACCAGGCCCGTCCAAGCATTGTCTCTCCAGAAAGAGAGGGCCAGTCTTAATCGTTATTAGGCTATTCCTCAAGTATGTATCCTATCATATGTCCTTATATTATTATATTATCATTTTACTCTGTATAGTTTTTTTATTTGTTTATTTTGTTTAGTCACAAAAAAAGAAAAGAACTGAAAAGAATTTTAAAATATATTGGGAAGAGAATCTGACCTAAGTGACACTCAATAATTGGAGATTTTTTTAATATTGAATTTTTAAGGTTATTATTTAATGGGTTTTTTATGTCTGTTTTACTTCTCTGGCAAACTTCATGTCCTTTCCAGCTTTATGTATTGGTATCTACTACTTTAGCCTATTTCACCTTGTGGGGTTCCCCATTCTCTGTAATTTCATCAGTTTTCTCCTTCTTGTGGCACTGGCTGAATCTTTGTCCCTGTCTCTTTCTATAGACCCTACTCAAAGATGTAGTTTGTCTAAGAAAGAGCAAATCACAAGGGCCTTCAAGACATTCCTCCTGTAAGCACATAGAACCACTCTCTTGTTCTTTTTAATTTCCATCTTCAGAGAAGAAGAACACAGAGTAGCTGTGTTCTTCACCAGATGCTTGCTATGGGAGCCTGCAGACAACATGTAAAGGTCACTAGATGTGAAAGAATGTGGAGTTCTGGCTCCCCTTTTCACTGACCCCACGGGGCCTCATGGTCAACATCTATGAAACAAGGAGTGGCACAGATAATCTATAAATTCCCCTCCAATTCTAAAATTTTATTATTATTATTATTTTCTTCTAGCCCACTAGCTATCCCAGGTAGACTGAATTAATTTTATATGGTGAGCTAAGTCACAAGGACCTTTTACTTCTCTTTACCATGTCCAAGTCTCCTGTCACACCAGGAAGCTCTGCCCTGCCCACCTCTTCCACTTCATCATGGGCCAAACTCCTCCTTGCTCATCACACTCTAGGCCCCCTGATCCCCGCTGTTTTCTTTTAACATAGAAGACCCTTTCTTTTTTTAAAATTTATTTATTTTATTTGTTTTTAATTTTGGCTGCATTGGGTCTTCGTTGCTGGGTGCAGGCTTTCTCTAGTTGCAGCAAGTGGGGGCTACTCTTCATTGCGGTGTGCGGGCTTCTCATTGCGGTGGCTTCTCCTGTTGCGGAGCACGGGCTCCAGGCGCGTGGGCTTCAGTAGTTGTGGCACGCGGGCTCAGTAGTTGTGGCTCGCGGGCTCTAGAGAGCAGGCTCAGTAGTTGTGGCACACGGACTCAGTAGTTGTGGCACACAGGCTCAGTAGTTGTGGCTTGTGGGCTCTAGAGTGCAGGCTCAGTAGTTGTGGCGTACAGGCTTAGCTGCTCCGCGGCATGTGGGATCTTCCCAGACCAGGGCTCGAACCCGTGTCCCCTGCGTTGGCAGGCGGATTCTTAACCACTGCGCCACCAGGGAAGCCCAGAAGACCCTTTCTTGCTTCAGAGTCTTTGCACTTGTGCTTTCCTCTGCTCGACACACTGTTCTTTGGCTGTTATCCTGCGTTTTTTCTTCTCTTTCTACAAGACTTGGCAAATACGCCGCCTTCTCGTGGTCATTGCCTGACCTCTCTGTAAAGACCTGCCCCTTCATCCACTTACCTCCGACTCCTAGTTGCTTCCCATCACTTTGCTAATTTTCTTTATAGCCTTTATCATGATCTGCAATGATCGTGCTTCCTTGTTTCCTTTTTATTGTCTACCTCTACTCTACATACAAACATATAAGTACTTTAAGGGTAGAAATCTTCTCTGGGTTATTTCTGCTGTATCCCAATGCCTAGAAGAGTATATGGATAGGTATCCAGAAAAAAAAAATTCATTGAATGAATTAATTTTCCTGAGTAGATTAAATTGCTGTTGAATAAAGCACATTTAATAAATTATCATGATCTCTCTAAGAATCTCTATCTTCAAGCCTGTGACCTGGGTCAGTGTGTATAGCAGGGTGTTTATTTTGGTTCTCAATTATTTGTCCTTGTTGCTTATTGCTATCTCTCAACACGAGATAAAAGCCAATTAACATGTGCCACCTAAACTCTAGAAAATTGTAATATAGTAACCATGCTTGACCTTGAGTGAAAATTGAATGGTGGTATTTACTTGATGTGGAAAATATATCCTATGGACTTAAACAACTTAGATGTTACTGGTAAAGATTTTTTTAATGAATATTACTGTTTGTTGCACTAGCATCTAATTAGTGATGCCAGAAGCCCTGGGAAGATAAAAGCTTCTCTCTGTATATATTTTTAAGGCTATATTTAAATGATAATTTCAGCCAACATTTCTCTCTGGATTTATTTACATATTTTGTTTTCAGTATTTTGAGTTCCTGGAATTTAATTTCCTCAATTCTCTGTTTTCTGAGCTTTGCAAGTCAGGCAATATGGTAACCATGCCCTCAGAAGCATCTGGAACCTCGAATGATCAACATAATCTAGGCTTCCACCAAGTAGGTGGTGTGACTCAAGTCAAGAGCAGATGGAGTTAAAAAGGGTGAATAATAATATCCTAGAGACTAAGCTAAGTAAAGAAAAATAAACTTACCTTCATGGCCTAAGATACAGTGTATTTTATCTTTTATAGAATATAATGTGCAAATATGCTACAAGTACCATTTGTGCTTTTTTATGGATTGATATCTAAAATTGTTTTGGGGTTATTAACTACAGATGCTAATATGTTACTGTTATCTCCTGTAAGAGACTCTTGGTAAATAGACAAATGCTTGGGAACCATTGTGTTATCCTTCATGTCAAGGGTCAGATAGCAAAGTAATTTAACCCAGAGATAAATTTGTTCTTTAGTGTTAAATTCACGTGACACTGATATGTCATGTTTTCAAAATGGACTGTAATGTTTTGTTAGGGAAAATTGCATTGCTTCAAAAATGTCCAAGACTGGTAACCCGGCAAGAGCCTGACATATCAGGGATTAAATTCTCGATCTGCCTTTTACCAACATCTTTGACATTTATAGTTTATGACATTATCTGTGATCTTCAGCAAGTTCCTTAGCCCTTATGAAGTTCCTTATCTATAAAATAGGGAGAACATTTTATAGTGGAATTATTGTGAGAATATTTTGAGAAGTATTGTAAATTCCTGGAATATGGTACATAAATGCTTATTTTTTCCCTCTTTTCTCTTTTCCCTTTCCCTAGAAACTTTGACTTTTGAAAATTAAGGATTTGTTCTTCCTAAGAAAAGGGAGCTTAACTTTAAAAGAAAAAAAAAACAGCACACATGTACATAAATAATTATTGGTGGTAGATCTCAGGTATTTTTGCTAGATTTAATGAGACCTCCTAGGTGTAGAGTATGAGCACTAACAAATAGTAGAAGTCCTATAAAAGGAATGAAAGCAGTATTTCCTGAGATATTTTCTCTCAATAAAGAAGCAACACTTCCTACTATGGATGTACAATCTATAAAATAATGAACCAAATGATACATTAAGGCACAGACTTAGCATACACCTGCTGACATCTGTGCTGTTTCCATCTGATGCACATCTTCAGGCAAAACAATTTAAGCATTGTTATAAAAAGAAGGAAATTGAATGTGACAAAAAAAAAGTGACACTGTTAAAGAGCAAGAGAAAATCCAGAACAGGTACACAAAGCAACACAATGTTACAGGACCAAAGGTAGTCAACACTGGACAAACGTTTTATTATAGAATAACATGCAACCTGGGTTAACAGAAAGAGACATACAATAAAATGCTTGGTAGAATTTACAGTTGGGAAATCTCCAAAGGAAACCTCTTTTACTTTATTTGTTGAGTTTTGATGGGCTTGATAGACTGAATTGTCACTTATAAAGGTAGTCTTGTGCATGCCATTTTACAGCCTTGGGGAAGGTTAGAATAAGAACAGAGAACCTCAAGTCGTGTTTCCACAAATGAGATGAAGAATATTATTGAAGGATGGATTTTAGGCATCATGGTAACAATGTACTAGGTGCTGTCCAAGGTGCTGGGGGTACAGCAGTGAGTGAGCCACCATCTCTGCCCTGTTCCGTCTTGCAGTCTAGTGGGAGTTACCTGTGGCTACTACTGTGAATCCCACAGCGAAGACCCCTCTTTCCCCCCAAATGGATCCTCACTTCAGTAATATCTGACCCAGTATCAGCTGAGGTGGTGAGGGTTTCCATGAGGCTTTAGGGGGCCTTTTAGGGAAACAATCCTAGAAGAACTCATGCATGTAGGCAACCCTCCATCAATTAACCTCATGATTCCTGGGAACTGTTCCATCCAGTGACTTTACTGTCCATTCCCAAGGCCACATCCTGAATCTTGTTAGTGTCTCCCTGGGCACATTATGATTTGCATGAGGGTCCTTGGTTGAGAGATGAGTGGGAGCTTAAATCCAGTCTTTGTTATGGTTCTCCAGATGTGGGTCCTGGCACAGGGCTATGTCTGCTCACAGACAAGAGCACCTTCTAATTTGCCCAAAGGAGTTTTCCACTTACCAAGCTGCACCCAGAGGTGTACTTCTACATAGAAAGTGATGAATTTTTCTAATTTTTTCGAAGATACTGTACGAGCTGGCAGTACGCCTGCTGGCTTGCACAAGTTCCAAACTTGACTGATAATCTGATGATAAGAAACTGTCTCAGTGGCACCTCCAGATCTTCCATCTCCAGAGCTTGAATTTTAGAAGTTAATTTGTCCTTCACTGTTCCTGGTCCCTCACCCCAACTCTCTGCACCCCACTGTGCCTAACTGTTGAATCACCAAGTCTTGTTGATTTAGTTTACGAATATTGAACCTCTTAAATATTATTCTTACCATCCTCCTTCCATCCTATGCTCTTCTTCAACCCCACATAAATTTTTCATCTGGATTATTGTAACAGGTTTTCTTGACTGCAGCTTCTTTCCCCTGAAATCATTCTCCACATCACCATAAAATCTTAAATTTAAGTTTGCTGTTCAAACTGACTTCACATTTTCTAAAGCAGCGTTTTTCCAAATGTAGTTGATACAGCCCCCTTCCCACCCAATCAGGCAGTACCCAATAAAATGCAGATTTCTTCACCACATTCAGATCTACTGAATTACAATCTCTGGTATGAGGTATGTGGGGGGCTGTAGTGAGATTTAGGATCTGCATTTTAATAACTTCCCTAGGGGATTCTTACAAACTTAGGGTAATTATTGCCTAAAATGAATTTATAATTTATTAAAAAGTTTGCAAGGAAAGTTTCTAGAATTTTCGGACACAGCACAGTACATAAAAGGACAAATCTTTTTTTTGAACAGGTAATCAAGGGGAAAGAAGGAAAATATTCTAAAACCCGTTTATATTAGAATAATGAGATGTTTGTGGTTTCTTTAAAACCATGGTCTTGTGATTAAAACTGCTTTGAGAGAGATTTGGTTCAACCTTTACTCAGGCAGAAATGTTCTTTTCCACATCCTTGATGAGTGGTCATTGAGCACTTTATTTTCAGAGCTCGGTACTTTCTAGACGATTCTTTTTTTTAATTTTGTTTATTTTCATTTTTTGGCTGCCTTGGGTCTTCGTTGCTGTGTGCAGGCTTTCTCTAGTTGTGGCGAGCAGGGACTACTCTTCGTTGCTGTGCATGGGCTTCCCATTGTGGTGGCTTCTCTCTGTTGTGGAGCACAGGCTCTAGGCACATGGGCTTCAGTACCTGTGGCACTCGGGCTCCGTAGTTGTGGCTCACGGGCTCTAGAGCGCAGGCTCGGTAGTAGTGGCGCACAGGCTTAGTTGCTCCACGGCATGTGGGATCTTCCTGGACCAGGGATCGAACCCGTGTCCCCTGCGTTGGCAGGCGGACTCCTAACCACTGCACCACCAGGGAAGTCCCCCTAGACGATTCTGTTTCAATGTTGGTCATCGACAGTTCGACCATGCATGTGCCTATGTGCATGTGTTTGTGTTCATAAACGACATATGAATTGTATAATAAATATTAGTTCCAAACTATCACGCTTTTTTAAAAGATGACAAGTTTTCAAAAAATTATTTTTAGGGAACTACTTTATCACTTTGTATGAAAACTGTAAATTCTATTCAAAACATTTGTCAAAATGTCCAGAAAAATATCGACCTTTAAGTGTAAGAACTAGTTTTGGACAAAATAAAGTAGCTACTAACATTTTGACATTTTTAAAATAAATGGTTCCGTACTTGACTGTATTTACTTTTATATTCTTTTATCTGTTTATTTTCAAAAAACATGGAGGGACTGAGCTAGATTTTGGCCATGTAAAAAGGAAATGCATAAGACTTGGTTACTACTAATAAGCAGATCATAGTCTAGTTTGGGGAGAAAGATAGGCCATAATGAAATGTACTATGTTATCCTGAGATGTTCAGCAGGTAGATGGAAGGATAGAAGCTGGATCAAGAAATCTCAGCAGAGGTAGCTTGTGCTAGAGATGTCATTGTGTATAATTATCTATTTTTGAAAATGAGTATAGTGTAAGAAATAGAGAGGACCTAAAATATACTAAGCTATTTTCAAGTTCTTAATAAAAATTTTTACTGTAGAGGATAATAATATCTGGTGTGCTGCAGTTTCTTAACCATGCTTGAAGCAAACCTATCCTCCAGTTTGTACACTCAATAGACACCACTGTTTACTTAGTGATGGTTAACAGGACTGAAATCAGAGGGACTTTTGTAAACTCAATTTTGTGTTCATAAGCTTATATTTTTCAGCTGTTTTCATCTGATGACAGCCTATTTCTATAAAATCCTTTCATCAGAGGATTCATTCATTCTGAGGCCAAGAGTTCT
Source organism: Hyperoodon ampullatus (assembly GCF_949752795.1). NCBI lineage: Eukaryota > Metazoa > Chordata > Mammalia > Artiodactyla > Ziphiidae > Hyperoodon > Hyperoodon ampullatus. The sequence goes on along the minus strand of NC_136929.1, from coordinate 13,931,718 downwards.
TTGGTAATTGGTTTGGCAGTGACAGTGGGATCTCGGCTCCATCACTCACTAGCTGGTTACTTAGCTTCTCTGTGCTTCAGTCTCATCGTCTGTAAAGTGGGAAGAATAATGGTACCTACCGTGCAGGAGAGTTGTGAGGCTCAGATGAGACAATACATGTAAAAAGGCTAGAAAGAGAGGGACACGTAGAAATTTCTCCCTCAGGGCTAATGGTCATTATATGGTAGGGAAAGCTCTGAGGGTGTGGAAGAGCAGTGGTTGTGGAGTCAGAAAGACTGACTTGGAGCCTCCTCCCTGCCATGTGCTTGCTCTGTGTTTTGATCACCTTCTGCTTCACCCTGTTGGTGAGTGAAGGACCCCTCAACCAGGGCTGTTGGGGTGGCTGAACACAGGACACCTGACACTGGACAGATGAGACAGAGAGCAGTTCTCTAGTTACATATACTCACAGCCCAAGGAGGAGGATAGTGCACTCTGCAGAGTCACACAAGGTTGCACTCAGGGACAGAATGAACAGTCAGGAACTCTGGGAGACAGGCTTTGTAGTATCAACAGAGTGGGGTGTCTCCTGTCTCCTATGGAGGATGTGATAGGCTTTTTTGAGTAATTTTATGGGCTGGCAGGGAACTGAAACTTGCTACTCAGAGAGAAGCAAGAACTGTGCTTGGTCCCTTTGATAAGGAGGGCTGTTTGGCTAGAGGAAGTTTTCTATGGACGCAGAGAGGAGAGGGGAAGTTGCAGTGAAGCCGTTCAAGCCCCTCTTGATTTTACCAGATGACAAGGCAGCATGTGATATTGAACCTTAATTTTAGGTCTTACGCCACACTCTGACTCGAGAAATTCACTTTCATCTCATTGTAACTATGTTTCTCTCTCCGTAAAAGAGATATGACTTAAAATGAATGTGTCTTATTAACTACGCCCTCCACAAATATGCAGTGTTATTAAATAAGCTATCACTGAATATGGTTTAGAAGGTATTGCCTGTATTCTGATTATAATGCTTTGAAAAAAATATCTTGGTAAACTCCACTCATAAGTCAAGGTTTTTCTGACATTCTTACTGAAACTTCCTTTCTTTCTTTTAGAGTCAAGGACTATGTTTCAAGATAGAAAATTAATGAGTTTTAGTAAGATTCATGATAATGTAACTAACATAACTGTCAAACTTAGTCAGATCACTTTAGTAATTGCAGCTCAAGGACCATGCACTTCTAGAAAAGGGTGAGTTTAATAACATTTACCTTGTAGCTAGCAGACATCCATTAATGTTTCCAGCTGATCATGCTGGTTTACTTCTCAGATCAATATTTGCATCTGACAAATAATGTCACAGTTATGAAGAGCTATGTAATTAAGGGCATTTCTCCTCTCTACTTATCTACCTCCCTCAAACTAGGATGAATTTATAACTTGATTTTTTTTTCTTTTTTGATACATTGTATTAGTGGGAATGAATAGTCAGACAAAAGTGAAATAATACATACATATATTTAAAAAATTTTTGCTGTGTGTTTGGGTTTGCCTATGTAATAGCGTATCCTTGATGAATACAGCCTAGGTATGAAAGGCTAACAATCCACCCCTACACTGTGATGTAAATTAGTACCAACTGATTTGTGGGCTAAGGGGCCCACATAGACGCAAGTCTGAGAGGTGATGGATGGAGTGAGGATGGGAGAGAGGGACTCAGGAGAGCCCAACTACGAAGGAGACTACAGGAATCCATCCTGGAAGAAGAATTTTCTGGAAATATTTGTGGGAAGCGTTCTCTGCCTGAGCCATCATTGGGTTTATTAATATAACCTTGCATGGTGTTACAGTGGGGTGTGCTGAGTCTTTCAACCTGTGACTACAAGTAAAGTTACATTTATTTTAATATTCAAATGATAACTCTGAGCTCCTACGTTACTTTCAGTTAAGTCTAACGTTGCTTCTCCTCAGGAACTCCTCCGATGTTATATCCAAGACCATCAAGGGTGGTAACTGAAAACCAAAGGCCAGTCTTCATTAGTCTTGTCTTCTCCTGAGTCCAGGAAGTTAGGAGTGTTGTTTCCTTTGCCAATGAGAATTTTGGCTATTGCTAAGCAACCCTGTCCATTGCTGTGGCTATGGCTGTGGCTATGGGTGGGAATGAGCCTTCCCTACCCTGGTGTTAAGCCGTGCCAGAGGTGTTCATCTTTCTGACGGTGAATTTGATCTCAGGGACTTCTCCAACTTGGCTTTAGTCAGGGCTAACTCGACAGAGCATCAGGGAGAAGGCTCAATACCTTCCATCCCAGAAGACTCCTAAGATGCAGATATGTACAACCCCTTTCCAGCAGCCTCTAGTCTTCATATACCGAAGGCTGTGGGTGAGCACTTCCATGAACTTAGTACTCAAGCTCAGATTCTCGTTAAGTTTAAGTCCTGTTGTAGACCCCAGAGATAAAGCATTGGGAACTTGCTCTGGATTCGTATAATTAAAAAGGTCTCTTAAAGTGGTTCTTTCAAAATTAAAATGTTGTCCCTAAGGAGAAGCTCTAGCTCCAAAAAAGAATGTGTCGGTATTTGTCAAAAGACATTTCACTACGCTTAAAAAAAATAAAGTCTTCTTCTGCTCCAGCAACTATTTCATGTCTATAAGACCTCAATTAACATTCCTCTTTGCTGCCTTGTTCACACTGCAGCACAGCGTTAGTTGTACGAATATGTTAAAATCATAGTGGACATTGGGTAGTAATTCCAGCTTTTAACCATCCAGATAGCATTGTGAGAAAGTGGATAAAGCACTCAATTGGCTTGGAAGACAGAAGACGCTGGGTGGACTGAATCTTACCGCTTATAAGCTGTGTGACTACAGAGAGGTTACTTAATCTCTATGGACATTTATGGAATTAGAGGGTTTGGACAATGGTCCTCAAAATTTATTCTTTGAAATTCTTTGTCCATCTCTTAATTTGTAAATGTATAATAATGCTATTGTTGGTCACAGGATTATTATCTTATATAGTGAGGTATAATTAATACTAATGGCAACTATAATAATAACAATAATTATTTTTTCAATGTTACTGTAATTTACATGAATTATCTTATTTAATTAAGGTTTTTATGAGGTGTGTGTTGGTATATCCATTTTGTGGAAGTTAAGTAACTTGTCTTTAACAGGAGACTAAGTAAATTAAGACATTTATCTATCTCTTTTCATGTACATATAGTGCATGCAGAAAAATACACAAACCAAAGTTCTAGCATGATTTGGCTGTTAAGAAACTGAAATCTAAACAAAAATGAATTAGGTAATAGGTAGAGAAGAACAGGAATACATTGTGTAGAAAAGGAAAAAAGATCCATTGAAAAATCCCTGGCAAGTTGCTTTCTAGTGACACAGATTGACCAAATGCCTTCAGGGACACAGCAACAAAATTGATTTGTATGAATAAATATTGATTTGACAGGAAGTCAGACAAACTAATTATGTGGGTAAGTATATCTACTGTATTTTAAGCAAAGCAGCACCAAAAACAAGCTGGGAAGAAAACTGCTACTGCAGGTAGTTCCTGATGTAACTTGGGACTTCTCCAGTCCACTGAGATACTCTCGCCTCTGAAATAACAGAGAATGACACCTTCTCCCCAAGAAGTTCTCCTTCCAAATGTCTCCATTTCTCCCAGCTACAGTGTTGGATATCTCACAGGCATTTTTGACCCCCTTCTCTCCTTTGATTCCTGTTTGTCACTTTCCTTTTTTTTAAATTTTTTATGTGGTACGCGGGCCTCTCACTGTTGTGATCTCTCCCGTTGCAGAGCACAGCCTCTGGACGCGCAGGCTCAGCGGCCATGGCTCACGGGCCCAGCCGCTCCGCGGCATGTGGGATCTTCCCGGACCAGGGGCACGAACCCGTGTCCCCTGCATCGGCAGGCGGACTCTCAACCACTGCGCCACCAGGGAAGCCCTGTCACTTTCCTTTTTATTCTTGTGTAGATGCTGGGCATCAAAGTTGAACCAGATGGACACAGACCTTGTCTCCTGGAGCTTGCTGTTTATTGGGGGTTACTTTGGGCTGAGGCTGTGAATGCTGTGAGAACAATCTTAGCCAGAGTGGGGTCTTGCTATTGTCAAATTCTAGTGGAATCAGGAGAGGTGATGTCAAATTCTAGTGGAATCAGGAGAGGCAATGAGGTCTGCCTTGAGAATTGAGGGGAGGCTGGTAGTGAAAACAATCCTAGAGGAATTCATCATCCATGTAAGCAGTCCATCTACAACCAATATTTCCTACTGGCTCTTAGATCTATCCTTGCCTTTTCATTCATCTGCTTCCATGGAGTCCAAGCTCTCGTTATGTTTTCTTTGATTATTATGAGAGACTCTTCTAAATGGCCTTCAAATCGTTTCTTTTTTTAGTGCTTTCTGCCAAATGCTGCCGTATTTATTTTCCTGACATGTAAAAGTCATCGTTTTACTTTTCAGCCAAAGACTACTGAGTATTGGTCCCTATTGTTTTTCCAAGTCAAGGCCAAGTTCCTCAATTCATAATTCAAAGATCTCTATCAGTTGTTTACTCTTTCCCTAGTCACAGATCTGAGCCCCAGTTCCATCACTTCACAGTACCATCCATCCACCTAATCTGCTCCCATCTGACTCATTATTTCTCTCTCCACAACTATTTATTTCACTGAGATTCACCAAAGCCACATTTGCTTTCTCTCTCTCTCTTCTTGGGCATGTGTTTATTTATAGATTTCTCTCTTTTTTTTTTACTGAACCATTTGAGACTAAATTGCAGACATGATACATCACCTTTAAATACTTCAGCTGAATCTCTTAAAAATAAGGATGTTCTCTTACATAACCATTATCACATCTAAGAATTTAGCACTGATCTATAATATTATCTAAAATACAGTATATATTCACATTTCTCCAATTTTGGGGGGGAAAAGTCTGTTTGTCCGCCTCTCCAGAATCTAATCAAAAAATTGCACTGTGTTAGGTTGCTATGTCTCTTTAGTATCCTTTAATATAGGACACTCCTGGATGATGTTTTGTGACATTCGTATTTTTGAAGAGTATACATGAAGTGTTTTGTAGAATGTCCCTCTCTTTTGATTTGTCTGATGGTTTCCTTATGATTATGTTCCAGTTAAACATTTTAGCAAAAATACTATATATGTGATAGTGACTTGTTACTTTTTTCACTTCTTCTCTCCTCATGTTGCTCTCTTGTCTTGAAAGTTCTGCTATTTCCATTTTGTTATTGCAAACCCTATTACTCTCTTTAGTTAAATTCAGAAAATTGTTATGTGATCCTCGTACTGTGCTAGGTGATCTGGGTGTATGAAGGAAGCAGAAGAGTGTCCTTCCAGGGAAGCCTTATGATCCACACCCTCCCAGGAATCTTTGATTAATCCTGTTTACAATGATCTTATCTTCCTGAATTTCTATAGCACTATGGTCTATAAACTGTAAGCTTACTTTGATTACTAATGTTCAGCCTTGTAATACGGTATAACGTGTTAGTGTATATGAATGTATTGAACAAGTCTTCTTGTCCAATAAGATTCTAAGTTCCCTTAAGGCAGATGTATGCCTTTTGCCATTTTTCCTTGTCAGTTACAGAACTCAGCACTGTGATAGACCAAAGGCAAGTGCTTAAGAATCATTTGTGAGTTGATTCTGTTTTTCTAATGCCTTCTTCATTTGAAAGCCTTTTGCCTCCTTTTCAAATGAAGGTAATTCTTAGCAGTGTTCTGCATTGAAAAGAAGCTGTGGCATAGATAATGCATTAATATATAGCTTTGGAATGCATGACATGACTCTTGAAAAATCATCCTTTTGTATCATCCTTATTATGTTTGCCTAAGACCCTGATCAGTTTGTGTTCCTCGAGTATACATTTGAACACTGTGGAAAGATAATCAGAAGTGTGCTGAGTGATTCAGATTTTTAAATTAACCGTGGGTGGTCATCAAAGCAAATAATCCACACCTGCAAAATTAATCATTTAAACCCTTTGTCTACATGTAAGATTAGATGGTTGAATCGTTATGCTATTCTGTACAGGAATCATTCTTCTCATGGAGCTATTTATCATCTGTCTGGGCATGTTGGTTAACACATTTTCTTTTGGAAATCAAAAAGGCAGCTCAGAATGCAGAGAATTATAATATTGCCACAATCCACATTGAACATTGAATCCAGTGGAGAGGCTGGTATTTTTATAAAGGGTTCTTAAATTTTGTATTGTACTTTATTATTCTACATTGGGGGAAAAACATGTTTATAGTCATGGGCCAACTGGATCACTCCAGTTACCCCAAGGCCCCAATATGGTCTGCTCCATGCAGAATTAATCAATTACTAAAAGTGAAACGTTCATGCTTTACTGTTTGTTTGCTTGTTTGTTTATTCATTTATTTATTTATTTTGGATTCATCAATGCACAGAAGCTTTGCATGGTGCTCTGAACAGGGAGTTCCATAAGGTCTGTATTTTCTCCCACTTTGTGCATTAGGGGCCATTTGCAGGTGATTGTGCCAGGTCTCTCTATTGCTGGCCATCTGGTACAGCCTTGGCTTCTGAGTCTTAGAGCCACAGAGCCCCCAGCAGTGAATTTAACACCCATTCTGGTATAAAACAACCATTTGGCCAACTTTGATGGTCTTTAAACTGTCAACTACCCTCTGGTCTGCCTTGATTGCCACAAATTCATCTGTGGTTTGTTTGCTGGAAAATAAACTTCAAGGTATTTAATCATATACTTTTGGTTACATCCAAACAGTAAGTGTTGCAGTTGCATTTATGGAGCTTAATCATGGAGCAAGTGTGAAAATATTCTATGTGGATATTCAGAATGAGTCAAAATAGCCATGTTATTTGAGTAATAAGTTAGACATGGTTTTAAGAGCAGTGAGTCCATGGATTGTAATTAGAAGAGTTTAATATTCACAAGGATGGTGTGGCATATAGTTTCTGAAGGATTGCCATCACATGTATGCCTAATAAATACATTCTTCATGAATAGGCTAAGGCAATATTAATTTACTAAATGAGATGGTGGTTGTGAAGAACAATTAACTACAATGATTTCAAAGGCTTCTGCAAAGAAAGCACACTGTATAAACAAATCTTTGAACTAGAATGGGCCCATAGGCCTAGAGATGATGAAAAACATGATCATATCTAAAATTTCTGACAATAGAAAAAGAAAAAATGTCATTCGTCTTGTACCCTTTATTTTATTGTATTGTATTTTAATTAATTAATTTTTAAATTTTATTTTTGGCTGCGTTGGGTCTTCATTGCTGCGCGTGCACTTTCTCTAGTTGCGGCGAGCGGGGGCTACTCTTCCTTGTGGTGCGTGGGCTTCTCATTGCGGTGGCTTCTCTTGTTGCAGAGCATGGGCTGTAGGCATGCGGGCCTCAGTAGTTGTGGCACACAGGCTTCAGTAGTTGTGGCTCACGGGCTCTAGAGTGCAGGCTCAGCAGCCATGGCACACGGGCTTAGCTGCTCTGCGGCATGTGGGATCTTTATGAACCAGGGCTCAAACCCGTGTTCCCTGAATTGGCAGGCAGACTCCCAACCACTGTGCCACGAGGGAGGCCCCTCATCTTATACCTTTTAAAAGTTTCTAAAACTTCTTACCATTGGCTACAGCCCTTTTTTTCCTCAGTTTTATTTTATTTTCTAAATTAATTAATTAATTAATTAATTAATTAATTTTTGGCTGTGTTGGGTCTTCGTTTCTGTGCAAGGACTTTCTCTAGTTGCGGCAAGTGGGGGCCACTCTTCATCGCGGTGCGCGAGCCTCTCACTGTCGTGGCCTCTCTTGTTGCGGAGCACAGGCTCCAGACGCGCAGGCTCAGTAGTTGTGGCTCACGGGCCTAGTTGCTCCGCGGCATGTGGGATCTTCCCAGACCAGGGCTCGAACCCATGTCCCCTGCATTGGCAGGCAGATTCTCAACCACTGCGCCACCAGGGAAGCCCTCAGTTTTATTGATATATAGTAGACATACATAACCGTGTAAGTTTCAAGTGTACAGCATAAGGTTTGACTTTCATATATATATATAAATTATTACCCCAGTAAATTTGGTTAACATCACCTCTAAGGATACAATACAAAGAAATAGAAGAAAGAAGGAAAAGAAATTTCTCTTTGTGATGAGAACGCTCAGGATTTACTGTTAACAACTTTCATATACAACAGTGGTAACTATAATTATCATGCTGTACATTGCATCTCTAGTACTTATAATTGGAAGTTTGTACCTCTTGACCACCTTCCTCCAATCCCCCTCCCTCCACTCCCCACCTCTGATAACCACAAATCTGATTTCTTTTTACAATTGGCTACATCCTTAACCTAATATAGCTGAGAAAGATTTGCAGAAATCTTATGTATTTGTTGAATATTCAATAAGCTTGGAGGTTAGAAATAAACATGTATACCAAATTGATATAAATAATGGTTAATTATTTTAAAAACCTGCCCCAGGGGATATATATAGGATTTATTCCCCCTGTATGGAACACATTGATATGGATACCTAGCATTAAAAATACATCTATTCAGACATTTATTTAGTAGGTAATTAGTGAATTTTAGTCCCCTAAACTCACCTTTTCTCTACAAAAAGCCACTATGTATGAGAATATGAGTATATAATATTTAAGCTCTAAAGTAGCACAAAGACTCTTAGCAATGGAAGGGATCTTAAAAACCATCTGCCTGAAACCCTTTATTTTATAGGTGAGGAAACTCAGGACTAGGTAGCTGAAGGGACTTGCCCAAGATTTTAACAGTGACAGAGCTGAGACTTGAACTCCGGTTTCCTGTCACTTAGGCAATTATTCTTTCCACATTCCAGGAGATAACAGAACATTTTAAATAATTTTATCCTTCCCGAGGACCAACTCAGCAAGGAGACAGGTAGAGCTCACCAAAGCCAAACGGTCACTTTCGAACTTGGCTTATAATATAATATCTTTTCTCGCTTCCTGCCCTTTGTTGTAGGATGGATAACAGTATTTCTTCAGCGCTGAAGCAATGTATTTTTCTTTGTCATTTTAAATTCAGTGAAATGTAAGAATGTATTTAGTATTGATACAAACTTTATTTAAAGATTGATCTAAGGTTATCTGTAACTTTAGTATTAGTCAAAATACTGCATAGGATATTTAATTCAGTCCAATAAGGATGAATTGAATGATCTTCCACCATGAGAAGCTCACAATCTACTTACAAGGGCTCATAGGTGTTAAAAATATTTGTAGATCGTCAAAGGTACCATGCAGTATGTTTAGATCATGCTTCCTTTTCTCTCATCGAGCACACTCAATCTGTCACCAAACTCTGTTGGTTTTTACCTCTTAAGTATTTGGCAATATATACCCCCCTCCTTACGCTTTTCCCCAGACTGCTATAATTCAGGCTGTATCACCTCTGGGCTGACTTTTGCAACAGCTTTTTAACTGACCACCAGTCTCTGTGCTCTTCTTTTAATCCCATGCAATCCAGCTTTCTTAACATCACTGAGTTATTTTTTTAAATTTCCAATCACTGCATGACTTAAAATCTGTCATTTGCTCCCACTATCGAGAGGCTACATCCACTCACAACATTCTTTGCTTCTTTAACTCCCTGTTCTACCTTTTCCCCCAACCTGATCCTCAATATCTAACACACCAGCCCCCCGCTGCATCTCTGTTCCTGTGACCTTTGGACTTTCTTTCCAATTCCCCCTCTTCCTCATTCCCACCAGGGAAGCAGCAAATGCCTTCATCTTTAAGATGCACATCTTCCTCTTTGTTCACTTAGTATAATTGCATTCTTATTTGTTACATTTTTCTCTCAATATATATAAATTCAGGAACTTATTTTTTTGCCTATGTATCCTCATCATCTTGTATTTTGAGGAGCTCAAATGCAGTGGATCTTCATTATTCGTGGATTCTGTATTTGAGAATTCACCTACTCACAGGAATTTATTTGAAACTGCAAAACAAATACGGTGCTTTCACGGTCATTCACAGATATGCGCAAAGTGGCAAAAATGTGAGTGGCCTGAAGTGCATATCCCCAGCTGGGTATGAATAAGGGGACACTCTGCATTCTTGGTTCAGCTCTCATACTGTAAACACATGTCCTTTTAACAGTCTATTTAGTGCCACCCTTTTCACATTTTTGTGCATTTTCTTGGCAATCTTGCTGTTTAAAATGGCCCACAAAACATAATGCTGAAGTGCAACCTAATGTTTCTAGCACAAGAAGGCTATGATGTGCCTTATGGAAAAATATGTGTGTTAAAATAAGCTTTGTTCAGGCAGGATCTATAGTGCTGTTAGCTGTGAATTCATGTGTTAACAAATCAAGAATATATATTAAAATGAGGTGGCTTTAAACAGAAACACACATAAAACAAAGTTATGTGTAGTTTAGTTGAAAATGTTGTGCCTGGAGCTTATAGGAACTTAACCCTGTATTTTTCCTAGGAACAATGATTCAATATTTGCTATTTCAGTGTTTGTAATGACTATATAACAGAACTGTGAATAATGAGAACTCTCTGGATATTTGGTGGAAGTCCAAATGAATAAATGAGTCTCATCCATAGCTCTCCTCCCTCCAAGTTTAGTGGTTCATGAGAGGACAAGTTTCATTCTAACAATCTCAGTGAGGAAACCTGTTAAAACTCCTTTTTGCAAATACTGATAGTCGTTTTACATTTTTCTCGGATTAAGTAACAAGACACACTTGTGAATTAACATAGTGCATGGGAAGAGAAGGGAACCAGGCATTGAAGACCTGGTTCAAGCCCTGCATCTCTTCCCTTGGATAAATCATTCTTTAAGATTGTTTAATCACTCATAAAATGGATGTGAATAATACCTACCCTGCCCCACTTACCATACTGTTGAGAAGAAAGAGTGAAAAGTGAAATAACTGACGTGTAACTTGAACTATGTTGCATACATGTGAAGACACATTATACCACATATTCACAGCTTGACTGGAATGAATTAGTCCCAGTCTTTGGTACAGCAACTGCTTTTCCAACTTTGCTCATTCCTCTCCCTTCATTGTTCTTTTTCTGACATCTTTATTCACACTCTCTACTTAAGAAGAAGGACTACTAAGTGTCCAACGACAGATGAATGGATAAAGAAGATGTGGCACATATATACAATGGAATATCACTCAGCCATAAAAGGAAACGAAACTGAGTTATTTGTAGTGAGGTGGGTGGACCTAGAGTCTGTCATACAGAGTGAAGTAAGTCAGAAAGAGAAAAACAAATGCCGTATGCTAACACATATATATGGAATCTAAAAAAAAAATTGGGGGCACGACAGGAATAAAGACGCAGACGTAGAGAATGGACTTGAGGACACGGGGACGGGGAAGGGTAAGCTGGGACGAAGTGAGAGAGTGGCATGGACATATATACACTACCAAATGTAAAATAGACAGCTAGTGGGAAGCAGCTGCATCTTCTGGGGAGATCAGCTCGGTGCTCTGTGACCACCTAGAGAGGTGGGATAGGGAGGGTGGGAGGGAGACGCAAGAGGGAGGGGATATGGGGATATATGTATACATATAGCTGATTCACTTTGTTATACAGCAGAAACTAACACAACAGTGTAATGCAGTTATACTCCAATAAAGATGTTAAAAAAAGAAGAAGAAGGACTACCCTCATAGAAACAGTACTTCATTAAGCATTTTGTGTGTGGTGTAAACAGTTTACTTCAATTCATACTGATAGGCTGACTGCCTTACAGATTTCCATTGGAGCTCTACTATTACATTATCCTTTGACCTGGGTCCAACTACACAAGAAAAGACAGATTGACTCACTAATCCATTCCATAAATACTTATTGAACATCTCCTCTGTGCCAGGCATGATGGTCAGTGATGGAGATGGAGTGATGAGCAGGGAGAGAGTGAAGCCCCCGTCCTAATCCACAGCAGGGGTGGACTCAATAATTAGCCATGATTATGAAACATATAGGAAGTGAAGGAGAGGAAAGACACCTTACCTAGAAGTGGGCTTGAAGGAGGTGATGATGTCCTGAAGAAGTGACACGTGATCTGAAATCCAAAGAGGATTAGTGGGAGCTAACTTGGTGAATGAAGTTGCAATGGAGAGAGGAGAGAGTTTTGAGTGTCTCAAATGGGTGTACAGCCTGTGCAAAGGCCCAGTGGCAGGATGGAACATGACACATTTAAGGAACTGAAAATAACTGGTATGGCCAAAGAGCTGTAAGTACATGGGAGATTGATAGGTGAAGAAGCTGGAGATACAGGAGGAAGCAGATCCACAGGGTCTCGAAGACAATGTTGACGGTTTTGGTCATTATCCTACAAGCAGTAGGAAGCCATTCAGGGGATTTAAACATGGGAGTTACATAAATGTACTTGGGTTCTGAAAGGATCACTCAGCCTCCAGGTGGAGACTGGATCTTAGAGGGTTGGAGTAACCTACAGGTGACCTCACATAGGAGGCTATTGTAATCATCCAGGAAACTACTAAATGTGTCAGGATTTGCTCTAAAATTTATAATAACTTAGGAAGTGAGTGGTTCAAATAAAGTTACAATTTCTTACCTTAAATTTCAAAAGCTGAGTTAATAATTATTACCTTCACACTGATGCTATAAATTTTGAAATAATGCTCATAGACAAGTATGTATGTTTGGTAATACCTGAAGTGTATTAAAAGGTTGCTTGCTTGCCAGTAAAATTCTTGATAATTCCATTTTTTAAAGATGGAAAAGCTAAGCACTTAAGAATTTAAAATTTGTGGCTCCTTTTGGTTGTGATAGTGAATTTGAAGTTACTCTTTTGGAAAAAGAGCTCAGCCTGCAGAACCTGTGATAAGGAAGGGAGATGGGCTTGTTTAGAGAGACAGCAAGACTAGAATCTCCTGTCATCCCTTATAAAATATTAGTAGTGACCTTCCAAGTTAAAAATACATTTTTAGGGTTGGGGTGAGGAAAATGAACTGGACAGAGTTTAAACAGGCCAAGATTTCTTCTTAGTGGATCAGGCCAGCATGTTAGCATCCCAGATGCTGCTAACCATTTAGAGTTTGATCTCAGTCCTACATCCTATGAAGTTTTTTTTTAATAAGGTATCAATTTTAAATGATTAGGCAAATGTAGCGAAATATGCTTTTTTCCGCTATTCTCAGCCTGTCTTGGTAGATTGTAATCTCTGTGTTCTTAGCTTCCTGTCTCTACTGTCAGCACAGAGGAAGCAGGGTATACCAGATGTCTGGTTGTAGTTGTGGCTCCTTTATTGCTTCAGCTTCTCCACAGCTGTTCTTGTGATCCTTAATGCCTGCTGAGAGGAGTGCTTTAGTTGGTGACAGGCTCAGCCAGTCTTCCTGATTTGTTCTAGAATGCAGTGGCCACAGCTGGTAATGGAGTTCAGTAGTATTTAGAGCTCCAACGCATCTTGGGGCAAGGGGTATGGCCCCTGTTTCAGGCTCTACCAAGAGATTAAGCTTATCTTCCAGTCTTAACTCCTGCCCTGCTTTCATCTGAACTCTCTTGACAGGGAAGGGGTTCTTCTATCTTTTGTGGTCTCAGTTTTAAATCAGCATGGTATCATTTTTGTAAAGCTATGCCTGAAGTTTGATGAATTAACTTTAGAGGTGACACCATGCATGTCTGGTAGAAATATGGTTTGTATAAAATTGTATAATCCTCATTGTGTAGAACATGAAGAAAGGGATAAATATAGATTTTTGCAAATAATCTTTGTAATAAGGAGCTTAGAATGTGATCCTATTATTTGAATTTTCCTTGCCTTATGATACATTGTTTAGTACTATGCTACAGAATAGTATAAGCATACTACAAATTCAAACTCATTTTTGGACAAAGTGAGGCTTAGATCTTTTAGAGAAGAAACGTACACAAAGGTGAGAAAATTGTAATATCAAATACTCAGAATCATTCAGTTTTATATACTGTGTGAAAACTAATGGACATATTTTATTATTTTATTTTACTAACTGTAGGAAAAGAATTAAGTGGTGAAAGTGACAAAAACATTAAAATATCACTGTGTCTTCCTATTTGTACTAAGAAGATCTTTCTATTATGTCTTCCTTTGTTCATTTACTGCTTTGTGGTCTTCTCAAAAGGAAAACTTTTGGCTAATGCAGTTACATAGTTTGGAAGATTTCTGTTTGCGCCAGGGGGTGTTGGATTGACTCTATTCCTTTTTCCAGCATCTGAGTTTAAAGATAAATGGTGTTTTTGTAAAAATAATACTACTGTAGAGTTTTTATAGTACTTCTGGAGAACAACAAAGAGGAGCGTTTCTTAGCATCCCTGTGAAGTTTGTAGCAGCTCTAATCGTCCCAATTTTGTAAAAAAACAAACTAGTTAAGTAAAATTTATCTCTAATAGCAGAGTGAAATCTATTCTCAGTTCTAAGTAGGCCATCCAGTGCCAAGTCTGCTCTTATAACGCGAATATGTTTTGTCTCTTTTGGGTCCCACATGGCTCTTTCCTCCCAGCGTGTCAAACTACCCTCATCACCACATCAACATAAAGCATTCAGGGACCAGACTTTGCATACTGACTTAGGTAGTGACTCCCACCTCCTGGGCTTTACCCCAGTGTGCCTATTCACATTGCTATCATGGCACCTATCTCATTAAAACTGTATTTTTCTATCTGTCTTGACCCCTGCCGTCTCCTGGTCTCAATAGTGCTGACTCCTTGAGGATAGAACTTTTAAAATATTTACTTGTTTATTTTTATATACTTAGTTCTAGGCACACTGTCTTGGGCATAGTAAATGCTAGATGAGTGTTTAGTAAAGGAGGGCCATGAGAGAGGAGAGAGAGAGGGAGGGAGGGAAGAATGGAAGGAGAAAGAAAGGAAGAAAAGTAAGGGAGAGGTATGGAAGGGACGAAAGGATGGACGGGTCTGCCAGTTACTAGCCATGGGGTTGTTTGCCTGAGCCTCTGTTTTCCTATCTGTCAAATGGGGGAAATGACACCTACCTTTTGTGGTTAATCAGGGAGTACCTGAGAGAACCTTTGTAGAATATCCAGTATGGTTCATTATTTTCTTTCCAATCCTTCCCCTTTGAAAAATCCTGTATGTCCTCTAGAAGTTTTCCCAAATGTATCCTGCCCAGCCCAGTTTGAAAATTCCAAGGCTTCAGCATGTAAATATGTAGGTTATACTACTTTAGACTGAATTTTAATGTTCTCTTGATGGCTTCCTTCTGATCTTTCCACGAGGGCCATGTGGTATGCCGGAGCCACCTTTTCCCATCTCCTGATCAGTGACATCCTATTGGTAGATTGAAATTGGCTTAGAAATTGACCAACATGTTTTCCTCCCAGAGATTGGATGTTAGATATTTACCAGCACAGCACTACTCTTGTCTTTCCTGCCTCTGTCCTATAGGTGGCTCTTGGGCATGGGCACTGTGTGTCCTATTTGTGAATATCTCTTATGTTAATTCAACATTGTACATGTTGACAACAGTGATCTGACAGTAAAAATGAAAAATCAAGGGAAATATATGGCAAAGACAAAGCCAAGGAATTCAAGGAGAAATATGTCATCCCATGTCTCAGAAATAATTACCTTTTTAGACTAGATAATTAACAATATGGGTATCTAATTTTTAAGCACATTGTAGATTTATTAAGAATGACTTACTTTATATAATGTCCTATAATGCTATTATCATCATTAAATATTTCTGAATATCTTGTTTTTTTCTTTGATCCACTCATTCTTTTGAATATTCCCTCTTTGTCTGTCTTAATACTTTATATTTTAACAAAGGCTAACTCAACTATTCTTAACAAGCATGTAGTCAGTCCATGTCTTTGACCCACCAAAATGAATTGTTAAAAAAGGTCTTTTACATTTCAATTTATTTGTGGATAAGAGAGTTTTATTGCTTTTTCTATAGAAAGATAGATGGAATTCCTC
Source organism: Hyperoodon ampullatus (assembly GCF_949752795.1). Lineage (NCBI taxonomy): Eukaryota > Metazoa > Chordata > Mammalia > Artiodactyla > Ziphiidae > Hyperoodon > Hyperoodon ampullatus. The sequence continues at coordinate 13,915,759 of NC_136929.1, read as the reverse complement.
TTTATTCCTTGAGGGCCTTTTAACCATAGAAAAGTAGTGGGCTGATTACTGAAGAACCTGAAAATTTCCTGCCAATAGAAACAAATAAAACATAAAAAAATCCATTAAGTTCATCATTCTTGCCTGTACTTTCATACATATAAAACGTTAGGGTTTATACAAGGCTTACAACAGAACAGAAATGATACCACATATTAAACACTTAGCAAGTGTCAGTTTTTGAGTGAAGTGCTTTACATATTCTATTATCATTTTATTCTCACAACATCCTTTGGAAATTTCTACAGCAGGTATCATCCTCCCCATTTGACAGATGAGAAAACTGAGGCCTAAGGCTTTTATGATTTGCCGAGTAATCTAGTTACTAGATTTACAAAACTACCAGACAATCCCTTTGCTGCTGTACATGGAACTGAATTATGGGTTCTGAACATGTTCTGCTTCTTTCTAGATGTGTGGACTTGTGCAAGCCACTTAGCCTGTCTCACTTTTCTTACTGTGTGTTGAGAGTAATAATCTACCTCATAGGCTTATGTGACTGTTAAATGTAATAGCATGTGTACAATGCCCATTACTTAGAAGTGCTGCACATAAGCTTTCTACCCTTGTAATTGTCATGGTTGCTATTATAAGAAGGTTTTCCAGTAGTGTCTTTCTTTTCTCATTTTAGTTCTTAACCATCCATTAAAAAAAGCTTTTAATTGATGGAAGGAAGTTAGGTTGCTGTAATAACACAATTGTTTTGCATTCCACATTTTGGAAACACACCCTAAGATGACCTTCAGTGAGTCGTGCCCGTGTATCATCTACCACCCTTGAGCAGTGAGTGGAAGTGTGACTTGCTTCTAGTGAATAAGACTTGGTAGAGGTGATGGTTTATCCCTCCTGTGGATTATGTTATATTATGTAAGACTCTCTTAGTGGACAGGAATACCATATTCTCATGCTGGCCCTGAAGAAGCGAGTTGTCACGTTGGGCAACAGAGAAGACCACCACATGGCATGGAGGTGCAGAAACCTCTAAGACCTGATGGTGACCCCCACATGCTATTCAGCAAGTGGATAGGGACCTCAGGAACTGGATGTTCCCACTACTACATGAACTTGGGAGAGGACCCCAAGCTCCAGGAATGAATGCAGACTGGCTGATACCATGACAGCCTTGTGAGGATTTGAGCAGAGGACCCAATAGGCTGTGCCCAAACTGTGTTGTTTTAAGCCCCATGTATTGCCACATTTGTGATATTTCGTTACGCAGCAGTTGATATGAAATACACACATCTGTTCAAGTTTCTGAATACATGTTTAACTGATTCATTTTTGCCACATTAGAATTCAACATTAATGTATATTTTAAATTTCATTTGTAGTTAGAGCAAAATAAAAGCTAGCTTTTTCACATTTTAAAGGGTAGTAATAATTTTTAATTACTGATTTAAAGGTGAGACTACAGAGCTAAAACAGAAACTTTTGGAATCAAAGACACGTTAGTTTAACCCTTTTCTTTTATGGACGAGAAAACTGAATCACCTTTACCCTACCTTCCATTGCCTCTGTGCATTATGAAATTTTCACTGAGATTTTTATACTATTCTTCTTATTGTTTATTTATAGAAATGAGGAAATGCCCCAAATGGCATTGTACAAATAGAAAACAAACTTTAATGTTCTCCAGAGCCCTGCCCATCACAGAAGGTCACCGATAGTTGCCAGAGTGGATACAGGCCTAGACTTAGCAGAGGATCATCCGTATTCACTGTCTGGAGCCCTCGGTCATGCCATCCCTCTTCTCATGGGCTCTCAATAAACTGGCTTCTGATGTAGGCCTGGGAGACCCAAGTTTAATACGTTTATTTGGTGTGTACTGTAGAGGATGCAGTATTTGGTTGAGTCGATGACTCACTATGCCTGTAGCATAAGTAAAAACTCTACACCTTGCTATGTAAGGTCTTTCCTCAGTGATCAGGCCTAATCTACTGCTTCAGTTCTGTGACCCTCTGCTGCAGGACTCAAACTTTCTTTCCAAGGGAGATTGGCCTTAAAATTTCCACCTCTGGGTTTTTTTCACACAACTCACTACAAGTTTAAACTCTGCTCTTCCGTCAGACAGGGAAGCTCGAGTTCTCCATCGCTCCGTCTCCACTCATATCAACACACTGGCATGCTCCATTTGATTTAGTGCTGATCAAACAACCACACACACACACACACACACACACACACACACACACTCTTTTACTCTTGGCTCCCTAAATAGACTGTACGTTCCTTGAGTTTAGGGAAGAGTGTCCTATACCAATTTTTATCCCCCACTGTATCTAGTAATGTGCCTTGATAGGTATTAATTTGATGTTAAATTAATTAATTAATTGGTTAGTATGGATAGGAAGTGGGTATTGGATATAATTAGAGGGCTGATAACAGGAACGTATCACAGTTGATGGGAAGTGGGAAGTTGGTAATAGCTGTAATTAGAGACCTAGTAACAGGAGCATATAAGGAAAGGGATGCTGATGGGAAGATGAGGCCACAGGGAAGAACTGACCAGAGAAGAGGCATTGAGGCTGAAGGGCTGAAGAAATATCTCACCAATGGTTTAGGGCTTTGTGGTTTTGGAATTGGGAGAGTAGGATGTTTCTCTGACAACCTCAGCAGCAGAAAAATGTGTTGTGGTTTGTATATGATTTGTTTCTTCCCTCACATCTATCTGTATGTATCTATGCAAGTATCTATATATCTGTGTGTCTATCTGTGTGTGTGTGTGTCTCTCTCTCCCTTTATCTATCATCTATCTATCTATCTATCTATCACTATAATATCCCTGAGATATACTCCATCAAGATTATAGAGCATTTATAGTCCTCTTCCTAAGAGTAGCCTTACCCCCTGGTTTCTACATGCAGAGTGTTAATTTGAAGATAATGAAGGAGAAATGGACTGTGTAAAGACCTAAAATCTAGAAAAAATTATTTTAAGCTTACCTTTCTGGAATGAAGTTATTTGAATGTGAGACTGAATACCCCTAATTTAAAATATGTTGACTATTAAATGTTTATGTTAAGCAAGTATAGGGAAGACATCAGAGTAATTAAAATGGTGCGGCGACTGGGAGAGTACATAAGAGGCTGCGCCCTCTGAGTACTGGGAATCTTCAACAGAAGACTTTCCTTTTCTTTTGCACTTTTTGTCTTTCTTTTCCTAATTGAGATGACCTACCTGTGTTACTATTGAAAATCATTCTGTTTTTAATTCCAACTTGTAGGGGTTGTTTGAAACTGTGTCCGACCCTCTAAGCCCTCAAGTTGGATGTCAATACAGCCTTAATAAGCATTCTTTGTTTTCTCATCATCCAAGTTACCCTTCAGAATACCGGCTGTATCAGGCCCCAGAAAACCTCATTGGATGCCCCTCAGTAAACTGATAACTTTCCCAGAGCTGTGCCCATCTGTCCTGCCCCTATAAGGTGATAGTGCCTGAATGTACTCAGTGAATCTTGGTAAAATATTATCCTTTCTCAGTTTCCCATATCTTTATTTAAATGTTATAGCTGTCATAAGCATACATATTCATGAATCAGAAATGCTGTATAACGACCTTTTTTACTTACCATATAACCTTGTGAAATAACTCAGTAGTTCGTGAATTAAAGAGCTCATCAACTCGAACTCTGAACTACTTAGGACTCTTTAGAGCTGATGCAAGATATGATTAGGCTTATTAACTGTCTATATAAGATATGGATGGATGTACTGCCTATTAGTCCCTCAGGTTCTCATCTGTGTAATGGGGATACCAAATAGCATTTAGCTCTTAAGATTGTTAGGTGCATTAAGTGAGATCATGTACATACACTGCTTAGAACACCCTGGCATATATGCATGCTATGTAAGTTTTAATTTTTTATCATGAGGCGACTTGAAGTGGTCAACGTAAATGTGACTGATCATTTTTAGGTCTGTATTTGTTTATTGAGGCATAATTTATATACGATAAAATGGATAATTTTATATGTGCAGTTTGATGACTTTTGACAACTGTATACACTCACGCAATTCACATTCCAATTAAGATATAGAACTTGAATCACCCCAGAAAATTCCTTGTGCCTCTTTACAGTGAATCACATCTCCCAGAAAACAAAATCATTCTGATTTCTATCATCAAAGATTAGTTTTGTCTGTCATAGAACTTCAGATGAATGGAATTACAGCATATGTACTCTTTTGTGTCTTGCTGCTTTTCTGTGTCATATTTTGGACATTCACCTGTGGTGTTACCTGTGCTGAGTGGCATTTCATTATATGAATATATCATTTGTTTATCCACTTTTCTATTGATGAACATTTGGGTTGTTTCCAGTTGGGGGCTCTTAATGAAGCTGCAGTGCCTATTCTGATATACATCTTTTTGTGGATATGTTTCCACTTCTCTTGGGTAACACGTAGGAGTGGAATCCCTGGATCGCAGGGTAGGCACATGTCAGCTCTTAAAGAAGCTAACATTTTCTAAGATGGTTTTTACCATTTTCATATTCTTTCCAGTAGTGTGCGAGATTCCCAGTGGTTCCATGCGTTTACTGATCTCCACCTGTCATTTCAGCCGTCCTCATGGGTGTGAAGAGGATCTCGTTATAGTTTTCATTTCCATTGTTTCCCTGTTGACAAATGAAGAAGAGCTTCTTTTCATGTGCTTGTCGGCCATTCATACATCTAACTTTGTGAGGTGTCTATTCAACTCTTTTGCCAATGCTGAATTCATTTGCTTTCATTATTAATTATTTTATTGTAATTTGAATACTTATATAACAAATTATTTGTATATGTCCAGCACATTAATTATGTATTTAATCCATTTGTCAATGGGAGGAAATCACTGCCAGAGTGGTTTACTTATCCTCAAATAGACTCAGTAAAGTATCAGTACCTTTGTTGCAGAGTTTCACACCAAAACCAGAGCCAAAGCAGGTGTTGTTACCATCTGAGAGTGATAATCATTTGCAGATGCTACATATGGTATCTCTAGTGCCTCAGATTCTACAGTATGTAGTTCTCTCCATTTTTACGCTTTTGTGACTTAATCATCCCCTTTCTACACTTGTTTTAATTTGTCTGTTTAAGGAGAAAAAAAAATCCCTGTGAGAATATGAGAATAATTAGTTTCTATGAATTGGGTATTTGAAACATACCCTTTTTTTAGGTAGGGAGAGCAACTGTCTCTTTTTTGCCGGGGTGGGGAGAGTGCATTACCTTCTATGTACAATAAGGTAACTGAAATTTGAATGCTTTCGTTAGCTTGTATCGGGTCATTACGGTAGTGATAGCTAAGAAATGTTAATACATACTTAGAAAATGTGTTTGGTAATGGTTCTTAGGCAAAGAATGCGACAGAGCTGCCCCTAATTCCATAAACATAAAGCACGTTAATCCCTTTAGTTGACAGGTGTTTAAATGGGCAGATTGGATGAGTAATTGGGTTGTTCTTCTAATCCTTAGCTTTGAATATAAATGAGAAATATCTCAATATTTTTATTTGTCTTCAGTAACGTCTTCTAATTGATTTATTTGAAAAGAAACTGTGCAGAACAGTGATTTTTTTTCAGGATCTGTTGTTCATATGAGAAAGTTTGCAATCATAAAACATTTTTTAAAGTCCATACCTTTTAACAGTCAACTCTGTTTCCAAATCCCATATGAAGGACTGCAGAAGTCATCCTCCAATGATTTCATTTTAAATAACATTAATTTTTTAAGGAAAAAAAAAGCTATTCCCTAGGAAGAAGATGAATTCCTTTGAGGCTGCTCTGTGCCTTCTATGCCCCAGGATACAATTTAGTGTTCTACCATGACCCCCAAATTTTAAGGTAGTTTCCAGAAGAGCCTAATATGCTCTCAAGAGGCAACACCTGTCCTGGAAAGACCCGGCTCAATATTTCTCTTTACTTGATGACAGTGAGAGAGATTACTTAACATTTTAAAGAGTGGGCTGATATATTTCTGAACCTTTTGTTGCTGTCTCTCATCTGTCAGTGTGATGAAGGATTGGGAAAAAAAATTAGAGCAAGTGAGAATTGTGGCAGGAGAGACATGGGAGACATTTTTTAGAGCAATTTAGGAAGAAAAGTTTGGAAAAAACGTTGGGGAGTTCTTCAGTACCAAATGGGGCCAACAAGACAAGAAGCTCACAAAAGGTCAGCACCTTAAAAACTGACAATGCAGCCAGTACCTCACAGTAAAGCCACAGTGAATGTGAGAAGGACAGTGGGGACTGGGGGCAAGGAGGTCAGGTCATAAAATGTGGTACCATGTCCACAGAGACCCCAGGGCAGGGAACATCTGAGTAGCCAAATTACGTATATATATTTTTTCCCCAAGAGGCTGAAAAGAATGCACAACCTAAAAGTTGAGAATTATGTCTTATTTGGTGGACTTACTGAGGACTTAAGCCCAGGAGAAAGCCTCTCAGATAGCTTTGAGGGACTGTTCTGAAAAGGTAAGGGAGAAGCCAGGATATATAGGAATTTTTGCAAATAAAAAAAGACAGGTAGTGGATCATCAAAAGATTGCTGCTAATTGAAGGAAAAACAGACATTTCAAGTGAATGAATTTGGTGCTTTTCTATGTATGGGAAGGTGCAAGAGTCTGGATTTAATGAAATAATTTCTTTGATATGTACCTTAAATGGGCCAGTTAGGGCCAGTATAGCCTGTTTTCCTCCATCCTGAATCCCCTCAGGGTGCACCTTTGTGGGTGTCTGCAGAGGCTGATGACTTGATGGTCCAAACATGCTTTGTTTACTGATGCGGCAGATAACATTCTTTGTCCACAGGATCTTTCTATATTTTATGCCCATATATACCATCATTTGTATAAGCATTTGAAAACAGTTCATGCAGACAACTGTGCAAAAAAAAATTTTTTTTTTTTTCGGTACGTGAGCCTCTCACTCTTGTGGCCTCTCCCGTTGCGGAGCACAGGCTCCGGACATGCAGGCTCAGCGGCCATGGCTCACGGGTCCAGCCGCTCCGCGGCATGTGGGATCTTCCCGGACCAGGGCATGAACCCCTGTCCCCTGCATCGGCAGGCGGACTGTCAACCACTGTGCCACCAGGGAAGCCCTGTACAAATTTTTAATTGATTAGCCTTTGTAATGTTAACAAATGTTAATGTTCTATTTTCAGTGTATTTTTTCTGTTTTATGTGGAAAAATGATGTGACCATGTTTGGTCATGGTTGATGGGCGCTCCTGGAAGAAGGAGCCGTATCTCTTCATTTTTGTATTTTTTGGGTCTGATGCCATCCTTGCTTCTAGATACACGAGGAACATCTGTTGATGAAATAAATTCAGATTCAGGACCCTTCTACTTGACTTGGCTACTTCTTAATAATGAGCTTCTCTTTTCTCTTCTGGCTTTATTGAGATGTAATTGACATATACTACTGAAAGGTCTAAGGTGCGCAGCATAATGATTTGACCTACATACATCATAAAATGATGACCACAATAAGTTTAGTGAACACCCATCATCTCATAAGTATACAAAATAAAAGAAAAAAATGTTTTTTCATTGTGATGGGAGCTCAACAATTTTTGTATATAAAATACAGCAGAGTTAATTATTTTAATCATGTTGTACATTACATCCCTAGTACTTATTATAATGATAAGTATTATATCTTACTATAATTATTATATTTATAATTGTACTTATAATAATATTTATAAGTATAATAATTATGACATTATAATTATAATTATTATTAATAGTGATTTTTCTTGATAGAATGCAGTAAATCCTTTTTCTGAAATTCTAAGTGCATCCACAGTGTTGCTACATTTGTCTACCTCCTTTGCTGCTGTAAATTGCTTTTCTAATGCAAAAAGATTACCTATGGCATAGCAAGACTTTGGAATGTCTTTGGAATGCTTGTTTCCACCTACTGGTATTAAATGGCCTGGCAGTACAGAACGGGACAAGTTAGGAAGAACAGTAGAATTTCAGAATATTATTTACATTTTCTTGCAAGTGCCTTTGATGTGATCTTTACTTTTCAAAAAAGAGTCATTCACCTTCATAAACTCTCAGGTGAGTTTTGAATCAATTTACTTTTCCAGCAAGAAAGGAAACCTTCCAACTTGAGAAACTTAAAACAATAGAAAATAAATGTATAACAATCACTTTGCTTTACCTTGAAACTAACACAGCATTGTAAATTAACTATATGTCAATAAAAAATATTTAAAAACAATAGAAAATAAAATTCTCAAGTCTGTTCAATAAGACTGGGAAATATTGGGGGCTTCCCTGGTGACGCAGTGGTTAAGAATCTGCCTGCCAGTGCAGGGGACACGGGTTCGAGCCCTGGTCTGGGAAGATCCCACATGCCGCGGAGCAACTAGGCCTGTGAGCCACAACTACTGAGCCTGCGGGTCTGGAGACTGTGCTCCTCAACAAGAGAGGCCGCGATAGTGAGAGGCCCGCGCACTGCGGTGAAGAGTGGCCCCCGCTTGCCACAACTAGAGAAAAGCCCTTGCATGGAAACGAAGACCCAACACAGCCAAAAATAAATATAAAAATAAATTAAAAAAAAAAAAAGACTGGGAAATATTTTCCCAATTCACTTTTCAGCTATGTGATTAATTTAGTTTTCTTGAAATTTGTAATCCTTTTACGCTAGGTTCCACAACTGTTTAAAGAGCTGGAATACTAATGGCATTAAACTGTTGTGTTTATTTTGGATTAGTTCAGTTTAATTATAATCTCAGCCTGTTCTAATCCGTTTTATATTTTTATTCAGCCATTAATCTGGTATTACACCCAGATAATTATGACACTCCTTAACATGAAAAAAAATTCAACTAATACTTTGAAGAGTGTAAGACTTTGTAACATAATTCTCAGGCTCAGTGATACTGATTTCTTTATTCTCAAATACTAGTGAATACAACCATTACTTATTCCTGTACATTTTGATTAGGTTCATGAAATTATAGTACTTTGTTTTCATATTGGTGAAAATACCAGTGCTGTTCATTAGCTATAAACTGGAACACAAAAGTGCAATGTGGATCCATCTGGCTTTGGAACCTTGGGATCAGAATGTTTTAGCTATCATTTGCACTTCACAGCCAGGGAGATGTTCAACCTACATAAATCTAACAGGAAGGTAGGCATTGGCTCTATATTTATTCTCAATTTTCTTTGGAATGTTTTATCAGTTTTAAAAAGGCATGTGTTCTTTTCAGGTAAAAGAACATACAATATAAGAGAGCAGCACTACAACTTATTCAAGCCTAGTGTGTTTTCCTGAATCAGGGGGTGGGGACAGTGCAGACCTCTGAGTCAGACAGAAGTGCATCTCAGGTATTTAGAATCTTTGTTGTCAGAGGTTACTCTAAATAGACTTTTGATTTGGACCATCCATACTGTTTTCTTGGGATGTGTGGAGGAGAGACAAAAATGGACAGGAAGTCCCCTGTGTTCTCAGATTGACTCATTAGGTCAACACTTATTAAGCCTTTTCTGTAGACAAGATACATATACAACTGTACTTGAAGTAGAGTTTTCTTGTTCTCAATGGAAGTTGCATCCTAATAATTATTCTTCACTTCAGCCTCTAGATATTTGTATAAACATTCTACAATGTAGTGAATTGAAAAAGTGATGTTATTTTGAAGTGTTTGATTTTAAATCTAGGAATATCTTTAAAATGGATATATGTGTTAATATTGAAACTCACTGCAATAATTTGTTAATATTGAAACAAAATATTCTTTGTGAAATTTTGAGCTTAAAAGGGAAGAGCTGTTTATAAAGTTTCTATCAATTTCACGTGATCAAAGATAAGCCATAATTTTTCTCTTCAGCGCTAAATCCTTATATACTTCTCCAGGGAGTGTAGCACAGTGGTTAAGACATTAGTCTTGGCTCTTGGATAGATTGGGATCATATCTTTGCTCAGCTGTTCACTACCTGTTTATATTTAGGCAGCTTTATAAAACCTTGTTTGTTTGTTTGTTTGTTTTAAACTGGTGGAATGAGAATCATAATAATATCCACCTGAGAGAGTTGTATTGCTTCAATGAACAGGACGGGGTGTGAAGTGCCCCGTATCAAGCACGTATTAGGAGCTCAATAAACGTTCATATTTTATATCTCAGACCTAGCACAGTGTCTTGCACATGCTCAAATTATTTATTGAATAAATAAGTCCTTTGGGGTTCTGAGAACAAAATTGATTCTGAAACACCTGGCTGGATAAGTTATATTCGCTTTGGTAATCTATTAAATGTATTCGTGAGTAAAGTGCTAATTACTTAAATCAGTAAATAAGATTTTTGATGACATAGCAAGATCAAGACACCGTGGGGCATGTACAGCAAAGTAAGAAGCTGTCCTTGTCTGTAAGGAACTTACGTTACTTTCTAGGTGTGGAGGAAAATACCTGAATGTTTGAAAAGTTTAAGAGTAATATTGAATTAAATAACAGTTGAATGATTAATGAAAATGATTTGAAAAAAAGATTCTAGTAAGTGCTGGAGATAATGAGAATCTTAGGAGCTAAATGAAATTTCAAGCCTCAGAATTCAGGGAAGATTTAGTTACAACTCAGAACTTCAATATTGATAACATTTGGGATTTTATGCATTTTTTAATACTGATAATAGTAAGTATGTTCTATCCTCCCCCCCAGTATTCATATTTCAAAGTATATAGTGTATAAATAAAGTGCAATATTTATGTTTCACTATATGAGGACCAACATGGCCTATTGGATACACAAAAATGAATGAAAAGTGTTCCCTAACCTGGAGCATATTGTACAAATATGCACGTAACTTAACTATGAGATGCAGTATAAGTTCATTCAACTAACATATACTAAGTAAGGAAAGAAACTGAGCATCATTTGTATGTGTTCGTTACTGAATGGGCAGTGTGTTTGCTAAGGATGCAAAGGTGAAAAAGATATAGATCTGACCTCAAGGAGGAGAGAGTCCCTGGTGGCACAATGGTTAAGAATCCGCCTGCCAATGCAGGGGACATGGGTTCGATCCCTGGTCTGGGAAGATCCCACATGCCATGGAGCAGTTAAGCCCGTGCACCGCGACTACTGAAGCCTGCACACCTAGAGCCGGTGCTCTACAACAAGAGAAGCCACCGCAATGAGAAGCCCGCACACCGCAAGGAAGAGTGGCCCCTGCTCGCAGCAACTAGAGAAAGCTGGCGCACAGCAATGAAGACCCAATGCAGCCAAAAAAACACAAAAAAAACAAAAAAAAAACAAAACTCTGGGAAGCCAGAGGAATGTGATACATGAGCTTCCATAAAAGAGAAACAAGAGGATTCTGAGTGAACAGTAATGACCTGTAATGGGGAAATCAGGGAAGACTTCATGAAGGAGACGGTATTCAAGTTGAATATTGTTGGGAGATTATCTCAATGAATTCCCCAAATTGGAGATGCTTGTTCACATCTGATATGTGCAGATTTATATGGGGAATCCTGCACAGAATACTCTATGCTTTATTATTCAGCTCCTAGCACTGTCTTATTATAGCGGGGGCTAATAAATATTTGGTTGAATAAATAAATATTGCATTTATATTGTGCATGACAGAGCATACTGAGGTTAGAAAAATACTGAACAGTAACTGCTAGTTCTCATTTATCTTTGTAGCCCCTACGGTGCCTAAAACAGTGTTTTTTGCACATTGTAAGTGCCCAAATATTTGTTAAATATATGACTGCTCGGTGCAGGGTGTTGATAATTAGGCTTATGTGGTAAGTAAACATGTCAGAGTTTTCCCATGGCTGATATGTCAGAGCATATTGTAAACTTCAAAATGCGTTTGTCATTGTGCACTGGCACAAGATGAGATATAGATCAATTAAAAAATAATAATAAATTAAATTAAATCCATTAAATCCTTCAAATTTCCAATTCAGAATATGTTTTTCACATGTAAATTATATGTATATATGTAAATATAAGCCTTAGACATAGTGTTTAATAAATATTTACTGAATAAACAATTGAAGAAAGAAAGTACAAAAAATGCAGTATCCCCTCTTCCCACCTTTTTCCAAGTCCCTCTCTCTCTCTCTTACTGAGAGTGAAAATGGACTATCTTTGTTTCAGGCCCAGAGAACATGTCCATCCATGCACTGTGGAGACATGGACACATGAGCATGTTATGTGAGCCCACTCTTATTTGAAGGGCCTTTTGAAGGGATGTTCTCTGTGTTTCACTCTCACCATCAGCTGACATTGTTTTTAACTGGAATTTGAGATTCCAGCCTCGGACTCAATATTGCTTCATCTCTTCATGAATATTATTCACTGATTAGGCAAAGTGTTTCTTAAATTTATGAATAACAGTATCTTGAACACTTCTGAAAATAAAGTCATCTGGAAATAAAGCAAATGGGTATGCACAGTATGAACTTCAATAGGTGAAAGCATACAATTTTATCTTTAGAATGAGCAGCAAAAAACCTGGTACCACGGGGCATGAAGGATAATCTTAGTAAATGTGGTCAGAGAAAATTGGGTGTGAAAGAGATGGAAAAACCAATGCATTATCTTGTACAATATCACTGAAGAATTTTCAAACCATCCATTAATTCTTGCAGAATTTTAATTTTGAGAATTTATAGAGGATATTGCAGCAAAACTTAATTTTCGGAAGGAATCTTTACTATTTAATTTCAATAGCATTCGGGTATTCACTGCATGTTTGGTTTTGTTTTACTTCTCAAATCCTTCTTGAATTGGCTTATGAAGGTTACAGTTGTGCAGATGATATCGTATTTGGTGGATATTGAAAGCCTGAATATATGTCATGGGATAACTGTTATGATTTGTGTTTTGGGTCTAAATGCATCTCTTAAGATTTGTAAACATCATCAGACTAGAACCTTATCTGCTGTTGATGCCCCATATAGCTGTCCTTTGAATATTTTGGATCCTGTTGCTGACTAGCATTTGATTTACCAAAATCCATGGTGGAATGCCTTTCTTCTAACAGCTAGCTTTTGATTAGATGAAAAATAGACTGTTAGAGCTTAGGTTTCAATTATGAATGCATATCATGTTTGCAATTATGTTAAACACAGCAACAAAGTGTTACATAAATTAAACTGGACAATAGCCAAATTTCCTTCAGAGGATGGCAAAGTCAAAAAATAAGAAAGAGACTTAGTTTTGCTTATTTTGTTACAGTTCGTCTAATTCTCCACTAATGGCCTTATTTAATCCTAGTCCTACCTTTAAGAGATAAGGTATTTTAATAATATGTATTAAGGAGATACATTTAAAAAAATAAAATTTTCACATAGATCATTTTTTTCAGAGAGAAAATTTATTTCATTGTGGCTTACCAAGTGTTAAATATAGCAAATTAGGACATGATTTTAAATCATTTTTCTCCTTAATTGGTTAGAGTAGTGGAATTTTAGAGTTGGAAGGGATCTCAACATCATTTAGTCTGACCCTTTAATTTGTGTATATGCAAAATACAGGGTCCCAAAGGGTATATTTACACAAAGCCAAATTTTAGCTACTTTCATGATTTCAATTTCAACTCAAATCCCTTGATTCATGTTTCAGTATTCTTTCTCAACCCAGTGCTACTTCTTGCTGAGTAAATATGGGCTTGTTTTCATTTTGCACAGAATTGACTCAGGTGTTCCAAAAAAAATATTGTGTTTTTTTTTCTTTTTTTTTTTTCATCTTTATTGGAGTACAATTGCTTTACAATGGTGTGTTGGTTTCTGCTTTATAACAAAGTGAATCAGTTATACATATACATATGTTCCCATATCTCTTCCCTCTTGCGTCTCCCTCCCTCCCACTCTCCCTATCCCACCCCTCTAGGTGGTCACAAAGCACCGAGCTGATCTCCCTGTGCTATGCGGCTGCTTCCCACTAGCTATCTATTTTACATTTAGTTGTGTATATATGTCCATGCCATATATACACTTCATCCCAGCTTACCCTTCCCCCTCCCCATATCCTCAAGTCCATTCTCTAGTAGTTCTGTGTCTTTATTCCTGTCTTACCCCTAGGTTCTTCATGACATTTTTTTTCTTAAATTCCATATATATGTTTTAGCATACGGTATTTGTCTTTCTCTTTCTGACTTACTAAGAAGTGATGGAGCCTTTCTTAGAACCCTGTGATATTTGAGCAAGAAATTAAACTCCCCCTCCCTTAAAAAAAATACACACACAACCTCAAACATTACTTGAGGATTCAACAAATTTTATTTTTCTTAACTGAGCCTTCATAGTTATAAATAATTAACTACTCAGAAAGGTAGATTTAAAAATAGAATATTTTATACATAACTTAAAAAACTCAGGCTGGGACATTTCTGTCTTGCAGTTATGGTTCTTTAGGGAATGGGGTGACCTGCTCAACCATTCTGAATCTTCTCGCGGTGTAATATCCATCAGAAAATTACAGCTCCTTAGGAAAGTTGTCTGGGAACATGATGTTCAGTACAGATGGGTGGGAGCCGATGAGGAGGGGGCAGTGTCATCTGCTTCCTTTGCCTGGGAAATCTCAGGAGTTGGTGAGGAGCTCCCAAGTCACGTTGATGAAAAGGACACAGTATAATACAACTCTTAAGCCTCCCATAGCCCAGTGACGCACATCCGTTATCCTCTTGCTAAGCTACAGCAATTTTCATTGCCTTTTAAAGGAAAGAAAAAATAAAGTGGTCTGCTTTGATTTGGAATGAGGGGCACACCGTTTCCCGAACACTGTCTTTGCTGGTTCTGCCTAATGAAGCAGCTTAGGTACCACGTGACTGGAATAGCCTGAGTTGGGGAAAATAAGACCAGCTTGCATAGCTGTCGAGATGCGCATATGGGCACAGAAGACCTCTGATTGGCTTTAGAAAATAGTGGTTGATGTTCTGTATGGATCTTGCAAGAGACTCTTGCTGATAAAAGACATGTTTCATTTACGCCACTTCTCCTGTTACTGGCAGCCCTGCAAATGATCTGGAACAGGTGGGCATACCAATAAGCGAAGAATGTGCTTTAGAGTCTGTCATACTCCACTTTTCTTATTTTGATGAAGATGTATAAAGAGAAGATCTCATTTGTACTTGATCTTGTGTTAGGAATCTGTAAAGCACTAACAAAAGGGACAGTTTCTCTTTGCTAATAAGTCAGTTGACTATTAAAATTGAGAATAATTTTCGTGCAACTTCACAGGACAGTTTTTCATTGATGACAGTCATCACTTGGGGCAGGAGAGGGAGATGCCATCTATCAAAAACAGATAAAGAAAAGCCACACCACCGCCTGTTGTTTCCGCTAGTTTGGATGATCGAGCTTGTGCGCAAATGAAATCACGACAGATTCATTTATATGAAATGGCCGTTGCTGATCTCCTTGCCAGAAACTAGATTGCTTTTTTATTTAGGAGATTTGCAAAGCAGTCCTTGGCTTTTTTAGTTACTGGCAAAATGACACCTGACAAACTGCCTCTTTTCATCCAGTTGGTGTTGCCAATATCTTGGGATGCATGCATTAAAATACATTTGCAGTCAACTGAAAAAAATATTTTTCTTTCTTAAATTTTTTAATCATTTTCAGAGTTGGATTGGGGGATACCCTGTTTAGCATAATACTAAGATTAATAGCTGGAATGGTACAAATTTTGCAGTCAATAAGCAGAGGGTTATGATTGAAAAAAACAACAAAAACAACTTATGGATGGTTTTTTTTCATTAATGGCATTTACCATTATCAATCATCTCTGAAGTGCTTAAAGCATTTTCATTGCCGGTTATGCAGGCCAAATTTATTGAGCAACTGAACTCAATAACTTGATTGGAAAACATAAAGGTATTAGGTAGTCACAAAGAAGAATCCTCTTTTAGAAGAGTAAACTCGCCAAGTGTGTTTTTGGATAGTTCATTTACTGATTTCCACTGTCCTTAGAGGGCAGCCCTGCTTGCTCATTAGCAGAGGCGTGGGGCTACTTTTCTTCTGCCAGCTCACATTCATAAATTCTTAGAAAGAGACAGGAATTAATAGAATTATTATCAGATCCGTGAATATGTTTTGTAGTTGTTTTTTTTTTTTGTGGTACGCGGGCCTCTCACTGTTGTGGCCTCTCCCGTTGTGGAGCACAGGCTCCAGACGCGCAGGCTCAGTGGCCATGGTTCACGGGCCCAGCCGCTCGGCGGCATGTGGGATCCTCCCAGACCGGGACACGAACCCGTGTCCCCTGCATCGGCAGGTGGACTGTCAACCACTGCGCCACCAGGGAAGCCCTGTTTTGTAGTTTTATTTTGCAGTTCACTTCTGCTCCTTCTTACAGTTGGTGTGTTTGGTGGGCCAATAATATTATTCATTTATTGAGTGACCACTATGTACAAGATACCTGTGTTAGGAGCTGGGCGTTCAGAGCAAAATGAACAAAGATCCCTGCCACACTGAGCTTACATCCTCATGTACACTGTTCTTTCTTGCCCTACCTCACAGCCAGTGGAGAGAGGGAGAGGAATCAAACAGTGAAGATAAACACATCAACTTTTACTACTGATGAAGCTGATTAGTGAATATGTCTTTCAATTTGGCAGCCCAAAGGGCCTTGCTAATTAATATTTTACTCCGTTATTAGACTTTAAGGTCCGTGAGAGGTGGAGCCATATCTGTTTTGTTGGCCACCATCTATATAGGGCCCAGTGTAGTGAAAAAAATAACATCATAGAACATAACATAACCTATATATGATGTGTAATATATAACAGTATAAATATATACACATATAAGTATGTTCATATGTGTATATAGAGTCAATTTCACATATATATGTATGCATATGTTTAGAGACAGTCTATTCTCATTAGTTGTGGTAGTTCTGTAAAGTTGCTGTGAGCGCTGAATTAGTGAATGCTAATTCCTCGTAGAATTAGTGAATACTAATTGCAAGTTTAGATGCCTGCAAATCTCTGATCACAGCATTTTCATCAGCTGATCAGTACACAGCCTTGTTTTATGTAAGTTTCTATTTAGAGACACTTTTATTTAATATCTATCGTGGATTCATTAACATTGAAGTCACAGCCAACAGCTCTATAACTCATACCTGAAAGGAAATTTATCTAACACACATATTTTCTCCATAAGGCACATCACAGCCTTTTTGTGCTTCTTGTGCTTAGGATACTAGACAGCACTTCAGCGCTACACTTGGGGACCATTTTAAGCAGCAAAATTACCAAGAAAAAGCACAAAACTGTAAAAACAAAAACCAGAAAACAAAAAAAATGGCATTCAATAAAGCATGAAAAAGACGCTTATTTGCAGTATGAGAGCTGAACTAAAAAGGCAATGTCGCCTGTTCAACCTCAGCTGGGAACATGCCCATTGGGTGACTCAGAATTTTTGCTGCTCTGAGCATTCAGTATGAATGGATCACAAGAGCACCAGGAGTATTGATTTTGGCATTACAAATAAATTTTAGCGAGTGGGTGATTTTGCAAATATGGAATCTGCAAATAATGAGGACTGATTATATAGAGAGATATACATTAAATTGCATCTTCTGTCTTTCTTGGTGAGTTCTGAACTGTGGCTTTAGCTCTGGATGAATAGTAATCCAAAGCTGGGAATGCAGTTTCAGGCTCAGAGCCGGGACGAAAGATAAGCCCCTCTCTCTCCAAGTGTAGGGCTCAGCAATCCAGACCTCTCTGCCTGTATCCCGGTAAGCGCCCCAAGAGATGCGAATGGTTTGGTGACTCCCAACCACTTCCCAGGAGCCCTGAATTCTGAAGTGGAGAAGAAATGGCTTGAAGAGAGGATGCAAGCAGTGACAGTGTGTGGAAACTCGAGAAAATCTACTGTTTGAACTCTCAGGCAGCAGCAGGGCCTTGCTGTCTGTTTTGGGTCAGATTCCTGTTTCTCAGCTGCAACTCCAGGCTTCACTGAGTCATCACACGCTTCAGAATCCTGCTGGCCCAGCCTCCTGGAGACCATACTCTTCCCAGCTGACTGGCAATCCTTTCAAGGCAGGAGTGCCTTGAAAGACCCTGGTCTGCATCTCTGGAAGCCTAAAGCTTAGCACCAGGGCACAGAGGGCCCCCATAAATGCCTTCTTGATGGATTAACTATCTTGAGGTTTTTTACAGATTTTAAATCAGACTTTTTTTCAAGTGTCAGTTGAATAGGCAGATGCTGAAATTCCTTTATTGAGGAGAAGAGCCTTTCATTCTGTAATTATGGAGACAAGGAAAAGATCATAAAAATATTCAGTTGTAACAATTTAGCGTGAATGCTTTTCAGTTAAAATGTAATGAATCAACAAATGTAAATTACTAATTATGAGTTCTTTTTCCATTTTGATGTGAAATCATCCTTCAAGTGTTTGTAGCAGGAGGAGACCTTAATACTAAAACTGCATAAAAGTAGAGGGAGAAAATGGAACAACCAATGTAAAATATAAGTAAATTTGATCAGTTTGCACTGGATTGGGCCTGGACCGAGAATAGCTGGGTTCTGTGGTATAGTATTTACAAAAGCACCAGCTGTACTTGGCATGGCATTTTGATGATGGTAGATAGATAAATACGTAGAGAGATAGATCGCTAGATAGATGAATTTGTATATGAGGGTGTGTTAGTTTCCCAAGGCTGCTTAACAAAGTACCACAAACTGGGTGACTTAAAACAACAGAATTTTATTATCTCACAGGCCTCGAGTGCAGATGTCCAAAGTCAAGGTGTCAGCAGGGCCAGGCTCCCTCTGAAATGTGTAGGGGAGAATCCTTCCTTGCCTCCTTTAGCTTCTGGTGTTTGCCAACAACCCTTGGCGTTCCTTGGCTTGTAGAGGCATCACTCCAACCTCTGCCTCATTGTCACATGGCTGTCTTTGCCTCCTGTGTCTCTGTGCCCACGTGGCATTTCCCTCTTCTTATGACACCAGTCATGTTGGATTAGGGGCCACTCTAATGATCTCATCTTAACTTGATGACATTTGCAAAGACTCTATTTCCAAATGAGGTCACATTCACAGGTACCAGGGGTTAGGACATCAATATATCTTCTGAGGGACACAAATCAACCGATATCAGAGGGGTTGCTGTATCATTCATGACAATCTTGTATATAACTTTGGGGCACCATCAGCTTGTCTGTGACCGGCTTCTCCATTCCTCTCTTGCTGGGGGTTTTCCTCAAGTCCTCCAGCCACCAGCAGCTATCCACACACAGAGCTGACATCTGCCTGCCCTGGAACTTTATACTCTCATCAACTTCATTCTGTCTGGGCAGGGGAAGGGTGCTGGAAACTACCTGATGAGTACTTGCATTTACATAAAGGGATTCATGATACATCTTTAAGTGAAAAAAAAAAGTCAAATTTTTGAATTTGAAAAGGTCCCTGTGTTATGTCTACTTTCCTGGGGATCTTTGTATACCTTCCTCTTCATTATTCCCCATCCTGTCTCTTTATCTGATTCATGAGAAATGTACTGAATGCACTGTAATATAACACTTAGAAGGACTCTGCTGGCTAAGGAATTGTATTTGAAAATTTTATTTTATTTCTTTTGCCAGTAGGTGACTATTTGAGGAAGAGCTATCTTTAAACCAACAAATACGCATCTTAAATATTTAAAAATAGCTCATACTTGATGATCAAATATGCACTAGTATTGGATTTCTGATGGTTTCATCACAGCAGAGACCATATTTGCCCTCTTTATGCCGCCTTGGTTCTGTACACGGATGTGATAAGCAGGTCTTCATAACCTAGACTAGGAAGGCCATATAGATGGATATGTGGTGCTTTTGACCAATCAGCATGCCTTTCATTTGGTCTAGGAAACAGTTCTGGACAGTCGGAGAGTAGTGTTGTTATTCCCACTTTGGCTGGATGGAGCGAGGTCAAGTCGGTGTGAACCCCTTGCTGAGGTTTCCACACTTAGTGAATGAGATTGTGTTCTGAACCTCAGGTATTTCAGTTCCAGTTTGGCCTTCCCTTCCACCCCACGATCACCTTTCGTGCAATTTTTATTTCAGATTCCACAATGCAATGCAAAGTGCATTTCTAGTGTCCAGCATGTTTTGGGACCTTATTATTTTTTAAAATTAATTTTTATTGGAGTATAGTTGCTTTACAATACTATGTATAAAACAGATAACTAATGAGAACCTACGGTATAGCTCAGGGAACTCTACTCGGTGCTCTGTGGTGACCTAAACGGGAAGGAAATCCAAAAAAGAGGGGATATATGTATACGTATAGCTGATTCACTTTGCTGTACAGTAGAAACTAGCACCTTTCATGCAATTTAACCCTTGTTTTTCTGCCACTTTTAAGGAAATTTAGCCCCATATAATTTACTCTTTGTGATGCTTTACTGAGAGTTCCTGACAGATGCTAGACTCTGTTATGTTAACTGCCCTGGAGGTTATTTATGGGTGGAAATTAGAGTTACATCAGAAAGCTAATAACAAATGTTAATATTAATTACCACTGAATTATTAAAACCTCAGTTTTTTTAATTATTGCACAAAACACCCTTTGTATAGGTTAGCTATAAAATTAGGATTGCTTTGTTACAGCAGAAGAGAACAGAGATTTGTAAAATACTAAGTCCTCCATTCATTCATGACTTCCTCTCTCCTTGGTGGAGAACTTTAGGGTATTGTCAACGTCCCAAATTCTCAGTGAAAGGAAGAGTACCGTACTGCTTTATAGTCTGTTAGAGTTACATTGAAAATCTGATCATAATACTCCATTATTTAAAATTTTTCGGTGACTCTCCATTTTACTCAAGATAAAGACCAAGCTCCTCCTTAGCATGGTACATAAGACCTTTAATGACCTGACCTCTGCTACATTCAATGGCATGCGGTCACATGTATGCACCATTTTCTTTCTCACCTTTGTACGTGCTGCTTCTCCTACCTGGAAAGATTTCTGTGCCTGATTTGCCCAATTGCTTGCACTCATTTCCTTAGGTTCTGGCTTAGTAATCTTTAGTAAAGGTGTTCTTGACTCACCAAAGGGAATTTGATGTCTCCCACCTTCATGTTCCCATAATATTTTGCAAACAGCTCTAGTAAAACAATCAACACGTTGTTTGTTTGCATATGCGTCTTAACAGGCTAGATTGCAAGCTGTTCAAGGTCAAGAACAAAAATAATCAATGAGTAATAGAAAACAATACAAAAAAATCTCCCTTACTTATATTTTAGGAACACATATATTTTCCCCAAGGTTTTACAGATGTTTTTATACGTCTAGTTTATAAATTCAGGTATTGGCTGAGTGCCCCCCTCTGGCACAAAGATAAGTAAATGTTTATTGAATGAATGCATGTTTTTGTGCATTGCTCATTTTCTCCACAATTCAGTTTTTCATATCTTTACATAATTTGTTTCATCATTTGTGAAATAATTATCACCTTCTTCTAAGTATGTTGCACGTTTCATGCTTCCCTGCCTAACACTGATTTCTTTTAGCACTATTTATCTTAGAAGTATTTTTGTAATTAAAACAAAATTACAGCACACTCTTAATATGTGCTCTTTGCCATGTGCTCTGAGAGCTACGGCAGACTGTACCGTACGCTCCTGGCCAGGCTGCATTAGCGCATCACACTACAGACTCCCAGCCAGTGAGCCCCCCGTGCTGTTCTGAGTTGTGGGTTCTGCAATGCATGAACTTTGATCTGCAGTGTCTTTGTCACATGTTTTGTACTTTGGAGAACTTTTCTGCAAAACAGGAGCTTCTTTTGGATGTTGAAATGTGGGTTTTATAAAAGTGGCATGAGAGTCCTCCAAGTGTTGTTCTAGAAAATAAAAAGATATTATTTATCAGTAAGTTAGGGATTGGTAGAAGTCCTTTGATATTAGGAAGGGTCCATGTGTGTCACTGCAGACGGGGCAGGATGTTCAACAGTTGAGAATGTCATCTGGAGGAAAATCTACAGAGGAAAGTGTTTCATGGCTCCAGGAGAGTTTTGAGGAGGGTGAAGGAGCAACTGCCACTGTGTGAGGCATCTCCATGGGGACGTCCTGTCATGTGACTTGCATTACTGCTGATTCTCTTTGAGCCCTACCTAGGAATGCACACACCATCCCCCCACTTATATCCTCCAAATGAGGTGTGTGTACTCTTGGAATCAAGTGCAAGCCAGTAAAGTGTATGATAGGAGGGACCCAAAATAACAAACTAGCAAGAAGTAATAATAGAAGGTAACACTCCCATTTATCTTTTATTTTTAAAGCATGTTTTTTCCTTTTTACTTGCTTTCTTAAGCATCTGGTCCTACCACCTAGCTTATACAATACTATCATAACATCATAGGTAATACATGGCTACTGTGGACATTGAGAGAAGCATACATACTTAACAGTAAGTAGTAGCACTAAAATGAAATAAGTGTATAATTGAAACAAAAATCACCAATGATTCATAGAGAAAATAGAAAAAATCTCCCTTATGTTTTAGGAACACATATATTGTCCAAGGTTTTATAGGTTTTTGGAAAGTGGGTATCCATATAGAATCCATGAATTTGCAAACTCTGCTTTCTTTTAGGGATGAGGCCCCCATCTTTATTCTAATTCTGATATTTCACTTTGAATCAAAATGGGCTGTTCATTCATAGGTTTTCACTCAATTTTTTAGATTCATTTGTTTATTCAAAAATTTTTAGAGAGTGCCTGTTACATACCTCGCACTGTTCTGGGTCCTGGGTCGAGAAAAAAGTCCTTGCTCTCAGTGGATTCATTTCCTAGTGGGAAAGATAGGAAACAAACAAACAAACAAACAAATGGTCCATGCCCTCGGGTGGTGAAAAGTAAGTGAGAAATAAAATGAGTTAACTTCCTGGAGAGTATGCTGGGGTG
The DNA here is from genome assembly GCF_949752795.1 of Hyperoodon ampullatus. Taxonomy (NCBI): domain Eukaryota; kingdom Metazoa; phylum Chordata; class Mammalia; order Artiodactyla; family Ziphiidae; genus Hyperoodon; species Hyperoodon ampullatus. Next base: position 13,892,875 of record NC_136929.1, on the reverse strand, counting down.
GGTGACGCAAACTCTGAGATGGGGTGAATGGCAGGGCCTCTGAGGAGGTGACATTTGAGCACCCAGATGAAGTGGGAGTCCAGCCATTTGAAATTCTTCTGAAAAAGCATGCCAGGCAGAAGGAACAGCAGGTGCAAAGGCTGCTGTTCCTCGTGGGAGCCCACGAGGCAAGTGTGAGGACCAATGACAAAGAGGCCAGTGTGGGTGGAGCAGAAAGGAGGCTGGACCTTGTTGGCCATGGTCGGGATTTTTTTTTTTTTTTTGCTGTACACGGGCCTCTCACTGCTGTGGCCTCTCCCGTTGTGGAGCACAGACTCCGGACGCGCAGGCTCAGCGGCCATGGCCCACGGGCCCAGCTGCTCCGCGGCATGTGGAATCTTCCCAGACCAGGGCACGAACTTGTGTCCCCTGCATTGGCAGGCGGACTCTCAACCACTGTGCCACCAGGGGAGCCCGGGGATGTTATATTGTGTTCTTCCTGTGATGGTACACTTCAAGAGAGTAACTTGCATTTTGCTGGCTGTTGTGTTGAGAGTTGGCTACAGAGGGTGAACAACATGGAATTAGGGAAACTAATTAGGAGGCTGCTGCAGCCCTCCAGGTGACTGCAGGATAACAGAACCTGTGGGCTTCCAAACTTACTTCATTCCCAAACATGCAGTTGTATCTTGGCTGCCATAATCCAAATTATTCACATGCATTAAATACTCTAAGCCTGTTGTCCCAATTTTGCACTTTGTGAAGACTAGATTCAAAGCTACCACAGGGGCTACTCATGTTCATATTACAAGAGTATGTTGCCCATAAAGCATCATCATTCTCCAGCTAGTTCAGTATTGTGAAATCCAATTACACTGACCACATTTATTACAGATAAATTTTTTTCGCATTGTTGACATTACCCAACAAATGAATTCCAGGACAATGGAATATTTCCAATTAAAATGAAGACGTCTCACTTTATATTCACTCTTATTTTGATAAAACATGAGTCCAACCAATTCTTATTTAACGATTATACTTACAAGTGATTTCAATTAATTGGTGTCCAAACACAAAACAATAAAATTGTTTAATAAATTACAATAATTATAAAGTCTAAAGTTGTTTGCTAGCGTTTCATTTAGAAATACAGTACAAATGCATTGGGCACATCCTCGTGTTTTTGACCAGCATTCTTTTACACAATGAACTTGCCATAAACATAATAAAAGAAACTTCTAATGTGTGCCTCTTTGGAAGATTAATGCTGCTCATTTTTTTTTCATTGAACAATACTTAAGATAGATGCTAATAACTTACTATATGCATCAAAGTAGTACACAAATGGGTTATGTGATTCTGGCATATTGTTGTGGATGCATGGCAGCAGGTTGGCTGCCATAAGCTACCCAAGTTAGGCAGGAGAGTCATGAGTCTGAACACTTGTCCTGGGGAGAGGCCACCTGGGACAGAGCCCAGGGTGTGTTTTTTTTAAGAAGCATGTAGTTTTGGGCAAGTAACCTATTGACGCCTCTCATGTCTCCACTGAATGGAATAAACATGGTACCAGCGTCCTAAGATCGTAGTGAGGATTAAATAGGTAATATGTTTAAAGCACTAGAACAGCAAACATGGCAAACAGGAAACAAATGTGAGCTTTTATTATTCTATCCTGCAGTTTGCTGCCCGAAGTCTTGAAGAACTTTGCAGTTCTTCTTTCGAATGAAACCTCCTAGGTAAATCCCTCTTTGGCATATATGATAAAAACCTGCCAAGCCCATATTTGACTTTTCAAAGATAAAATGCTTATGTGACATAGGAGTTCATACACAGGTTTTCATTACTAAAGAACAAAAAAATAGACAACTCAGAATTAGTTTGTGCCTTTCTTGTGGATTGCTCTTCTTTTTTTCTGAGATTCCTTTTTCTTATATCTAAAAAAAAAGAAGAAGTCAATCATTAGCCTTTGTAAGTTATGGTATGTAAAATTGTTAATTACAGGCCTTCTTTTGTGTGTGCATGTGCGTGACAGAGATTGAAGCAGGGGGAAGAGAGAGGGAGAGAACTCTAACCCAACGACTTTCCAAAGCTTTGTACAAAAAAATCAGGACGGACAGTAAATAACCATTCTCTACGAACCCCAGACAGTCAGCTGATTTGCCAGTGCAATTTGGTATCCAGGCCAGTTACCAGAATGAAACTTTATTTGGCCTAAATATCACAAATAGTGGTTTCCAGGGCTTTTCAATCGATTAGATTTTAGAAAATACAGCTTTTCTCTTCAGGTAGATGAGTTCCTTTCATTTATGGCATATGCCTTTCCTAGGTAAGCACGCTCTAGGATTCACAGGTCTGTGGTTGGTTGGTGCTATGGATGTTTCAAAGGCTCTAGAAAAATAAGTCTGTGCCCCTGAGAAAACCAAGGGAGATGAAGGAGATCTTCATACTGGCACTCAAAATAAAGGAATTGCCATTTTCGCAGGTCAAATATTGGCAGTCCCATATGATTGAACCTAAATTGTATTTTTTAAAAGTACAAAAATTCTGCTAAAATGAAAAGGTGGCACCCTTGCTCTAAGACCCCATAGTGAAGAGGGGAGGAACTGTGCTTCAGGCTGGGGTCTCTTCAATGTGTCACAGCTGTGTAATTATGTACAGCTAATAAGCTTCATAACCTCATTTCAGGGTTACTATTGTTTGCATTGCTTCTATTTGTATTTTTAGAATCCAGCTCCTAAACCCTATAATTAGGAAGAAGTATCAAAGTGCCTACTAACACACTCTTTATTTGTTTTCTAAGGTTGTAATTGTCTATAAGTGCTTGCCTGGCTGACAATTCAGCAAAAGGAATGGTTTCCAAATACCTTCATTGCAGCCTTCTTGATGGTGCGTTCCCATTTCATTCCTCACCTTGAAGCTATTCAGTTTTTTCCAGCTTTAATTCCGCTCAAAAGTAGGAAAATGTTTATTTTCTTTTTTTTTTTTTTTTTTTTTTTTTTTTTTTTTTTTTTTTGCGGTACGCGAGCCTCTCACTGTTGTGGCCTCTCCCATTGTGGAGCACAGGCTCCGGACGCGCAGGCCCAGCGGCCATGGCCCACGGGCCCAGCCGCTCCGCGGCATGCGGGATCCTCCCAGACCGGGGCACGAACCCATGTCCCCTGCATCGGCAGGCGGACTCTCAACCACTGCACCACCAGGGAAGCCCGAAAATGTTTATTTTCAATTAGAGTCTTACATAGCTTGATACTTTCCCTCTGCCATTTTAAAGGGACCCGAGGAAATTAAAATCAGGGACATAAGTCATTTGACTCCTAGTCAAAAGATTGCTACTTTCTTCTCTGTATTTGTAAGAGTTTTGAGATTTCTCTCTTAAGTCAGCTGCCTCTAAATTCTTGGCACTATGTGAGTTTGCTGATGATAGCACTTCTACAGCTGGTCCCTGTTCTCCATGTGTTTTTAAAATAATTTCTTCTTCTCTTGTTGTTACCATAAGGAATATGTTGCACAAGTCGAATTTAATTGATATTGATGTTATGTGCTTACTCCTAGACAAATGATAGATATGACAGCCCTATCTTTGGGAAGATTTCAGTTCTATTCTGTATGACCATAACATTGAAAAGCTAGTAGAGTTACTATTCTCTACTTGTTGAATCATCTGGGGAGATTTTTAAGATCCCGAGATCAGGTTGAACCCCAAAACAATTACATCAGAATCTCCTGGGGTGGGATCTGGACCTCAAGAGTTTTAAAACCTCCCCTGGTGATTCCTAATGTGTGGCCAAGAATGGGAACCACGGAGTTAGAACAGATAACTAGATAAATGTTTAGTGGGTGAGGACATAAATTATTACCCAACCCGTAGAACAAGCATGGTATGTTGGATTTAAATGGTCTTGGGTCTGAAATCCAGGCCTCTCACTTGGTATGTGACCTTGGATGAGTTACTCAAATACTTCTGAGCTTCTGTTTCATCAGTTGTCACAGTTCACAGGTGACAGTGTTGTTGTGAGGATTAAGTGCTTGGGCCTATCATCCAACAGATCTCAATGATTATTAGCTTCTTCTTTCTCTCCTCCCTTCTTTAATATAGAGTTTATTTCAGAGGATACTTCAGTGATTAAATGTGTTTTTTCTTTCCTGGTGGTTACTTAGTGCTTCATATATTTTATTTATTTATATTATTATTTGTAATAGGTATCATTTTATAATATATTTATAATATGTAATTTTATAAAATATTATGAAACATTTATGATTTGCATTATTTATATTATATATTATTATTATGAATTTATATTTTACTTTAAAACATTTGGAGACAATTTTAGGATTGCCAAAATAGTACAAAGATAGAACTGAGCATTTTCATATACGCTTTGCTCAGCTTTTCCTAATGTTAACATTTTGCACAACAATAATACTTTTATCAAAAGTAAGAGATCAACATAGGTAAAATGCTATCAACTAAAGAATAGGCTTTATTGCAATTTCACCAGTTTTCCACTAACATCCTTTTTCTCTGCCAGGATCCAATCCAGGATCCCACGTTGCATTTAATTGTCATAGTTCCTTAGTTTTTCCCATTCTGGGACATTCTGTGGCAGTTCTTGATTTTTCCTTACTTTCATGGCTTTGACATTTTGAAGAGCACTGGTCAGTTATTTTGGAGAATGCCTCACAATTTAAGATTGTCTTATGCCTACTTATGGGTAGAGTTGATGCATTTTTGGCATGAATACCGCCAAAGTGATCGGCCCCTATCAGTGTTAGGGGCACATGATATGGGTATATATAGGGCTCTTTACATAATTAATAATACAGTTAGTGAAATGAGACATTAGAGGGAGCTGTATTGGTTTCCTAGGGCTGTCATAGTAACTACCACAGACCGGGTGGTTTAAACAACAAAAATTTGTGTCACAATTCTGGATGCTAGAAGTCTGAGATTGAGGTGTTGGCAGGGTTGGTTTCTTTTGAGGCCTTTCTCCTTGACTTGTAGGTGGCTTTTTTATTGTCTTCACATGGTCTTAACTCTATGCCTGTCTGTGTCCTAATCTCTTCCTATAAGGACACCAGTCATATTGGATTAGAGCCCATCCCAATGACTTCAGTTAACCTTAATTACGTTTAAATGCTCTAATTCGAAACACAGTCATATTCTGAGCTACTGCGGGTTAGAACTTCAACATATGGAATTTCCGAGATGGGGGGAATGACACATTTTAGCCCATAACAGGCACCTCTCAAGCAGGGACATACACTGAAATAGAAGAGGCGAAGGATTTCGCCAGAATGGTAAATGATCTGCAGTACTCCTTCGAAATAGAAGCAGCTTCTTGGCAAATTGGAGGAAAGTCACAGCAAACATAATGAAACTCAATGAGGACAAAACGCTCAATGGGAGAACCAAGCTGCTTAAGCATTAAATAGAAGACAGTTGGTTAAAGAACATTATGGGGATGGGAGGAAGAGTTGGTCCTTGGAGTTATAAATGAGTCTAAAAAAAACCCATGTGCCAGTATTCCAGCTGTAAAAGTCAACATGATATGGGGATGCTGCAAGATATTTAAAGGGACAGAAATCTTTTTAAGGAAACATTGAAAAGGGCTTATTCAGCCAAAAGAAGAAATTGCTGATAGGGGATTTAATTATCTCCGAGTACTGAGTGTGAGGGAGTTCTTAAACCAAGGACAGTGGCCAGCTGTTTCAAAACTTTACAAGAACAGATTTCAAGTAAACAGGCTTGAATGGCAATGAATGAGAGTTAGATGAGAGTAGAATAAAATTTTTCATAAGGAAACAATGGTTAAATACCAGAAAGTTTACAGATGGAAGAAGCATGATATTATAAAAAGAACATTGATTTGGAGTTAGATACCTCTGTTTTAACTACGAGCTCCCCCATTCAGCTTTAAGATCTTGGACAAAGAACTTAACCCCTATGATAACACTATCAGACTCATTATTTTTAAGGACGAAATGAGCTACTATAAATAACTTTAGCAGATTTAATGTAAATTTAGCAGATGGAGAAGAGAGCTTGCCACTCAGTAATTGTTAGTTTGACTGATTGTTACTCCCATGTATAATTTCATTTCTTAGACATGTCTAAAGAGTGCAGCCACTGTTCTCTGCTCAGCCTAAACTGGCATGTATGATATTATTTGAAGTCCAAGGAAATGATATTTCCGGTCCTTTTAGTTATAAGACTTTACATTTTCTATCACAAGTGATTTTGAGGCTTAAATGCCTAACCCTCTAAGAATCCAGGTAAAACAGACAGGCTGTCAGTTCAATGCAAAATTATAGGGACTAGGTAAACTCCTTTTGCTGTTAGAATCATGCAGGGGCTTGTGTTTGGGAAAAAGCATAAATTATTTGACAAATCATAGTTTACGAAATTCAGTTATGGTTAACCACTGTGTATTACTGGATTTCACAGAAATATTTTTCTATTGTAGATTTAAACCCTTTAACAGATAATAAACCCTGACAGAAAGGCATGGTAAAATCTAGGCACTCATTCATAGAATCCAAATTGATGATGATCACTGTGCCTTCACAATTTGCTGCAGTTTGCCTGCTGTGTATTCACTCTCCAAGACAACATTGCAGCTAGTGTTTCAGCTTAGCTTTGGGCTCTAATTTGGGGTATTACACTTTTGAGTTTGAGAAAATCTCACAGTCTTTCAATTTCCCATGTATGAATTTAGAATAGCCCTAATTTCTGGCTTCATAGGAGTTATTGATTTTAAGTGTATTCAGATGTCTCCCGGGTCTCACCAGCTTGAGGAATACAACGGATGTCCCATTTAAGTTAGATTCACACTGCTCCCTTTGCCTAGGAAATTGCAGTAGGTGAAATCTCTTCCTTCTGGATTCTTCAGGATTATCTCCTTTGTCTAGTATTTTTCCCGGACAGTCCCTCTGTAAGCCTGTGATGCCAGACTGGGCACTGTATGGCCCTTTGCTTCACTGAAGAGAGATGACTTCAGGCTCTCCTGGGGCTATGGTCCTTGTCCTCACCATTGCCATGATGAGAGCCTCCATCCCAGATATCTGCTTGTGTTGGCACCTGGGCTCCTGCTGCCCCCTATGGTGGTCTCAGAGGGCCCTGCACTTCTCTTTACCACCTTGGACATCCAGACATTCCCTCCAGCAGTGGCTCAGAGATGGCCCAGGGGAAGTATACCACCCAGACAGACTTCTCATTGGCCACTCGCTATGGCTTCTCTCATAGCTTACAGGTCTATCCAACCATTCCATCTGATGCTTCTTCCCTGCTCAGCCACATCATACTGCCCTGCTTGACCACAGGTTGCTCTTTTGCCAAACCCCACCCCCCCAAACCCCCCCACCCCGCCTTTCTCCATCTTTCAAAGGCATAGTTCCTCCACTATTTATTTCTACCCTTGAGGAACCTTACTTGGGGTCCAGGCCTAAGAAAATCATACCGAGAGAGGATGGAATTCCCCTCTTACCAGCTTGGTCCCACCCTCCAGGTTTCACCGTCTGTCTCTCCAGGGTGATTGACAGCAGAAGTGCCCAATCCCTCCCCATCCCACCTTCTAGTCACAGGGGTATGGCTTTACCCTTTCCCTCCTCAAAGACAGTCACACGCCAGAAGGCTAGAGTCCTATAATACTAAACTTCTTCCTTATATCTTCTCCTTCTAAGTTACAAGCACAAAGACAGGTCCTTTAATTTAGAAATGCCTCAGTGTCTGTGGATTTCATTTTTACATACACCATGCGTTGGACTTCTAGGCTGAGTTTTGTCAAGCCTAGTTCCGCTCCTTTTCAAAGATCTTCCAGCATCTGAACGTTCTCGGGCTCTGCTAACCTGGGAGCAAACAGCTTGAATAAAACATATACTTGCCCACAAGAACGAACAATGCTTGGCAAGCACTATTTCTCCAATTAGAAGACTGTGCATAGAGATTCAACTCCTGCCTATTACAGAACCATCTCTCGCTGGTCAACTGTGTTTCTCATAGCCCCAGCTTCTCAAACCTTCCACTGTGCAACGTCCTTCGTTTTACATTTGCATAACTTAATGGTCTACACCTGTGTCTTTCTCAGAACAAAGGCATGGTCGGCACTAAAGTACATTCCACTCATCCCATTTCATTCCGCCTTGGTACAAGCTTTGAAATTAGTGGGGTTTTTCCCCCCTTAAGGTTCCAGGTTCTAACCCCTCTACCCAGAAGGCAGCAGTACTCTGCCCCGTCCCCAGCACATGGCCTGGAAATAAGGACTTTCCATTTCTTTTTGCCTTTACATTTGGGACTAAAATATTTGCCCAAATGATACCTTAGCCCTACCTCTGGCCAGCTAGTGTGCTCTTTTGTGTAAGAATTAATGGATCCACAAAGCCCTTCAAAATTATGGCTAATGAAGCCTGTAGAACTATGCAAATTGCCTCAGTGGGCGTAGATTACATTTACTACACATTTTAAATTACTGACCAGATACTGAGAGACTTTATTATATTTCCTGATGTATGTTATCACATCTTTAACACATAACGAGAAATTTTATTTTTCCTCTTACCCCTTTGTTCTTTTCTTTTAAATAATATCTTCTCTAGTATCTTGTTAATAAGGGAGAAAACCATTGTATTGAATTATGGTTCATTGGCTAAAAGACTCCATATTATTTGAATTATTTACTGTTTTGTAGCATTTGCATTGTCCTCCGAATTTAGAAGTTTATTTGTAATGCAGCAATATTATAATGAGACTTACTCTGAAAAAGCTAATGGAGCTAGAAAATAAAAGTTTTGCCCTCCTCAGTCAGGATGAAATCATCAGTTTCTTCATACTGAATGTTCTTTAGCAAAAGGTCAGCAAACTCATCTTCATTCTTATAAAACATGGGCAGAAGTGAAAAGAATGTGAGAGGACAAAAGTGAGAGAATCAAAATTACTTATAATTATGCAGTTATTATTACTCTATGCAGTAATAATAACTTTATTACTATGTTGCATATGTGGCTTGACATTCTAAATGAGCTGTATGAAATTAATACCAATAAAACTATAAAGACAATTACTGGCAATTGTATAAAATAAAAGGTCTTTAAGTTCTTTTTAAAACATTGAAAATCATAAGTGAAGAGTGCATGGCAATTTCCCTTCCTTTTTTTGACTTTAAATCCTAAGTAGTCTTATTTGGCTAATAAATGATAAGAAAAATGAATTTGGGAACTATCCAAAGCCACAGACTATTCAAATTTTTTAAAAGCATTTTCCACTAATTCTGTATTCTGTTTTTATTTGAGGTAAAATAATTTGATGATAATAAAATTTTCAGTTCTGATAAGAAAAAGTCTTTAACAGTGTTGTACTTAGTGTTCTAGTACCTCAACCAAGCAAGGTTGACATCTTTATGTAGTGGAGAATGTCATCCAAATATTGCTGTGTTTTCCAAAGCTAGGCAAGTGTACTTATGACTAAATTTTGCCCAGGAGACTGATAACCAGGTGCATTTTTTTTTTTTTTTTTGCGGTATGCGGGCCTCTCACTGTTGTGGCCTCTCCCGTTGTGGAGCACAGGCTCCGGACGCGCAGGCTCAGCGGCCATGGCACACGGGCCTAACCACTTCGCGGCATGTGGGATCTTCCCGGACTGGGGCACGAACCCGTGTCCCCTGCATCGGCAGGCAGACTCTCAACCACTGTGCCACCAGGGAAGCCCCGAGGTGCATTTTTAAAAGAACTTTATAATTAACACCCGTTACGGGCTGAGTTGTCCCTCTTCCATATTCATTTGTTTAAGTCCTAATCCCAAGTACCTCAGAATGTGACTGAACATAGTCTATAAAGAGGTAATTAAATTAAAATAAGGTCATTAGGGTGGGTCTTAATCCAATATGACTGGTATCCTTACAAGAAGAGAAAATTTGAACACATAGACATACACAGAGGGAAGATGATGTGAAGGTACAGGGAGTAGATGGCCATCTACAGTCCACGGAGAGATGTCTCAGAAGAAACCCACCCTTCCAACACCAGACTTGAAAACTAGTCCCGAAGGGTGCCTGGAAGTGTTCCAGATGGCTCCATATCACAGTTCTCCCTGTTGCTGGTGGCCCTGCCTCTAACATTACCAGGTCTTGACCTTACCAGCTTTACCAAGATCTATGATTTTTTCCCCAAGCTTTCCACACTTCCTCTTGAGCTTTTTTGGGTGACCTTGCCTCTAAATAGAATTAACTTTACTTTGATTGCTTTTATGAAGACTGAACATTCCTTATCTTTTACGTACTTATCATATTCCAATTTCTACACCAACATTTTTTGCTTATGTTTTATCTGCCCTGTAAGATTATTAGTCCCTTAACTAATTCTCTTTATGAATTATAAAAAAGGTTAATTGAAAGAATTCTAGATTTGAAGCCTCCCTTTTTTTTTTTTTGCGGTACGCGGGCCTCTCACTGTTGTGGCCTCTCCCATTGCAGAGCACAGGCTCCGGATGTGCAGGTTCAGCGGCCATGGCTCATGGGCCCAGCCACTCTGTGACATGTGGGATCTTCCCAGACTGGGGCACGAACCCGCGTCCCCTGCATCGGCAGGCGGACTCTCAACCACTGCGCCACCAGGGAAGCCCATGAAGCCTCCCTTCTTGATCAAATAATGCCTTTTTATACCTGTAACTGAGCTGTTTGTCTTGATGGACAGAACCATTTTGTCTGCCTGCCTTGAGTTTTTTGCCTTTCTTTCTAGGTAAATTCTCAAACCTACCCTCAACCTCAGTCCATCTTATTTTCTCTGTTTCAGGGGGTGTCAATATTCGATGCTAAACAATGCCTTGAAGCACTTTGGTAGTTTTAAAAGTGAAAGTTCAAAATGTGGTGGTTAAATTTGACCAACAGCTAATATTGTTTGAGAAGACAACTGAGAAAATGGCGGCCCTCATTTTCCCTCCAGTCATTCTCAAAACTTGACCATATGGATTTCCATGTTCCCTTTTTTCCTTCCTCTGTAAGAGAGAAGTGTCTCCATTCCTTTTCAAGGTGAACCCGTCCTTGGAGTCTGTCTGAGTTTTCCATGACTCTGATTTCGCACAGACTCTTTTGTGTGAAATGCCCCCTCTCTTGTGATAACCTGACACACTGACCACCTGGTAAACGTCAGCTCTAATTTTCCTTCTTTGAGAACTCTTCCCAGACTCCTGCCTGACACTTAGATGCTCCTTTTTCTGTGTCCTCTTCAAAGTTGGACATATGGCCATTAAAACACACAACTCAGGGTAATTATCTGTATCCCAGCTAATCCAAAAGCTTCTGAAGGCAGAGAATGATAAACACAGTACTAGGATTTCTCACACGTGGGTTAAAGGAATACATGGAGAATTCCTCCCTCCTTTGATCCCCTAAACCGTACTTCTAAGCAGAGCCCTTTCCTTAAACTTGTAAACAAACCTAGTTTCATCTTTAAAACCAAAAAAAGAAAGAAAGAATAAAAAAGCAGAAAAAAGGAAGAAAAAAAGGAAATACTCCTTTTGTCTGTTTTTCCCCTAAACCACCACCATATTTCTCCAGTTGTCGGGCTTCAAAAAAAGCCGGGTATAAAAAGAGAAATCACGAATTTTCTATACTTTATTTCCCATTCACTTCTCAATCCATTAAATCTGCCTTTAACTGTCTCAACTTTACTGGCATTGCTCTTCCGAAGGTCATGAGTGAACTCCAAAGTGCAATGTCAATAGAGTCTTCTTGGGCCTTATTTGTCTGATCTGTTCACAGCAGTGGACTCTTGCTGACTTCTTACAATTTTTCTTTTCTTTGCTTCTAAAATGTAGCTCTTTCCTAATTCCTCTTTTTTCCCTTTATCATTCTCTTTGGATGCCTTTTCTTTCTTGAACTGGAATCCAGAATGCCCAAAATCCTAATCTATGGCTCTTTCTACTGCATTACTTACTCCTGCCCTACATTTTTCTAGGACACAGTCATTTGTTTTATCAAAAAGCCTTACTACCAAATGTAGCTATTGAGATATTTTGTCAGTCCAAAGGAAGGGAAATCAAAGGTCAGTGTTATCATTTCCTGGTCTAAATTTGTGACTCCCATATCGTGCAAGATTTTGGAGTTTAACTGTTTAAATTGTAATGTATTTATCTGTACTTTTATATAAATCTGTATTTTTAAATTACATTTCACATTTATAACTGTGCCCATTTTATCATGCTGTGTTTATAGTACTCTGTATAGGTATCAGTGTCATTTATCTGATGATTAAAAAACTTACAAAAATGTTTGTAAGTTATAAATGTTATTGGCTGAGTTGTTTTTCCCTAAATTCATATGTTGGAGCCCTAACCCCCAGTATTTTAGAATGTGAGTGTATTGGGAGATGGGGTCTTTAAAGAGCTTAGTTGTCAAAATGAGTCCTTTGGGAAAGGCCCTAATTCAATCAGACTGGGGTCCTTATAAGAGGAGGAAATTTGGACACACAAAGAGCTGCTAGGGATGTGGGCACAGAGAGGAAAGGCCATGTGAGAACACAGCGAGAAGGTGGCTGTCTGCAAGCCAAGGAGAAAGGGCCTCAGGAGAAACTAACCTGCTGACACCTTGATCTTGGATGTCCAGCCTCCAGAACTGTGAGAAAATAAGTTTCTGTTGCTTAATCCACCCAGTTTGTTGTATTTTGTTATGGCAGCCCTAGCAAACTAATAACAACCCAGTAGCAAAAGTAAACACTCAAATATACTTACTGATAAAGTCGGAGGATACTAAAGAGGGGAAAAGGGCCTCTTTTTTTCTCTTTTAGCTCTTCTTGTTGTCCTCAGATTCTCTGTGGGAACAGTCCTCAGGGCAGTGGTCTAGAAGGCCAACATAGTTACCAACTATGCCATGAGTGTTTCTCAAGTGACTTAACCCACCCTGTGGTCCATTCCCTCTGTGTCCCTTTACTAATCTAAGGTTCTGCTCTTTCAGTGCTGAGTTTACCAACTCAAGTTGCCTTCACGCTTCTTCACACACATGAAACCCAGGCTCGTTCTCCTGCATGACGTGAATTTACCCTCTTTTCTGGAGATCGCCCCGACTACCCAGTCTGGGTCATCACTGATCTCTTCCTTCTCGTCCTCTGTTCCTTGTTATTCATGTTATTCACTGAGGTTGCTCATCAGTGGCTGAAGATCATTGTCAGTTTCATTTCCTTTCTCTACCTCTTCAATGTTTTATCCACTTTGCTGTGAAGACTTTTTATATTTTGGAGGCAAGGAAAGTGCTATCATTTCTTTCTCATTTCTACTCTTTCCCACCATCTCTGCCATGTCCACATCCCAAAGGAGCTAGTGTACCACTGAACACAGGGGGGATGCTTAATTCTTTTTTTTAATTTTTATTTTATATTGGAATATAGTTGATTAACAGTGTTCTGTTAGTTTCAGGTGTACAGCAAAATGATTCCGTTTTTACATGTACGTGTATCTATCCTTTTTCAAATTCTTTTTCCATTTAAGTTATTACAGAATATTGAGCAGAGTTCCCTGTGTTATACAGTAGGTCCTTGTTGGTTATCTATTTTAAATTCTTTAATTAAGTTCAGAGGATTTGACAACTCTGATTCCTCGTGACTGTTTAGGGTGGAAACAAGTGATCAGAAACAAGGCTGGTAGGAATTATCAACATCTGAGAAATGATGGAATGTTTGAATGCAAAGATAGATTTATTATGCTAGACTGAACCTTTGCCTTTTCTTGCTCAGGATCTTTCTTGCTGTAGTCAGTTCATGATATGCTAGGGGAAAGAAAACTGCTATTGATGCTTCAATGCATCTGATGAAAAGGTGCTTAAATTGTTTAAGGGGAACTTTTGTTTTCCCAGTAACTCTAGTGGGGATACTTCTCACGTTAAAAAGTATGAGAATTAGGCTCTTTTCTAATTTTTCCTTCTTGCTTGTGTAAATACACAATAAATTCCTTTGACAGTCAGAGGCACAGACAAATGTCGTTGGAAATCTCCAACCCATCTTAGGGAGGAGTAACACTTAAGAGTGAACTCGCCGGGGGACACTCTGTTATGATGTCATGACTTTTTACTCTTTGCAAAGGTCAGCAACATCCATCTTTTAAGAGTGTCACTGCCCTAAAAGTCTGTTTCTTGCCACTTGTTCATTCATTCAATACATACTCCATAGTGTCGAGGGACTGGTGTCTGTTTTCACTTCAAGCTGGTTCTTGTGTATCAATACACTCTATTTATTCTATAATAATTTGAGTTCCTTCCTCCTTCACCTTAGGTATATAGAACAAGCACATTTTAAGGATTAATATATGCATAAGTTTTAACCATGTTCTGACAAAAATCTTGGAGCGTGACTTGGTATTTCATCATACTGCTTTTTCTCATGTGAAGTTCTTATTTTACAGATAAGGTCCGGAAAGGTGAAGTGACTTATTTAAGATCTCATCTCTTAGGGATGGAACTAGAATCCACTTCCAGATCTCGTAACTTCTAGTCTTGTGATTTCTTTTTCCTTTCTCTCTCTCTCATTTTCTTATTTGGCTTTTGTTTGACCTCCTTTAGCTCATCATAGAGTAGCTCCTTGGGCATTTCCAATGTTATTCCCATTTCTTAATCGGAGGAGTTGGCTTACCGTGAGCACCACTTCAATAAAAATATATTGACTCCATTCAAAGACCTCATGATTGTTCCAGACCAGTAATGCCTGTAGGTGATTCTAATGAGACTTCTCAAGAATCTTGAGAAATCATCTGTATGGTCAGTCCGGTGGTTCAGAATTCTGCTGCCTTTCCTGATGTAAAGTATTGTGATTATATGTAGCCTCTAGAACAGCAGAGGTGACAGTGGTTTGACCTAAAGCGCCCCAGCAAGACTGTAGCCTTAGAGACTTTAAGAGGAAGGGGTGAGGCAAAGGTTCTAAGACTTGAAGTGGTTTTCAGATGAGGATCCTCAGTGATTCACTGACTTGCCCAGTCCTTCTGAGACTGTGAAGCAGATCGCTTCCATCAGTACTGAGCCAGGAGTTGGGCTTGAAGTCACCATTGCAGATGCTTAAATCAAGCTTTTTAATAAATTGGTAATCAGTTGTTACAAAAACCCACAAAGAATGGAAAAATATTGAGGAAAGCACGTGCAAATGTGAAGCAAACTAGAATGTTGGCTAATTTTGAGCAATCGTGGACTGTTAAAAGAAAAAGAATAACTCTTTGAACATCTTTCAAAAGTCACAAGGCATGATGGGGAACCATTATTTAAATAAATAACCATTTAAAATTGTGTTATTTATTTGTTTACTTATTTATTGTTCTTCCTAACTAGGATGCAAGCACCATGTGTTGGTCTAGTTCACCAGTAGGTAGAAGAGTGTCTGGCCCATAGTAGGGAGTCAGAAAATATGTGCAGCTTGAATGGAAAAGAAAACAATCTCCCCATAGTTATCATAAAGTAAGTGCTCTTTACTAGCGTTCAGCTTCTGGAGTGAACCTGTAGCCAAAGACTTACTTCTAGTTATAGGACAGAATATAACTGTTGTAGATCTTGACGTCGTCAGTCCTGATACTGAAAAAGTCATCATCATTACAGATTATATTTAATCAGTATGTACTATGATCCTGACCCTGCTCTAGGTAGTTACGTATATAAACTCATTTACCCCTCACTCTGAACTAGTTGCTCTGTAATTATTCTCACATTACAGATTTCCATAACAGCTGGGAGAATCAAATGAGGAGAGGTGGAGAAAAGAATAGAGTTGGGGGCAGGGGTCTCTTCTTTATATTATAGATCCTTCTGAGCTGCTTGCTTTTTAAGACATGGGCGTGTGCACTTTGACCAAAGTTGAAAAGTGAATTACCTAATGCAGTGGGTACATGGGGTTGGGGTGTATGAAGGGAAGTGCTAAACAGTTTGATGCAGTTAGACCATGTGGATTCTTGGGAATCACCAAAATGATAGCCTATATCGCAAGGCATGTAGATTTCAGAACACTAACCAGTTATTCTGGAATGGGTCCTGAGATGGGAATAGGCCAAAAAGGAAGTTGTATTACAACGAGGCCTTCCCACTAATGGCCATTTACATGTTTAATTAAAATTGATTCAACAGTGAGGTCTCACTCTTGTGTTTGTGAACTGAACAACATTTAAGTATCAAGAACAGCCTAATGATTATCAGTATTAATTTCTTAATGCTAAAATCTTGAAATTTTAATTTTCATATAGAATACATAGGTTTGTATATAAGTGACATTTTAAACTGTACTTTCTGGGTTCAGTATGACACCTGAATGATACGGCTTCTTATGTAGGAATATATTTAGTAGACTTCACCTTTTTATGGGCAATAAAAGGATTTGAACATGATCAAGTATACAATTATATGGTATATAAAACAGATATTGTTACTCTGCTATTTAGATAGGTGACATCTCTCAGAATAGTGATGTGAGACCAAGGGTTTCATCTGGTAATTTCTTAAAAATAGACCGAATGGATGGTGTCCGCTGAAACAACATTTTAAGGATTTTTTTCCCTCGTTTCAAACTGCACTTGAAGCTTGTAAACATGTCCTTTGAAGACCAGAAGATTTAGAGCATACTCTACTCTGTCTAAATGGAAGCATAATCTAAATATAAGGAGAAATTGTAAAAAAAAAAAAAAAAAAAAAGGGGGTATCAAATGTAGTGAATGACCTCAGCACAGTTAGGGATCAATTGTGGAGTCAGAAACGAATCACCCTGCATTAGGGATGCTGGATGCTACAATAGGTTGTGGAAACTGGAAAGAAATAGGTAAAAATAATAGGTCAAACCTATTACATTGGCCTTTCTTTGGTGTAATTTTGTGCTGAAAAGCATTGAACCACTGTCACTCAGTGTTTACTGAAGAAGAAAATTATTTTTTTTATGAAATAAAACAATCAGTTGGGCAAAAAGTATGTCAGAGGGATGCTTGACATCAGTGTTGGTAACCAGAGTTTATGACAACCAAGTAAGTTTAGTTCGCTTATATTTAATATTTATGGTTTTTTAAAAAATAGCTTGAAATCTTGTATATTATATTTTGTTAAATCTAAAATGGCTTTTTTAATGGGCAACTAAAATCCATTATTACCAAAACATTACTTATTAAACACTGAAAATTAACCCTGTAAGAGTACTCTGTTTTATGTTTTCCTTCATATCACTTTGGTAGAAATAATAGTTTAAAAATTATGATGTTAGATTTTCTTAATTAAAAAATATTTTGTTTATGGAATTCATGCAAAATGGCTATCAATCTTAATATCTATACCTTTTATAAAAAATGAGTTCCAGAGGAAGTTTTTTTTTTTTTATGTTTAGGATTCGTTTTTAGACCAGTGAACTGAAGCTAAGTTAAATCAGCAACATCTTACTATGCATATTGACCTATCCAACAGGAACACCTTCAAATATGTATGCTTTTCTATGATAGCTGCTATTTAATAATAAAAGAATTCTCTATGTGGGAGAAGGCTGGTGCAAGGTTACAAGAGGGAGTATTTTTCTCCTTTCATAATGGTAATGGAACATGATTGACAAGGTCTGTGTATGACCTCCCTCTTAAAAATGAATACTTGGCACTCCCAACTACCTAGAACTGGGCTTCATTATTTCTATTCCAGGCGTTTCTTTTATACTGAAGTCATACAGTCATACTGTAGCTTTGGCAGTGGAAAAGAGTAAGCATTTTCATAGATCCATAAGAGGTTGTGTGGGTGAGATCTATTATTTGAAAGTGGAATGTTCTTGATGAATTCTTATTTGCAGAGACAGCCAATGCTGGTGTGGACATTAGGGTCCACTAGGACCATGCTGTTATTCTACAGATGTGGGAAGGACACCGAGGTCCAGAAAGGCAAGCAGTTTGCCCTCTAGATATGGCCTTCTGCATTCCTTAGTTCAGTTAGTGAGACTAGTATGGACCTCATATTTAGCCAGAAACCTAGAAGTCCTTTGTCATTTCCACACGTCTTTTTCTAGGTGTTGCTCAGGTCCTCTCTTCTTCTACCTCTTTCATCTCCTACTTGTCCATTTCCTCACTACAGCCCTCAATATCTGGACTATTGCAGTAGTCACTCGTCATGTCTTCTTGCAATGATCGTACGTTCCATTCTCCATACTCTGTACTCCATAATGGGCCTCCCCTGGTCCCTAGATAAGGATGCTCAGGAAAACACCAACTTCTACTGTATTCCCACTGAACAAGTTTACCAGCTGAGGGAGACCTGGAGGTATCACTGACATGACAGGGTCCTCAGCTTTCCCGCATTCTCCTCATTCAGAACTGCCTATAACGCCCCGACTGCCTTTCCACCTCTTCTCTCTCCCCCATTCTTCCCTTTTGTGTCTCAATTCTCAGCTCAGAAGGCCTTCCCTTGTGCACTCCTATCTCCAAAGTGTTATCTTCATTTCCGTCTAATTATCCTATGAGGAGGGAGAGTGCTGTTCGTCCTGAAGATCCAGTTTCCCACCATGGAAACGCCCACAGTACAGGAAATGCAGCTGGTTGAACCAGAGCTATTGCTCTTCCCACATCCTCTTATCTTTAGTTCTGGCCTAAAAACTTGAGGATTATAGAACTTATTTTCTCTCTTGGCACAAAGCTTCTGGGTTACCTTTACAAATCAGCTCACTAAACATGCATTTTACAGTCTTTTTTGTTTTTTTTTTTTTGCGGTACACGGGCCTCTCACTGTTGTGGCCTCTCCCATTGTGGAGCACAGGCTCCGGACGCGCAGGCTCAGCGGCCATGGCTCACGGGACCAGCCACTCCGCGGCATGTGGGATCTTCCCGGACCAGGGCACGAACCCACGTCCCCTGCATCAGCAGGCGGACTCTCAACCACTGCGCCACCAGGGAAGCCCTAAACATGCATTTTACAGTCTTAAGTTCTGTGCTTCTTAGATAGACCCACTTACTTGTATGTATTTCTTAGATAATCAACCATTGTCACCATCCCCATATATGCCACCAGAATGTCTCTTTCCAATGCAAATATGATCATGTTTCCCCCTTGCTTAAAATGTGTCAATGGATTTTTAATCACCTACACTAAAGACCAAATACTTAGAATGGCATCTAGTGCTCATCCCACTGTACCTCTGGCTTAACTTTCAGTCCTTATTTCACATTGGTCTCTTGAGCACAGCTTTGTTCTGGATATTTCCATGTCTGTTGCAAGGCATGGTACCTAAGAAATACTAACCGTGTTCTTATCCATCCTAAATAAATCACTTGAGCTTCTGATGAATCATGTTCTTTTTCACTCCTGTGCCTTTTCCCCTACATCTAATGCTCCTGCAGCTTTTCTTCCTCCCCATCCTCTTGACTTTCTAGACTCAACTCTAGAGGGTCTCCCCTGGGGAACCTTCCCACCCAATGCCCAAGCCCTCCCCAACAGAGTGCCCTTCCTTGTTATTTCCAGCTCTACTGTAGCACTTAGGTTGTATTGCAATTCAGTTTAATTGCCTGTCTCTGTTAGACTATGAGAATATTTGTTTTGTTCATCTTTATATGATATGTCATGCCCAGCAATTTAGCAGGTAGGGGATGAGCATAATTTTTGGATGATGTATAATTTTATGTCTTTTTTCCCCAACATTGGGATGAATGGGTATAGTCTGGAAGCCTTTAGAAAGGTCATGCTGAGTATGAACTATTGTACAAAAAGATTCTCTTTTCCCTTTCACCCCAGGGAGACACTGCTAATGCTCTTTATGGCACCTACCATGGCAAGCTAGGGGAAATAAAAATTATGCCTCTGCTATGAGTCTGCATGATTCCTGTTCTTGTAGAGTTTCTATGAGAGAGGATGCTTCTTGTGACTCAGTCTTCTGGCTCCCTTACTCAACTCCACTTCGTGGACAAGGCTCTGTTGTTACCAAATACCAACACTAAACAGACCTCCTTATAGGATGGGCCTGTGTTAAATCCGAAATAGATAAATATGTAAATACACACATGCATATATTTATTTATCTTCAGAAGACCATACTCCTGTGTGTGTATAATACATAAAAAATGTTTATATCTGTCATATATCAAAAGCATATTTTGGGGGGTGTACGATTGACTTTTTATCAGTTTTATGAGGCTTTTTGATAGACTGTTACTTTCTTGTTTTCCTACTGGTATTTGCCATAGGAACTTTTATGATTTGTTTTGAGGCACTTAAAAACTTGTCTATTCATCTCAACACAACATTGATGTTTGTGAAATATCTCACCATAGTTGCCTATTTATAGAATTATTGTGAGATCTGCTTATTTTTAGATAAAGATGTCTTTAAACATTTTGTGTTGAATAGAGACCACTGCCTGCCTACCTCTAAGCTTTTTTATTTTTTTTTTTCTGGCTGGATTGGAATGACTATTGAGTATTTTTTTCCATACCCTGGAGGCTAGCCATCTATCTTTCATTCTTCAGTACAAATATTTACCAATTCCACAAGAAGTTGAGATGATTGTCTTGAGCATACAAATTTCCCAAGAGGTTTCTGGCTAACTTGTCCTTAGAAACAGTGCCTGTGATTAATGAGAAATTATGCTCTAGCAATATTTTCTCTGCTGAGGGAAAGGCAGTGACGGTTCTTGCTCATTATGAAATAGATGTGACCAAAAGTGCAGTTGTAGACTGTCATGGAGCATTTGGCATCTCTGCTAAAGAGGTAAAATTATGTTATTGGCAAAACAGTCTGGGCAGGTATCAAGTATGCTGGCGCTAGACAAACACTCGGTTGTGGCTTGTGAAGTCATAATGGGGACCCTTCAAACCCCATGTGAAGGACCCAACTGGAACCAACAGCCAGTTTTTGCCCCGTCAAAAGACCCACCAGCATTATGAAAGCAGATTTAGTCTCTTGTGGCTGCAACTATACGTATGCAGTTTTATTTCTGGCTCTTTTTCATGTTTCATAGACATGATTATCTCCAACATATCAAAAATCACCTGATGTTTTAGTGGGGGGGAAAAGGGGGATAGATGGTAGTCACATTACCCATTTTTCTACAATTAAAAAACAAAAACCTCAATGTTGTTGATGTAGATAACATAATTTTATCCTTAATTTAAAAAAGCCAAAATATCTTTTTATTTTGAATTTCCAAATTAAGCAAAGCTGGTTTT
This sequence comes from Hyperoodon ampullatus, assembly GCF_949752795.1. Lineage (NCBI taxonomy): Eukaryota > Metazoa > Chordata > Mammalia > Artiodactyla > Ziphiidae > Hyperoodon > Hyperoodon ampullatus. Next base: position 13,871,772 of record NC_136929.1, on the reverse strand, counting down.
ATATCTCTTTGTGTTTTAGTTTTGTTCTAGTCTAAAAAGTAACACACATGGTCCTATTATCCAGCTCTGAGTGTTTGTCTAGAAAATGTAAGAATACCTTATCTTAGCTTTCCAGTCAATGGTATTAGTTTAATTCAGATGCCGCACTTTGAAATTTTAGCTAAATATTGAAGTTTGAATTGTCTGTTCAAGCTTCATTAGTCGTGATTAGGTGACACAAATGCATCTCTGATTTATGCATGTCTAAAAATGATTCTGAAAAGCCATCTTGTGCAGGGTTGATTGTTTTTGTGTACGGTTTTGTCCTTCTAGGCCATCTTCTTTTTTTTTTTTTTTTTTTTTTGCGGTACCCGGGCCTCTCACTGTTGTGGCCTCTCCCGTTGCGGAGCACAGGCTCCGGACACGCAGGCTCAGCGGCCATGGCTCACGGGCCCAGCCGCTCCGCGGCATGTGGGATCATCCCGGACCGGGGCACGAACCCGTGTCCCCTGCATCGGCAGGTGGACTCCCAACCACTGCGCCACCAGGGAAGCCCTAGGCCATCTTCTTTAAATACTCTGATCAAGGAGGCCACCTTTGGGACATAAAACTGGCAGACCGCTTGTACTCTGCAAATTAACATTATAGATGCGGTTCTAGAAATTGAGAAGACAGATATTTTTGTGCTAATGAGAGGATGGGACTAAATTTACAGAAAAGCAAATTTATACCAGGAGGGTTTTTTTTTTAAGGACAAATTTCTAAATGAATTTCTGACATTTTGAAATGTTTTGACAGTACTTCATTTGTATAAAGCTTTATGTGTAGCAGCCTCATTGCCTTGTTTTTGTTTAGCCTGATTTTTATTTGATCGTTTTTACCTCTGTTGAATTGGCGAAAAATAATTTAAGATTTTTTTTCAAGGCACTAGCTGGCACAAGAAAATTCTGAATCCAGCCAGGGATTTTTCTATGGCCTAATTTGTGCATTGCAATGAGCATAAAATTTGCATCTAGTTTTATTTTTCAGTCTCTTTACTGGTATTTATGTAATGCAAAATTAAATGTTGCAGAGCATTAATTAACCAAGGAGAACTATAATCATCAGCAGAATCTATATAGTAAACCTGTGAAATTCATAGAGGCTCAGAACCTGAGGGTAAAATAGCCGTGTTTTGAAATAATATCATTGAGTTTGTACTCCAACCAAATGACACAGCTGAACAGCAGAAACCCAAGTGTTGAAGGAGACATTTTTTCATATTCCAGGGCATTATAAAGGTTCCTCTTTTCTACTTCAAAAGATTATCAAAAAACAGAGACAGAAAAATGACTGAACTTAAGGTTAATGTTTTGTGGGAAGGCTGCAAATAATATAGGGCAATAAAAATATCTGATTTTAGTGCTATTGTAGTTTTCTTTTTAAAATGAGTTTTAAGAAGATTATCCTTTGTTTTCTGGATGTGTCTTAATTTTATTTGAATTACCTACTATTCTAATTCTATCAGGTATCAAAACAGGTGTCCTGTGTCTTAAAATAATATCCATTTTTCTAATGTACAATAAAGGAAATTGTTTGATTATTTGGGGCAAGCAATGTGACTGTCTCTCAGGTCTTGGAGAAGTTCTTTTTTACCTGGCTCTTTCTTCTCCCTTTAGCACCAGAACTACCTATGTTGGGATAAGACATACTCCTATATTTTTTTCCCAGGGACGTTTGAGAATCCATAGCAGTTGCCTACCTACCATGATACCTGGGAGGATAATCTCTTCTTCCCATGGGTAAGACTTTCCTCTGATAGGGATGAGATTTTACTTTACTTGCATGCTAACAAGTGAGCCTGCCACAGTTTCATGGATGCTGGCCAAAGATGTGAGACCCTTGGCTCAGAGACACAGGACTTGATTACAGCACAGCAAGAGGCATGAGCTTCATGGTTCCTTTGGTTCCCCTCTTTCTGTTCCCCTCCTCCACCCACCTCTTCGGCTCCAAGTCTCCCCATGGGGGTGATGGGGAGCTGACCAGGTAGGTGCTGTGTACACAGTGGGTTTGTGGCACAGCTGAGGACCCTTGAGTATAGGGAATCCAATATTTTATGATGCACTGTGTGTAAACCACCCCAATCTTTGCCCTGGAGGGAAGCATTATTTTTATCTTCTAGGGCTATTTGCCATACAAACACCCTTGCAAAGTTAGGCTGGACAAAAGCTGGTACAACATGTACAGAAACACCTTGGAGAATTGTCTCTCAACACTACCAAGGGATCATGTCCGGGCCTTGCGTGCATCCACTGCTCCACAAAGAGTGTATCAGTGGAGTTCTTTTAGTGGCGCAAGGAGATAGAAGAAAACTGGTTCTAGTAGAATATTTTTATTTCAGTCACAAGTCATCTCATTGGCCATTGGTTACTTTGCTCATTTGAAAGGCCTCAAAAGTCATCACACACCTGGGAATCAACAACAGGAAACATTAATATAGAAGTGAGTGTCTTAAGGATAACTACACTTCCCTTCTGGGTCTCCTCCCCTTACTTTTATTTTTTATCTTACCCTGTTGGGTATTATTTTATCTTACCCTGTTGGGTATTATTGGAAAGAACTGTATAAGATATTTGAAAATATGATGACAGGAAAGTGGGGGAGTCTCTTCTTTACTCTCACTCCTACTCTCTGACCCCCGGCCAGCTCACTCTTGACCTTCTGAGCTCAGGCTTTCTGCCCTGGTTCCTTGTGGCTGGTGGATATTTCCACCCTGCCTCACCATGGACACCACTATGCTGAGCTCTTTGGCCAGTAGGTGCTGTCAAGAGTTGACTGTGTTACACTAGGTGCTTTCAAGGTGGATCAAGGGTCTGGAGGTTAGGGCGTGTGTTAGGGAATGAATGTGCCTCAGCTCTGGGCCATTAAGGAAATCACAGTGGGATCTATGGTGATGCAGGGTGGAGGTGTCCACCGTAGATGAGGAACCAGGATTTGAGATCCTCGCCCTTTCAATGTGGGTATGAGAGCTACTGTATGTGATAGCAGATGTTGATTTTGGGGATACTTTAATGAAAATTGTAGTACTGTGAAAATTTGATTTTGCTGTGTAAACCTAACATTAATTTTGGTCATTTATGTGACTGACTTAGCATTTATCCCTAATTACCAGGGAGCACAATGATTATTCATAATGTTAAATATGTGTCAGATCAATGTTTTTAAGTTGCATTGATTATCACACTAAAATCTGCTCTGCATGATGCTCCATCTTCATTTGGATGGGCACCTACTAAAGTAAGTAGCAGGGCTTTCTGCTTACAACCTAAAACATTTGGGGTCTTTTTATTTATTTATTTATTTTTGGCTGCACTGGGTCTTTGTTGTTGCGCCAGGCCTTCCTCTAGTTGAGGCGAGCGGGGGCCACACTTCACTGCAGTGCACGGGCTTCTCATCGCAGTGGCCTCTCCCGTGGCGGAGCACGGACTCCAGGAGCACAGGTCTCAGTAGTTGTGGCACGTGGGCTCAGCAGTTGTGGCTCATGGGCTCTAGAGTGCAGGCTCAACAGTTGTGGTGCACGGGCCTAGCTGCTCCACGGCATGTGGGATCTTCCCAGACCAGGGCTCGAACCCATGTCCCCTGCATTGGCAGGTGGACTCCCAACCACTGCGCCACCAGGGAAGTCCCCTTTGGGGTCTTTTAATGGATGGAGAGACTCATTTGCATTGGAAAAGATGTCTGTAGACAGTTTGACTGTGGGTCACTATGGACAGTAGAATCCTCAGAACTTGAGGACAGTGGTTAGGAATAGCAGGGTAGCTGGCATTTTAAGACTTTCAGTCTAGTAGCTAATTATGTAGTCCTCCTCTTGTTTTCTTTCTGCCCCTTCTGTTATTACTGGGGAACGATATTATTGAACCCTAAAAAATATGATGTCTACCTTCCTGCCGGCCAAGCAGAGAAGTATACGATATCCTTGATATGCTGAAATAAATTGAAGTTCAAGGAATTAACTGTGTGTGGGAGGATGAGTGATATAAATTCCCTCTTTCCTGCTTTGTGAGTCAGGACTTAGTATCCTTCTTTACATTTTTGTCAGTCTGACTACCAATATTACCAATGTATATTAACCAAGACTACTTTGCTTTAAAATTTATTAATGTGGCATCGAGTTAAAATGAAGTAAAACAAAGCAAGTGCATCTTAACAGGGTAAGAGGACCCCCAATAAGTACTAGCTCCAAAGAATAATGTCTTCACCACTGAAAGGGAATGACTGACCACCAGTCTCTTAAATACTTACTGAGTGTCAAATGTACAGGTGACACATTTGAGTCCCCTGCACTTGATGGATGAAACAAGATTGAAAGAAATTGGGTGTTTGTAGGGTTTGAACTCGAATAACTGGCTCCTTTTAATACTTTCAGTATAGTTTTGAAATAAAATTTTAGTGGTTAGATCATTGTGAACTTTGTCTGTATTATAAACCAGTGGGAACTGTTTACCCATCAGGCTATCCCTTGGATTTTAGGTCCGTTTTAAAGCTCTTTAATTTTGGTTTTATAGTGGAAACAGAAATCCTGTACTTCTGTGAAACAGAAGTAACCAGGCCAGTGGAATTACTGTAGAAAAATATCTTTTTAAAGCTGATGGCTAAACCTCGGCCTCTTGAGTTAAGTATAATCTCTGAGTTATTCCTGGCAGAGTAATGAGACTGCATTATCTTTTGTGGAAGAGTCAACTTCTCTGAACGCTTTTTATTATGTGTATGTTTAGTTGGATTCTGAGACTTCAATGGAATTATACAACCTTGGCTTTTCTATCAATAGGTAAATTTTTTTTAATTTATTTTTTATTAAAGTATTCAGTAGTTGAAATATAGGTAAATTTTTGAAAGAACAAATTCATTTTCTTTCTTATTATCTAGATATGGTTGGGATGAATACAGTAAGGATAACATGTATATAGTGACTGTATAATCAGTGTTTTGATCCTTTTGTTATGATTACTGCTATGTGAAACTGAAGATACTAGATTGATGTAGCTATATAATCAGCATTTTGACTCTTTGTTATAAATCATTTCTGCTGTGTAAAAATAAAGACGAGTAGATTAATCAGAACATGCATTATCCATTTGTAATCAGTTTACAGATGAGGCACAGTGGCCCACTATATCCAGGTTTGAATGTCCAGCAGCCCTCCCCTCCAATTACACACATTATGTTTTTTGTAAGTGAAAAGCAAATGTATTTTTCTTAGTGATGAGTTATACAATATTTAATCTTATTTATCAGTATATATTTATTATGTATATCTGTTATACATGTCCTCAATTTTGTCAGCTCTGGTGGTCTTAGATTTTAAGTTCCTAGAAGACAGTTTCAGTTCTGTCTCATTTATTTTAAAGTCATCTGAGAAAGTAACCATTAGAGACTTGTGAAGGCTTTTTTTGCCCTAGTGATGGTGGTATTTAAACTGAGGTTTTCTTGGATTAATCTGCTTTTCCCTATAACTTAGTTCATATGAAATTCTAAAACTTTACTTATATTTACAACTCATCTTTGGGCATAAATCATAGATTTTACTGTGCAGTCCTGATTTTTAATATTTTTTTTCAGTCTCAGGTTAAGTATTTGGTTGCTGTCTAGAGCTTTTCTTTGGAAACTGCAGCCAATGTATATAGTTATAATGACTGCATATTTATGAAATAAATTAATCTTTTTGAATTATTACCAGAGCTGTCCTTAGTATATGCAAATAGTTTTCATCTTTAGAATTTATAATTGCAATATTTTAATAAAGTAGCAAAATAATAGGCAAAAACATATTGATGGGTATAACTTTAAATTCTAATAATTTCATGGAGGCTGAATACAATTAGTTTAATGGCCCTAGTTAGAATCTCTCCTCTTGTTTTGTCCTTGTTCTGACATATATTTCAAGGGTCAAACACTTATTTATTCTTTTAATGGGAAATTTTTGTCATTTGAATGTGGCCCAATTGAGATTTATCTTTAAAACAGGTAGTGGAAACCTTAGCTTAAGTTGCAAAAATGCTTAACATCACAAGCTTTATAATCCCAGGGTGGGCCTCTTTAAAAAAATCTCAAACCTCAAACAATAAAGGATGATTTCCCTTAACTTGCAACTTCTGGCAGCTCAGGTGGCAGAAACAGAAAACAGTTATTTGCTTGGTGACAATACGGCCAACATTCCATAAATGTGATGTACAAAGTGAACACATAAACAGTATTTCAGAAACAGAGAATCATCTAAGTCCCTGTTGATTATAGTATAGGTGCTGGACATTTTAATGGAATTGCTTCTTAATTACAGAACTCTTTTTGATAGCCATGAAAAAAAATTGGATTGGACAGTATTGATTCCAAGCACTTCTGTTCCTCTTTAGGGACAGTCTGAGCTGGCAAAACACATACAGATGGGCAGACAAGATTGCTTAGTTTGCCCTCTGCTGAATTTGATCAATAGGAACCTATTTCTGTATCAAGGAGAAGTAGCTCTGTTAATTTAGGCCTGGAAATCTCATCATTAGATGCTCTTGAGTAAGAAGATTTAAAATGTTTTAGTTAAGATATAAATTGCATTTAGGCATTTTTACCAGTAAATTTTTTTAATCTACTTCTTCTTCTTTTTTTTTTTAAGATGTCAGGTGATTCTTTGAGGGTTTTTTTTTTCCTGAATAAAAGTGCTAAGAAGGCCTTAACTAGTGTATAATACTCCTGTTCCACCCTATTCTGCTAGGATGGAAACATTTTTTTTTTTTTCTGTAGTATTGCATATAGTTTTAGGAACTGGGAGAAAATCAAATTTTAAAAGAAAAGAACCATTTGGCTAATAGCATGATAGTGTTTTTCTCTTTTATTGTTATCCAGTTAACACACTTCTGTTTTGTATTCTGTATTCTCATACTTCCATCTTACCTTTATTCATTCAAAACCCATTTACTGAGCCTTACTATGCTCAGGGGTAACTGGTTGATAACTTGGAATCAAGAATACATTGCATATTAGGAATGCCAAATTATATTTTTCTATTTTAAGCATTTATTCATATAATCGCACTTGCAGTAACAAAATTGTATAAGGTATATGGATTGGCTATGTGACTTCTGATTTATGATACTTCCATCTTATAACAAAACACCCAAAGACGTTTTTCTAGATGTTTTCTGCTCAGTTCTTCTAATGGAGTCATTTCTCTGAGTGCTGAGCTAGAGTTCAGACTCACTCAAAGGAGTAGGGAGTGATCAGGAAGGGAGAAAGCCTTGGCAAGCACCTGCGTTTCAGACCCAAGGTGCTCTGGCTCTGATGTAACTTTCTTTTTTAGCAGTTGGAAAACAGTCTAAGAGACTGGGCTCCCCAATCTGTTACATTTGTCAGGTTCTCAAGACAGAAAAAAAAAAATTATCTTTGAATTGCAGTTTGAGATTTAAAATTCCCAGATCATATTTCCATTTCCTGCTATACGTATTCCGAGGGAGCTGGGACATTATCAAAGTCATCAGGAAATTGGGACTCCCCTGGTGTTCCAGTGGTTAGGGCTCCATGCTTCCAATGCAGGGGATGAGGGTTCGATCCCTGGTCGGGGAACTAAAATCCCGCATGCCGTGTGATGCAGTCAAAAAAAAAAATCATCAGGGAAGTCAAGACTGCAGTAGACACTGATAAAAATGAAGAGGTTTTTAAGAAAGAGGTGCTGTGCAAAGGGGGAGAATATTCATGGCTTGTAATTGGTCTTGACAGGAGAGACACTGGAACCTTGTCGTCAGTGCTCTTGTGAGATTATAATTCATACTCTTTTGATTTTTATTAATTTTATGATAAATAAGGAAGAAAAAACAAATAAATTTCTCAAGTAGTCATCAAGCAAAGGAAGAAAAGATATACATTTTATCTTGTTCTGAACCCGACAGACATGAATGATCTTGAGAAAGGGAAGTCAAGATCATTACCGAGTTGCCTGTAATGAAGATCATCTTGGTCATTGCACTGGAAAAGTCCAGCAAACTGCGAAGTCATACTGCTTTCAGGGTAGAGTATAACACAATAAGGAGAAACACTGGGTATATCTAAAAATACAGGTACAATTCTAAGTAGGTCAGTTTATATCCCTGATGTCAGGACTAGGCATGTAGTTTTGGAATAAAGATGAACTCTGATGTGTCCATTGACGTAGTGTTGCAATGTGTTCATTCCTGCATATTAACTGAGGTAAAAGGGTGATTTTAATTTTCCTCTTGTTTCCAACAATTCTTGGTAAGATCGCAGAGTATGTTCTTTTCCTAGCTTTAGGCACACAAACGACTATAACTTCATCCTGAGAATGATGCCCTCCCAACTGTAAAGGGATGGATTGGTGTTCACTTTGCTTTTGCAAATTAAAAATGATTAATTGATAATGGCATAATTAAGATCTGCTTTAATTAACTGGTTATAATACGTGCATATATTTATTAACCATCTTTGTAATTCAGTGTTTGAAAATTGCAGGAGTGATTTGAAGTTCAACCCGAGAAACATTTTAAAAAGTTATTTACGTGATTCTCTTTGTAACTGTAATGATGATTAATGAGCAAATTGGTTTATTTTAAATACTTTCGAGTAGCTAAATTCACTATATTGCAGTTATTAAAGGCAAGGGTTTCATTAGATTCTTTTAATTGGAGCTCAGGATAGAGCCAAGATATTGTACATGACACAAGAGCCAAAAAAATAATTTCTGTGAAACGGTGTTATTTTCCACAGCTGGCTTCAGACTCTCAGACATTTAACAAGAACTTAAACAAATGAAAGGAGTTTAACTGTGAAAGTAAGTTGATTTCTTTGGAATTCTTCCACTTGTTATTTAAGTTGTTGTTGGCTTTGTGTACAGGAAAGAAGTTTCTTTTAGTTTGGTAACTAAGCCTCAGCCTGGAACAGTTTCCTTCTCAGGGCTCATAGACTTTTCTGTAAGACTCCATAATGTTTTCTAAACATATATTTAGTTGTTTTATATTCTCTGAACTTCAGGTTTAGGAAGCAGGTTGCTGTTTTCCAACTCGGAATGCAGCAGGGTCAATCAGCCATTGACTTGGTCTTTACACAGTTCAAGACTGGATGCTGTCAGTTATTGCAGGAGAATTTGCTTTTCTTCAGAGAACTATATGTGCATTGATATTGATTTTTCATATCTTTATACTTAGTGGAAACTGTAGGAGGCCATTACTTCACATAACAGAGGCTTTAAGGCTTAGGCAGCTCATATGACTCTAACTGGTATTTGCAGGTAGTTTTCAGTTAAGGAAATAAGTCTGGCCTACTCTGCACCATCTACTTGTATCCCTTCTCTTTCAACGATGAGGTTCAGAGCATCTTGTCAAGAAGTATAACTTCTGTTCAAATAATGCATGTGGGCTGGACATCTACTGCCAAAAACAAGCTGCCTGGGGGCAAAAACGAAAAAAGCATCATGAGTGCTATTGAACAGCTCACTGTAGGCTTTTCATTATCTGAGATTTACATAAGCAACTGTACGAAATGGGAGATACACCCAATTAAATGACAGTGAATTTACGTGGCTGCAGAATTCAATGATTTACATCTTGGTTTCCCTGCATTGCATTAATTACCTATTTGTTAGCAGATTAAAAAGCATCTGGGTAAAATTTAGCCTACATATATTTGAATTAACTACAGTGATTGATTTATCTGTATATTTATTCACTCATTTATTCAGTAAATTTATGTGCTAAACATTGGGGATAAGAACACATATAAACAGATAGAAACAGCTTCATATTCTTCAAAAGCTGGCAGTTCTGCCTGGGTGATAAACATGTAAGTAAAAATAATAATGTATTGGGAAAAGGACAATAACAAAGTATGTGGAACACAGCTGGAATATTCATGTGCTCATTTAATCAATATTACTTGAACCTCTACTATGTGCCAGGGTGGACATGGCGTATAGTAGGTGGGCTTGAGTAGACCTGGTCTCAGAAGTAAGGACAGGTCAAATGTTATTAGAAGAATGTAGCCACTGGCATATCCATTTCTGATGGTATGAAAGACCACCGGATTAAGATAACCACAGGCTGGTGAAAAAATAGTTTAAAATCTTTTTAAAATGTATTGCTGAGCTAACACAAGACAAGGAAACTGAAGAGACCAAAACTCAAGCGAGAGCTGGAATTCTGCAAGTTGGGTGAGCTCCAAAGCTGGCTTACACCCCAGAGGTTTCTGCCAAATCTGTAAGACCTTGAACTTTCACACCAGGGCCAAGTGTCTCTCCAGATAGTCAGGGAAGGGTAATGCCAATGTTGCATAAACTCTTTCTGAGAAGAAGGAAGAGAGGGCAGTCCCAAACTTCTTGTATGAAGCAAACATAACCTTGATACAGAAACCTGGCAAGGAGGCAAGTAGATTAGAAGAAAAATTTTAGGCTACTCTCCTCATGAAAATATATGCAAATGTCTAAACTTGTAGCATGAAAAATCCAGATACATCTGAAAGAGATAGTGTATATGTAATGTTACCTCAGGAATACAAAGTTTATATTAATATTAATTATGTTAATATTAACAAATTGATTAATGTAATATATCACACAAAACACAATAAAGAATCTTTTTAAACTCCCAGTGGATTCAGGAAAATAGAATTTTATAAACTTTAGCACCTATTTTTGACTTTAGAAGAATAATTCTTGGCAAACTAAGAGAATAATGAAACTTCATTATTCTAGTAAAAGGAATCTATACAAAACCTACAGCAAATATCCACCTAATAGTGACATACTGAAAGCGCTCTCTTTTTCTTTTTTTTTTGCGGTACGCTGGCCTCTCACTGTTATGGCCTCTCCCGTTGGGGAGCACAGGCTCAGCGACCATGGCTCATGGGCCCAGCCACTCCACGGCATGTGGGATCTTCCCAGACTGGGGCAGGAACCTGTGTCTCCTGCATCGGCAGGTGGACTCTCAACCACTGCACCACCAGGGAAGCCCTGAAAGCGCTCTTTTTAAGGTCAAGAACAAGTTAAGAATGCCTACTGTCACCACTTCTATTCAATATTGTACTGGAGGGTTTTGCTGGTGTAATATGACAAAAAATAAGAATTGGAAACGAAGCAAAACTGTCATTGTTCAAAGCTTATATATGTAGGAACCTCAAAAAGATATATTAATAAATTACTAGAATTAATAAGACGGTTTAACAAGTTGCTGGATATAAAATCTATATGAAAGTGAGTTGCATTTCTATATGCTAACACTGGAGAAGTTAGTATAACAATATATGTAAAGTAACAAGAAATAAATCTGACAGCAGTTTTGTAATACAGTGTTCCTATTTAAACAATGTGTGAGGTTAGACAAATAGAACCAAGGAACAAATACAGACAATTATAAATTTTATTGCAAAAAAATTAAAGAAAGTCTCAATAAAGAGAGCCATATATTAGAGTCCTAGGTCAGAAGACATTAATTTTTCCCTAGTTGATTTATAGATTCAATGTCAATTTAGGAAACACCTCAACAGAGTTGTGTATATTTGTGTAACTATCAATAGATAAAATTATTTGAAAAAAGAAAGTACAAGGAATACCAAGACACCCATGAAGAAGAACAAGGCGAGTCATATTCTTTTAAATAATCAGGGTTATTCAAGTTTATATTCCATTGTCCGTATTTAGACAATGTACAGGTTTGGATATGTAGAAATATGGAGTAAAATGGAGACTCAGGCATATGTGAAAACTTTATTTATAGAGGTAGCATTGCAGAAGGGGGGTAAATGTAAATAGTAATGGGGCAGATGATTAGTTAATTGTACGACAGGATTGAAATTGGGTGCCTATCTCCTTACAAAAAATAAAAGTGATTAAAATTTTAGAAATGAAAGAGAGAACTATAAAACATTTAGAAAAAAATATACGAGTATGTTTTTATGACCATGGGGTAGAAAGGGATTTCTAAAACAGACACAAATAAAGCAAGACACAAAAATGCAAACTGTAAAGGGAGGATTTAATTTGACCATATTGAAATTGTTATTCTTTATCAAAAGACACTGGTAAACAGAGTGAAAAGACAAGCCACAAACCATTACAACTGGCAAATAACTAATACCCAGATAACAAAATGAACTTCCTCAAATCGGTAAGAAAAAGACAGTCCAATAGAAAAAATAAAAAAGATTTTTAAAAGGAAGAGAAAATTGAAACACTCACAAACATATGACAGGGTGTAAAATAGCATTATTACTCAGGGAAATGAAACTTAAAAACACAGTGAAATACCATTACCCACTCACTACACCTACCAAACTAAAAAAAGTGTTGTGAAGTTGTGATAGCAGTGGATAACCCTCATTCACTTTTGGCATTTCTTAGTAAATTAAACATTCACACACTCTCATAATTCTAAATACCACTTTTTAATATACATGTTAGAGAAATGCTTACACACTGTTGTACAAAAATGTTCCTAGCATCATAGATTGTAATAGCTACTCTAGAGACAAAAGTAGAGCTTGTGAATAAGTACATATATGTTTATATCATGGAAAGAGAGGAACCATAGGTTTTCTAGAACTAAGTGTGTAGTTTAGAAGTAGTCTCAGTAGAATTTGATCACCTACCAGAACGTAGTGGAGAACGTACTTTCTGGAAGGAAGGTGGAGTAATGGAAAATAAGGGGTGAGTGATTTCTAGTTCTAATTTGAGCAGTTATGTCAATAGTGGTGCCATTGATATTTTTTCTAATAATTTCTATATTTATTTTAAGTTTTAAAGGCATAAATGGCCAGAGAAGTGCTTCCTGTCTCTCTTAATTTGAAAACAGCAAGTGGTTATCCATAGTATCCATTATAAATATACTGTGATATTGGCAAGACACTTCACACAATTGTGCGCACACACACACACACACATATACACACATGCAGGAACTCAAATGGCAAAACTGATAGAAAAAGATGCTCCAACTCAGTAGTATTAAGTATTTAAACTATACATACCCACCAGATTGGCAAAAGTTAAGAAGCTAGTAACACTAAGTGTTAGGTTGTAGATGGGGACTCTCATCCACTTCATTGGGAGTAGAAACTGGTATAACTACTCTGGAAAACACTTTGGTATTACTTAGTAAATTTGAATCTGCACATAACCTATGAACCCAGCAAACTCATTATTAGGTGGAAACCCTCGAGAATATTGGCATATTTTCACCAGGACACATGCATAAAAATATTCTTAACATCAAAACATAGAAACAACCCAAATGGCCACCAGTATTAGAATCGAAATCTACATGGGGGCTTACTCATTCAGTGGGATACTACACAGCACTAAAAATAACTGAATATGGACGAGTTTTGCACAGACGTAATGATGAATGAAGAGAAGCAAGCCTCTGATAATGCATAGTGTATAATTTCATTTCTGTCAAGTTAACAAACAAAACTTTTATTTTTTTATTAAAGTATAGTTGATTTACAATATTATATTAGTTTCAGGTGTACAGAGCATAGTGATTCAGTATTTTTACAGATTATACTCCATTAAATGTTACTGCATGATAATGGCTATAATTCCCTGTGCTGTACAATTTATCCTTACCAAACAAAACTTTTAATACTTTATTTAGGGATGCAACCCACAGGTGGTAAAACAAATGCTAGGCTCAGGGAGAGAGGATGCGGGTGATGAGGAAGCATGGGGTAGGGTGACTGGGATTGGAGCAGCTAGGAATTTCTAAAGCATGGTACAATTTGCTACTTTTGAATCTGGATGGTGCTTACACAGGTGCTTACTTTGTTACAATTTTTTTAAATCTTCATATGTTCTCTCTAAATTGTGATCTATATATCGTGATCAATTTTGCAATAATAAAAATGTTTAAATGAAACAATAAACCAAAATATTAACAATACTCCGCCCTGAGCTATAGAATTACAGATAATTTTGATTTTTTTCTTTGAGTGTTTCTTTTTCTTAAAATTTTCAAGTGAAAATGATAATCAAAAGAAATGACACTGGGACTTCCCTGGCAGTCCAGTGGTTAAGACTTCACCTTCCAGTGCAGGGAGTGTGGGTTCAATCCCTGGTCAGGGAGCTAAGATCCCACATGCCTCCTGGCCAAGAAACCAAAACATAAAATAGAAGCAATATTGTAACAAATTCAATAAAGACTTTAAAAATAGTCCACATGAAAAAAAACTTAAAAAAAAAAGAAATGACACATATCATGTTATCATTTTTTAAACTGGAAAAAAGTTATTTGATGAGAGGGGCCACATGCATCACGTATGAAAACTTCCTGGTCATAGAAGAAAAGGGTGGTGCCCCTGAGTAGAATTTGATTTTTCTATACTTCTTAGCAAGACATGTTAGGGAAAAAGGTTAGAAAAAATATGCAGTATCACTTGAAGCTCGTTTCCTCTGCTTCAATTATTTCACCTTTACATGTATATTTTCAGTTTCTTCTTTCTTACTCCCATTTGCAAGTTAAAGGGAAGACAAGCTTATCGAACTGGGAGTGAGATTGTTTTCTGGGCTTTTTGCTTTTTCTCCCTCAACTTGACATCATGCTTTTCATTTTGGGTAGGTAGACATCAAGTGGTCTGTCTAAGGGGTTGTTTGCACATTAGTGGTTGTACTTACCAACTTGTCTTCTAACTCTGAGTCCACTATGTTTGCTAGAATTCAATGTATCTCACATATGGATCTCATCCTTGCTGTTTATGGTAAGTTTCAAAATGTGATTGTACTTTGAACTCTCCTTGTGTTGTTCTATTTGCCTTTATTTTTTTTATATCTTTATTGGAATATACTTGCTTCACAATGTTTTGTTAGTTTCTGTTGTACAACAAAGTGAATCAGCTGTATGTATACATATATCCCCATATCCCCTCCCTCTTGAGCCTCCCTCCAACCCTCCCTATCCCACCCCTCTAGGTGGTCACAAAGCACCGAGCTGATCTCCCTGTGCTATGCAGCAGCTTCCCACTAGCCATCCATTTTACATTTGGTAGTGTATATATGTCAGTGCTACTCTGTCACTGCGTCCCAGCTTCCCCTTCCCCTGCTGTGTCCTCAAGTCCATTCTCTATGTCTGCATCTTTAAATGGAAAGGTCTTTCTCAAAACATGGCCATTTGATATGATGTGAGGGAAAAGGACTGCAGGACTGCTTGCAGGAATGCCATATTAGCAGTTGGCACCATCCTCTGCTTAAATCTCTCCTTAGTCCCATTTTCCTTTAATTAGTCTCATGGGAAAAGAGAAGTGAGATCATGTTGCAAAATGGGACATTTTTGGAATTCTCATTATTCTTTTATAATTGCACCCCTGGTCATTTTTTATATTTACCTCAGTAGAGTTTCTGGCAAAAAACAGAGACTGGACAGGTAATGGAGCACCTGCCTCATACAAGGCATTGTTCAAACTATACAAATATATAGGGCCTGTTCCTTTTCCTCAAGGAATCTATGATCTAAACGGATGGGCAGCCATGTTAATAATAGTAATTAATGTGAATAATGCTGCAATGAACTTGGGAGCACAGATATCTCTTTGAGGTACTGATTTCATTTCCTTTAGGTATATACCCAGAAGTGGGATTGCTGGGTCACTTGGTAGTTCTAATTTTAATTTTTTAAGGAACCTCCATACTGCTTTCCATAGTGGCTGCACCAGTCTACATTCCCACAAACAGCGTACTGTGGTTCCCTTTTCTTCACATCTTTGCCAGGGCCAGCATGTGCCATCTGTTATCTTTTTGATAATAACCATTTTAAGAGGTGTGAGGTGATATCTCACTGTGGGTTTGATTTGTATTTCCCTGATGATTAGTGATGTTGAGCACCCTTGCATGTACTTGTTGGCCATTTGTATGTCTTCTTTGGAAAAATGTTTAATCAGGACCTTTGCCCATTCTTTAATTGAGTTTTTTTGGTGTGTATGTGCTGTTGAGTTATAGGAGTTCCTTATATATTTTGGAAATATATTTTGAATTAAACTTTTTATCAGATTTTAGGTTTTATCAGATATTTTCTCCCAATTCATACATTGCCTTTTCATTTTGTTGATTGTTTCCTTTGTTGTGCAGGAGCTTTTTAGCTTAATGTAGTTCTTTTTGTTTATTTTTGCTTTTGGTGCCCGAGCTTTTGGTACCATTATAGCATCCTTCATAGTAGCCAAGGTTAGTTTGACTCTACTAATCATGTCACTGTGTATATATTTACCCAAACATCCTGTTGTTCACCTCAAATATATACAATATTTATTTAAAATAATAATAATAATTGTTATAATAAATGATGAGAATAACAACCACAGAATTAATTTAGCATTTCCTATATAAGCAGTCTTTATATATTAAGTCATCTAGTCTTCAAACAACTATATCACCTGGTTGCAATTTGGTACCATTTTGTAGATGAGGAAATTGAGACAGGGAAGTCAAATCACGGGCCCTAAATTATAGTACTACTGAAGGGTAGTCAAAATTTAAAAACCAAGTAGCCTGACTGTAGACCCACTGTCTGTACCCACTACACACATGGTGTTCAAGTTCACTGCAAAATAAAGCAAAGAACAAGCTTGGTACAAGGACTAGGTATGGACTGAGAACAGTACTAGTCAGTGTCAAGATTCCAACTGAAACCTAGGAATTTGGAACTGACTTCACTAAAGACCCATTCCTGGAGTGGTGTAGTCAGTGTTATTCAGTCCCGTGTTTCTTTATGTTGACATCCAAGGTCTGTGTCTTCCTAATGATTAAAACTTCTGTTTTCTTTAAACATACCTTAATATTGACTTTTCCCAGCAACTATGTGCACTTCAAAATGTCAGAAATTGCTGCACACAATTCTAAATGAAAACTTCATGCCTTAAGTTTAAAAGAATGACCAATCAGACTTAGAAACAAATGTACAAACAATGTATGGAATGATATGCTAGACATCTTGAATGGGCAATTCTCACAAATTATGAGAAAGTACGGAAAGCAAGAAATTGGATGTCTTTAAACTGAAAATAAGTGTGAGTAAGAACACAGAAATTGAACGGATGGAACATTTATTTGGTTCTCTGGTCATTTAAATGAGTGATTTTGTGTGATCATTTGAATTTTAACAGGCTACACACACACACACACACACACACACACACACACACACCCATCATTATGTGGTCAATCACATCTCTTTTTTCTGCAAGGAAAATAGGAAAACTGAAAGTAAAAGACATGCTAACACAAAGCTGCTTTAAGTGATAGTTCCCACTGAAAGTTTAAGTCTACCCAACACACACATGCTGGGTCAAGGTGCTATCATCTTAAAAAGAAAAATCTGTGTATGTACTATAGCGCCCTGTTTATAGAGGCTATGAAGTGATAATTTAGAATTTTAGATGTTTTTAAGAGGTAAAATATTTATCTTGGATCTTTGGGCATTAAATGTAAAATACAACAGTTTGCAGGAAGAGGTGCCTTCACTGAGTTCCTCTCTTTGGCAAGATCTAAAAAAGTCCATTTTTGATCACTTTTCCATATTGATCTCCTTCAAGGAAGCTAGTAAACAATTTCAGCACCACTGTTTTCTTCTTGTTTATTCATGTCTTTCACTAGAGAAAAGAAATATTTGCTAATGGAAGAAACAGAACAAAATATTTACACCATGCTGTGCCTTTCTTTTGACAAGGGCAGATGTGGTAAGGAAGCTTTTTCTCCCCCATAAAATTGTTTACAGGAAACAGTGGGAAAGAGCTAAAGAATAACAGTTTTTCTTTAGCAGCTGGAGGCTGTCTGAATGGAGTCTTCAATTCCCATGCATGTTTTGTAATGCAGATTTCTTTGAAAATGGTCTTGCCAGTGCACCTTAAATACATTCTAGAATTATTTTACCATGAAATTAGTTTTCTCCATCATTGGCTTAGTTGAATCCCTTTTTTTTTCTGATCAATGCTGGGACATTTAAAATAAAGCCCTGGCTGCACATGCTATTTTTGTAAGTTCCTAACCCAAATCCATCAGCGTGTGTTGAGAGCCAAGTCATTGTTGCAGCCTGGTTACTGGGTATCTTGCTCCTCCTCTCATCCTGAGGCTTCATTCTCCACTTCTGCCCCGGCCACTGGCTTGCATTTGTGTAATTATAGAGAAGGAAAGGAGCTTCAGGAGAAAGAGTGGCACAGACCCTTGTTGCAACTGGATGAGCCATATCTAAAATTACTGATTCAAATAGCAACCCATGGTTCAGAAATTATACTGGGAAACTAGCTGGTGGTGATGATATTGATAGAGGAGGTGATGGTGGTGAGGGTGATGGAAGTGGTGGTAGGAATGATCGTTCAGATGGCTGGTGGAAGCAATGAAGGTGGTGATGGGATTGTAGTGGTGGTGGTGGTGGTGATGGTGTCAGTGATGGTGGGGATGGTGATGGTGGTGTTGATAGTAATGGTAGTGATTCTGGTAGTGGCGGAGGTATGGCAGTGACTTAAAAGCACCCCAATTAAGGTTCTAAGAAATACGGTTGCTGCAACACTGTTTCTATGCTGTGCTCAATTCACAACAGGTCGTCCTCTTTCTATGCTAATATTTTTCCGTATTTAAAAATACAATTAATTTTCACAAGGGAAGTCTTTATCAAATATGCTATATATGTATAGAAGATTCTTCAAAGTCAGCACAATAAAATTTCAATTATTTGTTTGGTACCCATTTAGTAGTACCCTTGAGGAATGAGAGTTATAAAAAGGAAACCAACCCTGTATATTTAGCAGTGTTAAAAATCTCCCCATATTCACTTTTCCAATTGCTGTTATACCTGAGGGTATTGTCTCTGTGTCATTGCTAGTTGGCACATTTTTTTCATTCCACACTTTGAAATATGAGTCTATTACAGAAGGATCATGTTGGTGAGGCATTGGGGATGAATAAGTTAGGAACAGTAATTCGTTTTCAGACATTCCATTTGAGGATGGCAATGCATTTTTCCCCCAAATAATTTCCTCCCAAGCAGTTGGTTTATAGTAAGAAGAGTTTAGTTTGACTAAACTCACAGATTCTGAGTGGACTGTCTTTATCTTCTTGACACATCATTTCCCAGTTTCATTGTATTGTTCCTTGTGCTCATTGTTTCCCACAAAAGATTTCCTCTTCTAGAGTTGCAGCCTGTGACACCTATGACTCACATCTGGGGTGTGAAGCCTTTCTGCCTTAGACAACAACAAACAACAACAAATAGCTTCTCAATCCATCCTGTTTACCGCTCCACCTAACACCCTGCCTCATCCATTGCCATGGTTCTTGAAAGTGGTGTGTGGAGTTGTCTTCCCTTGTTTCTACTTTCTCATCTCTTCAATTCACTGCAGTCTGGCTGTTGTCCTCACCACTTCACAAAATTTCTCTCAATATTAGCCAATGACCTTTATTGCTCAGCTGAGAGGCCATTTCTCAGACTACTCTTGGCCACCTAGATGGCATTTGATCTTGTTGATTACGCCCTCTCTGGTAAACTATCCAACTCATATTCAGCTTAAATACCAGTTCCTCCAAGATGACTTGCTGGACTCTTCCGAGTCTGTGAAAGTACTTCCGTAGCATCTGCATTTCCATCATAACTTAGGAACTGTTCGAAAAAGTCTGTTCATTTATCTGTCCTGCCTCCTTTGTACCCCCCATGCCTAGCACATGTATGACACATAACAGATACCTATTTTCCTCAAATTTCTTTTGATTTCAGTAGCACATCTTTTCTTGAGCTTAAGCAAACGAAGGATTTATTATTGTGATTTGGGGTTACATCTTGGGTCAAAAAGAAGGAAGTGCCACCAGACCTTGTGGGGGCTGAGAACAGGAAGAGACAACTGCAGGAACCAAGACAATTTACCTCAGATGTACCCTGCCCTCTGGGGCCAAGTAACTATGAGCTTCTGCTTCTTTCTCTGTTTTGGTCCCATTTTTTTCCTGCTTATCGGCTTCCCTTTCGCTCCTCTGAGTTTACACGTCCTCAGCTCCTGTCCTCTGTGCCAGAGAAGTGGGAATGAGTGGAAGAAACCCCCTGAGGGTGTGTGGGCTGCTCACACGAGCTGGGCAGACACTCCAATGTGCCCATTTCAGCTCTCACTTAAAAATCGGGTGAATGATTAAACATCTGTCTCCCAGTCTTCTCTCATTTCCTTAAGCAATCTAAACTCTCAAAACACTAATATTTCTCACTGACAAGAAAGTGATTTTACCCAGCAGAGCTACAACCTTCCTCTACACTCCTCTTATTCCCACGGTGGCATATACTGTCCTTATCCAAAAGGGCTATTTTTATCTAAAATGAGTTCCTTCTGGAGCCTGAGTTGACCATCACCTTCTTACTTTGGTTAAAAAAATGGGAAACATGGGATTCAGTACTTATATGAGTTAGTTATTGCTACAATAATGGAGTGTGATGAACAATGACCCAACTCTCTAGGGCTTACCACCACAGGCGTTAGGGTTTCTTTTTGCTTGGGGATCTGTAGGAGCTGAGGTCTGGCTGATCTTGGCTGAACACATTTGGGTCTGCTCATTTCAGGACCTGGGCTGAAGGGACGCAGGCTACATGGGGTTTGCTCCTCCTGGGAGGGATCCTGAGTAAGAGTAAGGGATGCTTCTGCAGGCCTGGGCTCAGATGTGCCAACTGTCCTATTGTTTAAAGCCAGAGACAAGGCAATCATCTACCGTAGTCTTAAATTGCCTAAACGATTTCAATGTATTTTCAGTTTTTAAGGGAAAGTTCCAATTCCTTAGCTCAGTGTGCTAGATTGCTAGGCCTACTATAACTGCCTCTGGTTGATGTCACGAGCCTCATTTCTCTCTCATTTGTCCTCATATATGTACAGTGTGGCTCAAGCCAATTAGGATCACTATTGAACCTGGCATATTTCACACCTTCTCATAGGCTATTCTTTCAGACTTCCCTCCCCTTCTTTATCAGCTAACTCCTATTTAAACTTTAAAGCTAAGGTCAAGGAAAGACTTCCTCCTAGAAGCTACCCATGATTGCCTTAAGCTGGCATTGAGGCCCCTTCTCTGTGCTTATCATCCGGTGTTTCCCTCTCTCATTGTCCTTACCCGCCCCCCACCCCGTGCCATAACTTTGCTGTAACCCTCTGATCCTCTAGGCAGAACTGAAAGTCCCTCAGGGACTATGGTAACACCTTAATCAATTTGTGTCCCTAGGGACTAGCACAGTGCCTCACACTTAAAGGCATTCAGTCAAAGCTGTGAAAGGAAAAGAGAAGAATGAAAAGGCCAGAAGGTGGAAGGGAGAGGGCGGAGGGGAAAGACGGAAGGAAGGGAAAGTGGTGGCTGGTTACTTGTGGCTCCGCTCATTCACTGGGTTCATCCAGTGAGCTTATGTTACGAATATCTTATTTTTATAATTGAGAGATGCTGGACCTTAACAATATAGCATAGTTAGCTCAATTTTGCAGGCACTGTTCTCCCATTGAGAGCATCTAGATATTTAATACTGTAAGCACATGCTTAGACCATAAGTCTCTTCCCAAAGCCAAGTTTGTGCCCTACTTACTTTCCTGTGAGTATTTTGTGAGTCCTACCTTGCGTAGCGATGTCTGCGTGAGTGTGGGTGAGTTTACTTGATATCAGTTTGACTGATACGTAGTTAGGTGCATGGTCTTGAGTACCCCTGGTGGAATGCTAATAAGGAAATGGGGACTTAGTTGTTCTTAGGTCATTTTCTTATTGGAAAAACAAAGGGTGAGGAATGTAGCCAAGGCTGAGCTCCCACATATGCTAGGCATGTGTCAAAAGGAGTTTATCTTTATTCTTCAATATATGCAAATCAATCAATATGATACACCATATTAACAAATTGAAGGAGAAAAACCATATGATCATCTCAATAGATATAGAGAAAGCTTTTGACAAAATTCAACACCCATTTATGATAAAAACCCTGCAGAAAGTAGGCATAGAGGGAACTTTCCTCAACATAACAAAGGCCATATATCACAAACCCACAGCCAACATCGTCCTCAATGGTGAAAACCTGAAACTATTTCCACTAAGATCAGGAACAAGACAAGGTTGCCCACTCTCACCACTCTTATTCAACATAGTTTTGGAAGTTTTAGCCACAGCAATCAGAGAAGAAAAAGAAATAAAAGGAATCCAAATCGGAAAAGAAGTAAAGCTGTCACTGTTTGCAGATGACATGATACTATACATAGAGAATCCTAAAGATGCTACCAGAAAACTACTAGAGCCAATCAATGAATTTGGTAAAGTAGCAGGATACAAAATTAATGCCCAGAAATCTCTTGCATTCCTATACACTAATGATGAAAAATCTGAAAGTGAAATTAAGAAAACACTCCCATTTACCATTGCAACAAAAAGAATAAAATATCTAGGAATAAACCCACCTAAGGAGACAAAAGACCTGTATGCAGAAAATTATAAGACACTGATGAAAGAAATTAAAGATGATACAAATAGATGGAAAGATATACCATGTTCTCGGATTGGAAGAATCAGCATTGTGACAATGACTCTACTACCCAAAGCAATCTACAGATTCAATGCAATCCCTATCAAACTACCACTGGCATTTTTCACAGAACGAGAACAAAAAAATTTCACAATTTGTATGGAAACACAAAAGACCCCGAATAGCCAAAGCAATCTTGAGAATGAAAAATGGAGCGGGAGGAAACAGGCTCCCTGACTTCAGACTATACTACAAAGCTACAGTAATCAAGACAGTATGGTACTGGCACAAAAACAGAAATATAGATCAATGGAACAGGATAGAAAGCCCAGAGATAAACCCACACATATATGGTCACCTTATCTTTGATAAAGTAGGCAAGAATATACAGTAGAGAAAAGACAGCCTCTTCAATAAGTGGTGCTGGGGAAACTGGACAGGTACGTGTAAAAGTATGAAATTAGAACACTCCCTAACACCATACACAAAAATAAACTCAAAATGGATTAAAGACCTAAATGTAAGGCCAGACACTATAAAACTCTTAAAGGAAAACATAGGCAGAACACTCTATGACATAAATCACAGCAAGATCCTTTTTGACCCACCTCCTAGAGTAATGGAAATAAAGACAAAAATAAACAAGTGGGACCTAATGAAACTTAAAAGCTTTTGCACAGCAAAGGAAACCATAAACAAGACCAAAAGACAACCCTCAGAATGGGAGAAAATATTTGCAAATGAAGCAACTGACAAAGGATTAATCTCCAAAATATACAAGCAGCTCATGCAACTCAATAACAAAAAACAAACAACCCAATCCGAAAATGGGCAGAAGACCTAAATAGACATTTTTCCAAAGAAGATATACAGATTGCCAACAAACACATGAAAGAATGCTCAACATCATTAATCATTAGAGAAATGCAAATCAAAACTACAATGAGATATCATCTCATACCGGTCAGAATGGCCATCATCAAAAAATCTAGAAACAATAAATGCTGGAGAGGGTGTGGAGAAAAGGGAACACTCTTGCACTGTTGGTGGAAATGTAAATTGATACAGCCACTATGGAGAACAGTACGGAGGTTCCTTAAAAAACTACACATAGAACTACCATATGACCCAGCAATCCCACTACTGGGCATATACCCTGAGAAAACCATAATTCAAAAAGAGTCATGTACCAAAATGTTCATTGCAGCTCTATTTACAGTAGCCAGGACATGGAAGCAACCTAAGTGTCCATCGACAGATGAACGGATAAAGAAGATGTGGCACATATATTCAATGGAATATTACTCAGCCATAAAAAGAAACAAAATTGAGTTATTTGTAGTGAGGTGGATGGACCTAGAGTCTGTCATACAGAGTGAAGTAAGTCAGAAAGGAAAACAAATACCATATGCTAACACATATATATGGAATCTAAGGAAAAAAAAAAAAAGGTCATGAAGAACCTAGGAGTAAGACGGGAATAAAGACACAGACCTACTAGAGAATGGACTTGAGGATATGGGGAGGGGGAAGGGTAAGTTGTGACAAAGTGAGAGAGTGGCATGAACATATATACACTACCAAAAGTAAAATAGATAGCTAGTGGGAAGCAGCTGCATAGCACAGGGAGATCAGCTCGGTGGTGTGTGACCACCTAGAGGGGTGGGATAGGGAGGGTGGGAGGGAGGGAGACGCAAGAGGGAAGAGATACGGGAACGTATGTATATGTATAACTGATTCACTTTGTTATAAAACAGAAAGTAACACACCATTGTAAAGCAATTATAGTCTAATAAAGATGTTAAAAAAAAAAAGGAGTTTATCTTTATCTGAGCTTCTCTAGAGCCTAAGTGACTGCGTGACAACTCATGGTAAATAACTCCTTAAAAAAGTACATGCTGACTTGTTTTAGAATGCATGTGCTGTTTAAAAATAGGTAGGGAGTTTGACACACACCTGAATGCTTCAGAAGTGGCATCTGAAGTGTCTGGCCTTGCTCGCAGCCTCTTCCGGGGGGAAGGTTTCTCCTCACCTCACCTCTGGTCTCCAGCTGCTGGCAGCAGTTAGATTACAGAGACAGCATCCAATTACTCAGAGTATCTGCCCCTGCTCTTGGCAGGGACTTAAACTGCCTGGCTTTCACAGATGATGGATGGCACTTTTTGTAAAATGCGATTTCTCTAGAACATTAGGAGGTTGAGTCCGGAAGAGGGTAGGTCTTTATTCTCACAGGAAAGCATAACTGAGAACATGGCCAGGCAAAGTCAAGAGGCCACTGAGCGAAGGCCCTGCTGTGACTTCATCAGAATCCAGTGAGGACAGCGTTGTTCACAAACGTGTTGGCTGCAATTTACTCGTACGTGAGAAACTGTAGTTTCTCAGTGTGAATTACTTTCCAGTATGTTGCTATAACTCGGTGGAATGGGAAGGGCCTGGCCAAGTGTTGTGAGTGTTCCTGTGTCCTTGCATGGCCTCCCCAGGAGCTACAAGAGGAGTGGAAAGTTGCAGAGATGGCTGTCAGCATACGATGAGCAGTGAAAATCAGTGAGAGGAAAATGGTCCATTTTTGCTTCATTGGTTTTTGCTAGTCAATGAGTCATCTTCATTTTATATACCCGCCTCCTTCAATTTTTTTCCCCTGTAGGACATGTCATAATGTACCGCCCTCCATCCAGCATGGTACTAAGACTGACAGTTCCTTGGATCACAGGGGTTTGTTAGTGACGGCAGCATGCTAAGTTTGGTGCGCAGCACAGAGATGAAGCTGGGACTTGGGGAAGATGATGCTTGCCTTTCTTATTAGAGAGTGTCTGATACAATGGACGCATGAGGGGCCATGGTATTAGGGTTGAGTAGATTAGCTTAGAGACCGGAGGGATTGCATTGAAATGGATAGGAAACATTTAAAAGAAAAAAAAAGAAGGACTGGTAACAGCTCCTATTGATGAAGAACAAATATAGGGCCCAGAGAAGTGAGTAGTGGGGCGAGTTATAGGACTTAGAAGGTATCTTTGGTTTAACACAAAGTTACTGCACTGATGTTTTTGTGAGAATGCTAAAAAAAAAAAAAGCATTTGGTCTACAGTAATGTAAGTTTAATATATTAAGTTAATCATTTGGAGTTCTTGGCATATTTTTGGTCACCACGCTATGTAGAAGAATCATTTGCCCATAATGAAGAGAAATCAGAAACCCAGAAATCATGATCTCTTTGGAGTATTTGCCCAAGGGAGACTTGTTCAAATTAATACAAAAAGGATGAAAAGAAAATTTTAGTACATACAGTTATTGTCTCTGGCTAGAATTTGTTTTAGTTATTTCTTTCAAATAATCATTGAATCACTCTTCATATTTTTAACTCTCAGATGAGAAACTGAGGCACAGGATATTTTTTAAAATTGCATAATATCAAATAGAAGCTAAATGCGAGGGTTGGATAAGAAGTCAAAATCCTATACGTTTTGTCTATTGATTGGCTATTACCTTCTAGGGAGGCAGTTGACATTTATTGGAATTTTCCCAAGTAGGGAAAGGCAAGGTTCAAAGCTAAAATTCAACTCTGTCTTCTCACCAGTGAGGCTATTTATTTTGTTCCTATATAGACCTTTAAGGTCTACATAGGACCTTTAATTTATATTTTGCATTTGGAAACTTTTGCTCCGATATCTAGTACCAAAGTGTCATGAACATTCTTGGGTTTAGAATGTGTTTAATTCTCTGAGCCATCATTACTCTTCAGTCTTATACTTTTTCGCTTTTGGACCAAGAAGGTGGGCAGTGACTTAAAAGCCTGCTCCCTGGTCTAAGCAATGCCTCTTCACAGGACAGTCTGTGCTCATGTAGCTCTGTGCACACACCGCAGGGATGACAGGAGGTTGATAGCAGTTATTAAAATGGGTTCCACGTTTTCCTTAAGGCCTTGGGCACTAATACAAACCTAATACAAATGTTTAGTTCCCTGATAATAAATGTGGAATGTGTTCTTCAAGCGAGTTTTCACAAGTTTTCTTTTATTTCCCTGGAAACCTCTGTCTGCTCCTTGACCATCAGCAGTCTTAAGGCACATGTCAGCAGAAGCGATTTGGCTAGCATATAGCCCTAAGAAAATAGTGGCATTACCCATCAACCAGTATTATGCAGAATTTAAAAAAAAAAAACCCTCCTGAATTTGTTTTGCTAATGGTATGTGCTAGTTAATTAGGGACTTCACTCATCCAACCATAGTCACGGGAAAAAAAATCTGATGAAATCATTCTAACTTTGTCCCTTGGTAAACCTGGTAAGGCACAAAGACATCTGTGGTCATATTCCAAAATGAGGAATCCAGAAGTTGAAATGGAACTTAATGATAATTAGCTTAATCTCATCTAAAAATCCTCATCCAAAAACGGAAGGAAGAACCATGAAATAAAACAAACAAAGAAACCCCATTCTGGTCTCTCAGCCCTCATATTCAAACTGCTTTAGAAGAACATACCCTCATCTGCTGAGATGCACAGTGGCCTTGGCAGCTGGTAGATTTTTACTTGAAGGAAACAATCACCATCTGAACACAACAGGTAACTATCCTTTTGTTGAAAGGGACGAGTGGTGCTTTGTCATAGCTAGTGAAAACTCTTAAATTTAAGGAATACATCTGACATGGACATGAAAGGAAGAGTCTGTCTTCATCTTTGCTGGAACCTTAACACTCCAAGAACACAGATAATTAGGTTAATTTCCTTCCACAGCTACTTAGGCTCCCTAGATAGATCTGATGGATGGGTTGCCCAAGGAGAGAGAGAACTAAGACATGAATCATTCCTTGAGATTGTTAGATCTTGTGAATGTCGCCAATGTGGTTCACTGGATAGGGTACGTTTGTGGTGTAGTTTCTGGAATCATGGAAAGAGAAATGTATCTGTGCAGTCAATGATGGGAAACCAATCTCTGAGGAAGAGTTCATTTCAAAGGATGGTGGATTGGTGCTTACAATGACAGTACCTTGCTTTGATAATGTTCTTGAGTCCCTTTAAATCATTCAGAGCATTTCACACATACTGAGGGTTGGAATAAGTTGTAAGGAGGAAATCTCCTGAAACTCAGGGCTGTTTGATATTGGACATGAGTTACTGAGAAAGGTTTGTAACTCATCAACTTCCTGTGTGTGTTGTTGTCGTCGTATTAAACCCCTTTTAGGAAAACGAGCATTTCTTTTCATTTTCCTCATGAGGACCCTGAGACTAACAGAGGCCAATTTCCCCCCATATGTCACACTCTAACTAGCAGTACAGAAAGGTAAGCCTTTGGAATTCCTGACCAGCATACTCTCCATGATGCTATGGCCTCATTTAGTTTGTACAGAAGGCAGTGTGGGGGGATGGGGTAGGGGGAAGAAGAGAGCAGTATAACCATGACTTTTTATTTCGTTCATCAGACCTTGTTAGCAATGACAACCTCAAGTTACACAAAATAAAAAGTTAAAAAATTACCATGTCCTTATCTAGTGATTATCATAGTAAGTGAAGTAAGTCACACAGAGAAAGATAAATATCCTATGATATCACTTATATGTGGAATTGAAAAAAATGGTACAAATGAACTTATTTACAAAACAGAAATAGACTCACACACATAGAAAACAAACTTATGGTTACCAAAGGGGATGGGGGAGGAGGGATAAATTAGGAGCTTGGGATTAACATATGCACACTACTATATAGAAGACAGATAAACAACAAGGACCTACTGTATAGCACAGGGAACTATATTCAATATCTTATAGAAACCTATAATGGAAAATAATATGAAAAAGAATATATATATATACACACACATATATGAATAACTGAACCACTTTACTATACATCTAAAAGTAACACAGCATTGTAAATCAACTCTACTTCAATAAAAAAAGAGAAAAACGAAATGAAATTAATTTAAGTAATATATTTTACCGAATATATTCAAATATTATTTCAAAATATAATCAATATAAAACTTAAAAACATTACCATGCCCTTTAATATATGACAGTGCTCTTTGCTTTATTGACACCTCTGGCACCTTTAGGTTAAAGAGATAAATGCATTTAGGTATTGTTATGTTCAGATTCTTAGAGTAGCAGCACCAGTATCCAGTCATGCGTGTCCCTATGTCTTTGGTTCAATCAAAGGAGTGCCTAATTTTCATGAATAATTACCAATTTCCATACATGCCAAAATGAAATACCATATGTACTACCAATTTGCTACATGATTTATTAAAAACAACCACAATGGCAAAATAAACACCCTCTCTCTACTTGAGCACCAAGGAGGCCTCAGTATGGAAGGTGACTGGCTTTTCTCCAAGAAATTTTATTCTAATTAGATATAGCCAGTAGTTTGTAACTAATTAATGTTTGTATAGAGAAAAAAAAATAGCGCCCAGCTCAGTGGCTCGGGCCTCGATCTGTGGGTACTCGAGCAATATCTGTTGAGTGAATGACTGATGTGGACTTTTGAAGACTTGGGATTAAGACTTAATATTTTAAGTGAGGATGGATTACTCAGTCTCAGTTGTGCTCTTTAACAGCCCGCATCTTCTTGGCCAGGGATATAAAAAGGGAAATTTGCAGAGAGGAGTTTTAAGGATGACAGAGGAAGAGAACATGGAGAATGCAGAGAGTAATGACAGGAGTCCTAAGAGACAAGAAAGGAAGGAACATTGGGAGGAGCTTAAAAATTAATGTTTTTAGAAAAATATGAAGGATGCTGAGGACAGAGGAAGCTGGCAGGGGAGTTGAGTAGAGGTCCATTATCCCCCATGCGGTTCTCTGGACTCATTTCCAGCCTAGCTGTTTACTCTTCGTTCCTGCTTGAAATGAAAGCCGATCTCACTTCCAAGTAAGTGCATTTCCATCGCTGGCATCGGACTAGTTTTTATGTGATCAATAATAATAATAACAAGAATAATATTATACCTACCCTTTATATTTAGCATTTGTTTTGTGCCTCTCACTCTGTGGCTGTTTTATGTTCACAACTCTGATTTTCACAACTCTGTAATGGAGATGTGATTACTCCCATTTCCCAAATGGAGATTTGGGGACCAAGAAAGATTAAGTTATTTGCCTGGGTTCACATAGTTTCCAAGTGGTAGAGGAAGAATCTGAAGCCAGATCGATCAGACTTGAAGTCCCTTCTCTTTGCTTTTGTACTATGCCTGAGATAACTGGGAAAGGAAGCTGGGAGAGAGGCATCTTAGGTTTAAGCCTTCATTCATTCATTTTCCATTTGAAAATGCTTGTTAAAGGTCTATTGTGTGCTAAGCCCTGAGGATGCAGTGATGACTAGAAAACAGTCCCTGTGTCAAGGAGCTCTCATTCTAGCAGAAGAGTGTCAAGGAGACAGGCAATTATGTACCCTGAAGAAGTGACCACTAATGGGGTGAGCAGAGGTTGACTCTGGAACACTCAATCCAGCCTTAAGACGTCAAGAAAGGAGGTATTATCTGAACAGGTTTCTAAGGGATTCACTAGAGAAAGTTGAGCAGGGTGGACAACAGTGTGCTAGGAAGAAGAAACAATGAATCTATACCTTGGTAGTTCCAAGGAGATTAGATAGGTATGGGACTGAAGCAGAGAGAGAGAAATGTCAAGAGACGAGACTGGAGAAGTAAACAGAGGTCCGATTATGGAGGGCTTTGAAGGAATTCTTATTTTATCCTGGGAGCAATGGGCAACCATTGAATGGTTTTAGGGAAAGAAACAAAAGCTCTGGCACTTTAGAATGATGACTCTGGCTGTGCAGGAAATGGATTAGAATGGATCAAGACCACAGGCAGGGAGACCTGTTCCATTAATACAGCCAAGAGGGAATGATAACCTGATGTAAGGTAGTGACAATGGTTAGAATTAGATGGATTTGAGAAATATTGATGAGGTGGAATAAAGAGAACTTGGTGATTAATAATATGGACAAGTGGACTGAATTAGTCAGGCTAAACTAAGTTACACTGCTATAAAAAGCAGCACCCAACTCTCCTTAGCATAACAAAAGCTTATCTCTCTTTCATACAGAGTCCCTTGTAGGTCGAGGCAACTTTCGCAGGTAATTGTCTTACATGCTCAGTGAGCCAGGGTACGGATCTCAGCGGCTTTCACAAATTTGGCTGCTTTGTTTTAAAGGCGATCATTGTTTATTCGAGGACCCATTACTGGGTCCTTGAGGCTTCTGGGGCTTGCCTTCTCCACCTCGCTACTCCTAACTCCACTCCTGCCCACCCGCTGCCATCATGGTGTACGTCTCCCTTTAAAAATGTTTTATGGGGAAGTTTAGTGCAGTATTAGATCATCATCAATCCTCAGTCTTCGTGTTAACTGCCCCAGATTGTGGATTCGTCTGAGTGTGGCCACAGTGTACTCTGGAGACCACAGTGTCCAGTGCTTGTGAAGTGTTTACATGCACTTGAAAAGGGCATCATGCTGAAGAGAAACTAACTGAATTAGATGCCTTTTGTTTAGATTCATTCCAAACCATAAATGAGACTGATTAATCACAACAATATCTTCTCTACCTAAAAACCCTTATTTTCTATTTTAGAATATGGAATTCAGGGTTTTAGCAGGACTTAGAATTTCTTTATTTTCTTTACATAATGAATTTCAGGATCTGAGTCAACCAAGTATATCATGCACATTTCTGTCCTACGCTTAGTCACCAATTCAGTCAAAGTCAGACGAACTTTCTGAAATCTAAGGGCACATGATCTAGAATTCTCGTCAGGGCTGTTGAGGAAAGCTTAGGATGTAAAGGGAGAATTTAAATGTTTCTGTTGATTACAGAAGGCAATCATAACAAGAGCTGTGCTTCTTGCTTTTCCTCTTGCATAAGCAGAGAAGGAAGTGGTGTATTCCTTTTCGGGAAGATTCAGGACCCACTTTTTTCCAGAGTAGGTTTGGAGCAAACATTTGTAGAATGAGTTAAGAGTAGAAAAACAAGATTTAAAAGGTTTCTCCTTTTCCAGAAGCATCTCTGCTTAACTCCTGGACTGGTGTAATACCAGCAGTCACCCAGGCTCACGCTTTACCAACCTCAAAATGTGGAGTTTCTTTTCTCCCTCCCCAGATGCGTTCTGCTATCAG
This sequence comes from Hyperoodon ampullatus, assembly GCF_949752795.1. Lineage (NCBI taxonomy): Eukaryota > Metazoa > Chordata > Mammalia > Artiodactyla > Ziphiidae > Hyperoodon > Hyperoodon ampullatus. Next base: position 13,840,224 of record NC_136929.1, on the reverse strand, counting down.
AAACACCAAGCAGATCCATCCCACTCCCCTCCTCACTGGTCCTGAGACTTTGGGTCACTTGCATCGTCTCCGAGCCTTGGGTAATCAACTAAAAAAAGAAGAACCATGGTGGTGATCCCTGCCGGGCCTGTCTCACAGGCTTGACGTGAGGCAGGGTAGAGTCGTGTGCGTGAAGTGCTTTGGAAACTGGAAAGCACTATGTGACAAGCTCTAAAGGGAAACTAATTATTTTTCAAAATTCTCTTTCTCTGGCCGTGCTCTCACCCTACTCACCTTTGTTTCTTTCTTCCTTTCTTTGTTCTCTCTGTGTCCTACTCACCTCTGTCCTCTTCCCAACAAGCTTACTTCCTCGCTCTTAGATCTTCACCCTCTGTGTTTCATCAACTCCCCAAATAAAAGAATACAAATGGGGAAAAATCTCTTACTACTGCTGAAAGTTTCAGCAAAATGCTCTTTTCTCTTTTTCCCTTCTTCTCCTCAAGTATGTTATTCGCAGGGCTTCTCATACTCTGTGGATGCTTTATAAATATTCCTATTAATAATAACCCAGAGAGTGATCTATTTCTATACCAGCGATAATATTTACTAGTTACCTATAACACTGATCTTCAGGGTCTTTTCTCCAGGGGCAAATGTAGGCTCATTATGATGGTCTGTCAATCTACTTTCTTTCCCATACCTCCCAGTAGAGACTGGGAGGCTGGTTATGATACTGAGATCATTAGCTTTCAAATCTGGCTCCTTGAAACCAAGCAGAATGTATTTTCTGCTCACATGACAATATTTTTCAATATCGTAGGATTCACATTCCTGCTTTTTTATTTTCCATAAAGCTCAGCTTGGATATAGCACTGTCTATCCTATGGGGACTAACTTTTTATTTGGTCTCCTTGCCAGCTCTGTTAGAAGCTGGTAACAATCCAATGACTTGATTAAGGTCATTTCCTGGGCTGAGGAAGCTTAGGCTGTCTATATCCTGAGCAGCTTTCAAAATGACTTTCCTTCAGTCCGGTACAGCAATTGTCTTGCCCCATTTCAAGTTCAATCAAACATTACATATAAGGATGTAGGTGAAATAGAAATCTATAGGAAAGTATAAAACTAAACAGAGAGATTAATCCACATGTGTATGTTCCTTTTGGTTGTTGATATCATTATATTCAAAGGAGAGCCTAAGCAAAATTTTTAAATAGAACAAAATGTATAGGTATGGCCATTACTTAAGTACTGATTACTTTTTTCTGGCTTCTGTAATGTCCCCAACAAATATTCTTTTGTTTCCCCTAGTATTACTTTAAGTATGCCATAGACGAAAGAATGTCTTAATCCATCAACAGGTTTGATAATAAGTAGTGTTTATTGAGCAGTTACTTCATGCCAGATACTAGGCACCGAAGGTAAGATTAATAAGCAAAAGCGGATGTAATCTCTATTTCACAGAACTTAGTCATTAAAGGGTTAATTACACTAATGAAAATATGAAAGCAAACTGAGATCTGAGTTCTGAAGGAGAAGGATATGGTTTTATGAATGCATTTAACCATGGCAATGACCAGATTTTGAGGGGATGGCATCAGGGAAGTGATCCTAGAGATGTGAAGGTGAGTAGGAATTACTCAGATGAAAGCTGGAGCTTGTGAGGAGAGTGTTCCTCTAAGAGGGAACAGTAGGTGCAAAGGCCCATTGGTAGAAAGAGTCTGTCATCTTTGAGGAACTGAAGGCCGGACAGCGTGTTTAGAGCTCGGAGAGCAAGGGGGCAGTGGTTTGGGATGAGATGAGAGGGGTGGATAAAGCCAGTGCATCTGATGACAGATAGACCAACCATGGGAGGTCATGTGAGTCGGCTAAAGCATTTTAAATAGGACTATGACACAATCAGATTTTTAATTTTAAAAAAAGATGTCCTTGTTCGTAGTGAAAGAAGGATAGAGTATTCTCTCATAATTAGGAAATATATTCATTTTGAGAAGTTTGGAGTATGTGGTTCTTTGTCTCACGATCATATCATTTATCACATTATATTATTTTGTATCTTTGAGGGTGTTTGTCTCACTCAACAAATGAGCACCCCGAGAGAAGGATTTTTTAGTCTCGTATCTTTTTATACATTAGCACCTAACACCCAGTGCCTGCAACACATTGGTGATCGTTAAATTGTTGAGTAAATGAATGGATGGGGGGAGGGGTTTGAATGAATGAATAAACATTAGTGTTATGAACACGTATGGAATTGTTTGACCTAGCTCAAATAGTCTAAGGTACTTCATAGCTATCAGATTCTTTTTCAAAGTGTATGTATTGATACTTCCTTGTGAATTCTCTGTTTAGTAGGAGCCTTTAAATAGATTAGATATACAGAGTGATTCATATCAGTGACTGGGAACCTGGAATTAGAGCAGCCTTCATCTGATATATGACATTCTCAAGTACAAAGGCAGTAAACTGGGATGACTAGTATTTTTCAGTTGCAAAGATGCCACTGAATCAGACTCCACAAGTAGACAGAATTTCCAGTTTAGGAATGCAAATTCTGGCAAAAGTTGGATAAAGGGACAGGGTGACTGGGAACTTAAAAAGTGAGACATTATTTGGAAAGGATCCATATAAGGTGAATAGGGATAAGGTGGATAAGATTGGACCCTGTTAATTAAGATCAGTTTGTTGTGAAGTATCTCAAATACACCGGAGTTGCATTCGGTGTTCTTAAAGGAAGATCTGACTTTTTACATGTGGACTTTCCTATTCTCCCCCCAAATATCACAAAGTAATTAAGAAAATGGAGAAAAAAAGAAAATTCTAATAGAACTATGTTGAAAGATAAAATTGCATGGGCATGCTTGAGGTTTCCTAGAGCAATGTTGAGATGATGTTGGCTTGGGGTTGTGAGTGGCACCTCACTGTCTAAGAGGTTGATAGGTGACCATTAAATAATCTTAGAATATGCTCTGTGCTTAAATTTCGTTTCCAAATGTGGTATTCCTGTAGAGTAAAAAATGAATTTTAACAGGGACTGATGCTTTCTGGCAGGGCAGATATTGGGGGAGCCTTTTGGTGATGTCAAATCTAGGACTCATGGATGGTCTCCGGTTATTCCTATTTATATTATATGAACATCATGTTCATGTAGAATATTGGACGTTAAGGAGCAAAGGGGTTTGGAGTCTAGATGTCATGGCTCCTAGTCTTGGCTTCTAGAGTATTTCAGAGGTACAATCAGTATTTTTAAAAAGTGGAGCAAATAATTAAATCCTGGGTCACATTCAAGCTGCAGGCATACCTCCTTTTATTGCACTTTGCTCTATTGTGCTTTGCAGATAATAGTGCTTTTTACAAATTGAAGGTTTGTGGCAACCTGGTGTCAAGCAAATCTTTTCACATCAAATTTTCCAACAGCATTTGCACACCTTGTGTCTCTGTGTCACATTTTGGTAATTCTCGCAATATTTCCAACATTTTCATTATTATTATATTTGTTCTGATGATTTGTGATGAATGGTCTTTGATGGTACTATCACAAAAATGTTATGGCTCACTGAACTCTCAGTGTTTTTTTATCAGTAAAGTATTTTTAAATTAAGGTAAGTACATTGTTTTTTAGACATAATGCTATTGCACACTTAATAGACTACAATACAGTGTAAACATAGCTTTTATATGCACTGGGAAACTAAAAACTGTGTGACTCACTTTATTGTGATATTTGTTTTATTGCTGTCATCTGGAACCTAAACACGCAATGTCTCTGATGTATGACCGTATTCACATTTGACTCAGAATCCCATTTCATTGTGATTTTGAACATGATTGCAGAATTTCTGCAACTGAATGAGTACACATTGATATCATAAGTCATGTTCAGTGTTTTTGTTAGGGTTTTCTGTATTGTAGAATTATGTTATAAATGATACTGGTTCTGTACATCTCTCACTGTGAGTAGACACAGCTGGATGCCACCTGAGAGTGTCTGGTGTAAGAGATCAGCCACATTACAGACAAATTATTTCAGTTTACTTGGCAGAAAAAAAAAATGATTTAACTGAACAAATCCAGGCAATCAGGTGCTTTTTGAATAGGAGGAGAATGGTTTTCTTTGCAAAATGTTTCATTTTTATTGTTACCCACACTTTAGTTTTACCCCAAATGATCTTTCTTTTCTTTTTTTCTCCCCCTTCGGCTTCCTCTCTTTGGATGTGTATGGACCCTGTTAACTTGGCTTCTTCTCTCCTGTAACAGGTAAGAAATGACAATTTTGCTGCTTTTATTTTCTTCTGTGCTTCAGTTGTATTTAGTGCAAAAGATTACTTATCCATTCCATTGCTGTATTTTAATATGCTGAGAATATCTTCATAAACTTGAAATCTGATACCTCTTAGGATGCCTCTAAGATGAAATCTTTAAATTACTGATGCTATACACTATCCAGTGTTATTAGATCATGTGTTGGTATTTGTATATCAAGGCATTTTTAGTAAGAAGGATGAGTTCCTGAAAATTAGACTGAGCTGATTCATCATTCCCTGTTGACTTCTGTTGTAACGTCTGATTGAATGTCCATTGGCAACACTTCCTTATGTTTTCAAAGCTGAGCTTCCTTTGTTCCGTAGCTTTATCTCCATCAAGTAATGGCTGTTTATAAAGATCAGAAAAATGCATTTGGTGAGTAAGAATGTGACCATGAAAAGTTTTGTTCATCAAATCATCTTTTATACCGTGAATAATCTCACCATCTGTATGGTAGTTTTCCTTTTTCAAATAGAACACACATGTAATTAAAATAATATTCTTGGTTACTTTGAATGCTTCCATATCAGTCTTACTTTTGGCACATGAGAATATGTGTCACACCACTCCCCCCCAGAATTTTGGAATCCTTAAAAAGCATTTTTTCCTTTACTTCTTGGGGAAAATATATACAAAAAGATTTCAAGAAAACATGTATAATGGCACTATACTTCTAATACAGTATGTGTGGTCTTTGAAGGGTATGTGGTTTATTTACCAAGGAGGCACATTAATAAAGTATGTGATACTCAGAAATATTCATGAACATAGCAAATTATAAATTATATTACAGTAGGCATGTTAACCAAACCATTCCTTTACGTTCTCTAAGATATATCTTTATATTATCAAAGTAAAGGAAATAGCATTTCTAGCTTCTATTAGCTTTTTGTCCCCAAAGAACTGCCTTTGAAGTTATGATTTAATGTTATACCATCAGCTTTTATCCGGGCTTTTTTTTTTTTTTTTGTAAAATGACTACTTACAGAACAAGGTACAGTGAGTAAATAGCACTTCATGTTACTCAGTGGCTCTTAATTCATCAAGACGCACAATAAACTCACAAGATTTTGTGCCGGGAATTTTTTTCTGAATATATAAACATATATGTTCTTTCCCAAATTAGTAAAAGATACTAACCAAAAAAATGTGTTTCTATTTTTGACTACCAGCTAAGAAACTTAGAATTAAATTTTGTTCTTAATTATAGTAACTAGCTCATTGTAGCTCCTGGTGAAATTTTTTTCCCAATATTTTTCCATGTTTTCTAAAAAACCCATCCTTTAACAGCACTGCTTATGTGTGTTGTAATATTTGCGTCGCTATCTTTAAGCAACGTTTTAAGTGGTAAATGATATTAATATGAATCATAATAAGAGCTAACATTCTTTGAGTTTCCCAAGCACCAGGCACTGGTGTTAACTTGTTTAAATCACACATGCACGCACACACACGCACGTACTCCTATACTTCTTATGTGTTTGGAGCACATTTTGTTAACGTCTGGGGGAAAGAGTACATTTATATCATAACATATCAAATAATACTGTTCTTAAAATGACTTCCTCCATGTAGCTCAGCCAATCTTTTTTCTCTCTTCTTCTCATTCCTGCTCCTTCCTTCACATGTACAGAAATACATTTCATTCTCTTTTCTTGTGTAGAGCGAATTAGTTCCAGCCCATCCTTCCCCTCACACTCAGCTCTAAGACTTCCTTTGCATATTAAAGGACCCTAGTGCTGCATTCAATAGCTTCATATAGGGACAAATATGTTAAATTTCTGAGGAGTAGGTCTTTCAGTTATATAGGCAATAATTATAATCAATCATATAATTTCATGGAGTTAGATCCTTTAAAACATATTTGGATTTAGCTGCAGCTGAGCTTAACTCAATAGGAAAACATCCATAATTAGTTTAGACCCAGAATCTTAATTCTAGAACTGTTACATATTTATGGTGTACAACGGAATAAGGGCATCTGTTTTCATGGTAGAATCCTAAAGAGGAAAATAGAACATTTGTATATGAATCTAAACCTCAGAGAATGAACTGAAGTCTGAATTGTCACAAGTCGTTTACCATAAATAAATATTTTCAATGTGTTTTTTAGGGTCATAAATAAAAATAAAAGTGCAGGGCAGAATTTTAAGGGTATTAATATGATTAAAATGAAAACAGTCTTATAATGCTGAAAGGTTTATGAGATGACTATGTTGCATTGACCAGTCTACAAATGCATTTAAAATATTAATACATGTATTACAGTGCTGAAAATGCTGAGGATATTTAAATGACATGGTTACAGTCTCTGTCTTTTCAAATACCAGACAATTGCATTTCATGGTCACGGTGTCACTTGAGAGACATATTTTGTCGGCTTGCCTGTATCATCTGGTCTATAAATAGAACTCCCCAGAATATCTACAGAGTGGTAACTTATTAAATATAGGTCTTCTCACAGCATTTACAGGGTAGTAGGCAAGCTCGTTGATAACCCCACTCTCTGTTTCTATTATTGTACTAACACAGTCAGGCTGTGCTGCTTCACACCCTGGAGCATACTGTACTATTTGTTGTCCTAACAGTCAATGTTGAGTCACATCTAGACAGCCTGGCTGAACTATCTATGCTGAACCACACAAAGGCCCTTACTGCTGCTGTGTATTTAGAACATGAGCATGTGACTTGTGACTGCTTGCGAGCCATTCTGAGTACTTGCCATAATGACGTCCTTGATAATCATGCCAGGGGACCATAAGGTATAAGTTAGTTCTTAACATAACTTACTTTCTTGGACCAGTTCCGAAGATGACCCGCATTCATCTGAGTATCATACTCTAGCTAATTAAGTTCAAGGGAGATTTCAGTTCTTTGAGGGAATTATCCTATTATTTTTTGCTAACTAAACACATTTTGAAAAGCTAACAAAACCCCCCAAAACCCAGAGTGACTATTGATGAAATTTGTTCCCAAAGCCACATGCATACTATTTGGTATTTCTTCCCATGGTCATTGTTTCAGTACTCTGTGGCTGGCTGGAGGGACTCAGGGACACATTTCTGAATGCCATTAATAAAAGAGCAGGAAAAGTAGAGGAAAAAACTATGTTTTCAAAGGGAGGAAGGGAATTGTCCTAGTACAGAGTTATCACTAACGTTATCATTGTAGTATTAACGTGCATAAGACACCCAGAACAGTACAGCTGTGTAGTTGTGAGACTTTGAAAAGAACGTGGTGATATACTGGGGGTTCCCTGCTGTCTGCCACAGAATATGACATCGTTTGTGTATGGATTATCTGCCACCATCTGCTTGTATACTACTATGTTGTGAGCCCCACTGGGACAGTTCTGGCAATAAGTTTTACTTTAGCTGTTGGTGTTATTTCCTATCAGACAACCCATATATACATGGCCTCTTCTGGACTCAGTCATATGCTAACCCTTCAGTGAGACCCTGGTTACAGTACCTGCGCTCATTTTGATCTCACTTCTAGACCTTTCAATTCCAGTCACTCTTGCTAATAGATGAGTCTCAGTCATCTCCAGGACACCTTTGTTATCTTTCATTTGCCTCCCTCCCAGAGAATTAATTTATTGTACAATACGAATTAATGTTTATTAATAGATTCTTCCATGCTACTTCCCCAATATTCTCCTTATCCAGGTAATCAATATAAACAACTACACAACTTACATTTCCTTAGAGTCACGCCTCACTCTCACTTCTACCCAATAATTGGCTATCGGGTTCAACATTCACCTGAGTTATAATCTCACCTTGTCTTTCTTCCTTGTCTGTGCCTCCTTTGAAAGTACTTGGTCCATAGTTAGTTTTATGTGCCTGGCACATAACAATGACTTGACTTCCAAAGGAGTTCAACTAAATTGAAAATTTCATACATTTTCTGGTCCAGCACTAGAAATCTCACTCCTCTTGATGACTGTCACTGGATACCCTTGTACTGCCCTTCTGCTTTCCTCATAGCTAGTGTGTGATCCATAGAGGCTTGATAACACATTGTGAGTAAATATGTCATATTTAGTGAGTATTTCATTGTATTTGCCTGGATACCTAAAACTGTGAAGGTCTGTCCTCGGGAATGAAGGCTACTGTCTTGTTGGGTCATTTATGTTAATCTTCACAATAGCTCAGTAGACATCGTCATCACCAGTGCTTTATTTCTCCCAGGTAAGACAGGTTTCTTATGAACCTCTGATTTCCTATGTCTATACCAAACAGAAAAATGAAAAGCTGGTGGAAGAATGAGTGAGCAGATCTAGTCTCAACCCGCATTTTGTTACTGGGACTCCAGTTCTGGCTCCCCTGATAAGAGAGTTTTCATCGATGACTCTGGAACTTCTCCATTTATCCTTCTCAAGGCTGTATTTACAGTCTAGAGGATAAAACCTCCGAGTTCCTTCTTCGTCTCTTACCTGTGGACCCTGCATAGGTCAGGTTGCTTTTTTTTTTTTTTTTTTTTTTTTGCGGTACGTGGGCCTCTCACTGCCGTGGCCTCTCCCGCCGCAGAGCACAGGCTCCGGATGCGCAGGCTCAGCGGCCATGGCTCACAGGCCCAGCCGCTCTGCGGCCTGTGGGATCTTCCTGGACCGGGGCACGAACCTGTGTCCCCTGCATCGGCAGACAGACTCTCAACCACTGTGCCACCAGGGAAGCCCGGTCAGGTTGCTTTTGGTGGTGTTCTGCCCAGTCCGGCCACCGCATCTCAACCCCTGTTTCGCAGATGGTACCATTTTGTTGTTGGTCCACACTCTCCAGGGGCTTGGCTCATTCTCACTGCTTTTGTTGCTAAAGCCACACGTTCCCAGGCAGTGACACTCCTTCTACAGTAACTGGACAGGATCACAGTTCTTTCAGCCACCTTTAGAGAGGTTAACTTCTCATTTTACTTCAAAACTTGTTCTGGGGGCTTCCCTGGGGGCACAGTGGTTGAGAGTCCGCCTGCCGATGCAGGGGACGTGGGTTCGTGCCCTTGTCCGGGAAGATCCCACATGCCACGGAGCAGCTGGGCCCGTGAGCCATGGCCGCTGAGCCTGCGTGTCCGGAGCCTGTGCTCCGCAATGGGAGAGGCCACAGCAGTGAGTGGCCCACGCACCGCAAAAAAAATCAAAAACAAAAAAACTTGTTCTGTTAAGCAAAGTGCACCAGCTGTCCAGAGGCTGGCCTGAGGGTGATTGTGTGAGACTACTCTGTGTCCGAGGTCCATCTTCCTCCCTGATCCTGACCTGCTCTGATGCTAGGGTGTATATCCCTTAACTCCACCCTAGTGGGTACTTTGCCTTTCTGGGCATTCTATACCTCTCTTCTTCCTTGTAGCATTTTAGTCTTAGTGTCTACAGAGAGATGATCAGTCCTAAGACATCTTCACCATTTCTAACAGGGAATTTTTTTTTAAAGAATGGCCTCTACTGAGACCCAAATACATCTATGTGAGTATATAACTGAATTTGAACTCCTCCATGACTTTTCAATTTAAATGAAAATTGATCTGAGTCTTGTATAGTGACAGGAGTGCAGTAGCTACCCTTTCAGGGAGCCTCCCTCTCTTAAAATTTCCATGAAACCTGAGGGCTTAGCCAATCCAGATGGGGCTGAAAGTTCAGTTCAATTTCCATTAGAAGAGAGGAGAGATTGAATCCTCTTCAGTTTGTTAATGGTATTGCTTGCAGCTGCCAAGTCCGGTGGCTGTCGACAAAATCATGCTCCCTGCTCTGACAGATGTTGCTAATTCACATCTCTACACTGGCCAAGGGCACTCTGCCAGTGTTGACTTTTGAGCGAGGACAGCTTTAATTTCTCAGAGCCCCGCTCAGACAAGGTCGCTCTTTGCTTGGCTTCCCAAGGTCATGGTTCTCGATAGTCAGTTAAGTTCCTCCCTTTTCAGAACTAGAACCACTGTTTTCTTACTGCCCCTGGAGACCTGTACCTAGAAGTTGGGCAGCTTTTCTCTTTCTGTTCTGAAAACACAAAACATCTGTCTATACCCATTTCCCAGACAGTTCATCATTCTAAGGGAGGTTACCTAAACGACTCTGGGTGTCTCTCATTCATCCTTCTGAAGGTTTCCCTCAAGGGTTCAAAGTAATTCTCTGACACCTTTCTCGATAGAATACATAGATAAAAAATCACAACAGAGCACTTTGCTACATATATACCTAATAATGATAATCATTTTGGTTTTGGAATGTTTTACAGGGTTTAATGTTATTAAATGAGGACTCATTATTTTATTCTTCACAACCATTCTCAAGATCAGTGTTATCGTATTTCTTTGTGACAGGATGTGGCACAGTGTGAGGTTGTTTTTCTCTCTGTGCCAATAGTTTAAATAAGTTAATGTTACCTTCTTGACTTTTATATATCAGGGGGAAAAAGTTAACATCCCAACCTATGAACTGAACTACATGTTTCCTCAATAGCAAAATATGAAATGTGTTCTGGTTTTTCTTTGTCAAAAAGCTCTGAAAAAAGAGTAAGTTTTCTCTTTGTTGCTGTTGTTTATTTTTTCTTATGGTCATGTCTTTTTTTTTTTTTTTTTTTTTGCCATACGCGGGCCTCTCACTGTTGTGGCCTCTCCCGCTGCGGAGCACAGGCTCCAGACGCGCAGGCTCAGCGGCCATGGCTCACAGGCCCAGCCGCTCCGTGGCATGTGGGATCTTCCCGGACCGGGGCACGAACCCGTGTCCCCTGCATCGGCAGGCGGACTCTCAACCACTGTGCCACCATGGAAGCCCTGGTCATGTCTTTTAAACTTAAATGCCATGTGCTGGAAGTGACAGAGTTGCAGAATGATAAAAAGAGACAGGTATGCAAAAGTTATGAGATAAATAGTATGATTTATTAAAATATGAATGTCAATATCTCACATTTTTAAACTAACATAGGGACTAAATATTATAATTTTGCATAATAATTAATCACCTAAGATCTCATGGTCATTACTTAAAAGCAATTAGTTCAGAGTCAGGACTCAAACATAATATCCTTAATTAATTCCTGTGCACGTCTTTCTACTGCGCTAATGAGTTTTAGTCTTTGTGATGTAGCAGAATAGCCTCTGGAGCTTATTACAATTAGAGATGCCGGGAATTGCCGTATATTTACTAAATCACATTCTCTGAAGATAGGATCCGGAAATTAGTACTTTTATCAAACTCCATTGGGAGTTTTGCAATATCAAGTTTCAGAATCACCAACACACATACACACCCATGGGGGAAGGGGTAAGAAAAAGAGAAAGTGTGTTTTTGAGCACGTGCGCGAGCGCCTGTACTGGAGGAATCCATTAGTGTGGGATATTCACAGAGAAGTAATGGCATAAAACTGACTGCCATATTGTTACTGGTCCCGCTAATAAGCTGTGCTGCAATGTAGCTAGTATTGTCGGGAGACCTTTCTTTGAGCCCTCTCTTTGTTGCATGCTATAGCGATATGAAGAACAGTTAGGAATATTTTTGCAGTAAGGACAAATGGAGTTGGACTGTGTACAGTAGTGGGCCAGGTTACTTTACTCCAGCCCTTCCTTGTCTCATGTTTTCACCCTGCTTCTTCCTTCTCCTAGCTGGCCTCCTGCTTTTCTTCTTCCTCTGTGTTGATCTCTCTTTCTCTCCTCCTGACTGATGTTATACTGTTTCCTTTTCCACAATCACCCTGGGGGAGATTTTTATGTTTTTCCGCATCCCATTTATAACACCTAGTTCTTGTTAAATAGATTTAAGAATTTATTGGTGCAGAGTCTGTTAATGGAATGAGAAATTCCTTCTCTTTCAACACTAGTATCGAGGATGCTATGTCATGAGGATTTTTGTTTGGAGAGCTGTAGCGACTTGTAAGAAATAGCCCACCCTTCTTCTTTTTATTTTTTTGCTAGTTAGCAGTTCCCCTATTGCCAGTATTTTTTAATAGGCTTCATTAAGAGAAAACGCGTTTACTTTACCATTACTCCTTAGAATTATAACAGTGCCTTCAACACGGAGAGCTTGTGGTTTTCCATCTTAGCTGGAAAGAGTGGATGAGGAAAATAGCCACAGAGTAAGTGGAGAGATTGTATGTGTTTTGTTGATGCCTTCTTTTAGTGATTTCTTTAGTCCTGTTCAAGCTAAGATTATTAACAGCTTCATGAAAAGAGCATATTGCCTCTTTACTTAAAGAGCCATTTAATGAAGACTCTAATATCATTCCAGCCTGGGGCAGGGGGAGTGTAATTGGTATGACTTCATAGGGCCACACATTGTTAGTTGTGTACCTGTGTGGTCAAGACCTGAATCTTAGTAATTTTGAATACATCCCTTTGTATACCACTAACACTCAATTTGTGAAAAATATACATATGGAGCAAAGCATGCTTTTTAGAAAACTCATTAAGGTTTGGACTTCTCACATACCTGCTACCCTCATGAACAGGCAGTGGTTCCTTTCATCCCTTCAGCACGAGGCCCGGACACAGGGTACACGTGAGCTGTATGGTCCGAGTCCAAGACATCCTTGGCTGGACCACCCAGGTTACCTGGCTTGTCAGTGGGCCATGGGAACAGGCAGAAGGATTCCTGAGTGGGAGGTGGACACAGCAGGAAGAGGGCGAGAAGAAAGGGCAGTGAGCCAAAGAGCACTCACTGCAGTGAGTTCCAAGGAAACTTTCCAAAGAAATTTCCAAAGACAGGGCTGGGCTCCAACCTAATTTCACCTAAAATCCATTTTATCCCTTTCCTAAATATTCTACCCCTGATTCCGGTGGCCACGTTTATCCCTGGTAATACATTTCATCTTTGCCTTTGGGCAGATTTCATTCTTCCTGGGAATGGAGTTGTAGACTGTGGGGAGAGAACCTTTGAAATTCCTAGAAATTACTCTGAAGCTTTGAGAGCTTGTTTCCAAAGATGCCACTGTCAGCTCTTTTCCCCTGGTACACTCTTGCCGCTTTACCCCTCATGAGGGGGGCAGGTCTGTTTTCTGCCTTCTTGAATGGGCTAGCCTTCTGACTGACTTTGACCAGTAGAATGTGGCAGCTGTGACATTCTGGGTCTTCTTCCCTCTTGGAAGCTAGCTGTCAAGTAAGAGATCTGATTACTTGAGACTGTGATGCCCAAATGAGTCTCATGGAGAGGCCACGCAGAAAAAGATATGCCTGCTCCGACACCCCTCTCCAACTTTTCCAATCATCGCAGGTGAGATGCCAAACACGTGAATAAAAATCCAGGATGGGCTCAGCTGGGTTGTGCACTCTCTGCTCCATGTGGTGTCTTCTGGTGTTGAATGTCTCAATAGATTTGCCTATTCTGGATGTTCCATATAAATGGAATCATACAGTATATAGTCCTATGTGACTGGATTCTTTCATTTAGCATCCATGTTGCAGGTTTTCAGGGTCCATCCATGCTGCAGCTTATATCAGTACTTCATTTCTTTTATTGTCAAATAATATTTCATTGTAAGGATATACCATAATTTGTTTAGCCATTCATCAGCTGATGAACATTTGGGTTATTTCCACCTTTTGGCTATTATGAATAATACTGTGAACATTAATGTACAAGTTTTTGTATGAATGTATGTTTTCAGTTTTCTTGGATATATACCTGTGAACTGATGACTTCTGTTTTAAAAGTATCACTCTCTGGGCTTCCCTGGTGGCACAGTGGTTAAGAATCTGCCTGCCAATGCAGGGCACATGGGTTCAAGCCCCGGTCCAGGAAGATCCCACAGGCCGCAGAGCAACTAAGCCCGTGCGCCACAACTACTGAGCCCACATGGCACAACCACTGAAGCCTGCGCACCTAGAGCCCATGGTCCGCAACAAGAGAAGCCACCGCAATGAGAAGCCCCCACACCGCAACAAAGAGTAGCCCCCGCTCGCTGCAACTAGAGAAAGCCCGTGCACAGCAATAAAGACCCAGTACAGCCAAAAATAAATAAATTTATAAATAAATAATAAATTTTTTAAAAATTTAAAAAAAGTATCACTCTGTCTACTCTGTTGAAAATAGACTGAAGAGAGTCAAAGATAGAGGCTATGGCAGTAATCAGGTGAGAGAGGATGGTTATTGCAGGATAAACTGTTGTCGACCAACCACAAGTCCGAGGATATGACTGATCCATGGACCCCTAGTGACAGCCACTGCTCGGGATGAATGCCATCCCAACACATCAGCAAGTCTGCCTGCCATCCTGGAAATGGTGTGAAAAGCCCCATATTTAATGGATTAGCACTCTGTAGTTTTCTAGAGAGATTTTCTGTTCATCGATCCAATGATATTGTACTGGGCCAACATGAAATGTATTAAAATACAATAGTCCAATAATAGAGCCATAAAACATAACTGTAGTTGGCTTGCAAAGAATAAATTTGTGGCCATTTTTTACATGCTTTTGCCAATTGTAGTCTTCTTCAGCTATGAAATGCGTTACAACCTATGACACATCTTGGCAATCTCTATTTTTCTTTGGTAAAGTGAAAGTTTGAGTGGAAGGAATTATAGGAGGAGATGGAGAAAGACAGGAAAAAATAGAGCCACCTATTCTTTGACACATCTTCTGATGATAAACTGTCTCCTGGAGGTGATGAGAGAGGTTTCACAACCCACATCTGCTGAGTTCCGATGCCGAGGTTGATGGATCTTTAGTATACTGTGGCTGTGCTGCTATTTAGAACCTAATGGTCAGCTTAACAGAAGGGTGTCTATTCTTTGAGCACCCACAGCATATACAGTTGGCTTCTATATAAGGGAAAGTCAAGTAAAATGTGTTGAGTGCCTACTACTTTGTATACTTTTCCGCGTTAACCTTCATTACATCCTTTGAGCGTGGTTAAGAGAAAGGATTCTGGGGCCAAACTCCCTGGCTTCAAATTCCACGTTGGGCACATTAGGTAACTGTGTTGTGCTCTGTTTCCTGACCTGTGAATGGGAGTGATACCAATAAGCTACACATAGGGCAGTTGTGAGGATTAATACGATCAAAGCGCTTAGAGCAGGACCTGGCTTCATGAACCCAAATATGAACTAAGTTCATTCCCAGGTTCCTTCCATCTGCCTCGCATGCTTCCTCTTCCTAACACATCTAAGAACAGCACATTACACATGATATATTGCTTTCCTAATTTATCCGTTATACTCCTGATATGCCAAGAAATCCTGATGCATGTAGGAACCTACAGTCTATAAAGCCTCAAATAAGTCTAATTGGATCTGTTGGTTGAGGAGCCAATTTGTGAACTTGACCTTTGACATATACCACAGGACTTTTGTAATCTAGCAAAAAACTGTAATGGTGAACGAAGCAAAATTTCAAG
Organism: Hyperoodon ampullatus; assembly: GCF_949752795.1. Classification (NCBI taxonomy): domain Eukaryota; kingdom Metazoa; phylum Chordata; class Mammalia; order Artiodactyla; family Ziphiidae; genus Hyperoodon; species Hyperoodon ampullatus. The sequence continues at coordinate 13,824,633 of NC_136929.1, read as the reverse complement.
GAAAATGAGACAATTCTCGCTGCTCCTTTTATTCTTACTTACATTTGTTCTACTCTTTCCTTCTCTCCTTAGGCCAGTAGCCAAATATGTGGACCATAAATCATGACCATTTGTTAAGCCTCTGTATGACAGATATCTAACTTCTCCCCCTCAAGGAAAGCTGGACTGATAAATAAAAATGTTCTAGCAGCCCTCAGGTACCCTAACCTTACTGTGTAGACTGCAGTGTTTGGTTAGCTTACTATCCCTGACCAGATTGGAGATTTATTTTAGGTTGTATCTGAAATGCCAGTCTCTCATATCTTGTAGTTTCATGGTTCTGGCCACCTAGCAGACACTCAGTAAATATTGGTTGACTGATTGGTTTGATTTCCACAGCTTTCTGGTTAGGAACGTGCCAGCATATCCTACATTGTCTGTGTGTGTGCACATTTATATCACCTTCTTTTCTTTCCTTTGGCTGTTTTGGACACTCTAAGTGGGAATGGATCAGAAGTTTCAACATGAAGAGGGAAATGGTTTAAAGTACTCGTTTCTTCCTGACATTTTCTCACAAATGAGCTTCTGAAATATTATTAAAGAACCTATTTATTAGCAAGCAGGGACAAAGAAGACATACAGTCTACTCTGTAATTTTGATGAAGTCCCAGCTCTCAGTCCTTTAAGGGCTGCAGCCATGACCTTGCCAGAAATAGTCACTGGAGTCAGATTACAATATTCCAAAGTCAGGATTCTCTAGAAGTTTCTGTAGGTGGCTTTATGCAACTGGAAGTCTTCCAATGCCAGGTCTGCAAACAGGAACAGGCACTGCTGCTCATAGAGCATATTAGGAGCCTCAGTACTTTTTACACCTTATTCAGTCAAAGATGAGAATACAGTTGACCCTTGAACAATGCAGATTTGAACTGCCTGGGTCCACTTATACGTGGATATTTTTCAACAGTAAATATTACAGGGCTACACGGTCCACATTTGGTTGAATCTGCAGATGCGGAGGAATACAAAAGGCTAACTGTAAGTTATTTGAGGATTGACCCCCAGGTTGTTCAAGGGTCAAGTGTATTTCTAAAATATTTTAGCCACACCCATATCTTAAACACCAATGAGAACTCACTTCTAACATCCTTAATGTGGGTGACCAAACCATGAATTTCACCAACGAAAACCCATTTCTGACATTCATTATACTAATTAGCAAAGCTTCTGCTGTTGATTCAGGTACAGATAACAGAATCTCTTCTATAGGGTGGGTGGACTGGTGTGAGCTACCATCCCAGGGGTGAGAATTCCTGATTTGGTCAGTTGCCTACAACTGAGTGTACCTTAACGAAATCGCATCCATTCTATCCACCTACTATCTATGCTGTACACAAAAGAGCTTTTTATAGTAACTGTCCTTTCAGTGAGCTTCATTCTGTGTGAGGACTAGAATTCCTCCTGCATATAGAGCTTGTTTTCTAAATGCTAACATAGAATGAAATGAAAAGAAAGAGAAAATTTGGAAAGCTTCTTTTTTTTGTGGTTACACTCCTCTAGGATCTTCACAAAGGACCAAATCTACACCTGTTTGGAGCTACCCATTGGTCAGCATCTGCTGCATGAGACGTAGGTCAGGGCAGTGCCTGTGCTGGCCTTTAGCTGTGAAGATAACAAGAATACACGGAAAACAATAAGAAAATCACACACGAGAGTATTTCACAATGAAAGGACATGACAGTGTCAATGATACGGAAGAAGTAGGGGGAAATCACTGGGATACGACATATGCCAAGAGCAGCTCATGGTGAAAATAAGCCTAACAGGAAATGCAGGCTTTATGACTGGAAAGATGTGGGAAGGCATTCCAGCCTGGTGGGATACGTGTTCCCTGTGGAGGAGGGTGTGTGTATGTGGATAGTGTAGGTTCTGGAACAGCAAAGAAACCAACCTGAAAGGGGCACTAGAGGGGGTTCGGACTAACAGTAATAGTTCACATTTATTGAGCACTTATTATGTGTCATGCCACGTGCTGAATATCTCTGAGTACGTTTACGGATTCCAAACCTTACGAAGTAGTCGCTACTATTATTCCCAATTTACAGAAGATGAAGTAAGGCATGGCAGAGTTAAGTAACTTGCGCAAGGGTCACAGAGCTACAGAGGTGGGATTTGAACCGGGGCAACGTGACTCGGAACACTCACTCCTGTGACTGCTACCTGGTTTTGCCTCTCGGATGGCCAGTGGCTATGGCAGCTGGTGGTGCTGTGGGAGTCTTGGACACCGCAGATATCTGAAGCGGATTCTGAACATGTGTTAGGAATTGCTTAGCAGTGTGTGTTGCCAGCAGAGTTCAGTAAGGCTTGGGATGTAGACAGGAGAAGGAAACATCCAGAGACAGAGGGAGACAGAGTCAGAAATAAGAAAGCACACAGAGAAGGTAAGTTAACAGAGAGGGAAAAGGGGAGAAGAGTGCTTAGAGCCCTTGCCACAGAATGGTGGGGAGGCACAAACCTTCACCTCAGTGACACTCAGTGGCATTCTTGTTCTCTGTTGCCTTAACATAGTCCCAAAGTACCTGACACAATTAAATACGACCTTTCCCCCTTAGAAAATGGGGCTCAAGTTGCAACAGCATGGATGGACTTGGAGGGTATTATGCTAAGTGAAATAAGTCAGAAAGAGAGAGAGAAATACTGTATGATACCACTTATATGTGGCATCTAAAAAAATACAACAAACTAGTGAATATGACAAAAAAGAAGCAGACTCAGGTATAGAGAACAAGCTAGGGGTTACCAATGGGGAGAGGGAAGTGGGGAGGGGCAATGTAGGGGTAGGGGATTAAGCGGTACAAACTATTAGGTATAAAATAAGCTATAAGGATATATTGTACAACATGGGGAATATAGCCAATATTTTATAATAACTGTAAATGGAGTATAACCTTTAAAATTGTGAATCACTATATTGTACACCTGTAACTTATACAATATTGTACAGCGACTATACTTCAATGGAAAAAAAAGAAAATGGGCTCATTTTTTATTTTTTGCTTTCAGTCTGTTTCTTTTGAGCATGTTACAATGTCAGACCACAACTTCAAAAGAGTTCAATCATGATAGAATGGCTTACGAAAATGTATGGAATATATATAATTCTGTTCTATAATTCTTATGCAACAATAATAAAATAATGCCAGAACTTCAAGGTGAAACTGCAAAATTTACAAATAAAATTCAAAATAATAAATGACTAAAAGTCCAACTTTTCTGCCTGCCGGTTTTGGGAATTATTTCCCCAAATGAGAAAACTCTGACCCAAAGTATTGTATTATCTACTCAAGGACTAAATTTTGGTGACATCCTCCCTATGAGGGTGTCAATAATGTTTATCCAACATGATGGAAATGTTTTCAAAATTTTCTAAATGATCTCCCCAAACAGCTGAAAATATCTTCAATGTGGGACAAATGTATTCCCCTGTAATTGCCACTTTACATCCCGTGTAATCATGTGGGAGAATTCTCAAAAGGTTGACAGGCTGCAGTTTATATCCATCAAAAACATGCGAGAAAAATATGAGCAGGCACACGTCCACTAGAATGAAAAAGCACAGTAAGAACAGCAAGTGGATCATGAAAGGGAGCCCCTTTTTAGGACTGTTCTTCCCAGTAATCAGCCCTTTGGGGCGGAACGCTGCATTTGGAAGACATTTCTAAGAATTCTCACAGTGCAACTCGGGCTGCAAGTTGGAGTGCTCCATGGGAGTAGGGCTGAGTGTTGTCTAGTTTGTGCCATGGAGCTGTCCAGCTTAAACATGCCTGGTGGCCATACATCCCTGACAGCCCTCTCCATCACCCAGAGGATACTGACATGTGCTGAGCACTCTGGAAACACGTGACTTTAAATGAACTGAGGGAAATAGACTTGCAGGAAGATATTTACTTGAGTTCGTCTGTTCCGGATACACATTGCAAATCAACACAACTTCACCTGGTTAGACCTCGAGGTATTCAATGAAGAACTTTTGAGAGCTCTTTTAAAAAACCCTTTCCTAAGCACACAGAAAAACCACATGCATAGAAGTGCACCTCTGTTGTTTGCTCTCGATAAAGTATATGTCACATCAAGAAATATAACTGAGGGGCTTCCCTGGTGGCGCTAGTGGTTGAGAGTCCGCCTGCCGATGCAGGAGACGCGGGTTCGTGCCCCGGTCTGGGAAGATCCCACATGCCGCGGAGCGGTTGGGCCCGTGAGCCATGGCCGCTGAGCCTGCGTGTCCGGAGCCTGTGCTCCACAACGGGAGAGGCCACAACAGTGAGAGGCCCGCGTACCACACACACAAAAAAAGAAATATAACTAAGGAAATGGCAGGGAAAAAAGTGGCTTTGCATATTCTTTTTATAAAGGTTTCTCTGAGATTTTTGCTGGACTAGTGCTTTTAATTGGATTTTTTTTTTTAATTTAAAAGCTGCTGCTTCAGGCTCTTTCTGATATTAATGGTTCTAAGTTTCACTTTGCCGCTGCATCTGTGGGGTGTTGTGCACAGAATCAATATTGCTTTCTTTACCTGCTCTGCCACTGTGTGACCTTGAGGATGTTTCTTATTCTTTTCGGGTCTCAGTTTACCCACCTCTAATAAGGAGCTAAATAATGCAGGATTTTTTTTATAAGATTTGAATAATAGATGTCTGAAAAAGCTTTTAGGTTTAGGATTTGAAACCACTCTGTAGCTGGCAGTGACAATAATAATAATAGCTTGGATTAACAGAGAACTTTTCTTCCAAAAGCTCTAACCACTTTTATATTATTCTTCCATTTGTCCTCTAAACACCCTTTAGAGGTAAGAATGAGAATGTATCAGCTTTCTCATCTTGCAGGTGAAAAAACGAAGCAGAGAGGTGCTGGAATGAGTACTAATTTTCAGAAACAGTATTTCTGATTCCAGGAGCTTTTCTTTTTTTTCTTTTTTTCTTTTTTTTTTTTTGTGGTATGCAGGCCTCTCACTATTGTGGCCTCTCCCGCTGTGGAGCACAGGCTCCGGACGTGCAGGCCCAGTGGCCATGACTCATGGGCCCAGCTGTTCCGCGGCATGTGGGATCTTCCCGGACCGGGGCACGAACCCGCGTCCCCTGCATCGGCAGGCAGACTCTCAACCACTGCACCACCAAGGAAGCCCCCAGGAGCTTTTCTTGATTGCATAATGGCAAACGCATTGCCACCACAAGCTCTAGAGGACTGGGCAAACTTCTCACGAAGCCTGTCTCTACAAGTGGTGTCCATCATTAATTCATCTCTTCAATAGGATAAGGAATCTTTCTTTGCATGTATCACTTCTTTTCCTATTGAATGTTGCCCTTCCATTTAGATGGTGTTCCTTTTTTCAGTGCTCAATGCAATCAGTGAACAGAGAGATCCGGGTTATTTCTGCCCCCTGTGCAACTGATCACATTGTTATAGTCCTGGATAAGCCCTTGTAAGGTTTGTACCAATGTCATTATGCTGCCACACAGGCTATCCATATGCGGGCATTATGGTTTTCAGATGACTTCCACCTGTAGCTGTGTGTAACTGAAAACCAGCCACTCCCAAGAATATCACAGTTTCTGCTGCTGAAATGGAAATTGAAAGGAGGAGTTAGATATAGCTGTACCTGCTCATCGAGGGATAAATTATTTTGTGTAATTGTTAGAGCCTTGCTAAGACCTAATGGAATGAACATGTTTTCCACGCCCCTGGGTATAGATAGTCTTAGTAAATACTGTGTGCTTGGATTTAAAGGTGTGGGAGACTGTCAGCCTGTTGACAATGAGAAAAATTAATTTGAACTGCTGATAAAGAAGGAAAATGTACACAATGAATTAAATTTATTAGACTGAAAACTGTTTCTCCTTGCTATTTCCACGTGGGAATATGTCAGAGTTCATTTAACTCAACTATGGATATTAAGGACAACTACACCACAGCCGCTCTTGGAGAATTCTGTGTGGCAATTTGGTGCATCAGTTCTGGGCACTGTTTTGGTTAACCTTTTAATGTAAATTGTAATGATGTGTATCCTGAGAAGAATAGAGAATGGTTGGTTGTCAGTGACAAATCTGACAACGTTGCTGTTCACTCTCCTTTGGGGTTGTGCGTTTCCAGTAATGAAAAGTGGAGGAAGGCCAGACTCTGACTGGGCTCTGCCTTTCTGAAATCCTAAGAAGATGGATCTGATCTCTGGAAGGGGAGTAGTTTTACAACTAAGATCTCACTCAAAATAACATGTTGTTGCCTTCAATTTTCTACAATTAGTATACGGTGCCGGAAAATCTTGGTACATAGAGCTTGATTCTCTTTCCATCCATATAGTTTTATAACCTAATAGCTAATAAGAAGGGTTGTAGTCAGTATCACCACTTCACTATTTTCCTCTATTTTATTAATAATAACTTTATTGTTCGGGTAAAACTGTTACAAGCATCTTAAAATTTTAAGCAATTAAAAAAGACAAGGAAATGAACATAAACATTCAGGTATAATCATCACTAACATTTGGTGAGCATCATTCCAGATATTGCTCTAAGCAGATAGATTGATAAAAATAAAATGGAAATAACTTTAGACTGCATTATACCATATAAACTATTTTAATATTAACTCTGCAGTTGAATTTTATGTGAAGTTAACAAAAGAAGCTGAATGAACCTAAAGGAATTGAAATTCAGGCAAGTCCTTCAAAAGCAACATTGGAACCTGAAGGAATCCAAAGTTAAGAATAAGAGTTAATGAAGAACTTGCTAAGTTCAAATTAAAATGCTTATTAGACTGACATGTTCAAAAGTTAGACTTTATCTATACACTCCCTGCTATGAAAGATGAGGAAATTAGCACACTTTTCCCCTTTTATCCCTACCACCCACTATTTTTATTAGTTATATGATTAGGTTTTACATTATTGAGGTTTATAACATTAACCTTTTGCTGGGTAATAGCGATGCCCATGGTTTCATAATTGTAAGGGGATATTTAAATTAATAGAATGCTCACCTCAAGCCTTTCTACTACTGATTTTTAATCTTTTGCTTTGATTCATTTCATAATTGGCTGAATCCATTAAGCAGTAGCCATCCCTCCACTGCTGTCATTTTGGACTTTGGTTCTAGAGGATGAGTTAATCCTGTTCCTTTGTTCATGGGACATAATCTCTCTTTTTAAAAAAAATTATTATCTTTATTTTATTATTGTTGTCATTGTTATTTATTCTCTTTTATTCCCTAATTTAATTCTGCTCACCCTACCTCATAGATAATCATTCTGATGTATTTGATGAATATCCCATGTGTTTGATGCATATGAGTTTGCTTCCTTGTCAAACATGTACTGTTGTATTTTACATAAGTGATATTGTGCTAATGGCATTGAATTAGCTTCTTCACTCAACATGATATTTTTAGGTTTTATCCGTGTTTCTGTGTCTATATTCTAGTTAGTTGCTTTATCTCTGCATAGTATTATGTGTAATTTATTGTTCGAAATGGGACACTTTTGAGGCTAAAAAAGACCCTATTAGAAATTATACCAGCACAATAGACATACAATGGGATTGACACAGGCCACCGAGATGCATGGTCACCTTATCCTTAGTGTACCTTCTCCACATTTTATACTTTCAGAGTTGTATTCATGGAAACTTAGATTGTATCCAGCTTTCTGCCACCACAGACCATGCTGAGGTGGATATGCTTATATGCGTCCCTCATGCAACTACGTGAGAATTTCTCAGGAATTTACACTTAGGGGTTGCTGGGTCAGAAATATACATATGACCGATTTGCTTGACTTGCCAGTGTGTGCTCCAGAATGACTGCAGCTGTGTAAACTATCAGTAGTGCTGGAGGATGGTCAGATTCTCACATCCCTCCAATGGCTGACATTCTGCAGCTTTCCAGTTTTTATGAATTCAGTGGCTTTAAAGTAGTGGCTTAATGTTTTTTTTATTTAGAATTTCTCTAAATACGAATGAGTTTGAGCTTCCTAGCCTCTGAGTTTCTCGTTCCATTGGATTGCCTGCACATCTGCACAGCCCATTTTTTATTGTGTTTTTTGATTTTGTTTGTTTGATTTTGATTTGTTGGGCATTCTCGACATGATTCCCTTACTGAAGTTAGATTGCACACATCTCCCACTCTGTCATTTTGTTGTGGCTAACTTTGTACATGGTATCCTTAGTTGAACAGAAATTCTCACTTTTTAGTTAATCAAGTCCATCAGTATTGTTTTATGTCAGTGCTTTGAGGCTTATTCTCAAGAATTCCTTCTGTATCCCTAGGTTATGAAGTTTTCTTCTACTTCATTGACTGTTAACTTTATTGCTTTAATTTCCACATTTTGGTATGAAATCGACTTTTGTACACACTGTTAGATGGGAATACAGGTTTTCTTTCATCCATATAGTGGATCAGTCTTCTCAACATTACTGACTATGCAGACTAATTTCCATCAGTATATTTAAGGTACCAAAGGTATACAAAGATATATGATTATACATTTAGTCTCTTTGTCTTGCCCCAGTATCATATTGTATTTATTACTGTGACTTTAGTGTGTTTTAAGAATATCTCTTAGGGCAAGTCCCCCATCTCTGCTTTTCTTTTGCAATGTTGAACTGGCTATTCTTGGAATTTTTATTGAAATTAAAAAAAAAGTTTTATATTGAGTTTATCAAAATCCCCCAAAATTTCAGCTCGAATTTTTATTTTGATTGTATTGAATTTTAGATTGATGAGGGGAAGATTGATTGACTTCTTGTTAATATTGTGTTCCTAAGAGTATAAACTGTTCATCTGTTATGTCTTCTTTAAGTCCTGCAGTAGGTTTAACATTTCTCTCTATAAAGGACTTATTAATTCTTTTAAAATTCCTAGACATTTCATAAGTTTATTGTCATTGTATCTTGATTCTTAACTATGTTTTCTAGTAGTTCATCATTGCGGTAGAAAAATGCTACTGGTTTTGTAAAGTTGATCTTGTGTCTGTCAACCTCACAGAACCCTCTTATTAATTCTAGCAGTTGGATTATTCTATTGGTTTTATCTGTGTGGACAATTACGTCATCTATAAATAATGTATCTTTTCTTTTTCTCTCGTTTTCCTGAACTTAAAGCTCTCATTTCTTTTTTGTTTGTTTGTTTTTTGTGGGGGTTTTTTGTTGTTTGTTTCTTAGAGTATGGGCAGAAGTTCCACTAGAAACAGTGATAATACTACTCAGTGGTTTTAAGAAAGGCTTCATGGAAGTTGTTTTCCCTTTGTTCTTGTAAGCTTTAGACTATCTTTCTGCTACTCCAGTTGGACGATTCTAACATTGTTGTAAAATCTTCTTTCCCCTTGAAATTCTGTGGGCTGTTATTACACAGCATTATGTGTTGCTTTGGATAAATCTGAGATCAAACTGTATTTTTTCCCTTTTAAATGTATTCTCCCCCCACCACTCTTTATTGGATATAATAATATCTATATTATAAAGATATCTGTATAATATCTCTTCTTATTCTTGAAGTTCAATGACTGTTCACAGTATATTTTGGACTTGATCTTTCTGTGCATTTTTTTTTTTCACCCCGGGATAAGATGTAAAGATTCAAGTCTTTATTTTAGGAATTTTTTTTTTTTTTTTTGTATCATTGAACACTTTTTTGTTTTCATTTATTTTTGCCCTGTTTTTTTCTTTCTAAATACCAATAATACTCATTTGGAGTTTACTTTGTTTTCATGTCTGTGCTCATTGCCATCAACATTTAAATATCTTTGCTAATTTCTATTTTGTTTTGTGTGATTTTCACCATGATTCTGACTTTTTTATGTGTATGAACCCTCATTTTTGTGTTAGAATTTTTATGTTTCTTTCCTTTACACTTCTTGTCTGAGCTCTACCGGCTTATTTTATTTTCTTATGTTGTCTTAACTATTCTTTGAACTCTTGTATCTCTTTCCTGAGCTCTTTTCTTTAGAGCCGTCATGCTGTTAATAATTTCTTTGAGTCAACAGAGAGCTATCTGAACTTTGCCCATGTTTCCTTGGGTATTGCCTCTTGTAATGTATGTATATGTTTCTTTATTCCTCTGTTCTCCCAGGCTTTATGTGTAATTGTGTTACTGGAGCCTTTTAAGGGATTGCTTCTGTAGTAACGGGGATGGCTATTTACTGAAGGAAAGCACATGTGGAACATGAAAGCTGGGTGTTTTAGGGAGATGAAACAATCTGAAAACTCTTGTCACTCAGCCTCACTAGGGCATCTGTCTCAAACTGGGCCTTCAAGAGGCCTCCATGGCTCAGAGCAACACTCTTGAGGTTATGATATCTTACTGTTGTCACGTGGCTCTTGCATATCTCTCGTCTTCATTCCCTCTGCTTTATATGCCATGGTCTCCCTGAAGAAAAGCTAGATAGTAAACAATAGAAACAGATATGTCTCCTTTTGCAATCTTTCCCTGATTTTCCAGAGTCTCTAATTGTGATTTATAGAATCTTCACCCACCTTTCATGTGTATGGCCATGACTCTAGATCTCTCTCATGACTTTAATCCAAGGATCCCTGAATATTTCTTTCAAGACTGTACAGGTAAATTGGAGAATATCTGTGTCCTGCGTGAGGTCTGAGGAAGTATGCATCTGCATCTTGGTAGGGATTTTGCATTATTGATGTGTTCATAAAGTATACTGCATACTTACATACTCTATACAAATGACATGTGTGTAAATAAGGACACATTTACATGCAACTGTTAAGTATTATTCATACATTTTTGCTGAGAGTTTGTTTGTTACTGGTTAGTACAATGGTTCTCAGACATTTTATCTGTGGTCTATGCTCTCAGGTTCTATTTTCCAGTGGAAAAACAACAACAAAAATACAGTGATAAGTTACAAGCAAATTTGGAGTGTTAGGTTGGCATCTTTAGTGTAGGTTTGAAGAATGGGATGGTTTACACTTGAATCATAGCTCATAGATATCTTAAAGTCTACTTACTGAAAAATTATAGGTTAAAATATTGTTGATAGAATATGTATCACCACATATTGTAAGGCAAACTAAGAAACCATAACAACCAAATCCATTAGTTTATCCAATATATATTATTTAAATAGACAGTATAGTCTAGGTACTCTTCTACGTGAGGGAATACAGTGGGAAAAAGGAGGAAGTAGAGGAAAGGGTGGAGGAAAAGAGAAAGGAGAACTTTTATGCCTTGTAAAGCTTTCATTCTCATGGGCATAGATACATAATAAACAAATGCACACATAAACATAAACATCAAAGTACTATGGGAAAAGTACTGTGGGAAAAAACTAAGGTATGCAGACGTTTTAAACAGGGTGAAGAGGGAAGTGATCTCTTAGGAGGCCATCTTTGAGCAGAGACCTAAATTGAGTAAGATAAAATGAGAAACAGAGCCATGCTCTGGGGGAGAGATTCCCAAGCAGGGGGACAAGTAAGTACAGAAACCGTGAGACAGGAATGTTCTTGAAGTGTGCAGGGGAGAGTGAGGATGGTGTGGTTGTATTTAGGCCAGTGAGTAGCTAGTGGGAGGAGGCGGTTGATCCGGAATCTGCTCATGAGCCTGTGGGATGTGGTCAGGATTTGGATTTCATTCTCAGTGGGATGCAAAGCTAGTGAGGATCTGAGCAGGGTAGTGATAGGTCATAACTTGTTTTTCAAAGGATCACTCTGGCTGCTGTGTAGAGAATAGCTTTTGGGAGGGCAGGGGTGGAATTTGGGGAGTGGGGTACAGATAAGAAGCCATTGTAATAATTCTGAGACTAGATGACACCCAGTTCAGTAGATTTATAGGGTAGACTTTACAGGATTTGGGCTTTATATTGAAGGTAGAGCCAGCAGGATTTGGTGATAAATTGCAGTATGAGATATAAAAAGTTTGAAAGGAGTTTACTTTCAAGGTTTTTCTTGGCCTGATCATTGGAGTGAATGGTGATGCAATTTACCATACGTAACTGCTATGGAAAGAATTGTGTCTCCCCAAAATTCATATGTTGAAACCCTAACCCCCAATGGGACTGTATTTAGAGATGGGGCCTTTAGGAGCTATCAAAGTTAAGTGAGGTCATAAGAGTGGGGCCCTAGTGTAACAGGATTGGTGGCCTTATAAGAAGAGGAAGAGAAAGAGATCTCTCTACTAGAGTATAAAGAAGAAGTCATGTGAGCAAAGAAGCACATGGTGGCCACTGACAAGCCAGGAGGAGAGGTCTCAGAAAGAAACTAACCCTTCCAGCACCTTGATTTTGGACTCCCAACCTTCAGAACTGTAAGAAGTAAATTTCTGGCTTTTAAGCTACCCAATCTGTGGCGTTTTTGTTACAGCAGCCCGAGCAGACTAAAAACATAACTCTGAATGAAGTCCCTTTTATTAATTTACTTAGGTATTTTGATGTGGTATTGATAAAGAGTTCGATTTTTGACAAGTTAAATTTGAGATTCTATTAGACATGCAAGTGATGTTGTCTAGTAGCAAGCAGTTCAGGGGAAAGTATTAATAATGATGAAGGTAAATGAACAGTAATTTATGATAAAAAACCTAGAATAGCAATTGAAAGTCAGAGCTACCTCAAGGCAATAGTGATTGTACACTAAAAACAAAGCGTCCTTCTAAAACTGTTAAGAATTCGATCTATCTTTATGTACTCCTTGGCCTCCTAGGAAGGAGCTTTGCAGTTGGTGTGGCGGCTGGCCTCCTTGCTATACTTCTTCACTTGGGTTCCCATTAACTTTAGGAATAATAGAGCGTTTGTTTTTGAATACCAAATATTGGTAAACTTGAGTAAATCACTAACATGCAGCTCTAATAAAAATAAGATCCATAGAATTTCTTGTGCCTTTATAAGAATTGAAAAAGGCAATTCTATTTATTGAATTAATAGGCATGCAGCCCAATAGGAATGTTCCCTTAGTCCAAATTGTAGGGATCAGGCTATCGTTTGAGGCATTGAGCTTGTGAGGTCCTTGCTAATGGTAGACCTGAAGGGATGGCCTTGTTTACCTTCTAGTAGAGTCACTTCTGCTTTATTCATTCTGCATATGCTGAGTACATGCATGCTTTGTGCCTTTATATGTGCTCAAATGCCTTTTCTTGCTCTTGAATTTGCAAACTCTTAGGCATCTTCCTCCTTTCACCTTAAATGCTGCCTACTCTAAGAGACTGTCAGATTCCTTAAAGCAGATGGAGGCTGTTTGTGCTCTATACTCCTGTTTCAATGCTATGTGGAGTTCCATTTAGAAATTATTGTATTGCATTGTTATTATAATATATGTTATTTTTTGTCTAGATGGTGATGATGAAGATAATAACAGCATTAATATTTATGACATACTTACTATGTGACTGACACTACTCTACTTACATAACCTGTACTTCTCATCTCTGTATTCACATCTATTGAGCACTTAATAGATACTCAATAAATATCTATTCAATAGCACAACATTTTCCATCTCTGATATATTTTGATGAAATTTAAATGTTCTTGATTTTGCATATTTTTTGAAAAAAGGTTTAATTTATATTTTCAGTATTTTTTCTATGCCTAAGAAAAAATTGAAAAACCCTTATTTTGTTCAGTATAATCACTTACATTAGGACCTCAATGGACACATTGAAAAGAATTGCATTTATTCTAGTCTTGGTGGATTGACAACCTAAATAGTTTTCAAAATTATTAGGTGTTAACCTTAACTGTTGTCACAATAAGGTGGTGTGACAAACTACCCCCAAGTCTAGGGGCATGCAACAATAGCATTTTGTTTTCACACTAATGGATCTATGGGTTTTCTGGAGTTCAGTGATCAGATCTGGGTTTAGCTGGTCTTGGTTCAAAGCCATGGTGAAGTCCAGGTCATCTCCACATATTTGTCCTTCTTCTGTGACCAGTGGTTACCAGTGGTATGCTTTTTTTATGGCAGTGATTGGAAGCAACCAGAGGGGTAAGAGGCCTTGCTCTGAACTGGCATACCATCACTTCCTCCTACATTCCATTGGCCAAAGCAAATCTTATGGCCAACCCAATAACAGTGGGGCAGAGAAGTGTGTGCCACCCATAGAGGTCAGAGCTGGGATTGGGGACCAGAACAGAGGGGCAATAATTAAATCTACCACATTGGACTTTTAAATTTTCCTTGATGAAGAAATTTAGATAATGGTTTTGACCCATGGACTTTTGTTAAAGCCTCTCCTTTCTCTAGTCATTTTGGGTGGCCTTGAAACTCTTCCTTTTCCGTGATGAAGACACCATCTCCTAAACAGATTTTTATTGAAGGAACAGCAATGAGACCTAGACCATTATGAATTTCTTTCTGATTAAGACCATTCAAATATTAATTGAATATGTCCTACACGAGGCAGTGGGCATGACTGCAAATTAATTCTTATTTCCTTTTTTTGTGGGAAGAAGAATAGTACTAGTTAATTCAGTTGCTTAGAGCATGATATTTAGAGAAGCAGTACTATTTATTTAATCTATGTAGTATATTAGGTATGTTATATGCAACTTTTGAAACTATTTATAAAAAGTACACAAGACAATATTATCCTGTGTACATCACCACTACCTCTCCTCCCCCTCAGATGGTAAAAATAAAGTCTGCAAATATTCTTTTGTATTACTTGCTTGGTGTAAGTAACTATTTATCTTAAATGAGTAGTTACCTAGATATTTAAGTCATAGAAATTAGAATGTCTGCATTAAGGCAGCAATAATATAATTATTCCTCTATATTGTGTTCCTATTAAAAGAAACTATCTTGTGAAAAGGAAATGTCTAATAGCATTTTTGAACTTCTTATTTATTAGGCTACATTTTATAATGCCTATCCTTCATTCAGAGTCATCTTACAGTTTTCAGGTGGTTTTACGAAGTGGTGTTCATGCTCAGATCATTTCACTTATTTCTAAAAAGGACAGGTTTCTGTGTTCTGGAACGTTATTCCTATCCTTCCTATGTACACGCCTTTAGAAAACATTTATTTTCACATTTTGACTGAAAATGACTTTAGAATAGATAGAGAGTTTATGATCCACATATGTGCATTCTGTTTTATTTTTTATTGGTAAGTTGTCTAAAATGATAAAACCCTTGTTTAAAAGCTATTTACTTAGCACAAGGTAATGGAGTTCATTCTCCCTGGCTTTCAGAAGATGTGTTCTTAGTGGGCTGGGCAGAGAAAACCTGGAGAATCTTCTGGGGCTTAAACATGGTTAATGCCATATTTGAATTGCTTTGTTAATGACTGGTGGTCCCAGTTCTCCTTGAACTGTTGATGTTAGTGACTGTTCCTAGTTGGCTGGTAGGAAATTGGCAGTGCTTGATAGTCTGTCTGCTAGATAAGAACTATGACTTCAGTCAGTGATGTGTATACACTCCACATAAACTGTGGGACAGAGATTGGCTATTTTTAGGTAGCTCTTGTGCCTGTGCTTTGAATGACTGCATCTAAACTAAACTCTTACCTGTGCTGACCTACCACTGGGGACAGAGGAGGAAATGAATGAATATTTCTGGGCAGGGTCTGACGATGTGATCAGTGGTGAGCTGGCCACAGAAAGTGTATAAGTATGAGTAACAATTAGTTCTGCCCTTGGGCAGTCTAAACTTACTTGGGGAGACAACATTGATCTGTCGATTTATAGCTTAGGAGGCAGGCAGTATGGTATAATGGATGCAAGCACAGCTTTGGAGTCAGGCCAAATGAGCTTATATCTCACTTATGCAAGTTATTAGCTGTGAAACTTTAAACCTCTTCCTGAATCTACTTTATACCTTAAGACATTCTCTTAAGGCCTGTCCACCCTCTGCCCCTGTGTAGATGGGATTCTCTCCAGGTCTGCAGCCCAAGGTCACGCAGGGTGCAGCTTTCACTGATATGCCGGGTAATGTCTCTTGTTTCCAGGAATCCCTGTTCTTAGTTTTCTTTCCTTTTTTTTGTTTGTTTTACTTTGTTTTTATATTTATTCAACAAGTACTTTTTGAGTACTTCCTCCATGCCAGGCACTCTTCCGAGTACTTTTGATATACTGGTGTATTAAACATATAAAATCCCTGTCTTTGTGGAACTTTCATTGTAGCCAGGAAAACAGAAAATAAACAATAAAAAAAGCTAACTTATATAGGTATGTTAGAAGGTGGTGAGTGCTTTGGGAAAAAAATAGACAATGTAGATCAGGGTAAAGGAGGCTAGAAGGACCTGTGAGGATCAGAGCTGCAATTTATTGTTTTAATTAACAGACTTTCTCTTTAGAGCAGTTTTTTAGGTTTGTAAAAAACCTGAGCAGCAAGTAGAGAGATACCAAGCAAGTAGATATACCATCTCCCGCCACAGTTTCCCTTACTACTACAGTAAGTCCCCTACATACGAACCTTCACGTTGTGAACTTTCAAAGATGCGAACTGCGTTCTCATGTCCAGTCACTTAAGTTAGCTCACGTGTCTGGCGTACATTGTCACGTGTGCACATCCTCTACAAGTGGTTGAGCTTTTGTGTACTTTACTGTGCAGTACTGTATAGAGTACAGTAGTACAGTATCTTTATTTCAAGCCCAGGATGTCCAGAAGCAAATGTAAAAGCAGCGGTGATGTAGCTGGGACTAAGAAGTGCCAAGCGACAACGATGGAAACAAAAGTGAAAATAATTGAGAGTGGAGCGAGGTGAAAAGATGGTAGACGTCGCTCGTTCTTATACCATGCATCGTGCAACCATTGGCACGATTCTAAAGGACAAGGACAAGATCGTGGAACATGTGAAATCTGCCGATGATGTCAACAATAAAGTGAAGAAGCGTGGAAAAGTGATGGAGGAGATGGAGAAACTTCTCAGTATGTGGATGCAGGGTCAGCATCAGTGTCGAGTCCCGCTCAGCTTAATGCTGATTCAAGAGAAAGCTAAAAGCCTTTATGAAGACTTGAAGAAGAAACACGGCAAAGAATTAGAGCGCACATCTTTTAATGCCAGCCATGGCTGGTTTCATCGGTTCAAGGCTAGAGCCAACCTTCACAACGTAAAACTAAGTGGCGAGGCAGCGAGTGCAGATACGGTAGATGCCTGGGAGTTTCCTGACATGCTTCGAGAAATTATTGATGAAGGCGTGTATTGACCCGAGCAGGTTTTTAATGTGGGTGAGATAGGACTGTACTGGAAGAGGCTGCCAGACCGAGGTTACATCAGTAAGGAGGAAAAGTTGATGCCAGGTTATATATAAAGCAACAAACAATAGGCTAACTCTGTTGTTTGGTGGCAATGCTTCTGGTGACATGAAGCTGAAGCCTTTCTTAGTTTCTCATTCTGAGAACCCAAGAGCCCTTGAAATCATAGCCAAGGGCTCTCTTCCTGTTGTGTGGAAGAGTAACCCCAAAGCCTGGGTTACACAGGCTATGTTCCAGGACTGATTTTTCTACCACTTGGTCCCAGAGGTGGAGAAATAATGCTTGGAGAAGGACGTCCCATTCAACATTCTTTTGCTGCTCAACAGTGCTCCGGGCCACCCCCCATCCATGGATGACTTTCATCCCAACGTCAAAGGAGTGCATCTGCCACTGAATACTATGTTGCTGATCCAACCTATGGACCGGGAAGTTACAGCGACTTTCAAGAAATATTATTTACATCACACTTTTCGTCAGGCAGTAAAGATGAGTGACGAATCAGGAGCAGCCTTGTGATAATTTTGGAAGGACTATAACATCTACAAGGCCATAAAAAATATTGACTTTGCTTAGCATGAGGTTATGGCCATCACCATGAATGGGGTTTGGAAGAACCTCTGCCCACAGTTTGCTCACGATTTTCGTGGATTTGAGGAGGTGGATGAGGAGTCCAAAGAGGTCTTCAGCAACTTAGTGACCCTCAGCGAGAAGCTGGAGCTAGATCTGCAAGAGGACGACTTCACTGAACTCCTTGCCATGCAACACGAGGAGCTTACGAATGAAGGCCTGATGGAATTGGAGGCCCAGAGAAAGGACAAAGAGAGACAAGAGAAAGAAGAAGTAACTAAAGAACCAAAGAGATTCACGATGCAGGAAATGGCAAAGGGATTTTCTTTATTTGAGGAGGCACTGTGAGATTCTGAGGCACAGGATCCGAACGTAGAATGGTACACGAAGGTTGCAGCAGCCATTCATAATGCAATCCAGTGCTACCATGTCATCTATGATGAGAAAAAAAAGAGCTACTACCCAGACATCACTGGATCATTTTTTCAAGAGGGTAGATAGAACTGAATCCAGCAAGGAACCAGAACCTGTGCCATCAACGTCAGGTGTGAGTGACATTGCAGCTTGCCCTCCGTCTCCTGCTGCTGATGATCCTTCAGCTCTACTGTCTCTCACCTCCTCTCCCTCCTCCAGTCAGTAACTCTTCTTGCCTGTTCACTCAATGCCAGCCCCTGTATGCCAGCTGTTGTACTGTACTACTGTACTTTTCAAGGTACTGTACTATAAGATTAAAAATATCTTCTTTATTTCTTGTGTTTGTTTTTTGTGTATTATTTGTGTGAAAAGTATTATAAAACTATCACAGTACTATAGAGCCGATTGTGTTAGTTGGGTACCTGGGCTAACTTTGTTGGACTTAACGAACAGATTGGACTTATGGACATGCTCTCAGAACAGAACTCATTCATACGTAGGGGACTTACCGTTTGATCTTGCATTAGTTAGTGTTACAGTTGATGAATGGATATTTTTATATTATTATTAACTAAAGTCCTTAGTTTACATTAAAGTTCACTCTTCTTGTCCAACATTCTGTGGATTTTGATAAACATATGGTGTCCCTTACTCATTATTAGGGTATCACACAGTTTCAGCCAAAAACTTCCCTGTGCTCCATCTATTTATCCTTTCTCCCTTGCCCCAAACCCACAGAGACTACTGATCTTTTTACCATCTCTGCAGTTTTGCCTTTTCCAGAATGTCATATGGTTGGAATCATACAGCAGGTAGCCTTTTCAGACTGGCTTCTTTCAGGTAGAAATATGCATTTAAGGTTCCTCCATGTCTTTTTTTTTCCTTTTTTTTTTCTTTTTTTTGCGGTACGCGGGCCTCTCACTGTTGTGGCCCCTCCCACTGCGGAGCACAGGCTCCGGACGCGCAGGCCCAGCGGCCATGGCTCACGGGCCCAGCCGCTCCACGGCATGTGGGATCCCCCCGGACCGGGGCACGAACCCATGTCCCCTGCATCGGCAGGAGGACTATCAACCACTGCGCCACCAGGGAAGCCCCTCCATGTCTTTTTGTAGCTTGATAGCTCATTTATGTTTACTGAGGGTTGCGATTTTTAATTGGGCACGCAATGCAGGTCACTTTGTGGGAGCATATACTCTAATAACTTCTTATGAAAAGGTACCTGGGAGGGAGATTTTCTGAGTTCTTGAGTGCCCAAGCATGTGAGTGTTTTATCCACATCCTTAACTGACAGTTTGTGTTGGCGTAGTTCTCTAGGATAATGGAATGTCCCTCCAGGGTTTTGCTTGCCCTGTTCCATTGCCTTTTAGCATCTAGTGTTGATAGTGAAAAGTGGAGCACTCAGTACTTTGTAGATAATCTTCATGTTTAATTTTCCTCTAGATACTCAGGATTTTCTGCTATTCTTGATTGTTCTGAAATTTCACAAGCATGTGCCAAGGTGCAGAATCTTTTTATTTTCATTCTGGTCTTAAATTTTTTCTTCTGTTCTTTATTTGATTATATGCTTCCCTCCATTTTGGGTGTTCTCTCTTCTTGGAACTCCCATTGGTTCAATGTTGACTCTCCTAGATTGAATCTTTTTCTCTCTTAAATTTCATCTCATGTTTTCTGTGTGCTTTTCTTCTTTGTTCTGGAAGATTTCCTAGAAAAATAATTTGTAATTCTTTATTTGGATTTTTATTTTGATAATTATAATTATAAAAGACAATTATATTCTTTTTCTTTTCACATATGTTTCTTTCTCATAGCATTCTGTTTTTATTTTATGGTGGCAATATCTTCTTAAATATCTATAAGAATAATATTCATTTTTTGAATGAATATTCACTTTCAAAAGACACTTTTGAAAGTTGTCTTTTGTTGTCTGAATTATGTTTCTTGAGCATCAATTTAATTGAGAGTGTTTGGGTATGAAATAGGCTAGCAAATTGACCCTCAATTGCTCTCTCAACCCATACTGGTTTTCCACAGGCAAATTAATTTCTGTCACAAAGGATGTCTTTAGCTTGTTTTGCCTTGAGGTGAATTCTGAGCTTCTCACTCTCAGTACCTGCTAGGGTGGAGATGGGATATTAGGGAACGAATGTGTTTTTTAAATTACCCACATCATTTTCTGTTTCACTCCCCACCCCTCCCAGTCACCAGTGGTCTCTAAACCTGGGGATTCACCAGGAATATTGACTCTTGCCTCTACAGGCAACAGAGCACACCAGCTACTGAAAATATACTGACACAGAAGCTTTGAACATGTTCCTAATGTTTCAGCACTAAACACACATACTCTCTCTCTCACTCCTACACACACACACACACACACACACACACACACACACACCAAACTCAATTTGGGGTCTTTAATGATCTGTTTTGCTATCAATGATATCATATATAATCTGTGACTCTGAAAGAACTTCAACTGGAATTATTATTCTGCCTAGTTAGAATGTTTTTGTTTCATTATCAATTTTCTTTTGTAATGTACCTATTATAAGTGTGATGAGAACCAGTAAATGACAGCAAGTCTAAACATATTAATTCACTTTTTCTACAACTATATATTGTGTAAACCATGAACCAGGCATTGTGTTAGGCTCTGGTGACAAAGCAATGAGACATGTCATTCCTGAGCTCAAGGATTTTGTGCTTCAGTCAGCAAGATGTACATGCAGAGCCACAATTATAGTGCTGTGTGTGCACTAATCCAGAGGCTTCCTAGGACACCGTGTAAACACAGGGACCCGTGATTAGTTTTAACCTTGGGGATGCGGAAGGGTTGTTGGTAAGTTGCTGAGTTGAATTTGCAGGGGTTTTGAAGTTAGCCAGGGAAAGGGAAGGTAGAATATATTCTGGGCAAATGGAGTAGCTCAGCGAAAGGCACAGACGTTCCTGATTTGCAGAACTGCCACTTGTTTGGTATAGTGAAAGTGTGTCATGCAGATGGGAAGGTTAAGATGAAAGTGGATGAAGAACCGGGGAGACCCAGGAGCTCAACCACAATGAACTTGAGAGATGTGCTGACGATCCTGGAACTTCTCCAAAGAATGAGGTACACAACAGAAGGATTTAAAATAGGTGAGTGTCATGATCAGGACTGAATTTTAGAAAGGTCACTCTGGATGCTGTGTGGTGACTTAGAATTCTGCCCTTGAATCAGTGTGGTGCTGTGGAGGATTTATTTTATTTCTGCTGAGATCTGGCAGTGATAGTTAAGGGCTGCCTGCTCACCTCTTCCATTTAATTCTTTCCAAATCAGGAGGCATTCGTGAAAATTCTCAACAAACTGGTAATTCATCTTCTTTGCCTAGTTCCATTTCTGGGGATTGAGGTGGGGATGATTAGAAGTGTGGAACGATGACAAAATTTTTACCTCATTCATGGCCACCATTTTGCAAAACTCATAGTATGAACTTGGACTCTTCCTTTATTTGATTGCTTTTGGTAATTATTATTATTATTTGCTACTGTTTATAATATTTTTCTTCATTCTGTTAGGCTTGGGAGAAAGAAAGTTCTTTGACTTGGTTTCTCCCCATCTTTCCTTAGGTTGTGTTCTCCAATACAGTAGCCTGTAGTCACAAGTGGCTACTGAGCACTTGAAATGTAGCTAATCTGAGTGCAAATGGTCTATAAATATAAAATAGACACCAGATTTGAAAGATTTAGTAAGAAAAATAAAGTATAACATATTAATAACTGTATATTGATTACATGTTTAGATCATAATAATTTTAATCTATTAGGTTAAACAAAGTAGATTATTAAATTATTTTCATGTTTCTTTTTACGTTTTTAATGTGGCTTCCAGAAAATATAAAATTATATCTGTGACTCATATTATATTTTTGTTAGACAGCAATGACTCAGAAGACTTTCCTTTATTCACTGAAAAATAACACAGGAAGAGCATTTAAGGGATTTTTAAAAATGTAAATTAATTTCTTAATCAAGCAAGTATTTGTTGAGTATGATATTTAAACACTTTCCTAGGCATTAGGGCTGTAGTGGTGAATAAAACAAAATCCTAGCTCTCATGGAGCTTATAATTTAGTTGGGGAGGCACACAAACAACAAGTAAGCAAGTAGTTGCATAATGGAATTCTACTTAGTGTTGAGTGATATGAAGAACTTGGACAGTGTAAGAGACTTTCTTGAGGCTCTGTTGGGGAAGATGGAGCCTAACATGGATAGGAGCATCAGGAAAAACATCTTGGAGGAGCTATCACTGAAATAGAAACCGGATGTGAGGAGGAGGAACCAGCTGGGCCAACCACAGTGGGAGCCTCACCGGCAGAGGAAATAGCAAATGTAGAAGCCCTGAGGCAGAAACAAGCTCAGAGTGTTTAAGAAATAGCAAGAAAGCCTGTCTGGCTGGGCCGCGTAAGGTGGGAGAGTGGTTAAGAGATACCTTAGAGAGGTAGGCTGCGTTGTTCCCAAAGTGTGATTCATAGACCCTTGGGGATCCCAAGACCTTTCAGGGACCTCTGCAAGGTCAAAACTATTTAATGTGTAAATATTTGCACTCCTGATGGAAAGGCAATGGGTGGTGCCCTCATGTCTATCAAGGCAGGAGCACTAAACTGTACTAGTCACTGTATACTTCATTGCCATTCAAGACCAGTGCACATAGTATCAAATTCACTTAAGAATGAGCTTGCTAAAGCACTGCAATTATTAATTATATTGAGCTGTGAGCACACATCTCTTTAACATTCTTTGTCATGAAATGGGAAGTACACTTTAAAGAATTTTGCCACAGATCCAAATATGATGGTTGTCCCAAGGAAAAGCACTGGTGCACTTGATGGTGAGCAGAACTGGTAATGTTTCTCATGGAACATCATTTTTTGCTTGATATAATGTCTTCAACTTACGGTTATTCTGACTTGGGTATTTGGCAGACATTTTCTCAAGAATGAACCTATCACTTTGAAAGTGAGTCTATCATTTGAAAAAAACAAAGACCATTATGTGCTAATGATAAACTTTGAGCTCTCAGGAGAAAATTAGAATTTTTGGAAAACCTGTATCAGTCTTCAAGACAGGTACCCAATACTTGAAGTCTTTTAAGACTTTACTGATGAGATTGGTAGTAATATTAACAAATGTGACTTTTAAAATATTATGTAATGAAATATGTCAACATTTGGATGGTCTACATAACTCAATGAACTGATAGTTTCCAGTGACCAATGTGTAATGTCAAAAATCATACCTGAGAAGAAGATTCATTCAAAGTGCAAGATAGACCAGTATATTTTACCATGATACCTTACAAAAGTTCACTGGTAAAGCTTCAGATTCTATGTTGTAACTAAACATGAAGATACTACCACTCATCAAGTTTGCATGTGGTACCAAAGACAAATGTCCAGAATTATCTGAAAATGACATTAAAATATTTCTCCCTTTTCCAACTACATATTGTGGGAAGCCAGATTTTCTCATCTCCTTCAACCAAAATAATATATCAACCCAGAAGCAAAAATGAGAATTTAACTGTCTTTTTTAAGCCAGCCATTAAAAAGGTGCAAAATATAAAACAATGCCATTCCTCTCACTGATTTTTTTGGGAGGTAGGTTAGTATCTTTGTTTCCATAAAAATGCATTATTTATATTAACATGTAATGGATTTATTATTGCTATTTATAAACATATTAGTAAATTAATATTTTTAATATTTCTTACTTTTAATGTAAAATACAATAGATATCAGTAGATATTACCTCAAAAGCTCCTTGAGGTACTCAATAATTTTTAGGAATTTAATTGCTGCTAATGATAAATTTTGAGCTCCTGAGGCCAATTTGAGAACAGCTGATCCAGAGTTAGAAATTTGGATTATATTCTAAGTGTAAGATCTAATTTATATGAAAATATTATTGTAACTACTAGAGATCAGAATAGATTGAAAGAGGGGGTATGGAGGCCAGTTGGGAGAGATGGAGTCTTGGATCAGAGTAGTGATGGTACATGTGGTAAGAATATACTGGATTTAGAGTATACTTTGAAGGTAGAACCTGTGGCATTTAGTGATGATTCAGATGTCTATAATACTCTACCTCATCCTTATTTATCCATATGCCTTTCTACCTTTTAACCATATGCATACATGAATTTATATAATTGCAACCATAGTAATCTTACACTTTATATTCTTCATTATTTGGTTATCATTTTATTATAAACTTTTTTCCAAGTAGAGGCCTGATGTTCATAACTTTCATGATTTTTGCTTGTAAAACATTGAGGTGATTTTATTTTTTTAATATTATAGATAAATCACATTGAATATATTTACATTAACAATTGCTTTCTTCTAGCAAATTATTTCTTTAGTATAAATTCAGATAGAATCACCCTTACCTTTTAGTTATCAAGTTAACAAGAGGAAATTGCCATGTTAAACAATGTTTACTTCTCCCCTCTGTCATTCTGGAGATTGCTAATAATAAGGCCGAGCCTGTCTAAGTTTTATTTGTCTCAATACCTCAAAACATAACATGAATCCAAGAATACAGAGGGTAATAGTCCAGACATTAGAGTTGGTACTGATCCTCAAATTACATGGTTCAAAGATTTGTAAGATAATTATGAAAAACATGATAGATATGTTGTTGTTGTTGTGTGTTTCACAGATAAATTTGGGGAGTAAGGACTTGGAGAACTTCCCACCTTTCCTTCTCCCCACCATGATGGTTCCTGAAACACCTCTTCAGATCCCCAGGTGTTTGTGGAACATGATTTGAAATCCATAGGTAGTGCATGCAGTCATCCAACTCATATGAAATGCATATCTTCTCTGTGCCAGGTGAACAAGTCCTTATTTGACAAATGACCCAAGATGGAAGCCTTAGAACTTCATCTTAATTCTTCCTTTACACAGGTGTGCTTCATCTGATCAGTCTCCAAATCCATTCTTTGTATTTCTGATATGTCTTCTGAAAAAATCTATTCGCTCCATTCTATTTCCAACATCAGTTTGGTCTTTATCATCCCTCACTTGTACTATCACAGTAGAATCCCAATTGGCTGCCCTGGTGTGGTATTTCTTTATTAATAATTTATCCCCCTACTTTTGTTGTTCCCCTGTGATTTGAAAGACAGAACTGATGCTGTCAATCCCTATTTTAAAATCCAAAAAGCCATAACCAGTGAGTGCTTCTTAAATTTTAATGTGCGTTAGAATCACCTGGGGTCTTATGAAAACGCAGATTCTGATTTAGTAGATCTGATGATTCTGCATTTCTAACAACTTTCACATGAACACTATGCTGCTGGTCCATGGACCACAATGAGTAGCAAGTGTTTAGGTCACTCCACATGGTTTATAAATGGCACATCTTCACAGTGGCATTCAGTGCTAATCTGAAACTCTCCAATCTCTACTGCTAGCCATAGCTCTTTTCACTTTCTCCCTCCTCTCTGGCCTCATCATTGTTCTAGTTATTATTCTGATGAACAGTAAATTTATTTGAGACAAAGTAAAAGTTTGCAAGCTTCCCTTCCCCCAACCTTGTCCACACAACTGGGCTCTGAGAGATTCAAATTATCCTGCTTGGTGACAAACTGATATTTGGAAAAATAAGATTTTCCTTAGATTAAACCATGTTTTACAAAGGTCTTAAACATAAGACATGACACCATAAAACTCCTAGAAGAGAACAGAGGCAAAACATTCTCTGCCATAAATTGTAGCAATGTTTTTTTTAACATCTTTATTAGAGTATAATTGCTTTACAATGGTGTGTCAGTTTCTGCTTTATAACAAAGTGAATCAGTTATACATATATATATGTCCCCATATCTCTTCCCTCTTGCATCTCCCTCCCTCCCACCCTCCCTATCCCACCCCTCTAGGTGGTCACAAAGCACCAAGCTGATCTCCCTGTGCTATGTGGCTGCTTCCCACTAGCTATGTATTTTATGTTTGGTAGTGTATATATGTCCATGCCACTCTGTCACTTTGTCCCAGCTTACCCTTCCCCCTCCCCGTATCCTCAAGTCCATTCTCTAGTAGGTCTGTGTCTTTATTCCCATCTTGCCCCTAGGTTCTTCTGAGCATTTTCTTTTTTTAAAAAATTCCATATATATGTGTTAGCATACAGTATTTGTCTTTCTCTTTCTGACTTACTTCACTCTGTATGACAGTCTCTAGGTCCATCCACCTCACTACAAATAACTCAGTTTCATTCCTTTTTATGGCTGAGTAATGTTCCCTTGTATATATGTGCCACATCTTCTTTATCCATTCATCTGTTGATGGACACTTAGGTTGCTTCCATGTCCTCGCTATTGTAAATAGAGCTGCATTGAACATTTTGGTACATGACTCTTTTTGAATTATGGTTTTCTCAGGGTATATGCCCAGTAGTGGGATTGCTGGGTCGTGTGGTAGTTCTATTTGTCATTTTTTAAGGAACCTCCATACTGTTCTCCATAGTGGCTGTATCAATTTACATTACCATCAACAGTGTAAGAGGGTTCCCTTTTCTCCACACCCTCTCCAGCATTTATTGTTTCTAGATTTTTTTATGATGGCCATTCTGACCGGTGTGAGATGATATTTCATTGTAGTTTTGATTTGCATTTCTCTAATGATTAATGATGTTGAGCATTCTTTCATGTGTTTGTTGGCAACCTGTATATCTTCTTTGGAGAAATGTCTATTTAGGTCTTCTGACCATTTTTGGATTGGGTTGTTTGTTTTTTTGATATTGAGCTGCATGAGTTGCTTGTATGTTTTGGAGATTAATCCTTTGTCACTTGCTTCACTTGCAAATATTTTCTCCCATTCTGAGGGTTGTCTTTTGGTCTTGTTTCTGGTTTCCTTTGCTGTGCAAAAGCTTTTAAGTTTCATTAGGTCCCATTTGTTTATTTTTGTTTTTATTTCCATTTCTCTAGGAGGTGGGTCAAAAAGGATCTTGCTGTGATTTATGTCATAGAGTATTCTGCCTATGTTTTCCTCTAAGAGTTTTATAGTGTCTGGCCTTACATTTAGGTCTTTAATCCATTTTGAGTTTATTTTTGTGTATGGTGTTAGGGAGTGTTCTAATTTCATTCTTTTACATGTAGCTGTCCAGTTTTCCTAGCACCACTTATTGAACAGGCTGTCTTTTCTCCACTCTATATTCTTGCCTCCTTTATCAAAGATAAGGTGACCATATATGTGTGGGTTTATCTCTGGGCTTTCTATCCTGTTCCATTGATCTATATTTTTGTTTTTGTGCCAGTACCATACTGTCTTGATTACTGTAGCTTTGTAGTATAGTCTGAAGTCAGGGAGCCTGTTTCCTCCAGCTCCATTTTTCTTTCTCAAGATTGCTTTGGCTATTCGGGGTCTTTTGTGTTTCCATACAACTTGTGGCATTTTTTGTTCTAGTTGTGTGAAAAATGCCATTGGTAGTTTGATAGGGATTGCACTGAATCTGTAGTTTGCTTTGGGTAGTACAGTCATTTTCACAATGTTGATACTTCCAATCCAAGAACATGGTATGTCTCTCCATCTATTTGTATCATCTTTAATTTCTTTCTTCAGTGTCTTATAATTTTCTGCATGCAGGTCTTTTGTCTCCTTAGGTGGGTTTATTCCTAGATATTTTATTCTTTTTGTTGCAATGGTAAATGGGAGTGTTTTCTTAATTTCACTTTCAGATTTTTCATCATTAGTGTATAGGAATGCAAGAGATTTCTGGGCATTAATTTTGTATCCTGCTACTTTACCAAATTCATTGATTGGCTCTAGTAGTTTTCTGGTAGCATCTTTAGGATTCTCTATGTATAGTATCATGTCATCTGCAAACAGTGACAGCTTTACTTCTTCTTTTCCAATTTGGATTCCTTTTATTTTTTTTTCTTCTCTGATTGCTGTGGCTAAAACTTCCAAAACTATGTTGAATTATAGTGGTGAAAGTGGGCAACCTTGTCTTGGTCCTGGTTTTAGTGGAAATGTTTCCAGTTTTTCACCATTGAGGACGATGTTGGCTGTGAGTTTGTCATATATGACCTTTATTATGTTGAGGAAAGTTCCCTCTATGCCTACTTTCTGGAGTGTTTTTATCATAAATGGGTGTTGAATTTTGTCAAAAGTTTCTCTACATCTATTGAGATGATCATATGGTTTTTCTCCTTCAACTTGTTAATGTGGTGTATCACGTTGATTGATTTGCGTATATTGAAGAATCCTTGCATTCCTGGTATAAACCCCACTTAATCATAGTGTATGATTCTTTTAATGTGCTGTTGGATTTTGTTTGCTAGTGGCAATGTTTTCTTAGGTCAGTCCCCCAAGGCAATAGAAATAAAAGGAAAAATAAACAAATAGGACCTAATCCAACTTACAAGCTGTTGCACATCAAAGGAAACCATAAACAAAACTAAAAGATAATCTACTGACTGGGAGAAAATATTTGCAAATGATGCGACTGATGAGGGTTCAATTTCTGAGATATACAAACAGATCATACAACTCAACAACAACAAAACAAACAACCCACATTGAAAAATGAGCAGAAGACCTAAATAGACATTTCTCCAAAGAAGACATACAGATGGCCAACAGGCACATGAAAAGATGCTCAACATCACTAATCAAAACCACAATGAGGTATCACCTCATAACAGTGAGAATGACCATCATCAAAAAGTCTACAAATAATTAATGCTGGAGAGGGTGTGGAGAAAATGGAGTCCTCCTACACTGTTGGTGGGAATGTAAATTGGGGCAGCCACTGTGGAAAACAGTATGGAGCTTCCTTAAAAAAACTAAAAACAGAGTTGCCATATGGTCCAGCAATCCCACTCCTGGGCATATATCTGGACAGAGCTATAATTGGAAAAGATATATGCACCCTTATGTTCATAGCAGCACTATTTACAATAGCCAAGACATGGAATCAACGTAAATGTCCATCAACAGATGAATTGATAAAGAAGCTGTGGTATATATTAATATATACAATGGAATACTTACTCAGCCATAAGAAAGAATGAAATAATGCCATTTGCAGCAACATGGATGGACCTAGAGATGATCATACTAAGTGAAGTAAGTCAGAAAGAGAAAGACAAATATCATATGATATCACTTATATGTGGAATCTAAAATATGTTACAAAAGAACTTATTTCCAAAACAGAAACAGACTCACAGATATAAAAAAACAATCTTATGGTTACCAAAGGGGAAAGGGTGGGGAGAGGGATAAATTAGGAGTTTGGGATTAGCAGATACAAACTACTATATATCTAAAATAGATAAACAGCAAGGATCTACTGAATAGCACAGGGAACTATACTCAATATCGTGTAATAAACTATAATGGAAAAGAATATGAAAAAGAATATATATAATATATATATATCTGTGTGTGTGTGTATACAACTGAATCACTTTGCTGTATACCAGAAACTAACACAACATTGTAAATCAACTATACTTCACTAAAAAAAAACTCATAAAAAACAAATACACATGGTAAAAAAAAAAAAGAAAATGGAAAAAACCACATGGTTTTACAGATGTCCCTTCATTGCCTTTCAGACAAACTGTAGATTTTTTTTTTAAGATTTTTTTGACTGTACATCATTTTTTTAAAGTTTTTATTGAATTTGTTACAATATTGCTTCTGTTTTATGTTTTGGTATTTTGACCGCAAGGCCCGTGGGATCTTAGCTCCCCAACCAGGGATTGAACCCGCAACCCCTGCACTGGAAGGCAAAGTCTTAACCACTGGACCTCCAGGGAAGTCCCAAAGTGGGATTTGATTGTTTTCCAAGTAGTTGCTTTGAGATCATTACAAGCCCAAACTTCAGAAGAGTGTTGTGGGAACATCTCAGTGTTCACGGTGTGTTAATCAGCATAAATTTCAATTCATGATAATTACGTCAAAGCCTGCGCTGTTTCTTATATTTATTGCTCTCGCAGTGCAGGTCAGCAGGGCAGAGGGTGGGCTGTGAACTGTTAGTGCTGTTGCAGCTAGAACCATCCTTCTGGCTAAGAGAGGATCGTCAGCTAATCCATGGCCATCTTTACCTCAAGAGGTATGGAAATGCCAGCTTCCTAGAGGGTGCAAGTATTTTGGCAACAAAATGCTTTTGAGAAAGGAAAGTAACACAGTGGCCCGAGGTCGTGGAAACTGTGAAGAAAGCTTACACTGAGAGATCCAAGGTTCCTTCAGAACCCAGAGGACTGCTGCCTGGATTCCGTCCCTCTATGCATTATGAAGCTTGGTTGTTCTTGTTCTGGATCCTACTACTTTTGTGAACGTAGGCAAATCACCAGACATCTAGGAAACTCAGTCTCCTCACATGGGAAATGAAGATTTTATTTGCCCTACCTGCCTACCTGGGGTGTCATGAGGGCTAAATGAGACAAGAAGCATGACCGTAATTCTGTATAGCCTAGAACGACCTGTTTATTAGTAAAGCCACTGGGAATGGAGTAGCTGCTGTGTACCAGTCTTCATCGTCGGGGCAATATGTGTACCTCATAGTTCGTGCTGCCTCTCTCCTGAGTCCGTTCCCCTTTGAGAAATAAACACAACTTATGGATGTCAGTTTTATTACAAGTAAAGCTGGCTGGAAAAACACAACTTGGACACAAGGCCAGTGTTTCATCTCTTCTTCTCACCTGAATTAAAAGTTCCTGCCTCCCAAAGTCCGTGAGTCAGATAGGTGACTGCAGTCTGTTGCAGAAACCCCAGCCTTATGAGGTAGGACCTGCCCCAGCTGAATCCAGAGAACAGCCAGACCTCACTCTGCAGTCACCCCTTCTCTGTGGAAAGGCAACAATGACTGTGAGGCTGATAGCTAGTTCCCCAGGACTTCTGAGAGAGGGGAATTCCTATTTGATGGGTCACGAGGAGTAACTAATGAGGGAAAAAATGACTCCTTCTACATATACACTATTCCATTTAACCCTTGCCACTGCACTTTAATATACGTATTATTTTTCCAATGAGAAATGTAACACTTAGAGAACTTAGGAAACTTGCTCAAGTCCTTTCAGCTAGTGTGGATTTGCAAGTGTGCTGCACACTTTTAGCCCTTTAGTAATATGAAAGGTATGAGGTCTGTGGGTTCCAGCAGCAAATATATTTCAGGAAGATGGGTGTGGTTGGCAAAGAGTAATTTTATTTTATTTATTTATTTATTTATTTATTTATTTATCTTATTTATTTACTTTTGCTGCATTGGGTCTTCGTTGCTGTGTGCGGGCTTTCTCTACTTGCGGCGAGAGGGGGCTACTCTTCGTTGCGGTGCATGGGCTTCTCATTGCGGTGGCTTCTCTTGTTGCGGAGCACGGTCTCTAGGCACATGGGCTTCAGTAGTTGTGGCTCGCGGGCTCAGATGTTGTGGCGTGTGGGCTCAGTAGTTGTGGCTCACAGGCTCTAGAGCGCAGGCTCAGTGGTTGTGGTGCACGGGCTTAGTTGCTCCGCGGCATATGGGATATTCCTGTACCATGGCTTGAACCCGTGTCCCCTGCATTGGCAGGCAGATTCTTAACCACTGCACCACCAGGGAAGCCCCAAGGAGTCATTTTAAAAGGAGGGTGTTAATGGAGGCCCCAACGTTCTAAGAAGGGCTCACGGAAGAGGGAGAAAATGCTTGGCCTGAATTTTCGTAGGTCAAAAAGTACTAAAAGTGCAGAGGTCTGAGTGGGAACAGGGCTGGAGGGGAAAAAGTTGTGCTAGGATAAAAAGAGGACCTTTCTGAATATTCCAAGGAACCCAGATTTTATACTTACCCCACTGATTGGAGGAAAAACCAAGGATTAACAATCACACTTTCTTCCACTTTTACTGGCCTGATGAGACAGCTCTCCCCAGTGTTTCCCCCAAACTAGAAGGCTCTTCTAGGAGGTGGTCTGCACTGCAGCACTGCTAGGCTGGAGGTTAAAAGCTCTAACATAAGAAGCATACTTAATGTGATTTTCTGCTTCAGTCTCCTTTAAAGATAAACTGGGGAGCTAAAGTGTCAATGTTTGTAGCTTCTTTCTCTGTTGTAATTGGATGATGTTGTTTGCATTTGAAATGGGAGCTAAGTGAAGTGAAACTAAAAACTTCTTAAATGGTGCTTTGATTCTTCTGGGGAGAGGGGCCATGGAGACTGATGAGTTATTTGGCCCGTCCTCGGAAAATCCCCGGACGTTGTCAAGACCTCCAAGTTTATTTACTTAAAAACAAGCTTCCCGGGGCTTCCCTGGTGGCGCAGTGGTTGAGAGTCCGCCTGCCGATGCAGGGGACACGGGTTCGTGCCCCGGTCCGGGAAGATCCCACATGCCACGGAGCGGCTGGGCCCGTGAGCCGGCCGCTGAGCCTGCGCGTCCGGAGCCTGTGCTCCGCAACGGGAGAGGCCACAACAGTGAGAGGCCCATGTACTGCAAAAAAACAAAACAAAAAAAAAAACAAGCTTCGCATTCCTCAAGAGCTTCAAAAATGATCCTGCGTGTTATTGAAAAATAATAATTTAATGAACAGCCTGATTAGATGGGCACAATGAATTAGCTATTGGCCTGACAGCCATGTAAGCATTATGTTCTATATCTGTTTACTCAGCACTGGGTGAAATGCAGAAGTCTATTGCAAATCAGATTTCCATGCTGCTTTGTCAAAGCAAATTTAATCACAGCCAGAACTTGTGGAATCCATCATTTCCACTTCAGAAGGCATCACCGGGGACAGATCTGCGACAAGGAGTCTGGCTGCCATGGCTGTCCTCCACTCACAGGCAAATTAAATTTAACTATAGATCCTTGATAAATGAGGCTGCCAGAGCCATCACACATGGTGACTAAGTGCTCAGTATTAAAGTCCCCAGAGGCCCCCAACCTGGAAAGAAGTGCAGTCTCATTTGATCTGGCCTTGAGGTCTTTGCACACATTCACACCTCTGCTATGGACAGATAAATACGGGCTTTAGCGCACTGCCCCAGGGGTCCAGAGATAATTTTTCTAGAAATCTTTACTTGGTCTTTGCTTTTCTAGAAGTTTCTATCACAGCTCTCCCAGTCACTTACCCAATGTGTCTTTTCCTTATATACCTCTTTCCTTTCTCATTATTCTTTACCCCACCAGGCACCGATCATCTAGGCCCTAAAATGACTGTCGGACCTTGATAGCTTTTTAAAATGCTCCTTCTCTAGCATTTCACAGTATTCTCCCCCCCAGGCTGCAACCCATGGGAAATAAGACTAGAGATGTAATTTTGTGGAATGCCAAAACTGTGAGCTGTTTGAGGGCAGGAACTATATTTTATTGATTTTTTTAAATCACCAGAACTTAGAAATTAGCATATGGCACATGGAGGTGGCTTGATTAATGTATATTGAATGAATGAGTAAATAGTAAATAAATGCTTATGAAACTCAGCAGAATACTCTGATTAAGAGCCGTATATTTCTGAATTTGATCCAGGTGTATATGCTGATTGTATTACTCAATGTCTCAGGAAGAATTGTGTATACCTGCCTCTTTGAAATTCAGTTTAATTAACTGACTAGCTAATCAAACTGGCCTTTATATGCCTCTTTTTTTCTCTTTTTTTTTTTTTTGCGGTATGCGGGCCTCTCACTGTTGTGGCCTCTCCCATTGTGGAGCACAGGCTCCGGACGCGCAGGCTCAGCGGCCATGGCTCATGGGCCCAGCCACTCTGCGGCATGTGGGATCTTCCCATACAGGGGCACGAACCCGTGTCCCCTGCATCAGCAGGCGGACTCTCAACCACTGTGCCACCAGGGAAGCCCTGTTTTCTCACGTTTTAAATGAAGTATTTAACCATATCTATCCCATGTGGTTGTTATGAGATTTAAATGCAATCATTTATTAACATTGGGTAGCACAGGGCCTGCCACATAAGCAAAGACTCAATATACATTAGTTGCCATCACGGTCAAAGTGATCCTCATCACGGTTATGATTATTTACATGCTCTTTGCTCAACTCAGTCTTGGTGTTGTAGAGGAGGTAAGAGACTTGTAAAATCTACTCTTTTCCTAGAAGAGATTTCTAAGTGCCTGGGAAGACAGAAAAAGAAAAGACATATACTGGAACAACATACCAGGGAAATGTGGAACAGACCATAAACGCATAGAATTTCAACATAGTGCCTGCTCAGCTGTGTATAGAGAAATCTGCGTTAGTAGGAAAGGATCTGGGTCTTAGAGGGCAAGTCACTGCAGCAGAGAGTCCTGAATGACATGGGAACGGAGATGTACCTGGGAGTGGGTGGGTCCCGGGAGATATTAAGGAGACCAGCCTAACTTGAGTAGAAGGTTTGATTGGGGGTTAGTAGATAATTAAATTGTATGGATATGGGTGGAGCTAAATTTTGGAGAGCTTTGAAAGTGAGGTAGGGTTTTAACTTGTGGCCTGATATGTATGCATAGAGATCTGTTTTAGGTTCTTTACCAGGAAGTCACATAGAGAAATGAGGTTCTTGAAAGAGTAATGAATGTGGATTGGGGGGCAAGAGGCAGGGTTTGCAGCAGAAACCAGGGGTGAGATAAGGGAAGATGAGTGAGGGACACACGTGAGCATCTCTCTGCGTTTCTCTGAGGAAGAAGAAATGGGTCTGGATGACTCTTCAGTTTCCATTGCCCAACAGTGAGAAGCCCATTGCTGGTAGGGAACAAACTCCCGTTTGTAAAGTTGATAAGAGAGAAAGGCAGGATGAGTTCCCCTCACTCCAAACTGATTGACTTGCTGGAATAATTTGAAGTGTTAGTAATTGAGAATAACTCTACAGCCTGAGAGCACTCTGCATGTGGAGGTATATTTATAACTCTTTTTAACCTCATCAAATGCCAATTTAAAAACTTAGAGTCAATAATCAAGCACATCTTAACTCCCCTGAAAAAAAGTATGGTGCACTTAAGTATACCCCTGCACTTAAATTTTCAACATGAAGCATTCAAAAATCATTTGGACTAAGTAAATGTACTGTCTACCTTCTTAGCAGATTTACATAGAAATTTTTCAAAGTTGTTATGAAATTGTTAAGGCATTTTTTTCTGATATCTCTTGGAAACACTTAGAAGCTTTGGCAGAAATTGTTGTCTTTGGTCTAATCACATATTTCCAAAGGCAGTTTACAAACATGTTATTTTGCTATTTACTAATTATATTTATTTGATACACCAATCGCTTAATAGCCTCTGGCTGCATTTACAAAGAGTATTGAAAAAGCTCCCGCTGTTACACTTATAATTTATTAGAGACACAACATAAAAACAAGATGCTCCCTATCCACATGCGTGACACACACAGGGATGCTTAGAGAAAAACTCTGTACAGATCCTGAATGATCAAATGTAAAGGGCATTCTTAGCTGAGGGCATTAGTTTCTTTCTAGACAGCTGGGAATTGTGGCCCTTCTCCATCTGTGCCTGGGGGGAGGAGAGGCAAAAAGGTGCCTGCAATGCTGTCTTTGGCTGGCTGAGCAAAGTAGAAAACTATGGTCTCCAAGGGACAAGCTGGTACTTGCCATCCTCCTTTTAGGAAAATCTGAAACAGCCAGGTAAAATGTGGTCCTAGGGGTCTCAAAGAGTCTGTGATGAGCAATACTTTCTGCATGAATGATTATGTAAAAACTGTCCATCCCATGTGGATGCTACCTAAGTTGTGTGGTTTTAGAAGGATGCTAATGGCCTACTTCTGGGGAGAGACTCTTCCATTTACCTATACTTGATGGTCCTCCCTTTTAGCCTCTTCTCACTTGAAAAATTATTCTTTAAACATCTGTAGGCCCTTTGCTCTCTGTATGATGTGAGGAGCTGTTGAGAAGCTTATACCCTGGAAGTGAGACTAAAGCACTTCTGTCTTGCCACCGAGACCATGAGTAACGCTCTCTATTACTAACCTTGATGAAAAGAGCTTCCCACCCCCTGTTCCATGTTCATCCTGTATTGAGCATTTATTTCTCTGTGCTGGTCCCTCATTCAAACCATTCATTCCATTACTTATACATGTGTGTTTCCTTCCCTATAGATCATAAAATCATAAGCTTTTCTTAGGACAGGGAACATGTTTTATACACCTTATATCACTGACGTATCTAATGACCGGTAGGATGCTATTCACATCGTTAAGTGTTCATTATAATACAACAGAAAAAAATCATCTTAGCCTGGATCAGTTAATTTCATTAATGTCTCTCAAGCCAGGGCACTAATACATAAACCAATGCTAGGACTGATACATTTTAAAAAATGTATTTCATTGAAGTATAGTTGATTTATAATGTTGTGTTAGTTTCTGCTATACAGCAAAATGATTCAGCTTTACATATATATATATACATATATATACAGACATATATATATACACACATATACATACATATTCTTTTTTATATTCTTTTCCATTATGGTTTATCACAGGATATTGAATATAGCTTCCTGTGCTCTGCAGTAGGACCTTGTTGTTTATCCATCCTGTATATACTAGTTTGCATCTGCTAACCCCAAACTCCCAGTCCATCCCTCCCCTACTCTCCCTCCCCCTTGGCAACCACAAGTCTGTTCTCTATGTCTGTGAGTCTGTTTCTGCTCCGTGGATAAGTTCATTTATGTCATATTTTAGATTCCACATATAAGTGATATCATACGGTATTTGTCTTTCTCTTTCTGACTTACTTAGTATGATAATCTCTAGGTAGAACTGATACATTTTTGATAGTAGGTTGGATGGCAGATATATTTTATAAATGAGCAAGAGAGAGAGAGAGGTTTGCTTCCATTTGCAGAGGTTTATTTTAAGATCCAGGTATGGCATGGTGGGAAGCGTGTGTGGGTAGTGATGCTTTCAAAGGGGAAAGAGGGTTCCAGAAACAGTGGAGGGAGACAAAGAGACTCTTCCCCCCAACCTCACAATTCTGCTGGAAGCTTGGCGTACCTTAAAGGTTATGCTCCAAGTATAACAGCTGCAGATGAAATAGTTGCTAATGCAAGTGTGATGCTCACAGTGTGGACTTCAAAATAGGAGGAACAAAACGCTGATCATAGCTTGAGGTGCCTTGTCTTTTTTTTTTTTTTTTTTTTTGCAGTACGTGGGCCTCTCACTGTTGTGGCCTCTCCCGTTGCAGAGCACAGGCTCCGGACGCGCAGGCTCAGTGGCCATGGCTCACGGGCCCAGCCGCTCTGTGGCATGTGGGCTCTTCCCGGACCGGGGCACGAACCCATGTTCCCTGCATCGGCAGGCGGACTCTCAAACACTGCGCCACCACCACCAGGGAAGCCCGAGGTGCCCTGTCTTTATCTAATGACTGGTAGGATGCTGTTGTGTTATCAGAACAACATTTTGAGCTAATTTTACTACGCACTCCAAATAAGTGATGTGATTTATGTAGAAAGAGATGCTGTTTTATTATTCTAGCAGAATATGTGAATAATTTATGAGGTAATTCTAATCACACTTTGAAGAAAAAAAAAAGAAAAAGACAGTGGTCATGCCTCTCTCCATGCCTTATATATTAATTATAGAGATCATTTGCATTATAAATTTAGTAACAATTTGAGAGGAAAATAGTTTTGTTTAAAAATAGTATGAGATGTCCTAGTGTAATATTTGAATACGTGGAAATTGATTTTAGCAATATTTAGACCATAAAGACTTAAATTACCAAAACTCTTATCTCTAAATTTTTACCAGCTCCACATTTTCAGAAGATTTTTCTTAAACCAGTTCACTGTTTCTTGGTGAAGGTAGGTTACAGAGGACTTGGGACAGAGGAGATCCTGCATCTCCAGCTGGTCTGTGAGTCCTATTTGGGCAGGTCTCTTGTTCTGTGTTTTTTGCATGATCTGAACATTTTGCCTTCCCCAGTGTCTCTGTAGGTTGTGGTATCATCAAGGCATGAGAGTGGTTTATTCCCCGAGGTTTCTCAGAAGGTCTTTCTCATGCCCAGGCCATCTAGAAAAAAGAATGGTTGACACAACATAGGTTCTTTATACTTTGGGCAGACTCGTTGGGAAATAGGGAAATTATACATTTAAAAATGTCCCTATCAGTTTATGTCCTGTTCTAGCATTCATTGTATTGTTTTACTAGTTTTCTCTATAAACTGTAATCTGAGCCCAAATTTGTATCTATCACATGACTACAAAGACTATAAAATCCAAACCAATGAAGGTATTTGCCCAACTTGGTTTGGGTGGTCATTTTAAAGTCTGTTTATCTCCAGGTGGCTCTTCATTGTTTTCCTGCCATTTGAATGTATTCCTGGAGTTGAAAAGGGAAACCCTACGATGGATAATCAACTGATGAATAAGAGATGTTGAGTTCCCTCATGTAACTGCTCCTGGGTTCAGAAAGCCACAGTGGTTCCCTGTTGTATCTTGACATGTCTGCTTGTTCACCTGGTTCCCTGGTTGAATATCCTTAACTAGTGCTGTGAGTTTGCATTACCCACCTCCTACTTCTACCCTCTCCCTTGCGGCCTACACCATCAATGTGCTTGCTATTTTCCTGTAGCCCAGGGACTGGACCTTCTCCATATGAGAATCTGCTTTATTCCTTCATTCCCTGGGTCTCTCTGATGGATAACAAGAGCAGAGTGTTGAGTATAGGTCACTGATGGGCCATACAAGGGGGTCGTTCCTGTTGGCTAAAAACCCAGTGGTTGTGGAGGATTCCTTTATGGGGACATAACATTGAAAACTAACTTTGGGCTGGCCAAGCAGAGTTCTGAAATCTTCTGGCAGGTTGAGTCTTGCTGTGTGGTGAGCACTGCTCTAGACCTTAATACACAATGGACTCTTTGGTGAGTTCAACTTGATTGCATTTCTTCCCAGGTACTTTCCAATGTATGATTTGTAGTTATTCTTCTTCTAAGCCACTTTTCCAGAATGAATTCTAACTTTCTCTGAATGCCCATCCTAAGGTCGTCACCGTACTTAGGTATAAAACTTATTCAAGTTTTCCCAACTATTTATCGTGTGCTGTAAGTTCATACATTTCTCTCTTTTCTTTTTTAACTTGTCCCTTCACTTAAATGTTTGATTCATTTTAGCTACTAAATTATAAGCACGTAAAGGTCTAGAAGTATTTAGGGACATTATCTGATCCGTACTATCTAACCCAGCCTCCCCAATTCCTCCTCAGCCAAAGGGACCTCGTCAATGGTGTTTAAGTTTGGTTATTGGATCCCTCTCTGAGGACAGCCTCTGACATTGACATTTTAAGTTATGTCATCAGTGACTGAGATGCTCTTGTAATGTAATGCCATTCCCTCACTTCACTCTGCAAACCATTTTTGTTCTAAAATAGATCTCGTGAAGGAATCACTTCTCTTTGCTTAGCTTGGGACATCTAAATTAGCCCTAGGCATTCCTATTTATTTCTGGTTCTGAGGACCTTAAGGAATTAGATTTGACATGGAGCCCTCCACAGGGAGCTGTCAACCGACAAGCACCAGGATGGATAACACACTTAAGGAGTGTAGAGTAAGAGTGACCCCAGGAACAGACTAATCTATGTCTATGCATAGATATGT
This sequence comes from Hyperoodon ampullatus, assembly GCF_949752795.1. Classification (NCBI taxonomy): domain Eukaryota; kingdom Metazoa; phylum Chordata; class Mammalia; order Artiodactyla; family Ziphiidae; genus Hyperoodon; species Hyperoodon ampullatus. The sequence goes on along the minus strand of NC_136929.1, from coordinate 13,784,938 downwards.
GTCAGCTACATCTTCCTGAGAGCGCTGATGTACAAAACCAGAAAATCTTAGAGCTGAAGAGGGTATCAGAGGCTATTTAGTCCAAGCCTGATATTTTATCCATGAGAAGACTGAGGTCTAGAAATCAGAAGTGACTTCTCTTAGCCACAGAGACAATGTGTTGAAAATCCAGCATTAGAAACCAGGACTCCTGGTTCCTGAGAAAGTACCCTGGATGGAGTGCCTAAGAGTTTCAGTTCTTCCTACCGATTTTGGGGCTTCACACGTAAGGAGACCCGAGAGCTAACTAGCAAAATTGAAATGACTATAATAAATTAACAATGGATAGTGCCTGGGAGCTATGATTACAGGGGCTGTGAAAATACAAAATGTAATGGGAATGATAACTTTACTGAGAAAACTCTGAAAATGGGATGATATGATGTCTGCCCAGGGCCAGATGGGAGGTGCCTCTTCAAATCAACTGATGCTGTGTGACCTCGTGGAACCTCTAGTAATGTTTGTCCATTAGTCATGGCTTGCAACTGTGATGCCCAAAATAGTCACCCAGGGGCCTGGCACATAAGGTAGCATCATCAGTGCTAAATTATGCATGAAGTGATTTTCTTGGTAGACTGTAACTCATTGTATTATTTGATTTAGAGGCATTTCCACAATTTACAAAGTGTTCTTCTTATGTCAGTTGAAATCCAGTATAACACTATAGGAATAAAATTTGACATGGTGTGCATTTCCTGATAGTTTTTTTTGTTTTTACTTTTTTTCTCAGTCTTATTGGATCAAAATATTTTTTACCTCCTGTGGATTCGTTATGCATATTTATAGATCTAAAACCTTTTTGATTCAAGGATCCCCAGGGGCACAAAACCTCTGGAACAAATACTTAACAAATTATGTTGAACACTTACATAAGAAAAAGATGGTTCCTGGCTCATTAAGAACAAGATATGACAAAGTTACTTTCTCACATTTGTGGTTAGGATTACTGGACTGGCAGAAGGAGGAAAAAAAATCATAAAGCATGGATACAGTGTATCTTTATTTTATTACAATATCCTGCTGCTTTTCTACTGATATGGATGTGCTCGTGGTGAGTGGGGAGAAATTGGATGTCATGATAACAGAGTCAGATGGACTCTTATTGAAGACCTATATGCAAAGTATTAGATTCATGTCATCTGAAAGGTAATCTGGAGTCCCATTTGGTGTTTTTGTTCATGGTTATGCAAATACATAATTAAACAAAGTAACTGTTTCCCACTCTTTCAAGAGTCAACTTTTTGGGGCATATTTGGGAAAGCGGAGTTTGATGTCATATTGCTAATGCAATCAGGGGCATTCACTTCATTCCTGGTCCCTTTCTGACCTCCTGACCCCGGTCCCCTATATTTGTTCTGTCTTCCTTCCTGTGAACTTAGCAGAGTGGTAAACATGGAGGTGACTACATTCACCTCTACCTCTCTATCCCTTTACTGCTCACTTGACCTCTTCAGGTGTGCACTAAAGGGAAAAGGACTAATAAGGTTAATCTTTAATAGGGATTTTCTCTTGGGGACACAGTCTAGGCTCTTGCTCTGCTAATTTCAAGTCCCCCCCCATCCCGATCTGTCTTTCAATATGTCCCTATAGCCTCACATAGTCATTGAGAGGCTCTCCAGGCATTGTTCTAGGTGCCAGGACACAAGTGAAAAAAATATGATGGATAATCCTACGCAAAAAATATCAAATAAACACGATGCTTTCAGTTAGAAACTAGTGCTATGAAGGAAAAGACACAATGGTTTTTAATTCTTTACATGCCCATATGCGTATCTTCACACAGGATTCTGTCTCTCTTCCCATCTCCCCTCCAGATAATCTGGGGCGTAGCAGTGCATTACTCAATACCTGATTTATTCAGTCTAGAATAACTCCCTGGGAGACTTTAGCTAGCCTCCTCTCCCAGGTCTGGTTGGTTCAAAGTCTGCTTGCCGGCATGCGGTGTAATAGGTCCACTCATTTTGGTATTCATCCATTGGGTAGTGGCACCCAAACTCAAGAACCTTGTCTCAGAGACAAGACAAAACACATGTTGAGAAAGAGAAGCATAACCTTTACAGTTGCCTCTGCCCATGAAAGATCATTATTGATTTGCAGATGTTTGTTCTTTGTACTGAAATCTATAATGATATAAAAAAAATGGCCCACCTCTTCCCTATGGGCCAACACTTACCTCTTAGCTATATTGAGCAAAAACTTTGCAATTAATATAGTTTCCCTTAAATTTAGAGCCAACCCAATTTCTTGACCAGGACATTCTCCTATAATCATTGTATAAAAGGAACCAATTTCAGGATCTATTCTTTTTCTGTCTAAGTAACATCTTAGGAAAGTGTGGGTAAATTGTGCTTCAGTTACACATGGAAAACCACTTCTGAATTTTGTGTAAGACACAAAGTATGAAGGATGGCAAATACATTTTAAAACAGGTCTTCATAGAAGTTATTTAGAAAAAAAAATGTTGAACAGGCCAAGGCCAAGAATAGATGACAGAATCAAAACGTTTTCTTAACAGAATGGAATGATGTATTTCAACCATGGTTATGAAATATGACAGAAATAACTATAAAGTACTGAATTCAAAACCGTATCTGTATTAGTTCAGGGTTGGGGAGACCCAACATGACTTGACAACAGTTAACGTTAAAATAGACCCTGAGAACTTCAGCAGACCGTGAACTTACCCCATGTCCACAGCATGGCATAGCAACAAAAGGGCAGAACAGGGAATATATCCTCATAGACATCTGCCCTGGTAAACTCAAATCTGGAATATTGTATCTAATTTGGAGACTAACTCACTAACGGGGGTAACTACAAAGCACAGAGCATTCAAAATAGGTTGAATCCAATGGAAGGACATCTGAAGCTGTGTAACACAGGGAACTGTTTCTGGAACTGAGGAACTGAACTCAGAAAGAAAAGGCTTATAATAAACATGGTAAGTTTCTTTAAATATTTATATGGCTAGCATGTAGCAGAACGGGTAGATAGAAACTGTGTTATACCAGAGCACTGATAGTGGATAGATGGAATTCTTCACTGCAATAGCCTAACCGTGGAATAAGCTTCCTAATGAAGTGATTGAGTGTTTTGTCCCTGAAAATGACCAAGTAGGGGCTTGAGCAGATGTAAATAACTGTTAGGAATCTTTATTTTGTTTTAGTTATGATCTTCAAGACTTTCTTCTGTTAGTCTTCATTCTTGACCCACAAAATGAAAAAATCCAAAATAGGAATATTTTCCAGCTTTGAGTCCCTCATCTTTCTGCTTTCTTGTGCATGCATGACGTTTGCATCAAATTCTGCGATACCATCTTCGCGAGTGGATGTCTGATGCAATGTGATAAGTGGGCCCCTAATGGCCTGGAAGGCACAGCGGTCTACCAGGGAGTGACTTCAGCTCATTATACTATTTTAAAATGAACCTTGTTAGAAATTCACACATGTATTGCTTTGCAATGAAGCTTGTACTAAGAGGAATATCTGGAAATTATAACAGTGAAGAAACTTCTTTCAAAATTGGTATTCTAGAGAGAATCATACGAATCTTTGATAATTACAAAATGGAAAATGCACTCCTTGTCTGGTGAATATGTAATAGAAATGTTTGAGGACATCTCTGGATACTGCTTTCGAAGTCTCGCTGGCATTATTTATGCAGCCTGTGTAGAAAGTTGTGGTGGGTTCTATGCAGGAATAAAATTTGTTTTACTTTTGAATCAATTCCTGCTCGAATTTCTGCTCTGGGTTTGGATTATGAATTTGATAACTCAGCTCATTGTGCTCACGTTCTCCCATGTAAGAATGAAGCAGTTATTTCAATTCACCTCATCCAACTGCTGTGAGCTGACTTCTCAGCTGAACACAGTCAAGAGAAATCAAATGACATTCTACAAATGATGCTGGCATATTTACTGTCCTGTGCTCCCTTTATAGCCCAAACTACTCTTTTTTTTTTTTTTTTTTTGCGGTACGCGGGCCTCTCACTGTTGTGGCCTCTCCCATTGCGGAGTACAGGCTCCGGACACGCAGGCTCAGCGGCCATGGCTCACGGGCCCACCCGCTCCGCGGCACATGGGATCCTCCCAGACCGGGGCACGAACCTGTGTCCCCTGCATCGGCAGGCGGACTCTCAACCAGTGTGCCACCAGGGAAGCCCCAAACTACTCTTTTGAAAAGTTTAGGAAATATTTTAGAGCTTATTTAAAATTATGTTCAAACCCACATCAGTAATCACAGGAAGGAGAAGAGTGATGCAACTCAGTACTGTACTTCTGATGGAGATCAGACCATTATTATCAAGAGTGGGAGGTACAGTTGTGCTTCTCTTACAAACGTCACAATAGAGGATCAAATCTTCATAAAGAGATAGTGTTTCCTATTTATCTTTCGGGTGATTCTTTGAAGTGCTCATTAGTTTCCATGTTATGACCTGTGTTCTTATTGCTGTTATAAAGATAAGTGAGTTCACTAGTTTTCATCTGTATTCATAAGAAATTTAAAAACAGAAGTTCCAAGTAGAAAAATCCAATACCTACTTGGATCACCTGATCCAGTTTAAATATCAAGAACAGGTAGAACATTGGGCTGGAGTACAGGAAGTAGAAAACGCTGCCCACAGATATCTGCTGAACCCTACACTCTGTGAAGACAGGGCACTTCTGTCTTATTTGTTCTTGTATCTCCAGGGCCCTCTGCAGTGCCTGGCACATAGTAGGTGCTCATGAAATATTTGTTGAACTTGCTATAATAAATTGTAGGGTGAATTAGAAATGGAACAACCTTTGAGTTTACTTTTCAAGTTATTTCACTTGGGGGGATTTAAATTCCATATTGTAGCTTTGCCTAATACTCTTAGAATTCTTTAATGTAATAAATCTCAATCTGGACTTTACATTAGCCTCACCTGGGCACTTTTAAAAATCTCAATGCCCCAGGCTGCTCACCAAGCCAATTAAAGCAGACCCTCTGGGAGTGGAACCCAGGTATCAGTATTTTTAGAGCTCTCCAGGAAATTCTAGTGTGCAGCTAAGTTTGAAAAATTATTATAGGATATGGTGTGCATGCAGGTGTGTGTGTGTACATGTGTGCAGGTGTGTTAGAGAGTTTAAGCCCCATATTGTGAATTTTGCCTAATACCATTTCTCTCCTGTGGTAAGGGCAGGGATTGGGGTCTGGAGGGGAGGAACTTGCACCACCTACAGAAAATGCATAAATATGTATGGAGAAAGAGTTGGTGCCATAAATCATTTCACTGTTAATTATGCCATGCCTGTTTTTATGTTCACTCTTCTTTATAAATGAGATGAAATAGCTTTACAATGTGCCTAACATTGCTTTAAAATGCCACGTAAATTAACTCCTGTTTTTATGGCGTTGAAAACTTTTAACACAAAAATAATTTGCCTAGCTTGAAGAATTTGCATAAAACCATCGTAAGGGTGTGTTAAAAACTACTCTTCTTCCCTTTAATATAAGAGCGCAGGACAGGATGGACGATAGACTTCATTCTTATGGTGCCCCAGGTGAATCTGACATTTGCCTATTAAGGATTCAATTTAAAATAAACTCTCAAGTCACAATGGGCATTTACCCTAGAATACATATTTCAGCAATGGCCTGAGACCAAGTAAGGAAAATTCCTAGAGGGCCAGCAATGTCCACATTTGTTCCAGCCTATTCCTTTACAGGTAATAGTAGGAGGAGAATATGATCTGGGTAGCCCAAGGCTGATGCCAGAGAGAAAATGGTAAGTTACAGAAGTGAAAAGTTACAGTGGTCTGGGTTCTTAAAGCCTGTGGCATTGTTGTCCCTGGCAACAGTTGGGCTATTTTATGGGAATAAATAGATGAAAGCTTGCTGTTACTAACAAGCTCTGTGGGTGCAGAGGGGAGATGAGGAGATACTGGAGAGAGCTTCTATCAGTAGGGGTACAGTAAATATCCTCTAGAAGAAATTAACCCTGGAGGGAACAGCTGGGGGTTCAGGGCATGGGTGAAGGTTCAGGGAAGGTCCCCTATGGCTCAGGCAGCTATTAACATCAGGATGTCAACTTGGTGCCAAAGTCAGCTCAGAGTAAATCCACCAGCAATTCTAGGATCTCTTTCCTCCTTTTGGGGTTTGCCCAGCCCCTCTATCTAGTATTTTTTATTCCTTAAAAGCCACTGGAAACAGAGCCTACCATCAGTAGATATCTTTCATTAGAGACAAACTAAAGGTACTATATGAATGAGATATTTAATACTTTCTTAGTATTGCTTTTGAAACTTAAATATAATAGAATAGTTTTCCTTAAGATTAACCTTAGTGGTTCCCTTGTCGTCAAAAAAGTGAAAGGCTGAGAGAGAGAGAGAAAGAAAGAATTCAACTTAGGCCTTTTTTTTTTTTTTTTTTTTTTGTGGTACACGGGCCTCTCACTGTTGTGGCCTCTCTCGTCGCGGAGCACAGGCTCCAGACGTGCAGGCTCCGGACGTGCAGGCTCAGTGGCCATGGCTCACGGGCCCAGCTGCCCCGCGGCATGTGGGATCTTCCTGGACCGGGGCACGAACCTATGTCCCCTCCATCGGCAGGCGGACTCTCAACCACTGCGCCACCAGGGAAGCCCTCAACTTAGGTGTTTTAATCAACTCTACCCTTTATACAGTCTCACTGCGTTTTCTGTCGCCATGATTATTTCTGCCTTGTCTTCATTTGTAGTCTGGGTTTTTTGGGATTTGGCCAGTGTTTCCTATGAGTAGTTGTGTTGATCTGCTGCAATGGGGAAGGTTCCAGTTTTAGGTCTTAGTGTTGCTTGGTCTGTAGTTTGCTTTTGGTTTAAAAGACCATGGGGTGTTTTAAGGCCTGTGAATCCTTTTTTTATCCTAGAGATTTGTTTGAAAGATGAAGCTGTCACAGAAGCACCCAAGGAATTCATGACAGTTCTCTTCCACTGTGAAGCTTTATTTAGGGGAAATGGCAGAAAAGTACAAAAATCACAAAACTGTAGTGTTTAGAGAAGGACAAACCCAGTCTTCTTACATTTTGTTCAAAGAGTTTGTTTTCATTGCACTGTGGTTCCCCCTTCCCTCCCTGGCCAGCCCAGGTTTTAACTGAAAATATTTTCCAGTTCTTTTGATTGAAAACTAGGTTTCTGGAGAGGAGCTTACTCTTCCTCAGCATGTGACTAGACCCAGGGCCTCCAGACGCTTCCTCTTCCAGGAGGTTCTGCCCTGTATCCAGACACATCTTCCTGAAACATTGTGCTAATTATATCCCCACCCCCTCAAAGACATCCAGTCATGTGGACACCTGCAAGAATCAAGCTTATGGTTCCAATTTAACTGTTCCATCTTCTTCTCCACAATGCCGCTATAAGAACTCTGCTTATATAAACTGTCCTATCCACTGTCACCCCAAAATGTCTTATACTAACTTAACTCTTCATGTTTTCTCATGCTGTTCCCCCTTCATTATTATCTTCTATATTAGAGTTCTCCAGAGAAACAGAACCAGGAGGAGATACATTTATCTCTCTCCCCCCCTCCCCATCTCTCTCTCTCTCTCTCTCTCTCTCTCTCTCTCTCTCTCTCTCTCTATCTATCTATCTATCTAGATTTATTATAAGGAATTGGTTCACATGATTATGGATGCTGGCATGTCCAAAATCTGCAGAGCTGGTATCCCAGCTCAAGTCCAAAGGCTGGAAGCTGCTGTAGATTCAGGAAGAGCATATTTTTCAGTCTGAAGGCTGTCAGGCCAGAGAATTCTCTCTTAATTGCGGGATGGTCAGTATTGTGTTCTATTCAGGCCTTCAACTGATTGGATGAGGCCCACCCACACAAGAGAGGGCAATCTGCTTTACTCAGTCTACTGATTTAAATGCTCATCTCATCCAAAATACCTTTACAGAAACACCCAGAATAATGTTTGAGCTGGTAAATACCTGAGCACCCTATGGCCCAGTGAAGCTGACACATAAAATTAACCATCACACTTTCCCTACCCCGTTTGAAGACAGTTCATTATTCCCTTCAATATGCAGTTCTTCAACGTAAATACCCTAGACCTTCAGTCATTCCTCATACAGCTGAGTTTCAGATACACTAGCACCCTGGTTGCCCTCCTGTGCATTGCACTATGTCTTGTCCCTACCCTCCCTCATCCCCGAAGACCTATCCCAAAGGACCAGAGCTGTTTTTCCTTCTCCATTTCTCCAAGGGTGACCAGCCTCACTTGTGTTTTTGGCTTTATTCTCCTAAGGCATTCAGGAGAAGTTATTCCTGGGTGTGCACACAGAATAAAGAAACTCTCCAGCCTCCAAGAATCATCATTTATTTGTTGGTTGGATGCATGTATTCATTTATTTGTGTTTTTCAATACACCGTTGAGATAGTTCATCAGACTGGGGGAAATGGTGGTGTGGGGTTTGAGGTTTTACTGCTGGCTTATTCAGAGTATAGAAGATTAGAATATTAAATCCTCATTGCATCAGGAATGGCTGCAACTCTGATTTAATTTCAGACTTATATAAAAATTGTTGAACTCGTTTTGTGAGAGTCATCAAAAATACTAATATTTGAAGAGAAAACTCTTCAACTTTGTAAATGATATAGTGAAAGATTCTTTATCCTTTGATTGAATAATTATAATAAATCAATAATAATTTTTCATTTTGATTACTTGCAAAAGCATTGTTTTTGCTTAGGTTACAGTTTATAAGGAAACCTGAGAAAAATTCTTATTATGTCCACAGTACTCTTCAAATTTCCTTGTTAGCTGTAACAGAACATTTGTGGGTTTAGAGTGTGCCGTGTTCTTTCCCGCTCCCATGCCTTGGTACTTGCTGCTCTATCTGCCTGGATCACCCTCTCATGCCTGGCATGATCATGCTTCATCCCAGTGGGGCTTCAGCCCAACAGTGTGTATTTCTTTGCCCCCAGGAGGCCAACTAAGGTATCCCATCAAGCCGTAAAGCTCCCTGTGCATTCTTTTATGATCTCACTTGTCACATTGTATGTTGTTCTCTGTTTTCACATCTGTCTTTCTAATGCACCAGCACCTTGGAAAGCGCCACAAAGAAATACATACTTATTGATACTCCTGACATTAGAGATTCAATGGTGAGCAGCACAGACTAGCTCCTGCCCTCATGGAGCTTCCAGCCTCATGTGAACCCAAGCCATGTTGTATTTGTAAATGCCAATGCTTATGAAATCAACAAATAAAAAGTGACTCCTCCTCTAGACTCCTGAAGAATAAGGAGAGTATCTTATGGTTTGGGCTTTGGTTTTGGTTTTAGTTTTGCATTCCTTAGAACTTAGCAGAGTAAACAACACACTCCGGGCACTCAATAATTATGTGTTGAGTGAATGCAGGAATGATTAATTTAAGTAATTTCATTGTTGACTTTCAATTTTATACGTGCAAGTAGCTTTTCAGAAAAACCTCATTTAAAGGTCTATGTTAATTTCTTTTCATAAATGCTGTTTTGAAGCTGATAATTCTAGGGGTAATGAAAATTCAAAAGTCAGGTCATATCCCAGGAGGATGAGTCAGAATCGTGACACTTTTTACTAGCACAAGATATTTAGACAATTCTAATCATAGTTTCATTAATTATAAAATTATTAATATCAACTGTCAGTTATATTTAGACTTCCAAAGTAGAATTTAACCTTTAACTCTGTCCAAATCTGTCATGTAAACAAGCTAAATTAACTATCCTTTAAGATCAAAAACTAATATCTTACAAGGATTTACTCAGAGTGTTCTATTTCTTTGAAGCTTCCTGGAAAACAAATTCAAATTCAAGACAATTAAATGTTAATAAACGTCTAGTGATCAGAGAGATAAACACAAGGAAGATTAATATTCTTTCTCATGCTTTAGAGACAGGCTCTCAAAGTGATAAAATAAAATGTTACCTTTGAAAGTGACACCTTAAATTACAGTGCTTCTATGGCCCTTATATATTTAGTGAACAAGCAAATTTTTTCTTTTTGGGGGCATTGAATAGGTGCTAAGGTTAGTGAGCTCTTTTGAGGGGGTCATAGTAAGAATAAAAATGTATTCATTCAACAAATTTTTATTGAGAAATGGCCATGTGTCAGGCTTTATTCTCAGCATTCAGAAATCTTGTCCTGTGGAACTTACTGCTGGTGGGTGAGGAAATGCAAATACCTAGGAAAATAAACACAAAATAATTGCAAAATAAAGACATGATGATAATTTGCAAATACTCTAGAGAGCGTTACATTTCACAATTCTTTTTTTTTTTTTTTTTTTTTTTTGTGGTACGCAGGCCTCTCACTGTTGTGGCCTCTCCCGTTGCGGAGCACAGGCTCCAGATGCGCAGGCTCAGCGGCCATGGCTCACGGGCCCAGCCACTCCACGGCATGTGGGATCTTCCCGGACCGGGGCACGAACCCGTGTCCCCCACATCAGCAGGTGGACTCTCAACCACTGCGCCACCAGGGAAGCCCCACAATTCATATTTTGACATATCTTTGGGAAGGGATTTAGCCAGAGCCTAGAGTTGGGGATTTACCTGTAAACGTTTATTCAGGATGAAGAGTTTGCCTGGAGCACTGGAACCAAAGCTCATCGTTTGTCTCTGCTCAGCCCACATCTCCACCCCCTAGATCACACTTTCTCACTTTAGGAAAGAAAGCTAATGTAGGAGCTGTCTAACTGCAGCTCTCTGCCAGCTCTGTATTGACCTTATATGTTCAGCTCTGTAATTTTAAGACTTCATAAATATAAAAAATACTTACTTTTTATCTTCAGTTTGGCTTTAATTTCCCTTCTCTGTGAGAACTGTAAACCTGCCAGCTTTAAAGTTAGTTGATCTATTTATTCTGAGCCATAGGAATACAGAACAAGTCAGTTTTTTTTTTTTTTTTAAAGTTAGAGTACTCTTAACTGATATCCTAGGGAAAAAGTTTATTGCATGCATTAAAAATGAAATTTGGTTTATTTCCATGGTTTTGGAGCAATTCCAAGTGCTTGTATTTATTGCTCAGATGCATGCTATATATCTATTACAGAAGTATAGCAGCTTAGGATGATATTTTCAATGTCTTTCCTCTTAAAAATGTTCCGCTTTTCTGAAGTAGGTTCCTTTATATATTTGTGACCACAGCCTTACAGGGTCACCCAAGGGCAGAAGCAGCTGGAGGCAACAGCGGATCCCGACTGCTCTGAAGGTGGCATGGTGTTTGTGCTCTGTGTTTCTAGGTTCTCTGCAGCTGGCCTCCTGTCAACTTGTCACATCTGTGGTCAGATCCAGGTCAACTAGAGCAGAAAGGGCCAGAGAGCAAGGGTCCAGGGGCCTAATTCAGACCTTCTCACCTGGCTGCTCTGGGCACTGTGGATGGATATCCAGTTGCCTACTCTTGGAGCAGATCTAGTGGGGCTGCCGAAGTAAATATCCAGGGCAGCAAGAGCCAGTGCAAGGGAGAGTTTACCGTAGGACCAGTAGGGGCACGTGGACCAGTGGCTGGAGCTTGGCAGTGGCTTTGCAGGAGGTAGGCACTTGGTATCAAAAGCTACTTCAGCAGGTAGGCAGCTCCTCCTGAGGTTCAAACGTAGGGGTTTATGTTGGAGGAGGCACGAGGACAGTACTGAGAAACCCAGACTAAAATCCAAAACTCAGGGGACAGGGAAGATTAACAAGGTGTAGCCACAGCATAAAGCAAAGAATCCAGCTGCCATCCTGGAGTAATAGGTGGAAGGAGAGGTAAGCCCAGTTTTAATGGCTGGAATAAAGATTCAGAGCAAAACTTGCAGCAAAGGCCCTTGGAATCTGGTAGGGGTTTGAGGTGTCCAGGCACAGGGACAGGAGTGAGGAAGGGGCTGGGAAAGGATCGCCTGACATTAGGGGCCTGAGAGTCCTCCGCGGGGTGTGGACATTTGGGTCACTGAAAGTACCGGACTTCATGAAACTCAAAGTGCATTTGAAGAGGTCCATGCAGCTCCCACACACACAGTTTATTTTCCTTATTCCCGGTCAGTTCTACATTGTGATCCCTCTATTCCTTGGTTTATAGCACCTCTTCCCTCTTCCTGGGAGCTCAAATACCCATTGTTCAAGGTTCAACATATGCTTTCCTTACGTGTACAAGGCCATGTGCTGGATGCCCTGGGAGCTACAGTGGTCAAATAGGTGCAGTGTCAAGATGCTGACGCAAAGGTAGTGAGTTATGACACGGATGCAGATGGGACAAGTCAGGGCATAGATGTAGTGGGAGTGGTCCACAGTGCTGCAGCAGTTCAGGGACAGAAAAAGGGGTTCCCAGGAGTAGGTACAGAAGGCTTCTCAGAGGAAATCTCCTTTGAGCTGAGCCTTGTAAGAGGGTAACATTTCAGTAGCTGGAGAGGAAAGAGATAAGGCTAAGGAAAGAGCAGGTGTTCAGATAGGAAGGCTTGGGCATTTAGGAGAACAGGACACAAAAGGTTAGAATGGGAAGGTAAGCTTGCACAGACATGCGTCATGCCTACATTTGACAGAGTCTTAAGTGTCAGATTACAGGCAGACCTCAGAGATAGTGTGGGTTTGGTTCCAGACCGCCACATGGTGTGAATATTACAGGATATGACAATAAAGCAAGTCACACGAATATTGGGGTTTTCCAGTGCATAGAAAAGTTATGTTTACACTATTCTGCAGTCTAAGTGTACAATAGCATCATGTCTAAAAATATATACATACCTTAATTAAAAATATTGCTAAAAAATGCTAACCAACATCTGAGCCTTCAGCAAGATGTAATTTTCTGGTTGTCAGAGGGTCTCACCTCGATCTTGACAGCTGCTGCCTGATCAGGGCAGTGGTTGCTGATGGCGGGGGTGGCTTGGCAATTTATTAAAATAAGACAACAGTGACGTTTGCTGAATTGATTGATTCTTCCTTTCACTAGGACACATGGAGGCCATTGTAGGGTTATTAACTGATTTCAGTATTGTTCTGTCTCAGGGAATAGGGAGGCTCCAGGAGAGGGAGGGAGGTGGAGGAACGGCCAGTCCACGGAGCAGTCAGAAGACACACATTTCTCAATGAAGTTTGCCGTCTTACACGCACCCCCAAACAATTACCATAGTAACATCAGAGATCACTGATCACTGGGACAAATAATAATGAAAAAGCTTGAAATCTTGTGAGAATTACCAAAACGTGACAGAAGAGAGAGGAAGTGAGCAAATACTGTTGGAAAAATGATGCCAATAAACTTGCTTGATGCAGGGTTGCCACAAAAACGTCAATTTGTAGGACACTCAGTTTCTGCGAAGCACTGTAAAGTGAAGTGCAATAAAATGAGGTCTGCCTGTAATTGCACTAAATTACATTGAAGCTTCATGGGGTCGTTCCAGAGTATTTTATGCATAAGATGAATACAACCAAAGAGGTGCATGGTTTCATCCAAAGTAAATTAAATGTTGACTCAAAGAAGAAAGCCATGTCAGGAAGCTTGGGCAACCCTGATTCCAGCACGAAGCACCCGTGGTGGGTACAATTTCATGATGGAGAGAAAAGAATCGAGAATGGCTGCAGGTCTGAATCTGATGGACTCAGAGAATATTGGTACAATAAATAGCATTAGGGAAATTAGAAGAAGGAGTTGGTCCTGTGTGTGTGTGTGTGTGTGTGTGTGTGTGTATGTGCACTTGACTAGGCTAGGGAATGAATGCCGAGAGCTGAAATACAAATAGCCTGATGAGGCAGTTAGCTGGAAATAGATGTAAACATGCTCAGTAATTAGAATGTAGTGCCACAGCTCAGGGGATGTGTTAGGGATTAAGACAGAAGAGAGCTCGGAACCTTGGCATTCATACTCATTCAAGGGATAGAAGAGAAATGAGGGAGAAGAGAAAGAAACAGAAAGGACAATTCAGAATAGATGAGAGCAGGAAAGGAGAAGTGTCACCAAGCCAAGAGATAAGAGTTTCATGGAAAAGGTATCATAGCTTGCTCTTTTTTTTTTTTTTTTTTTTTTTTTTTTTGCGGTATGCGGGCCTCTCACTGTTGTGGCCTCTCCCGTTGCGGAGCACAGGCTCCGGACACGCAGGCTCAGTGGCCATGGCTCACGGGCCCAGCCGCTCCGTGGCATGTGGGATCCTCCCGAACCGGGGCACGAACCCGTGTCCCCTGCATCGGCAGGCGGACTCTCAACCACTGCACCACCAGGGAAGCCCCATAGCTTGCTCTTGATTAAAAAAAATTTTTTTTTAATGACAAACGTGTTTGGGTAATTAACTGCAATGGGGTATAGACAGAACAGTAAAAGTCAACAATTAAGATGACTAAGAGGGCTTCCCTGGTGATGCAGTGGTTGAGAGTCCGCCTGCCGGTGCGGGGGACACGGGTTCGTGCCCCAGCCCGGGAAGATCCCACATGCCGCAGAGCGGCTGGGCCCGTGAGCCATGGCCGCTGAGCCTGCGCGTCTGGAGCCTGTGCTCCGCAACGGGAGAGGCCACAGAAGTGAGAAGCCTGAATACTGCAAAAAAAAAAAAAAAAAAAAAAAAAAAAAATGAATAAGAGTATCATAGCCAAACAAGTACATACATCCATTAATATCCATTTTCAGAATGTAAATAGCTAAAAAATAGCTGCCTGAAGTTCCCTGTTTCTGCGACAACAAAACCAGCATTCACTGCACACATTACTTTTTATTTGGGTTCTCTGGGGAAGAGTCTGGGCACAGTCTCCTTATATGTGGGCCTTGGGTCGAGGAAGGAACCCTTTAGGGTGGCAGCAAAGCCCTTTCTCCTCGGCTGCTAGGCATGCAAGCCCTTGTCCTTTCAGCAGCAGCCATACACTTTTGCAGGCTCATAGCCCAGCATTGGAGTCCCAGCCTCCCTTGGCTACTTCCCGTCATGAGCTGGGAAAAGGCACTGTGGGATTTAATGGCGGGTGATGGTCGAAGAGTTTTGCAGTCTGCAGAATAAAGTGAGATGCTGTGTAGATGTTTGTAAACAAACAGTATTACACCGAATTCTCCTTCTGCTCTTCTGAACACCAGTGGATAGTGGGCCAGTGATCCAGTAATTCATAATGAAGGAATAATGGTCTGAGTGCAAACTTTATTAAATTTGTTACAATATTACTTCCGTTTTATGTTTTGGCTTTTTGGCTGCGAGGCATGTGGGATCTTCTCTCCCCAACCAGGGATCGAACCTGCACCCGCTGCATTGGAAGGCAAAGTCTTAACCACTGGACCACCAGGGAATTCCTAAATATGATATTTTTTAAGAAAACAATGAGACAAGATAGAGACTATAATGAGAGTAAAATTACAGCCTTCCTGCAGAGTTCACTAGACCTAAGAGAAACTGTCCCACTGCACTATATTCTGTGTTATTGGAGTTTGTCTACTGATGACCTCAGTGTTAGCAAACATGGCTTCCATCATGTAAGAGTTACTTGGGTGCCTAGGTGAATACCAATTCTATGTTTAGATTCTCATCTTAGGTTCTGCCTAGAGCTCTATGAACGATTTGTTATTGGAAAATTTATGATCTGTAATTTGTAGACATGTCAAAAAACACACCAAAAGGAATTAATAAAGTCATTTTAAACAGATGGTTCTTAAAAAAAAAGTCCTGAATGGAATACAGTGCACTGAACTGAAGTGAGATGTGGAAGACAATACATTCTTGTCTGAAAATCTTCACAGATGTCAATGACACTAAATGCCAGAGACAATAAATTCTCAATTTTTTAGCAGTAAAATTGCTTCAAACAATTTATTTGCCCAGTATCTCAGCCACCTTAAGTTAGTACCATAGATTATTATATCTTGATCTCCTTATTTATATAATTAAGGAGAAATGGAAAATTTCAGGAAGGGCCTGAAGGTCAAGGTGGCTCTATGCCTTTACCCCTTGCAACTAGACCATTCTTCGTACAATGGAAATGGATCTTGACCGTACGATCAACCACCACTGGACCATATGCCCTCCCTAGGCTATTCTTAAATTTAGAGAGAAATACATCTGGGCTTTCCCAGTATTAGACTAAGAGGGCCCTAGTTGCTCATAAAGTAATAGGAATGCCTTAGGTTTTCATGCCCGTATATTTATAATGCTTTATAAAAAATAACACTGGGCTTGGAGGAAAGAGACTTTGGTTTTAACGCTAGTTCTTGTACTAACTAGGTGTATAACTAGGTCGTTTGAGTTATGGCCTCCATTTCCTTAGCTTTAAAATAAAGTTCCTTTCCAGCATAAGCAATATTTTATTTAAGTTTTACCATTATTCTTACGTATCCATTCCTAGAAATTGAAACCTAAATTGGCATCCTTCAAATTTCCATAATCACTCTCAGATTTGGCCAGAACTCATTATCCCTAAATTTGTCAACTGGAATTACTCCAGTTTAAAAAAAAAAAAATTCTACTTGGGTGTACTTTTGGGTTAATTGAGAAAATTATTTGCTTTGAAAATATGAGTGTATTTTAATCCTGGGCAATGAGGATTGGACTCTGCAATGCAAGTGAGGCAGCTTTTATCCTGATTCTGATACCAACTCTTTTGTGTGTTCCAAACCATCCACTTCTATGAGAAGAGCTAACAATAGTAACTGTGTCCCAGGCACAGGTGAGTCATTACTCATAAAAATGGCAGAAAAGCAGTTTTCCAATGCTAAAAGTGACATTAATGATATATAATAATGGCTCAGGATATTTTGGCTGCATGCGGTTATGTCGACAGCAGCAGCTACAGCAAAGCACCGTTGTTGGGTGTGCTGGAAAGAGGTGGCCCTATATCTGATGTCACATCCAATTCCTTAAACTACTTAATCCAGGTGATTTGTAGGTCATCTTTAAAGTTGAGATGGATTCACCAACAGTGAGGGTCTCGAAACAGTCAGTCCCGCTGTTCATAAGTAATATTTGCTACTGACATCCATATTCAGTACATATTTATAGAACACCAGATTATTTTTACAGGCATAATCTTGATGTACCTTTGCACCTACCCTGGGAGTTAGATCCTGTTGTACCATTTTTTTGTAGATGGAGATGTACTCAAGGAGATTAAAGGTCACACAACTAGCAATGGTACCGCCTGGCCTGGGCTGCCTCTGACTGCAGAGCTGGTACTGAAGGGTGTCTGCTGGTAGGGTCTGTGTGGCAAAGGAGCCACTGAGGGATGAGCTCAAGTGGCTGTGTTTATGAGTAAGGAGGGAAGGGAGGAGCCTAAGAAAAGCCCTGAGGATGCCACACCGAGGGGGAAGCCCAGCCCTCCCTGAGCTTTTAGCGAAAGGACAGTCTTCACAAGCTCAACGTTTAGAATGGATTGCTGGGAAAATTTACTGTCTTTCAACCACAACCTCTCAATTTAAGTGATCCCTCAACAGTCTTGGCAAGTGCACAAACAACAGTGTCTGCTTTATGTCTCATCATCCCAAGCCCCTAGTGACCTGCTGCACTGGGCCAGGTCTGTCCAAACCAGAGCACACTCAGGTGGGTTCTGCCTTCAACACAGATGTCCTGTAGTTGAGTAATTGAGTATTTTCAGCATCCACTCTACCCCTCTGCTGCTTTTGACTCCCAGCTCAGACCAGGAGCAGAACAGCATGGAATAAGAGTGCAGACTTTGGAGTCAGAGAGCCAGGGTTTGAATCTCAGCTGTGTGACCTTGGGTAAGATACCTAACCTCTCTGTCCCTCAAGTGACTCTTCTGTAAAATGGGGACAAAAATAATAATAATAATCTCGTTGGGTTAGTGAGATTCAATAAGGATATAAATGCTATACCTGCTTTGGGTCATTCAGTTATTATCCAGAGGCTGATATGTGCATATATGTGTAAGTATCATTTTTCTTTAAATTCTTCTTTTTTACTAACCTCAGCGTTTACCTTTTTTGCTCTTTTCCCATCTCAATCTCCTCCCAATGCTCTTTTATTTCCTATTTTACAAATGACCAAACCATCAAGTCTACTCTCCACTTACTTAACCTCCAACAGTTCCATCTTTGGAAAGAAATAAACTACATTCACAGCTTTAATTATCACGTAGGTTCTAATAATGCTCAACCTGAGATGCATATTAAATAGGATTCGCAAACTCACTCTCTGCCGAGTTCTGAGTTCCTCTGACACGCTCTTTTGTTGATTTCTCTCAAAGGCATGTATGTTATTATTTTGATATTAAGAAGAGAAAGTTAAGTTTCAGAGAGATTTACTAACTTGCCTTCAGCTTCCCAGCAGGCAGGTAACAGTTATCACTGTCTGCTGCCTGCTGAGCGTAAGAGGTTCATTTTTCACAAACCATTTACAGATTCATTTACAAAGAGTATAATAATGTTCTGGAGAATTTGTGCTGTATGGCAAGGGCCAGGTAAGGGGAAATTTTTAACTTAAAAAGACCAAGTCCTATAAAGAGCCCAGGGCCAGTTGGAAGTTCTGGCTTGGAATCCTCTTTTAGCCGTTTAAGATAAATGTCAGCTCAGGCAAGTCATGTAATCTTTTTTTTTTTTTTTTTTTTTGCGGTACGTGGGCCTCTCACTGTTGTGGCCTCTCCCGCTGCGGAGCACAGTCTCCGGACGCGCAGGCCCAGCGGCCATGGCTCACGGGCCCAGCCGCTCCGCGGCATGTGGGATCCTCCCGGACCAGGGCACGAACCCATGTCCCCTGCATCGGCAGGCGGACTCTCAACCACTGCACCACCAGGGAAGCCCAAGTCATGTAATCTTTTTGAGCTTCATTTTCCTCATCTGGAAAATGGGAATCAATATTGTTGATGTGAGAATTTAAAAATGGAAACAGACATGAAAATTGTAGACTTTATGTTACAATAGATATGTAAGTTTTATTAATCTTATTATCATTTTTCAGACCAGTAGGTTCCACCTGCAATTTAAGATGTAGATTGGGGAATATTAATTAATTCTTAGACAAGATGCATTCTGAATACCTGATATAATTTTGGCCAAGGAAAGATGAAGAATGGTAGGCTTGTGCTTTTGGAAAAGCATGTTCTGACTTTAAAAGGAAGCTCTATTAGTATCAAACTGAATTTGGGGGCATTTTGACCAATTTCTAAGTGAGAATATAGACAGTCAATTAAATCTCATTGGTCAATAAAGCTATGTGTCATTCCATTCCTCTTTTCTCAACCTAGTTTATTGCACTGATATCTAACTGGTTTTTGCGGATTTTCATCCTAATGAAACTAGACTACAGGAAGAGGTGTGTGGATTATATCTTTGGTTCACTTAATGAGCCAGGAAAAGGGGGTGTAGCTCTCTCTTTAATCAGCAGACCTCAGGCTGTTTCAATGAGAATAACCCAGGTGCTGATCACCTTAATGACAACACTATTTTAAAAAGCATTTTAAACACATTATACTGTAAATTATTCTATTTTTTTTCCCTAATGGAGCTGTCCTTGAAGGACCATTATGCCATTCCTTTCAGATGTTTAATAAAGCACAAGATTATAATGATCATGCTTGAGAATAGGTTTTGTACAGCTGGGAATTGCAGTGTAGCAATCTTCTATTAAATCATCAAGACGCTAAAATGTATCTTTAGTGGAATGGTGATGCAGATTTTATTAAATTGGTCTAGTCAGTATTGCCTATGATCATTCATATAATTTTATTTTTAATTATTATCATCCTAATCAAAAAGCATGTATTCAAGATTCCTTTGTGCATATTCCAGGGTTGAGATCTAGGAGAGTTTCAGCGCAGGCCCTCCATAAGCTTATACCTGGAAACAACCCTGAAGTTTATCTAATCTAGTAAATGAAGGACAGATACATTGTTCATTGTAGATGTTGGTGTGAGAGTTTGAGTGTGGGCTCCTGAGTGTGCTTGCTTGGGTTCAAAGATGTGCAGTGCACTTAGTACTAGGCTACCTGTTTGGGCATGTTACTTAATCGCCTCTGAGAACAATGTGACCTTGTGAGAATTAAATGAGATGATTTGTATTAAGTAAACCCTTAGCGTTGAGCCCTTAGCAAGTACCTAATAAATGGTAGCTTTTTATATGTACGATGCTGAACATTACAGATGATGTTGAACCAGGAAATTTAGATTTGTTTCCCACACAATTTCTAAACAGTCTTTATTACGCTGTTCTTGACATTCAGATTTTTAAAAAATATAGAGTCAAAGGTCTGACCAGGTGAGTTGAATCTCTTTCTTTCAGAATTATAACAGAAAAAAAAAAAAACTTGGAGCAAATGAATTTCAGTAAAGTAATTTTTATTTCGTTTTGAAAAAATTATTTACTTTCCTCCCAATATTATTCCAGATACATGTTTTACAGACAGGGTCCTCTGTGGCTTGTGTTGCACTGTATACACACAACAGGCAGGAGGACAGTGTGACTGGGCTCAGCATCTTTCACCCAGAGGGAAGGAGCTAGGCGCTCTCTATGCAGTAGGTGGTATTCAGGCAGAAGAGATCTTATAGTTGTTTTTTTTAAAAATACCTTTCTTCGTGATTTTGTTGTTAATTGTTTTGCATATTGATCTTGTATCCAGGAGTCTTTTTTTAAATATTTATTTGTTTGGTTGCACTGGGTCTTTGTTGCGGCAGGCGGGCTCCTTAGTTGCGGCAGGTGGGCTCCTTAGTTGCAGCAGGCAGGCTCCTTAGTTGTGGCATGTGAACACTTAGTTGCGGCATGTGAACTCTTAGTTGCAGCATGCATGTGGGATCTAGTTCCCTGACCAGGGATCAAACCTGGGCCCCGTGCATTGGGAGCACAGAGTCTTAACCACTGCACCACCAGGGAAGTCTTATAGTTCCAGAGATATTATAGTTCTGGAAACTGCAAGAGGTGCCTTGTTTTAGGTTCACAGATGGTCAGGAGGGGAGCAGAGAGAGAAAGCCCCAAAAGCGGAGCTCTGGGATCCAGACAGAAACTCAGGTTTCCTGGTTAAGAAAGAGAAAGCAGGAGCTGTACTGAGCCATGATTCAACTAGACAAAACGAAAAAGGCGCCTCAAGATGGAAAGCTAGTCGGCAATTCAACCAATAAAATGTTTTCTTTTGATCTCAATTTAATTTTTTTAATAAATCAAATTTGTGATGATCTTACATAGAGCTTTTAATAAAAAGCATCCCATGACACAGGTCTGGCCATGGCTTAGGCAAGGGATTTCTTTCTATCACATTGTTTCAGATCCGTTCCTGATTAAAGGGTGAACCTATCACACTTACGTGTATTATAAAGGCCTGAAAAAAATCCTTAAAAAGAAATCAAACCCCAGGTGTCTCAGATAGTGACAGAGCAACAGCATTTGTTTGGCTTTGAAAGTTATTATTATTTTTGATCCCTGCTCCTTTAGAATGAACAACCATTAGTCTTAAAAAAATTTCTTTAAAGCTGCTCCATTTTCAAATATTTACTTTTATGCTTGAAGAAGTCTTAAAGCAGTGGGGGAAAAAAAACGCTTCAAGTTACATTTGGGAGGAAGAAACTGAAGTATATAAGAAAGGTAAAGGAGGACAGGTAATAATCCACAGACCTGACCAGCAGATGCTCTAGGGGGTGTACAGGTATGTCACTTTATGTAGCTGCTCAACAGTTTTGAAACTGTGCCCCGCTCTTTAGTGTAGCATCCCAGCATGGTAATGACACCAGTTTAATGATTGGGACGGCATATGCAAGGAGCGATTTGAAAGAACTTAATTGTGCATCTGTTAGGTGCAGTACAACCTTGGCCATGTCTTCATGGAGTGCCTCCAAAGTATGAGCATACCTTTTTTTCTTGTAATGTTAAGTGACTTGCTAATGCCGTGTTTTGGGGAGCCAAGCCTGATGCCAAAACTCATCACCTTCCTTTATGACACAGCCTCTTTCTGAGATGATGGGCTTCTGTAAGATAAGTAAGCCCAAGGAGACGTTAACGCATGCCCCCCACTCGCTCCCTTCCCATTGCTTTGGTCCCAAGTGTGAGGTCTGTGCCATATCTGTACGGCCAGCCTGTGTGCAAACAACATCTTGACTTTTCTCCTGCCTCTATTTATTGCCCTGCAGATAACACAGAAAATAATATAATTGGCTGTAGCTTCTTCAGATATAAATGATAATGGTACGTATCTAGTTTAGGACCTTACTCATTTCTCACCGCCCAGAAATAGGAAAAAGAAACTACTTTGTTGTTCCTTGCAATTGAAAATGAACTAAAAAGTTCAGCAAGAGGTGTGAACTGCATCTTGAAAGTTTCTTTAGAGCATGAGTAATTGGAGAATTTAGCACAGTACTTCTGGCTGATGCATTTTGTAGAACTTTTCTTCTATCTATTCAGGAACTCTTTGGGAAAAACCTCAGACTGCATGCAGTTTATGTGTTTTTAAGTCAAGAAAGTACATACTTACTATTCTTTTGTCTTATAAAATTACTTGAGATTATTTTTTTTTCCCTTTATGGTGAACTGTTCTAATCTGTCTTGGAAAGTACTTTTAAAAAATCAAAGATGAAGTTCTGTTTCCTTCACAGATCATTGGGTGCTTTGCCTTAGTACCTTGCATAATGAATGTCTTGTTGGCATACTGCTTAAGCACCATTTAGTCATGAAACCAGAAGAAATTCCCTATTGGACTAGGAGTGACTCTTTAAAACCATAGCAAATACACATGAAAATAAAAGGAAAAGAAAGCACAAGGTCATGAGAATTTGTGTGGGGATACTTTCTCTAAGAAAAGATCTGGGCAAATCTAAAATAAAGAGCTCTTAATTAAATTCACAGAAATAACAGACTATCTCATTACACCGAATCTTCCCTCATCCCCATCCTGAGTTTTAAAATAAGCAAGCTATTCCTCATGACCCTAAATAATTACTCAATTAACTTCTGGGATAGTGCTCAAACATATCAAGAATAAAACAAACACAAAACCCAAATTATTTAAAGAACTCATAGTAATTAAACTTTCTACTAAAATCCATGGGAAAATACCCATTTTTCATGTGTACTTGCAGAATAAAAGCATTCTCTCCACCTGTCTCTTTGATGAGAGAAGAAATTAGAAGTGCTGTGGTGGGTGTTATATTAGAAGGACATGGTCAGAGGCCATGGTGACATTGCAAGCTGCAGCTACAGTGCCTAAACCAGCATGTATGACAGAGTGAAGGGTCTAAAGTGTGGAGAGCTCAGGACTTCTGGTTGACATCGTGGGTTGGCCACATACATTTATCTCTTTCCTCTTCCAAAACACTTATAAAATGAGAATAAAGGAAATCATGAAGTATGATGCCTCCAGCTTTGTTCTTCTTTCTCAGGATTGCTTTGACTATTTGGTGTCTATTGTGGTTCCATATGAATATTAGAATTATTTTTCTATTTCTGTGAAAAAGGCCATTGGAATTTTGACAGAGATTGTATTGTATCTGTAGATTGCCTTCAGTAGATGGACATTTTAACAATTTTAATTCTTCCAATCCATGAACATGAGATATCGTTCCATTTATTTGTGTCTTCTTCACTTGTTTTTATCAATGTCTTATAGTTTTCAGTGTATAGATTTTTCACCTCCTTGGTTAAATTTATTCCTAAGTGATTTTTGTTGCTATTGTAAATGAGATTGCTTTCTTCATTTATTTTTCAGATAGTTCCTTGTTAGTGTATAGAAACAACTGATTTTTGTATATTGATTTTGCATCTTGCAACCTTACTGAATTCGTTTATTAGTTCTAACAGTTTTTTGTTGGGGTATTTAGGGTTTTCTGTATGTGAGATTTATCATGTCTATTTAACTTCTTCCTTTCTTATTTGGATATCTTTTATTTCTTTATTCCAAAACTACAGAAATCAGAACAGCAGGGTACTGGTATGGAAATAGGCACATAAACCAATGGAACAGAATAGAGGGCCCAGAAATAAACCCACACATACATGTCCAACTAACCTTGGTCAGTGGTTCCAAGATACACAATGTGGAAAG
This sequence comes from Hyperoodon ampullatus, assembly GCF_949752795.1. Classification (NCBI taxonomy): domain Eukaryota; kingdom Metazoa; phylum Chordata; class Mammalia; order Artiodactyla; family Ziphiidae; genus Hyperoodon; species Hyperoodon ampullatus. The sequence continues at coordinate 13,761,020 of NC_136929.1, read as the reverse complement.
AATAGTCTCTTCAAAATGATATTGAGACAACTCATCAATCACATGCAAAAGAATTTAAATTAAGACCTGAAAATGTAAAACTCCTGGAAGAAAACATAGGGGAAAATCTCCTTGACACTGGCAATGATTTTTTTGGCTATGACTATAAAAGTGCAGGCAACAAAAGCAACAATAAATAAGTTAGACTACATCAAACTAAAAAGTTTCTGCACAGCAAAGGAAACAATCAACAGAGTAAAAGTGCAACCTACAGAAGGGGGGGAAATATTTATAATCCATACATCTGATAAAAGTTTAATATCCATAATATATAAGGATCTCCTATAAATCAATTGCAATAAAACAAGTAACCTGACTAAAAAATGGACAAGGACCTGAACAGATATTTTTCCAAAAGAGCCATACATATGGTCAGCAGGTATATGAAAAGGTGCTCAACATCACCAGCCATCAGTGAAATGCAAATCAAAACCAGAATGAGATAATCATCTCTCACCTGTTAGAATGCTTATCATCAAAAAGACAAGAGATAACAAGTATTGGTCAGGGTGTAGAGGAAAGGGCACCCTTGTACATCATTGGTGTAAATGTAAATTGGTACAGCCATCATGAAAAACAGTATGAAGTTTCCCCTCAAAATTTAAAAAAATCAAACTATTACCATATTTCAGCAATCTCACTTCTGGGTATATATCCAAAGGAAATGAAATCAGTATGGCAAAGGAATATCAGTACTCCTTTGTGAGACAATGGATGTGTGAATTAATTTGATTGTGGTAGTCATTTCACTATATATATATGTATATATATAAAATCATCATGTCATACCCCTTTAAAAATCACGTTGTACAACCTAAATATATATGCAATTTTTATTTGTGACTCATATTTCAATAAAGTTGGGAAAAATAAAATGAGACGGACTTCCCTGGTGGCTTAGGGGTTAAGAATCCTCCTGCCAATGCAGGGGACATGAGAAGGAGCCCTGGTCCAGGAAGATCCCACGGAGCAACTAAGCCTGTGCGCCACAACTGCTGAGCCTGCACTCTAGAGCCCGTGAGCCACAACTGCTGAGCCCATGCACCACAACTACTGAAGCCCATGCTCCTAGAGCTCGTGCTCCACAGCAAGAGAAGCCACCGCAATGAGAAGCCTGCGCACCGCAATGGAGTAGCCCCCACTCATTGCAACTAGAGAAAGCCCGTATGCAGCAACGAAGATGCAACACAGCCAAAAAGGAAGGAAGGAAGGAAGGAAAGGGGGGAGGGAGGGAGGGAGAGAGAAAAGGAAGGAAGGAAAGAAAGAAAGAAAGAGAAAGAAAAAGGGAGAGAGAGAAAGAAAGAAAGAAAGAAAATTAGAGTAAAGGAGTAAAAGAAACATTAACCCACAAGAACCAACATATATAGAAAAATTATGTCAATATGAAATAGAAAACATCCCAATAGAAAATGAGCAAACAGAACAAATAGGCATTTTTCAGAAGAAGAAAGGCTTATCGTGGCTAATGAACATGGAAGAAAGTGTTTAAGTTTAATCTCATTGGGAATCTGAGAAGTGCAAATGAGGAGAAAAATGAGATGCCATTTCTCGCCCACCAGATTGGTAAAAATTAAAATGTCTTATATCATGTGTTTATGAGAATGTAGTGAAACAAAAACTCTCATATACAGCTGGTGGGAATATGTACAACCATTTTGGAAGCAATTTGGCAGCATTCATGAAAATGAAAAATGTGCATATACTCTGTGACCCAGAAGGAGTTCCACTACCAGGTCTCCAGCACAGAGAAACTGTCACTCATATGCTGCAGAAGGCATTACCACAATATTGTTGGAAATATAAAATAGGGACACAATTAGGTATTCTGTAATATATTCATACTACAGTGCTTTTAACAAATTCTACCATTTGACTCTGTGAATCTCTAAATTCAAGTATCTGGATACTATTACTATTACTATTACTATTACTATTACTATTACTATTACTATTTCATCACACAGTCCAACTTTAGACCACAGTATAGTATTACCAGTACAAAAACAGGATATATCTGAGAATGGTGGATTTAGGAATGCATTGTACATACCATATGCCATATATTTTAATTTATAGCAGCTATGATTATGTTTTACTGTTACACTATGCTTATCTTGCTGAAAACCTTAGTCTAAATACCTCAAATAACCCTTGGCTGCAATCCACTGCGATCTGAAATGCATTCTGCTTTGCCGAGCTTTAGTCACTTCAAAAGTAAGGTCAGGGGCTTCCCTGGTGGTGCAGTGGTTGAGAGTCCGCCTGCCGATGCAGGGGACATGGGTTCGTGCCCCGGTCCAGGAGGATCCCACATGCCACGGAGCGGCTGGGCCCGTGAGCCATGGCCACTGAGCCTTCGCGTCCAGAGCCTGTGCTCCGCAATGGAAGAGGCCACAACAGTAAGAGGCCCGCGTACCGGAAAAAAAAAAAAAAGTAAGGTCAGTGTAGTCTATGATAAATTCCTTTGAAAAATCATCCTTAAGTAAGGAATTTGTTTTCTTCAGAAGTAAGAATAGGGTCACACTGTCTAACCACACCTGGAGATTCTGCTAGGGCTGGGTTAACCTCATGGAAAGAGTATTTCTGTCCTGGTTTAAGGTTCTAAAACAGATTTACAGTTGATTCACCGTATCTGCGGGTTCTGCATCCATGAATTCAACCAACCTCAGATGGAAAATATGCAAAAAAAAAAGAAAAAAAATTCCAGAAAGTTTCAAAAAGCAAAACTTGAATTTGCCATGCAAGGGCAGCTATATACATAGCAATTGTATTAGGTATTATAAGTAACCTAGAGATGATTTAAAGCCTAGGGAGGATGTGCATAGACACTATGTGAATGCTATGCCATTTTATATAAGGGACTTGAGCATCCTCAGATTTTGGTATCCAAATAGTGGAGCAACTGTGCTTCATTTTCTGAATTAGTCATGATACCACAATGAAAGACTGAATGGCTTTTCCTTTATACATCTTTTTATTGTATCACGAACAATTTCTAGCATTGTACTGGTGTTCAACAGCTACTTCCCAAACTACTTTAATAATATGACAGAGAGGAGAAGATGCTTTGCTGAGCTGTTGGCTTTTAGCTTGGAGAAAGATGATGACATCTTCCCCGGAGATTTGACGTTATAAGTCTGGTCTTCATATTCTCTGTTGTACCCTAGGACAAGCACCTTGCTACAAATCTGAAGGGGAGACTGACACCCAGGAAGTCAGAGCAGAAAGATGGGAAAAACCTGGGTCCTTGCTGATATCTTTCACCCAGCCCTGAGCCCATCCACACTCTAGATATCCTATTTGTGAAATAATACTTTTGCATGATGTTGGACTTTCTATTGTATTACTTGAGGCTGGAAGCATCACAATGGATAGCATTTTAGAATAAGCTCACTTTGCAGTTCTCAAATATGCTAAAAATGGCACAAGTTTTATCAAGCCACCGACATTTTCCTCTAACAGAAGAGTAAGAGCAGGGATCACAAATCAAATAAACCTTAGAAATAGGAATGATTGAATATTCAAATTGAAATGACATAATGGTACCCTATTCTAGCCCTTTTCTTTAAATGGGGAACTTTAGGCCCAAGGAAATACAAACGTTGCTCAGGGTTACTCAGCAAGTTTGTGGCATATTGAGATTAGATCTCAGGGCTGGATCAGCCACCTCATACTCTCTCTATATGGTGTTAGTGTCAGAGAGAGAGCGTGTGTTATTAAGAGTGCTGACCTAGGTATTAACACAACAGATTCCATTTCTGGGTGGTCATGAGCGCTTGCCCACCTAGAACTTCATAGAATCCCTTTTCAACTTGACATTAACTTGAAAGGATTGTATAAGATTGAGGCATTATTATTTTATGTTTCATTTTATAGGAATGTACAATGTCAATACTTCCAGTGTTGTTTATTCATAATTAATCATTATAGGTACTTCAGGGGTTTCAGGATTTTTTTAAGCAATAAATATGCCTCTGGTTTGGTTTACATGCTTTCTGATTAATGCAGGAGGACCTGTGACACTTGCTCATTTCATCCTATTTTAATTGTGAGATGTTTTAGCCTGCATTTTGGCTCTGAGTTTTCACACAGCATGGTTTCTGCACTCATACCTCTCTGCCTAGTTAATGTTTAATGTCACTTGTATTCTTACACCTCTGGATATTAAGCTACAGAAAGGTTTTTCAGTGATATAAATTATAGCTTCCATCAGAAGTGCTGGTGGAATTAATATCCCAGATTAATGTAAGGCTGAAATCTTAAGTGGATAGCACATTAAAAGGATGAACAAAGATTTGTGCACTCTGGTTCGCAGCCTAAATGAAAGGTCAGGGAGTTGAGCCTTTGGGTCAACACATTATGTTTAGGAGGGTTTTCATCACCCACAAATCTAACGACCCATTAGATCCTGACTATCCACTGGCCACTCCCACACTAGTTCAGTCAATAAACATTTATAGAACTTAATCTATGCCCACAGTATGCAAGAAACTGGGGAGCATCTTGGCAGGTGTAAGGGGCAGGGGACCAAGGGGTGGCGGAAATATAACAAGGAATAACACAGCAGCCCTGGCCATGAAGGGTGTGCAATCTAATGGGTGAGGTAGCTAATCAAGTCATTACAGCATATTATGGTCGGTGATATAGGAATGGCTTGACCAAAGTACTTTTGAATGTAGATGAGTGTACAGTTGGCCTCCATATCCGTATCCGTGGGTTCCGTATCTGTGGATTCAACCAACTTCAACTGAAAGTATTTGAAAAAAATTTTCAAAAAGTTCCAGAAAGTAGAATTTAAATTTGCCACAAGCTGGAAACTGTTTACACAGCATTTACATTGTATTTACATTGTATTAGGTATTATAAGTACTCTAGCGATGATTTAAAGTATACAGGAGGATGTTCATAGGTTATATGAAAATACTATGCCATTTTATACAAAGAATTTGAGCACCTGTGGATTTGGGTATCCCCAGGGGTCCCTGCAGATAGCGAGGGACCACTGTACATTTACTTAGGTCTTCTCTGAGAAAGTGACATATAAGCTGGGTATTTAAAGATGAGTAGAATTCTGTAGGTGGAGAAACGAAGGGAGAAAGGGACTATTTCAACCAAGAAAACATAATTTGCAAAGGAATACTAGCCAGAAAATTGTTGTTGAAGTAACCATGAGTAAGTAGTTCGGGAGGTCTGGGGGTGGAGGATATGCATGGTGAGAAATCTAACTGAATATTCTAAATGATAAAGGGCTGATAGAGTGGTGGCAGGAATGCTCACTTAATCCGTTCACAGCAGTATTTAAAGCTCAAGGCTTCTTTCCTCCTCTCCATGTACATTGCTCAGCTCTACATATTGATCAGTCATAAGTCATCTGGTCATCCTAATCTGCTGTCACTGGGCAGTTATACATGTGCACGCACATCAGTCAAAAAAGATCTCCCTTGTATTATATACAAAGACTAAGAGGTGACATTTCACCACTAAGAAGCTCCAAACTGAGCTGTGTTGAAGCTCGTATTTATAGCTATGTAAGGTCAATAATAAACATGATATTGCCATACATGTAGGGTAAGGTGAAAGAGACTCTACAGTTGAACATAAGTGCATGTTTATTTCAGCTTCCTCTTTATTAATAAGTTTATAGCATAGAGTCATTTATTATGCATGTATTTCTCCATTTAACAAATTAATCTCCAAGATTCTTTCTTCTGGTGTCTCTGCTTTCCCCACCAAAGTGAGGCTCACAGTAATTGTTGCCTGAGAAGAGAAGATTATCCATGAGTTTAGGTCTTGGTAATGTTAATGGTAGAAAAGGAGCTGTCATTTTTCTTGCCATTAGAATGACTAAGGGATATTTGACTCAGTTCCATTTATACATTAAACCTAGTGTTTAGGAAAAAGAGGTGGAGAAACCAAAGATAGTTTGAGTATTTATGCTCATCTCATATCAACAAGGATTTAAGGTATTGAACACACGTACTGATCCATGAGATACTGAAACAACCCACTGAAGGGAAATGCAGAGTCCCTGGAATCCAGTAAATTTAAGCCCCAATCGCACATATGTGTAATGGATACTTTTCTCTTTGAGGTCACTGCACGTAAAGAAATATAGACCCTGGGAATGAAAGAAAAATGACATTAGAGCTCATCTAGCCTAACCCAGAATGCTGTACTCTTCCCGGAGAGCATGTGGAAGAGTGAAAGGGTACTTAGCAGGGGTCAGAGGACCCCTGGGTTCTGGTCCAGGATGTAGAACTTAGTTGCTACTATATCTTGGGCAAGTTCCTTCACCTCTGTTTGCCCTCACATCACAGAAGTCTGTTCGGCACAAATTAGAAAATACATATGAACTCCCTGTGAGGAGTGGAGAGGAATCATTATACTATCATTATCACTTCACTAAGAGCATTATGACTATGAGAATTCTTGATCATTTAACTAGAACTCGACTAAAATTTACCTCTCTTCTCTCTGTAGTCAAATGTTTTCCATGCAAAATTTGGAATAAATAAGATTTGATGGCACATTTTTGATGTGCAGAAGTATTTTCAAATGCTTTCTGATGCCATTTTCATGTAAACAATTTATCTGCTAATTACAGATGAGTTATTCAGTTATTAAAATAAGCCCTACAGGACTTACATTTGACAGTATGTAAGTGGTTGCTTTCACTTACTTAAAAATAATCGTTATGTATTTCTTCAAAAATAGTTAATTTCTGACTTTATTTTTTATCAATTCGCTTGTCCCCACCTTGTACCCCATTCTCCCCAAAATGGTCCGAATCGATGAAGCTTTAGTGCACCGGTTCAGCCAGTGCTTGACACAGCTTTTAATTCTACAGTCTGTGAGCTGTTGGTGGTGCCTGGGTCCCTGTCGGCCTGTGATGAACATTACAGACACATGAGCAACACCCCAAGGCAATGACTGTTTATCCATTATAATTACAAGGAGCAATAATAGATATGTTGAACAAATCAACATATAATAAAAACCGTCATCTATTGCAGATTTTCAACTGTGGTGTTTGCATTTACATTTAATGTGATTATCTTGCTCGATGAATTCCTTTTCAATGTTATAGTGATGCCTTACCTTGAAGACACAACTCAAGGTCAAGGTGCAGAAGAAAGAACCCTAGACTATATGGGTATAGAGTTCAGTCCGATTCCTGCCACCAGCTAGTGCGGAGAAAGCTGCATCACCTCTCTGGACCTCACGTTGCCCATAGATATAAGGTTGAACGTGAGAATCTCTCAGAGTCACTTTCCAGTCCTATCTCCCAGTTTACTCTTTTTTTTTTTTTTTTTTTACGGTACGTGGGCCCCTCACTGCTGTGGCCTCTCCCGTTGCGGAGCACAGGCTCCGGACGTGCAGGCTCAGTGGCCATGGCTCATGGGCCCAGCCGCTCCGTGGCACGTGGGATCCTCCCGGACCGGGGCACGAACCCGTGTCCCCTGCATCGGCAGGTGCACTCCCAACCACTGTGCCATCAGGGAAGCCCTCCCGGCTCTTGATGGGAATAATGCTTTCATATCCCTCACCAGAGAGCCTTTTACACCTTTCTCAAACTTTCATATAACAGCTAGAATATTTAGTTTCTCGTTTAAACAAACAAACAAGGAAATCAACAAACAACAGGCAAGATCTCAGTGGGGCAAATCATTAACTCAGCTAATTCAAAAAACATCAGTATTTTTTCTAAAGCAAGAAGCCCACGTTTTAGCCCTTCCTCTGTCACTGACAAATTAAGCAACCTTGCACGAGGCACTGTAGGGGTCTCCCTGGTGGTATTTCTTGAGTGACAGGTCTTAGGCACTCATTAAGATGCCAAGTGCTAATGTAATATGATATGATTCTATGCAAATGCTCTGTTATCAGTAAGTCAGGTGCTGGGTTAGGAACAATATAATCTCCCTTGGATAATTGAGGACTGCTATCTTATATTTGAGTTGATAATGAATTTTCTCTGTTGAGTGATTTTTCACATTTTTTTCAATTTTGATTCACTATATGATATAATTGAATTAGAAACTAATGTCCTTATATATTTTTTCCTTCCAAATTCTTTTTTACTGCCTCCAAAGATTCAATTTGACTGGGAAATGATTTTTTTTCTTATTTATTAGTGCATAAGCATCTTCCAAGCAATATATATGTGTGTGTGTGTGTGTGTGTGTATATATATATATATATATATATATATATACACACACATTTATGAACAATGCAATCCATATTTTGCAAAGCATATTGGCATATGAGCCTTTTCTAAAAGATTTGTCTATAATATTATTTTCATCTTCACTAACTGGCTATAATGGAAGCAGTTAATCCATGTTTGCTACTTTATTCACCACTTTGCAGTGTGTGTATATGTGTGTGTGTGTGTATGAAATGGTTGTACCTTATGGATTAGTTCTCAGCAGCAAAAGCCCACTTAAAATTTGTCATGCCTTGTGGTCCTGGCATCAAGAGGAGGTGATTTAGGAAAACACAGATTGTTTGCTAATTCCTACTGTGAGTGGATTTCTTACTAATTATTTTTTCCCTTTGAACCTTCCTAAAATTTTCTTTAAAGGTAATTATTGTGTGGAAAGAATTTTTTTTGATTGAGGAAATATTAGCTTTTTGGACCTCTCTCTTTAAATCTTATTCTTTTTTAAGGTATGTAACTAAAGTAAATTATTTAAAACTCACTGTTTTTTACAAAGCTGTTTAAATAGATTTTGGTATCTGCTCGTATAGTTAGAAAATTTTTCTTAGAATTCAGGCTTCTCATCTATTCCCTTATGTTTTAATAGATACATACACAGAGAATACTTTATTTTCTCATTTCAAGTTTTAATATTTAAATAATCAGCCTCCTTAAAATGATGGAAAATTGGGTCTTTGAGTTTTAATAATCTCATAAGAAGTAAGGACAAAATGAGTGAAATTTTTAGTCTTTATTGGTCATAGAATCAAATATATCTATGGAATAAAATGAGATAGTGTGGTTTAATTGAGGGGCTTTATTAAATTACCTTAAACAGAACTTTAAAAGAGCTTGCTTAGTTTCTATTTCTTACATGCTATTTTTTAAAAATAGTGGATTTCAGGAAAAATAAACAGTTGCAAACCATACTAGTATACTGTTCAAAAAAGGAATAAGATCAGGTCCACTTTTCTCTTTATATGCTGATTAGATTGCAGTGTAGTCATTTCATGCAACCACTAATTTTTGAGCGCTTTGGGGATGCCCAGAATTACTAAAAGAGGTATCAAGGAAGGCTCTTGTCCTTAGGGAGCTGACACAGGAGTCTTGGTGAGATAAGACAAGTGCCCCAAAACACCTAGAGAATATATGCATGTTAACTTTCAGAAAGAAAACCAAGGTAATGAACAACGTTGGTGAGATGTACAGAAACAATTTAAATAGGAAGTCAAATTAAAGAAAAAACTATCTGGATTGAAGAAGAGAAAATGTGGTGAAGAAGCAGGAAACAAAAATGAGACTTTTGGGGCTGTTGGCCTAACTGGGACATAGGACTGAAGTGGGGAACAGGGAAAGAGCTTTGAAAGGTCTCTGATGTTTGCTACAGAGGTGTTTGCATGTAATCCAATTTTGGTGACACTGTTAGATGCCAATCAAGTCACCTAAGCAGGTGAGGACTTACATGTTCTGTGTAAAGAAGAAAGTTTCTATTCAACTCCAGCTGTTATAGCCAAGGGTAAATGCAGATCCAGTGCGGCCAGATCTTCAGATCTTTCAGAGGCAGTCAGACACCCAGATTTTAAAGAAAATGCTCTTAACTTTAAATATTGACTCTTTTTTACTACAATGTGAGCCGAATTAAAAATATCTGCTGGCCTGACACAGCCTAAGAATGACCAATTTACAATTCTTTACAATGATAAAAAACACTGGAAGGTTTAAACCTGAGAGTGTTACTGAACTCAGGTCCGGTGCTCGCCACTCGAAGATCAATAACCGACAGGCAGGTTTTGGTAGAAAGGAAAGTTGCTTTTAATCAGAATGCCAACAATCGGGGGAGATGGTGGACTCAGTGTCCCTCAAAAACCACCTCTGAAGATTCTGCTCGGCCATGAAAGTTTTTAAAGGGAAAAAGGGAAGTAATCGCAGTTAACCATTGAGATAGGGGGTCAGAGTCCTTGACATGCCCCACTGTGCGCAGACTTGTCAACTCCCGACTCCTCCTGGCCTTTCCTTAGATGCTGTCTTGTTCACACAGTTTGTTCGCGAGATTACTGCAAGGGAAGCTAGGGAAGAGATCTGGTCATCTGTTGATTACTTATTCTTCATTTCTACTTCTTTGATCTATGGAAAGAACCAACAGATTAGGCAAGGTATTGTGTGATCAAAAGACTTGAAAGGTGTGCTAGGGCTGGAGATCAGTGGAGCATGGGTGTGACTTGTTTAAGGTTACTAACAAGACAAAAGGCCCGCCGCCCACCCCTGCCCTGTGGAGAGCTCTTTCCTGCCAAAAGCTGCTTACAAATCCCCACCTGTCAGAACATCTTTCTGTTTCTATGGGATTATGGGCGAAGGTCCGTCTTCTGTAACTTCTTCCTGCTGATATAGGGAGCTGTATTCTTAGAGTGGAAGATGTCTACATGGGTCTGTAACATATCTTTGCTGACAATTTAGTTGTCCGTTTACATATACGAGCAGAATAAGCCACAATTATTTTGATGCCCACAAAGATATAGATTATTATGAGGAATAGCGCTAATGCCATTCTCTTAAGGCTCTTCTTGGCATTGTGCTAGCCGTAGACTCAGTACTGATCAAGATGGAGCAGCTTATGTCATGGCTGCAGCCTGGTCATCATGCAGTTAGCATTTTCCCTCTGGTGGCAGTTGCAGTATCTGGAAAACAACTCTGGCATGTGCATCAGACACTGAGTCTGTGACTCTATTGTGCTAATCATTAGCTGCTTGAGCCTGCACTTCGTGACTCAGGGGACCCTGGGAGACTTCAGCTTTTCTATAAACAAGGGGCAGGGGACATGGAGGGGACTTCGTGGTTGGGGGGTGCTGCAGGGTTCTGCTTGGTTCCAATCCCCCCTTTTCTTTGATACTCCTAAGGAGAATCTAGTTGAAGATCAATGCAAAAGAAGTGACAGAGCTTGTATATTTTATTAGCTCACATTTGAAGATAAAAGTCATGCAAGAAGCCTATCCCAAGATTTTGAACGTGGGGTTCCTGGTTGATGGGGACAGAAAACAGCTTAGGGAGCAATGAGAACCAATGTATAATATATGTTCCTTCTTTTAGTAAGATACTAGAGGGATAACCTGAAGCTGGTTGGAGATTTTAAACTAATGAGAGAGAGAGAGATAAAGGTCAACATTGATTAGATACTTAATTGATCTCCTGTATAACCAATATATATTTGAACACATGCCTCTTTCACATATAGAAACCATTCATGCACAACCTTGTATTTTTGCATTTGAGAAATACAGCAGGTTGGCTCATTTCCCAAGTACATATGATTCTATGTCTACCTATGCAGATATCTGTCCATTCAGGCATGCATAGAGTTGCCAGATTTTACAAATAAAAATAAAGGATGCCCAGTTAAATTTGGATTTCAGAGAAACAACAAATCACTTTTTATATAAGTATGTGCCAAATACTGCAGGGGACTTGTTATACAAAAAAAAATTAAATCATTCTTTGTTGACTTGAAAGCCAAGTTTAGCTTGATATCCTGTATTTTATTTGGCAACTCTACCCACTTATACATCCAGGCCATCACCCTATTTCTGTTGGACCACGGCTGTAGTCTTCTCACTCATCCCATTGGCCTCACTTTTGCCCTTCTGACAATTCATTCTCCACACAACAGGCAGGGCGATTTCTTACAATCTGATTATGTCATCTCTTTCCTTTAAATGTTTTAGGAGATTCCCTTTGTACTTAGAATAAAATTCAAACTCCTTACCATGACTTTTAAGGCTCTAAATGATTTGGACCACCCCTCGTCCCAAGTGTTATCTTGAATGCACCACTACCTGCCCAAACTTGAAGGTACTGTCCTTCCTCCTAGCTAAGTTGAGCCCCTTTACTCTTCTTTATTTTCTTCAGACCACCCAAACTGATTTGCACCTTGCAGCCTATTCCCTTGGCTTGGAAGCCCTTTCTCCAAAACTTTGCTCACCTGGCTTTCTCTATCGTCATTCAGGTCGTGGCTCCAATGGGACCTCCTCAGGGAGCCCACCCCTCATCCCCATCTAAAGTAGGATGAGAAAGTCTTGGTACTATTGACATTAGGGGTTGGATAATTCTTTGTGGAGAGGGGTTGTCCTGTGCATTGTAAGATGTTTAGCAGCATCCTAGACCTCTACCCACTAGAGTCCCTCAGTTGTGACAATTACAAATGTCTTATCCAGTGTCTCAAAACAAAATCACGCCTGGTTGAGAACCACTGAAGTAACCAGCCCCCTTTCCCTTGATTGCTATCACATTATCTTATTTTCCTAACTTCTTAGCACTTATCGCTATCTGCTGTTTTTCTGTTTGTATTTGTTTGTTCCTTGTTTATCATCTCTTTCTCTCTCACTAGAAGAGAAACAATCTGTGTAAGATTTGGTCTGTTTTATTCACCACTCTATCCCTATTGTTGAGAACCATGCCTGGCACATCAAGGTGCTCAGTAAACATTTACTGAACACATGCCAAATAACTTCAAATGACCTTTATTGAAAAGATATCACACCCAGGCACTGTTGGGCTTAGGTGGAATAACAATGAACAGGACATTATGCCAGATCTCTTGTCTCTGATGTCTTAGAGAGAAGCCCAATCATGAACTCCATGCTATATGTAATAAGAATTACAGGCCCTACAGGCTACAGGCATCTTGGGTTCAGATTCAGGGAAGCTAACCTTGTGACAGTGCCTGGGTCAATCCCATAAAACAAAGAATTGTCCTACCAGAATGAGAACTTTGTGTCTGAGAGAAACTCAGGCTTGAACCATCCATGCCTCACCTGCAGAGCTGGGAAGAGTGTCATGGGGCACAGACCATGTGGAGGAGAATTGGGGAAAGGAGTTTCACAGGTGAAAGAATACTCAGCCGAAGGAGGAAGGTCCAGTGCTTGGGAGAAACACACGTCTTCTATCACAGGGGAAAGCTATCAGTGGGAGGCTACCAAGGACTTCGAATGTGGAGGTGGGAGAACTTTATGAAAATAATATTTAGAGAATATTTTTGCATTATGTCACTTGGGTTAACTCTGATGAAATAGAATTCTCGCTATTCATTATGGTATAATTTCTGTACTGCACTTGGCACTGCTACAGAGGACTTTTTTCTTTATTCATAGTGTTTATCTTCTAAAGTAAACTTAAAAAATTTGAAGTCTATCATACATATTAAGAAGTTCACAAATCATAAGTGTGCAATGCAGTACATTTTCACAATAGGAAACTACCCATGTAACAACCACCCAGTTCAGGAAAAAGAACGTGGCCAGCACCCCAAACCGGCCCCTGCCTGACTCCGTCACTGTTCCCCACTTTTCCTCCAAAGCAACCACTATGCTGATTTCTGTCACCACAGTGATTTTGTCAACCTTTGACATTTACATAAATGGAATTGCAGAGTATATGCTATTGTGTTTGCCTTCTTTTGCTCAACTTTATGTTTGTAATATTCACTCCTGTTGTTTTTATAGCAGAAGTTTGTTGATTTCCATTGTCTTTATTATACCATTGTATAAATATGTCACAACTTATTTATTGATTCTGTCTGGATTGCTTCCTGGTTTGAGCTTTTACAAATAGTGCATCTATGAGTATTCATATCAGTGTCTTTTGTGAGTATATTTATGCATTTCTGTGGGGCGTATACCTAGGAGTGGAATTGTTGGGCCATAGAGTATGTATATGTTCAGCTGTAATAGATACAGTCAAGCAGTTTTCCAGAGTGGTTGATTCCACTTACATATGTGAGAGTCCCATTTGCTCTACATGAGGATAGAATTTTTTAAAAGGCAGTAACTTACAGGAGTAGGATACGATGAAAAAAAAAGTATTGCCTTAAGAGAAACACTGTCTACTCTGTAATAATTTTATGCATGCTTGGCATACTTCAGCATTTGTAACAAAGCTGATCACTTCCTTTTGTGAAATTTTACCCATGTGCCTACTTGAACCTACTTCAGACCAGATAATGATGGTAAGTATCTACTGAGTCTAGGAAATTCAAATTATCCCCAGAATATTGGGGCTATGGGAATAACTTACTTTGTAAGTGTATAGTGTTCCTTTAACTAAATCATAAAAATCATTGCTGTGTTATATGAAAAGTTTATGAGGTCACATGAATGCTTCCTTACTGTGCATATGGTGAGAGCTGTGCATTTCAAGTTAAATATAGGAGCAGTTCTGGCTGTAAAGAAGTAGTTTAAGAAATCAAGAGAACTATAAATGGCCATCTGCTCTCTTCTCCATTTTTATTTGCTGAATTAACCCAGTGAAATATTTTAATGAATAATGGGTTGATATTCCATCTGTTCATTAATTTTTTCAAACTATACAATAATCCATCATTTTTACTGAGTGGAAACAATTTGTTACTTTGTAAAAATATTTTAAAAAATAGAGGCAGTGTGTGTAATTCAACTTTCCATTAATTTCGAGTGCGTCTTAGAGATGGAGCTAACTGAGCATCTTTTGGGTCAGGGTGCTGGGGAAAGAACTTCCGTTCTTTGAGATCACAATTCATATTGGGTGATGCATATCTTTGTTTTATAAGCTATATATGTTTGAGCTTATTTGAAAAGAACATAGAGAGAACCTTTCTCTGTATAGCCAAAGGTTGCTGAGATGGAAATGGCATCAATGATAATATAACACTTTGGCAAAAAGAGTGTAAGGATTAGTTCTTTAAAAATAATGTAAAACATATGTCACTATCGGAACGGAGCTTATGGCATTCCAATTCTGTACTCAATGCTACGAATCTAAAGCAAGTGGAGCATATGAATGTGTATATATGTATGTGTGACTGCACGCAAAGGCACACACTTAAATTAAAATTTCATTTCAGTATATTTTAAATTTGTTGCTGGGTTTTGTTTTGTTTTGTTTGTTTTTGCCTTTTCTTTTGATTTCTCTTGAGTTGGCATGGCACATTAGATGCTTTCAGGCCACTTAAGGTTCCCGTGTCCTGGAGCAGATGTCAGCTTAATGGCATCTTTAATGCCTGCTGTGCCACGTCCACAAGTAAATTCCCTGAAACAGGATTTGGCCAGAGGGTTCAAGCTGACATTTGGAGAATTGATGGATGAGGTGAGAGGTGGAGAAGAACAGGGAAAGAGCTTTAAAATAATCCAGTATTGATGATTTTTAACATTTCTACATCATTTACCAAATATTTTCTCTTCTGGTGGTTTTCTAGCTCAATCAGTTTTAAATAATTTATCAACAGATTTTTAAAAGCCTCTACTCTAGTTCTTATAGGTTTGGGGACCTGAGGGTCTTCTTACCTATCAGTAGAGATATATTATTCCCTTTAAAGATAAGGGGTATTTTGTACAGAGGGAATGGAAAATACTTAGAAACAATGTTCCTGTGGATTATAGGAGCCTCTTCTACATTCATATTATTTTGAAATAATGACTAAATTCTGAAAATCATGACAACATACCAATCACCAGGTCTAAAGTAGGTGAACCATCTTAGAAGCACACATTTTAGTCCCACCATATTTCACTTATAGCTTCTTTCTCCCGAGCAGAATGGATTAAAGCTATAGCTTTTTATTTACTCCTTAGACCTGTCTATGAAATATTACATACTTATATTTTCGTAAGTCTCTTGGGCCTCACATATTGTTCATATGATCTCCCACAGCCACTTTTTCCCCATATTACTAACCAGAGTATCTAGTAAAATTGGCACTATTGTATTCCAATGCATAAAGTAAATGATATATTATGAAGTTTTTCAAGAGAAGGTTCCATTAAAATTTAAAGACCAGGCAAAAAAGAAACAAAAATTAAATGAGTCAGTGTTTTAAATGATTCAATATAAGAAGTCAAGGATTTCTGTATGGAGGAATATGAATATAAAAATGTTTAGACGGATAGCACCAAATTGTAAAGAGAGGACTTCTCCGTGGGTTATGCCTTGGGGGATTTTTATTTTTCATTTTTAATATCCTTGTAAAATTTAGTTTCAAAATAGACTATGTATGTTTCTGAGAACCTGTGGTCAGAGAGATGACAGTGCAAAATGTTTCTATGAGCTACAAAGCATAAATAATAGATGGGTGTTTATTGACAACAATCCAATATAATGCAAATGCATATGATGTGCATCTTATGGTAGAGAACTGAGTCCATCATGGCAATGCCAGGAACAGAACTCAGCTGACACTGCCTCCCAGTATGTGCCAGTAGATTCCTCAGTAGGTCATGTCTGACACAGTTATGTATTTTCAAGATCATAGGGACATTTTCTTCAATGACAAAGAAGGAATATAACAGAGGAAAAATCATTATGTTCTATGAAAATTTTCCCATGAGGTTAATGGAAATAATTCCATTCAAACATACTTTAATTTGAAATATACAACACTTTAATGTTTCTAATAAATTATGTTGATAGAAAATGTTCTAGGAAGGGCAATACAGCCTTCTCCTTAAATCTTCAAGAAAGCATACACGATAGAAGTTCTTTTCCTTTCTCTGCTACAGAGCTCTTAGGTAAACTGCATGACAGCAGATTTTGTGCTGTTCTTCACCAACATATCCCTAGTGAGAACACAGTAAAGGGCACATAGGCCTATAGGCGGATCTCAGGACACAGACAGTAACATAAAGGAATGACTCTGGGCATGGATTCTGGCATCAGATAGCCTGGGTTCAAATCCCAGATCCTACAGTTAATGGCTTCTGTAGCCTTGGGGGAAATGACTTAATCTCTCCAAGCTTCAGTTTGTGCCTTTGGGGATAAAGTTAATGACCTCCTAGGTTATTGTGAAAATTAAGATTTTATATATAAAATATTCAGTTCCATAAGTTGCAGAATTTGTGCTCCAAAAAAAAAGGTAACTATGTCATATACTAAAGCTTGAGCTCTTCCTGCCCCAGGTAGAATTATTTATTTTTAAGCAAAAATTTTGGATGGAGAACGAGACTTATGCATGAATATCAAAAATACTAGAGAATCTCTCAGGGCATTAGTGATTTCCAGCACCCCCAATATGATATAGCTCTCAGAAATGCCAGGGACTGGCGTTACTCCCTTGCGTAGTCGGTCACTGATAGCTGATTTATAAGTTAATGTTGGGTTCTTCCTTTGTTCCTTTGCCTTAATTGTGTACCATGGTGTCCAGAAAGGAGAAATAACACCGGAAGCTTGAAATCCCTCTGAGAGTGAAGTATGTTTATCAAAATCCATAAAAATTTTCGATTTATACAATCTGTTCCATGAAAAAGCCTATGTTGATTATCATGTTAATTAGAATACCTTCTACTCTACTGAAATGTCCTGTGCAATCAATATTTTACTGCCTTGTATCTCAAAGCACATAATTTCTAGTTTTCTGAAATGGAAGAGACAGATAGTACCAAATCTTTGTGTTATAGCCGGTTCCCCAGAGAAGCTTGTAGCTGTGCTAAAAAAAAAAAAAAAAAGGAAAAAGAAAATCTTAAGGCATATTGCCTGAACTATATACTGGGATATCATAGAGACATTTTTAAGCTTATCATGTAAAGCTCAAGGGTATTACCTTCATGATCAGCCAAAGAAACGTTATCAGGCTTAAAAACAAAAGCAAAAAACTGGAGACACATCAATTCTCCCTTTCATTATAACTTTCTTTTCTTTTCTGTTCTGTTCTGATTTACCTATCAACATTTTATAAATGAAGAAAAATTTTTACATAGACATTTCACTTCATTTGATGAGATGAAAAATAAAATTTTAAGATTAACATATTGTAAAGAGAGCACTTGATTGTTTTCATATCAAAAGATTTGAAGTGATACACATGTTAATTTCATCTGGACAGAAATATTTTTATTTAATGCAAGTAGTGTGTTAGGAACTGTAGACCCACTGACATAAATAAGATATGATCTCTACCTTCCAAGAGGTTTCGGTCTATTTGATGAAACAAACAACTATATAAAATAACTTAAGGTGAAATGGAATATGTGTGACAAAAGTACAAAGCCCAAAGCCACCTGCCAAGAAATACCAGAGAAGCCTTCATCAGAGAATTGGAAATCCAAGTTAGTCACGGAAGGATTAAGTGACCTTTTCTTAGGCATACAAGAAGAGGAAGTACTTCCAGGAAAGGGAGTATCATGAAAAAGTCATCCAATTGTGAAGGTTTGGGGACCAGACAATGGGTCGAGCTTGGCTGGAGCAGAAACAGCATAGAGAAATGCATGTGGTGTCAACAGGGCCTTGAATGGAAGGCCCAGGGGACTTACTTTACAAAGTAAGCGGGGACCACTGAGGATTTCTGAGGAGGAAAATCATCTGACCTATGACGGATAACGCTTCCCCTTAGTTTGCGCATCTCAGTCGGTGGCAGCTTCATCCCTGCAGAAGCTTGGACCCCAAATCTTGGAGTCATCCTGGACTCCTCTCTCTCTCACTCAACATCCCTCAGTCAGGAAGTGCTGGGGACTAACCTAGAAAATAACCCGAACCTGGCCACATCTTATGTTCCCCTCCATCTTCATCAAGATACGTCATCACTCACCTAGCCTGCTGTTTCCTCACAGATCCTCCTGTGTTTACTCTTAACTCCTTGCCTTAGAGTTTCTTCTCTACACAGCAACCACGGTGATCCTTATACTACAAAAATCCAGCAGCGGGAAGCGGCGGGGTCCCCGGGATCCACCGCTAGTGGGTCCAGGCCATGGGGCAGCCCTGAGCGGTGGGGAGCGCGGAGGCAGCGTCCGCGCGGCTGCCTCTTGGGCCCACCGCGCTGTGAGCCGCGGCCGTGGGCCAGGAACTGGCCTACGTGCTGGTGCTGGGTCCCGGGCCGCCCCCACTGGGACTCTTGGCCCGGACCTTGCAGCTTGCGCCGGCAACCTTCCAGCTGCTCAACCTACTGGGCAATGCGGGGGGCTCTTCCTGCGCTCGGACCCAGCATCCGGGCTGTGATGCTGGCCGGCCGTGGTCTGGGCCAGGGCTGGGCTTACTGCTACCAGTGCCAAAGCCCGAGGCCACCGTGCAGTGGGCATTGCTCCGCCTGGCGCCACTGCATCCTGCGCCGGGGCCACCACGGCCGCCCGCTGGGCCGCCGCGTGGGCTTCCACAACTACCGGCCCTGCGTGTGTCTGATGCTTCACGCGGCAGGCGTCCTGCTGCACGTCTGTGTGCTGCCGGGCCCTGACCCATCAGCCCTGCTGCGAGCCCACACACCCCTGCACACCGCCACCCTCCTCCCGCTGCCCCGGCGCGCAGGCTGCTCGCAGGCAGTGTCTCCGGCCCCATTTGCGCTGGCCTTCGTGACCGACACGTGTGTGGCGTGTGCACCGATGTGCGCGGCTGGACTGCTCTTCCGTGGGATGTTGCTGCTGAGGGGCCAGACCACGTGGGAGTGGGCTCGGGGCGGCACCCTTACGAGCTGGGCCCCTCCCGCAACCTGCAGGCGGCCCTGGGGCCCCGCTGGGTCCTTGTCGGGCTCTGGCCCTTCCGGGCCACCCCGTTGCCGGGGGGACGGCATCACCTTCCAGACCACAGCTGATGTGGGACTCGTGGCTTCCTGACTCCAGGAACAGCGTGAGCTGTACAAGGAGTGGGGAACGGAAGAGGGAGGGGACTCATGTCAGACCCACCCCCAGCCTCAGGAAGGGCGGCAGGCTGGTACTGGACGCCTGCTTTCGGCAACTCCGGCCCCACCCGTAGCCTTGACCTTGCCCAGCTTGGACTCCTAGTGTCCAGGGCTTGGGCCCTGCGGCTCTGCCTCTATCCGTGGCCCCTGAGCACAGCGAAGGGTCTGGCAGGGGGCTGCTCGGCCTGCCCAGCTGCCCCTTTGCCAGGTTAATAAAGTGCCCACTTGGTTCTCGGACTCCCTCCGTCTTTGTGGGTTTGTGGGCCTTCACTGTTGCCCGGGCTGCTGTTTTTGGTTCCTCTGATTGGCAGGCCTGGGAACCACAGAATGCCTGAGGGTGTCAGGAGCCAGGGCTCTGCCTTCTGCGGCCTTGGGGCGGGGGGTGGCCAGCAGGTTAAGGCAGAATGTAGTGATCCGGGGTATGAGAGTCCAGAGTTCCTTCCCAGGTTCAGTGCTTTATAATAAGTTCGGAGCATTTCACAGCAACAATTTCAGTGAGCTGGCAGCAATGATGCAGGTGATCAAGCTCTGAGACTTGATGTGCTAAGACCACAGGGTAGTAAATGGAGGAGTCCGGATTTGAACCCAGATCTTTGTTCTTTCTCCTTTACCCTTGAACAGCCGAAAAAATCGAGGCAGAGAAATCAGGTGGGGATGTTCAAGCATCTGTGCTGGCTGGTGCTGAGACTGCTAACCTCCTCCTCTCTGGCCTCTTCAGGAGCTGCTTGTTGAACACGTTTATTTAAATATAGTAAATAGACACTTCCAGTTAAATGTGGCAGGTTTAAACATGTGAGTTTGTTTCCTCTTAAAAATCTAAAATGATAGTAAAGAAATTAAAAGTGTTGTAAATTTACAAAGACAAAGAAAATAGGGAGACAGCAGTAGACCAAAGAGCCTGACAACATTCTGAAAGATGGAAAGTGGGTAGAGGCCCATCTACTCTTAGAGAATCAGAAGTTGAAATTAAGCGTTCCCCTCTTGGAGGGGCCGAGAGGCAGCCCGATTGCCCCCAGGAGCCCTGGAGAGGTTCAGGAATTCCACCAGCACGGTGGAAGGCAAGGTTTGGGGCAGAGAGTAGGGGCTGATTCAAGGTCTCTATGAGAAGCAGCTAGGTTGCCCCTCCCCCCCAGGACCCCCCTGACCCCTTGTAGCCAAGCAGCTACCCCGCTGGGGTGAGGGTGAGGGACTGGACCAAAAATGGGGTTAAGTGAACATCTACACGTGCTGCTGGGGGAGGGCGGTAGTCCTCCACTGACGTGGCGGGCTTGCCTTCCAAGAGCCCTCAGAGAAGCCCATCCTTCCGACAGGCCCTGCGCATGCCCACAAAGGTTTGAGCTTCTAGGACTCCTTTGTTTTTCTAAGCATCGTGCTCTGTTACGATTTTTTAACTCTGTTGGGAGCTTGATGCACCTGTCACTTTGTGCCCGCCTTGAGCATTGGCCGACTTCCTGTGTCCGCCACTAGTTCACCCCTCACCCTCCAGAATATCTTTTCTTGTTGTTGTTTTTTAATAGTGAAAAGATACAAGGAAATATTTATAAAATAAAGAGAAACAGCACTCTCCCCACCCCCATTTAAGAAATGGATGCTGTTTCCTTTGAAGTCCCTGCTGTGCCCCTCCCTGGTAGAGGAAACACTGTGCTGTCTTAAACATCCCCTTGCTTTGCTTTGTGATTTTATTACATATGTTTGTACTGGTTTTGCATGTTTTTCACCTTTATATAAATGGAGCCATACCATGTTTATTCTTCTGTGATTTGCTTTTTCCTTCAATATTATGTTTCTAAGATTTATCCAAATTAATGTGTGTGGCTGTAGAGCATTCTTTTTCCTTGCTGTATAGTGATCCATTGAATATACCACAATTTATTTTTCTCTCTTGTCCCACTGATCATTTTATCTACCCCTGTGTATGATCTCCTAAGATCTATACTTGGCCCTTGCTCTTCCATATAAATTTTAGAATCAGCTTGTCAAGTTCCACCAACAAAAATCACCATAGTGAATGGACCCCAACTGAATCTATAGATCAATTTGGGGAAAATCAACATCAACATGAAATTGAATTTTCCAGTTCGTGAACATGGTGTATCTCTCTATTTAATGTTTTCAATAAAGTTATATACTTTTTCTCATAAAAAAAAAAATCCAGTAGCATTGCCCTTCCATTCTAAATCCTCCAGTGGTTTTTCGTTAAAATGTGTGCTCCTTCCTGTGAGCTGCAAGGCCCTACGGGGTTCCTCTCTCTGTTCCTGCTCTGACCTGGCCCCTGGCCATTCTCCTCCTCACTGGCTTTGCTTCAGCACCTCTCCTTAGTCCCCTGTGGTTCTGTCAATGCTCCAAGCTGTCTTCGTCCTCAGAGCTAGTTCACTTGGTTCCTCTGCCTGTGACACTCCTCCAAGATTTCCAGAGCTCCTTCCTCACTTATTAAGGTTTCTGCTCAAAAGTCACATTATCAGAGAGGCCTTCTGGGGGAGACCACCTTGTGTGAGCGAGCAAGGACCTCCATCCTCTCTTCCCTTGCCCCTCTTACTGTCTTCACAGCAGTAATCACCACGTGACCAATTACATATGTATGTGTTTTGTGTCTGTCTCTTTTTTTTTTTTATTAGTTTCTGCTTTATAACAAAGTGAATCAGTCATACATATACATCTGTTCCCACATCCCTTCCCTCTTGCCTCTCCCTCCCTCCCAGTGTCTGTCTCTTTTTGGTAGAATTGAAGCACCTTGAAATGTTGTCAAGCATTTACTTATATCATACATTCCAGGCACTCTTTAAAGAACTTTACAAATATTAACTCACTGAATACTCATAACAACCCATGACGTAGGTAATATTGTTCCCATTTTTATAGACTAGGAAATTGCAGCCAGAGAGGTTAAGTAACTTACATAAGATGTCACAGCTCGTATGTGATGGAGCTTGAACTCAAACCCAGGTGGTCTGCATCCCTCACCACTACTAAGTTGTGCTGTGTTTTGAAAGCAGGGACTTTGTTTTGTCCACTGTTGAGCTGGTACCTAGGATGTGGCCTGGCTCAGTGTTCAATGAATAAATAAACTTTGACCACATTACGTTGAGGTGGTAGTACAGAATCTCTCTTGTGTTAGAAACCAGTGGAAATACAGAAAGATAAAAATCAGAAAGTTTGTTTCTGTTCAATCACCATATACTATTTATTTTGAGAATACACAACTTTTTTTGTGTGTGCTTTCTGGATTTTTTTTAATCTGCCTGCATGATGCCATTTTCTGTTAGAACACTGTTATTGTAAACTCAGCAGTAAATACTAAATATTCAATACTTGACTGCTTTTTTATGGTCATGTACTGAGTTGAGCAAATTCATCAAAAGAAAGCTTGTCTCTAAAAGTTCCTCTTTTTAATTTCACTGTGGGAAATAGTCAATAAAAAGCTGTTTGATGAGGAAGGTTAGCTTTATCAAAGTGAGCAAGCTTATCTTGATCATCACAAGTGCCAGGCACTGTGCTGTGCTGTGAGTACACATATCCATAAGGTACTCCTACATCTATGGAGTTCAAAGTCCAGGGAACTGTGATAGACTAGTAAGTAAGTACAAAGATTATTAGCAGGGGACAGCAGGAACATAGAGTTATGTGTTTGGAGAACCAGGCAAAGACAGAGAGGTGACAAGGAAGGCTCGATGGAGGAGAGGAAGTTAGGTGTCTTAAGAGGCTAGCGAGTATTTGCAAGGCTGACTCAGGTCTGGGAGCGACGTCGGGGGTGGGTATTGGTGATGATAGTGGGTTACAGGCTTTCCAGACAGAAAAAAAGCATGAATAATAGAAACTTCCCACGTTGTAAATCTTTGTTCAGTTTCATCTTTCACGGGGGAAAAAGGTCTGTTAATTTGTGAGAATCCCATTTCTTATTAGCGCTATAAATAGCTTTAAGACTATTGAAGGCTCAGAACTGCATCTGTATAAAAATTGCTGACAGGAAATGATGTTATCATGTTATAGGCAGTTGAAAATGCATTTCCTTTTAATTATGAAAATGTGAGATTATGGTTTTATTTTTAACTTCTTCCTCTGAGAATTGACATTTTGTTACAGTTTTAGAAAGCAACCAAAGTTCTACAAACACTGGTTAAATTTTTGCTGAATTTCAGATTTGTTTCCATCTCAGATACATTTTTGTAATAAGATTATTCTTAACATTTGTTTATATCTTTAAAATGTATCCAGTTATTTTATTTGTGGGTACAATTTGCCATAGATATTTTGTGATATTCCATACATCTTGGGCAAGACATCTAGTTTTTCTTTACAAAACTTTCACAGAATAACGTCTTAGGTTTCATGATCTTGAAAATTCCTTTTATCGGTATCATGCTTTCTGGTGTACAAAGCCTGTCACTTTATCACTTTACCTACATTATATTAATTGATCCTAGTAACAGTTCTGTGGGTTAGACAAAGGGTAGCTACTTCAAGAATTCCATGTACAAATTCCTGCTTCTCTTTTTACTGGCTCTTCAAATGCGTTGCACTCAGATTGCTGTTGAGAACATGTAATTCCAAAGAAGGTATCAGGGCTCTGTGAAGATCATTGATCAAATGGCACAGTGAGAGCAACGTCGATGGACAGTGAATCATGTGACCAGAGTTTCGATCAATCTTGGCCCTTTCATCACCCAGACGTAGACACTGGACATCTCACTAGATTTTTTGGGTCTCAGTTAATCACACCTGAAGATGATTTGGAAGGGAAGAGACTAAATCATCTCCATGGTCTCTCCTAGTTCAGAGTTCTGAGACTTGATGTGAACTTGAAAGTAAATGAAGCAGAATAAACACAACCATTAGAGGAATCGGTTAGAAGATTTCAGTGAAGCATGAAAGTTTTAAGACCTTGTGACACGTGTGAAGTGCATTTGGACATGTTATCCTAGGCATTCTGCAAATGGGCAGCATCTCCTCAGATGGAATGTACCAAAAGCTGGTTTCATGTTGGCCGTGGCACCATTTGATATATGTGACCTGAAATTTACTTGGTAAGGCAGTTGCATCATTTAAATGATCTGCTTCTAATAGGAATTTTTTATTTCCCTAATTATACTACACAAAAATTGTTGTTTTTCTGCTAACAACGTTAAAGAGAATGAAAATAATTATTTTCAGATATTGTAAATTAATGGAAACACAGTTGACACTGGGAAGAAAAACTGGCTTTTTTGTTTTGGGGTTTTTTTTTTTTGCTAAAGAGTATTTTTTTCAACCATCTGCCTATGAAATGTGGAGTGAAAAATAAATTTATAGAAGTCATTTTTAGAAAGCAAGAGTGGTATTAAATGATATTATAGAGCATATATTTATTTTCTTATGAAATCTCTCTTATGTGAAGGTATCTGTATCCCATGATAATTGTTGAGAATTCATTGTTTTCTTGTGCACTGATCCATAAGGTAGATAATTGACAGGAGGTTAGAGCTAAGATTTATTGCCACTGATGGTACATTTTCTAGGAAAATGCGGAACTTTCTTTTGTATGATTTTAGATCAAAGGCAAATTTTATTACCAGCTCCTCAGAAAATCACTGGTTCCTTTTCTGAAAATCTGTGATCCTATTTGGAAAAACTCTTGATTTCTTCTCATTATCAGAATCGCCACCAATTCCCACTCTTTGAACAATTCCTGTGTAAACTCCACTGCACACAAACCCTGCCCAAGAACCTCTGCTCCTGGAAGCAGAAAATATTATAACAAGGGGCCCACCTTCACATTATTTCTTAAAACCTAGTCTTTTATCCAATACAAAGATCACTATGTGAGAAAACTATGGAATCTCTGACCATCCATTCCTATAGATTGTACACCTATCAGAAGAAGAAGTCCATAAACCCAAAGCTCAAGTTATTTTTCTTTCTCTGAGATGAATTACTAGATAGTTGTATTAATTCTATTTCCTTTCTTCAAGTAGAATAGAAAGAGGATAATGTAGTTGGCTAATTCTTTGAATAAGTATCTTATTAATTTGTGTATCCTTGGTACCTAGTGTCAATAATTCTTTGTTGAATAAACCAAGAGCCCCCTAGGCTTCCAACCAAAGAGCAAATACACAGGATGTTTACTGCAGAATAATCCATGAGATACTAATGGCAAAAGGATCACCTTTTCTCTCCGTAAACATATTCAAGGGTCATTAAGAGTTCAGAGTGAACTAAAGTCCTTCAAACCTGAATATACTTAGTGCTGACATCTTAAACTAATTTATGGATGTGACTTTTGTAGTATGTCATAGAGATAATTTGTCTACAGTCGTTTCATAAGCATCACTGAATAGCTTTCCTGTAATAAAAGTCCATCATCATTATATTGAATATCACTTAAATACAGAATGTAGGTTGTACTCTCTTGTAGAATGCATTTAAATACCTTGATTAAACCCTACTAACTCAATTTCAAATGACATTTCATGCCCTTAGTCCCTTAGTTTCCCCCCACCCCCACCTGGTGATTCTCTTTCCTTGGCTTCTCACCATATTCATTGATTCTATTTTTCTATTAGTTTACAGAAAAATTAGGGTATTTATATGAGCTTTCATTAACTACCATTACATAACAGTTTTAACTTGTGCTATAGTGAGGCTAATTTAAATATACTGAGTTTCTCATTGTTGAATTGCATCTTAATACTATCTTTTCTTCCAACATAATTCTTCACTAACATTTTTCCTTCTCAGCATATTTTGTATTCCGACTACTGTTAGTCCAGCTGAAATCTTTCATGAAGGGTTGGGGTTTAGCTCCATTTTAGCTGAGCTGGTTGAGTACTCCTGAACTACAGTAACTGTGGTTTCACTGGAGGAAGAAGATAGATGGGCAGAATGCTGGAATTAGCTCAGTTTCTCAAGGTCAGCAGCTAAATGCATGGTGCTGGCCGAGCAGCATCAACATCACCTGGGAAATTCTCAGACCCCACCCAGACCTACTGATTGAGAAACCCTGGAGGTGGGGCTCACAATCTGTGACTTCACAAGACTTCCAGGTGACTGTGATTCACGCTTAAGCCTTCACTTGCTGTAGAGGATTCTCTGGGGGCTAAAACAAGAACACCACCCCATCTCGGGGAACTACAGGTGATAACAACCCAAACCTCCATTAACTTAAACTGAAACGCAACAGTATGCATGGGTTTCAAGAGAGACAAACTTGAGCTTGCATCCTAATGAACGGATTCCTAACAGAGTCCTCTGGGGCAACACATCTGAGCCTCACGTCCTCATCTGAAGAATAATGCTGTCCTTGCTGGGCTTGTGTGAGGATCAGAAATGATATGGGAAAAGCAAGATCCAGAAATACTTTTACTTTGTCACTAATGAGGCTTAAGTGTCTGGTTTTCACATATACAAGTCCCTTATAAATAATATTAAGTTTTGAAGTTGGTATTCTTTTTTTTTTTTTTTTTTGCAGTGTTGGGTCTTCGTTTCTGTGCCAGGGCTTTCTCTAGTTGTGGCAAGCGGGGGCTACTCTTCATTGCAATGCACGGGCCTCTCACTATCGCGGCCTCTCTTGTTGGGGAGCACAGGCTCCAGACGTGCAGGATCAGTAGTTGTGGCTCATGGGCCTAGTTGCTCTGCAGCATGTGGGATCCTCCCAGACCAGGGCTCGAACCCGTGTCCCCTGCATTAGCAGGCAGATTCTCAACCACTGTGCCATCAGGGAAGCCCAGGTATTCTTTTTTTTTAAGGAGGACTTCAAATTGTATTAGCTTCAAGCCCCACAGTATCCCAATGCACTCCTGGCATAGGACAACGCTTGGCAGTTATTTGGGTATTGAATCTATTCACTATTTCTGCCACTTTTTGTCATTTATTGATATATTTGAGTCCTGAATTTTATTCTCGAATGACTTATCAGCATAGCACATAAGCCAGATGATGGGTGCATGGTACATATTTCTGGATGACAATGAGGCTGAAATGTATTTAGGAAACAAAACTTCAGTGCTGAGGGATGTGATCTCTCACAGAGCAAGAGTTCGCTTGCTCATCAGACCAGGCGAGGATCCCAGCCTCTCTTTACGTTTATCTGATGCATGGCAAGCAAAGTGTGTGGAGAGTTGAATTTTTTTAAAGATAAAACCCTTTTTAAATCAACGGGAAGTTGCTTAAGATTCAAATGACAGTTCTCTGAAAGTCAACATGTATTCTTTGCCCTCTCTTTGACAATGATTATAGTAATTGAACAGAATGTAGTCTTCAACATTCAAGTGTATGAATGTAGACACTTCAGGTTATATTTCCAAAGTAGCATGTATAGACCTAGCCATGTGTCTTTTCTTAATACCGATGATGTCGTGCAAGAAAGTACTTTTGCTCATTGGCTTGAAAATATACCCTGCAACGTTAACGCAAGTATCCTTCAGCATCACCAATGATCACATTTCTATACGACTTCTTTTCAGTTAATTTCATTCCAGAATATAGAGTTATCTGAGCAGTGATTTTTTTCTTTTTTTCTTTTTCTTTTTTTTTTTTGGTTTAATGATAGGAGTGCTAGCAGTTTCAGTATTTATCAAGTGCTGACTGGATCTTTTTGGTTGAAGACTTGGTTAGGAAAATTACTGTCAATCTCATTCACCACCATAGTAACCAAATTTTAATACCTTCTGGGGGTACAGACATTTATATAATCTAACTCTATGGCACTGAGGTACAGTGTATGTAGTGTATTTATGATTGAAAGAAAGTTTCAAACAGCAGCCTGTGAAATTGGATTTTAGATGTAATGTACCATAAATAAGTGCTATAAAGATTGCCTTTAATGCTATAAATCAGATTTTATTGGTTTCAGCTATCTCATTCTGGTTATTGTATTACCCACAAAATCAAAGGAAATCAAAGAGCTGGAATATTTTTTATTTTAATATCCCATATTCTACAGTAATGGCACATGCACCCTTCCAGCTTCCTTTTTTGGGTAGGTTGGACAAAATTGACAGGTGGCAGGCCCCGGCAGCATATCAGAGGCAGGATCAGTGTAAACAACCAAACTTTTGGGACTTGAAACCTTTTCAAATTTCCTGTCTGTGAAACATACAAGGTAGGTGAATTGGCAGATCTCTTTCCTTTCTGAAATGCTGGCTGTCATGTTTTCATGCAAGGCTGACACCCGTAGAGACTGGCAGGTGAGGTGAGCTTTGCACCTTCTGCAAAGCTGATGGAATTGGGTGATGATGCTTTCCATTGGGGATAGAGGGTATCCATGCATGACCTATCTGAGTTATTTAAAATGCCAAAAACTATTGCTATAAAATAAAGTTGTGTCCTCAAACAATCTCTCAGTGTTCAGTTTAGAATCAACACCCTTCTCCCCCCAACACACACGCACACGCATGCACACACACACGTGCACACACACACCTTTACAATGCTTTTTCTTCAGTATGCTTTTAGTCAAGAAAATCAACATATTTGGCATTAAAAATTGCTTAGGAAAGCATACACGTGGGCATGCTGATCTGCCCAGCTGTCGCGTGCGCCATGTCTGGTCCTTCCACCGTCGCTGCTATGAAGAAAGTGGGTCAACAGGTCGGGCTGGAGGCCAGGCTCAACCCTGTGAAGGTTTCCCAGGCAGCTGCAGATTTGAAACAATTCTGTCTGCAGAATGCTCAACATGACCGGCTGCTGACTGGAGTATCTTCAAATCCCTTCAGACCTCAGAAAGTCTGTTCCTTTTTGTAGTAAAATGGATCTTTGCAAGGTTTTCTAAACCACTTTTCATAAACCGGTGAATATTCAAAGGAAAGCTGAATTTGAAGCCAGTACAAAAGCCTGTCTCTATAACACGTGCCGTACTCTACAGACTTTTGTCAGTCCTTAACATCTACGTCTCTGAATATTCATGAATTTCTGTTTCACAAGGGTAATTGTTTTATATAAACTGGCAGCAGCATACAATAAAATACTTAGTATAAAAAAGAAAACAAGGGCTTCCCTGGTGGCGCAGTGGTTGAGAGTCCGCCTGCCGCTGCAGGGGACACGGGTTCGTGTCCCGGCCCGGGAAGATCCCACATGCCGCGGAGCGGCTGGGCCCGTGAGCCATGGCCGCTGAGCCTGCGCGTCCGGAGCCTGTGCTCCGCAACGGGAGAGGCCACAGCAGTGAGAGGCCCGCGTACCACACAAAAAAAGAAAACAAGGAAAGCATACACATGAACTGGGAGAGCCCAGGAGGCTACAGTAATCTAAATTTGACTAGTTAGGGATAGAAAAGTTTTCAAGCTATTAAAAATGCAGTTGTGCTTGGTTTTTGTGTAGTTTTCCTCTGTGTTTATTTGTACTAATACTCTGAGTTCCAGGCACTCTGAGCTGCCTACCTAGGCATTGTGAGGATGGGGATGACCTTTATTTTTCAAGGTTGAAGCCATAGGACCTGAAGAAGGCAAGAGAGGGTAGCAGGGGTTTCTTGAAACAGAGGCTACCAGAGAGCTACATCTTCATGATGCTTCACTTTTTACTTTATTTTTACTGCAGTGTTACACCAGATATGCTCTGCTTAGTTCCTCCACCTGAAAAACAGCCATGCTTAGCAACCAGAGAAGGTACCAAAATGTTGTGCTTTGTCTTGATGACAAAGAAATCTAATTCCCACAAATGCTTAAGTAATCTTGAACTTACTGGAGATAAAAGCGATATAGAACGTTGACACTGCTAATATTATGCCAGCCCAAGTTCAGCAGTTTTTTTTTTTTTTCCAAAATAGGAAATCTTGGTGCCACCTTTCCTTGCTGTGAACTAAGCTGGAAGAGCTAAGGGGATTATGCTGATCAGGGCTTGACATTTATGACTGCCAGTTCACTGATGAAAATACAGCCCAGGAGCTCAGCCCTAGACCTGGGAGGCAGCTGGATCCCAGAGTGTGCTTTGGCACTTGTTTTAGGCTGCACTCAATTTTCTGGGAGCCCCGTGGGCCGCCCGCATGGAACAAGGAAGTGTCCCAGTCTGGAAGGGTATGTGCAGCTGCGAAGAGAAGAAAAGGGGCTTTTTTTCTTTAAGCACTTCTGCCACTAGTTCCATGTTCTTAATGGAACATGAAGGAACTTCTTTCTCTCTCTCTCTCTTCAAGGCTGGCCTTCTCTAAGAAGCTATCATCAATGAAAACCCTCTCTAGTTTCAGTCCAACCAAATGATTCTAACTAGCCTTTACCTTTTCTGTTCCTCTCTTTTCCGTTCCTCTCTATATGACTATCTTTAGGCAAATGCTAAAAATATAATTTTATATTTTGGTTTATTTGGTTTGCTTCACCCTGTCTCCTGTCCCAGCTTAATCAGCCTAAGATCACCAGAAATGACCTTTTATTCAGCAGTCAGTTCTATTGCACCAATGCAATGAGGGAGACTGCATGCCAGGGGAACTGTGGGGCATCTCACCCAATAAAGGAAAAGACAAAGGTTATTATAGGATTTTTTAAAATAAATTTATTTATTTTATTTATTTATTTTTGGCTGCGTTGGGTCTTTGTTGCTGCGCACAGGCTTTCTCTAGTTGCAGTGAGCGGGGGCTACTCTTCGTTGTGGCGCTCGGGCTTCCCATTGCGGTGGCCTCTCCACTGCAGAGCATAGGCTCCAGGCGCGTGGGCTTCAGTAGTTGTGGCTCGCGGGCTGTAGAGCACAGGCTCAGTAGTTGTGGTGCAGGGGCCCAGCTGCTCTGCAGCATGTGAGATCTTTCCGGACCAGGACTCAAACACGTGTCCCCTGCATTGGCAGGCAGATTCTTAACCACTGCGCCACCAGGGAAGCCCAGGATTTTGAAGGATAATGGAGTTTAGGAGTTTAGGTTAAATTTAAATAAAGCAGTGTTTGGATAGGCTCAGAGAAAAGCTGGGCTGTGTGCAAAGGGTTTAACATCAACTCTGGACTGTGAAGTGGATCTAAGGTCCTGTCTCCTTGGGAACTACAAAGTTAAGGTAAATGTGGAATATTGTATCCAGAAACCCCTTATTAGAAGCTCTGCACTTGGGTTGGAAATTGAGGCTGCCTCTGTATCAGAGGGGCTTAGATCCTCTAAGCAAGAGAGGGATGTTTCATTTTTACTGATATAATTTCTAACAAACAGTTTTTGATAGTTAATGATTTTAGAAACCAAAGCATCTTAGTAAAAAAGCAGTAGTCACCCGAAGAGGTGATCGTTATGATACTTTACAGCTGCAATATGGGAGAAGTGTTGTTCCCTGTTAACTTTTAGCTGGATTTGTCTGAGTCTATTTTTCCAGATGTTTAATGGTCAGGTACTTTTTTTTTAAACTTTCTTAGTCTAATCTTTATTTTCTTCCAATATCAGCTAGGAAAACTTAGCTTGCAAAGAACAAAATGCTCAACATAAATGGGATAAAATAATTTTTAAAATGTATAGGCTAACAATATAAAAGCTGAGGAATGGAAAGGGCTTCAGGCAAGGTTTGATCAAGCATCTTTTAACAATCACTAAATATCTTATTTCTCTCTCTTCCCATTGGTCTCTATATTGTCTGCCTTGCCCACATCTTAAATATATAGCTCTTTTGGAACTTGAAATGAATAAATGTTGGCCTTCATATTCTATCTTTCATGACTTTCATATTTTATACTTTTTTTAGTCCTGCTTTATTAATAATTTTATTATCTCTATATTTTAGTTCACTGATTTTGTCTTCATCTAGGTCTTATTTAGCTGTTAATCTGTCTTTTGGGTTTTGTATTTCAATTATTTTACTCCTGGAAATTCCAGGTGGTAATTTTTCAAATCTCCCTGGCTTTGTGATAGTGATCATAATTTTAAGATATTTTTAATTTCTCTTTTTATGTCCTCAATAATTTAAAATATACTAAATTTTTATTCTATATCTTGTAGTCCTATTATCTGAAATCTATTTTCAGACATCTGTTTTATATATCTGTTGACTTTTACATGATGAATTTTGGGGGGGTTATTTGGTAATTTGGGGTGGTGAACATATTTTTCTTAGGAGTTTATTTGTTGGAATCTCATGCCTCCTGGGTTAAGCTTTAGGGTGGAGATGGGAGGCATGACTCTCAGGAGACTTACTGGCAAGAATATTGTATGTTAAATTTTCAGGTTGTAGGTTCCTGTATCATGGTGTATGAAAGATGCATACTCCAAATCTACGTGAGAGCACGTTTGTGAGTATATATTCTCGGACGAAACTTTTACAAACCCTGTATAAACTTTCATTCACCAGTGTATCACCCTGTGCTGCTGGTATGTGTGTGTGAGTGTGTGTGTGTGTGTGTGTATTTTTTTTTTACAGGGGGTGAGGACATATATATATATTTAATCGACCATTTTTCTGAGGGTTAGACCTTAAAGTTTACATATGGTCCCAGTTGCAGCTCTCTGACATTTTGCAGACCTAAGCCACCATCTCCTGTCCCCACATGGGCTGTAAAATGCAAGCTTCTTGGTCATAGAAAGTGGCAACCAATCTCTGCCCCTTGTCCAGTCTACCCTTCCTTGTCTGGTCTTCAGTTCCCACTTTATTTTTCATTTGGATTTTCATTTCTCACCTATGCAGCCTATATACTGCTGGGGAAGGTGACCCTACTCTCATCAACTGGCCTGGCTGAGAGATTTCCCTTACTTTCTTTTGGGCTCAGCCATGCACTTAAAAGGATGTTTGTTGTGTTTTATTTGGCATTTCTAAGTGTTCTGTAGCAACTGGTGTAGTTACCTAGTCAACCATATTACCAGAAGGGCTGGCCCTGACCTACCTGGGGCTTAATTTAAGGTTAAATCCTCAGATGCCACATAGGTGGCTCTAGCAGCTTCTCGGGGCAGGGATTGGTTGCCAGTCTTGTTCATGTGTTCAATAAACACAGCGAGTGCCTCTCTGAGTATCTTTCAGAAGACCTAGGAGGATTCCTCACCCCCACAAATCACACACACACACGCACTCACACACACACACGCACATACACACACACACACACACACCAAACCTCTCATAAATATTTTCTTGTATCTCATTTCTTGTCTCTCATTGGCTCGTATTTTGTTAACTGTTTTGAACCAAACACTGCTGTCAAGAATTGGAAGATACTAAATAACTTAAGCCAATCAGAGTCCACCTTGGTTGCTAAGAGTGGGGTCACTTTCCCCAGTAGCATATAGACTGTGTGGTTGAGGGATAAGTATACAGTGAAAATTGGAGCTCTGTTACAAAGAAAGGCTGAGATGGACAATCCAAAATAGCTGGTGTCACATATTTGCCCCTTGTATTATGCACATTTTAATTTAGTTCAATTCAACAAACATTTATTTAGTGCTATTTTTTCTGTGACAGGAAACAGCCCGGGGCTTGTGGAGATCACATAATTATCTTTTTTTTTTTTTTTTTTGCGGTACGCGGGCCCTTCACTGTTGTGGCCTCTCATGTTGTGGAGCACAGACTCCAGACGCGCAGGCTCAGCGGCCATGGCTCACGGGCCTAGCTGCTCCGTGGCATGTGGGATCTTCCCAGACTGGGGCACGAACCCATGTCCCCTGCATCGGCAGGCGGACTCTCAACCACTGCGCCACCAGGGAAGCCCAATTATCATTTTTTTTAAATCGGAAAGACCACACCTTCACTAAGTATTTATCTTAGGTCAAATTTTATTAGGTACCTGAAAAACGGAAGAGTTGGCTTTTTTTGTGATGTGTTATTTTTGGTGAAATCTTTTTTTTGACTGTTGAAATAGATCAAATATAAAAAGAATGTAATATATAGACATACATGCATAATGTATATGGATATATGTATTCACCCACACACACATATATACATATATATACAGCTTAAAGAATAATAAGGAAATAAAAAACTGTGTACCATTACCTAGCTTGGAATAAAGACGCAGACATAGAGAATGGACTTGAGGACCCGGGGAGGCGGAAGGGTAAGCTGGGACGAAGTGAGAGAGTGGCATGGACATATATACACTACCAAATGTAAAATAGGTAGCTAGTGGGAAGCAGCTGCATCGCGCAGGGAGATCAGCTCGGTGCTGTGTGACCACCTAGAGGGGTGGGATAGGGAGGGTGGGAGGGAGATGCAAGAAGGAGGGGATATGGGGGTATATGTATACATACAGCTGATTCACTTTTTTATACAGCAGAAACTAACACAACATTGTAAAGCAATTATACTCCAATAAAGATGTTAAAAAAACTACAATAAGCAAAAATAATAATAATAATAATATAGTATCAGTTCCTTAGAAGCCCTCTCTACTTATCACATCTCAGAACTCATACTTCTTTCAGAGGTAACACTGCTGATTTTTGTATTTATTAATACCATTGGGTTTCTTTACACCTCCACACATATATGTAACCATAGGCAATACATTTCTTTTAGTTTTGCTTGATTTTGGATTTTATATAAATGGAATAATACAATATTTTTTCTAATTTGCTTTTATTTCATCAGTATTGCTTTTAATATTCACCCATGCTGGTGTAGGCAGCTGCTGTATTATTTATTTATGCAAACATATACTATTGAATGACTATAACACAATTTTGGTTTTCTGTTGTTAATTTATGTTAGGTTGTTTCCAGTTCGGTCTATCAAACAATGGGTCTGTGGACATTTTCGAACCAGTATTTTGGTGCATGTGTACAGAAGGTTCTTTGGGTCTATATTAAGGAATAGAATTGCTGGTTTTAAGGCATGCACATGTCCAGCTTCACAAGGTATAACAAATCATTTACTGAAATGACTATACCAGTTTACCTTCCCAGCAGTACTGTATGAAAGTTTCATACAATATAGTGATTCACAATTTTTAAAAGTTAGACTCCATTTATAGTTATTATAAAATTTTGGCATATACCCTGTTTTGTACAATATCTTTGTAGCTTATTTTATACATAAAAATGTGTACCTCTTTATCCCCTACCCCTGTATTGCACCTCCCCCTTCCCCTCCCCCACTGGTAACCACCAGCTTGTTCTCTATATCTGTGAGTCTGCTTCTCTTTTGTTATATTCACTAGTTTGTTTTATTTCTTAGATTTCACATATAAGTGATATCATACAGTATTTGTCTTTCTCTGTCTGACATTCCACTAAGCATGATGCCCTCCAAGTCCATCCATGGTGTTGCAAATGGCAAAATTTCATTCTTTTCTATGGCTGAGGAGTATTCCATTGTGTGTGTGTGTGTGTGTGTGTGTGTGTGTGTGTGTATACTTTAATTATTATTCAGCAATGTATTTAAAATTTTCCATCATGATTTCTTCTTTGATCCATGTGTTTTTCAGAAGCATGTGTTTTATTTCGAAATACAGTTCTTGCTCTAGACATCTTTTTGTTTTTGATTTTTAACTTAATTTATGTTACAGAATATGATCTATATGATACCAACTTTTGAAATACATTGAGATGTATTTTATGGCCTCTTTTTTTAAAGCATTTTTTAAATTATTTAATTATTTAAAAATTTTATTCTTGGCTGCTTTGGGTCTTGTTGCTGCCCGCAGGCTTTTCTCTAGTTGCAGGGTGCGGGGGCTACTCTTCGTTGCGGTGCGAAGGCTTCTCATTGCGGTGGCTTCTCTTGTTGCAGAGCACGGGCTCTAGGCACGTGGGCTTCAGTAATTGTGGCTTGCAGGCTCTAGAGCACAGGCTCAGCAGTTGTGGTGCACGGGCTTAGTTGCTCCGCGGCATGTGGGATCTTCCCGGACCAGGGCTTGAACCTGTGTCCCCTGCATTGGCAGGCGGATTCTTAACCACTGCGCCACCAGGGATGTCCCATTTTATGGCCTCTTACGTGGACGATTTTCAAAAATAGCTCATGTGTTCTTAAAAGGATGGTATATTCTGAAGTTGTTTGGCGCAGTGTTCTATATTATATATGTCCTTTTATATCAAGTTTATGCTGAAATTGTTTGGCGCAGTGTTCTATATTATATATGTCCATTTAAATCAAGTTTATGCTGTCCAAACCTTCATCTGCTTACTGGTATTTTTTGTTTATTGGAGCTAACAATTTATGAGAGATGGTATTAAAGGATTCCAATATCCTGTGAATTTTTCAATTTCTCCTTATGTACCTGTAAATTTTCAATGTATGTAATTCAAGATACATTAGTATGTTTCACATAAGTCTAAAGTTGTTATAACTGACTGGTAAGTTAAACTTTTCGTCATTAGGAAGAGACCTTATTTATCTCTGCTCATACTTTTTTCACCTTAAAATCTATTCTCTTTGTGCTATTTTCAGTTAGTATTTGACATAACTAATCCTTTTGCATCCTCAGCTGTTAGAATGTGTGTGTGTGTGTGTGTGTGTGTGTGTATTTATATAATGATCGTGTGTATGCCTACTCTAATAATCTTAAAAAAATACTGGCTAGGTTATTTCTTTGGAATTTTATTTTACATTTTCTTGTTCAATTTATGTCTTGATTTATTTAACATTTTTCCTTCCTTTTGAACTTTATCTCTGTACTTATTTTTGATGTTTACTCTCTGTGCTTTTTTTTTTAGTGGCTACTGTAGATATTTTAACATGCTTAATTAGCACAGTTTAAAATTAATAATAACCTTACTCTCATCTCAAATGGTAAAAAAACCTTTGAATGTCTTAGGTTTCATCACCGCCCTCTCAACTTACATACTGTTCTTTTCCACTTATTATTTCTATATTTTTAAATCTTCACCAATAAACTGTTTTGTATATCAGTGTTTGTCTTTATCATATATTTACTAATATCTTTGCTCAGAATCCTATCTTGTATTTTAGACCTTCCATTTGGACTAATTTTCTTCCTGAAACATATCCGTTAGAGTTTCAGTTAGGGATGGCATGTATGTGATGAATACTTACAGATTTTACTTTTCTAAAATGCTCTTGTCTTTGTTCTTGAAGGTTAGTTGTACTGCGTGTGAAATTCTAGAGTGATGGTTGTTTTGGCTCAATGTATTGCATTATATCTTCTGGTCTCTATTGCTGTGCTGAGAAGTCAGTCATCAGTATAATTGTTCCTTTATAAATGATATTCTTTTTTTCCTCTGCTTCCTTTAAATATCTGGTCTTTATTTTTATTGTTATATAATTTTACTTTCAGTATGTCTAGGTGTGAATCTCTTTTTATTTAGTCTGCTTGGAAATCATTGAGCTTTTTGGATATGAGCTCAGTATCTTCCAAAAATTGTTGAGAGTATTAGTTGTTATTTTTTTGAATAGTTCCTTATCCCAATTTTATTCATTACGTCCCCCTGAAACTCCATTTAGATGTACTCCAAACCTTCTCAGCCTATCCTCTCTATATCTTTTCAACATTTTTTCTACTTTTAATAATTTTCTCTCTGGTTAGATTACTTCAGATTTATCTTTAAGTTTATTCATTCTCTCTCTTCAGCTGTGTTGAATTTGCTAATTTATCTTACTGAGTTTTAAATTTCATTTAAAAAATTTAATCCAATGGATTCTTTTAAACATTGATTTATTTTTAAAAATATCTTGTTTTCCATGCTTCTGAATCTTTTATTTCTTAGATCATATTAAACATAATTCTTTTATATTAAGAATATTATATGTTCAGTATCTGAGAAATTTTTAGATGATTCTGCCATCTCTCATTCTTGGTGTGCTTTTTCTTGTGTGTGGTGATCTTTTTTTATTGTGATTGCCTTGTTTTTCTTAGAATTATCTGTGAGAACTCTTAGAGCTCCAACTTGATGTTGAATTCCTCTAGAGAAGCTGTCCAAGCTTACTACCAACCTGGATGCATATTTAATTATTTTCTATGCTGTGGTTTTTCAATACATACAGAAAGCATAAATGTGGGTCACAAACTCCATAGTGTCCATAAGGATTGACTTGTGATGATGAATTCTCAGAGAGATTTATTTTTTCTCATACCGAGTGTCAAGTTATGGCAGGCACTGCCTTTTAAGTTCCCTTACTCTCCTTTCCTGGGATGAGGGTTGTTTATTATTTACTCTTCCACTTTGGAATCTCAGCTTTATTTAGAACTCTATTAAATTTTTTCTTTGCAGACCTTGACTCTTATCTCTTACCTGCTATGCCCTGACAATCCATCCAAAAAGAGAGTCAAGGTCACAAGATTTGGCCAATACCCTCAAGACAATCGAGGCTTTGATGCTACCTTACCTCTCTGGGGTCTGGCTTTTACTTCATTTTGGGGATTCAGTTCATCTGGGGTTCCTTTTTTCCTCAAGACTTCCAAGATGGCTGAGTGAGACACAAGAGGGAGGAGATATGGGGATATATGTATATGTATAAATGATTCACTTCGTTATAAAGCAGAAACTAACACACCATTGTAAAGCAATTATACTCCAATAAAGATGTTAAAAAAAAAAGCTATGCTTTAAAAATGATTTTTTTCATTCATTTTGGGAGCTTTCAAAGGTAAACAGAAAATTCAGCCTGCCATGCTTTTAGAAATGGGAAGTCCTCTCTACATGGGCCCTTTTTTTTTTTTAATAGTGCCCATTGGGATAAGGGATATGAATGACATTCATGTTATTGAGTTTTACATTTTTTAGAAATGCAGCTCACCATTATAATTAGAAATCAATGGTTTTTAGTACTCTTAAATGTAAATTCAAGGCAGAAACATTCTAAATGTGAGAGTGCAAATGCATATGAGATAGAGCTTGTTGCTAATTTCCTCTGAGGAAATAAAGGTCTACAGAATTGGGCTGTAATCAAAGGAGCTGTGAGGTGGAGGCAATATGTCAGGCAGCCTCCTTTAGTTTCAAGGGCAGGGTCAGGCGTATACAAAACAGCTCATCTTTTCTTGAACATTTCTTCAGAGCGCTTTTATTCTCGCATATATGATGGACCTTTTCTTTCCTTTGTGCCTGGGTGTCATCTTTTAATTCCTCTCTATTTCTAAAAATAATGGCTTAGCAGCCCATGGCCCTATTTAGATCAAAAGGCATAGCAATAATAAATGTTTTTATCATGAAGTAACAGCTATGAATGCTGTAAATTTCATTCTCAAAGACTGATAACATAAGACACTGACTTTGTCCAACAGTCTTAAAATTTAATGAGGTAAACAAGAAAGTTCTAAGAGTAAACAATGTTGTTTATTTGGAAAAAGAAATAGCTACTTATTCCATTTTTCTTCTTCTCTGCATCAAACCTTACTACCAGTAATTCTATTGGGAGATTTGGTCATGATTATGGACTGGTTGTCAGCTCCAGTCTGTAACATCTTACAGTTATCTACTGATATCCCAGACATGTTGCAAAACTCCTAAAATGCAATTAACATCAGTATTCTTGGGTTGTTCATCTTATTTCTTAAACATCAACTCAAGGGTTTTTTCTAGATATATCCAGATAATATTGCAAATTTCTCAAAAAGGCAATTAATTTTAATTCACATTGGTAGAGATTTTATATATTTCTTAAGCATTTCTTGCAATGGTAGGATGTCAGAATCACTACTCTGGGACTCCTGAAAATCTCCTTGAAAGAAAACCAAGGGACTCTGCATGCCAAACCGGAGTGGAAAGGGCTGCCGTTTGACAAATTCAGTAGAGATGTATCTGAACATCCATGCAAGTTACAGCTCAGGTTTATTGAGACAGGAGTGAGGGACTGTCCCATTGACTGAACCTAACAGAGAGTTCTTTTCTTTCTAGAATATCAACTGGTGGACAGTTGCTTCTTTGGGGCCCCAGAATGTTAGCTAATAAAACTTGATTTCTGAACTTCAATTAAATCTTTTAAAATACCTTTGCAAAGCAGTTCCAAAGCACCAGCCCTCGGAAGCACGGGGAATTTAGGTGATCGTTAAGGGCTGAAATGTATGATATCAGTGAAAGAAGGTGGGCTCCCTCATTTTGCCATTTAGTCACTGCCTGCTGAGCTCTGAGAATGGTACATAACGTAAACAGGAGTCCTGCCCTCAGCAGCTTCCATACTGAAAGCGAATCACTGTTTTGCAGTAGCAATACCATTTCTTTTTATTGTTAGTGTTGGTGGTGGAACTTTGATAGTTCAGGCTGTACGCTACACTAAGAATTAAGGAAAACATTGCCTCTGTCCATATGGTGCATCGTCTGAATACACCAGGCAAGACATCAGTAGATGTAAAAATCTGGGAATACGTGAAGGAGATGTGCATGTTTATGGTGAAATCAGCCAGGTGATTTGTTTGTGTTTCTCCTCTCACTGTGCTGGGAACCACACTTTCATCAGCTGTAACCACACTTCTCTTTCTTTTCTTACTCCTTCATCTTGCTTTCCTGTCACTCTTCGAACACAGGAAGCTACAAAGTTGGCAGTGTGCCTCCTCTCTGCAGTGAGTCAAAATATGGAGGAGTGGATTTTGGTACCAGTCCATGGATCAGTCAGCATGGGTGTACGCATTGGCAGAGACCAGTGTTTCTCAAACATCCAGAGAGAAAGGCAGGAATATAAAGTGAAGGCATATGTACAAACAGGGAAAGCAGAAATGAAGAGCAACTGCAGAAAGCAAAATAAATCTCAGCTTGGTTCTGGAACAAACAGCAAACAGCTCTGTTTGCTAAAGAATAAGACTTTTAGTCTCAAAGGACTGAATTAACAACCAAAATCTTTGTTGAGCACTTACTGAGTGAATCTAGGATGCTCCAATAGCATTTGAGAGTGAAGACTCTAGACAAAAACTTTAAAGTGGAAGAAAATTTTGAAGCCCATGAATCTATTACTTCAAATCAAGACACTGGGCTGCTCCAAGAAAGGGCTGGTGTTAAAATTCTGACCCTGTAGCATCTAGTTTTCCATGCTTCCAAACACCTCTGCTGACCTGTGACCCCAAATGTACGTGTAAATGTGGATGTGGGTCCTATTCGTGGCAAGTGATGAAGGGAGAGTATCCTTGGATTCTGCATTTTCACCTTAAGACTTGCTTCATCTATCATTATTAAAATGCACGGCAAAGGGTATGGAGAAGAAAAGTCAATAAGAAAAAGCTTGAAACAGAATGACTTGTTTTGTGTCACCAATACTAATTAAGAGTTTTTAAGGCTAGAGATTTGGGCTCCTTTGTAAATCAACCTTCACCCAACAAATTAAGCCTCACTTTTTATATCCTAAGGGAAGAGAGTCTCTGAAAACATGGTCTTGTCTATTCATTAATTTATTCATTCATGTATTTATTAAACAATATGCATATGTGTCTCTGACACAGAAAAGGTCTTCAAAGACTTCCTTATTGCCAAAGCTATTGGACTTGACTCTATATTGACTTTACCACAATGGGGCATTGACACTGTTTTCTGCCTTTCTATGAAAATCTTTACACATTTTGCAAGTCCCTGAGCCTCCAGGACCTCACACTCTCTTTGCCTCACATGCAGGTCTCTGAAATGTCTCCTCCTCACCTTCAGGGGCACCCACTCCCCAGCTCACCCCTTAAATGATAGTTTTTCCCCAGAGGTTCCCAGCTACTGGGTCTCGCTTTTAACAAGAGTTCTTCATGGGAAATCTCATCTACTTTCAAGGATAATTTCAGCTCCTATAAAATTAGGAGTCACATTGTTTAATCTTAATCCCTGACACTTCTCTGAGCTTCAAGCTCATATATCTCAAGGTCTAATGAGTACCTCAAGCCACTCACTTCCTGCCTCTAACCCAGCACAATGTCCTTCCCATTCTGCCTTTTCAATATGCCTTGCGTAGCCTTACTCTCAGCCCTAATACAGGCTCCCACGGTCTTTCACCAAGATGATTAAAATTGCCTCCCAGCTGGACTCTTTGTTTTCAATCTTTCACAAAGAAAAGCCAGCCCCTTTATTAATTTCCCAGTTTGAACAGTTTAAAGCATAGATATGAGCCTGTTTCCCTTAGGGTTGAACTCTTTCAATGTCTACCTTCTCAAAAATGATAAGGTTAAAAAAAATCCTTGGTTACCTGGATACTGCCCACCTCTCTGGTCTTAATGGCCTGCTATTCCCAGCCTGGGCCTTGAAGTTTGCAGGGCAAACTGCATAGTGTTCTATGCCCTCTTGCCTCTGTTCATGCTGCTGCCCATGCCTGGAGCTCCCTCCCCTCCCTGCTAACTCTTGACTTAATTCCTATTTCTTTTCAGGGCTCAGCTCTGGCATAGTCTTCTCCCAGCGGTCCCCTTGACTCTACCACCAGGATTACGAACCCATCTGCTGTGTTCCCTTTGGCATCTTGGTCATAGTCTATGTAACTTCTAGTTGCCTTGTGCATAAATGTTATGCTGATGCATGCATGTCCTGACTAGACTCTAAGTTCCTCAAGGGGAGGACATTCTATCTCTGGAGGAGGCTCGGTGCCTAGCACAGAGTAGGTGGACAATAAATGTGTCTTGACCTGACTGCCAGACTCCTTGCTCTAGGCTAGAAATATGGAGATAAACAAGATATTGGCTCTGACTCAGAGAGCCCACATCAGACAATA
Organism: Hyperoodon ampullatus; assembly: GCF_949752795.1. Taxonomy (NCBI): domain Eukaryota; kingdom Metazoa; phylum Chordata; class Mammalia; order Artiodactyla; family Ziphiidae; genus Hyperoodon; species Hyperoodon ampullatus. The sequence continues at coordinate 13,717,759 of NC_136929.1, read as the reverse complement.
CCTAGCAAATCCACACACACACACACACACACACAATAAGATATGAGATGCACATGGGATGTGGAAACCACCAACTTAGCCTGGAGCGGGGAGAGTAGAGGGAAGGATCCAAAAATACTCCTCAAATGAGGCAAACCTTTAACTCTTTTCTTCACTTATCCTCTTCTGCACTTTTACTTCTTCAGTTAAGGAAACACAATCCTTTAAAAACCTGACTGGGAGGCAGAGGACTGCTTCATCGATGGGCTGATGAAATCCAAAGCTTTCCCTGCGAGCTGTTCCTTTCATCTGGCTTCCGCAAGTGTTGAAGCCAAGAAGAAAGTACACTTGTGTTTGCCAGGGACTTGCAAAATGTGTTCCTGACTGGCAAAACACAAAAATCTTTAAAAAGTGAGGAAATTGTACAGCAAGTGCCGCCATCTGAGAGTAGCAAACGGGCTCACGTTTGTGCAGAAATTGGTAGAAAGACACTTATTGCATAGTTAGTACGTGGCAGATAAGAGAACTCCATGGCGCTATTGGCAAATGTCACTTTTAGATACGCGCTCTACATCTAGTGACTTTAGATGAAGTTGCGTACACAGAACTGAGGGGAGAATTTGGCTCCAAGTGTGCAATTTGGCCATGGCTGCAGCTCTGAATATTGAGAAAACAGCAGCATGCAATTGGAGGTAGGGTCTTGGGCACATCAGCGGGATTTCTTATCCTATCTCTTGGGCCCCCTTGTGCCTGGAACACAATGTGAGCCATTTTATTTACTTTTGGCGCTTTGCGATGCCAGAATCACAGCATCCCAGACCTGAAGGGAAGCTCAGCATATTTTTCTGAGAGTCCCTATTGCTAGAAACTCAGGATGGAGTTGACAGAAATCTAATGAAATGAAAGAGCTCTCTTACCCTCTCCTGAATCCCAGAAAGCAGTGGCATTTGGAAAATTGTGTTCTAAACAAGTTGACAAGGGCTGGAGTTCGATAGAAGCTGGCTATGAATTTATATATATTTGAAGATTTCTGCCCTCCTTCCTCTCTGCTGTTTGAAGATAAATTGTATTCAGCTTTAGGGAGCTTAGTTTAAATAGCATGCATGCACACTGGAGGATTCTCTTTAAAAAAGAAGAACAAAGGAGAGGTTTTAGAGCCATATTGGTTATGGACAATAAAATAAAATAAGAAATAAAATAATGAATGAAATTATATTTTTTTGGTTGCCTCCTAAAAACTAGAAGAAGAAAAAAATGTTGGCAAGTTATGATGGCGGACTCAAAATTTGCCAGTGCTTCATGAATTCAGAGGTTATTATTACAACTACTGTAGCCTTACATAATTTTGTGTCAATTTGCACTTTATTAATAGAAGAGGGGCCCGGCTGGACTGCCTTTATGTCAGATATGAAAAATATTTAGCTTACCAGATTGGTATGATAAACAGTATCAGAGGCATGGAGTGGTCTCTATAAGGAGCATATATCAAACACCTGATATTCTGTGTTTTCCATTGTGGGGGTACAGAAATACTTCTTGCCAGAAGGATGATAGAATTGAGAAATTATAGCACACATTTGTGGAACAAATACAGATTAACTTTGAGGTCTTGGACAAGTTCTTTCATCTCTCCTATCCTCAGTTCCTTCATCTGGAAAATGGGGATAATTACCTCAAAAGCTTATTCTGTCAATTTACTAGGATAACATCATGCCTGTGATGTTGTGAACAGTTCATACTATTAGTTTGTATTTCTACTAAGGCAGGAAAATTAAAGTATTAAATCAAGGCAGGTAATAGATGGTGATTAAGAGCAAGACTTAGAAGTTACATGACCACTGGCTCAACTATTTATTGAATATGCACCAGATGTCAGGCATTTGCTAGATGCTGAATGTTTGATGGTGAGTGAAAATGTGAGTCCCCTGCTCTTATGGAGTAAATAGCTTCTGGAAAGAAGCAGAATAAACAAGTAAAGAAACAATAATGGAGTCTCCCTTCCTTCCAAAATGGTAGTGCTTTCTTGGAGAGCCTCTTTTTTTTTTTTTTTTTCAAAGGCTGGGTTAAAAATCTCATCTTTGTTTAGTTTCTGTATGGTGTTTCCATGGTGACTGAGAAGGGTGCCTTGTAGTGGGTAAACAGAGACCCTCCTGTGGTTTATAAGACACTTAGGGCTGTTGGGGGAAAGAAGATTGGCTGCAGCACACTTATCTCCTGGGTGATTGCTCTTATGACTTATGAAGGGAACACCTAGTGTGGCATCAGTGAGCTAACACTTGTAGCTTATTTATTTCTTTGTGTGACCAACCACCCGGATTTTCTCAGGACTGAGAGAATCCCAGTGCTTGGGACTATCAGTGTCAACCCCAGGAAAGTCTCAGGCAAACAAGAACAAGTTGCTCACACTACTTATATTATCCATTTGTCTATCTTCAGACCCAGAATTATAATTTCACATTGTGAAAAGTTTTATGAAGAAAGAGAATAGGATGCTGTCAGAGTGAATTATAGAAGGGACCTTGTAGAGATTGGGTGGAAACGTTTACCCTGAGACCTCAAACATGAGAAGAACATTAATTGTAGCTCCTACCTTTGTTTCCTATTAACTGTTCAATCTTAGGCAAGGTATATAACCCTCTTTACTATAGTTTCTTCATCTGCAATAAGTGGATAATCACCATACCTAATCATACTTCTTATACCTAATCATATCATACATCATAGGATACTTTTGAGAATTAAATAAAATAATGCTTGTAAATCACTTAAAAGATTCCCTGGCCATTGATTTTTAATTCATTACATTTTAGTAATATACATGTAAAATTATTGAGGCTTGTTTTTTGGCCTAACATATGGCATATCCTGGAGAATGTTCCATGTGCACTTGAGAAGACTATGTATTCCTCTGGTGTTGAGTAGAGTGTTTAAAAAATATCTGTTAGGTCTATAGGTTTATAGTGTTGTTCAAGATTTGCATTTCCTTGAGATCATCTACCAGTTGTTTTATCCATTATTGAAAATGAGTTATTGAAATTTCCACCTATTATTGTTGAATTGTCTATTTCTCTATTCAATTCTGTCAGTTTTTGGCACATGTATTTTGGGACTCTGTTGTTAGGTGTATATATGTTTATAATGACCATATCTTTTTGATGGATTTACCCTTTTATCATTATAAAATGTTCTTATTTGTTTCTAGTAACAATTTTTGTTTTAAGGTCTATTTTGCCTAATATTAGTATAAGCACTGAAGTTCTCTTTTACTGTTTGCATGATATATCTTTTATACTTCCAATCTATTTGTGCCTTTAAAAGTGTGTCTTTTGCAGACAGCATATAATGGGATCTTTTTTTTTTCTTATCTATTCTGCCAATCTCTTTCTCTTAATTGGAATGTTCAATTCATTTATGTTAAATAAAATTACTGATAAGATATGATTTACATCTGCCATTTTGCTATTTGTTTTCTATATGTCTAATGTCTTTAATGTTTTTCTCATTACAACCTTCTTTTGTATTACACAGATATTTTCTAGTGTATTATTTTAATTCCTTTGTTATTTCTCTTATTATGTTTTCTTTGAGTGATTGTCTTAGTGACTGCCCTGGGGATTACAATTAACACTTTAATATATAATAATCTACTTTGGATTTATACCAATATAATATCAATAGTATACAAATCTTTTTTCCTATAGCTCCATTTCTTCACCCTGCTTTGTGCTATTATTTTTATAGAAATGATATCCTTATCCATTTTGTGCCCATCAACACATATTTACAAGTATTACTTTACACAGTTGTCTTTTAAATAAAATAGGAGGAAAAATGAGTTACAAGCCAAAAAAACAAAAATTTATACCATCTTTTGTATTTACCTATATAGGTACCTTTACTAGTGCTTTTTTATGTCTTTATGTGGATTCAAGTTACTATCTAGCATCTTTTTATTTCAGCCTGAAGGGCTTCCTTTAGTATTTCTTGTAGGGCAGAAAAGCAAACAAATAAATGCTCTCAGCAAGCAATAAATTCTTCACTGTTTTCATCTGTGAATATCTTAATTTCTACTTTAGTTTTGAAGGATAGTTTTGCTGGATTTAGAATTCTTAGTTGACATTCTTTTTCTTTCAACATTTTGATTATGTCATATCACTGCATTCTGGCCTCCATGGCTTCTGATGAGAAATCAGCTTATTGGTTAGTCTTATGGAGGATTCTTGTATATGATGAGTCACTTCTCTCTTGATATTTTCAAGAGTCTCTCTTGGCCTTGGGCTTCAACTATTTGATTATGAAGTGTCCAGCTGTGGATCTTTTTGAGTTTATCTTACTTGGACTTTATTTGGCTTATTAGATATGTAGATTGATAGTTTTCCTTAAATTTGGGAAGTTTCAGCCGTTAATTCTTCAAATTCTCTTTCTGCCCTTTTCTCCTGTCCTCTTCTCTCTCTCTGGGACTCCCATTATAAACATATTAGCCTGCATGATGCTCTTAGGCTATGTTTATTTTCCTTTATTCTTTTTCCTTTCTGTTCCCTAGACTAGGTAATCTCAGTTGGTCTATCTTCAAGTTCACTCATTTTTAATTCTGCCTGCTCAAATCTGCTGTTGAACTCTTGTAGCGAATTTTTCATTTCATTTATTGTACTTTTAATCTCCAGAATTTCTATTTGGTTCCTTTTTATAATTTCTTTAGTTCCTTGACCCTATTTATTTATTTATTTATTTATTTATTTATTTATTTCAGTGGGTGGGCTGGCAGGACCCTTGGAACGGAGGCATTCTGTCCCCTGATCTTGAGTGACCTTTGGAAAATGTCAGGCCAAACGGAAATTTACACAGGCATCCCGGTGATTCCAGAAATGCAGGGCACCCGGCCTCTAGTCCCCCGTGGCGGCGTGGTGCGCGTGTTCGTGTCTCAGGGTCCACGCTTGGGCCCCACAGCCCGCTTTCGGGAGGGAAAGCGCAGCGGGCGCCCTTTCGCGTGCTTGTCTTGCGGGGGACCGGCCTCCGGGGGACCCGACAGGGAAGCCATCGCGCCTCGCCCCCGTGCGGGCTCCATGTGTGTCCGTTTGTGGAAACTGTGTCGCGGCCGGGGGCGGGGGCAGGATGCTGGGACCGCCCCGGGTGCAGATGTTGGCTCCGGGCCCGTCCTTGACCATATTTAGAATAGCTAATTTAAATGCATTATTTTAAGTGCCAGCGTTTGGCCTGCCTCAGGAACAGTTTTCCTATTGATTGTGTGTATGGGCCACCTTTTCTTGTTTCTTTGTATGTCTCCTACTTTTTGTTGAAAACTAAACATTTTAGTTAATATAATACGGCAACTCTGGAAATCAGATTCTCCATCCTCCACAGGGTTTGTTGCTGTTGCTCTTGGATGTTTGTTTAGTGACTTTTCTGAACAAATTCTGTAAATTCTGTATTCTTTTTTGTGTGTGGCCACTGAAGTCTGCTCAATTATCTTAATGGTCAGCTAATTATTCAACAAAGACTTTCTTAAAAGCCTGTGATTAATAAGTCCCCCAGTCTTTGCCAAGGGCTCTGTGTGTGTACTAGAGAATACCTTCAGCACTCAGCTGGGCTGTTGCTTCTTAGCCTTCATTTTCTGCTTGCCTAGAACCTCAGGTTTAGCAAGAGGTTAGTGTGTTTCAGGCCCACCTGAGCACGCACACAGTCCTGGCCAGATGCACAGCCCGACACACAGGCACGGGCTTCTAGATTACCGGGCATATACTAGGGATTTTCAAAGCCTCCTGTGGCCATCTCATTCCCCATCTTTTCCTTTTAAGCTTTTGTTTAGCCTATTGTATTAACTGTTACCCACTGCTTCAGGGAGTTGCAGTGCTAAACAATTGCCTCTGATTTATTTCCAACAACCCTGGGAAAAGGCTTTTTTGCATAGGGTGAGCTTCAAGTCAGCTCATTTAAAGACAGTCTTGCAAGTGGGATCTTTCCGGGAACCGAAAGACAGGTCAAACAGTGACCGATTCTCTAGGAATGGGGCTTTGAAGATGCTCCAACCCCATTCTGCCCCTTCCAAAGGCTGCCAGACTGCTGGCTTTAGCTGTGATTGTGGCTCTTGGTTTTCAGGGGTACTGCAGATCTGGGGGTGGGGGGGTGGGAATAGGGCAAGTTAAAACACCATGAAGCTTGCTTTTCTTAATGAAATTTATCCTTTTTTAAAAAAAATGCTCTATGAATGGATGCAAGAGTTTGGCTAATTTTCGGAGTTATAAAAATGTCAATTTTGACAATTTTTGGCAGTGTTCTCATTGTTTTTATAAAGAGGAGAGGCTTTTTGGATGTCCTGACCAGCATTTTCACTGATGCTACCTCTCACTATTGAAAGGCTCGATAAATGGTGTTTATTGTTATCAATTATTAGCTCAACAACCTCATGGGATGAATATCATTATTATTACGTTACAAATGATTATGAAGCAAAAAGCAAGCAAAATATTTGGTGTCTTCCATCTCTTTTTGCTGTACTTTTCCCATTTCACCTGCCAGTAAGGCTCCTCATCAATGTCTGTCCTCAGAAAAGGATTTTATATTAATCAATTTTGTCAGATTAATCAATTATATGGATTTCAGGTCATATGTTTCCTCTCCCAAGAAAATGTGTACCGAGTCAAAGCATCTCTTTATTCTTTTAAAGGAATTTGAAGCATCAGTGAGAAAAGTGGAATTTTGATTTTAAGGCACGGAAGGCCTTGAGATACCTGAAACAGCATCATATGGGCAGGAGACGTTAATCATTTTAGTGGCTCTAGTTTGGAGTCCGCCATTGCCCGTGGGCCTGGAGATCTGCCAGGGCTTATGTGGGATGATTTAGGGCACTGCCTCAGGGGAGTGGTGTGCAAAGAGCAGAAGCAGCATGGAAAGCTGATTGGCATTCTTGGTGGGATGTGGTGAGGACTGGCTTTGTAACAGGTAGCTAGCATACTCCAAATAGGATGCTAAAATCAATAGCAGAAACCCATGGCTGTACCTTAGGATCAGTAATGTCATAGGAGCACCTTCCTCAAGAAAACAAAATTTTCAAACACCTTGTTTGCTTGTTGATATAGCAAATAGACAAAACATGCTTCAGAAAAGAAATCTCTGGAATTGGTTTTCCTCTATGGCTCTTTCTGCAGAGATGACATACTTCCATAAATGGCAGTCATTTGAAAGATGATCTCAAAGATTCTGTTTTAGGTAGAGGAAAGATTCTGCCTTATAACCTGGATCAGTCCTATACCAAAAATACTAACTGTTCAATTCTAATATATGTGCTCAGTCACTAGAGATAAACTGTGAAGAGATTCAGAAACCTGAGACTTTTTTTTAAAGAAATATATTGTTTAATAGGATTAAAGCAACATCGTGACACATCTGAGCATGGGTTAATAACTCCGCTGCTAAATACTAAATACTCTCACTGTGCTTGGGGTGGTAATACTGCAAAGGTGGAAATTCAACACCACCTAGGTATAAACTAATGCCAGGTGTGTTCTTGTTGCCTTTTCTGTGTTTTTTGTTTTGTTTTGTTTTTGCTTTGCTTTGTTTTGGTTTAGGAGAAAACATCAAAAGCCTGCTGTTAATCTAGTATTTGACATAGACCTATAGAATCGTATGACTTCAGAAATAGTTTCATGAATGAGGAAACTAAGGCCTAGGGAGTTTGGGTGACTGTCTAATGGAATTCATAAGTCAGAGAGCTGGACCTTAACTCCATACCCGTGATACCTCTTGTCCAGTGTTTGTTCCATGTTACTGCTCTTCCTCACATATTCCACTTAGGTGAAATGTAATATTGAGGTGAGAATCCCTGAACATGTGTGGAAATCTCCAGAAATGTGTTTGACCTTATTAACTGCACTTTGGTTATAGTATTCTTACCATGTGAAAAAATTCAAGCACATCTAATAGAGAACATCACTTACTGTGGACACTCTGTTGACACCATTGCAATCTGTATTGAACTCCTCTCCTTTAGTTCATAAATAAATATATTTAGGAATGATGATTCACCTTGATTGTTGGTTTTGAAATTAACTCCAATGCAGGCAAGAGAATTTGGACTCCATTTACCTGCTTAAAATGGATGAAATGCCAGGCAAATTGTTAAGAGAAGTTCTGTGGTTTGTTGTATTTGCAAATAGTTTAGAAACAATTTTACAGTTTATTCCCTTCTAGTTTATTTTGTACAATGGTCTACGTGGAACTAAGTGACCTTTCAGATTTCTTCAAAATCTGTGATTCTTGATTGAATGCCATTGTGAAGAGGACTTGTTACTAATAACCAAGATGAAATTCAACAGACTCAGAAAGAGGATCTCATAGCAGAAGAAACTTAGGATTTTCAATGATACAAAGGGTGACACAGAGGAACAGTAATAACATGCCCAATTTAGAGGGTTAAAAAATAAGTAATGTATCATGTTATGCATTGTGATTATAAACTGCTGAATTGGCATTTACTGTGACAAGAGTCTCCAATTTACTGGATGCGTGTCATTGGAATTTGCCCTTTCTTTTTATGTGTCTTTCCATGATGAATACCAGTGCTGGGAAATGAAGAGCTCTTACCCTTTTCATGATTTGCTGAATGCTCGCAAACTTGCCAATTGATGCTTCTATAATTTTTGCCTCAAGGTCACCTGAGGGGAAGAGTCATCCAAACAAGGTCACTGACTCTGTGGAAGGTTAAGAGTTGTTTCTTGAAAAGAAAAGTCACAGAAAACTTAGGACACCACAGATATAATTACTATAAGATGGAAAATGAATTAAGAGAATGTTTCCTTTTAATAATGGAATTCATTTAAAATGTGATAAATACTGCTTGGACAACTAAGGTCATTTGGTCTTCTCTCAGTAATTCAATTAGGAGGAATCTGAAAGCAGTAAGCGTGTGGTAGGTGGGAGCTGTAAAAGCACTGGACTGTTAATAATTTGAGACTTTCTCATCCCTTTACGCGGATGAAAGTGGATCAATTATGTGAACGCTCGGGTCTCCGTATTGTCCTCATTTCATGTATAGGCCTTGAGGGACCTTGCTCAAGGACCCCAAACCGTGAGGCAATGCTCTTGCCTTTTGGAAGAGGGTCACTGTCTTCAACTTGATTTTTCAAATCAGGAAAAATGCAATAACGGGCTTTGTTTTGTTTTTCAAGTCATAATTTTAATGTCCTGAGAACATAGAGCCCTTTTGAATCAGAGCAGCTGCTAAGAACTAGAGCAAACATTCAACAGCAATTTGAGAAAACATTTAGCATTATAGCAAGCAGGGACTAGCTGAACTTTCCTAAGAGTGTAGACCCAAAGAGCACGTGGGTTAGGCTTCTGGTGTGTTTTCCCCTAGATAGTGGGATTCTTAGATTTGGGTAAGCTTCTCTCCACCCTCCGGCAGACACTGGGGGTGGAATCTAAATTTAATTTCGCCCAAAGCAAATCTGCTAACAGTGTTCATGTTTTTCAAACGAAAAAAATTAGAATACACGGCTTGACAATTACAAACACATTTATGAGGACAGTGAGATTGTCCTGAAAATTTTTAGAAATGGGATTAGCACACATATGCTGTACCTCAAAGCTAAATAGAGCTTTTAAAAAGTCGTATCATACGTCTGATTGATATAACATATGTCTAGTTATCTATAGCATGATTTCTTTCTAAGTAATTAAGAATTAGCCATCATCTTTTGATTCTGTTCTTCTTTAATGAAGTTAATTGCACACACACAAAAAATAAATTATCTCGGTACCACCTTTTTTCTAGTGCGTTTTCTTAGTATTAATCAGTGTAATAGGCCTATTGGCTGTTGGTGCAATGCCTTGTACCAAATGTCAAATGACCTTAAAAAAAATGTTTTTGAGCACATCTCGGAAACCACATTGACCATTTGGAAAGTCCAATGGTATATGTGTTGGAGTATTCAGATATCCTGGTGACATTTTATTTTAAGGAACCTTTTATTTTAACGTTCTGAACAAGTGGGTCACCATTAGGCGTTTGGTCCAAAGGCTGAGGCTGGGGTGAGGGATACCTGAAACAACCAGGAACAAAAAGGGTACAAGAATGAACGCTGAATCACAAATCAGGGAAGTAGAACTTACTTTAAGTCCAAGAGCGATATGGATGCTTGTGTGGAAACAGGCAATTGAACGAATGGGGCAGAAGACTGAAATACGAGAGTGATGCTGGAGGGGAAGCAAAATGTAAAGACCCAAACCGTGGCCAAAATAAGCCTGAAGGGCCGGTGGTGTGTATTTATTGGCCTGCAAAGCCGTGCTGTTGTGAGTGGGTAAGTCTGAGAAAGCTATGTAACAGCGGTAGATAGCTCCACCTTTCTGATGTGTCTTAAATTCATTCTATCTCTATCCGTTCAATTCCTACTGTTACCTAAATCCCTGTTGTCTTGAGTCTGCTATACAGGGACAGGCTGTTCTTTCCGCTGCTCCCTCTCTAGTCCATCCTTTGTCTCAGTTCTGGACTCACAGCACTGATCCTGTCACTCCTTCCCTTGAAATTCCTTGAGCGCCTCCCATTGGCGACTGGATTAAGTCCCAACATTTTAGTCTGGAATTCAAGGTTCAACTCCAACCCATATTTTGAAACCTCTTTCTCCCTTAGTTCCCTATGATCAATCATTTATTTATTCATTCAACACATATTTATTGAACTCCTAGCATGTGTCAGGAATGAGCAAAAGTGTTTTATCCTAAGTGTACATTCACCATCCCCTAAGTCAACATTATATGTTCTTATCCCCAGTTCTTTCCTAATGCCATCTTGTTTTTCTGGAGTGTTCTTTTTCATCCCACTTCTTTTATTTATTTATTTATTTATTTATTTATTTTTGGTTGCATTGGATCTTTGTTGCTGTGTGTGGGCTTTCTCTAGTTGCAGCGAGCGGGGGATACTCTTCGTTGCGGTGCACAGGCTCTAGGCACGCGGGCTTCAGTAGTTGTGGCAAGCAGACTCAGTAGTTGTGGCGCACGGGCTTAGTTGCTCTGCAGCATGTGGGATCTTCCCGGACCAGGGATCGGACCCATGTCCCCTGCACTGGCAGGTGGATTCTTAAGCACTGCACCATCAGGGAAGTCCCTTCATCCCACTTCTGACGTAGAAGTCATATTTATCTTTCAATACTTAGTTAAAATGCCTTGTCTTCCCCATTATCATCCCTGACTGAATTAGGAATTGCCCTGTCTTCTGACCTAGACTCAGCACGGTGTCCACATCATAGACCACCTTGTCCCTCCTGCTGTCCCTGGCACAGCTTCCTTGCTGCACCCTCTTCTCCAGGTGGGTGAACCTCCCTGTGATTCCTCAGCATGTTATTCCTCCCTTCTGTCAGGCCTGGCTCACATTTCTCTAATGGCTTGCAGAATTCTTACACCTTCTCCAGCTATTAAAATGAGCTAAAAAGCATCTCCTTCAAGAAACATTTCCTTGTCTCCTTCTACCCTCAGACCATACAATAATAATCCCTCCTTCCTTCAGGTCTTCTCAGCATCTGGTTTTATCTCTATTAGGGCACTTGCTTCATACTGTTGGGTATTCAATGAGTTGTCTACGTGTCTTTTCCTTTATGCAGCTTGAAACTCATTTGGACTCTGGAAACCAGGTTCTCCTTGGCTCTCTTTCCCTAACAGCATGTGGTCCGATTCTTTGTTCATAACAAAGTCTTGAGTAAATTTTTGTGGAATGAAGGAATGCATACATATTTTGCTCCATATATTACTGTCATGACACACATCAGATATGTAGAAGCTTAATACCTGGTGTATAGTCTCAGGAATACATATATATATTTAATTACATATATCTAATTAAATTCTACTAGTATATATAATGTAGTCATATATTATAGTCTCTCTCTATATATCTATATATCTATATTTATATATATGTAAACACATTTGTATGTATATAATTGGTATATATATAATAGATATATACATGCATATTTGCATGTGTGTGTATATATTTTATGTATATAATTATATAAAATGGATAAAATTATATATTTGGTATGCAGTCCAATATATATATATATATATATATATATATATATATATATATAATTTGGTATGCAATCCAATAACAGAAGCTTAATACCATCACCTTCCCTTGGGCTAAACGTATCGAGGAAGCTCTCTCATTAACTAGCAGGAAGTACAGGCAAGACGGTGTCATGGCCATCAAGTGCAGGATGTGGGTCACGTGTGTGAAAGCAGTGACACATGAGTGGTGTCAGCACAGGCCCCTTGGACTCCTCTTGGCGCAGGAAACATGCTGTGAGCTGTGAGAGTGTCCCATTGACCTCCCCAGTGGGGACCAGAAACATGGCGTTTTTCCAGTTGCTACCTCCATCCTTTTGCCACAGATGTCCTGATGCTGTGCCTCTTGGGTGGGTCCCCTTACTCGTTCCTAACTCTCTTTGCATCTTGGGAGTAGCTGTCTCTCCAGGAAGAGATCAGACCTTCTGGAGTGTTGGGAAAGGTAGGGCTGGGGCATGCTGGATGCTCTTCTGTGTGAGAAACCCACTTCTCTGAGTATGAATCTAAGCCCCCTCTTTCAAACACAGATAATCCACTCCCTGCCAATCAGTCTTCACATCATCAAGTCTCCATCTATGGTCTGAGTATCTATGGAAGAGATGCTCAAACACACTTTTTGCTTCCTTGCCTTTCCCGTTCTAGTCCATCTCTTGTCTACCCTTTTCTCTCCCTCCCTTCCCTCCTTTCCTTCCCCCTTCTGTTTGTCTGTTTGTTGCTTTCTCACTCTTTATTTTTAAGGTATGACTCTGCTTCAATGTACTTGGTACACACAGTAAAAGGAGCTGATGATTAAAGTAACCATCGTCACTTTGCATTGAATTGTTGGTGTACAGCCTTAAGATTTGAAAACATCTCACCTGTTTGTTCTTGACTGTACAGTGCCTTAGAGCAAACTGTTTTCTATGTTTCTTTGAAGGGAAGACTAAATGCAGTCAAACAGATGCTTAGTAACTTTTGATGCGAATTATGCATCCAGTCTTTGAGGAACTTTGTGGGGATACGGGTTCTGAAAATATTGCTGTCGTCAGCAATAACGCTCGTAATTACTCTAAAACTGTACATTTAAAAAGGCATTGCTGGGCTATCATCACCCTCCTATTTGCCTGTTTTTTAGAAATGCCATTAAAAAATGCAGCACTGATAAAGGAAATGGGGAGGATTTTCTTATGGTGCTCCAAAATTCCAGTCACATCATAGTAGTTGTCAATGAATTGATGACCAAACTCTGATGGTTGACTGTTTGCTCTGCAAGAAAATAGAAATGCTTTAAACAATTTTTCTAATGCCAGTACTATTTGGTGTCTTGTGTTTGCTAAAATCTTTTCTGAGGTGAATGCAAAGGCAGGGGAGCTTCACTTTTTTATTCATACCGGTCTTGAACCAAGAGGATTAGAAAACACAATTGTCTGTTCACTGTGGATTTGATTCTTATCTTCCACTCAATCCCAAAGAAACAGAGGTTGGATAGTGGGCAATGTATAAAATCTTTTGAAATTTTTGTTTTTAGAAGTACCACTGGCAAAAAATAAATATCCTAATGGAAACTAATGAAGTCTGTAGTGAACCAGACTCTCTATGGTTTATTTTTAATCATTAGTGTAAGAACAGACATCTCATCTTTATCTTTTACACATCCTAGATGTGCCTATTCTGAAAGCCATCGTTATTAGAAAAAAAAAAAAACTAGAGTTAACCTGTTTGAAGTGGTTATTCAATTTGACAAGGTCAGTACCAAATTTTCCCCATCAGGAGTTCAGGGAACTTCTTGGTTGGCTTACTAGCAATTTTTGTTATTTTTTGAGGTGTGTATCAGTGGAAGGAAAAGATCACCTGAGCCCTTAGGACCTTGTTACGTTTATATTTTCTCTCTGCCAGTATCTGTCAGGGGAGAGCAAAATGACCATCTTAGTTCTTTACTTCTTGCTTTTCAGTTCAACTGAATTTCTCAATCTAACTCACTCATAATGGCAGGGACTCGAGAAACTGTGACCCCACCCCTGACAATGGATGGGTGATCAACTTTTCTTAAGGAGGCTAAATCAGGGGACATTTCACATGTGTTAGAAAATGTGCTTCAAAGTCAAGTTCAACGGGGAATACCAAAGTGCTTGGAATGCACATGATTATGGCTTATCTCCAGGAGGATGAATGCAATAGAAGACACCATCATTTTGAATTCTTACTCAAAACTTGTGAAGGAGCTGTCAATGGGAGGACTGCTGATTTTTGCTTAGGTTTTTTCATTCGTATCTATGCCCAAATAGTCAGTCTTACTGGAAGCCTATATAAAAGAACTACTCCTTTCATTTACAAGATTGTTCAAAGACCCTCTGATATATCTGTGATGAGCCTTCTCCAAGAAGAAAATTCTGATTGTGTGCTGAAGAATACTACTACACCTAGTGCTGTGGAAAGCCAGACATTGGTGATAAAGAGTAAAATGAAACTCTACCAAAACCCCACAGATCTTGCTCCTTCCATACTGAACAGATGTGCGTTTTGTCCCTGGAAGTTGGGTGGGGATGGCTGGGGAAAAACGGCGAGACAGTCAGACCACAGTGTGATAAAGAGTAGAGATGTGTCTCCTAAACTTGTGTGCTTGTCAGCCTTCTGTCGGGCTGCTCAGGTCTCTCTGCATCTTCTGAGAGGAGATCCTGCATCTCAAGAACAAAGGAGTGGGCTGAGCATAGTTTATGGTAGTAAAAGATCTCCCTCATCTTTGTTGTTACAAGGATGACCACAATTATAATTCAGGAACTTTGGTTGCTGAGAGAAAATCAGATAATGTATAAAACATAGCAAGGGATATCATTCCCTCAAGAGCTTCCAATTTAGACTAGTACTTCTGTGTCTTTATTCATAAACTAAGGGAATTATGAAGATTGTCTTTGAACCTCTGAAAAAAGTATTGTTAAAAATAATTCATGTGAATATTTTTTAAATGCAAGGAAGGTAAATTACAGTCATGGACCTAGATGCCAGGTATAGTTTAAAGTTATATGCTAAGTTGAGCAGAGCAGGACACTAATGCAATTAATAATTTATTCCCCAGTAATGCTTTCCATCCGTGATTTCTCAGGATGTTCTACAGTATCCCAATTATGTCACATACCCTTTCCTTTATTAAGGGAAATGTCAACCTAAGTGTCCATCATCGGATGAATGGATAAAGAAGATGTGGCTCATATATACAATGGAATATTACTCAGCCGTAAAAAGAAACGAAATTGAGCTATTTGTAATGAGGTGGATGGACCTACAGTCTGTCATACAGAGTGAAGTAAGTCAGAAAGAGAAAGACAAATACCATAGGCTAACACATATATATGGAATTTAAGAAAAAAAATGTCATGAAGAACCTAGGGGTAAGACAGGAATAAAAACACAGACCTACTGGAGAATGGACTTGAGGATATGGGGAGGGGGAAAGGTAAGCTGTGACAAAGCGAGAGAGAGGCATGGACATATATACACTACCAAACGTAAAAGAGATAGCTAGCGGGAAACAGCTGCATAGCACAGGGAGATCAGCTCAGTGCTTTGTGACCACCTAGAGGGGTGGGATAGGGAGGGTGGGAGGGAGGGAGATGCAAGAGGGAAGAGATATGGGGATATATGTATATGTATAACTGATGCACTTTGTTATAAAGCAGAAACTAACACACCATTGTAAAGCAGTTATACTCCAATAAAGATGTAAAAAAAAAAAAAAAGGGAAATGTCATTTTATTTCAATCACAAATCCTGGTTAGATTCTCCAAATAACTGGATGTACTGAGAAACTAGGACTGATGTCTGTGCCTCAAGCTTTATGTGAGTTCTAAACCTTAAATTTCAGAGCAAACAGATTGGTTCTGTGGATATTATGCCTAAAACAGTCTCATGGTTGCTTTAAAGCCACATTTGGGAGGCCTTTCCGCTGGGTGCCAGTTGTCAAAACCTAGATGTTTCATGGCAAAATGGATTATTCTGACTTCCTTCAGTTGTGTGTGTGTGTGTGTGTGTGTGTGTGTGTGTGTGAGTGTGAGAGAGAGACAGAGAGGGAGAGAAAAATGCATGTGTCTCTGTGTTTTTTTGAGACATGCCTCAAGTGGCCACACTACTTGCATTAGTGTGGCCAAGAAAAGAAGAAAAGTAGACCCCAACCAGCTCTAATGTTTATTCAGCACAAACAAAAAGACATGTTCTTCCCTTATTTTTAGTTATTGCAAAGCAAAGTTACAAACATAATAAGGATTATGTTAAAAAGAAAAAGACAGACATTATCTAGAACTCTCACTTTTAGGATGTTAAGACAGGAACAGTGTGCCCAGATGTATCCTGTTATCATTATTTCAAAAGAAATGTCTTAGAAGTTTGAAAAATGTTTTGCTGTGAGTGCTGGAGGTTTAAAGATGCTCTTGGTGACTTTTGCAGAAAGAGCTTTCGTGAAGAAGCCGCCTGGCAATGGTCATGCCAACACCAAAAGTATTCAGTGTAATCTTTTAGACTCTTACCTGTCTGTAAATGTGAAAAAAGACGTGAAGGGAGGAAGATGGGAAAGTTCTGTTCAAAATTACCATCAAAGCAATTGTGAAGGAAAACCAGCACACCTTAGCTAGTAGCTGAAGTCAGACTTTAACAGAATAAAAATTAAGAGGCACTGGCCGTAAGGAAGTACATTGAAACTGAAGCGACACCTGACTTTGTAGTTACATATCACTGTCACCCACATACATATCAACATTATCAATAGTATGCCTGTTCCTGATGTTCATATAAATGGAATCATACCGTATGAACCTTTTTTGGCATCTGGCTCCTCAACAAAATGTCTATGAGATTTATGCTTATTATTTCATCCATCATTAACTTGTTAAATTTTAGTCCTGTCTACTATTCTATTCTATACCACGATTTACTTATCTCTTCTTCTATTGATATTATTTGGGTTGTTTCCAGTTTCTGGCCATTATGAATAAGGCTTCTGTGGATATTCTTGCATATGTCTTTTGATAGATATATATACTTATTTCTCTTGGGTGTATGCCTAGGGGTGTGATGGTTGGATCATAGGGTAAAGGTATATGTTGCTTTAGTAGATAATGGCAACAGTTTTCTAAAGTTGTTGCACCAGTTTAGTTTTCCTTCAGCAAGATATGAATGTTCCAGTTACTCCACATTCTTGACAACAAGTGGTATTATCGGTCTTTTGGGTTTAGCTATTCTAAAGAGGATGTAGTGGTATTGCATAGTTATTTTAATTTGCATTACACTGATGATTCTATTGATTTTTGCTAATTTGTCACTTAGGTATTCCATTTTATATAGTGCCTGTTTAAAGCTTTGGTTCAATTTGAAAAATTGGTTTGTTTGTCTTTTCCTTATTAGTGTGAAGGAATTTCTGAGTTATACTATGTATAAGCTTTTTTGTTGGATATATGTATTAGAGTTGGCCCTCCATATCCACGAGGTACGGAACGCTGACTGTTCTTTGGCTGTTTAACGGACTTGAGCATCTGCTGACTCTGATATCTGCGGAGGGTCCTGATACAGATCCCCTGTGGATACCAAGGACCAACTGTATAACTATCTCCTCTCATTCTTGGATTACTTTCTTCATTCTCTTCCTGGTGTCTTTTGAGAAATTAGTCCTTAAATTTAATGAAATACAATTTATCATTTTTCTTTGATGTATATTAATTTTTGTATTAATTAAGAAATAATTTTCTACCCTAAAGTATGAAAATATTCTTTGTTTTCTTCTAGAAATTTTGTGGGTTTTTTCTTTCATACTTAGATTCAAGGTCCATTTCATGTTAATTTTTAAGTATGATGTGAAATACTGATACAAAGTTCATTTTTTTCTCATAGAGATATCCAGTTGCTCCATAACCATTTATTGAAAATAAATTCTTTTCCTACTGAATATTTGGCATCTTTGTCATAAAGCAGTTTACTCTATATGTGTGCATCTATTTCTGGACTATCTAGTCTGTTTACACACAGTCTTTTGTAAATTTTTTCTGCTTGTATATTATGGTTATATTCTCTTGATAATGATATTCAACACAGTACCTTTCAGTGGACAGGATTTAATTTATAGATGCTCTGAAATTTACTTAATTCCTTATGGCTTTTGAACTCAATTATTACATTTTTTTTCTTACATGTACTGAACCATTATGTACCCTTGTTCCATACAAGCGCAGTAAAGCTAGCAAGGGAATTAAATTTTTAATGAAGAGAACCTCTATTGTATAGTGTGAAGTATATTAATACAGCGTCAGAAGAACTGAATTCCAATCAAGATTCTGCCCCTTATTAACTGTGCAGAATAGGTCTCAGCTGTAATTTGGGTATAATAACACTTACCTCCAGAATTATTATAAGAATAAAGCCTACTAATGGACATGGAAGTGCTTTCAAAAATGTAAATTGTGGGCCTCCCTGGTGGCACAGTGGTTGAGAGTCCGCCTGCCGATGCAGGGGATATGGGTTCGTGCCCCAGTCTGGGAGGATCCCATATGCCGCGGAGCGGCGGGGCCCGTGAGCCATGGCCACTGAGCCTGCGCATCCGGGGCCTGTGCTCCGCAACGGGAGAGGCCACAACAGTGAGAGGCCCGCGTACCGCAAAAAAAAAAAAGATAGATGCAAACTCCTTAACAAATATTAACAAAACAAATTCAGCAGCATATAAAAAGGATTATGTACCATGAGCATGTGGGATTTATCTTAGGAATGCAAAGTTGGTTTTACATCTGAATATCAGCCAATGTAATAACCACATAAATAGAATCAACAACAGAAACCACGTGACCATCTCAATAGACACAGAAAACACATTTGACACTTACCTTTCTGGTGGGGATATACAATGGTACATCTACTTTGAAAAACATTTTGGCAGTTTCCTAAAACCTTACATAACCTTATCACACAGCGTTGTAATTCCAAATTCCACTCCTAGGAATCTACACAAGAGAAGTAAAAATATATGTTCACACAAAGAATTGTAAGTGAATGTTCACAGCAGTATTATTCATAATGGTCCAAAACTGGAAACAATTAAAATGCCTGTGAATTTCAAAATGTGGTGTAGCCATATAATTAAATGCTATTCAGCAATAAAAAAGGAACAAAATACCAATACATACTACAGCATGAATGAACCACAAAATCATTATCCTAAGTGAAAGAAGCCACACAAAAAACAAATCTCTATATTCTTTGATTCCATTTATATGAGATGTCCAGAAAAGGCAAATTTATTGAGACAGATAGTGCATCAGTGTTTGCCTGTGTTTGGGGGTTAAAGCAGGATTGAGTGCAAATAGGCTCAAGGGAATTTTTTGGAGTTATGGAAATGGTCTAAAACTGCCTTGTGGTGATAATTGCCCACTGTATAAATTTATATAAAATCATTTAATTATTTAATTATTTAATATGCAATGGGTGAATTTTATAGCATGTAAAAATACCTTAATAAAGCTGTGTAAAAAAGAAGTCTCAGCATTCTCACTTGTAAAAAAAATGGATATACACACCATTCTTTGTGTAAGAAATGAAGCAATTCATAGAAACTGCTTTACACGGTGCTTGATGGAGTTAATAGTGAATCAGTGTTGTCATCATCATCATCATCATCTTTACACTGAGTCTAACCATCTGTCTTCAAGACCCTAGTTGCTGAGCCATGCAGCAGGAAATGCCACCCGAGTCAGTGTAGATTGGGAAGGCTAAGCATTCATAATCTAACTTTGGCTGAACGCTCGATGCTTTCTGGAAGCTCTGGACTCTCATTTATTACCTTCTTCCATTCTCTTCACTAAGCCCTTCAGAACCCCATCTCCTTTCAGTCACTCATTCTCACATGTGAATACCACACTCTACAGGGTAGAAAGTCTATGAAGGGATCTCCTTTGAAAATATTTCTGCATCTACAATGATCTTACAATTGTCTTTCCTATCACAGTGTCAGAACTGTTCCTCCTCCTTTTCTTGGGCAGCTCTTGCTTCCGTGCCCTGGATCAAGTTCTTTGAAATCCTCAGGGATCTTATTAACATTGTCTTTAACAAATAAAACCAGGGAGATCTCTGGCGGCCTAGTGGTTAGTATTCCAGGCTTTCATCGCTGCGGCCTGGGTTCAGTCCCTGGTCAGGGAACTGAGATTCTGCAAGCCGTGAAGCACGGCCGTAAATAAAACCAAACAAAAATATTTGCCAACCCAAACCTCTTTTTCAGTCTTCACTTATCATTAATTGATGTATCCAACAAATTTGTATTGAAAGCCTACATTGTGCCAGGTTCCCTCCTAGGGATGGGAGACATGATGGTCGGAAAGAAAGAAACGGCCCCTGCTTGAGCTTACGATCTAGTAGAGAAACAGTAGTTAAAAATAATTGGAAGACGAATTAACAACTTTAATTTTTAATTAATACAACAAAGGAAAAATGAGAGAATACTAAGAGAACACGTAATAGAAGCTCCAGGCATAGTTTACTGAAAAAGTTATATTTAAAATGAATTGTAAAGGATGAATAGGATTTAACAGGCAGTTGAAGATTTAGGAGAGGGGTGTGGAGAAAGAATTCCCAGCAGAGAAATGTACAGATATCTTGAGGCCAGATATATGAATATTGCTTGGCTTTGGGACTAGACAGGACTGATTTGAATCCCACTTCTGCCACTGACTTTATGCCATGGTGTGGTTATGAGCGTTAAGTGATAGAACCATTCTGAAGATCCAAGAGTACAGGATAGTCTTTCTACACTGCATGGATAATTTAATGCTTAGCATACACTCTCTTGTTTAGTCCTCACATAGTTCTAGGTATTATTTCCTTCACTTTGAAATGTGGGATCAGAGATTGATAGGGCTTGAATCACTCAAGGACACCGACTAGTAAGTGTTAAGACATTTTAAGCTAAGTCTTTTGAGTAAGTTATGTTAATGTGATATTGTTATATAGCAGGTACTCAATGTTATTTCTTTTCTTCCTATTCCTTTCTTTCACCCTTTCCTTTGATCTGACAGGGCTATCATCAGTTCATTGAACTATATCACATTCATGCTGATTTGTTTTTTCTGGTATGCCTTTCTTTCCATATTTTTGCTAAATTAAGATTTTAATACTGTTAAAATAGAGCTATGGTTAATTTTCAAAGGGCTGAAGATATTTTCATTTTTTCTTCACCATCGCTGTTATTTAATACCACAGTTATAATGTTACGGCAATATTTTTAGCTTCAGCTTCCTTATTTTTAATATAAGGGATTTGAACTAGATAATAACTATGGTCATTTCCATTTCTAACAGCCTGTGGATGCATATTTCTGGTCTTTCTGTGTAACTTAATTTTCAAAATTTTACTTTTTATCATGTAGTAGCTATATTTTATGCCTTCATGAAAAAAAGTAAATGAAAGTCATTTCATCCTGTTTCAAGATATGTAATTTGTAGATAGGACACTGCATCTACTTTGGTTGCTTTTTTATGTAGAATAAACTTATGAGTCAAAACATTCAAAATTCACACTATAAGACATTTAAATTGTCTTAATGTTTATATCAATACATTTTAATTATATAATGTCACTTATGATAACTTATACCACTGTATTTGCCAATTTTTTTGTTATGTAGGATGTCAACTAATCATGGAATCAAAAATGTCTTTCTCATGCTAAGATGGTCTTTTAAACCAAGATAAACACCAAATTCACACTTTTATTTGTTTTATTTATGATATGCATAAAATAGTATGACTATGTATTGTGCATAAAGCAATTGTATTTTGCTAAAGGAAAAATCTATCAATGGTATTGAATATGAAGTAAAAGTACATTTGTAAGGCAATATTTAAACAGAGGAATAGATAATACAAAGTAGCAGACAACTTCAGGTAGATTTTTCTATTCTCTTAATATCTAACTTTAACTTTTAATAAAATCTTCTGAAAGGGTCAGCATCCAATTAAACTCTTGTACTAAATGCTGAATACAGAAGCAGTTGCTTCTTTACAGAAAATATGCCTTCTGGAAATTTCTATAATGCATGTCAACTTTTTGAGGATAAAAAAGCACATTTGTTATCCTAGTTCAGAGATAATTGCTTGCCATTAGGTGGGTTGGAACGTAAATTTTACTCATTTCTGTCAGCTAGTGTGTCAACTTCCTAAACTCCATCTCCATCTGCCCCTCCAGTAGAAGCCGAGCATCATTTTTTTGCCTTCCACCAAAATGATAATGACTCGTAAATGTAAATTGCATTGAAATCACATGTGTGGAAACATTTATTAACTTTTCTTTCTTTCTTTTTTTTTTTTTAAGAATAAAGAAATCAGATGGGTTATCTTGGTTAAGCAACATGATTAAAAAAAAATCCCATCCAAACTCATTTGCTTTTTCTCTTACAATGGTGTAAACATATTATTTACTTTTAACTTTTTTTCTGTTTTTTCCTTCTCTCTCTCTTTTAAGAATTATATATGGAATTGGCTGTCAGGGCTTTAAGACATAATAGCGTCACAGAAGAGGTACTTACCCTGTCTTCCTCTAAGACTGGGTGGGGTGTGAGACCAGCCACCTGCATGTTTCCTTGTGCCAGGATTCTTGTCTCTAAGCCCAGAAGTCACATTTTAGCACCACAGACTGTGACTTTAGGGAAAAGCCTTTAATAAAAATAGCTGTGGTTTCCAAAGTACCTACAGTTTTTGTTTTTTCCTAATGTTCACCAAGTCTTTACTATTTGCCAAGCTCTATTTTAAGCTATTTATAGGTATTAACTCATTTTAATTTTTACAGGAACCCTTTAAGATAGATACTGTTATGATGCCCATTTTGTAGATGAGAAAACCGAGGCAGGAGAGAGGTAAAGCCAGTATATGAACTCAGGAAGTCTGGACCGGTGGAGACTACCCTCTTAATCACGATATGATTTTATTCTTTAGCATACTATCTTATTCAGTCCTGAGAAAAACCTGACCAGTCAGGCTGAGAAAACAGATGTTCAGAAAGTTTATTTAGTGTCCTCCAGTGTACACAACTAAAGCAACTAACAAGTGGCAAAGCAAGGCCTGGCTGATGCTAACGCTCATGCTCAGAATGCTCTGTGATGTCAGAAGATCCCCCTACCTTCCCTTTCTCTACAAGGCATCGATCTACTGAAGGGGGCGGGGCAGGAAAACCTCATAGCGCTGCTGCTGCATTCCACCCATTCCTGGCAAAATCCTGTCAGGACTGGCCTGAGCGCACTTACTGTACTGCTGTGCCACACCCATTCTAGGGAAAAAAAATAAAACATAATGGAGGGAGCTAAGCACACAATTACAAACCCTCTTTTTTTTTTTTTTTTATTAGCTACATTTGGTATAATGCACATTTACCTTGTTCATCTAGTTTTTTCCAGGGGGGAAAAAAAGGCAATGTGGTTTTCTTATAAAGATATGAGATACTGGCACATTAGTTTTACATTTACCCTTGAGGATAAGAATTCTTGCTGATAAGAAGTGAGCTATAAAATATGGATACCATGTCTCAAGTATTTAAGGATAAAGTGATAAACATGCAGATGGGGCCATTAATGAACATTAATTGCTTTAAATTAGGTTTTATTGTGCAGTGGGTAAATTGGAAGGTACACATTTGCATTGGTAATAGAAAATTAATTTAAATGCTTCAGGAGGCAAAATATCATCTGATGTGCTAAAACCTGTTATTTGTGGTAGACTTCAAAGGAAACTTGAAGGGCATTATGTATTAAAATAAATAAAATAAAATAAGCTATGCTGGAGGCACACATATGTGAATACCTCCTTGGGTGTAAACCCTGTATGGCTACTGAGTTTGCCTAGGCCAAGAAAGCTCCAGATGGGGACTTGGGAGGGATAATGTGCCTCCCTTTTCTAGTGGCCCATTTCTAGCCAGGACCCATCTGGGCTCATATCCAGAAAGCCCTCTCTCATGCCTCTCTTAGTCTCTCCAGGGGTGGTTTAAGCCTATATCTTCTTATTTCATTTCTGAAGAGTTGGTAACCAGAGGATATGCATGATTTGATGGTTCTTCAACTTTGCTATACTTGGATAGAAGTAACATTTTGTCTTCTAATTAACACTTAAAAAATGATATTCATATCACTATTTTGCTCTGGATCCTGCCCTGAAAGTGATATTATTTTAAAAATATTAAAAATTCTCTAATAAGAGAGGTACATAATAAAGACCTTTCGTTTTAAGACAAAAGTAGTAAGAAATTGTCATCATAGCCATTCTATTGACTTGGCCAATGGTGCTGCAGTAACTTAAGATATGCGAGTGGAGTGGGGCTGGGAGGAGGAATAGAAATTTGAGCCTTAAGTATCATAGAGTACACCAATGTGGGGTTGGGAAGACAAATTGAGGCTAGAGATTTAAATTTAAGAGCCATCACTTTAGGGATTATTTTCAAAGCTATGGGATTGTATGAGATCAACTAATGAGTAAATGTAGAAAGTGAAGTTAATATAGAAAGGACTGAGCCCTTGGGGCACTCTGGCATTTTGAGGTCTGAAAGGAGGGGAATGAGCCAGCAAAGAAGACTCAGAAGAAGTGAGGTCAGAGGTGAAATAGAAAATATTGGGAGAATGTGGTGTCCCGGAAACCAAATAAAGAAAATGCTTTGGGGCTTCCCTGGTGGCACAGTGGTTGAGAGTCTGCCTGCCGATGCAGGGGACACAGGTTCGTGCCCCAGTCCGGGAAGATCCCACATGCCACGGAGCGACTGGGCCCGTGAGCCATGGCCGCTGAGCCTGCGTGTCCGGAGCCTGTGCTCCGCAACGGGAGAGGCCACAACAGAGAGAGGCCTGCGTACCGCAAAAAAAAAAAAAAAGAAAAAGAAAAAGGAAAAGCTTTAAAAACATGGGAACCGCCATGTTTAATGCTGCTTAGAGGTTGAGCAAGAAGAGGTCCTTGTTGACCCTGGCAAAGTCATTTTTAGTGGTGTAATAGGGACAAAGTCCATTTGAGGTAAATTCAAGAGAGAATGGTGAATGAAAAGCCAAATTAGTGAATATAGACATCTTTTTCCAGGAGTTTAATATAAAGAGGAACAGAGAACTGGGTGATAGCAGAGGGGACTGTGATATCAAGTGTACATTTTTTTAAGCAATGAGATCTTACAGCAAGACAATATACTGGTGGAAATAATTCCATAGAAGAGAGAAATGAGAGAAGTGGTGATCCGAGAGAGAGAGGAACTTCCAGACAGGGAATCGTATCCAGTACACAAGTGGAGTATTGATCCTAGATCCATCTAGGGAGAGCTGTCTATGGTTGCTGGGTAGAAGTCACATATATGGGTACAGATGGAGGAGGTTTAGAGATCTGGCTCATTAAATAAAATATTGAACTGCTCTATGTATGTATTTGAATCAGATTTTTGTTTCAGGTAATCAAATATTTTCTCAAGCCTTTGAATAATCCACTGATGCTTGTAAACCTGTTGTACCAAGTGGGTAAAGAGCAGCTAACAGACATGGAAAATGTGTTGTTTATGCAGCCAAAGATCTTATAAGTGCTTTCTGCTGAGCATAGCTGTCTTCCTTGGGGGTCGACCACTGATGCTCCACTCTGTGACTGTCCCTTGGCTGGACCTACTATACCTGAGATCAGACCTCTGTTTGCAACAAGAACAGCTATGAACTTCAGGAGCAGTTTACTGAATGCTTAGGGAAAATGAAAGTACACTGCCAGAGAGTAGCTTGTAACTTTGAAAAGAAGGGACCCCCTGTCTCCAAATCTGAGAATTTCTACTGGGTCAACTCCTTTTCTGCTTCCACATGGATTGACGGCGGGTAGCTCACTTCATTACTAGGAATACTGCACGTGTTTTCAGAACTTAAGGGTCCAGGCCCGAATGCCATCATTTCCCCGGTCTCCCAAATCCTTTAGAACTCAAATCAGAAGAAGTCTCTTCTCCCTTATGTGTTTCAAGGGCTGCTCATTTCCTGCACCAGGATTTACCCTCTTCCCAAGATGACTGACAGTGGCAATTCCCTTCAACTGAATCTCTGCCTAGCTGCAAGGATGTGTCCTGGATTCATGCCCTTGATAGAACAAATGGCATGACGCAGTTCCCAAGCGTATTAGTTTGTTAGAGTTGCCATAACAAAGAACCACAGACTGGGTGATTTAAACAACAGGAATTTACTTCTGATGAGTTTTGGTGTTAGTTTTTGTCAATTATTTTGCTTTGTAGGCACTTTGTGGGCAATTTCATCTAGAAACTCATGTCCTTTATAACAGGAATATTTTCTTTATTGATTCTTTGAATGTATTTCTCCTGTATCCTACCTGTTTTTTTGCAAGAATCCCTACTTGTCAATTGTTGACACTCCTAAGTCCTTCTAGGTGAATCCTCTGATTTACTTATATTTTCTCTTGTGTTTTCTGTTTCTTGAACTTTTTCTTCCAGTTCCTGGGAGATTTCTTCAACTTGTGTTTTCTGATTCTCCTATTGATATTTTACATGTCTGATATTAAAATTTTAATATCTAGTATCATGTTCCTCCTTTTTATAGCATCCAATTCTTGTTTCATGATCACGATATTTTCTCATCCCTTAGAATTTTTTAATTAGTTTTTTTTAAACTTCTTGTATCATCTCTTTTTCTTCCAAGCGCTTTAAAAATAATGGTCTGCTTTTACCTCCCTCTTCACGTGGGAAGATTTTTTTCAAATGTCTGGATATTTGCTCATACTTAATAGTGAGATAATAAAATTTTATAAGATGATCACCAAGTATGTCAGCTTTTTTTACTGGGTGACTTCCAAGTGTCAATTTCTCTCTCTCTCTTTTTTTTTTTCATACAGGTGGTCCTTTTTCTGAGAGAGAAACCCTCTAACATCCTCCTGAGGAGGTTGAGCCAGGCTGCTAGCATTGTGGGAGCTGACTGGGGAAAGGGCCCAGGCTTCTCACCACTCATGAGCAGACTTTCACTGAGTCCCTCCATTCGGCCTGTCTTCCATGGTCCTCAAGTGGACTCACTGTTCCTGAGTTCACTTACTCTGATTTCGCCTCAGCAGAAGTAAACAGTCCTTCTTCGAGATGGGGGAGAGCCTTGGAAGCACATGGCTTCCAGTTTTCTGAGCCTGGTTCAGAAGTGCTCACTGGCTCATTTCTTCTTGGTCCAGCCCCCATCTCCATCCCTCCCCAAGCCCCATGCACTGTAGACTTCTATTTCAGCTCTGCTTCAGACATTTTTCTTGATGTCTCTTACTTGATTCTGTCTCCTCTTCCATTCTCAAGAGAAATATCCTTGTGAATGTATGCCCTTTTCTTCTTTACTTTTTTTCTTTTTTAATTGAAAAAGTCATGGTTCAGGAGAAGGCAAATATAAATGCATGGATTCAGCTTACCATGTTTAACCTTAGTGCAAAATAACAGTAAATGTAGCATCCACATAATCTATTCCAGGTTTGGCTGCACCATGCCCAGCCTTTCTTCCAAGGTAAGATGGAGAGAAGTTCAGGCTTGCATGCCTTTACTGCAGGAGTTCAGTTTCCACGCCTGATCTTTGGGAAGCCACTGCTTGGACAAGAATGCAAACAAAAGATCAACACACATACACACACACTGGTATAAACTGAAAATTTAAGTATAAATGTAATTCTATAAATTTAGATCTTCCTAAATCTAAAGCTAAATCCAGATTTGAGAAAATCAAGAACAGTATTTTCCAATTTTGAGGGGGAATAATTCATCTATCTATCTATCTATCTATCTATCTATATATATATATATTTATATGCTATTATAAATAAATATTATATATATATTCTCTATACTCAACTTCCAATACTAAAAGATACATTTTTATTTCATTCTAAAAAAAAGGGCATTTGGGTTATTTCACTGAATATAGGTCTTCCACAAGAATAAAATGGTCACTGACCTTCAAGATGGCAGAGGAATAAGACTTGGAGATCACCTTCCTCCCCAAAAATATATCAAAAATACATCTACATGTGAAAGAACTCCTACAGAACACCGACTGAATGCTGGCAGAAGAACTCAGACTTCCCAAAAAACAAGAAACTCCCCACATACCTGACTGTGTGGCTGACAGCCGGCTTAGTGCTCTGGCCAGCTGTCAGGCCTGAGCCTCTGAGGTGGGAAAGCCGAGTTCAGGACATTGGGCCACCAGAGACCTCCTGGCCACACGTAATATCAATCAGCAAGAGCTCTCCTTCTCCATCTCAACACCAAGACCCAGCTCCACTCAACGACCAGCAGTCTCTAGTGCTGGACACCCCATGCCAAACAACTAGCAAGACAGGAACACAACCCCACCCATTAGCAGAGAGGCTGCCTAAAATCATAATAAGTTCACAGACACCCCAGAAAAACACCACTGGATACAGTCCTGCCCAACAGAAAGACAAGATCCAGCCTCATCCACCAGAACACAGGCACCAGTTCCCTCCACCAGGAAGCCTACACAACCCACTGAACCAACCTTACCCACTTGAGCACACACCAAAAACAACAGGAACTATGAACCTGCAGCCTGAAAAAGGAGACCCCAAACACAGTATGTTAACCAAAATGAGAAGACAGAGAAATACACAGCAGATGAAGAAGTAGATCAAACTAATGAAGAGGAAATAGGCAGTCTAACTGAGAAAGAATTCAGAGTAATGATAGTAAAGATGATCCAAAATCTTGGAAATAGAATGGAGAAAATACAAGAAACATTTAACAAGGAGCTAGAAGAACTAAAGAGCAAACAAACAATGATGAACAACACAATAAATGAAATTACAAATTCTCTAGAAGGAATCAATAGCAGAATAACTGAGGCAGAAGAATGGATAAGTGACCTGGAAGATAAAATAGTGGAAATAACTAACACAGAGCAGAATAAAAAGAATGAAAAGAATTGAGGACACTCTCAGAGACCTCTGGGGCAACATTAAATGTGCCAACATTCGTATTATAGGTGTCCCAGAAGAAGAAGAGAAAAAGAAAGGGATGGAGAAAATATTTGAAGAGATTATAGTTGAAAACTTCCCTAATATGGGAAAGGAAATAGCCAATCAAATCCAGGAAGTGCAGAGAGTCCCATACAGGATAAATCCAAGGAGAAACACACCAAGACACATATTAATCAAACTGTCAAACATTAAATACAAAGAAAAAATATTAAAAGCAGCAAGGGAAAAGCAACAAATAACATACAAGGGAATCCCCATAAGATTAACAGCTGATCTTTCAGCAGAAACTCTGCAAGCCAGAAGGGTGTGGCAGGACATATTTAAAGTGATGAATGGGAAGAACCTACAACCAAGATTACTCTACCCAGCAAGGATCTCATTCAGATTTGACAGAGAAATTAAAACCTTTACAGACAAGCAAAGGCTAAGAGAATTCAGCATCACCACACCAGCTTTATAACAAATGCTAAAGGAACTTCTCTAGGCAGGAAACACAAGAGAAGGAAAAGACCTACAATAACAAACCCAAAACGATTAAGAAAATGGTAATAGGAACATATATATCGATAATTACCTTAAATGTAAATGGATTAAATGCTCCAACCAAACACATACACTGGCTGAATGGATACAAAAATAAGACCCATATATATGCTCTGTACAAGAGACCCACTTCAGACCTAGGGACACATACAGACTGAAAGTGAGGGGATGGAGAAAGATATTCCATGCAAATGGAAATCAAAAGAAAGCTGGAGTAGCAATTCTCATATCAGACAAAATAGACTTTAAAATAAAGACTATTACAAGAGACAAAGAAGGACACTACATAATGATCAAGGGATCAATCCAAGAAGAAGATATAACAGTTGTAAATATTTATGCACCAACATAGGAGCACCTCAATACATAAGGCAAATGCTAACAGCCATTTGGGAAATCAACAGTAACACAATCATACTAGGGGATTTAACACCCCACTTTTACCAATGGGCAGATCAAGCAAAATGAAAATAAATAAGGAAACACAAGCTTTAAAGGACACATTAAAGAGGACGTACTTAATTGATATTTATAGGACATTCCATCCAAAAACAACAGAATAAACTTTCTTCTCAAGTGCTCATGGAATATTCTCCAGGATAGATCATATCTTGGGTCACAAATCAAGCCATGGTAAATTTAAGAAAATTGAAATCGTATCAAGTATCTCTTCTGACCACAATGCTATAAGACTAGATATCAATTACAGGAAAAAAAAACTGTAAAAAATACAAACACAGGGAGGCTAAACAATACACTACTAAATAACCAAGAGATCACTGAAGAAATCAAAGAGGAAATTTAAAAAAACCTAGAAACAAATGACAATGAAAACACAATGACCCAAAACCTATGGGATGCAGCAAAAGCAGTTCTAAGAGGGAAGTCTATAGCAATACAGTCCTACCTCAAGAAACAAGAAAAATCAAATAAACAACCAAAACTTACACCTAAAGTAATTAGAGAAAGAACAACCATCAGCCTGAAGCAGCTTGAAGGAGTAACCTCTCTCCAGTTTTCACTAGTCGCCCTCATGGTCTCTCCCCATGCTGTCGCTTTTCTCCGTGTGCATCCACACCGTCTTTAGACTTTGACTCTAAGTCCACTGTATCCAACATGTGAACTCGGGTACAAGCCAGCCTGGTTGGGTAGCTCTCTATCATTGTCCAACTGGGCAGAAAGCTCTGCTCTTGGCTACCTCACAGGGTCAGTCAGCCTATATATGAGTTACCCTTGTGTCACTTGCTAATCCCTGGTCCAGTAAGAGCCACCTGTGCACTGCAGGGAACTCAGAGCTGCTTATTGGCACAGGGCTTTGTATTAATTTGCTAGGGCTGCTGTACTAAAGTACCACAGACTGGGTGGCTTAAATGACAGAAATTTATTTCCTCACAATTGTAGAGGCTAGAAATCCAAGACCAAGGTGTTGGTAGGGTTAGTTCCTTCAGAGAACTATAAGGAAATGGATCTATTCCAGGCCTCTCTCCTTGGCTTGTAGATGGCCATCTTCTCCTTTTGTTTTCACATCGTCTTCCCTCTCTTTGTGTCTGTGTTCTAATTTCCTAGAAGGACACCAGTCATATTGGATTAGAGTGTACCTCATTATACTTTAATTACTTCTTTAAAGACTCTTATATCCAAAGTATGGTCACATTCTTAGCTACTGGGGGTTAGGCATTCAAATTCTGAACTTTTGGGGGGACAGAATTCAACTCTTAACAGGGTCTATGGGGGCAGAGCTGCTTGAACCAGAAACCAACTCTTAAGGTGCAGACACTATAACTGACATGCCCAGTGCGATGTTCAACTTCATCACAGCTCCATTAAACAAATGTATGCTTACTGAATTAAATGAAGTTGAATTATTCAAGACAGGAGACCCTCCTATCAATTGTAGGTAGTGCCAGGATAAATACATTTCCCTGATAAATTGCTTCATGTTTCCCATTCCTCCCCTAAGAGACGTAGACAACTATGTTTTTGAAAGTCCCCATTCCCAGGTTGTGGTTGTCTAGCTCAAAGTTTTTGAGGTCTAAGTCATAATTTTCTAAATTATTTATGATTGTGTTCTTCAGAAAAGACCAAGAAAATTTGACAAGTCTTGTGAAGTCACAATAAATGACACCTTCTGTTCCCTTTCATCTGTAAGATCCATTACTCTGTCAGAGGAGTAATTTAGACGGCTGTGATTTGTTCCTCAAAAAGTTATTTTGGTTCTTCCAGCACCCTCTCCTTGGGGGTGGTGATCAGCAGGTATTCTTAGTTAGAAAATCTCTCCAAGTGAACTAGAAATGGAAGAGGGGTCATGGTCATTGTCAGTAGAGACAAGGTGGCTTTCTATTTGCCTTTTGTCAAATACTGCATCATGATATGTGCAGGAGATCTCTGAGGTAGAGCATGGGTCATCTTTATGGATGGTCGGAGAAATTTTCAAATTAAAGGAAAAAATTGCTCATCACATTAATTGAGTCTTAAATTACATTATATGGAGGTAAAGTACAAGAACATCTATCTGTGTTCTTGTCTTGAGGGTCAGAGTTTTCTGTATTAAAGCAGGTTGTTTGGGTTGGTTTGCATTATGATAGTATACCTGGTCTCTATCAATAAAGATGAAATAAAATGTAAAAAGAGAAATACCATTAAAAGGGGAGGTGAATGAGTCTGATTTATGTTGATTACATTTGGCTGGCTTTGTGGTTCCCCCTACTTTTGCCAGCAGCTGTGGCATCTAGATGGATTGAAAGCCTCTCTATTAAATAGGACGTGAGTGGGCTGGTCTTCCTACGATGGTCATGAACGTTTCTCAGCATTTTAAATTTCACTTAGGCATATACGTGTGTGTGTGTGTGTGTGTGTGTGTGTGTGTGTGTGTGTGTGTACGTGCATATATATCAAACATATTTTGTTGTTGTTCAAGAAAAATTAAAGTGAAAGAGAAGGTTACATATCATTTTCATACCCCATGCTGTATTTCTTTTTAAAAGAGATTTATTTTCAGGATATTATTAGCAAATCTGTGCCCATGTCACTTTGCACTCAATTCTCTTATACGTCTTATGACATTGTGTTGTAAATATTTGATTACATCTCTTTTCTCTCCTCGGGAACTTGAGTCATACTAGACTCACATAAATCTCATTTCAAATTTAAGTGAATATTGTACTTGGTCAAAACGTTTATTTATTTATTGTTTCACACTGAGTTCTTTAATGTAGAGAAATATTTTTTAGGACGTGGGCCTACAATATTTGGTAATACTCCTATTTATAATACATTATTATAGCTTTCTGGCTAATATTGAAAACCAGATAAAAGAAAGATTGGTCTTCTGAACTCAAAAGCAATGTGAAGAATTGACAATAATTCTGAATCAAGTCTCTTTGATTCAGATTCTGATTTACCTCATTAACTGTGCACCTACTAATTACCACATTATGCACTTTGTCATTTATTTATTTTTCTTATCAATTCAGCTATTCATGCAGCCTGCACAGCATTAGGAAGAAGGAACAAAGAAAGCAGAATTTCAAATGGGTGCTTTTATTATTTATAAACCATTTATTGAAATGTCAACTCAAAATTCACCCTGAGTGCAGAGAAGATCGGAAAATTACATGTATTTTCTCAACTGGTCATAGGACAAAGAAGTCACTCCTGTTAGGACAAAGGGAGTTAGTGCAGCACCCTCATCCATCTGGCAGGTTCCTCTGTGCTTATTTCACTTCCACGAGGCAATATCATCTTCAGATATCCAACCTGTTCCCATATTAGACTATTGGGTAGGGCCAGCACTTATCTCTGGGTTCTGAGCATCTTAATATTATCTACAAGATGCTCACATTCCAGCATCTTAACATAACAGTCAAAAGTTGACTGATGGCTGAACTAGTTAACTAATTAATCAATTAATGATAAGAAACATGAGCATCTCCTTAAAAAACTCTGAGCAGGTTTGTTCAAGGCCCACAGCAGCATCTCTGCCTACCTCACCCCAGGAGATAGGACATGAAACTCCTCATCACCCTGCCCCGCAGCAACCACACAAATGCTTAATGTAAAACAATTGCGCAGACACATTCACACGTGTATATTTGAGTACCTTTATTTACTCCCCCATTCTTCATCCCG
This sequence comes from Hyperoodon ampullatus, assembly GCF_949752795.1. Taxonomy (NCBI): domain Eukaryota; kingdom Metazoa; phylum Chordata; class Mammalia; order Artiodactyla; family Ziphiidae; genus Hyperoodon; species Hyperoodon ampullatus. The sequence continues at coordinate 13,684,100 of NC_136929.1, read as the reverse complement.
CCTACCACCCACGCCCACTGGAACCTTCAGACCCCAGCCTGTCCCAGCAGTCGCTGCAAGACACAGCCAAAGACGGTTAATCCTTTAGCTTATACAGCTCACTAGTCTCTGTAGCGTGATTTCTTTTTGTTCTCCTGTGAGTAGCACACTTGAAATGTTGCTCTCCCCTTGTTTTCTGCCTCCACAGACCCCTTCTTTCATGGAGGTCAACCACTGGTTACTGTGGCAACCGTGCTGTACGCAGCAGATTTTTTTTTGCCATTTCTTTCTTTGAGGTAGACGTCAGACATTCATTCATCAAACATTTAAGGATCTGGTATTTGCTGGGATCCAATAACAGGATCAAAAGGTCCAAGGGACTAGGTCCTGGCCTAGAGAGCATTAGAAGTCATGGGGATAGTTTGGGCATAATAAGAAATGGGGTTCCTGAGACCCCAAAGGCCCTATTCTTAGCTTGAAAGCAGAGGTGGTAGAAACATGGGGAAGGAGTACAAGAAAGGGAAATAGAATACAGCCCTGGGTTGTGAAGAAAGACACCCTGAGCCCATCCCAGCACAGACCTCCAGGATGGATTTGCTGCCTGGGAGATGCCAGTGTTTATGGATGGGAAAAATTTCTATGAAAGGCCCTAGGCCCATCTTAGCAACTCTTTCTGAAGGACAATTGACCCAAGCAGACTGCCACACAGCCCTTGACCTCTGAGTGATTTCTGCACTTTTTGATGGCATCCCTGAATCTTGTCATCTCTTCACTACATTGCATCAGCAACCCCTCCTTGAACCCAAGAGATATTGTACCACGTTAGAGCCCTACAATATGGATAAGTGTAACCTGGCAAATCTCCTGCACATTTTTAAGGTTTGTGAGAGGGTAGAGAGAGTGGGTTTGGACTAAATGCTATTAGAAGCCAGGCAGTGAAACGCTTAAGGACCCCTACCCTGTGATGAAATAAGACCCCTTTAGTGCACACCAGTTTGGAGACACAGGGAAGAGGACACTTCCTTTATGTAGATGCAGTAAAATGTCTTTCCGCAGAGGTATAGAGAGTATGCTAGCACTGCTGAGCAAGGTTCTAGCACCACCATCCTCCTAAGAGTTTAGACCACAGCTCTTGGTCATATCTGCATGGGCTGTCATGAACAACTTGTCAAGAAGACTCTTGCACCAGGAGATGACCCATCATCTTGGTTCAACTGTCCCATCCTCCAGTCCTGGGCATATTTTTCTTCCCACTCCAGGGACATGTAAATTTCTAGAAGATTCCATACTTCATAAAAGTCATCACTGGAATCCCAGGCATCATAAAAAAATAATAGCAAAGAGTTGGGAACATGTAGGGTGGGAGAAGGTAGAGAGAGTGTGTGATGAATTGGGGGCTACGTAACTGTGATTTGGAATGCTGGCTTCACCACTAACTAGCTATATGACTTTGGGTAAGGCATTTAAGTTTTCTGGGCCTCAGTTTAAAATCTGTAAAATGGGGGGAAACTACTTGCCATCATTAGTTTTTTTCCTCAAATCGTCAAAATGTGCCATAAAAGTAGTTGCCTCCTTCGCATAGTTGGGATACTGGGCTCCACTTAATAGGGTTCTCCACAATTTCGGCCCCAACAAGAATAATAACACTTGATTGTATACATTTTGTTTGAATTGATTAGATGTATGACTATTTGAAATAAAACTAGGCACAAAAAGTATGTTTTATGTTGTCCAAGGTAAGAATATTTTGTGAAATAAGGAATTATGACACCTGTTTTCAACCAGTCACCTTTGTCAAATCTGGGATATTGTTGTAGACTGTTCTTTCATCTACACAATGCTTGACAATACCTTTTCTCCACCCCAGTTTCCTTTGCTGTAGACTCTCATGGGTCTCTTAGCTTCTGTAATTCTACCCCCACTGGGAACTATTCTCCATCCTGTTGCCGCTACACTTACCTTCCAAAAAAAGCAAAACTGATCCTATCAGTAACCCTATTACAGCATTCATTTTCCTCATTGTCCAAGATTAAAGTCCAAACCCCTTGGATGTTCATGCAAGGTGCTTAATTAACCTAGATTCTTTTTAGTATTCCCCCTGTACATCCCACTGTGGACATGTACTTTTAATGAATTAATTTTCAAATATATTTTCTTAGCAGCAGACTACTTCTTCAAAGGAAATCCAATTTCAAGCATGATATGAAAAATGAATGAAATGAGACTGCTTTATTCGATCTGTGGGTCGGGGTCAGGAGCCCCCAACACTCATTCTTCCATGTCCTCCCCTCTTCCTTTCCTCCTGCACCAAGAGATTCTGTGTAGCCCACTTTTTAAACACTGTCTCAGTCTAGGCTTGCTAACTTGTGGCCTTTTTTTGAATAATCCTTGTTCTCATGCCTCATCGAGAAATCTCCTTTTGTGTGAAAAATACCTCCTCATCCATTAGTACAGGGTTCCATCTGGCATCCTCCCCCACCTCCGCAGAACCTGTGCTGACTACCCCAGCAAAACCAAGGGTCTGTTTATTATATTTGTTTGGGTATATTCTTATCTATTCCATAGACTGAGCTTCTGGAGACCAATGATATGTATTATTCATCTGTGTGTCTAGACCATAGCGGGTGCTTCATAAATATTCGGGGAACTAAAAAACTAAAATGTATAAACGTAATTATTATTATTCCTCTCTAAGAACATTAATTAATACACAAGGCTTAGCCTGGATGTTAAGGATACCTGTCCATATGCAAACATTTATGTCTTTATACATGAATATATGACCTCTTCATATTCACAAATATGTATTAAGCTCACTGAAATTGTGCTCGTGCAGAAATATTTAGGTGGCATAATAACTTTTTTACAACCTTCATATCATTTATGTTCTCTTTATATTCACTATGCTTAGGAAAACCTTACCTCCTGTGGCTGAATGTTTTATTCGTCTTCTATGTTCAGTCTATCATTTGTTCTTGTGTAGTTACGGTTAAGGATTTGTAGAAACACAGTGATGCTTTGATGCATGCTGAATTATCAGAGGAACTCCAGCTAGAAACTGGCCAAGTGGAGGAGAATGACTTTGGCTCCAGAGGCCACCAGTGACTCTTGGATTACTGAGTGTAGTGGATCACACATAGATTCTGGAGCTGCAGTACTTGGATGCTAGGCCTGATACAAAAGAGACCTCATAAGGGCACATTTTGTTCATTAAGCTAAAGTGCTTCAGGTGCATTCATGGTGGAACGCTGGTTAAAGGCCAGTAAAGGAAGAAGCTCTTGTATTGATATTTTAAAATAAATGATGGGTTTATTTCTTTTGTTTTGATCATGATGCAACCTTGCATTAGTTGATGGATTTTGCCTATGTCTTTTGTTAGCACTAAATGAAAACAATTCCAGAAAAGCACCTGATGAGCGTTCTTTTTAAAAAAAAAATCCTTGATACACTTTCAGAAGAAACTTTATATCCTCCCAGTCCTTTTTATAAACACAAGATTAAATTACTTTTAGTGATTCTTTGTGAGGCTTTTTCATTTCTTACAGAAGACCCTACATGCACGGAATGAAACTGATTTCATGCAAGTTTGTTTGATGCAATGGTGTCATCATAAGGTTTATTTGCATCACTTGTGCTATTCTCTGTGCCTTATGTATTTAACATATCTGTTTATCCTTCTTAATATTGACAGTGTATTAGTGAGGGGAGCGTATAATATATCGTTTACAGTATTTAAATGTCAAACACTTGTTCATCCAGCTAGAGTCCAGCTATATATAACTGCTCCCATTAAATCTGTTTTGTCTGTGCCTCAATTGGAAATGTCAATTAAAGAAGAATCTAATCTCATTAGAAAAGCTCAGTGACAATGCCATGATATTCACATTTATCTGTCAAATTGTTTCTCCCTCGCATTTTGATGTTTTAATTAAACCTTGGTGTGCCTTAGCAGAATTTTTACTGATGGAGACAGTTGCCTAAAGCACTCTCTTTTTTATTGCATGTTCATTAAGACATTGTAGGAACATGAATCCTAGCAGATATTTCATCATTGGCTGAATATGTTCATAATTCCTTTATTGTCATCACTTTGTTCGAAGCAAGTGCTAGCCAAGCACTGCGGAAAAGAGATTGGTAGCCGTTCGTACTAACAGATCTTGGTTTATTTGGCTAAGTCATTGCATTGTTGTTAAACAGTCTTCAGTTTGGGGGAAATACCCTTTTATCGTATGTGTCATTTCTGTTGGTGTTACTGGACTATTATTTGCTTGCATAAGAAAGAGTCTTAACATTTTTCTGTAGGGGAAAAATCTTCAGTAATAATAATAACAAGATGTAAACAATTCCCAAGTCGTTTAGCATAACAGAACACAATTAGTGCTATCTTCAGTTTATTAAAACTTTGTAGTATAAGCATTACCAACCACACAGACTCTGAAAACAACTGAAATGTGGGTGGATGGATTTGAAACCTAGTGTTTTGTTTTGTTTTGTTTTTTTTGCGGTACGCGGGCCTCTCACTACGCGGGCCTCTCACTGTTGTGGCCTCTCCCGTTGCGGAGCACAGGCTCCGGACGCGCAGGCTCAGCGTCCATGGCTCACGGGCCCAGCCGCTCCGCGGCATGTGGGATCTTCCCGGACCAGGGCACGAACCCGTGTCCCCTGCATCGGCAGGCGGACTCTTAACCACTGCGCCACCAGGGAAGCCCTAGTGTTTGTTTTTAATAGAAGTAGGCATTTCTCTGACGCATTACTCTGCATACCTCTCTAATTGAAACGATCTTTATATACTGGGGAATCTGAAAGGTTAAGCAGAGAGCTAAGTCACTTTCTACAAGCCCATTAATATTTACTTACCTAGAAATAGTTAAGCAGGTGTGATTTTGGAGACAATAGGTCTGGGTAGCACAGGTTAAACGCTGAACTCACACATACATTTGTTGCCCCAATAACTAAACTATTTTGCTCAGAGTAAAAAGTTCTGTATTTTCTATGGTATAAAACTTCTAGGAACCTGGGTAAAATAATTATCTTTTCTCTTCACCTCTCTTTTGTAGTTTTTTTTTCCCTTAACGTACCTTTTTGTTTGTTTCTACATGGATGCTCCAAAAGGTAGTCTGTTTTAAACTGCATTTCTGTATATCCAGAGACACCATGTGCAGGACCAATGGATTTCTAATTTTTGAGCTATCTTAAGTAGTTGAATTAAATGTTCCTGTTAATATTTGATAGCAGCCAATACTTTTGCAATGAAGTCTTTACTTGCAGTCAGAAATATAAGTGGAAATAGGACTGAGAGACTTGTGTGTATAATTTTAGAGGCTTCTCCAAAACTCAAGCCAGAGATCAAAGTTCTCAGTATGCACATATCGGTGAGGGGCGTGAAGAGGACCAGTTGATGCTACAAATAAATTCTCTTGCAAAGGTAGCCTGTTGCTCGATAGAGGCCTAAATTTTGAGTGACTCCTGGGTTTGAAATCTTCTCATTGTGTTGTCATCTCTGCACTTAATATCCGTTCATACTCTTGATGCTTGAACTGACAGCCCTAACCTGTTATCACTTGATAGTGCAGCTCCATGACATGAAATGTACAGCTAATTACAATGCACTCCACAGTGGCACATGACAGCAAGGATGCCAGCAGAAGACCCAGCCAAGCAAGAAGTTACTAGGTGCATTTAAGAGCTGCTTACCAGGACAGTTACAGTAGAAAAATGCTCTGTGTGTGTATGTATATATGTGTGTATATACATATATATGTACATATATGTGTGTGTATTATGCACATATGCAACAAAAACATACTTATACAGCATTTTTTATTTGGTTCTTTAGCTTTCAACAAAAACATATGGGTGAAAAAGACTGATCAGTACATAAAATGAGCATTCAGCACACAGCACACGGAATCGATTTATTTGGCAGGGGGACTGGTTTCTTAATCTGACAGTCTTCTATTTTTAATAGAGAAATATCATTTAACCATTATTCTCTCTGCTGTGATTCCAAAACAAACCAATGAAAAGATAATGCAGGTCAAGCCAATCACTTTGGCACTAAGTAGACCAGAAATTGATTATTTTACTTAGGTCAATAGGGTTTATATGTGGATAGTTTACTTCTCATTACCTCATTCTTTTAGGGGTTTTTTTGGTCATAAAAGAGATGGAAATAGGACAAATGCTTGTGGTTGCGGAAAGAATTCTTAAATATCTGGCGTAAGACTGTGGACGAGCAAAGGCCATATTGTATTTTGTATCTTTACACAAGTTTACATCGTCACAAATGTATGTTTCTAATCATTTTATGTAGTGAGTTCCATACAACCAGCACATAATATTTGCGTTAGATACTACATAGAGAATAAACATGGCAGTCATTCACTAATTCAATCAACGTATGCTGAGCATCAGCAATATTTGAAGTATTATTATGCGTTTGAAATCTTCCACTCCGTAGGTGTGTGCCATGTATGAATTTTGTCCCCTTCCCATCTTATAGTGTGCCTGCTCCATGATGGGGTTCGAAGGGAAAAGAAGTAGAATTATACCCCAAGTAGATAAAATAGCACCTCTTAAACACAGACACACCATGGGAAAGATGTCAACTACTGCATTTCATTCCTGTTTTCACTCATTTGCCCAGAATAATTTCCCAGAACTTCCAAGGAGCAGAGAGACGTGATCCACGTCCACGTCATGTTACCTAACTCCCTGCCAAATCCAGAGGGTAATTCAGAGAATGAGATGTTCATTTTAGATTCTCGGTTAATGACAGTAGCAGACAAAGTTGCAGGTATATGGCATTGGGTTATATTTAAAAACTGAAAATAATTTCATTTTTGGAGTGTACAACGTTACTCACCTAAGTTATTACTTTCCCATTGGAAAAGTAACCCATCATTAAATTTTCATACAAGGAGGAAAGTGTTTGCCTGCAGTTACACACAACTCATCATCACACTTTCTCATTACCATACAGGTCTCCTCCAATTTGGGGTCTCATTTTCCTTACAAACACAGCTTGAAAACCTTCCTCTTCGCCTATTTATTCCAGCAAATGATGACCTTTTGAGCCAAGAAAATAACTGTCATAGTGAAAAGGCATTTTTATTGATGTGAAGACCAGATTGTGGTTTAGCCCACAGCACTGCATTTCTTCCCTTTTAATAATTATATTTTATTACCTGTGTAAATAGTGCTGAAATGGTGCTTAGTACATCCAGCTCAGAGGCCAAAGCCATCTAAAAAATGTCTTGAGTTATTGTAGTTTTCAAACGAATGCAAGGTAACTGAACCTATTCAGGTTTAATGTCTAGACACATCTGAGAAGGATTGATAGTCATTTTTATTGCTGTTGTTGTTGTTTTAATTTAGTGCATCTAATAACTTCCATTCCTTAGACAATGAATGTACAAGACAGCCCCTTCCATCAAGAAGCTCATGATCTGTGCAACTAAATACTAAAATAGAAAAGGCTCCTTGATAAAGCAAGCATGCTAACAGTCAAGGAAAGTTAAAATGCCACATGTTTGTTCCAGTCCTCTAATCATTGTCCCTATGTAAAATTATAGCTCCAGCGCTTAATTTTTCCGTCATGGAAACCAACTTAGAAGATGACTGTGTATAACATTGGTGTTGAGGAATGGGATTCATAGCCATATGTTATAGATACATTTTATATGGTATCTATTGTCTATAGGTACTTTTCACACTATTCCCCATTGTGGAGTCCAATGCATGTGATAATCAGATATATTAAAATGTGGGTTTTGGTATTTAATATTCACCAGAGATAAAAGTGCAATTTAATTTATGCATGCTTACTGCTTTCTTTCCTCCAGGCTCTTTTCTCCTTTTAGTTAAAGAAACATGGAGTAAATACCAAATTTATTCTGAAACAGACAGAAGAGGCTTTATTTATCTTTTTTTTTTTTTTACAAACATGGCGGTAAAATGTTCCTTTTGTGAATATTTTCAGTATAACAAATAGACAAAATAATTCTGTTAAAAAATAATCTGTGCAGTGAGACAAATTTACATGCCCCACCCCCAGTGAATACATTATTTTTATTCACTGTAGAATATGTGTGTGATTTCAAGGCAGACTATTAAAAGTTTCCTTTGGGGTGGAAAGCTCTGAGTCTGGGGTGCGTTTTCGTGGTGTAACACACAGCGTGTTCTTTTTTTTTTTTTTTTGATTTGGTCGCAGTTGGCTGAAAGTCAATTACTTTGAATTTAGGCAACTTATGTTTGTAACACATCTAGACAGGGTGAATTTTAAAAATGACTACAATATGCAGAATGTCTCTCAACATGCTCACTTGAGCTCACTTTGGTATTTTAGATTTGCAGGAAATGAAGGACAGAAATGATTATATATTTCCAACTCACGTATCAGCCAATCTCTGAAAAATGTGAAACACTTTCTATCTCTAAAATGATCTTGTAGTGTGTATGTCAATCCAAGAGGGAGTTCCCACAATGGGCTGGATGGGTCTAACTATTACCCTGGACGAGGGCAGGCTTGTTGATTGGTGGCCCTGGAAGCAGAGTAGTAAAAGGTTAGGAAAGCTGGGAAGGATTGAGTCCCAGGGTCTTTTTAGGGGGATGGGCAATGGATGAAGAAGAAAAAGCCGGTGAGGCACAGTGACTGACTGACACAGTGCAATTTCTCATTAAAAACTGGCTAAAACAATGAATGAGACAGTCGAACACCAGGTTAGTCCTCATTTGCGTCATTTGGATAATAGACCTCTGAAATGAATTGACTCTCTCTGGCTCCAATTCTGTCAACCAAAACCTTTCAATTCTCCCCCTGGTGGTACTAAGCTAGGCTGCGGAGCTCAGCTGGACGCTATGCTTTTATGCGCAAATAAAATTTGCTTTAATTTTTTAATGGATTTTGTTCTTTGTGATTGACGTGACTTCCTTCAGCTGGTGGCATGAAGAGATAGGATTAGTTTGGTGCGGATCCAAAGGACGGTAGATCGAAGGTATTTTCTTCCTTCTGTTTTTAATTACTGCTCCACCTTTTCAGATCTTGAAGGGTATGGCTGAAGGAGTAATAGAGAAGAGATGCTCACTTGATAGAGAGGTTGATTCTAACCCTATCAGCTGTCAAATTCACAATCTCGGAATTTAAGTGTGCTTTTGTTAATGAGTTTTTCTTGAACCTGTGAATCTGTCAGTTGTCTATGAACTCTCTCTCTTCTTCAGTGACCTCTTTAGTGTGATAAAATATATGTATGATCTTCATTAAATAAGTTGTCCATCACCATGTAAAGGGCCCCACTAGTCCCTGGCATATATGTTTTGCCTAGCCACGGTGGTCAGCTTAGGACCTACCAAGGATGCTTTGCCAATTCTATTTTTTTTTTTTTTAAGGGCTTCAAATGCTTGGCTTTATTTATTTATTTATTTATTTTTGGCTGTGTTGGGTCTTCGTTTCTTTTCTTCGTTGGGCCTTCGTTGGGTCTTTCTTTTCTGTGCGAGGGCTTTCTCTAGTTGTGGCAAGTGGGGGCCGCTCTTCATCGCGGTGCACAGGCCTCTCACTATCGCGGCCTCTGTTGTTGCAGAGCACAGGCTCCAGACATGCAGGCTCAGTAGTTGTGGCTCACGGGCCCAGTTGCTCTGCGGCATGTGGGATCTTCCCAGACCAGGGCTCAAACCCGTGTCCCCTGCATTAGCAGGCAGATTCTCAACCACTGGGCCACCAGGGAAGCCCACCAATTCTTATTTACCCAAGACCCCCCATTTTTTAAATTAATTTTTATTGGAGTATAGTTGATTTACAATGTTGTATTAGTTTTTGCTGTACAGTAAAGTGAATCAGTTATATATATACATATATCCACTCTTTTTAATATTTGTTTCCCATATAAGACATTACAGAGTATTGAGTAGAGTTCCCTGTGCTAGACAGTAGGTCCTTATTAGCAAGACCCCCCCATTTTAAGCATCCTCCTATTGCTGCCTGTTTATTTGAACCCTACTTATGCTTCCAAGTCCAGCTGAAATTCTGTCCTTGAAGCCTTTCCTCTCACCCTGGTCCAAAGAGCCACCGTTTAGAGAATGCCAATAATCTCCACCTGTGTTAGGTCCTTGTACTCCCTGCAAGAAAGCTGGTTATGAGACAGTATAGAGCAGTGGATATCGATTCATGAGTCTGACTGGGCAAGTTATTTACTTTCTCTGAGTCCTAGTTTTATCTTATGTAAAATGGAGATAATCAAAATACAACTTTCTACAACCCTTTAGAATTGTTCTGAGGGTTAAATAAAATGGCATCTGTAAGGGTTTGCTGAGTATACATAGTCAGCACCAGGCAAATGTTTATCACTCCCAATCCTCAGAGGGGTCCCTGGAAGGTAGAAATCACTACTGTCTTTGGCAGCTAGTAGGTGGAGGAACTGGAAATTAGATTGAAATTTGTTGGGCAATAAAATCCAGGCTCTTCTTTATTTCCCATATCTTTCCCTCATCTAAGTTCCTAAAATACTGATCTGTAGCAAATTTAGCTTTATTCTAAACTATATTCTGGTGTAATTTACATGTATGCCCTGTATCCCCAACTATATTGCCAGTGATATAAGAATAGGCACAATTTTGTAGTTTATCCCTAGTAAAAGGGTTTCCAAAAAAATGAATTAATTTGTTGCTTAGTCATCAGGATTTGTGTTTGTAGGGGTATTTTTTTTTGGTTTTTTGTTTTTTTTTTGGTAATTGTGTGGTTGATTGACATATAGAAATAAATACATAAGTACACCTACTTTATAAGTATGAAATAAATGCAGTACAAATTTTGGTTCACCTTCCTCCTAGAAAGAAGAAGGCTGCTTCCTTGGTTATTCTTCTTTATTTAGCATCCAGAAGTTTATTTGTCAATAGATGTTTATCGAGAAATATATTATTAACTTCAGATCATGCTGGCCACAGACACCTTCTTCTTTATTATAATATGCAGCTTCCAGTTTTGGTTTTGTTTCAATGTTAATAATTTAGCCATATCATAAAGTGATAGGTTGAAGATTCACAGAGGAGAAGGTATAAGCAGGGAAAATTGGCCCATTTTGAGAAAGGCCCTGGGTGTCCTTTAATTGCTCATGTTTTGAATTACAGTGAAGAAAACCTGTGATGGATACTATGGACAGAAATCACCTCTTTGTTGCATCCTAGATTTCAGATATTTGACTCAGTCCTTACAAAGGAAGTTCATACCATCCCATCTTAAAATATTAGATTTAAAATCATGAATGAACCTTTGAATTAAATGAAATAGAAATTCAAAGGAGAGAATTATCCTTAAAAAAACTGGAAACAAAGAATAGACGAACTCCAAACATTGGGCAAAAGTACAAGAATACTAGAGCATTTAGTTTCATTACTTAGGTTATAATTTATATGCAGCCAGTACACTGTGTATGGTTTACTGTTCAAAATGCAATCAAGTCATCTTTGTTTGATAGATTGGTATTTTGAGTTTTCATAACAAAAGCTTTTCTAGGTGCTAATGCATGGCTCCCTTCCGACTTGGTATTTGAAACCAGAAAGTGGGATATCTTATAAATACAACACAGACTTCTCTAGTGTGCTCTCGGGGACCTTCATAGATGATCTGAAATGAAAGTCATCTCCCAGGCCAGGAGGGAATGAAGAAGAAGTACTCTTGGCTTTGGCATCTGGTAATGTTTACCTCCGTTTACCTGGATAGAGATTACCCTTCAAGCACTGTCAAGGACTTCTGAAATTGTGGAAATTCATGTTTAGATCACTTTCAAAGTGCCTCTGTACAGAGACCATTACTCTGCATGGAAACTCTCAGGGATAGGGAAACAAGAAACTCCATTCAGAACACATGGGAAGATCTTGTTCCTTGGGAAATGAATGCCCACAAGAGATATAAGAAAAAAAAATCTGAATAAGGCTTTTATTCTTCTCATTGTCACTGTTCAGCTGTGATAGGTTTCAAATGTTTCAACTCCTAAATTGGGAATAAGTGCCTACCTAATAGATTATTATTGGGAAATAGGAAAATAAAGTGTCTAACACTGTCCTTGGCATGCAGCATGCCTCCTATAATTTGCAGTTCCCTTCCTGTCCCATGGAAAGTCCTTCACATTGGTCAACAGTTACTGTGTCTGCACAACTGCAAATCCTACATCAGAAAGTAATAAATCAAAACACATGACTAGTCGCCTTTAATGGATCTGCTTCATTTCACATCTCAGCAAAATGTTTATTTCAGATTAATGTGTCCTGACATAAGGAGGGGGTGTTTTCAGCCAAAATATTTAATTTGCAGCTGTCTCATGATTGATACGTTGTCAGAGGGCCATGTGTAAATGATTGCACTGGTGACAGGCTACTGAAGATAAGGGATTTAAAGTGAGCTGTTAAATCTAAGACTGGTAGCCGGCTTCCCTATGCCCCTCTCCTGGCTCATTTGATCTTCATAATCTCTCAACTTGTTGGCCAATGAAAGAAGCCCATTGTATCTTTTCTTACTACTGGTAGTCATATAGAAAGAACTGAAGAAACGAACAATTAGTTGGAATTTAAATAAACATATTATAGTTTAAGTTTTTGACTTTGTAGGATGGCAAATTTGGTCTTTTGAGAGTTTGACAGCCAGCTCAGGTAACTCTGCTTAGTTTTTCTTTTTCTTTCCTTTTCTTTCTTTTCTTTTTATCTTTCTTTTTTTTATGCTTTTTAAAAAGTTCTTTTCTCTTTTCTTTTCTTTTTCTTTTTCCTCATCCTATATCATAAAAACAACCTGAACACCAACTCAGCAGAGAGAAGAGTTTAAAGAAAAATAGCAAATTTGGTGGATGTGTGCCCTAAAGAAATTAACTCTTAACTAATTCTTAATCAAGACACTATTTCATCTCATTTAACTCTTACCCCAATTAATCACCATTAGGTACATATTAATATTCCAGCTCTACAGAAGAAAAAGCAGTGGCAGAAGTTAAACAATGTATGCTCAAGGTCAGACAATTTGCACGTGAGAGAAATGGCATTCAAACTTGAGCCTAAGCCTAAATACAGTGTCCTTTTACTACAACAGCCCTAACTGAACTAAATCATGTTTACTGTGAGTCAGAGAAAGACTAATACTTAGAACAATGAAAATTGATCATTCAGTAATCAGCTCAGATTGAAATTTTCAGATTCATTCAAACAACAAATATTTCTGGGAAATCATTTCTTCATTTCTTCAGAATTATGTAGCCTTGGGTGCCTCACTGATTTCATAGTGTATTCAAGGACACTTGATACTGTAAGGCAGCTACAGATTCCCGAATCTGTTGGGAACTTTAATCACAGATTGCTTTCAGGGAGCTTGTACAAATCCTGAAGATGAAAATAATTAAACTGCATTAAGATTCCATACTGAATGACTCAGCAGCATCTACTTCTATATGAATATTAATAATGTTTCATGGAATAACATGTTCATTTTTCACATTTTTTCTGGCATAGTTATTATTGGTCAAATTAGTAAACAAAAATGTATAGTTTTCCATTTGCTTATTTACTAATTTTGGTCTCCTGTTAATTCTTTTGTATTTTTTTTTGTGGTACGCAGGCCTCTCACTGTTGTGGCCTCTCCCGTTTTGTGGAGCACAGGCTCCGGAAACGCAGGCTCAGTGGCCATGGCTCATGGGCCTAGCCGCTCCGTAGCATGTGGGATCTTCCTGGACCGGGGCACGAACCCGTGTCCCCTGCATCGGCAGGCAGACTCTCAACCACTGCGCCACCAGGGAAGCCCCTTCTTTTGTGTTTTATTTATCTATATCTTGTGTTCAGAATTATACAAATCCAATTACTAGTCTCAGAAATCACTGTGTAAGAGAAAATATGTTGTTGTTTGGTGCATTTTTTAACGTGCTATTTGAAGAACATGGTCTGGTCTATATTTTACCAAGCTCATCTTGGAATTTTTGCTTGAAAAGGGCATTTGTGGCCAAATGATAATCCCCATTGGAAAAATTAAGCTTCATACTCAGTTGCAGTGACTCCCAAAGGTGGATGTCCATCTACAGTCCCAATTTACAATTTCATTTTAGTTCTCTAAGATGGAATTCACCCTTCATCTATTATCTGCTTTTATGCAGGTAAGGCTGCTTTCTCTATAGGTTACAGACAGAAAGCTTATTGTTCTGTTTCACCTGTTTTTAATAAAAATATGGGGAATTCCTTGGTGGTCCAGTGGTTAGGACTCCACACTTTCACTGCAGGGGGCCCGGGTTCGATCCCTGGTTGAGGAACTAAGATCCCGCAAGCCACACAGCATGGCCAAAAAATAAAAATAAATAAATAAATAAAATAAAATGATGAAAACAGATCCCATCTTCATTATTGAATATAGAACAACCTTCTCTAATGTCAGATATATGTGACTTTGTTATGCCATTTAAAAAAATTTAGCTAGATTCTTTAGAGTTGCATTGGAGTTACTGCATAATCCAAATTGTTTCAGCTATTTATTCTCATGGTAAAATGATGATTGGCTCTAAGCAGAATTTGGGGAGAATTAGGCAGAGCTAGTGTGAGACCATCCCTCAGGAAGGTTAAAGCCAGAAGTGACTGCTTTCATATTCACATTCTAAATCTCTAAACATCTTTCATTTGGAACTTGGCTCTAGCCCTGTCACAGAGACTCTTCTTTAAATTAAAGTAACACAGGCCCCGATTTGACCCTTAAATTCATGCTGTTCTCAGCAACGGTTTGTAACCTACAGACCTAAGATTCTAAAAGCAACTGAGCTTAAGCAGTAATATCCTTCTCTGCAGGCAGCCATTCTTCTTTCCCTGTCCATAGTATTAAATCTTATGAAAATAAAACCAACTTGATGTATCAAAATAAGGGACACACATACACACTCTCACACACATACACACACACGCGCGCGCATCTGCCCAGAAACACAGACACCTAGAAACTCCAGCTTAAAATTATCCTTAAAAATCTTTTGGTTCAAACTCCCAGCGATGTGATGACTGATAACATCCATCTAAATGCTTGAACAGGATGGGTGATGAGAAAACCCATTTCATCTAAGGGTACTATTGTAGTTCTTTTTAAAATTATTTTTTAATTATTATCATTTTTAAATTTTTAAATTTAATGTTCTTTCTAATGTTGCCCAGAAAAAAAAAACTCTCTCTTTTTAGATTCTACTCATTGGTCCTAGTTTACTCCTTTGAGACAAGATATTGACGGTTCTCCTGTACCATCAAAGTCTTCTCTAGGTCAATCATCCCTAGTTCTTTTGAATATAAGACAACTTCTGATTCTCTCCTTCATAATGGACAATCTCATTTGAAGGTTTTCCAGTTCCATGGCCCCTCAGAAAGTTTGATAGTCACTCTCACACACTGCAGGTGGGATAGGGAAATAGGCATAAAATTCCTGGAGGAAAATTCAGCAATATATAACAAAAAGATTTTAAAATGTGCTTACTCTTTGATTCAGCAATTTCTCTTGTAGGAACTTAGTGTAGAAAAATATTGAGAGGTACAAGGTTCATACACATGATATGGAACACATTAATAATAACACCAATCATAATAATAATGAAAACTTGGAAAAACTGAATTATCCAAAACTAACAAGTGAATTAAATCATCAGGGGTTAATGGCACCAAGGGGTAGACTGAGAATATATGTTCATACCTTCTTCATAATAATTTATTAAAATATAAATCCATAACAGCAGAACTATACAGTAGGGAGGAGTCTCTGAATGGTTGAAAGAGCTTAACAAATTTCTAAATGTATCCATCAGGGTCCAAACAGAGAAATAGTAGGAAGTATATATTAAGAGCTTTAGTGCAAGATTTTGGCTTACATGACTGTCCAGGCTCACTAGGCAGCTGCAAAATCCACAGGCCAGGCTGCCAGGAAGGGCGGATGGAACTCTCAGGTAGGGACTGAGCAGCTGTCAACAGGTGGAATACCTTCCTTCTCAAAGAAGCCCCGGCTTTGCCATAGGCCTTTCAACTAATTGAATTGGGACCACCCAGATTATCTGGGATAATCTGCCTTATTTAAAGTCAACTGATTGGGGACTTTAAATCTCATCCACAAACACCTTCAGAAGCAACTGCTCTATTAGTGTTTGATTGAATAACTGGGAAGCGTAGCCAAGCCAAATTGACCCATAAAGCTGACTATCACACCGAGAAGATAGACAATGCATGGCAGAATGTTTTCTGATAAATCAGAGAGGAAGAAGTCCCAGCATGTAGAATACACTGGCAGGGCTACAGCAGAGGAGGGAGCCTGGCAGAACCCCAGGGACAGTTTTTAGGCAGGACTGGGAAGTGAGGCAGAAAAGTAGATATTTACCGAACGTCTATTGATTTCCCCACATCTTTCTTCCTTGTGCTCTTGTACGATATCATCCAACTAACCTTTAAAGCTGAGTGAAAAATTGCAGAGTTTTTCTCTAAGGAAGCAGAACTAACATCTGGGAAGAATTAGGACATAGGTGTTGGCAGACGAGAGGAAAGCCTGCATCATTGGGCGTTGAGAAGAGGCCCCAGCCTGACAGTGAGCTCAAGATCTGCTCACATCAAACCAAAACATAATGAACAAGTGCAGTCCACGGACGCAGACACACCTCTCAGGCAGCCCCTCTGTTTCCTCGTCCTTAAATATAAATGGCCCGTCAAAATCTTTAGGCACTTGAGGAAGAATGCAGCATTTAAAAAAAGAGAAAAGGGAAAAAAACACAATGGAAAAACTGCCCCAGAAAAAAACATAGTATTCAAGAAACAGATGATAATGTATAACTATTCAGAGAGATTTGAGAAGATGATACATTCATAAAATAAGAAGAAGATAACATGAACAAGATAAAGAGACCAAAAACAGTCCCTCAGAAATTAATATGTGTGTATGTGTGTAAACAAGAGGAAAATATACGGCAACAATAAAAGTAATAGTAATAGGAAAATATGAGCTAAAATATTACAGACATTAAAGTCAACCCATGCATTCCAACATATGACAATTAAAAGTTCCACCAAAAGAGAAGAGAAAATACAGCCAGAGAAACTAGAAAAGAGCCAGTGCAAGAACATTTTTAGAGCTAAGGGAAGACAAGATTCTTCCATTTAAAAGTTTCCACTGAGTGTTGAATAGGACAAATGATAGCTGGGAAGATAACACCAGAGTTAGACACATCCATGTGAAATTTTAGAACACCAAAAGTAAAGAAAATATCCTTAAAGTTTCCAGAAAAAGAGAAAATTTAAACAAAATAAATCCAACCTCTTAAAGAAGTGTCCTGAGCAGCAATGCATGCTTGAAGACAATGGTACAGTGTCTTTAAACTAAAACTGTAAGGGGAAATAGTTTTGATCACAGAATTCTACCAGCCAGGGGTTATTTTTGAATGGTGGAGTGATGGGTCATTTCATTTGTTTGGGGAGTATTTTTATATTCTAATCTAATATTCTCCAGAGACTGGCATAATATATTTTTATACATTTAAAGATGTGATGCATAGAAGCAAACACAAAATACCAGATACAGACTAATCATTGATTAATAGTGCAGGTTTATTACATAACTCCTTTTAAATACTTTACTTCTCCTGAGCAGTGGACTAAGATTGCATTAGCCCTTTTGGTGACAATAGTTTTTGTGAAATCCTATCGAACTTATTGGCGGTTTAAGCCCCTAAATTATTTTTCATTTCTGTATCCTTAAAACATATCTCCCTTGCTCAGGACCTCAGCATTTATTTCTTATTTGTTTGTTTGTAGTTATGTCCAAAGCTTTGCATTATCCCTTTTCAATTCTTTTTATTCGAACAAGCCCGTCATGTACGTTGTCAACATTTTTGCAGATGATGATTTTTATCTTAACCTATGAAACCTAAACTAATAAATCTGTTATTCCTAAAGCTAAAGAAAGAACTTGAATATTTTGCTTGTCATCCTACTATATCTGGATCTGTGTAGGAGAGGAGGAAAAATTATCCACTGTAGAGAAGAAGAAGCCTTCTTTTGGCTTCTTCCTGGCTCCATAGGGACTGCTTGTCACACTGGAAAAGGTCATTTGCAAAATCGTTTCTTTTTGGCCTAAAATAGGTGACATACTTCCCATAGAGCGAATGGTTCACTCTTATTTCATTGGGTTTAATCGTTAAGCTAGATAATGACTTAATGAGTGTAAACTCCTTATTTGTATATGGCAAGGGCCCTGGGACATCTGGGTCTCATTTAGTTCATCCAAAGAAACAATCCAACCAGTGGAAATTCGCCTCCTGGAATGACATGGTCACGATTTAAGGGGGGAATTATTTACTCACAGAGTTGTTTTGATCATCATAATAAGCAGAACAATTTTATTTTAGCTGATTTGGGGAGAAGAAACATGTTGGATAATAATCAGCTGTTTTAAATAGCTGGTTGATCTATCAATCAAAATTACCATCTAACAAAAGAAGTACTATTCTTCTTTTGTCAATTAAATTCTGGAGCCTCAGTTACCAAAGTCACAACATTTCTATTAGGACAACCGGCATGGCGTATTATTAAAGCCAGCCTTTCACTTTGTTTTCATTTCATCTACGACACTTGTGCAATTTGAGACAGGTGAAATGTTAATTACTGGTCTGAAGATGTAGAGAATGACTAATCAAATACCATGGTAGCTCACTGAGATTCTACATTATGTATAGACAAATCCCAATTATGGTAGTAAGAATAAAATTAGAAGAGGCTGGATTTTAAATAACTATTGGAAAGGGTTAAATAAACATATTTAACTTGTCTTAATTTTTTTTTTTCTGGGCACAAAAATAAAATCCAACAGTACAGAACTCACAGAGCTGGGAAGAAAAGTCAGTCAAAATTTAATACTCAAACACGTTACTGTATTCTGGGTACGTGGTGGACTTAAAAAGGAGTCTCCATGATCCAATTGTTTATAATTTAATGAGGAAGACAAAAAATAAAGTAAGAATTACATATAAGCAAAAGGAAATTAAGAAATTAAGCAAATTAAGAAAACAATACATAGCATAGACAATGGATGGAACGGCAGAGGCTGGATCAAGGTGATCAGTGGAATTCACAGGGGATGGAAAGAGGATGTGATGAGTGAGATGAGATGAACAGTAAGCATGGCTGTGCAGAACCTGTGGAATTCAGTATCTAGGTAAAGTCAATTAGAGACAATATTTGTTGTTTGCTCCACATTAGTTGTGGGGAAGAATCATAGTTGCAGATGAGACCATGAAAGAACATGTGGTCCATTCCTCTTTGGTCAAAAGCTGTCTGCAATCATCCCAGTAAGATGATGCAAAAGGCATCTGATAGGGATTTTTCTGCCTTTATTCATAGTCTTTAGGGCCTTTTAGACAGACTATTCTGGTGTTTTCATATCCAGAATGGCCCTTTGGGGACAATATTCCCATGTAGTTCAGTTGGCACTTTTTAAAGGAAATACTGTCAATGTATGTACAAACGAGCCAAATCAATAATATTAACCAATTAGACATATTCCTACCTTACTTTTTTTTTTTTGTGGTACGCGGGGCTCTCACTGTTGTGGCCCCTCCTGTTGCGGAGCACAGGCTCTGGACGCGCAGGCTCAGAGGCCATGGCTCACGGGCCCAGCCGCTCCGCGGCATGTGGGATCTTCCCCGACCAGGGCATGAACCCATGTCCCCTGCATTGGCAGGCGGACTCTCAACCACTGCACCACCAGGGAAGCCCCCCTACCTTACTTTTAAAGTCTAATGTTGGAACCATGAGGGTGCAATGAGAATTGCCCACACCTTTCTTGATGATACCAGCCTGGGCATCAGCATGGCTATATCAAACCTACTGCCCAATTCTCTACTGAAAACCTACAAAACAAATCACTTGCTTATATATACAGAACAAAGAAGCTTTGGAGGGTTCAGCGTTTTAATTTCAGAAAAGTGTCCCAAGAGAAAAAATACTAAGATCATTGGATTTACGTCTCTTTAAGGGGCTTTTAAATATCTCCCAAGAATTACCATGAGTATTTGAGTTCACAAGACATTCTAGCTGGACATGGAACAAAGGGACTGAGAGATGAAGGGGGTAAGTGACCGGGGCAAGTCGATCAAATTCTCTGAGCCTCAGTTTGCACAGTAGGAATGGTATACTGGAAAGTGTTTTTAAACTATACAATTTAATAAAGCATTAGGTGCTCTTTTGTGGTTATTTTCTGCTCTATAACTTTGAGCTACCTCATTCAACTATCCTGAGACTTCTTTCTTTGTCCAATAAAATGGTTGAACTAGAGGATCTCCAAGTCCTGGTTTAAAACATTCATGTATGTTGGACATATTTGCTCTCTGAATTGCTTCCATTAATGTTAAAATCCAGTTGTAATACTGGGCGTAATTCTGTTACCAGGAAGAGTTTCTGCTTCCAAATAGCAAGCCATGTATATGTATGAGATAGCTTCCACTAAAGACTAACTTTCCTAACTGATCTGTTGACATTGGCATTGCCTATCGTTGAGGCTTTCCCTGGGCTTAAGAACTGTATTTAACAAATGGCATTGACAAGTTTTAGCATTAACCCAGAAAGCAGCTCTTCTCCTCTGCATTTGTTAAGGTTGTGAGAAGAGTAACCAACCTGTAATTTTCTGGTGCATCCTAATTAAAAATGGAGAATGAAAATAATGGTGTGCTATCATCAGAGGCACTTAGCCTGATTGAGCGCATGCTTTTTGTTCTGCATAAAATTGCTGCAAATATTTTCACGTGTCTAAATGGGGATAACAAAGAAAATGCAGCAAATTCATAGGCATCTGTGTTAGCACTACTTACTGATCATCTCTCTCTTATGTTCTGTTTGCTGGATTTGTTGGGATTACTTACTTCACTACTGGGGCACTTAACAAAGGATGCTAGATGTCTTCTGTTATTAAGACAAACAAACAAACAAACAAAAACTTGGCTTAAACATGTTGGTGTCAGTCCTTGTCCTCACAGTAGTTCTAAGGTGGCACTTCTAATTAGCCCTGAGTATCTCAGGCAACTCCACAACCTGCCCTGAAGCAAATAGAGGTCAGTGGGTTCTAATATCAGCAGACAGCAAGCTCTGTCTCTGGTCAACATTACACAGATAGGATGGGATTATGCACCAGGTATTTTCGAGACTAAATCCCAACCTGAAAGTCTTTTGGTTCTCTATGCAGGATCTGGATCTTGTCTGGATGGTTTACAGGACTCATTCCCAAGCTGACCTGCCCTAACCATCTTGCCAAGG
The DNA here is from genome assembly GCF_949752795.1 of Hyperoodon ampullatus. Classification (NCBI taxonomy): domain Eukaryota; kingdom Metazoa; phylum Chordata; class Mammalia; order Artiodactyla; family Ziphiidae; genus Hyperoodon; species Hyperoodon ampullatus. Next base: position 13,662,848 of record NC_136929.1, on the reverse strand, counting down.
ACAAACGTCAGCAGTTAGATGGGGCAAATGGATGTGGACGTCTCAAGTGGAAAGATAGTTATAGATTAATGCTATCATTTGATCAAGAGCAAAGACCAGACATTAAAATTATTGAATCTATCTAGAAGCAGTAAACTTAAATTCCTGTATTGGAATTAAGATACTGCTCATGAGTTGAATGCTCTGGGGCCTGGGCTTACAAGCAGGCTGAGAAGGAAAGCAGATCCAGGCCATCTGAAGCGTCAATCTCATGGCACTTAGCAGAGAAGCAGCCAGATATGAGGAAGCAGGGTGGACACTCTGAGAACTGGGACACCAGGGCCTCAGGGAGATTTGAGTCACAAGACTGGACGAGTGAGAAATTCTCCCAAGTTCCTAAATATCTGAACCTGCAACTAAGCTTGATAGGCACCCTGAGGTCTCTATCAGAGATGGGAAGGGAGCTGTTAAGGGTCCAGGTTGCCTGGGATCCCATATGGGTGCTGTCTGACCTTTTTTCAGAAACTGTTAAAGCAAATAAATTTGTTAAAAGACTCTCTTAGGGCATTATACAATAGACATTATGTTTTTAAAGCAATTTTAGGTTCATAAAAAAATTAAATGAAAAGAACAGGCATTTCCCATGTAACCCCTGCCCACACACATGCATAGCTCCCCCCACTATCAACATCACCCACCAGGGTGGGACGTTTATTACGACAGATGAACCTACATCACCACGTCATTATCCCCTGAAGTCCATGGTTTACATTAGCATTCACTCTTGGTGTTGTATATTCTATGAGTTTGGACAAATGTATAATGTCATGTACCCACTATTACAGTATCATACAGAATAGTCTCACTGCCCTAAAATCCTCTGTGCTTTGCCTATTTATCCCGCCTTCCCCCCAACTTCTTAGGATTTTTTTAAATTGCATATGAACCAATGTAAGTATAACTTTTGGAAAGACAAAAGTAGCCAAAATAATGACTCAGGTTAACTCTTCTGTCAGTGTGATTGTTTTACTCAAATTCTTCCAGGTGATATCGTTCATGGGATCTGTGCAATTTAGCAAATTTTTCATGTTTGGAATCAGAAGTTCCATAGGGTGCCACAAAAAGACACTAGAGCCCACTTGGCCATCCCAGCCTCTCACAGCTCCCCTCTTGCACCCAGATCTTGATGGCCCTTCCACGGGCCCACATCTGAAACCCAAAGGTGGGTGGCTTCTGGCTCAAGCCTCATAATCCTCTCCATGACTCACGTCCTCAGGGATCTGCTTTGTGCATTCTTTCCCCAAAGCAAGCCTTTGCCTGCAGCACATGAGGAACCTAACAGGTGGGCAGAAAAGCAGCCAGCATGGGCTCCAACGATTCACTCCAGCCCCTCTCTCTCCATCTACCTGTGATCTGCACACCTGCCCAGGTGACCACGATCTCATCAGATCTCCAGCTGGAGGTGCCATCATTAAACTCTTGCTTACTTCACCCAAAGGAAGATGACAGTAACTTCTCACTGGCTCCTGCCTCTTTTTCCTCTTTTATTCATAGATATCTGGTTAGTTCTCTACTTTTAGTACAAGTGTTTGCCAAATCCAGGCTCATCTAGGTATCTTTTTTCTTTTTGAAATAATCCATTGGTTCCTTTCCTTGTGGCACTTTTCCACAAAATATAATGAGTCGTCTTTTTAACTCTTTACAAATAAGGAAATGTACTTCTTTGTAGTACATCCGTCCCCACAGAGCAAAAAGGAAATGAGCACGTTTCTCTTCACCCAGGATCATCCCCCCAGAAACTGAGCAGGCAGCCCCTGGAAGCTGTGTTCGGCTCATGTGTTACACCCAGACCTGGACTGAGGGACAGGCAGAGCTGTTAGCAACCTGGGTCTTCAAACAAAAAGGTGTGAAAAAAAAAATCTCTGGGAGCTAAAACATCAGTGCATATATAATAGCAAGGAAATATCTTATATTTAGCAGGCAAGATACTGTGTATGTTAAGAAATATAGGTGCTGAGTTAAATGGGGTGATACTGAGGCTCTCAAGAGGCAGGCTTTGATAACAACTAGTGGTCAAGCAAATTTCTTCTCAGGACAGTGGGTCCATGTGACTGGGGGGCTTTTGTTTTCCAGGGCTGGGGGTGGCTGCTATGAGCCTAGGACCAGAGTTGAAGCCTCAGGAGGACAAGGATGGTTTCCAAGAATCCTGCCCCTTCTTATGCAACAGTCTGTCTCTCCCACGCACAAAAAATATTTTTTAATTGTTTTCTTGGGGCAGTTTTGGGGGCAATGCCCGATGAAGGGCATTCCAGATGGGCTTTAAGTTAGTTTAGAGGGGCTTCCCTGGTGGCGCAGTGGTTGGGGGTCCGCCTGCCGATGCAGGGGACGCGGGTTCGTGCCCCGGTCCGGGAAGATCCCACATGCCGCGGAGCAACTGGGCCCGTGAGCTATGGCCGCTGAGCCTGTGCGTCCGGAGCCTGTGCTCTGCAACGGGCGAGGCCGCAACAGTGAGAGGCCCGTGTACCGCAAAAAAAAAAAAAAAAAAAAAAGTTAGTTTAGAGGAGTAGGAAGTTATTAACCTGCTCAGAGTACCCACGTGGCTGTGTAGTTCTGGCAGCGCCAACAGATAATCTTCCTTCTCTCTCCCACCCTTGCCACTTTTAGGCAGTGGAGAGATGCTGAAAGCTTCCCTGAGCAGCAGTTCCCAAACTTCACTTTGCATTAGAACCACCAGAGTAGCTTTAAAGAAAAAAAAAAAAAAAAATGATTCCTGAGCTCCACTTCAGTTCTACTATATCAGTATCTCTAGAGGTGGGACCCAGGAATCTGCAGTTTTCAAGCCTTTCCATGACATTGGGATGCATCCAGCCAGGCCTGAGCCAAAAAGCTGACACTGGAGAACTACTGCAGCCGACTGTGGCAGTGCTTCATGTTGGCCATGCCTCCTCTGGCTTCTACATACATGCCCTGGGAGCCAGACACCCTGGATGCTTCCTCCTCCTTTGCACTCTGCATGTTCAGCTCATGTGAGGAGCCCTGACAATCCCAGGGCTCATGTCCACATAGGAAGGATGTTGGAAGAATCCAGGATTTGTTTATTTCACTCTCTTCTCCTCTCCCTGTAGAGAGCCAACCTCAGCAGGCAGTGAAAAACAAAGGAAAGTCCTCTGAATGAAAGGTCCTCTGAATGCAAAACAGTTGATAGTAAACCATCTCAGGCCCTCTATTGACCATTAATGATCTAAATGAAGAAGTTGAGTTAGTGAGGTTTGCTGCTGGCATAATCAGCATCAGTCAATAAGAGCTGCAAAGGAATAAGGGCATTCCAGATGGGCTTTAAAGTCAGGAAATCTAATGAAATAACTCCTGGGGATATTGGATTTGTGAACCTTTCAGCCAGCCTGCAGAAAAACACTAAGCGCTGGTGTCATGAGTTCAAGAAAACAGCAGTCAGAAATCATTGACCTGTTCCCTACTTCACAGTATGTTTGTGGAAAATGAATAAACATTGCACTTAGAAGTCACTTTACATTTTTTTCCATAATTATCTGAGACCAGCTCATGACTGGATTAAGTTTCTGAAAAACATGAGGCCATGTAAAAGTCTGGACCTCGTATTTGCAGCACGTAACATGAAATTTTCAATAATAGTATTCTGACTTCCCAAGGCATGGTCAGTCTAATTTGAGAATGCACCAGTGTCTTTCTCTGGCCTCTGTTAGGCTAACTGTCTCACTGAGGAAGGTCAGAAAAGCAATGATGCAGTAATGTTCAATTTGCTAATATATCCTTCACTTATTTTCTTATCGCCAATAACACTATCCTCTCTCTTTTCCTTCTTCAGACGGCCCCTGCCCTCTCTATACACATAGGTCAGGCTTTTATTTAACTAAGCAGCTCTCATACACAGCCCGGAGACTGATTCTCTTCAGAGAAATGTGGGTCTCCAAGGGAGAATAACCCAGTGGTGTGGGACCCAAGGGTCCTGGTCAGACCACACCAACTGAGCTGGGGGAATGTGATCACTCCTTCAACTCATTTGTGGAGCAGTTCTCCAGCATTGCCACAAAGATGCAAAATGATATGCCTATCAATGAGGGACAAGGGAATGGAAAGGCAGTTTTACAAAGTAGATGCTGTTCAGTTGTTGATAGGATGAAAGAAAGGATAGGAGAAAAAATAATGTTTGACTACCCATCCCCCCACCCTTTTCCTAAAAACCGTCTTTTCATCACCACCCTCTTTCTGTGTGTCTCCCTCTTACTTTCTCTCTTTCTCAAACTCACACATACAATCACACATGCACATGTGTACAGTTTCTTTCAGTGAAAGCATTTTATCTTATTCATCTTTGTATCCCTGGAAACTTTCCCAATGGTAAGTGCTATAGACTAGATGTTTGTGATTCCCCCAAATTTTGTTTTTTGAGGCCTTAACCCCCAGTGTGATGGTATTTGGAGATGGGGTTTCTGGGAGTTAAATAGGTCATGAGGGTGGAACCCTCAGGAATGCAATTTGTGCCCTTATAAGAAGAGAAAGGATGACCAACACATGAAAGAATGCTCAACATCATTAATCATTAGAGAAATGCAAATCAAAACTACAGTGAGATATCATCTCACACCAGTCAGAATGGCCATCATCAAGAAATCTAGAAACAATAAATGCTGGAGAGGGTGTGGAGAAAAGGGAACACTCTTGCACTGCTGGTGGGAATGTGAATTGGCACAGCCACTATGGAGAACAGTATGGAGGTTCCTTAAAAAACTAAAAATAGAACTACCATATGATCCAGCAATCCCACTACTAGGCATATACCCTGAGAAAACCATAATTCAAAAAGAGACATGCACCAAAATGTTCATTGCAGCTCTATTCACAATAGCCCGGAGCTGGAAACAACCTAAGTGTCCATCATCGGATGAATGGATAAAGAAGATGTGGCACATATATACAATGGAATACTACTCAGCCATAAAAAGAAATGAAACTGAGTTATTTGTAATGAGGTGGATAGACCTAGAGTCTGTCATACAGGGTGAAGTAAGTCAGAAAGAGAAAGACAAATACCGTATGCTAACACATATATATGGAATTTAAAAAAAAAATGTCATGAAGAACCTAGGGGTAAAACGGGAATAAAGACACAGACCTACTTGAGAATGGACTTGAGGATATGGGGAGGGGGAAGGGTAAGCTGTGATAAAGCGAAAGAGAGGCATGGACATATATACACTACCAAACATAAGGTAGATAGATAGTGGGAAGCAGCCGCAGAGCACAGGGAGATCAGCTCGGTGCTTTGTGACCGCCTGGAGGGGTGGGATGGGGAGGGTGGGAGGGTGGGAGATGCATGAGGGAAGGGATGTGGGAACAGATGTATATGTATGACTGATTCACTTTGTTATAAAGCAGAAACTAATAAAAAAAAGAAATTAAAGAAGAAAAAAAAAAAAAGAAGGGAAAGGAGAGAGATGGATTTTATGTAAGCATACAGGAAGAAGGTGGCTATTTGTAAACTAGGACGAGGGTTCTCACCAAGACCTTGACCATGCTGGCACCCTGATCTCAGACTTCCAGCCTCCAGAACTGTGAGAAATAAATGTTTGTTGTCTAAGCCACCCACTCTATGGTATTTTGTTATAGCAGCCTGAGCTAAGATAGTAAGCAATAAATAAATGTCAAATAGGTGACTCAAGGTGAAGCATTTTAAGATACTGTTTAATTTTAATATCTATGTGAAGCGGTAAATTGAAATAGCTCCATCTTCCTTATTATGATTACCATTTTGTAACTTGGAGAAGATGTAAAGAAAATAATTTAGAATTCAAACAAAGGGCTCTAAGTGGCAGAGCTATATTTGAACCCGTGTCTGCAGTCCCTGTCCTTAAATGCAACTCTGTGCCCTTTCTCAATCACTGCAAGATATAAGGGAGGCACAGTAGCTGAAACAATTCTGGTACAGAGTAAATAATCACTTTGTGCTATTAATGTCTATTGCAATGACTATTATTCTAATGCTCCTGCTATGTATAATTAGCCTACTAAATGTACAGCTTAAGATTTTGAAAAAGGCTAAGAACACAGCCAAAAGATGTAGGATGAAATATTAAACAGTATCATTTAACAATAAATTTAGAAATTAAACCATAATGCAGGTCCCAACCTGAACTGGCCATGTTCATTTGGGGGCTGACTCAGCAGAGTTCTGCCTGAAGGCAGCTGACTCTGGGTTCCCCAGAACCCCACACCCACCAGCAAGGCTTTGGGAGCACAGCCCACCCAGAGCTGGCTGCTTCAGGTCCCAGAGACTAAAGTGATAAAACTGGGCTCTATGAGGTCTTGGCATTTAGTAGGTGAATGCAAATAACAGAGGGGATTCTCTCTGTAAGGAAATGCACAGATTAGGCAGATAACTCATTCTTTCATTTGTTACACAACACATGTCTATCAAATACCTTCTAAGCCAGGCACAGTCCCAACCCGCAGCCTCGTCTTGCCAGGCTGACCCCACTGCAGTGGGTCCCGCATCATCTTTCCATCTCCTGGCAGGCACTGCCTCCCAGGCAACTGCCTCTCCCAAATGCAGACTGAGAGACCCCCGATGAGGCATAAGATTCTCTCTGTGTGCAGAGAAATGTCTCGCCCAGGGGCGAGGAGGACCTGCTGGAGAATTCTGGATGGAAGCTGAATCTATCTGTGCCCTGGGGAAACCAGGCCTAGAGAACTGTCCCAACCCTTGAAGATGAAATGGGGGTTATCTCAGAGGGCACGTAGCCAGCGGGACCTGAATGAACTATGCTGGTATCAGAATAGCACGTTTTTCTCAGACTTCTCAACAATTCCACACTTTCGGCATTCGCTGGTCTCATCAACAAAAATCTACCTTTTGTCCTGAGTCTGTCCTACATAAGATGTAACCTGCCTTGGGTGTAAACTGCCCAGTCCAAAGGGAGGTGAGCAAACCGTAGCAACTGAGCTTTTCCATTCCCAGCTTGGGCATCTTTCTTTGACCGTTACCTGCACAGGCCAGTAAACTCAGGCTGACCTGTCTTCCCGCTGGTTGGCCACACCTCAGCCTGTATCCCCTCATAACCCAGGCTGAATGACCCACTCTCTCAAGTTCTCAGAGCCTGACCAGCCAGAACACCCATCAGTCATATAATTACATGGTGAAAATAAAGTAACTGGGCACTCTAATGATTCCCAAATATGTGTATAATTTATTAATAAGTAGTAATAAAATAAGAAGAAGAAATAAACTCTTTAACATTGAGATGAGTAATTTTTATGTGAGAAATACATAAGTTTATTCAGTAATTCTCTGTAGGAAAATAGAATATGAGCAATTATGACAAGATAGTCCTCATCTTTGCCTGTCTTCATTCTCTCTGGTTTTGTTACTTCATGTCCTTCTATGAACCTCTTAGTTTCTACTTTGCATGAACCTCTTAGTTTCTACTTTGCATACATATATTTTTTCTCCTAACTTCTAAGGATGTCTCCTTATTAAGCCACCATCTAAAGCATCAGTTAAGCACCTGCGTATCCATAGGACTTTTTTCAGGGGCTGCCTTCCCACATATTTTCTATTTATGTGTCATTGCATGTCTCATTCCAGACTTTCCATGTGTTTCCCAATATATTTTGTGCCACACTCTCTCTGTGGGTTTTCTTTATGACTTCATACTTATTTATATCCCTACCTGTGATTTTATAATCCAGATTGTGATCAATCTGAATTTTTTATAATCTCAGTTATATCCCTTATAAAGAATGGTATCTAATATAATTGTAATAGATTGAGCAGACCAGTTAGTATTCTATATGTGAAGCTAAGATTTTTTATTGTGATTCTCTGCCCCAGTAGAATATAAAATATATAACTTATGTGGAACTCTAGTTTTCTGGGATAACAGATGCTATACTCTAATATGGAATATTTGTCGAAAGTTACAGGCCAGGAATGGTCTGAGTTCATTTCTTGTCTATTGTGTGAACCAGTTCTGATTTTTCTTCCATGACCTATAGCTTAGGGATTGTGTAAGGGCTGCCTAGATTTGTGAAAAATGGCTAAATTGAACCAAATTGAACTAAGGTGAATGGTAGAGAGAATTAAACAGAGTTTTAGGGCATGAACACTAAGAAGTACAAATATATCTTTCTTGACACCAGGATTTCTGTAGATACTTCCTGATGTGACAGCCTTGTAAGAACTTGGAATACCAATAAAGCAGGGAACAGGTGGATTGGACATCACTTGATGATTTGGAGCTATGGAATTCAAGTTTCATGGTGATAGGCTGTGTTGGATTGGAATTCCATATGTTGAACTCAATGAGATATCAAACTCACGCAAGCAAAAGCATATGGTTTCTGTTACTCCAGGGTGAGGGTTGAGGGGTGGTGTGTGGTGAGACAATGAAAGAATGAGCTAGCTGCCAGGACTGCACCTTAATGCTTTACAGATGTCAAATAGCCATTTTTCTAGAGTAAGAAGTGTTGGCTTACCATCCAAATCAATCAAGGTGATATGTTGATAAGCAACTGTTGGGTAGCTTCCAAATGTCCCTCACATTTTCCTGACACTCTTTGTTTAGCCAATAAAGGCTTTCTAAGAATCTGATGCAAATTCTCCTTCTGGGACATCCTCTCCCTCCCCCACACACCCAGAGCACTGAAAGGATTCAGTAAGTGTGATTCAAAGAATACAATGGAAAAGTAAGTGATTCTAAAGGGAGAAGAGAACGGAAATAGAAACCAAGGCCTGTGAAAACTGAATCAAATGAGATTTTTAAAAACAATAAAGCTTCAAAGCTTATTTTCAGGAGAAATTGTCTTCAAAATGACTCCTACTGAGTAACATCAAACGAAAATCCAATTGAGGATATAAAAAGGATGAGCCAGCTTTTCTTGTTTGGTGCTACAACTTCACTATTGTGAAATGTCATCTTTTTCTGTGCTAAATTTTCTTGGCCTTTTTTTGGTGTGATGTTACTGGGATATTTTCAAAATTCCACATCTGCCCCAAGCTACAAAGAAGGATTTATAACCATAAGCTCGTAGGCCTGCTTGTTATAGAAGTTTTAAATATGGACTCTAAACATTCTACATTTTTCAAAACCATTGATCTCCATTGATCAAATAGAACTAAACCACTTTTGAGTCTCTTTGAATTCCCTGCATAAATACATATTGAAGGGCTGTTTTAAATGCCCATTAGATCTTAAGGTTTCTCTTTGGACCCATTACCATTTATCATATGACTGTAAACATAGATTCAGGGATGTTTAAAACACACAGTATTTACCTGGCAAGGCTTAATGGCTCCAGAAGATGCATTAGAGCCGGTTTATAACTCCTCTCCAAGAGTAGGTCCTGATCACCTCCCATATATGAATTTTATTTTATACCAAGAGAGGAGATTACACTGCTGAGTAATTTAGTCAATGTTTTAAATAAAATATATTTTCCAAAGCATGTGCGTTCAACAATTTTGTGACTATTTGTAAAAGTAATTTGCTTTGAGTGGTGCTTTTATAGAAGCAGCCATCCATGGTTTTACTGAAAGCACTTTTAAAAAAAATACAGGCTCAAAAGAAAAGGGAAAATTCTCTACCTTTGCAGTAAAGAAAACCTTAGATTTTCTATTTTATTAATATTTATTATTTTGAAGTTAATATACATATATGGTTAAAATAAATATTTCAGAAGACCTGGTGATGAAACATAGATGATCCCTGGAACAGAACAAAGCTCCTTAGAAAGCTCCTGCACATGTATGGAAATGTGGTATGATGGGGTAGCATATAAACCAGTGGAGAAAGAATGGACAAGTCAACAAATGATGCTGGGATAATTGGTTATCCACAAGGAGATAACTTGTTGACTCCTTTGCAAATATTTTCTCCCATTCTGAGGGTTGTCTTTTGGTCTTGTTTCTGGTCTCCTTTGCTGTGCAAAAGCTTTTAAGTTTCATTAGGTCCCATTTGTTTATTTTTGTTTTTACTTACATTTCTCTAGGAGGTGGGTCAGAAAGGATCTTGCTGTGATTTATGTCATAGAGTGTTCTGTGTATGTTTTCCTCTAAGAGTTTTAGAGTGTCTAGCCTTACATTTAGGTCTTTAATCCATTTTGAGTTTATTTTTGTGTATGGTGTTAGGAAGTGTTCTAATTTCATTCTTTCACATATAGCTGTCCAGTTTTCCCAGCACCACTTATTGAAGAGACTGTCTTTTCTACATTATATACTCTTGCCTCCTTTATCAAAGATAAGGTGACCATATGTGCGTGGGTTAAACTCTGGGCTTTCTATCCTTTTCCATCAATCTATATTTCTGTTTTTGTGAACGTACCACACTGTCTAGATTACTGTAGCTTTGTAGTATAGTCAGAAGTCAGGGAGCCTGATTTCTCCAGCTACGTTTTTCTTTCTCAAGATTGCCTTGGCTGTTCGGGGTCTTTAGTGTTTCCATACAAATTGTGAAATTTTTTGTTCTAGTTCTGTGAAAAATGCCATTGGAAGTTTCATAGGGATTGCATTGAATCTGTAGATTGCTTTGGGTAGTATAGCCATTTTCACATTGCTGATTCTTTCAATCCAAGAACATGGTATATCTCTCCATCTATTTGTATCATCTTTAATTTCTTTCATCAGTGTCTTATACTTTTCTGAGTACAGGTTTTTGTCTCCTTAGGTAGGCTTATTCCTAGGAATTTTATTCTTTTTGTTGCAATGGTAAATGGGAGTGTTTCCTTAATTTCTCTTTCAGACTTTACAACATAGGTGTATAGGAATGCAAAAGATTTCTGTGCATTAATTTTGTATCCTGCTACTTTACCAAATTCATTAATTAGCTCTAGTAGTTTTCTGGTTACCTCTTTGGGATTCTCTATGTGTAGTGTCATGTCATCTTCAAACAGTGACAATTTTACTTCTTCTTTTCCAGTTTGGATTCCTTTTATTTCTTTCTTCTCTGATTGCTGTGGCTAAAACTTCCAAAACTCTGCTGAATTATAGTGGTGAGAGTGGGCAACCTTGTCTTGTTCCTGATCTTTGTGGAAATGGTTTCAGTTTTTCACCATTGAGAATGATGTTGGCTGTGGGTTTGTCATATATGGCCTTTATTATGTTGAGGTAAGTTCCATCTATACCTACTTTATGGAGAGCTTTTATTATAAATGGGTGTTGAATTTTGTCAAAAGCTTTTTCTGTGTCTATTGAGATGATCCTATGGTTTTTCTCCTTAATTTGTTAATATGGTGTATCACATTGATTGATTTGCGTATATTGAAGAATCCTTGCATTCCCCCACTTGATCATGGTGTATGATCTTTTTAATGATCCTTTTAACGTGCTCTTGGATTCTGTTTGCTAGTATTTTGCTGAGGATTTTTGCATCTATGTTCATCAGTGATATGGGCCTATAGTTTTCTTTCTTTGTGACATCTTTGACTGGTTTTGGTATCAGGGGATGGTGGCCTCATAGAATGAGTTTGGGAGTGTTCCTCCCTCTGCTATATTTTGGAAGAGTTTGAGAAGGTTAGGTGTTAGCTCTTCTCTAAATATTTGATAGAATTTGCCTGTGAAGCCATCTTGTCCTGGGCTTTTGTTTGTTGGAAGATTTTTGATCACAGTTTCAATTTCATTGCTTGTGATTGGTTTCTTTATGTTTTCTATTTCATCCTGGTTCAGTCTCGGAAGGTTGTGCTTTTCTACGAATTTGTCCATTTCTTCCAGGTTGTCCATTTTATTGGCATATAGTTGCTTGTAGTAATCTCTCATGATCCTTTGTATTTCTGCAGTGTCAGTTGTTACTTCTCGTTTTTCATTTCTAATTCTGTTGATTTGAGTCTTCTCCCTTTTTTTCTTCATGAGTCTGGCTAATGGTTTATCAATTTGTTTAGTTTCTCAAAGAACCAACTTGTAGTTTTATTGATATTTGCTATCATTTCCTTCATTTCTTTTTTCATTTATTTCTGATCTGATATTTATGGTTTCTTTCCTTCTGCTAACTTTGGGGTTTTTAAATTCTTCTTTGCTAACTTTGTTTGTTTTTTAATTCTTCTTTCGCTAATTGCTTTAAGTGTAAGTTTAGGTTGCTTATTTGATTTTTCTTGTTTCTTGAGGTAGGACTCTATTGCTATAAACTTCCCTCTTAAAACTACTTTTGTTGCATCCCATAGGTTTTGGGTTGTTGTGTTTTCATTGTCATTTTTTTCTAGGTTTTTTTAAAAATTTCCTCTTTGATTTCTTCAGTGATCTCTTGGTTATTTAGTAGCGTATTGCTTAGCCTCCATGTTTTTGTATTTTTTACAGTTTTTTTTTCCTGTAATTGATATCTAGTCTCATAGCATTGTGGTCAGAAAAGATACCTGATACAATTTCAATTTTCTTAAATTTCCCAAGGCTTGATTTGTGACCCAAGATATGATCTATCCTGGCGAATGTTCCATGAGAACTTGAGAGGAAAGTTTATTCTGCTGTTTTTGTATGGAATGTCCTATAAATATCAGTTAAGTCCATCTTGTTTAATGTGTCCTTTAAAGCTTTTGTTTCCTTATTTATTTTCATTTTGTTTGATGTGTCCATTGGTGAAAGTGGGGTATTTAAGTTCCCTACTGTTATTGTGTTACTGTTGATTTCCCCTTTTATGGCTGTTAGTACTTGCCTTATGTATTGAGGTGCTCTTAGGTTGGGTGCATAAATATTTACAATTGTTATATCTTCTTCTTGGATTGATCCCTTGACCATTATGTAGCGTCCTTCTTTGTCTCTTCTAATAGTCTTTATTTTAAAATCTGTTTTGTCTGATATGAGAATTGCTACTCCAGCTTTCTTTTGATTTCCATTTGTATGGAATATCATTTTCCATCCCCTCACTTTTAGTCTGTATGTGTCCCTAGGTCTGAAGTGGGTCTCTTGTAGACAGCATATATACAGGTCTTGTTTCTGTATCCATTCAGTCAGTCTATGTCTTTTGGTTGGAGCATTTAATCCATTTAATTATTTTGGGTTTGTTATTGTAGCTCTTTTCCTTCTCTTGTGTTTCCTGCCTAGAGAAGTTCCTTTAGCTTTGTTGTAAAGCTTGTTTGGTGGTACTGAATTCTCTTAGCTTTTGCTTGTCTCTAAAGGTTTTAATTTCTCCATCAAATCTGAGTGAGATCCTTGCTGGGTAGAGTAATCTTGGTTGTAGGTTTTTCCCTTTCATCACTTTAAATATGTCCTGCCACACCCTTCTGGCTTGCAGAGTTTCTGCTGAAAGTTCAGCTGTTTACCTTATGGGATTTCCCTTGTATGTTATTTGTTGCTTTTTTCTTGCTGATTTTAATATTTTTTCTTTGTATCTAATTTTTGATAGTTTGATTAATATGTTTCTTGGCGTGTTTCTCTTTGGATTTATCCTGTATGGGACTCTCTGTGCTTCCTGGACTTGATTGAATATTTCCTTTCCCATATTAGGGAAGTTTTCAATGATAATCTCTTCAAATATTTTCTCCATCCCTTTCTTTTTCTCTTCTTCTTCTGAGACCCCTATAATTCGAATGTTGGTGCATTTAATGTTGTCCCAGATGTCTCTGAGGCTGTCCTCAATTCTTTTCATTCTTTTTTCTTTATTCTGCTCTGCAATAGTTATTTCCACTATTTTATCTTCCAGGTCACTTATCCGTTCTTCTGCCTCAGTTATTCTGCTATTGATTACTTCTAGAGAATTTTTAATTTCATTTATTGTGTTGTTCATCCTTGTTTTTTGCTCTTTAGTTCTTCTAGGTCCTTGTTAAACGTTTCTTGTATTTTCTACATTCTATTTCCAAGATTTTGGATCATCTTTACTATCATTACTCGGAATTTTTTTTCAGGTAGACTGCCTATTTCCTCTTCATTTGTTTGGTCTGGTGGGTTTTTACCTTGCTCCTTCACCTGCTGCGTATTTCTCTGTCTTCTCAGTTTGCTTAACCTACTGTGTTTAGGGTCTCCTTTTCATAGGCTGTAGGTTCATAGTTCCTGTTGTTTTTGGTGTCTGCCCCAAGTGGGTAAGGTTGGTTCAGTGGGTTGTGTAGGCTTCCTGGTGGAGGGAACTGGTGCCTTTGTTCTGATGGATGAGGCTGGAATTTGTCTTTCTGGTGGGCAGGACCACATTCTGTGGTGTGTTTTGGGGTGTCTGTGAACTTATTATGATTTTAGGGAGCCTCCTTGCTAATTGTTAGGGTTGTGTTCCTGTCTTGCCAGTTATTTGGCATGGGGTGTCCAGTACTGGAACTTGCTGGTCATTGAGTGGAGCTTGGTCTTAGCATTGAGACGGAGATCTCTGGGAGAGCTCTCGCTGATTGATATTAGGTGGGGCCGGGAGGTCTCTGGTGGTCCAATGTCCTGAACTTGGCTCAGGGAGAGATTTCTTAAGGCACAAAACCCCACGAACTTTAAAGGAAAAGATGGATAAATTAAGCTATATTAAAATGTGTAACGTCTATATAAAATGCACCATACACGAAGTGGAAAGACTATAAAAATATATGTTAGGTATAACAGAGGGTTAGCATCCTGAGTCTATAGGTCACTTCTACATATTACCAAGAAAAAACAAACAATGGAATGGAAAATTGGGGAAAGGGTAGAGTAGGATAATCACAAAGGAGGAAACCCAAATGTCAACAAATATGTCAAAAGATGCTCTCCTTTTTGGGGGGGATGGGATGAATTTGGAGATTGGGATTGATGTATATACACTACCATGTGTAAAACAGATAGCTAGTGGGAACCTGCTGTATAGTACAGGGACCTCAGCTCAGTGCTCTGGGGTGACCTAGATGGGTGGGATGGTGGGGGCGGGAGGTCCAAGCAGAGGGGATACATGTATACATATAGCTGATTCACTTCGTTGTATAGCAGAAGCTAACACAACATTGTAAAGCAACTATACCCCAATTTAAAAAAAAATGATGCTCTCCCTCACTAATGACCAGGTAAAAGCAGAATGAAGCAAAGCAATGCCACTTTACTTTATCAAGTATGCAAAATTGAAATGTTTGGGAATACCAAGAGTTAGAAAGATTGTGAAGCAACAGGAGCACTCATGCATTGCTGGTAGAAATTTTAATTGGCATCACTACTTTTGATGTATTAATTTGGCAAGATGTGATAATGTTGAAAGAGTGCCTTCCCTACTCTCTAAGGACTCACTGCTAGCTACAGCCTAGAAGAGCCCTTGCATGGGTGAATCAACACACAAGTGGATGTATAAGGATATTCATGATTGCTTATAATGGTGAGGATTTGGAAACAGCCCAACTGTCCATTGATGGAAGGATTATTTTAAAAATTGTAGAGCAGTCATAAAATGCAAATAGCATTTTGCTAAATATACTAAATAGCAAAAACAAACATCTTGAATGCAGTAGAGCATGGAAAACAGGGGTACATCTTCAAGAAGTAATGTTGGAGAAAAAATGGCAAACTGGAAATTTCAAGTTTAAAAACATGCAAAATAATACTGTGTATGCTATGGATTTATTCATGTGAAGGGAAAAACAAAACATTCAAGGGAATAAAACACTCACCTCCAATTAGTTTTTAACTCTGGGGAGGGAAGGTAGATGACAGATTACAGAGGTACATCAGGTTCTTTGATTATATCTTACTTTTTTTCTTTTAATTAAACACTTTTAAAACACTTTTTAAATTAGAAAAAATCTGGAGCAAATGTGGGAAAATACTGAATTTGATAAAACTGGGTTTACTTTGATGTTTATTCTGTTATTATCTATTCTTTTTTTTGAATTCTTGAACTATTTCTAATTAAAACACATACACGGGACTTCCCTGGCAGTCCAGTGGTTAAGACTCTGCGCTTCCAATCCAGGGGGCGTGGGTTCAATCCCTGGTCCAGGAACTAAGGTCCCACATGCCGCACAGTGTGGCCAAAACCCAAACAAAACAACAACAACAAGACACACACACACAATGGTTCTCATCCAGACTCCCTTCCATTCCTTGTGCCACTTCCCAGAGGCAACCATTATTAACTACCTTTAGCTATTTCTTCTAGCAGTTACTGCTCTATCTCTAGTTAAGATGAAAATCCTACCAGTTGAAACATTACCTATTTCCCATGATGAAAGTTAATGATTGTACTAACTTATACCACTTCCTACCTTCCCTCCACAATTTTTAAACATATTTATATCGAGATGTTTAGTTCCTTTATTGGTTCATATTGAGTTTTAAGAAATGTTTATGCTTAAATCTTACATTTCATGTTCCATCAATTACAGATGGTGTTTCTTGCTCCTTTCCTTCCTAAGATGGGTTCTTCTTACTGTTTTCCTCCCCTTCCACCTTTGAGACTTTTTCTTTTGTGCTTTCACATTATTCAGATTAATAACCTCTGCATTCTGTTTCACAATCATAATTAAATCTCCATGCTTTGACCTAATTCTAAAAGATCAAAATCAATAAGGAATATTTATATTACTGTGATTATTTTATGCAGTTTTAAATAGATCCAAACAGTGAATCATGGTTTTATTTCTTTTCCTATATTGCTTTTGGCTTTTCCTTGGAATTTTAATTGCCTTTATTTCTTGAATTAGCTACCATTATTATTTCTGAAAATTGTTCAAATGTCCCATAATATCAAGCATTCCATTTGAGGGGCTGATACCATTAGGAAAGTTTTTTTTTAAGTAAAAATGAATCTGGACAAATGACTAAAGTAGCCTACTAGAAATCTAAAGCTTACTACTTGAAAGAATAACCCATAATTGTTAAATGACATGTTAAATGAATTTTTGGATCTTTGGTTTTATATTAAACTGGGGTTAAAATCTTTCTGGAAGAAATAGCAACCAAGGGCACAATGTAAATTCTGTGATCTAGTAATAACCAAGAGGGTATACTTGATCTAGACTTACCACCAAATAATCCTCCCATGACATGTCACTGAGTAATTTCAACTCTCCAATATTTTAATTAATGCAATATGCTGGCAGTGATATCTATTTGTCTGCCTATCTGTATTATTTCTATGTTACTGCATAACAAATTACCACAAATTTAGCTCATAGATTTGTAGGTCAGAAGCATGGGTGGACTTAGATGGGTTATCAACTTAGGGTCTCACAAGACCTAAATTAGGATGTGAGCCGGGCTGGGCTGTTGTCTAGAGGCTCTGAGAAAGAATCTGCTTCCAAGTTATTCAGATGGTCAACAGAATTCTTTCCAGTGGTTTTAGAAATGAGGTCCCATTTCCCTGCTGGTTGTCAGCCAGGGTTGCTCTCTGCTCCTAGTGGCTGCCTGCATGTCTTCCTATCTTCCAACTTCAAAACTCTGACTTCTGCTCTCGGCTAAAGAAAGCTCTCTGCTTTGAAGAGCTTCAGTGATGAGATCAGACCACCTGGGGCTTTCATTACATCTGTAAACATTCCTTCAAAGCAGCACCTAGATTAGTGGTTGATTGAATAAACGAGGTTTGGAGACTCTTAGAGGTGGGGGCACCTTTAGAATTCTGTCCACAGCTCTCTCACCTTCCTTCCTATCTATCTCTCTACCTATCTACCTACCTACCTAATCTATTTTTCATCTCTCCATCTAGCACCTATCTAGCCACCCATCTATCTAAATATATGCCTATATCTATGCCATTTATTTCTGTTCCTGGGGTTTTCAGACTTTTAAAAAACAGCATACAGTAAAAGTCAAGCAAAAGAAGAAGAAGAGCATGTGTAAAGATAGAATATGCTCTGACTCCCTCATTAATGCAGGGAAGTGGGCCACATAGAGGAGCAGCCATTAGCCTCTAAGGTAGTGAACTAACACAGACCGTGATGGAAGAATACCTGGTGTCACTTACCTCCATACGGGCGAGCCGGACGTTGGGGTCCAGCCTCAAATCACAAAGTCCGAAGTGTGGAGCTCTGATGGGAAATTGCACAGAAGCCGGGCAGCCTGAGGACCTCTAGTCTCTCTGTCTGGGATGTCAGTAAACTTCCAGGAGTAATTTGTGAACAGTGTACATCACTCAGTTTTTTAACCCATAAATCTGAACGAGATGTAGTCCAGAAAGGGAAAAAAAGTGTAGTTTTGTAGAGTAGGGATACTCGTGTGGCAGATCATATGATTTTTGCTGTCCACATGCATGAAGCAAATCTCCAAGGATGCATCCCAGGGACTAGTGTTTAGGTAGGTAACGGGGAATATATTGGCTCTTCTATAGCTGATAGATTATGTGCTGAGAGGGAGTAGGTTCTGGGAAGAGTAACAGTGTGTAGTCCCAAGTGTGACGTACCGTATTTCTCATGCTTTTCCCAGTTTTTTTTTCCTTCCTGATACTTTTTGAGCGTATACCGTGTACCACATGCTTCCACATAGAGCATGGCATTTAATTCTCATTTTAACCCTGGTAAGTGTGTATCCTCATTCCCGTTTTGCAGAGGGATAAAGAAGAGAGATAAAGAAATTGATATTAACGTGTTACATGACTATTAGTTACTAAGGACTGTTCAAGGGGCCCTTGATACTTAAATTTATTTATTCCTCACAACTCCATAAGGTAGGCCTATTGCTTTCATTTCACAGCTGAGGAAATCAACACTCAGAAATGGGACAGAACTTTCCAGCTGTCAAGCTAGAGGTGGTGAACTTGTACTTAATCCTGGCGTTATGTCCTCAAAACTACTCTGATGTGAGGGCGGCATGAGGATCCTAGAGAGGTGCTTTCTATGTTCCACATGTGTGGGGGGCAGTTGTATATTAAAAATATAATAAAATACACTCAGAGGTACGATATCCAAATTTTAACACATTGGAGATCACCACGTATGACTCCCCCTGCCCTGCAAAATAAAATGAGAGTAACAAACCTGCTCCACCTTGGAGGTCCCTGACTCAGATTCCACTCAACAGTCCTTGGCACCTCCCTCATTCCAGCCTTCCACACCCAACCAATCATCCAGTCCTGAGATTTCCTGGATCCCCAGTCAGAGTGAGCATCCCAGCCACATACTCAGAGAGCACTCTGTAGCATTTATTACAATGATTATTAAATAATGACTTGTATAATTAATTTTGTTTAATGTCTACCTCCCCTGCCAGATCTAAATTTCACAAGACTGACAAAGATAGTTTCTCACCACTATATCTCTAGCAGTGACTTATTGAGTCTATAAATAAATACCAGGTTAAATCATTTTTGTGCAGACCTCAGATCAAAGCCTTTCTTTCATCTCTATTTAATTGAAGAGTACCCTGAGATTACGGGACACATGCTGTCATGCTGTTAGGGAACTCTTACCAACTGTGACTCCTTTCTGGCATGAATCAAGATTTTTAATGGAACCAACAACAACAAAAAGGGAAGAGCAAAAAATAAATTGGATGCTGACTGCTATAACTGCCAATGTCAAATTGGGGGGCTTATCAAAATAGCCATATTATTTGGTGATTAACCATAGAAAATAAAGATTATAAACTTGAGTTCATGACATGACAATCCAGCTTCATAAAATACCCCTTCAATCTATTTTGTATAATAAGATGTAATGTGAGATTTAATTTGAAAAAATATTGAATAATTACTGATATAACTTCCAAAAAATAGTGCTGGTAACATAAGGGGCC
Source organism: Hyperoodon ampullatus (assembly GCF_949752795.1). Taxonomy (NCBI): domain Eukaryota; kingdom Metazoa; phylum Chordata; class Mammalia; order Artiodactyla; family Ziphiidae; genus Hyperoodon; species Hyperoodon ampullatus. Next base: position 13,643,254 of record NC_136929.1, on the reverse strand, counting down.
CTAATTAAAACCTGTTTTAATTAGGTGAATTAAGTGAGTGAACAAATGAATGAATGAATGCTATATTTGGTATTATGGACCGAATATCTGTGCATACTCTAAAATTCAAATGTTGAAACTCAGGGCCCAGTGTGATGGTATTGGGAGGTGGGGCCTTTGGGAGGTATTTAGGGTTAGATGAGGTCATGAGGGTGGAGCCCTAATGAATGGGATTAGTGCCCTTATAAAAGTCATGAGAGCTTGCTTCCTCTCTGCTCTCTACCATTTGAAGACATAAGCAGAGTTTAGTAGCTGCACCTGACCCTGATCTTGAACTTCCAGCCTCCAGATCTATGAAAAATAGTTGTCTGCTATTTATAAGCCACCCAGTCTATGGCAGTTTGTTATAACAGCCCATTTGGTAAATGCCCACATTAGCAACTATGGCCATTAATTTCCACTTCACTCATCGGCCATCTCTGGACCTCCTCTGTCTTTCACTTTTTATCCCCTCTTTTCTCTTACCTATAAACCTTTCTTTAAGTAATAAAGCTTTTCAGTAAAAAGCTTTAGTAAAGGTGCACCTTTATAAAGAAGCTTGTTCCTTTAGAAATAACCCAGACATATACCATCCAAATTTCTCTATGAAACCTTTTCTTTGAAATGGTAACTAAGAAGCTCCTACTTGGAGAAGCCAGAAAATGTAAGACCAATGTTAATTCTTGGTTTAAAGACAACAGAAAATGCAGCAGAGAGGCTGTCTTATTTTATGAGGTTTTTTTTGGTAATGTTTGTGTTTTGACTTTTAAAATTATTAGGATTTTCACAAATATTTGAACCCTGTGGAAATAATCTCATCAACATTCTATTTCTAGGTCTATAAAGCAATTACAAGCTTGAAAGTGCTATTTTATTGTAATAAAAAGGAGAATATTGGTGATATGTGGTTTGTGGTTCATTAAAGCCAGCTTGCTTAGACTTTAAAATGAGTAATTGCCAGCATAATTACTGTTTTACATTATGCGATCTGCACTCGGCTTTTTTGGTGAATCAGTTTTTCTACAGGTTTACTGGTGCTCTTGCTTGCAGGACTAAAGAAAATGTGGTTAAATAATTTATCACCTACACCGTTACCTATTACTGTGAATCTACGTCCACAAAGTTGTTCTCGAGAGTCTTTGGTTAAGCCCCGAACAAGAGTACCCACACAACCCTCACTACCTTGAGATCCCAGTCTTCCTAACATCCTCTCTCTCTATTCCTTCTCCCCTCTCTGCTGCCGACCTCATACCTCCACGGGCAGCCACATTTCTCCCTGCATTCAAGGGGACACTCTCTCATCCTTACTGACAAGGTGCTGACACATTGGAGGTGTGTGTCCTTGGGGCCCCAGATGCCACAGCATCCGTTCTGTGTCACCTGTTTCTCCCCACCCCTTCTCCTTCCTGCCTGCCTCTTTAGGTCACTGGGACACTGGAGACAATGATAAAAGAAGTCACTTGGCTTCTGGGGAAGTCCTAAATAATCTCTCTCTCCTTTCAATGCCTAGAGTGTATAGTGGTTCTAAGACCCAGCCGTCACTTACGGGCACTGCCTTCCATAGAAGTTGTTTTTTCTTGTACTTTTATCTCAGAAAAATAGGTTACGAGCTCCACAAGGTCTACGGTGATCTTCCTTCCTTTTGTATTACTCATAGTAGTAGGTGGTAATGAAATACAGAAAGGAGAGAGTAACCCTGCAGGATGCTTCTGCTTGGCCTGAAGCAGCTCTGAAATCCTGGAGAAGCAACTGTCCATTCTCCTACCTTCCGAGGGTTTGCCACTAGCTTTCTTTTACCTCTTGGAGTTTAGGAGGTCAGGAAAAGAATGAACTAAGAAAGATTTTCAGTGACATGGTCTTCTGTGTACTCACTAATTGACTTTTAGGTGAGCTAACATAGCTGGTTAGCTATGGTTCTTGAACCTGACTGAACCACTGCTATTCCTGTTTTGTTGCTATTTCACTATCCTTTGCTTTTATCCTCATCCTGAAATGGCAAAAAAAAAAAAAAAAAAAAAGTAAAAAGGCAATATCTGCTGCAAAAGGAAATCTCTTCTACTGATGAAAAGCCATATGGAAATAAAGATTTTCTCCTTTTGTTCATAATCCCTGTATCTTGATAGGCCTCTGGCTCCTAAGTTGATGACGTGGATGTGCCTTGTGGTATCTGGAAGTTCGCTGCTCACTTAGGAAATAGTATTTATGTCATTCGTCTCGCATGTTTAAGGTTGTCATTAAAAGAACAATCCACATTAGCACATCTTCCTGTTCTGTCTTCATTGCATCTCTTCAGAAGCACTCAATGAAAGATAACGTAATGATAACCACTGCGGAAACTGAAGAAAAGTCATACCATTTGTAGAAAGACACATGGTGAGCAGAGAGTAGAGATCTAGAAGCTGCGAATTAACAAGCAGACTGCAGCAAAGTTTTAAATTCTTCAAAACCCTCTCATGCTGATTGCCTATATTCTGAGGCTCATGATAATTCCTCTTGTTGAAAAACAAGCTGTTTATGTGTTTTTATGGTGCATATCACCTGAGTGCAAGGTGCCCAGGCATGTTTTCTTAGAACATGACACTGCATTTTTATATCTTTATCAACTTAATGACCTCATATTTGCCTCTGCAGCTGATTTGTGTTCTAGTCAGGAGCCTTCAGGGATTAACCACACATAAAGTGTTGTCTCTGAGGAAGATATTGCCACAACCAAATTGAACCAGGCTAATTAGAATAGCATAAATCACAATATTTATCTAATAATAATAATGTCTAAGAAATTTATATTCAAAGTAAATTTACAGACACATTCTTTTTTATGGAGGAAAATATACCTCAGGTATTGACCTGCTGAGCCAAAGGTAAATGAGCCAATCTGGCCATGAGCTAATAATAATATATTACACGTTTATGAATTTCTCAAGTCATCCTTATGCACTTTCACAGATATTACCTTATCTGATTTTCAATAGTTAGAAAGGTTTTTATAGAGTCTACATTCCCTTAGCTGAACCCTAGGGGCCAGGTATATTTCTTACACAAAGTTTCAGACTTTGAAAGGTAATATTGTACATATACCATTATTACCCAGGGATGTATAGCAGTCCCTATAGTCAAGCTCATTGATACTGCTGCAGTGAAACTTATGAATAGTCACACAAAATAACAAATATAACGAATCTCACATCAGTTTAAGTCATATTTTGCCAACAAATGATTTGGGGGGAAAAATTTGGTTTTCAGAAATTGAGCATTTGGCATATAAATAAGAGATTGTGAACCTATACAAAATATACATTAAAGGCCCAAGTTTTCGCTAACAAAAACAAAAAACGTTCCATAGACATCACATAGAACAATTTCCCCAAATTATCAATACATTGTCCTGTTTTTTATAAAATTTTAATCATTCCGCTTGGGTCTTCTGCCTCATTTTTGCATTTACATTTATGCTCTTCCCAGGACTCTTTCCCCCAGGATTGACTCTTAAATTTCCCATTTTTAACTGTGAAAAGTATATATGCTGTGGAGCCCGATAGATATAGATTTTAATCCTATTGTGACTTTTCTATAATTTACTTGAACTCTTGATTCCTCATTTTATTCACCTGTAAAGTGGGAGTAATAATATTTATCTTGTAGCGTTTATATGAAAGTTAAAAATCTATGTGTATAAAAGCACTTAACCTAAAGGAGTTTGTGATAAAGACTGCTAACTCTGTGCCCAGTCCCCCTGTTCTCTTCTGCTTAATGGCAGAACCTTAATTTTTAGCTGGTTTATAGCCACTATAAATAATGACTCCATCTCCCAGCCTTCCTTGAAGCTGAGTATGGCCATGACACAAAATCTCAGCCAATGAAATGAAAGCAGAAGTGCTGGGTGGAACCTTCCAGGAAACCAGAGGAAACTGGTGTACCCTTTGTTCTTTCTCCTTTGTTCCTTCCTCTACCCTGGAATCCCCACAGTGTGCCTCCAGCAGGCATCCCTGGACCATGATGGAGGACTCCACCCTAGGGATGATGGCCTAATGAACATACCTGGGCAGCTCCTCACAACTCTGTGAAACAGCCCTTCTAGCCCCTTGAATTTTTTCATGCAAGAGAGAGGCCAAGATCCATCTTATTCAATCACTGTTATTGTGGAATTTCTGATGCTTACAGCTGAACCTAACTCTAACTGATAAAGCTTTCAATAGATGTTGGTTCTCTTGAGCTGTACCCACAGTCCGCTTTTTATTGGCACTCATAAACTCTTTGCAGGTCTTTGGAACCCACCAGTTTGGGCTTACTGGTTAATTCCTACGGTGCATTCACAGCCCGGCTGTGGGTCCCTCCTCCCCATATCCTGGGCTGTCAGGTGCCTTCTTTCCCCAACACTTCAATGGGATCTTGATTTAACCAGCAGTTTGTTACATAAGGCATTTTCCATGCCATTTCTGCTTTATCCTACTTTCGTTTCCTGCAGCCTCTTAAAGATCTTTTTTAATGGTTTCATCTTAAATTCTTTTAATTCCTATTTTATGATTCTAGAACTCTTTTGACGTTTCATTGTGAAATACTTTTTTTAGGCTTTCTCTTTGCCCCTTCTCTTCCAAAACTTTTCATCACATCTTTTCTTTGTTTTGTTTTTTTTTTTCAGTCTCATTTTTCCATTTCAGAAAAAGTTTCCTCTTCATTGCTTTATTCCTCTCGGGATTATATTGGTTTCTTCCCAGAAGGCAGTACAGCTTCAGAAGTGAAGCTCATATATCCTTCACAACACTCTGGAGAGATTAAAGCCAATAAAATATAATGTGCACATTATATTAACATTTATTATGCTTAAAACACAAAAAACAGTAGTATAAATTGTATGGGTACACAGCAATGTGGAAAAAGTAAGAAAAAATGCACTGAGTACATAAGAAATTGACTTTAATAGTGATTACATATGTGGAAGCAGGGAGGGAAATGGCGTAAGATAGGAGACTTTGGTTCGATCTGTAACTTTTTAGGCAGTTTAATTGAGATGTAATTGACATAAAAGAAACTATACATATTTAAAATATACAATTTGATAAATGTTGACATATGCATGCATCATGAACCCATCACCACAATCAAGATAGTGAGCATATTCCTCACTCCAAGAGTCTCCTTGTGCCCTTTTGTAAATTATTCCATTGGCCCTAACTCCACCCCTCCCTGCCACTCTCATCCAGACAAAATACTGATCTGCTATCTGTAACTATAGATGTTTCTTTTTTTTTGGTCTGGCTTCTATCTCTGAGCATAATTATTTTGAGATTCATTCATTGTTAGTTCAAGTGATGCTACTCTTTCAAATTGTTTTTTAATCCAAAACTGTTTTGGCTCTTCTAGGTCCACTGCATTTCCATATGAATTTTAGAAAACTTTAAAATTTCTACAAAAATTCCTGCTGGAATTTTAATTTGAATTGTTTTAAATCTATAGCTCAGTTGGGGGAGAATTGAAATCTTAATAATACTGATTATTCTTATTCATGAACATGGCATAACGCATTTAATTTCTCTCATAAATACTTGGCAGTTTTCAGGGTAGTAGTCTTGCACATCTTTGGTCAGATTCGTGCCCAAGTATTTCATATTTTGATATTATTGTAAATGGTGATGTTTTTAAATTTCGAATCCTCAGTGTTTGTTGCTAATATATGGATAGTAATGAATTTTTGAATATTGAACTTTTATCAGGTAACCTTGCTATAAGCTCATTTATTCTTGTAGTTTTTCTTTCAGATTCCATTGGATCCATTGGGAAATCTATTAGATTTTCTGTGTAGACAATAATGTCATCTGAGAATAAAGACAACTTTACTTCTTACGTCTTAATTCTTAATCCATATTGCCCTCTAGTATCATTTTCCTTATGTCTGGAAGACATCCTTTAACATTTCTTGGAGTGAGGGTCTGCTGGTGATGAATTATTGTACCTTTAGTATGACTGAAAAAAATTTCACTTTTATTTATTTATCTTTTTCCTTTCAGTACCTTAAGGTTGCAGTTCCATTATATTCTCATTTGCATAGTTTCCAAAGAGAAATCTAGGGTCATTGTTTTCTTTACCCTCTGTATGTTTTATGTGTTTGTCTTTTCTTTGAAGATTTCTTCTTTATCACTTGCTTTGAGCAATTTGATTGTGATACGCTTTGGTGTCATTTTCTTCATTTTGTTTCTGTTTTTGTTTTTGTTTTGGTTGGTACTCCTCGAGCTTCTTGGATCTGTGTGTTTAAAGTTTCAGCCAATATTTCTTCAAATGTATTTTTTGTTCCCCCTTCTCCTCCTTCTCCCTGAGGCTCTGTAATTACATACATGTTAAGCCTCCTGTGGTTGTCTCATAGCTCAGTGGTACTCTTCTCACTGAAAAAAAGAAAAAAAAAGGAAGGATTGTTTTATTTAGATAGTTTCGATTGCTATATCTTCCAGTTTGATAATCCTTTTTTTTTTTTTTGCAGTCTCTAATCTGTGGTTAATCCCATCCAGTATATATTTTATCAGTTGTGATTAATCTCATCCAGTAAATCGTTTTCATTTGGGGTTATTTTTATAATTTCAATGTCTCTACTTAAGTTTTTTAACATGTGGAATACAGTGATAGTATCCTGAATATAGTTTTAGTATACTTGTCTGCTAATCCTAATATCTGGCTCAGTATTGGTTCTGTTAGATTGATTTTCCTCCTCATTATGGGTGGTATTTTGTTACTTCTTTGCATGTCTGATAAGTTTTGAGTGTCTTCCAGACATTGTCATTTTTACTTTGTTGGACTGGATATTTTTGTATTCCTATAAATATTCTTAAACTTTCTACCTGGATTCAGTTACGTTACTTGGAAATAGATTCATTAAGTCTTTCATCTAATTTTTTGAAGTGGGGCCAGAAAAATAGTGCTTTATTCAATAGCCTGTGAATTTTGAGTTTATCTAGTTTGACTACTGGGAACAGGTAGAATCCCCAGCCCTGAGTGAGAAGCCAAATGATGTCTTCTCTAATCTTGTAGAGTGGTTCTCTCCTTGGTCTTGGACAGTTTCCTTACATATATTGTCCTCTCCATAACTCCAGTTGTGTAATTGTCTATTTTCTTCTCTGTCTCCTCCACTGATTGTAAACTTCTTGAAGGCAAAAACAGTCCCACATAGCACTTAGCCTAACAAAATTTATCCACTCAATAAATACTTGTTAAAAAAATAAATAAAATAAAGTAGAAAGGACAAGGACATAAATACCAAAAATACAGATAAATAACTGAGATATACTTTCAGTATATAAATTCAGATGTGAGATTACTTCCAGTTGGTGCTCAGTAAATATTTACTGAAAGAATAAGGAAGCCCAGTGTTATATCTATTTATCAAATTTGTGTTAAACTTATGTCTAAAATTCACTGTTCACGTTTACATGGCATCATTCTGTATTCCTAAAATGTAGATAAAATAGAGAGATACCCTAGAATTGAGATTAAATGTAACTCAGGGAATGCCTTAAATATTTATATAGACAATGTTATTTTTTCTAATGTTTAACATTGTCTTCTCCTGGAAGGAAGAGGCCACCCATTGCTTGAATATTTTTCTAGCTATTGAATTATGCTAAATATGAATATAATAGTGAGTCCTTTTCAGTGTTATAGAGTCGATGATTTCACCTTTTTTGTCACCATATTCACAGTATGACAGGCTCAAATGTTGAAAAGTTTTATCTGGGAACCTAATGAAACTTGCACCTTTCTACAATCATGATTTTAATCAACCATTCCTGGTCGGATACATGAAAAATAATCATGTTCAAAGAAGAGCCACATTTTTTTCTGGATCTTGTTAAAAGAAGTGCTTTCTAAAAATGGAGTTGGTGATCTTTAGGTCATAGGATTGTTATGGAGCATAAAAGAGCTAATGTGTGCCAGCAGCCTGGCATATAGTTATTGCCAAATGAAAGCTAGTTCTGCTTTCAAAAAAAGTATTTTCTACCATTCAACCTACAACCAAACTATAAAACAGAGTAGTAGTGGTAGTGGAAGTTACCTCCTTCATTTGGTGTAAATGGGAAAGAGAGAGAGAGCAAAAGAGCTAGATATTTGCTTAATATCAACATGCGAGTTTTCATCTTTAGGTGAGCAATACATGCCTTATTAAGCACTGTGACTCATCTGTGAGAATTCACATTGCGTGCTTGAGGAACGAGGCTTGAGGTCTCCTTTCACTGTCTAATCCAAAGACAACCGTAGATAAAATTAGTATATCTGAGAACGAGAAGGAGATAACAAGAAGAGGTTTCTAGTTTTAGTAGTTAATGACAGTGTCCATGGTGGGGTGGGGTGAGTTGTGGGCAGGGCATCTCTCCTCTAGGGTAATAAATAGAATGCACACTCTGGGCTAGAATTCCAACCTCCAGAGGTGCTTTTTTTTTTTAATTTATTTATTTTATTTATTTATTTTTGGCTGCATTGGGTCTTTGTTACTATGTGCGGGCTTTCTCTAGTTGTGGCGAGTCGGGGCTACTCTTCGTTGCGGTGTGCAGGCTTCTCATTGCAGTGGCTTCTCTTGCTGCAGAGCACAGGCTCTAGGTACATGGGCTTCAGTAGCTGTTCCTTGCAGGCTCTAGAGCTCAGGCTCAGTAGTTGTGGTGCACAGGCTTAGTTGCTCTACGGCATGTGAGATCTTCCTGGATCAGGGCTCGAACCTGTGTCCCCTGCATTGGCAGGTGGATTCTTAACCACTGAGCCACCAGGGAAGCCCTCCAGAGGTGCTTTGGACACAGAGCCTTCACTGACTTAAAAAAGTAGTGCTGTTCTTCCATCATTTCAGCTGATAGGATGCAAAAAGAGACTCTGCCTTCAAAGGAGTAGAGAGAAGGTGTGAGCCATCCTGCACCCTGAACTAGGAAAAGCAAGAGGCTGGAGGCAGAACCTGCATGGCCTAAGATGCTCCAGACAGTAAACTTTTTCAGGGTTGCCTTTTGTTTCACTGCTTGTTTGAGGTTTTTAAAAATCGTTTATACTTTCTATATGCAAAACATCCAAAATATTTTTAGTCCATTTGGTTAGCAATTGCTTTTCCAGCTTCCTCGTTGTCTTCTGTGTATATAACACCTTGCTCTCTTTGGATTTTACTGTTTTACTTGTCTCTGTCACCTCTGGTACATTCTAAATCCAATTAGCATTTATTTATTTATTTATTTGAATCTTTGTTCTTTATGTAGAATACAGTGGTTCTTAATGTAGAATGGCAGGCAGTGACATCTTTTCTGTATGCCTAACCTTTATTTCTTGCTCTTATTAGCCTTTGCACATTATATTCTTTCTCTGTTTTCACTGGTGTGTTTGACAATTCCCTATTTAGCATCATCTGGAAATTTCATTAATGTACGTTGCCTTCCAGAGGATTAATAAAGTTGTAGCTCAAACTGCAGCAGACATTCATTTCCCTGCCTCCCTCTGGTCATCTTTTTGCAGTTCATCATGTTGCCTTTTAACAGGGTTTTTTTTTTTTTTTTTTTTGAGGATTCGCCAGCCACTTTCCAATCCTCCAGATATTGCTTATACCCAGTCATTTTAAATTAATTTTGTGACTGTTTCAGAATCTAGTAGAGTACCTTGAAGAAAATAAGCACTAGATAAACATTAGTAGAAGTAAATTGGGTCACTAGGCCAGCTATTTGATTTATTCAGTGTGTTTGGGTCTCCCCACCCCTACCAAAGTAGAAAAAAAGAAAAAAGAACATAAATCTTTTTTTAACAGATTTTTTAAGACAGCTTTTAGCACTTTTCTAGTCCTTTTAAATAATTAAGAATGCTCCATTTCTTTTTATAGTTTAGATGCTAACTTAATCCAGGTACTGATATAGATAATTAACAAGGGAGATATCCAAATACCATATACATATGTGTATATATGTATATATTTATACACACATATATATACATATATATATATTCTATAGTAACTTTACCATTAATCAGTTTTAAAGAAGTCCTTGTAACTGGACTGAATTCCTCTAATAAGATTTGAGATAGCTTATAATAAATCTGGATTTACTGTAAGATGAAAACAAATCATCATAGGACAAAAGAGGACACAATTAAAAGAGAAAGAAAGGAAGAAAACATACCTTTAAAGTTCTTCTAAACTATGTCAAGAGTGGCAGGAGAGAGAAGAGAGGAGAAGCTAGAATAAGGTTGAATTCTGACTCCATTACTCATGAGATACGTGGCTTCAAGCAAGTAACGTGACCCCTTTCAGCCTCGGTGTCTTCATCAAGGATATGGGGATGCTCATGTTTAACCATATGAGGTTTTGTGAATATAATAAGGCACTAGGAAAACTCTTGGCATATGTTGGGCTCTGGACCTATCCCCACCCCCTTTCCTTGATTGCAGTATATGGTCCCTCTGCCACATAGCACAAGCATGAAATTTAGAAGAGACCTGTGATAGGCCTCCTCTTTCACCTCTACATCCAAACAACAGCTAGTCCCACTACCACTTTCTCAGATTTACCCACTGCCACCTCACTGTGGGGCCCCTGGTCACTGCAAAGGACTTGAAGTCTCCTTGGTTCAACTCAGCCTTCCTTTAGTTAAGGCTGAAGCTGGATTTAACCTTTTAAAAGTGCAAGTTAGATCCTGACACTCCATTGCTTAAACCTTGCAGGGACTTCTCCCTGACTTTAAATAAAATCCAACTCCCTGTTTATTTATTTTAGTCCAATTTTTTAAATTTTTTAATTTATTTTTTATATCTTTATTGACATATAATTGCTTTACAATGTTGTGTTAGTCTCTATTTGTTGCTGTACAACAAAGTGAATCAGCTATATGTATACTTATATCCCCATATCCCCTCCCTCTTGAGCCTCCTTCCCACCCTCCCTATCCCACCCCTCTAGGTCATCACAAAGAATCGAGCTGATCACCTTGTGCTATGCAGTAGCTTCCCACTAGCTATCTATTTTACATTTGGTGTGTATATATGTCAATGCTACTCTCTCACTTCATCCCAGCTTCCCCTTCACCCCCTTGTGTCCTCAAGTCCATTCTTTATGTCTGCGTCTTTATTTCTGCCCGGCCACTAGGTTCATCAGTACCGTTTTTTTAGATTCCATATATGTGCATTAGCATACGGTATTTGTTTTTCTCTTTCTGACTTGCTTCACTCTGTATGACAGACTCTAGGTCCATCCACCTCATTACAAATAACTCAACTTCGTTCCTTTTCATGGATGAGTAATATTCCATTGTATATATGTGCCACATCTTCTTTATCCATTCATCTGTTGATGGACATTTAGGTTGCTTCCATGTCCTGGCTATTGTAAATAGTGCTGCAGTGAACATTGTGATACATGTATCTTTTTGAATTATGGTTTTCTCGGTATGTGCCCAGTAGTGGGATTGCTGGGTCACATGGTAGTGCTGTTTTTAGATTTTTTTGTTTTGTTTTCTTTTGTTTTTGCGGTATGCGGGCCTCTCACTGCTGCGGCCTCTCCTGTTGCGGAGCACAGGCTCTGGACGCACAGGCCCAGCGGCCATGGCTCACAGGCCCAGCTGCTCCGCGGAATGTGGGATCCTCCCGGACCAGGGCACGTACCCATGTCCTCTGCATCAGCAGGCGGACTCTTAACCACTGCAGGGGTTGAGACAGGGAAGCCCTGTTTTTAGATTTTTAAGGAACCTCCATACTGTTCTCCATAGTGGCTGTATAAATTTATATTCCCACCAACAGTGCAGGAGAGTTCCCTTTTCTCCACATCCTCTCCAGCATTTATTTTTGTAGATTTTTTGCTGATGGCCATTCTGACCAGTGTGAGGTGATACCTCATTGTGGTTTTGATTTGCATTTCTCTAATGATTAGTGATGTTGAGCATCTTTTCATGTGTTTGTTGGCAATCTGTATGTCTACTTTGGAGAAATGTCTATTTAGATATTCCACCCATTTTTGGATTGGGTTGTTTGTTTTTTTGATATTGAGCTGCATGAGCTGCTTGTATATTTTGGAGATTAATCCTTTGTCTGTTGACTTGTTTGCAAATATTTTCTCCCATTCTGAGGGTTGTCTTTTCATCTTGTTTATGGTTTCCTTTGCTGTGCAAAAGCTTTTAAGTTTAATTAGGTCCCATTTGTTTATTTTTGCTTTTATTTCCATTTCTCTAGGAGGTGGGTCAAAAAGAATCTTGCTGTGATTTATGTCATAGAGTGTTCTGCCTATGTTTTCCTCTAAGAGTTTTATAGTGTCTGGCCTTACATTTAGGTCTTTAATCCATTTTGAGTTTATTTTTCTGTATGGTGTTAGGACGTATTCTAATTTCATTCTTTCACATGTAGCTGTCCAGTTTTCCCAGCACCACTTATTGAAGAGGCTGTCTTTTCTCCATTGTATACTCTTGCCTCCTTTATCACAGATAGGGTAACCATATGTGTGTGGTTTTATCTCTGGGCTTTCTATCCTGTTCCATTGATCTATATTTCTTTTTTTGTGCCAGTACCATACTGTCTTGATTACTGTAGCTTTGTAGTATAGTCTGCAGCCAGGGAGCCTGATTCCTCCAGCTCCATTTTTCTTTCTCAAGTTTGCTTTGGCTCTTCAGGGTCTTTTGTGTTTCCATACAAATTGTAAATTTATTGTTCTAGTTCTGTGAAAAATGTCATTGGTAATTTGATAGGGATTGCATTGAACCTGTAGATTGCTTTGGGTAGTATAGTCATTTTCACAATTTTGATTCTTCCAATCCAAGAACATGGTATATCTTTCCATCTGTTTGTATTTTCTTTGATTTCTTTCATCCCAGGAATAAAAGGATTCTTCAATATATGCAAATCAATCAGTGTGATACACCATATTAACAAACTGTAGGATAAAAAACTTATGATAATCTCAACAGATGCAGAAAAAGCTTTTGACAAAATTCAGCACCCATTTACACAAAAACTCTCCAGAAAGTGGGCATAAAGGGGATCTACCTCAACATAGTAAAAGCCATACATGACACACCCACAGACAACATCATTCTCAATGGTGAAAAACTGACACCATTTCCTCTAAGATTAGGGAGGGTGCCCACTCTCACCACTATTATTCAATATAGTTTTGGAAGTTTTAGCCACGGCAATCAGAGAGAAAAAGAAATGAAAGGAATCCAAATTGGAAAAGAAGAAGTAAAACTGTCACTGTTTGCAGATTACATGATACTATATATAGAAAATCCTAAAGATGCCACCAGAAAACTACTAGAGCTAATCAATGAATTTGATAAAGTAGCAGGATACAAAATTAATGCACAAAAATCTCTTGCATTCTTATACACTAATGATGAAAAATCAGAAAGAGAAATTAAGGAAACACTCACATTTACCATTGCAACAGAAAGAATAAAATACCTAAGAATAAACCTACCTAAGGAGGCAACCCCCTTATTTACTTATGATCTTACTGCTTCCCTCAGACCACAAGCTCTAAGAGGACAGGAACCAACCAGTCATTTCAACACGTTCCTGGTACTGTCTGGCACATTACCTAATACACAGGGGGCACTCACAAATGTTTGCTGGATGAAGGAGTACTCTGTACTGTTGCTGTGAGGGAAAAAGTCTTTTCTCCCAACTTGATCATATCCTTCACTTCTAAGTCAGTGTTCTAAAATAGACTTCTCAGACATCTAGCGGTGAGAAATGGTGAAACTATGATTGCTCCTACATTGGTCCCACCTTCATTACCCAGACACTGACATTTAATAATCATTGAAGTATTCAAGAATGCAGTTCTTATAGATGAAAGTAACTATTTGTTAAAGAGAAGGGGACTGGAATGAAAATGGAGAATCCTTTGATGAACATTATATTCAAATCATTAGAATTTCGTATAGATGTAATTGCTCCCTCAGAAATAGATTAAATATACACAGCATTTTAAATGACATTTTTACATTGTTAAAGCACAGTTGATTATAAATTGTGAGTATTTTAAACCAGGCATGCTTCCTCTCCTTCAATCAGCGTTATCATGACCATCTTTTTAATAAGATTATTTGCTAATGGAAAACTAAAATGTGCAATGCCTGCAGCAGCATTAACACAGAGAATGATCAAGTGACAGCTCACCCACCATTTGATTCTCTCTTCAGGACACTGTGTCTGGAGAAATTTGTTTTTCTTCATTCACACACACCCGTGCATCTTATGCTATTGGGTATTTTTTTCCAGTGAGGAGTCATGAGTGCCTCCAGGCTTTGAGGTGTTAATCATTAGCAGTTAAGAATCATCTTAAAGAACAAACTCTGGCATTCTCCCCAAAAGCTGAAGGTTGAGATGCTGCAGGGCTATTTTGGATGTAGGATTTTGACAGTTATTATTCACTCAAATTAGGAAGATAATATGTTAAGTTGACAAAGTAAAGTCATCGGGCCTTCAGTTGAACAACTCAGTAGACTGCTCAGCTGGGTGCATTTCATTAGCTGATAAGTTCTAATGTGTTATTTACCTGCACAATTTTTTTTTAAGAGGCCAGGATAATGCATGATGAAAATCACCTACAGAAGAAAACAGAGGAACACACAGGATCTCTAAAGGCAAATTTATTTTTATTTAAAAAAATCAGAGAATGGTTGATGTGTCTTGTGTGTTAGAGGTGGGACACAGCTATGGGAAGGAAACCATGCAGGTTTAGAAATGCTGAGAATCAATGGAAAGTTATCAAGAAACACATCGATAACTCATCATAGGTGTTACCTATACTTATTGCCAATTAAATAATTCTTATTCATTGTAAGCATTCACTATAAAAGAAGTGTTGACATATATGAGGAACGATATTAAATACAAAATGTGAAAACTGTATTCAGAACATAGAAAGGATATTGAGTCAGAACACTGCCTTGTATCTGAGGAACAAATGGTAGACAGAACCAAGACCTTCATTTCTGGCATTTAAGAGTCTCCCTTTCTCCAGACTTCTTAAATTCCCTGCACTAAATAAATGGAACCTGTATTCTCTCCTACCATATTCTGAGTAATTTTTTTAAAAGTAAAAGCTGTAAACAATGAAATAATTATATCTATCATATAATTAAATTTAAACTGGTCAAACTCATCTAAGAGAAAGACTCTCAGACATGCAACACAGAACCCACCTATATTCTGTTTAAAAGGCAGACTCCTAAAACCAAGTGACCAACAAGGGGAGGAAGTCACAGGATAAACAAGGACATCCCAGGCAGATGGGAACAAAAATAAAGCATTGACTGCAATGTTGTTATCAGATGAATCTGAATCCGGAAAAAATCTAGACAAAGAATGGCCCTTTATAAGGATATAGAGTATAGCTCACAATGAAGCTCAAACAATGTGACTATCCAGTCACCAAATAATATAACATCAAGATCATTATAAGAGGGCTTCCCTGGTGGCGCAGTGGTTGAGAGTCTGCCTGCCAATGCAGGGGACACGGGTTCATGCCCCGGTCTGGGAAGATCCCACATGCCGTGGAGTGGCTGGGCCCGTGAGCCATGGCTGCTGAGCCTGCACATCTGGAGCCTGTGCTCCACAACGGGAGAGGCCACAACAGTGAGAGGCCCGCATACCGCAAAAAAAAAAAAAAAAAAAAAAAAAAAAAAAATCATTATAAGAATCAGCAGAAATATAAGGCAAAATTGGAGACTTTAAGCTACTTATTACAGTCATCAATAGACCAAATGGACAAAAAATAATTAAGGGATTAAGAAAGCCTAAAGAACAGTTTATAAGATGGAATATATATATACATATATATGTGTGTGTGTATATATATATATATATATATATATATATATATACACACACACATATATATCAGACACACTACCCTGAAAATAGAGAATACTTCTTTCTTAGATGCTCAGGAAATGTAATTAATTTAATTAATTTTGCAAAAAAATTTATATATTGGTCATAAATGAAACTTCAGCAAATTCACGAAAGCTGGAATAGATTCAAAACCATTTTTTGATCGATTGCAATAAAAGGAGAAATTTGAAAATATAACTACTTAAAAACAACCAAAAACACAGTCGTGTGGAAATTTCAAACTTTTCTCTTAATCCTTGAGACATAAAGAAATCAAAACTCAAATTGTAATACATCTAGAAGGATTGATGAAAGCATGACATGCCGGCACTTATAGCATACATCTAAAGTCATGCTCAGAGAAAGTCATAGCACTAAATAATTTAATAATGAACAAGAAAAATAATTTAAACTTCCAACTTAGAAAAGCAAAGGAATAGTGAAGAATGATAAAAACAGATTTTAATGAATGGGACAATTGAAAAATTATAGAACTAATAAATAAATCTAAAAGCTAGGTAACAGGAAAAAAAGATAAATTATTAGCTGACTTAGAGAAAAGGGAGAAAGCAAAATACAAAAAAAAAAATTTTGATGAGTACAAATGCAGTAGAAACTGAAAGAATCATAAGAGTTTATTTTGCTCAGCTCTATACAAACATAATAAAGAATATGGATGAAGAGGATGACTTTGTAAATAGAATAGAATATGTAGAAAATTTATACAGACCAACTTCTATAACAAATTATTTCAAAGCACCATTCTACTGAAATGTTAAATAATAGATAACTCCAGTGCTGTTCTGTTTCAGAGTACAGAGCAGTGGAGTAAAGTTTCTAGGTTATTTTAATGAAGCTCTCATTTCTAAGGGAGAGCCTGTTTCCTTGTCTTTCCAGTTTCTAGAGGAATTCATCTTTGTCCTGTGGCCCCTTCCATCTTCAAAAAGCCACCAATCATATTGCTTGCCTCTGCTTTTCTGACATCTCTTCACATCCCTTTCTCTGGCACTCCTGCTTCCCTCCTTCACTTATAAGAACCCCTGTGATTACGTGGGACCCACACAAATAATCCAGGAGAATCTCCCCATTTTAAGATCCTTATATGAATCACCAAGTCGCCTTTGCCATGTAAGGGAATATAGTCATAGGTTCTGTGGATTCGTATGTAGGCATCTGTGGGAGGCCACTATTCTGTCTCCCACACAATATTGCCAAAGATTAATATATTTGACAGCACCATATGTTGGCTGGTGGTGGGTCAGAAGGCACGCTCAGACATTGCTGAAGGCTGGTAAAACATTCATACACAGCCATTTGGATTCTCCATAAGATGACAGTTGCACTTCCAGAAATTTCTTTAACAGATTCACCTAGACAGGGTAAAGAAGACTGTATATATTAGGGTACTCACTGCAGCATTTTTATGACATCAAAGAATTGAAAATAAGTAAATCATCATCAAAAAGAACTGGTTAAATAAGCTAGGGTACACTGATAAAAAGGAATATTCTTCAGGCTTTCATGAAAGATGCTTTTCTCTTTGAATTGAGATGGAAAAAATCACCAAGATGCAGATCATATGTCATTGTTTATGAGAGGTGCTTTTTTTAAATTTTTTCCCATTTTAACATCTCTGGAATCAGGATGTGTCTTTCAAATAATGCCCTGTCATATTTAAATGGCAGAATATTTGTTTCTTTCAGAGTGGTAAAATAATAATGGTGTGTCTTCTGGTCAGTGAGAACTTGAACTTGATGGAATACGGTCATTAAGTGCGGGAAGAAAAGGTCAGATTTGTGTGTAACTATGTATTGGGGTGGCCAAAAAGTTTGTTTGGGTTTTAAGGAGCTTTTTGGCCAACCCAATATCATGTGTAACAGAATGAATATGTGTAAACACGCACACACTCCCCCTTGTTATTAGATCATTCCCATCAGCATTCAAACAGGCTTTTTATTTATCCCACTAAAAAAAAATCTCCTTTTGATCACATTTTCTCCCTCCAGTTATTACCTCTCTTCTTGGCTTCCTTTTACAGCAAATCTCCTCAAGAGACTTAATCTATACACATTTTCTCAAGTTTCTCTTCTGCTCCTAACTTCTAAATCCATTCTAATTTGTTTTGATCCCACTAAAACTCTTCTCATCAATATTGCCATTGACCTTGGTCTTGATAAATCGTTTAGCGGCATTAGGTACAATTGTCATGCCTCCTCCTTGAAATATGTTCCTTCCCATGGCTTCCAGGACATCTTACACTGCTTTGCTCCTCTCCGTTGCTGCTTCTTCTCAGTCAGTTTGCTTTTTCCTCCTTATCATTTTCACTACTAACTGTGGGAGAATCCCAAGGCTCCACCCTGTTCCCTTCCTCCCTGCATTCACTTCTATCGGGGTCTCCTCCAAACTCACAGCTTTGAACACCATCAATTTGCCCTTGACTTTCAAATTTGTATCTCCAGCTCAGGTCTGTTCTGCGATTTCATACTCATATATCCAACTGTTTGCTTAGCATCTCCAGTTTGATGTCTAATAAGCATCTTGGGCTTAAGGTAGCTAAGACTGAACTTCTCGTTTTCCCCTCAAAGCCTACTCCCCCTCAGGCTTCCTATCTCAGTAATGACACCACCGTTTTCTCAGTTGTTCCGGCTAAAATCCCTAGAGTCGCTCTTGATTCTCGACTTCCTTTCTCAGCCCACTTCCAAGCCATAGTCTATTCTTGTTGACTCTGCCTTCAAAGTCTATCCAGAATCTGACCTTTCCTCACCACCTCCATTGCTGCCTTCTAGTCCAAGCCACCAGTCATCATCTTTTGACTATATTCTTGCCAAGTGCTTCTTAGCGTCCTCATAAGTCTTGCTTCTCTTCAGGCTCTCTCAACAGAGCATCCAGGATATCCTGCTAAAATGTAAGTCAGATCATGTCACTCCTTGCTCAAACTCCATCCCCCACCATTCGCTCTCTATTTCCTTCAGAATCAAAGCCAAGTTTATTATAGTGACACATCTCAGCCTGATGTAGTCCACTGTGTACCTTGATCTCATTTCTCATTCTTTGCTTCCAAACTCACTCTTCCTGGATGCTCTTCCCTGATAACCACAGAACTCACTATCTGTCCTCCTTTAAGTCTGCTCAGGTGTCGCTCTGTAAAGCTTTATTCTGACCCCCCATTTCTACATCTTCCCAAGACTTTCTTCCCCCATTCCTTGTTTGAATTTTCTCCATAGCAATTATCATGTTCTAATAGGCTACCAAATTAGCACATTTATCTTATTTGATTGCCTGTCTCCCCACACTAGAATGTAGACTCCTTGAGGGCAAGGAATATTGACTCTTTTGTTCATATATATATAGGCACATATTCAATGCCTGACATATATTGAGTGCTCAATAAATATTTACTGAAAGGGTTATTAATTCCTTATATGGGCATTGCATAGTTCTGGAGACATACACAAGCAAATGATGACAAAGGCTTCTCTGTGGAAGGGAATTGGATTTCTGGGGGACAAATGGACAATCTATTTATTTTCAAACTTTGAATTGTATGCCATGTTACATATTTAAAACAATCAAATTAGATCATTTACAAACAATTTTAAAATACTAGATAAAGGCTCTAATCTCAACTGAAAATTGGGATGGAGTAACAGATTTCGAGCCAGGAGTGTAAAATATTCCCTCCCCATTTGGGGTCACGCATCGCTCTTTTTGCTCTGGGCTAGTTACATGGTACTTTAATACAAGTCAGTAAGGAGGAGTGTTGGTGATATTCTCCATCACTAGTTCCTTCTTTCTCATTTCATTGCCCCACTTTTTAAGAGAATTTGCCAGGGCTCTTGAGATCAAAATCAAATTAGCTTGAGCCACAGCAAAATTATTTCTTCTAAGAGGAAGACAAAGGCCAACCTTAGGGTGGCAGATGGATAGCTGCTCACAAAATGGACTCACCCAGTGTCTCTGGCAACAAGACTGGGACGGAAACAATGCTTGATCAAACAGTTGCCAGATACCAGCTAGCACGTAATTGTAAAGAGTTAGAAGTAGTGTTTATGATTATGATGTCGCTAAGCAAAGTCACCTTGTTAACATTAAGCATTTTCACCTTCAACTGAAATATACACTTACAAGGGGAAAAATCCATCCTTTATTATTTTTCAAAGTAACTTTCAGTCTGGAAGACAATTCACTGCCACCAGAAATATGTCTTCTTTTAGAAAAGTGTATAATTGGCTGCCATTTGACATTATGTGGCATTATTGAAGTCTTGAAATTCTCTTAATGTGCATCTTTTTTCTGGCCACAGAGCAACATTTTCGCAATCCCAAAGATTCCCTTGACATCATACATGGCCCCATCTATTTTGAGAGCTTCTCAGCCAAGGATGAGTCAGGTTCTTGGTACAACTTTAGAGAATTAAATGGGTCAGACTAATATAAAGATAAAATGTAACCATGGTTATTATCACTCTTGATTAACTTTTAGTCTGCACACCACACTATCAAGACCTTGTCAACTAATACCTGAACTACTGTTTTATAGAAATGTAGACTCCTACCTCCCCCAATTCTAGTGCAACAATCTACCTCCCAGTGGCAAACGTTTATGGATCACCACTAAGTGCAGAATTGACTGGACAGACCATGTGATTGTGCTTCATCTCCATCTGAGAAAGCGCTGGTTAAAAATGCAGATCCCTAGATCTCCCCCATGACTCTCAGACTTCCCCTGTGGGTCTGATGCTCACTGAGGTTTGAGAACTACTGAATGAAAAGATGGAAAATAAATAGAAGACCGTGTCTTTGTTTCTTTGAAATGCACAATATAGTCAGTGAAGACAAACTCCTTGCATATAAAGCGATTTGGTTTTATTATCAAGTAATATACCAACAGTATGAGGCCATGCAACAAAGATCTGATCTTTGACTACGTACATGGCTGAGTGGATGAATGAATTCAGCACAGACCAAGTGTGGGAGCTTGGTGGATATACTTGCTTTTCTCCTGTGCTGCTCTGCCTTCATGTGGTTCACAAGTTTAACAAAATATCCCATGTCTCTGTAAGCAAGATTAGGTCTTGTCAGCTTTGAAGTTATACCAACATCCCACTAAAAGAGGGTGTATGAAGCCAGTAGTTATGATAATGTTAAAAAGTACAAAGGGCTTCACTTACTCTGAACAAATCCTAGTTAATATAAATGACTACTAGAGAATGGAAATAGTGTGTCACGTCCTAGCCAGTGGCAGAAAGCAGAGAAGTGAAATTTTAAAATTTGATTCCAAAATATGGCAGAAAAGAGAAAAAAATAAACCTAGATAAAATCAGGACAAATGGGAACAATAAAATAAGATGATTAGAACTCATTCCAAATATATCAATAGTCTCAGTTGCTATAAGAGGAACAAACTCTCTAGTTTAAAATGCAAAGATATTAGTTTGAATAAAACAAAACTGAAATTCACTATATTCTGTTTATAAGTGACACACATACAATGACACAGAGAAAATATAAGGACAGAGAAATATTGCAAGTGAGAGGAGGAAAAAAGATATACCAGGTGGATGTTAACAATAAATGTATTTGAGGCCACTGCAGTCATATTATTCTGTTACCTGTAGCTGTAAGATTTCCAGCTCCTACACATCTTGAAGGAATAAGAACACATAATTAAATACCACAGTTTCAGGTGCATGATATTTCAGCTGAATATTCAGGCTTCTTTTAAATTCTGGGTTATCTTTTTCCTAGAAAATGCTAATTTCTAAGTTTATGTTCATAAAATAGAGTTACATTCCTATGGTTGGCGATATTCATTTCATTTTCTTATTATAATGCTATAGATAAAGAAGAAGACACGCTCAATATGAAACAGATTTCAGTAGGAAATTGCATCCTGTCTTGCTAATTGAGGGAATGACTGGCAATTTCCTTGATAAGACCCAGTTCAGATTGCCAATGTTGGGGTGGAGGGAGAATCTCCTCGGGAAATACGTAGTGTCCCCCTTAACCTTTTTCTTATCCTCCAGGACTTACAGAGAAACATGGTTGGTTTTTTTACGTGGTAATACATTTCCTCATAGGGCTGCAGTAATAAGTATGAGATGTCCAAAGTGACCTCCAATCCTTCCCATGCTTCACTGCCAACCTTGGATGATCAGGTCTGATTTCATTAATCCTGTAGGAGGTGGTTTATTTCCTTATGGTCCAACCAGTGGTTAAGTTATGCTGTCTCAAGTCATTCTTTGTTCTGAGTTATGCATCAGGCATGTCTCAAAAGAAAGTCATTTAATGTGGAAAAAGTGAGTTTGAAAAAAGTGGAGAGGCTCAAAATTCGTGCTTTAAAAATATCAAGGAGATCGAACAGTCACTCGGGTGATCCTGATACTGACGCCTCTTTAGCAGTCTTTGGACTGAGCATTTGTACTGGGAGAGAAAACTTCTGTGATGACCCAGCTTTACCTGGAGAACATGGCCATTAAACACCCTCTGTTCTTCTCTTGTAGGAGTGCTACATACTGTGAGTAAAATCCCATAATAGTGGAAATCCTGCTCAGTGAATAACTGATCTTTCTATTCTTTTTGAAGTGGGGAAACGGGGGCATGTTTCTTTACAGTTTTTCTGGAGCTCTTAGTCCTTGTGCTGTATGAAATAAAACCAAAACACAGCTTGTGGTCCCGTCTTTGTTAGTTTGACAATGAGGGTGTTGTGAATCGGGAGATTTCAAGAGAGTTCTCTGTTGTAATATACATTTGGGGGTAGGGACTAATTTTTGAAGATTTGTCAATCTGGTGCTCGAAGAGGCATATCACAGGAAATGTTTTGTACCTTACAACTCTTTTTCCTGGCTATGATTTATTAGACCATGGTACTATAAATCATGCTTTCTGATTCCCTCTTCTCTTTCTGAAATAAGTGACTCATTCTGTAGGGCCAAGCTTGCTCCTTTTTCTTTTTACTTCTTTATTTTTTTGTTATTATTTTCACTGAGAACCTTGTTTTCATCTATCCCAATCGTGTACATGTCATTTTTCCTGTTAATTCTCTCACTATCTGGGAATGTTCATTTAAAGACTATTTCTATAAAAGTCATATCTCATCTAAGAAATGCAAGAAGTAAAAAATTTAAAATATTTGAGTCCTTAAGAAAATGCATAGATTTCAGTATATAAGCCATATTATTTCTGGGAAAGATGGTATAAATTAAATTTTATCTTCTTTTGATTTTCTTCTCTTCCTATAAAGAGTATAATTTTCACTGGGCTTGGAGAATATGAATTTAACTTACAAGTCATGTTGTAAGCAACATTTATATTTTTAAAGCCAAACTTCTAGAAAACTATAAGAAAAATAATCCTGATTTTTACAACACTGCAGGTAAACAACAAACATATTTAGAAACTAGGAGAGTTTTAAAGCGAATGACAGGGTAAATCAATAACTCCTACATGGAAGAGGGAAATGATTTTCTCTTCAGGATATCAAACAAAACTAACATGATATTAATGGCTGAATGAACAGCCTTCCCATTTGCACTTGCATGAGGGGGAAGTTGAGGATTGGCAGTTGCTCATATAAATCAAGTCTGGTAAGAACCATATGAATAAGTGTTTGACATTTTCAGTTGGAAAGGAGCAGCTTGTCTTCAGTTCTAAAAAGCCTTCCCCTTGTGACAATCATCTTTTTTTCCTCTTTTGATGAACCAGATTTTTAACATCAACTTCACATAAGCAAATGCACTGTAGTCCAGAGGGCAGAACTTTCGGAGGCAGCAAGGTAGCCAAGATGACAGGGGAAAACATGACCATATTTGCCCATCAAAACCAAATCTGTTGACTGTGCATTTGCCAGCACGGTTTACTTAAGCTCTTTCCACTCGCTCGTACTGTGTTTTACAATTCTCAAATCTAAAGAAACAGGGAGAAAATGGAAACACATAAATCGGATTTTCTACTTTACGTCAACTTCACAGAGGAATCTAGTTACTGCTCACATGTCTTACATGGCAATTACTGGTTAAGCAACTACTTATTCAACATTTATAGTTGAAGGCCTACTAAGCGTCCAACAAATTCCATGATTTGTATCCAAGAGAAGATATGTTGTTTCATAAGAACAAAACATCACTCAAAACATCTGAGTTAAAAAACAAAACAAAACAAAAAACATCTGAGTTCTACTCTTGTCTCTACCACTCATCATATGACCACTGCAAGTCACCTGACCTCCTGGCCTTTGTAAAAATGAGGAAATTTAAGTACATATTTTCTAATGCACCTTCCAGCTCAAGCATTATGTCCTCGATTAACTTAATTGAACTTGCCTTCCTACCTCTAGAGGAAGAAGGAGGAGATCAAAAGGCAAAAAGAGAACAAATAAACTGCAAAACAGTGGTTGTGACAACATGTGCTAGGATTTAAGGCAGTGCCCAGCCGAGTCATAAAAGTGATGACCTCGTCTCAGGAGACATGCGTGACTCCAGGGCCTTTCAAAAAGATGAGTCAAATCTCTCTAGGAGCCAGGTATCAGAGCAGAGCTGGAGACAGCTATGTTTTGGCAATGCACCAAAAGAGGTGCAAGTCACCTTAGTTCCTTCAGTGAACTGGCTTCAGCTTGGAGGCCGAGGGCAAGGCCATCTCCTTGTGGAGAGCAAAGAGTTTCCAGCGCAGGTCTGTTACAGTTAGCGTATATTTAATCTCTCAGAACCGATTCCAGTGCGTTCAGTTAGTTAGGTCTCTGGCTTGACCAACACTTGAGGTCATTGGATACGCACCCCTGGAACTTTCTGCTTTGACTCCAGTATTGCTCTTGCAGCCCCCTGGCAGTTGGCCCGATGCAGAAGCAAACTTCCCTTGAAACTTGGATTCTACTCCTTTGGCCTTGGTCCTGGTGCCTCACTTGTATCTTCAGCTTTTTCCACTGCTGCAGAAAGATGAAGCCCAAGCAATGAGTTGGAGCAGCAATTTCTGGTTGAACTGGCTTTCCTTACAGCCATAAGTTGTCAGCTCTAGAAAAAAGTAGGGAGTCAGTCTGCAGTATCACGACTAGACCCAAGCAATGCATTAGACTCATTGAAGAGGCAAGAAATTCCACTTGAAAATTATCCAGCCCCACTCTCACTTTAAAGAGAGAGTAGATTTCCTTGCCAAGAATGAGGGAAAGTAAGGGGACTAATCCAGGCACTTTTATATAATTATGTATCTAATCTTCTTAATAACGTTTAGCATTATTTGATATCATTCCAATTTTGCATTGAGGAATTGAAGGTTTAAAAGGTTAAGTAAACTGTCTGAGGTCAAAAACTTAATATGTGGTAGGATTGGATTAAAACCCTTGACCCCAAAATTCTATTTTTTTTACCAGGCTATCTCTTTTTGCAAGTACATAGAATAATAATTACCTTGGTTCCTCTCAAATACTAAAGATCAAAAAAGTGATAGTAGGTGAAAGATATATCTAAGGAAGATAGAGTATAGTAACTATATAGAGGTAACTAGTTTAAAGTAGTCACTTCCAAAGCTTTGGATAACATGAAGAAAACTGGGCACTTCCTACATAAGAGTGGACTTCCATCTTTTTTGCATCACAAGAGTAACATGACTTGGGCTTCTATATTGATCTCATAGGAAATCATGAGCCATCAACATTAATGTTTGATTCATGAATATGATCTTTTTATTAAAGATATAACATTTAAACACTTGCTCTGTAATTAAATGTCATTTTGAAAATTCCATTTTCAGGTCAAGATTTCCCCTGAAACTCCAGTCTAATTAATGGCATTATGTCATTTGATTTTTTAAATGATCTGAAGAACTCACCTATAAGAGTGTCATACTGATAGCCCTGTAAAGTCTAACTTCACTGATAAAAAGTAAAAAGCTAGTGAACATCGCTGAAGACTGGAAGGTTCTTACACCATTGATTCTTGCCATGGTACTAATAGATGTTTTTAGTTTGATGTCAGTTGTTTGTCAAGGAATTATAATAATATTTTTCAGAAAGCTTTGCTTTGACTCCCATTACACTGCGAGACTATTTTTTTCCCCAACCTCCCTACCATCTGTCTTGATTCTGCATTGGAAAACCTCCCTGATATTCCATCCAGAAGGGCTAAGTGAAATCAATATGGCAACCACAGATTGCTGATGCATTCCAGTTTTTAAGTGGGATGTTGTAATGATTAACCATGGCCCAGCTCCTTACCTCTCTATTATCCTAATGCTATCTCAGAACACTTCAGTTGCTCATCACATTCAATTAATTCTATATGCTTTCTAAAAATGCACCATAAGGCTAAAAGAAATGTGAAGAAAAAAAGATCAATTATATTTAGCTTTCAGCAGGATGGGAATGATACAGTTTTCCCTTTTTGTCTATTTTGGTTAAAGACCAATCAATATATAAGAATACCATGTGTTTTAAAATAGGGGCCATGAAAATCATTAACAAGATCTATTCTTTTATGTGCCATATGCTTAGCTAGAAATTAGATAGAACACTTGAGCTTTTTTTTTTTTAATATTACTACCCCAAATAGGAAAGAATCTTTTAAAAACTTTATAGCACCTAATTATATTAAGCAATCTGTTGCTACTGATTTTTCATAATCCAGATACTAATGAATATGTGTATCTCTCTAATTATTAGAGGATAGCCCTTCATAGTGTGGCAGTTCTGAGTAATGACAAGGGCCCGATGGTGTTTGAACTAGATTGAGATTCAGGGCCATGGAGACAGTATAATCAAAACATGGTGATGCTGGGGGTATCACAAGAATCATTCACATATGGAAATCTCTTAGAAGCAGGGTAGATAATAAGAAGATACATTCAGGAAACATTTAATTTAAAGTGTCAGAAATTTTAACTAATGTAAAAAACAAATTCATTAGCTCACACAAGTGGGAAGGCTGGAGGTGAATCTCACTTCATACATGTAGGTCATTTTTCTTGATCTATCTCTCATCTTAGCTTGTCTCTCTTACCCTTATGTTTACTTCAACCTCTGCTGTTGCAAACATGTGTTCTCCATATGGCATGAAAGATGGCCATGGGTATCCCCAGATTTCCAACTTCCTTGTTCAGCAAAGAAGTATAAAGAGAACTTGTGTCTTACAAAGCCCATATACAACTCCCAGGACAAGACTTTCGGTAGCCCTGCTTGGATCTTGTATCCTCTCTTGGTCCAATAACTATGGATGGAGAAATAGAGATGCAGTGCTTGTTTGGGTCAGGGCTGTGCACCCCTGTGACCTGGAGGTGCAATGTCTTATGAAAAGGGAAATCACTGGGGCAAAACTTGTAATACGGTTGGAAAAGAAGACCACAAGCCAAAAGCAAAAGTCCTCAATTAATACAGAGGAAGAGCTCTTGGTCCTGGCGAATTAATTAACCATGACTAATCCTATGCAGAATCGAGCAATATAGCTCATGCCATTATATTTAGCTACTCAGAGCTGAGCTAGCTTGCAAAGGTCTCACATGCCATCCTTACATACTCTCCTTGTATGCCTGCCTTCTTTTCATAAATCTTTTGCCTGGTTTCATCCATTACAATGTACATTTTCAGGCTTCATTAAATGATTGTGTCTTGCATATTGCTCTGCCTGGCTTATGGTAGAACCTCAAAAATGTCTGCGAAATGAATTATCATGCTTTTTTCTTCCCTTTGTAGAGAGACTGGTAGAGTCTGGCACTAGGTGCTGTGTAACAGTGTAAGTTCTTGCTGTTTTCAAATTGCCTTTATTTGAGTTGGCACTTGGTAGCCTCCCTCAAAATCCTTCTCTCTCCTACCCCCCTGGCTCCCTTATTACCTTTTAGTTTAGGAAATTAATAGCCCAGACATTGAACTACTTTTAGTTCACCAGATCTTTAGAATTACCTCTCACTGCCCACCTTCTCTTTCTGCCGTGTTAATCTCACTAAAATAGAAAATTAACAGTTGATGCCACAGTTACTTGGGGAGTTCCTGAGACTAGTATAAAATGAGTAACTGTCAGGTGTTTGTTTTTTCCCTAGTATCACTGTAAAAATGCTCTGTGATTAACACGAGTAACTTATTTCTTTATTTTGCCTTAAAATGGTGATTTTGATGGAATTCTATGCAACTGATGAAGTACCATTGTTGAAGATGATAAGAAGTCAAGATTTTTCTTTTACATTTTAAGTGAAAAAAGCACAATATATATAATCTGTCTTGTTTTATATATATATAAATATGTAATTACATATAATTATACATATAGGCAAATATATGTATAAATGCATGTGTATATTAAGTTTCCAATACGCCACTAGATTTAATTTGTTAATATTCTCACATTTAGTTTATAGTTTGGGGTCAATATTATATGATCATTGTAGAATGAGCATGAAACTTCCCAGCTTTTTCTAAGCTTTGGAATAGTTTAAATAAGACCGGTATTCTTCATTGCCATTATTTTCTTTTTTGGTATTCATTTGTAAAATAATCTGGGTTGGTACTTTAAATTAGGGATAGAAATTCAACTAAATTTTAATTTCATCTATGGTCATTTGTCCAAGAATTTTAAATCTTTTTGAGTCAATTTTGGTAATTTATATTTTCATTAAAAATTGCTCCTCTCATGTATATTTTCAAAAGTTGCATACGTTTGTACTTAGTTCTCTCACATAACTTTTAAAATCATCTTTGTGTCTACAGAAATGCCCCTTTTCTAATGTTATTTTTATTTCCTGCTTTATCAGATTGGTCAAAACTTTGTGTATTTCACACTTATATTTACTAAGCTCTATTGTCTCTTAGTTTTTTAGTTAATTAATTTCTACTTTTATCTTTTATAAGTTTACCTCTATGCTCTCTTCAGCTTTATTTTGCTGCATTTTACTTGTCATTTAATTCAAAATATCCCTAGGTATAATAATCCAGAGTTAATAACTAAATGGATTTATCAATTACCCTACTCCATGGGCATAAGAACACATCAAACTTAAAATCCTTGGATCTCAGTCTACTCTTCTATAATTAAATGGAAGAAGATATTATTTTGTGTAAAGGGTTCTTAATAACTGCAGAAATCTCCCACAAGTGTTTTGCCCATAATAACTAGAAGACAATAATCAGATGTTTCAAATTCCCTCAATTACATATTTAAATTACCCTGGTACCATTGAAGAGACTTGTACCAGTTACCAGGCATTGCAAGGCAGGCAGTAGTTAAAAAAAAAAATAACACAGTGATAGTTACATGGCCCAACTAAAACTACCATCTTTTGAAATTGCTTCTATACATGCTGCCTAGTTCTGTACCAGCCCTGGGGAAAATCAGGGATTATAAGAGATGCAATATTCTACAGCTACAGCCTATACAGGAATGACCCTGGGTGCAGTCCTAGACCTCCCCTTCCTCACTGGGAAGCCACATCCCATCTTCAACAAGCCCGTCTGTCTTTGACAGTGACATGAAGATAAAGGTACATGACACATACCTCCTTCCTGTGACTCTTTCATTATATCAACAGGAATGTTATTGTTAATGAGATAATGCTTTCAAAATGCTTTGTATGCCTTTGGCAAAAAAAAAGAAAAAAAAAAGAAGAAGAAGAAGAAGAAGAAGCTATTTTTAAAAGAGGAATTGCTCTGCTGGCCTTGAACTCAGATCTGAGTCTGACCTGTGTGCCTTCTTTTGAGAGAGAGCGATTAACCATGAAGACATTCAAGAGAGACAGGAAACTTTGCCCAACAGGCAGGAGATCAGCCATGACATAGCCTACTGTGAAATATCATTAGCTTCCTTTAAAATTCTGTCAACCTAAGTTGAAATGTAGGTGAAGGTTTTAAAATATAAAAAAGAAACATGTCAATAGCATTTTAGTCCCAAAGTGAAAAGAGCTTACTTTTTTGTTTACAAAAAATTACAGGTTCATTGAAACACCTTTTCAAACAATATAGAAAAATGTAAAATTAAAATTGCCTATTATCTACCACCTGGAGAGAATCATAATCTGGCCCATAACTTTTTTCACATATCTATCTATGTATATTTGTATTAAGGGAATCATACAACTGTTTTTTCTTCCCCCTCATAATATGTTCTGAATATTATCTCAGATTTATAAATAATATTTAAAATAAAATGTATGTGGATATACCTACTGTCGTGGGTTGAATGATGCCCCTCCCCACAAGATATACCCATTGGAACCTATGACTATGACTTTATTTGGAAATAAGGTGTTTGCAGATGTAATTAAGTTAAAGATGTTGAGATGGCTTCCCTGGTGGTGCAGTGGTTGAGAGTCCGCCTGCCGATGCAGGGGACATGGGTTCGTGCCCCGGTCCGGGAGGATCCCACATGCCATGGAGCAGCTGGGCCCGTGAGCCATGGCCGCTGAGCCTGCGCATCCAGAGCCTGTGCTCCGCAACGGGAGAGGCCACAGCAGTGAGAGGCCCGCGTACCGCCAAAAAAAAAAAAAAAAAAAAAAATGTTGAGATGAGGTCATCCTAGCCTGTCTGGGTAGGCCATAAATCCAATTTTGTCATTATACCAGGAAGGCAGAGGGATATGAAAAAGACACAGAGAGAGGGCTGGATGAGATAGAGGTGAAGATTGGAGTGATGTAGCCCAGGAAACCTGACAAGGAACCCCTGGAAGCTGAAGAGGAAAGGAACAGAACCTGCCCCAGAGTCCCTAGAAGGAGCACAGACCCAGCACCATCTTGATTTGGGGCTCTGACCACCAGAGCTGTGAGAGAATAAATTTCTGTTGTTTTAAGCCCAAAAGTTTGTGGTAATTTGTTATATC
Source organism: Hyperoodon ampullatus (assembly GCF_949752795.1). Lineage (NCBI taxonomy): Eukaryota > Metazoa > Chordata > Mammalia > Artiodactyla > Ziphiidae > Hyperoodon > Hyperoodon ampullatus. The sequence continues at coordinate 13,612,626 of NC_136929.1, read as the reverse complement.
AGCCCTAGAAAATGAATATACCTGTGTACACATGGAAATTGATACATTTGGGTACATGTTTAAGTGGAGCCTGGATTTCCAATAGTTCAAAAAGAGTAAGTATATAACTAATCATAGCTAATGCAATGATTTCTCTTGAATATGGTGTTTAAAAAAAAGGAAAGCTGATTTCCAGGACAGAGGTATATATTGTATAATTGTATATTGTGTGTGTGTATATATATATATATATATATATAGAGAGAGAGAGAGAGAGAGAGAGAGAGATTATACTGTAAGTCCCCTCTTAAAAAAATGTGATGTATATACATAATACATATAATACATACATATACTGCATATATACACACATAATCTAAGATATATATTGAATTATATATAATTATTTAGATTATAATCATTTGCATAACTTGCAAATAGAATTTTTTTTTTTGACTGTGCCGAGCGGCTTGCGGGATCTTAGTTCCCCGACCAGGGAGTGAAACCAGGCCCCGACAGTGGAAGTGCTGAGTCCTAACCACTGGACGGCCAGGGAATTCATGCAAATAGAACAATTTTGAAGCAAATAATTTAAAAGCAAAGACTCATTAACTGACCACCAAATTTAAGAACAGGATTATTACTAATACAGATGAAGCTCCTTATGTGGTCCTCTGCCTCCCTCATGCCCCTGAATAGCTTACAGATGTAACTACTCTGACTTAAAATCAATTCTTCTTTTTTAAAGTTTTAAAGCCAGGTTTCCCTAAATACTATATTGCTTTTATTTTGAGTTTATGTAATGGTATCACAGTCAATGTAGTCATTTCAGAGATGCTTTCTTCACTCAATGAACGTTTCTACAGTTGATCCATGTGCTACATTCATTGTTTGTGCATCTGTTTTTCTACTGATGGGTACTGGAGCTGTTTGCAGCATTTGCTACTATTTGCTATTAAGTAACATGCCTGTGCGTGTACCACTGCGTACTGGACTTGCGAATTCTCAGGATGTGCACAAGTTTAGGTGTAGAGAATGATGCCAAGTTGTTTTTCCAATGTGTTGACACCAATTAACACGCCTGCCAGTGGTGTAGGAATGTTTTCTGTTGCTCCATGTACTTTCCAAAACTTGGTAGTGTAACTCTTTTATTTTGCCAATCTAGTAAATGCAAAATGGGATCTTATGATCTTATTTTGCATTTTTTTGATTGATCATTGGTCAAGCATGTTAAAATAAGTTTTTAGACCATTTGTGTTTCCCACTGTGTGAGATATTTATTCATGTCTTTTGCTCATTTTCCTACTGAATCATGTCTTTTCATATTGATATTTAAGATTTCTATATGTATTCTAGATATCTTGTCAGTTACATATGTTGTAAATATCTTCTCTCAGTTTGTGTCTTGTCTTTCACCATCTTTATAATATCTCTTGATGATGAAAGCTTAATGTAATGGAATTCAATGCATCTATTAATTTTTAAATTTTTGTTTGTGTCCTTTTAAAACTGTTTCTAACCTCCAGGAATATAAAGATGTTTTCTTATATTTTCTTCAAAAAGCTGCAAAATTTTGCCTTTTATAGTTAAAACATTTGGCATTGATTTTTGTGAATGGTGTGAGAGGTAGTGTTCAAATTTAATTTCTTTCTCGTGTCATTCACCAGTTGTCCCAGGGCACATTCTTGAAGAAGCATTTATTTTCCGAGAGATTTGTGTTGCCATCTCTGTCATAAGTCTGTTGTGTCTATTCAGTTTTATTGTTTTTTTTTCCCTAACCTATCCCTGTAATTATCCTACAGTGTTTTAATTGCTGGAGCCTTAAATTGATCTTGTAGGGCAAGTCTTCACCACCTGTTTTTCTTTTTCAATAGCCTTTGCCATTTTGCTTTTTAATATACATGTTACAAACACCTGGGCAAATTTCTTTAAAAACAAACAAACAAACAAAAAACAACCCTGATGGGATTTGGATCTTTAGATAAATTTGGAGAGGAATGTACCTTTTATGATAGTAAGCCTTCCTTCCCCTGAACATGCTAAATCTCTTTATTTAGTTATGACTTCTTTAATGTCTTTCAGGAAAGCTGTAAAATTATGTCCATAATGGTCTTATAAATCTTTTGTTAGATTTTTAAAATACTTTATATTTCTGTTGCTATTTTAAATGATACCTTAAAAAATCTGCATTTTTAAAATTGCTATTGATGGTATAGCGATTGTGTATTCATCTTATTTCTAGCCAGATTGCTAAACTCTGTTATTAATTTAATAATTAATTTGGATTTTCTGTGTATATAATTATATCATCTGTGAAAAATGACATTTTTGTTTTTTCCATTCTAGTTCTTATATTTTAAATTTTAGTTTTCCTTTGTTAATATGCAAGCAAGGACCCATAATACCAATTGCATAGAAGCAGATAGTGGACATACTTCTCTTGCTCTTGATTTTAAAGTGATTGCTTCTAACATTTTACTGTAAAGGATGTTTTAGATCTAGGTTGTTGGAACTACTCTTTATTGGGTTCAAGAAGTTCTTTTTTTTTTTTTTTTTTTTTGTGGTACGTGGGCCTCTGACTGCTGTGGCCTCTCCTGTTGCAGAGCACAGGCTCTGGACACTCAGGATCAGCGGCCATAGCTCACGGGCCCAGCCGCTCCGCGGCATGTGGGATCTTCCCGGACCAGGGCACGAACCCGCGTCCCCTGCATCAGCAGGTGGACTCTCAACCACTGCGCCACCAGGGAAGCCCCAAAGAAGTTCTTTTTTTATTTCCAGCTTACTCATGATATTTATTAGGAGTAAAGCAATTTTATTATGAATTTTTCTTCATGTACTGAGAGGATATATGACTTTTTTTTCTCCTTTTACCTATTAATGTGGTGAATTGTCTGCAGAGACTTCTACTGTCAAACCCCTTTGTAATTTTGGGAATTTTTAAATGGTGAATGGTACTAAATACTGTCACTTCTTTTCTTCACCTGAGATAATATAATTTTTCTCTTGCTTTAGTGAATATTGTGAATTATATTGATTCATTTTCATACGCTAGACAAATCTTCCATTCCCTGACAAACCATATGTGTCCATGATGTATTATCTTTTTTTATATATTATAGAGTCACTATCACTTATATTTGGAAACTAAAATGAAAACAAAGCAAAAAAACAATGACAGCAGCAAAAAAACAAGCTCATAGAAAGAGAGATCAGAATTGTGGTTACCAGAGAGAGGCTAATGATGGGGTCAGGGGAGTTGGGGAATTGGAGGAAGGTGGTCAAAAGGCACAGACTTCCAGTTATAAGATAAATAAGTACTAGGGATGTAATGTATGACACAATGATTATAGTTAACACTGCTGTATGATATATAGGAAAGCTGTTAAGACAGTAAATGCTAAGATTTCTCATCACAAGGAAGAAAATATTTGTTTCTTTTTCTTGTTTTTCTCTTTTTTATTGCATCTGTATGAGTTGCTGGTTGCTAAATAAACTTATCGTGGTAATCATTTCACAATATATGTAAGTTAAACTGTCATGCTATACACCTTAAACTTACACAGTAATGTATATCAGTTATATCTCAATTAAACCGGAAAAAATAAGGTGTGTGTATATATGAGATTAAAGTAACATTGCTTGAATTGAAATATGTAGATATTTAAATATATACCATCAAATCAGAGTAGAAGAGTTACTTATAAATGTTCTAAATATTGAGAGTTGTTAGGACACAAATTCTAAACCTTTTACCTTGGGTTTACTTAGCAATAGAAGGTGATGTTTACAGTCGTGCAAGCTGGTTCTGTATAGACTCCAACTGGAACCTTATTCTCTTTCTTCAGGTTGTTCTTGTCGCCCTGTGAATAAAATTAACAAAGAATTATTCATTGGCTCAACGGCCTTCTTCAAGACTGCTTCTTTTTGGGAGAATAAGATATTTTTATTTGAAGTCCAACCTGTTCTTTAACCACTCAAGTCACTGATTGTAAATAATTAGCACTTACTATATTTATCTTGTGTGAACTGAACATTTTACAAGGCTTGGCAAAGCTGAGAGGTTTTGCATCTTTCCTATGTTCCCCCATTCCTTCCACTGTTCTTTCTTCTCTTTTACTTATCCCCTCCACCTCTTTCTTTTCCATTAGACTGCCTTCTCTCCATTTCAGTCCTTTAAGTTTTAGAAAAAATACAATAAACTTAAAAAACACAACAACACACACAAAAAAACGAGATACAGGAATAGATGTTCTGTCCTAATATGGTCCTTGTCCAAGTGGTGATTTAGTTCCTTTCGAGAGAAATGATTTGCAAATGTGAGATGATGTAGCACATTGCCCATTTAGATTCTTTGGAAGTAAAGTGTAAGTGAGGAAACAGGTTGTGGGTAAACAGCATTGCGGGGGGTGGGGGTGGGGGTAGGTGGCTTACTAAAAAGTTTTCCAAGCCAGTTAATTTTACCAAGGTTATTTTAAAATTTAACATAAGTATATATCTAAAATGAAGTAACACGACCTAAAGGTTAAGAGACCCAGACTGGCAGGGTTCAAACTCTGGCTCCACCTTTAGGAGCTGCATGGCTTGGACAAGATTTTTAACCTCCTTTTGCATCATTTTTCTCCTCTATAAATTGGAGGTAATAGTGGTAACTTGATTAAATGAGGTAATATTTGTAAAGTGCTTAGCATAATGTTGGACATATAGCAAGCACTATATAGTTTCCTCAGTAGATAAAATAAAAAAATAAATAAATGGGAAAAAATTGGACAAGAGGGTTACAAGCGTTATTGCATTGATATGCTTTTTTGAAGACAATTATTCTTGGTGAACCTTGAAGTTAGAAAATAAGCTGATTTCCAAAGGAAAATGTGGTGTGCAGGAAAACAGTAGAAATGAAAGAAATTACAATGACCGGCAGTTATACCTACAGAATGACAACCATTTGTACTTTAATTAAAAATAGTTCATGGTGTAAGAACAATGTTTACTCACCTCCACTTCTTTAGATTCTAGGGACTTCCTCACATGGTTTTGCTCCATCTTTAAATATTTTAAAGCCTTTTCTATTGAGTACATGAACAACACTAATTTTAGCCCCGATTGTTATATTTTGAAAGAAGCTAAAAAAAGTGTTAAGCCTGACTGTTTTCAAAGAAGGCTTCTATAACAAGAAACTAGGACTGTGGTTTGAAAGTGATTGGTCTTATTAACTGGAGAGAGAAGTATGGCCTGATGGAAAAGGAACAAGTGATGATTATATCTTACACTTTCATCTTAGGCTTCCCAAGGTACCTGAAACCAAGTCTCATTATCATTTCTTTAAATAGGTGAAGCAAGGGAGATAGCCAGTTAAGTGTGCTTCTCAAGGTCACACTCCAACTTGCTAACATAGTGATAAAAATCCAATATACTTGATTAGTGTCCGCTGCCTACTCATCCTCTCGGCATCGATTTTGTGCATGATGAGGAGAGGAGATGGGCAGGATGATCTTCTCCGTCTTTCCAACCCTGCCATCTTGCTCAGTGGTTCCCCTCTTATTAATCATTGATTGCATCTCTGCAAGCTTTCCTTCACACCATTTCTGTTCAGGCAGGATTCTTACTAGTTAAGACGTCAGAGGGACAAGTGTGTGCCCTGCCTGTTCTCTTGTGCCACTTTCACTCTTTCTCATCCTTTCAGCTCCGGAGGAAGGTTGTAAGTCCTCACAAGTGTTTTGGTTTTCCTGGGTCTTTGTTTTATGGATCACTTCCACCTGGAATGCCTGTCCTGTTTGTGGTTGATTTCAGAAAGCTTTGGGGATTTCATTAATTGTGAGTGACTTTTGTCTTTTTAATCCTTTCAAGTTTTAACCCATCGTCCATGTCTTTAAACCTAGTTGTAGAGAAGGACATAGGAATAGCCAGTATAGGGTCGTCCAATAGGGTGGCCACTAGCCATAAGAGCATATTGAACTTGAAGCCGGAACTCAAAGTAAACAAAATTAAAAATTCAGTCCCTGAGTTGCACTAGCCTTACTTCAGGCACTATATATTATCTCCCCCAGCTTCAGCCTCAGCCTACGCATCTCTAGAGTGGAGAGATTGGATTAGATGACGGTAGGATCCCTCTGGCACTAGCGTTCTGTGATTTTTCCAGGGACTTTTCTTGGGTTTGGCAGTACTGCCTTGGATTCTGTGAGCAGAGGCTCTCCCTCCCAAGCTCTCTCTCTCTCTCTCTCTCTCTCTCTCTCTCTCTCTCTCTCTCTCTCCATTTTGCAAAATGCACCTCTCTTATATTCACCTTGTATGTTGGAACCAAGTGCTTGACAAAGAATATGGTAATGTATTCAACAAAAGCTTTGTGTACTAAATATAGCCTCAGCATTTTAAAGAGCTTTTTTTTTCTTTTATGAGTGTTGGCAGCTGTTTTACTATGAACCAGGTCTCAGAAAGAGGTGAGGACACCTTCTATTTTGAGATAAAAGCTTCATCTGAGATGTAGGAATGACACTGTAATAAATGCTATTACAGTTAATGAAATCAGGTAGCAGCTGATTTTTACTGGATTGTACAAGGCAAATTCTTCCAGATTTCCATGTACACATTCAGATCATAAACTGGCAGTAGAGCCTCTTGTCAATCAAGCTGGTCCCTGTTCCATTCTTCTTTGTCACCCTGAGGTAGTAAAGAAAAAAAAGCAAGAAACATAGAGGGTTAAAACAGTAGAGACTAGAATTTCCCTTTTTTTCCTCAGTACTTCCAGTGAAAGGGCAACATTTCATTATCCAGGAAGAAATATTTATGACCCTCAGTTTATAAACTAAAGCAAATGATTAAAACAATCATGTAAGGCCAAGTTTCTGTTTACATCCCTTGGAAAAGTAACTGTGACAATATGGTGTTAATCATCATAAAAGGGGGAATTTTAAATCCTTGAATGCAGCCAATTTCCTATGTGCTGATTATATGTGCTAATTGTCTTTTGCTTGCTATTTCAACCCCTTAACTAGGAAGATTCTTAGCATATGTCTATTTTTCCCCCTCCTTCCCTCAGGCAGAAGTTCCCTTGGGAGGGAGATGCCTGAGAAAATCATTAAGTAGAAGTTTTATGAGCCTAGGTGGGATAACATTTGGAGATGACTGATTACATGACTGCAGCTCACTGCTTGAGGGACTTGGAGCCTCTCTAACATCTTTAAAGGGAATCCTTTCACTTGCAACCCAGCAGAAGAACTGCAGTTTTCTCTAAGGATAAACTTCCTTTGGGGTGTCACAGAGAAATATTTCTGAGTAACCTTGCATCCGCTTCAGTCTGTTTATTTTCTGATGAAAACAATCCCCCCTTTGTCACCAAAATATAGTTTATAGCTATAAGACCATCCCCAGCTAGGATGTTTGCCCTTCAACAAGATTATTTGAGACTTCTTCTGGTTCATACAAGAAATTACATAGCACTAACTTTGTCCTGTCAGAACCCTACTAATCTGAAAGGGTTAACATTCTTAACAAATTCACTCCGGGGATAGCTTGCTTTAAAAAAAAAAATATTGTTATGAATAACATACATTTATTCATGTATTTATTTTTATTTAGTGTCGTAAGAACACTTAACATGAGATCTACCCTCTTAGCAAATTAAATGTACAACACAGTGTTGTTAACCTAGGCACAGTGTTGCACAACGGATCTCTTGCTTTTGAATGGAGCCAATCTCTGAGTGGAGTGTCTCAAGTATTTGTAACTTTAGTGTATTTTTGTGCAGAGTATAATTATTACCCTACATTTTTTCAGCAATCTATCCATCAAACTCTTTGAGCTAGTTTCCTATGTTGTAGTTAATAAATAACCATTAATTATGAAACTTGCAGTGAGGCCATCAGGCCTGGAATCCTCAGACCCACATGAAAATCCTCTCCATGGCCTTTTTGTTTCACATCTACTGCAGGACATGTGACACACTGTGATTAACACACATGCATATATGCACACACTAACACATAGGCACCCCACGGTAAGGTTTAAGAAAATGAAGGTCAGATGTGTCTCAATCTGTGTGTAATATTGAGAAATTATGACTTTGGGGGGAAATGTGGGAGGGAATACAAAAACGTTAAAAATGTTGCCTGTTTGTGTAACCTGTTACACATCTTGTACACTGCTTCCGTGTTTGTCTGAGAACCTCTTGAACTGCAACCCTGAAATAAAGCTGGGTGTATGCACGTGGTGGCGGATAGGATTTTGACAAAATTTCTGCTTGTGGGAGGTCTGGGTGGTATTTGGTGATAAATAGCGCCTAAAGCCATGTGAAATGGATCAGGATGAAGAAATTAGTCTGGGAATTGAGGAATGCAGGCTGAGTCATGAAGCCAGCCAGTTTCATATATTGCCCAAATCTCAATCAGCCTAGAAATTAATTATTAAGTGGTCAAAAAATTGGACATGCCCTGAATTAAAAGTGAAAAAAAAAAAAAAAGCATCAACACCACTTTATCGAATGAGGTACCCATCACCCTGGCCTGGTTAAGGGCCAGGAATGCCTTGAGTCCTTGGAAGGAGCTAATATGAAAATCAGGTAACTTCCTTGTTCTTCTTACCCCATTGGAAGCCACAGTATTTTTGCTTTCTTGTTTTAGCTAAGAAGAATGAGGCAGAGACTGGGAAGGAAAACCTCCTGGAGGTCATCCTATACCTTGTTTTCTTTTTTCTCTTCTCATTCAGGCAGGCACAGTAGAGCCTTAGAGACTCACAGTCTTTCTGAGGACCTGGGAAGAACGCTTTCATTATTTTTCCAATCACTAGCGGCAGCGTCCTCCTCTCTTTGTTTACCTCGCTTATGCTTGGAAGGTAGGTCACACTGGCTCGGCATACAGACACCACTCTTAACTGCCTTTGAGGCAATAGATTAAGGGGAAAGAGGAATGCACACTGTCTATGAAAGAGACAGATGCTTAGCGTCACTCCCTCAGCTAGTTGACCATGTAGCAAAGTAATTGCCAACAGTGATTCGGGGCCTGCCTTCTGCAAGCAGAACATTTGAGTACATACGCAAGACTTTCTTAACAAATGATCCCGAATTCCAACTATGTCAGTTTTGCATTCTTATCTAGCTTTTCCTTCATTTCTCCTCAGACACAGTTGTTCAAGGGGCTAGAATTTTAACATAAATACTGAAACTCCATTTCTTCTATTCGGACGGAAGCATGTTTAAACTCAGAATAAAATGGATTCTTTCCTGCTACGTAAGCCACAATACAGGTGGGGGAAAAAAGATTTTTAATACGACTTTTTTGGATTCCATAAACACGCCCTTCCTAAAAAGCAACATCCACACTCTCCAGTGAACGTACAAGCAATGCCATTGATCCTATGAGCCATTTATATAAAATCTAAAATGCCAGCAATCACATTATTTAGACTCTAATATCTGCTTGCTTATACCCACTTTATTCACAGCACAGGAAAATGCTAGACCAATACTTCAGAAACTCTAGGGAGCAAACACATCACCTGCAGAGCTTGTAAACACAGATTCCTGGGCTCTGCTCTAGAAATGTAATAAGTCGACCATGGGAGGGGCCTGAGAATTTTCAGCTCGAACAATTTCTGAGGTGATGCTGATACTGCTGGCCCATGAGCCACTTGGGGGAGCACTGCTCCTGGCCAAAGGGCCCACACTGCGAACCCCTTACTGTTAGGTACCTAAGACAACACACACAAACACACACACAAAATCTGCTTTTATTTAAGGCAGGGGATTTAGTAGGTTCATTTCAGGATAGAGTGGTAACACATCTTCTTTACATTTCAACTACCTTCAAGGAAATAGCCGAAAGAGTTAGAAGGCCATTAGGATAGACCATTGAGCACATCCCTGACTTTAAAACCCCAAACAGAGGAGAAGCCATGAATGCAGACATCCATTCTGTGTTTCCTAGGAACACAGCATTACTGACACATTGCTTTAGAAGGGCCATTTAAAACCTCTAGTCAATTGGTAATTATTAATATTTATTACCACTCTGATGAAACCCCCAGCGTATATTTACTTTCTAAAGGTTTGTAATAAAAGCACTTATACTGATAAACAATTAGTCATTTGGGGGACTTTTTCCCTGTTTAATTTGTTTCTCACCCCTATATACCCCCATGTAGATTAGATAGATAGTTTTGAATTAATATATATATAGAATATATGTTTTTTATATATAGTTTTAAATGTATATAATATGTATTATATATATGTATGTGTATATATATGTGTGTGTGTGTGTATATATATATATATTTTTTTTCTAGTTTTGCTTGCTGAGTTATGAGGAAGAAATAAATTACTATCCCTATTCTACCCCTTTCTTATTTGGAGCTACACAATTATATCATTAAGTTAATTATACCAGTGATTAAAAAGGATCAAGTTATTTGGGAAGAGTTATTCAGAATGAATTACTCCTTAATGCATGTACACATGGATTGGTTTGATGGAAGAACAGGAAGGTTGTGGGTCAGTGCAATATTTCTTGTTGCATTTTGCTGTCAAAGGCTTTCACTTCTGCCCTTGAAAGGCTCAGAAGTCCTAGATAAACCACATTATACCAGTCCTTATCTTTCTTATGGGTATTAGGGACAGATATTCTCATTAACTCTCAGCTTGTGAATTATGGGCCAGCCATTTACTGTACAGAATAATAAATTATCCAGAACTATGTGTGTGCACAGCTATTGGCTCTAAATATTGGCTTCCTTGCCCAATGCAGTTCAGTTATTTATAGACACCAGACTGGAGCTCCTGTGGATGAACGGAATTGAAAATGGATGCTGGTTGTGATTTTTACCATTTAGCACTTCTCCAATAATTTCTCTTGAGTGTAACTTTAATGCAGACATGTTCTCATTTTTTAAATGACCAGGAACTTAGGCGAATATAAGTGAGACCTAACACTTTCATGTTTTATGTACATGCCTGCCTTAAAGAACCAAGTGATTCTTAATTGAATATTATATATCATATGAATAGTGGTTTTGTAAGGCAAAAATTTGCTTGCCACAATATATAGAAAACCATGATGCAAAACAAAGCATACTTAAGTTTCTTGGTGGGGATGAAATAGAAGGAGATGTTGAGGAAAAAATCGTAGATTTTATGGCACTGTGAGTACTCAGTAGATTGGTATTAAATTATAGATTGATTAATTATTGGGTAGTAATTGTCAGAAGTCGATAGAAGAGTTTAAAACAGTACTCACTTTTATCAAGCTTGAATTGGGATCTGCAGTCTGTGGTCATCCTTTAGGGGACTTTTGGGGTGTTTAGGGCACCCTATCAAAAGTAGTCTTGGTGAGGTTACACATGTTTCAACAGTTATTGTCTCTGAAAGGAGGGTAGTGCTGTAGTAGGTAATTAATCCATTGGCAGAATGACTTCTGCTGGATCAGCAAATTTGATGATCTATCGAAAGCAAGTCATCTTTTGAAATAATTCAGGTAATCTCAATAAACATTCTAATGATGTAATGGCTCAACTATTCATAGAGCTATAACATAAGCAGATCACAAATAGCTGAGGGGTTACAAGAGGAGAAGCCTAATCATTCCAGCCCCCAGTTGAGAGAGCATACGTACATTTCAGGAAGGTTGCAGTAAACAAATGTTCACTGTTTCCTCTATCAAGGTGCCAAGCCTTCCAAGATTTTGGCAGCTATGTCCTGTTACACAGCAGGCGTTCCATTCTCTCCCAGGCAGTTAGAGAAGATCTTGGCATGCCTGCTTTTGATACTCATAATTACATCCCGACGGAAAAAATCCTCAACTGATCAGGCATCAACTTGAAGCAAGACTACCAGGAGATACTAAATATATATAGTGTTTTGCAAGGAGACCGTCTTCCCCTAGCTTCTAGTTCTAACAAGCATGAGCAATGGATAGTGACAGTGAAATACTAGCTATGAAATATCACAAATCTATATGGTATAATCATGACCGAGTTTACACTGCTTATTCTTTCTTTGTTGTTTTTGTGTTCTGCTTTCGTATTTGGAGAAGTCTGTTTTTTCTTTTTTTATTCCACAGTGTTCCAGCTTTGCTAAGGGTTAATGAGGGAAGGTATTTGGGTTCATGCACAGGCCAGCATTTATATGGACAATAGCACACATCTGGCGGCCAAGATGTTGGCACGGCCTATACTGACCAAGGTGGGCGAGACCCAAGGGGGATGTGAAACTCAACAAGGCCATCAGAATTGGTGCTACTGAGACTACCAGTTGCTGGTTCCCTGCCAATCCCCAATTTACCTTCCAGAGGTAAAGGTTCACCTTATTTTAATAGAGTTTGTGATATGCCTAATTTCAGTGCCTACCAGGAACATGGATGGTAGATTGCAGCAGCACTATTCTATACTCTTAAGCACATCCAGTTAAAGAAAAACAAAAAGAGCAATGTTATGTTGGACAGAGCAAGAAAATGGATGCCAAAAGAAAAAAGCCATCTGGGGGCTTCCTTGGTGGCGCAGTGGTTGAGAGTCTGCCTGCCAATGCAGGGGACGCGGGTTTGCGTCCCGGTCTGGGAGGATCCCACATGCCGCGGAGCGGCTGGGCCCGTGGGCCATGGCCGCTGGGCCTGCACATCCAGAGCCTGTGCTCCACAACGGGAGAGGCCACAACAGTGAGAGGCCCACATACCACAAAAAAAAAAAAAAAAAAAAAAAAAGCCATCTGGTTGTTGGGCCACAGTCATCAAATACTCATCAAATACTCGGAATATTGTAATATACATATGTTTATAATAAACATTATATAGGGAGAAATATTAGAGTTAAATATTTCTTGTCCTAAGAGCACAGGTATGAGGAAATAAAACAATATTTATTAAGCATCTTCACTGAGTCAGGCATAGCATCAGGAGCACCAAGTTATACAGGTCAAGTTAAGGAGGTATATCAATGTTTATAAGTGGGTGCAGAATGAACATTCAATAAGAAGAGCATCCCTTCCAAGTTATTGTAATGTTGGCTAAAGCATGGTCCTTCCCCCTCATGTAGACTATAGTCTTGAATGTCATCTTTGGAATTTGTCCTGTAGGAATGGAAGAAGTTTGGAATTTGTTCTATGAGAATTCCTCATAGATTCCTCCTATTGGAATTTGTTCTATGGGAATGGGATGTTATTGGAACTTTCTGAGGTAGCCAACAACTACATCAGAGCTGCATGTTGGAAAGATCATTACGACTATAGTGTTAAAAATGCATCTGAGGGGCTTCCCTGGTGGTGCAGTGGTTGAGAGTCCGCCTGCGGATGCAGGGGACACGGGTTCGTGCCCCGTTCCAGGAAGATCCCACATGCTGCGGAGCGGCTGGGCCCGCGAGCCATGGCCGCTGAGCCTGCGCGTCCGGAGCCTGTGCTCCGCAACGGGAGAGGCCACAACAGTGAGAGGCCCGCGTACCGCAAAAAAAAAAAAAAAAAAAAAAAAAAAAAAGCATCTGAGTTTGGAGGTCATTTGGGGAGAAAACAGTGGATTGAGGGTTTGGACATTTTGAATATGGAGTAGCTAACAGAACATCCATGTGTGGATGGATGTGATAGCTGTTGAAAATACAGGATGCAAAAAGAGAGTAGATGAAAATACAAAGTTGTGGAGTGGACCACACACCGTGCAAGAGTAAACATGGGCTCAGATCAATGAACACAGGGGAGATAACTCATGGCTCTTTGACTTTTGGACTTGCCCCAAGATCAAGCAGGTATATTTGCTTTATTAAAACTTCTGATCTTACTTACACTGCTTTCTGCAGGGGAATTTGAATCCTTGTCTGGCTCACCAAGATTGTGATTCAAGTTGAGGGTCTGGAAAGAAGCCAAGATGAATCATAAATTGCAGACCTCAGCGATCTTTTGTTCAGTCCCAGAGTGGAAATGCAGTTATTGGAATGTATTGCCGAATAACATGATTAATTTTAAAAGTCTGTGCTTGATTCTATCAGTGTGAGTAGAACAGGACACTAGGGCAGGCAACTAGGACCAGGAGATCAAAAAGCAGAGCAGGTAGAAGGCAAGCATGGGGGAGACGGGTCTCAGTGGCAGGCATGGAACTCAATCCCTAAGGCAGGACTCAGATCTGGAACTGTGAAAGTTAGAACTGGGGAGAATGGAATACCGAAAGAAAACATAAGTAGGCATCAAGAACTAAGAAGCTGGCAAGAGAAGGTGGATGGTTGGGATGAAGGATCCCTGCAGAGAGACTGACAGCATCCATAGAAAGCAAGAGGAGAGACCCTTGATACTATGCCAAGTATTTGCTTCAGCTCAAGTTAGGAGTGATTGTCCTGCATTAGTAAGAACCAGCAGCCTTCAGTGGACAGCCCAAGTCTTACAGAAAGAGATAAATAGGATGCAAAGAGCTGGACAAGGCAATTCTTGACACATTCATTCCAGAGAAGAACTCTATTTCCTGGAGAAAGGGAGAAATAATCTTCCTTAATTCCTTCCCTCTCTCTTTCCTTAGTCTAGAGCTCCTTAAACTTTGTGTTGAAGGCACTTTCAGAATTGAGTGAATGCTACAGACTCACTCAGCAGAGACTTGCTAGGACCCACGGACCCTCAAATGTTTCCTGTAATTATAGGATTCATAGACTGCTCTCGGCCCTCTGCTAAGAATGCTAGTGCAGGATGAGGATAAGTCAGCTCCCCCGCAGCACATCTGGCTTCTGGAGCAAAGTTAAAGGCTCTGCCTACCCCTTATATGTGGGGGGCCGGCAGAAGACAGAGTACAGCTGAGCTATGTCCCTGCCTCTTGGTTATTCCTCGTTGCACACGTAAGTATGAATGAGCTGATCTTGGTGGAGAGATAGTCTTCCTAGGAGTAGGGGGAAGGAAGAGATATTAATCATAGCACAATAAAACAGTAGCAGTGGCAACAGCTACCACCCAGCAAGGTAGGCCTATTAAGTAGCAGCCACTGTATGGTACACTTTACCTTGCCACGTATACATTATTACACCTAATTGACTGATGAGGAAACTGAGGCTAGAAGGAGTTCATTTTGACTTATCCAGAGGCAGATAACTATATCTTTCTGACTCTGAGGAATTCTTCCTTCCGTATCTCCGATTCCTCCCTCTTGCTTGTGGAGACCCTCCCTTCTGCCCTTTGCAGAGCAAAAATTAATCTTAACATGTTGGAGTTTTTCTATTCGATGTCAGCTGCCAGGCTAAATAAGGGCCTCCACTAGCATGTAAATGCCTCTGTGAAAATTAGTAAAAGGCCCTCCTTCCAAGTGGAGGCAGCCCAATGCCAGGGCACACGGCTGAACAAGCAGAGCATGGGCTGAATTTCCATCCGCTTACCCCTTGGCTAGATGCTCTTGTGCAGTGAACAACCTGCCCAACTCTACACAGCAGCCTGGAGCCACGTTTTTTAAAATGCTATCAGAGATGAAGAGCCAAGGACAAAGCTTTGTGCTCAGGAAAAGCTGTAGTGTATTCATGACAGTTGCTCAGTGATCTTGATATTCAGTAGCTGTATCTTCTTAAATAAATTGCTCTGGAAGTTTACTCTTTTGAAAAAGCATGTACTATAAAAATTGAAAGATAAAACTCTCAACAGGAATCCAGGGCAGATCATAACTCTGCTGCAGTTCAACAAATGAAAATATATCAATAATGAGATGAAGCCCAATTCAAAGCAACGTATGTTGTCTTTGGGCCTCAAAAATAATCTCTTTTCCATTATTATGGAAAACATGAACCCTTTTTTCACTCCTTGTGAATCCAAATCTTGTTTGCAAGAGATGATCCTGTTTAGCTAAAATTGCTTCCACTTAGCTGTGATAGTGGAATGACAAATATGTTATTGCTGGTGTTCATTGGCCTTATTGTTAGTTAGTTGTCAAACCTTGAAGGGAAAATCACAGACTAAAACCCTGAAAAAGTAATCTTATTTTCATAAATACATTCCCAAATAATTATCTCATGTCCAATAGCCACTTAGCCTTAATATACATTTTTCCTGTGAAACAGGAATGGTTGTGGGTAACTTAGAAATCTATTAGGAAAATGCATAGAAATATTTTGTGATATATTAGCATCCATATTGATTATGAAATTTCAAGCTTGTCTCAGCTCCTCTTTCTTTTTTTCCCAGAGTCTGATGCTTTTCTTCAGAGAATATAATCAATTTACCCATCTAGCTCTGATGCTGCCCCCAGTTTCCACGGGTTATATATGTTAATGGTCAAACAAAGAAGGCCATTGAATTATTTAGGAAACTGAAGACAGTAAAATTATCCCAGAGTTAAGGATTGCCAGTTTTCTCCAGAGTCTCCAAAATGGTTGCCATGAACATGTCACATCACTGCCAGATAGAATGAATTTTCTTTGTTCCTATTCAGCTTTCGTGTCTTTCCTTGCACATGGATGTGTGGCAGCGAACCGCTAAGTGGCCATAAGCCAGCTCTAAAATGGTGAACATACAAAGGGAATTTTAGAATTTGAGAGGCTTCTTTAAACAGGCGTGTCTGATGTTCATTTAAAATCAGCCTTTTTTTTTTTTTTTTTTTTGCGGCACGCGGGCCTCTCACTGTTGCGGCCTCTCCCGTTGCGGAGCACAGGCTCTGGACACGCAAGCTCAGCAGCCACGGCTCAAGGGCCCAGCCGCTCCGTGGCACGTGGGATCCTCCCGGACCGGGGCACGAACCCATGTCCCCTGCATCGGCAGGCGGACTCTCAACCACTGCGCCACCAGGGAAGCCCTAAAATCAGTCATTTTTAAGTAGAGAGAGGAGAAGCCCTCCAAATAACTCAAGCTGGAATTTCTGGGTCCCTAGTAGGACGGGAGAGAAGAAATGGGCAGATACCGTCTATGGCAGGAAAGATGAACTCTGAGAGGCCAGGAATTCTGGTCTGTAAGACTAGGCAGAGGCCCCAGACCTGAAATAATTCCTAAGTTGAGTAAGTTATTTCAAACCACGTGATCAAATGAAACGGAGCATATTATTTATTGAAGGAACAAAGAGTCTCAGGAATTAAGAGTCTTAGGTGGATACATGGATATGACCCCCAGAATATAATAACAGAGTATATGGCACTGAATGAGCCCTGACACTTAGTGCAGGAAGGCTTTGTGTTGGGACCATTCCTTAGGCATCAACAGCTTTAGTTGGTCTTTGTACTCCTGAACTTGGCTATTTGTCCCCATACTGGGTCATGACTCTGCTTTCTTTACTTCTTGTCCCCTTAGGGCATTGATAGCCTACCAGCTAGACATCAAGAAGGCTGGCTGAATTTTTCATTTTTTATCCAATTTTAGCGTGCTGCAGGCTGTAGCAATCTCTGATAATTTCCAACTCTCTCCCTTTCTGTCTCTGAGTTTGAAATTCAAAATAGTTGTTTTTTTCTATTAAGAAATTGTAAATTCCACCACCGCCGCCCACAACTATGGGGTATTAGAAAAATAAAGGTATTTCTTCTCTCTTGTGAAAGGAAAAAAGTCTTCCAGAGGCTTAGGCATCAATACCTTGGTTTATGGACAGGATGGAACCAATGAAGTTTTGTCGGGCAATTTGAGCCAGTATAAACCGATTCCTTTTACTGGGAGATGAGCAATGCAGTTCTCAGCAGTAGGAACTCTTGAATAGGAACATGAGATGTGATTAGAAGGAACCTGGCAGCAACGTGTATAAGAACTTTGCATCACGAGATCGCAGCAAAGCTGTTATTGATTGGGTCGAGAAGACGGTGCCTTAAAACCGTCATATGTGGTGCATCATGGATCTTCAGAAACTCCCACCACGCTGCTTCTCAGCACTTACCAAGGATCTTAATGACAACACCCCGAAGAAAGACTCAGTAGAAAGAGCGAGCGCGGAGGAGAGCCAGACCCTGAAGGCCTCTCTTCATCTTGATATTTTCAAGTCCTTCTGGCTGTTAACCTTTTGATTCATCACTATTGGGAGATTGGAGACTGAGGCTGAAATTCATTTCCTGCTGAGAAGCAAGGAGATCTGATATGAATAAATAAGTTGCATGTTTATGTGTATCAATATCTGCTTTATCTCCTCATGAGGATCTGGGGAAAGATTAACGGTGGGAATGAAAACCCTTATGGAAATTAACATGACCTGGGTAACGGACCATTCTGGTGAAAGCCAGTGCTTGAAAACGTGGAGTCAGCAGATGCAGCAAAGGAGGGCAGAAAAGGGAAGGAGTTGCAATCTGCTTTTCAGGAAATGAGCTTGTAGGGTTTGTAACTTTTAAATGTTTATCTATTTATTTTTTGTCAAGGGAGAGGCAAGGATCTCTTGTCAAGGATCAAATGTCCTATGCTGAAATCTAATATGTGGCACACACATAATCTTGTGGGACAGTGTTCAGGTAGGGGTCAGAATGCTATTCCTGCTTGTGGACAGATAAAATGACTCGGCTTTGTTTAAAAAGCAGTAGAGAATGGATTCCTCTTTCAAACGAAAATTAGCTTAAGAAGCATTGTACAAACTGCATTTTACAGATGTTACGTATCATCCTCAAGGAATTATAAATTGGGTGCCTCAAATAGAACATGCAAACTAGGACTTATCAACTGACTGTGTTAGTCTTGATTTTCTCATTTGATTGTACCTTCTATCAGGGTCCTTCTCAAGGAAGAGATGGCAATAATGTTTCATGCAATGAAACCATGAAGTTTGCCTAATAAAAAGATGACAAGGATTGAACACTTCTGATACAGAAGGCAGTGCTTGGGAAAACTCTTTTGTATATTAATGTTTTGACTGTAAAGAGAACCCAGCAATCTGTTGGTCACTAAGACAGTGAGCCAGACAGATGGATGCTCACTTATACTAGTGAGAAAGGCTATGTCTTTTTGTTGTTGTTGTTGTTTTAAATTATATATTAGTCTCTTAAATCAAACAGAAACCAGAAAGTGGAGCTACAAACCAAAGTTACAATAGTACTAGCTTTTCTAATCGCCCGCCTATCTACTTTTACCAGAGATCTTTATTTCTTCATAAGGCTTTGAGTTACTGTCCAGGGTCCCTCACCCTAGCCTGAAGGACTCCCCGATGCAGGCAGCTCTGGTGGTTAAGAACTCTCTCAACTCTCTATTGACTGGGAATGTCTTAATTTCTCCCTCACTTTTGAAGGACAGTTTTGCTAAATACAGGATTCTCGGTTGACAGCTTCTTTCCTTCAACACTTCAAGTAGATTAACCCATGCCATCTGGCCTCTGAGGCTCCTGATAGGGTATGTCTTTGATGAACATGGGCTTGATTAGAGTCACAGAATTTAGGACAACAAATGGGTCTCAAAAATCATCTAATTTGTAGCAGATGAAGAAACACCTCGGAATGGTGATGGTCACATTGAAGTGTGCTACAAAGCTGAATCATGTGAAATTGGCTCACCCTAATTTAATCAGTTGTGATCTACCAAATAGCCATTTCGTATGGTTCAACCACACAGAATCAAAGCTGCCTGTCTCCCAGCCCACTCTCGCAAGTGGGTAGTGACAGCAGACACCAGAGGCTTTGGCTGTGCTTGTGCTGGAGGTCAGACAGAATAAGCAAAAGATGGAGTGGCAGGAAAAAAGAGACAGAACTGAGAGGTTCACACACACAAAAGCAATAAAAGGACACACACACACACAATGGAAGAAGAGAAACTCAAATTTTATTGAGCACCCAGTATAACCTGCACAATTCTAGACACCAATATATGTAATCTCGCAAAAATTTTGCTCGGTGTGTGCTGATCGCCACTTAGCATATGTGGAGACTGAGATGCAAAGTTAAAAGAACTTTCCAAAGGTCACATTGATAATATAAAGAAGACCATGGCCACTCCCTTGCTTAAAAAAAAACAAAAACACAACAAAACCCAGTGGCTTCCCATTGCTCTTCAAATCAACCAGACTTCATGCCATGGCTTACAAGCCTCTGTGATGTGGCTACTTCATCTCTTTCTTTTCCCCTCGCAACACCCCAGCCCCACCAGCATCTTTGTTGTTCCCAGAATGCACCAGCCCTTTCTCACCTCTGCTGCCTTAGCCTCCCTCTTCCCTGCAGCAGCAATGCCTCTTCTCCTAGCCCTTTCCGTGGGCGGTTCATTGTCATCCTTCAGACCTCAAATGTCCCCTCAGCCCCTCCTTCATTCTGCTGTAGCTCATCACCCTGTTTATTTTCTGGGTAGCACTCACCACAGTCTATAATCATCTTGAATTACCTATTCTAGTGTTTTTCTGTTTATTGTTTGTTTCCCCCACAAGACTGTAAGTTCCTTGATATCTAAACCTCTGTTTTATTTATCCTTCAATTTCAAGAACCTAACACATACCTGGCATACAGTAGGTGCTCAGTATATATATGGATAAAGTTTGGGGGCAAGAATTTAAAGTCAGATTTGCCCCTAAAGCATGTGTTTCTTCCATTAGACTGAAAGGCTCTCCAGTTGGTGGGTATGTAGATAAATAGAGAGTTACACACAGAGGCAAAACACACAATGAAACACACACACTTGCATGAAAACGTTACAAACAGGAATATTTGACATATGATCAAAAGAGACTTCTAATTTTTTTATTTTTTAAATTTACATATAGTAAAATTAACTTTTTTTAGATGTGCAATTCTGTGAGTTTTAGCACGTGTGTAGATTCTTGAAACAATCTCTACAACTAGGGCACAGAATGAAAACATCCTCAAGGTGCTCTTTTTCAGTTAAATCCTCCCCTACTTCAACCGCTGATAACTACTTATCTGTTCTCCATCACTAGAGTTTTGTCTTTTCAGAATGTCATAAATGGAATCATACAATGTGTAACCTTTTAAGATGGGCTTTTATTCACTTAGCATAACTCCATGGAGAGCCATCCAATTTGTTGTACGTATTGATTGTTCTGTGTTGTTAATGAGTAATATTCCATTGTATGACTGTAACACAGTTTATCTCTTCACCTGTTGATGATATTTGGGTTGTTTCCAATTTTTTGATAATTATAGATTGAGCAGCTATAAACATGGTGCGCAGTCTTCTGTGTGAAGATAAGTTTTTATTTCTCTGGCATAAATACCCAGCAGTAGGATGGCTGGGTCAGGTCATTCTTACCACAAGATTGGAAAATGCATGTTTAGCTTAAGAAACTGCCAAAGTGTTTCCCAGAGTGGCTGTACCAGTTTTCATTCTCACCATCAGTGCATGAGAATTACAGTGGTTCCTCATTCCTAAAGCTCTTGGCTCTATCATTTATGCATCAATGTATGTACATACATATTTATTTGTACTAATTTATTTTAGCCATTTTACCAGGTGTGTAGTGGTATCTCATTTAGTTTTAATTTGCATTTCCTCAATGGGTAATAATGTTGGGAATCTTTTTGTATGCTTATTTTCATCTGTATATCTTCTTCACAGAAATGCCTGTTCAAATATTTTTGCCCATTTAAAAAATTGAGTTCTGTGTCTTATTATTGCATTGTAAGTGTTCTTTATATATTTTGCAATCAAGTTCTTTTTATGGCATGTAATTTGCAAATATTTTCTCCCAGATTGTAGCCTGTCCATTCTTTCTCTTGAGTGTTGTTTGCGCTGTCAAAATGTTTCAGTTTTGATGTTTTCCAATTTTCTCTTATGGATCATGCTTTCAGTATTTTATCTGAGGACTCTTTACCTAACCCAACATCAGAAAGGTTTTCACCTATGTTTTCTCCTATAAATTTATAGCTTTACATTTATGTTTAGGTTGATGATCCATTTTTAATTTTTGTATAAGGAGTCAGGTTGAGGTCAAGTTTCTTTTTTTGCCTATAGGTATCCAATTGCTCCAGCACCATTTGTTGAAAACACTTTTCTTCCTCCTTTGAAACACTTTTGTAGCTTTTTCAAAATTCAGTTTAGTATACTTGGATGTGTCTATTTCTGGGCTCTTTTTCTGTTCCATTGATCTATATGTCTATCCCTTTGCCAAAATTACACCGTTTTGATTAATATAGCTTTATAATGTCTTAAAATCAAATAGTGTGATCCCT
Organism: Hyperoodon ampullatus; assembly: GCF_949752795.1. Lineage (NCBI taxonomy): Eukaryota > Metazoa > Chordata > Mammalia > Artiodactyla > Ziphiidae > Hyperoodon > Hyperoodon ampullatus. The sequence continues at coordinate 13,590,663 of NC_136929.1, read as the reverse complement.
CCAACATTAATCTTCTTTTTCCAAATTGTGTTTGTTATACTATTTTGCCTTTCCATTTAAATTTTAGAATCAGCCTGCTTATATCTGTAAGACATCCTCCTGGGATTGTGATTGGAGTTGCATTAAATGCATAGATCAATTTGAGGAGAATTTGTATCTTAACTATATTGAGTCATCTAATCTGTGAACAGAGTATGTCAGGTCAGTTATTAGTTCTTTGATTTCTTTCATCAGCCTTTTGTAGTTTTCACATATAGTTTTCCTGCTCTATTTGGAGTGTTCTTTAAATGTCACTTAGATCCATTGGTTGATGATGTTGTTCAGTTCTATTCAAAAGAGTTTAATTGTGGATTGTCCATGTTTCCTTTCAGCTCTATCAGTATTTTTTGCTTCATGATTTTTGAAGTTCTACTGTTGGGTGCATACACCCTTAAGATTGTTATATATTTTTGATGAATTGACCCACATATCATTTTGTAATTCCTTCTTTATCCCTGGTAATATTTAAAGTGGGTCGTTTTAGACAGCATATAATTCAGTCTTTTGTTTTTGGCCATTCTGATAATCTTTCACTTGTAATTGCTGCATGAACTGTTTACATTTGATGTAATTATTGATATGCTCAGATTTAGGTCTGCCGTTTTATTATTTGCTTTGGTTCATTTGTTCCCTTGGTTTAACATTCTTCTCTTTCCCTATAGTCTTGCCTTCTTCTAGATTGTTTGAATTTTTTATTATTCCACTTTAGTTTATCTACTGAATTTTTAAATATTTCTATTTGCATTAATGCTTAGTGCTTGGCTAGAGATTACAATGTACATACTTCCCTTTCTGTAGTCTAGTTATAATTAATATTTTATCACTTCTAGTGGAAACTTTACCACTAAAGGAGTCCTTTAGTCCTTCTCCCTTTATGTTATCATCATCATTCATTGCATTGTAGTCATAATCTCTATACCTTGAAGCCCCAGTCAGACAATATTATAATTTTTGCCTTCAACCATCATTCATATTTAAAGACTAATATGAGAAAAAATAGTCTACCATATCAACCAAATATCTACCATTTCTGTTTTTCTTCATTCCTGAAGTTCCACATTTCCCACCGATATCATTTCTCTTTCTTTTGAAGAACTTTTGTCTTTTAGAACAGGTCTGCTGCTGCTGATGGAGTCTCTTAGTTTTCCTTCTGAGAATGTCTTCATTTCCCCTTTATTCCTGAAGCATAATTTTGCTGGATATAGAATTCTAAGTTGACGGTTCTTTTCTTTAAATATTAAATAAACAATGCACTGCCCCCTGGCCTCCTTGGTTTCTGATGAGAAACTCATAGCCATTTGAATCATTCTTCCTCTGTATATAGTACAACACTTTTCCCTGGTTGCTTTGCCTTTAGTTTTCAGCAGTCTGATTATGATGTGTCTGGGTATGGACTTCTTTGAGTTTATCTTGTTTGGGATTTATGAGCTTCTTAAATCTGTAAGTTTATTTTCTACCAAATTTAGGATGTGTCAGAATCTCTTGAGGACATCATAAAACACATATTCCTGGGTCCCAGGCACTGAGGTTTTTATAATATGGCTCGATAGCTGTCTCCACAGGTGGTTCTGTTGCCCCACCTTGATTCAGAGTGACTTTGGCTATCTCATGAATTAATTCCCTCACAAAATTCTGATAAATGATTATCTAACTTTCCCTTGAATATACCATTTCCTCCCCTTAAACACATTTCTGTAATATTACAAAAGAACATATACATTTTGATTACCTGAATTGTTATTCAGGTAACAATATCATAATTGTTATTATGAAAGAGTGTTTTTAAAGGTCTTTTCCTCCCTGTTATCCCCACTGATATTAGATGCAGTTCTGAAGAAGCTTCTTCATTTAGCTCCTGGTAACTGTTTCTAGTACCAGGTCCTCAAGTTTTGCAATGTGAAATAGATTATTTTTGCATTGGAAGATGACTTCCTCGGGCCGCAGTCCATTTCTTCAAGTTATTGAACCTTGTTAAACCTCTATTTCATGAGGAAGCTTCTCCTTGCTGTGCTGATTTTCACCATCCTCTAACTTCTGACTTTTGGTGTTTTGGCATCTTGCATGCTAACATTCCATTCTTTATTATCAATAATAAACATTTAACAAGCACCTAGTAGGTACGGAGTGAATCATTTCAAGTATATATTATGTACTCACCATCTGCCAGAGCAGATATTATTTGTTGATTATCCCTTGTCTTCTTGAGCCCAGATGCATCTTCAGAATCCTTCTCAACACAGGGGGTCCAGGCAGCCATAGCAAGCCATCAGACTTGATGCATGCAGTGAAACTTAGTTGCCATAACTATGCCAGGCTATAAAAGGCAATAATGTGTGTAATCTGGGAAAATAACAAGATAACTTTTAAATTAAGGATGACTTCCCGTAAGTTTTTTTTTTTTTTTAATTGTTTTGTGGTACGCGGGCCTCTCACTGTTGTGGCCTCTCCCGTTGCGGAGCACAGGCTCTGGACGCACAGGCTCAGTGGCCACGGCTCACGGGCCCAGCGGCTCCACGGCATGTGGGATCTTCCCGGACCGGGTTACGAACCCGCGTCCCCTGCATTGGCAGGCGGACTCTCAACCACTGCACCACCAGTGAAGCCCCCATAAGTTTTTGTTAAGGGTTTGCCTGTCTACTTCTCATCAACAAAATAGTTTTATAGACAAAATAATATGGTTATTATTTCTCTATGTATATATTTTTATATATAAATAGTATACACATATATACTTCACCATGTATATGGTAACATATATATTGCATTTATATATGTACATGTATATGTATACAGATATTTTATATACATATATACATGTGAATATATAATATATTACTATTATTATATATTACATAATATATTATATTATATATTATATACACATTACCCTGAGTCTCAAGTGAAAAATGGATTGCCATTCCACTACAAGTTCAAGGAAGTGGAAGAATGCAAAATTATCTTTTGTAGACAAGGAGCTTAGATACGCTGTTTTCAAAGCACTTAACTATCTCTCTGAAAAGAGTTTGCCCAGAGTTTCACAGCAAGATTCAAACTAATGTTCACTGATAGATTTACACACATGAGCTGTAGAATGGAAATACACTTTGATCCTGAATTTGTAACACAAACCATGGCTCAGATGGCTCCCTGAGAACTCACAGCCCTGGCCCATTTTGACATTCTGAGAGAAACTAAATTTTGAATTGGCCACTTGTGTTCCCCTCTGGTGTTCCATGGAACATTTCCGACACCTGTCACCATCATCTTCACATTTTGTGTAGTTGTCCTGGGAAATTGTTGCTCTCTCCAGCCCCCTGGCTACCAATTTCAATGACAGTCTCTAAAATAGTCCCTTACTTGGCTTCAGGCATTAATTTAGAGGCCAGGATGTTGCCTTGGTCTGTATGAGCACAGACTGCCAGTTGAGAGGAAATTTTATAACCTGTGTTTTGGCCTGAACAGAGAGACCTCTGGTCCAAGTTCACTTTTTCCAGAAGGAAAGGGGACTGTTTACCTTGGGCATAAAATATTCCAGGTGCAGAAAGGCAGTTTTTCCTATTCGAGCTGGCACGGCTTTGTTTATCTGGAGAGATTTTACTCTGTGGCAGCTTGGCAACTTGAAAATTTTGATTCTCCATTATCATGCGTCTTGTAATGAGAAACTTGCTGGTGACATATGTTTATTAATCTTAGTTAAAAGACACGTGCCTAGGGCTTCCCTGGTGGCACAGTGGTTGAGAGTCTGCCTGCCAATGCAGGGGACATGGGTTCGTTCCCTGGTCCGGGAAGATCCCACATGCTGCGGAGCGGCTGGGCCCGTGAGCCATGGCCACTGAGCTTGCACGTCCGGAGCCTGTGCTCCACAACGGGAGAGGCCACAACGGTGAGAGGCCTGCATATCACACACACACAAAAAGACACCTGCCTAGATGGTTTATGGCTGGAAAACACTTGCAGTCATCAATCCTTCTCTAATCATCAAGTATTCCTTCCCTCCTGGCACCACACCAGTTTATTGCGAGGGCCAAGCGTCGCTTCTCTTCCATCATGTGTGGTCCACGCCTTCTACATGAGAGGGATGGGGGGAAATAAGGCACATTGCTTAGTCCTGAGAAGTAAGTGAGTTTGTGCCTTGCCTGACCTTTAGCTGAAAGGATTCATTTTACATTATTCTTTACCTTACAGTCTGAAAGTCATGGTAATGAAGTGCCCTCTCTGTACCCACCCTCCAACAGGCTGTCCTGAGAAGTACAGCTGCACACAGCAGGGTTCTAATCACCACTTCTCGGTGGATGGTGAGGACTGACAGGGCGTAGAAGTGGGGGCTGGTTTCTGATTGGGGAGGCTCTCCTCATCATTCCAGCATCTGTTATCATTGCTTCCCTGGAAACTCCTGGGTATTTGTTGCTTGCCACAGAAGCTAGGCTTCCATAAACAGAAGCATTATTCTAGGGTGAAATTAGCCAAAGTACGAAATTGCCCCATATGATGGTGAGCAAACATGGTAGTTGGGAGACAGACAATAAGCAGCAATCACCTGTGAAATACAAAGCAGCCCAGACATTAGCGAAGGAGAGTTGGTGAGTTGTGAGCCTGCCAGTGGTCACATGGTATTTCCCTGCATCCCATTATGTCAAAGGGGAATTCACTGGATTTTTACCTCATGCATCCTTCCGGCATGTGGGCATGAGAATTACAGTGTGTGCCTTGATCATTTAAACAACCATCATTAGACAATGCACATTTGATGACTAAATCTCTCAGACCGCAGAATCACAACCACACTCTGTCATCTTGGGATCTTACAGTCTGCTCCATACCATAGCAAGCAAAAATATATATAAATCTGCAGTCAATTCTCAGAAGGCCAGAGTGCTAGGAATTTATTTCCACTACAGTGCTCTGGGACTTCTGTGCTAGTTTTAAGTAATCCCTGGAAAGGGAATAAGGATATTATTATGGTTCTAAGAATTACCTCCTGCCTAAAATATTATTTAAAGATAATAATGTATTTTAGTTTTTCATCATCACCCAAATATTTTCTTATTGATTGGTTACAATGACATGGTAAGAAAGAATGGAATTCTGGAGGAAGATTTAGGTGCGCATTTAGCGGACTACTTTTGTTTCTACTGATTTTGCAATTATGACATCTTCCACTCAGACAAATGGCAATGATTTTCTTCTGAGGAGACCAGATGCTTCAGTGTCATCTTTTATGTGTCAATTTGCTTCTTTCCATCCCTGATGACAGATTAAACAGTAAAACTTTTGACACGCCCTTTCAATGTGAAAATGTATAGCCCCGAACTTATATAATTTGGTAAATGAGTTATTTGTACTTTGTGCAAAGTTCTCTGATAAATACTCCATGCAGATTACAGATCCAGGAAATTGTGTAATAAAAGGTTGAATCTGATGCCAGAAATTTACAGTCTATAAAAAATAGATGTATTTTAACAATGAAGATCTTTCCAACATGTAGATTTCCTGAATATTTATGGCCAAGTTTCCTCCAAAAATGTATTTAAGATATCACTACATAACTTCAGTGCTCTGAAAACAAAAATGAATCTTCTATTTGACAAATTACTTTGCCTGTGAAGAAGATATTTGACCAAGTGTGTGTTTTTTTCTCAGTTATTTTAGGGGTTTATTAAGTGGACATCTATTTTTGAATTCTGGTGTTGATTTCTGATAAGAACTTGAAAGGTGAAGAAAGGAAGCAGGCTACATTGTGGCAGATTTTGGTCACTGTACCATCCTCTGAAAAAAAATAAACGAGAATGAAGAGTGTTGTTTCAGCCCACAGTTGTTGACTTGATGTATAAGGTCATCAGATGAAACATGAAGTAGAGATGGGCTTTCTAACCAGCTGTGTATTTTGGTTCCAGCTGACTGACAATACAAAGAAAATGTGTCAGTCATGAATATTAAGTTTCTTTCTGGCATTTTTCTTTCAGATGGAAGCAACATGCGCATTGTAGCAATGCTTCTTCCAGCTGATGAATTTTCTTATTTATATTTTTGGCAAAGCATATTGATTTTCTTCTGTGATTTCCACCTTAGTACCCTACTGTGTGGTTTTTAAAAATGTGCAGCTTAGTTTCTTTTAAAATAGCCTACCCTCCAAAAAAATCTATTTATAGCGAAGTCATTCCAGCCCAAATCCTTTCATTATCTCTCAAACCATTCACTCTTTTTCATCCTCTTTATTAGCTTTGGAAGTGCATATTATAAACCTACCTTTTTAACTAACTGATGACATTATTACCCAGCCTTGTCATCACAGTACTGTAATGATATTAATAATCAATTTTAATATTAAAATCTGCTATTTTTAATATCTTTGTGCCAGGTACTTGAAATATGCTTGATATTCATTCTGGCTCTTAAGTCTTCCACCAGCTCTATAAGTAAAACATTGTTTCCCTCACATACTTGAGAAGACTAAAGACAAAAGGGGTTAAGGAAATTCTCCAAGGCCACATAACTAACACGTGGCAGCAGCAGGATTTGAAGCTAGACTCTTTGAATCCCAATCTCATTATCTTGACTGCTAAGCTATCAAAATTGTATAAACGATGATTCTGTTCCTCATTCATTAATATCTGCCTTACATTCTTCAAACAAAAATGCAACGAACTTATGGTTACCTGGGGGAAGAGTGGGGGGAAGGGATAGTTAGGGAGTTTGGGATTGACAGGTACGCACCACTATATTTAGAATGGATAACCAACAAGGACCTACTGTAGAGCACAGGGAACTCTGCCCAATATTATATAACAACCTAAATGGGAAAAGAATTTGAAAAAGAATAGATACATGTATATGTATAACTGAATCACTTTGCTGTACACCTGAAACTATCACAACATCAGTAATCAACTATACTCCAATATAAAATTAAAACTTTTAAAAAATGCAATAGAAATGTAAGTATAAAAAATATTTTTAAAGATTATGCTCTTACTTATTCAAGTTTCTGACTTTTTTTGCAAATTATTTTCAGCTTGGCCCCCAGACAACCCAAAGAGAATCATATCTAAAGGGAAGGGTTTTATGTTGGGAGACAAGTTTTCATTGAAAAGGTCATTTCCTAACTCTTATCCCCATAGCAACAAATATCTGATTGAATTCTCCTTTGCCATCTCCATCAAATAGCAAGGAGCTGCACATCCTAGAGGGGCTGTCATTTGTTGGAGATGAGGCATAGTAATCCAGCCCAGTGGTGCTCACTCTATGTGTCCATTTGTGGTCTTTGCTTCCTGATACATCTGTTGACAGCTTTGAGATGGTGCAAAGGAAAAAGCAACACAAAGCCAAATTACCATCATTATGATCCTTGATGCCACCATTAGTATTGATAGAAGATCTATTTCCAATCTGTCTGTTACCTTTCAAAAGTATCAAGAGTCACATATTTTAAGCAGCAGTCACCACATCTAATTCATCTGACATTTATTCCGCCTTTAGTTTGTCTAAGTCAATCACTGAAAATGAAAGCTTGCCTTTTGATTTGTTGCCGGCCCTTATTTGAATGGGAAAAGGGAAACTTCACATTTGAACGTCTCAAGCCTCATCGTGTTTTCCTTTTCCACATGACAGCAATAAACAGATCTTGGCAAAGCCTCAGACGCAAAAGAAATTTTTAAAATGAACCATACTGTCATTTCTTTTGAATGATATGGCAATAAACCAATAATTCAAAGGATCACTGAACATCTAGACTTCTAAAACAGGAGAGCAGCTCAGACAGTTGGTATAAGAAAGCACCATTCAACTTAATGAATTTTCAAAGGGTAACTTTTAAAGAAAACTCATATTTGGGGAGTGTCAGTGATGGTTGGTTGAGAGAAAGTTTAATAGAGTGAAAAGACATGAGCTTTGGAGATGGAGAGACCATCTCAGACACATAATTATGAGGCCTTGGATACATTAGTTACATTCACCAAGCTTTGGTCTCCTTATTTTTTTTTAATTTACTTATTATGTATTTATTTTATTTATTTTTGGCTGTGTCGGGTCTTAGTTGCAGCACGCAGGATCTTCGTTGAGGCATGCAGGCTCTTCGTTGTGGTGTGCGGGCTTCTCTCTAGTTGTGGCATGCGGGTTTTCTCTCTCCAGGGCGCGTGGGCTCTGTAGTTGTGGCATGTGGGCTTAGTTGCCCCATGGCATGTGGGATCTTAGTTCCGTGACCAGGGATCGAAACCCCCTCCCTTGCATTGGAAGGTGGATTCTTTACCACTGGACCACCAGGGGGGGAATTCCCCCTGGTCTCCTTATTAATGAGAGAGAAGTAATAATTGACAGCTTGCCTGGTTATGGTAAGGAATAGGACTAAGGTATATCAGAATACAAAGAAATGCTCTGTCATACATTAGTTGCTCAAGAAACTGGCTGTGACCATTTTTGTCTCACTGATATTTCCTGATGGGTCATGGCACTATTACTTGTCTGTCTATGAGGAGGTCTGAGCGGATGACCATTTCTTCATCAGGGGACCATTAGACAGACAATAATGCAGTGAACACTGTCTGTTAACTTTCTGCACATACGGATGTGTTCTTGTGAGTCTGAGGACCCCGAAGACAACTTGCCAGACACAAAGCCATGCAACTCCGTAGGCTGAGGACATCTGCAACCTTTCACAGCCCTCCTGTTTTTAAAAAATCCATTTATGAGAGGGAGAGAGTTGGCCCTCCAAGGGAAGATATTCAGAGCATGAGATCCAGTTGGATGAGCCTTTTAATTATATTTATTGACCCTTTAACTGGAAGTCACCCAGTGCCCAGGCCTGGATGCACAAGGGAGATTTGAAGCTCCACTTTTAATGGGAGTAAAATGCTGCAGGGGAGAGCAGAGAGCGCAGATGTTTGGCCAAGCTACGAGGTCCAGGCTGCACTGACATAGGTGCCATCTGATTGCAACGCTGTCCCAGAAAACGGGGTCCAGCTCAGGGTTCTGATCTAAGCACCTCTTTGCAGAACTGGCAAGCTGCAATCCCCTGGAGTGATCCAGCTGAGATGGAAACAAAGGCCGAGGGAATAAACAATCTGGTTGATTGAGTTTGAGTGATAGAATCGCAGCAAGGGGCCAATAAAAGGTACAATAAGAAGGATGCTTAAAAATTCTAATAACCTTGAAGAGAGAGTGGAGTTGGACCTCTGAAAATAACGACGGAACAAAAGCTATGAAATCATAGCATATAAGCCAGGAATCTAAGAGAGTGGTTATGGGAAACAGATAAAAAGTTTTTTTTTTAATTTCTGTTTCTATGACTTCAGTTTTTATAATTACCTTTAAGAGGGATCCTATAGTCAATATGCACTTTGTAAGAAATTACCTGTCATATGTGACCTTGAGGAAGTCACTTAATCTCTCTAAATCTCAGTGTCTTCATTTATTTTTTTAACGGATTTTATTGATGTATAGTTGATTTACAATTTTGTGTTAATTCCTGCTGTACAGCAAAGTGATTCAGTTATACATATATAAACATTCTTTTTCATATTCTTTTCCATTATGGTTTATTATAGGATATTCAGTGTCTTCATTTATAACATGAGGATAATAATGCCTACCTTGTAGAGTTAAGGTGAGACTAAGAGATTATACATATATATACATATATCTATATCTATCTATCTATCTATCTATCTATCTATCTATCTATCTATACTATGTATTAGTTTGCTAGGGCTGCTATAACAAAATACCGCAGACTAGGTGGCTTAAACAACAGAAATTTATTTTCTCACAGTTGTGGAGGCTGGAAGTTCAAGGTCAAGGTGTCCGCAGAATGGGTTTCCTCTGAGGCCTCTCTCCTTGGCTTGCAGATGACCACCTTCTCACTGTGTCTTCACATGGCTTTTTCTCTGTGTGTGTGCACCCCTGGCATATCTCTGTGTGTCCAATTTTCTCTTCTTATGAGAACACCAGTCCGAATGGACAGATTGGATTAGGGTCCACCCTAACAGCCTTATCTTAACTTAATCACCTCCGTGCAGGCCTTATGTCCAAATACAGTCACATTCTGAGACACTGGGCATTAGGTTGTTAACAAATGAATTTGCGGGGGACAGGATTCAGTCCATAACAGTATATATAGAGAGAGCAGAGTTTAGAATTACTGCATCCTAGAATTACTGCAATAGTCCCTATTACTATTAGGGACATTCTTCGTATTATTTTCATATGATTTTATTTTCATATCAAATCTGTCAGAGACAAATAATCATCATAATAATTTTCGATGTAGTTAGAGAAACTGAAGTGCAGAGAAGGTAAAACACTGGCCCAATATTATTCGATATGTGTTAGATTTAACGTTGAGAGGGCACCTCATTTCTTCTGACCCCAAATTGTTTTCTTTCTACTACACTGTGCTGCCACCAAGTAGTTAGACAACAGTCAGAGAAATAGTTTTCCTGCTAAATTCATGACTACCCTATCCCAAAGCATTTGTACTGTACCTACTCCAAAGAAGCTCTTCATCCGAGCAGCTCAGCGTCTGAATCATTAGAGTGGTCTCCAGTTAGAGGTGAATTCTCCTCTTCTTTCTCAGAATTCTGAATTTTAACCCAAGGTCAAAACTTTGAAATCCAGAACAAGGTAAATGTGTAACACTTTTCTGTTTCTGGGAAGTTCTTTATCTTTTGACTTTTATATCATGTTGTCCATTGTCTAAGATAGAAGCCAACAGATGGAAATCTTCCCAAATCCACCAAAGAACCTGCATCCATCTGCAAACATCATACCTCCTACCTCACTGTAACATATAAAGTTTCCCAGTTCCTACTTAAGGCCAGATTTTTCATCATTATCTTTCCTCAAGAACTTTATTCTTGTGATCATCCCTCTTCTCTTGACTCTGTCAGTTTCTCCCCCTTTAGTGCATCATTTGCATCAGCATACAGGCATGTCCTATCATCTCTCACCCTAAAAGAAAGAAAGGAAAAACACCTTTGGTGGCCTGCAGTTACTGCCCTATTTATTTTTATCCTGCCCTAATATGATACAAAATGTATGTATGGTCATTCTCTCCAAACTCTCAACCCTCATTGATTCCTCAATCCACTCCACTCGTCTTTTCATCATCTTCCTCCTTGGAAATCCCTATGTTCCCTTCTGTATTCTCACTGTACTTGGTGTCTTAGCTGCATTCCACACTGTTGCCCACTCCATCTTTTAGGAACACTGTCTTCTCTTGGCTTCTGCATCAGTATGTTCAGTTTTTGTTGCCCTACTTATATCCCTGGCTATTCCATCTCAGCCTCATTGTGTGATCCTTCTCTGACAATCTCAAAGCCCTAAAACACTGAATACCTCTCAGATCCCATGTTCCTAAGGGATCCTCCCCTCAGATTCTAGGTTCCTAAGGGATCAGAAAAAAATACAAATATTTTTGTACTTCATCTTGCACGAGGTGTCAAAAAAATAGGCTTTAAGTCCTATACTCAGATGCTGTCTGATAATCCCATATGCCTTTCTAGTTTTATTTAATCCTGCTGCTTGAATGGTGTTTATTTTCTTACTTGATATGTTTCCTATTTGAAAACAGCTGGAATGTATGTGTGTTTGTATGTTGGTTGGTTATTATTTCTTGAGTGCACTTTGCATGCCTTCTCTTACATAATCTTTCCAAGTGCTATATAACATCGTGGTTATTGTCCCTTCATTGACAGAAACTTGAGGTGTAGAGAGTTTAAGTGACTTATCCAAGTTCATACAGTCACTGGCAGAGCCAGGATCCATCCCTGTGTCTGACTCTATTGCTGGTACTCTCAATACATGTACAATGTTACATTTAGCATTTCTAGAGCAAACAGGAATTTGGGGTCAGGAGTTGGCAATTCCTTTTGGATTTGTAGAGTGCCTTTGGCTGTAAGCTACAGAGAAAGGTTAACTAGAATCAATAATGGAACTTATCATCTCAATGCACTTATTACTTATGTCACAGTGAGATCAGAAGGAGCCTCCAAGCTCCTTCCAGCTCTCTGTTTTGCTGTTCTCTGTGTTGGTTTTGTCTAAAGGCTGTGTTTTCTTATAAATGCAAGATGGCTGAAGTAGTTACAGAATCACACCAACATACAACACCATCCATCAGTAGAAAAGGAGATAATTTTTACCTATGAAATTTGTTATGAAGGAAAACTTTCAGAAGCTCTCCAGTATACATCTTCTCACATCTTGTTGACAAAACTGGCTACATGCCTACCTATAAACTGCCTACCTTTGTAGCAGTGGAACCATCACTAATGCCTTAGACTTATCTAAATCTACCTGATTCATGGGTAAGGGGACTGGATTGCAAACCAGAAGATCAGGACTTGGGCATCATGAAAGGGGGAAGATGGCTATTGCACAGACAGCCTACTCCATCTCTCAAGGAGTGCTTCAGGCACAGTATCTGTGACTGCACATTTGGGTTTGTGTATGTTCCATTTTTCCCTTTGAACAAAACTTCACTTTGACGAGAAAAAATTTTCAGCTGTTCTTTGTACATACTTTTGTTCCAAACGTCTAATGAGCTACTTTTCTGGCAAGAGCCTTAAATAAAACATGCTTCCCATGGTACCAGGAATGCTTAATTATCCATTATTTGGTCTGTGACTGTTATGTGTAGGACTTCCAATTTTTCAAAATGTACTGGTATGCAAAAGGATTGAACACATTCCCAAATCATCCAGAGACTCATGCAATTTTCAAGTTTTCTCCTTAGAAACAATTCACCTGAGCTATATAATCTCTGGTCATAACTCACCATTTGAACGTCTTCCAGTGACTTTCCCTTGTTAATAGTATCTGTGACTCAGATGCCCTGTGCTGCTCTCACCTCATTCTTATTTAGAGAATATTCACATTTTCAAATACTTTCCCCATGCTCTTTTCTTTGGCTCTAAAGTAAACTGTATTTTCACGTGGCATGAAAAAGCCTCCCTATAAAGCACCTCGCCATTCTGCATATCCAGTTATGCTGCCGGCCACACCTTGCCTCACTTGACACATCACTACATAATGTCTCTCTCACTCAACAGCATAGAAGCTGACAATTATTCTACTATGCTAATGCTTCGTTTTACTTTAGGAGAGGCATTCTCACATCAACAGGATTTTTATATGATGGATTCCAATCTCTTTGGCATGAGATGGGAATGTCCAGCCACTCTGGGTCATATACCCATGGGATATAATTAATGGCGTTGTCCCCTCCCTCCCCCAGTAGAGGCTGGACAAGAGTTTGTGGTGTGTCACGATCATCCAGCCTCTTTCAAATCCTCTTAACATCTCCCCCCATACTTGTTAATCCTTGAGAATTTAATAAAGTGCAAAATAACAATACTTCTCATCTTTGCAGAGTTGACAATTAACTAATTAGCCCATTAACTCATTGAGCCAGATTTGTCTCAGTAAGTTAAGGGCTTTGGGAGGTACATTAATCCTTTAAGGCCACTAGAGCAACATTTGCAGTTAATGGGCCCATATCCCTAACCTACTACCAGGGAGGGACTGGGGTATCGTTAGGAAATAGAAGTCATTAATCCTCACTGTGCCGGCAGGGGCAGGTGAGAATGACTTTGCACAAACTGATGAGAAAATGTGTTTTGTTTTGTTTTTCTCTCTTAAGACCAAAAAGAGGCTCTGAGTTAAAACCAAGATTGGAACTCAGTATTTTCTGGCATACAGCCTATATTCAAATTTGAACTCTTGCCTGAATTTGTTTATTTGTTTACGGTTGAGAATGGATAAGACAAGTAGTTTTGTGTGTGTTGGTAGGTGGAGTGTAATTCTAGTATCTGGAGCCTTTGACAACAGGAGTGGGAAATTGTGATTTTGTTTCTAGCCTATAATCTGCTTAAATAAACACTTCCAGGTCATGTGGAATATAACCCTAAATGGCTTTGTGGGGGGCAGAACATACCAAAAAAAAAAAAAGGTATTTTAACAAGATTCCTGCTCTGCAGAACCTACAGACTGTGGGAGTGAAGTGGGCCCCGCCTTCAAAAACCTGCAGCTTATCGGAAGGAAACACATCTAGGACCATCTCTCCCTCTGACTCTGCAGGAGACTGGACATGCTTACTGGCAAATCCTGGGAACCTGGGATTATAAACTTGAAGGCCAAGATGTGCGCTTATAAACTTGAAGGCTGAGCAGTGGAGCAGTTGCTTGTGTCAGTGTTCCACATGGGGTTTCTGGTTCTCTGTGCCAAGGCAAATACTTTGGAGTCAAGTTACCAAATCCACATGGAGAAGATACAAGCATAAAGGCCAGAGATGGGAGTGATAGTGGTGGAGGGAGGACAGATACGCAGCTGAAGTGGTCAGAACAAAGTCAATCTCTGTAAAGAAACTTAGGGCAGGTGGCAGCCCCCAGTGTCCTTCATGCGGCTTCCAAGGCCACGTGGTATCAAGAGAGAAGAGGGCGATGCTTTCAGTATTGAAAGGTAGAACTTGGGGATTACAAATGTATTTATAAACTTATGTTCATCACGTGCACATAGCCATAAATCCTCAAGGGCTCTGTGTCTGGCTGGATTCATGTTAATAATATTGAAATCCCTGCTTATGTCAGTTCACTACTTGATATTTAGGTTACCTAGGCAGTACACAACACTCCAGGAATCCTTTCTTCCTTTCCAGCTATTGTGATCCGTTCTCTCAGGGTCCTTCTCTATGCAGTTTCTGCACCAAATAAGAGGGAAAGCTCTCATTTCAACAATAAGTAGCCTGGAATGTGGCAAAAACCACATCAAACTCTTGGAAGGGATTGCGTAGAAATTCAGCCATAGGGAAACTTGTGTCCCTCTAGCCAAAAAAGGCCTAAAGCTAAGATTTGGAATACAGGAATGCTTCCTGCTTTGCTACTTTGAATCAAGTCATTTCACCTCTCTGTGGTACATCATTGCCCTTTGAAAACCACTATGTGTACGTCTGTATGTACTAATAACTCACTTTGTTCCACAAAGATTGTAAGCCAGCATCTAAGAGTATGAACAAAAGTGCACTTAGAAATATGTAAATGAAAAAGTAGTTCAAGGGAAAAGTAGGACTGGAAGAATGAAGTTAAGGTTATTTTGTCCATGAAGTAAATTTTACTTGGTTGAGTTGGTGCTTTCTAATCATAGATGCCAAGAAAGTAGTGTGATGGTGATGGTGACCAGGATGACGACAATGATGATGATGACAAGACTGATTAATTGCTTACCATGCACCCAGTACTGGGCTAAGTAAGCATTTTGTTGGTGTTACCCCATTTTATCTTGTCCCAAACTCTCTGAGGTAGATACTATTATTGTCCTCATCTTTCAGGTAAGGAAACCAAGACTTGATGATATGATAAAAATAAATAGATTTTCCAAAGGAAGTAGAGTATGGAACTTGAGTCACCAACAAGAGGTCACAATGAACTATAGTGACCAGTTTCCTCAAATATATTCTCCTGGTGAATCTAAGCGAGTTTGATAGCGTTAGAAAAGCTATAAAGTTGCTACAGTGCTACAGTTATCCAAGTGCAAGTTTGTTAAAGAAGTTCTATAAGAAAACTATACACCTTTGTTCCAGGTACGCAGGGCTCTAACGCTTTTGTCTAACCCAAGGATATATTTTAGGGTACCTAGAAGCATGAATAGTTCTAGCATCAAAGCAATGTCCCACAAATTCTATTTCAAACTTTTTAAAATATGCTCCCTGACAAGCCCCTGGAATAGTAGATATCTATAACACTTGTTAAATCCCACACCCATAGCTAGAGGTGGGATTGATTCCATCTTATAAATGTGGTAGAGACCAATACAGACACATAAGCAAATAGGTCACTGTAAATTCCCCCAGAGAATATCCCTGGGTGGAGCCAGAACATACCTCATTAAACAACTTTGAAATTTTTCCAAGTCCCAGAATAATGAATAATCAAAGTTCAATCAATTCGTGTATTCATGCACTCAGAGAAATTTTACTGAGACGTGCAGGTATTAGAGGCATCATGGAAACAAAATGATCCAGCCTTTCTCATCACTGAGCATACAGTCTACTAACAGATACTGATAACTAAATAAATGATTAAAATAAAGCCCAGCAGAACCGTGATCAGATAGATTTGTGGTGCACAAACTGGGAGCATCCTTAACAGGTGTTTGCTTTATTGTGGGAGCGGGTGAGAGAAGACTTTCCTGAGGAAATGGCATTTCAGCTGAAATTGAAGAGAATATTAGGATTTAGTCAGCTTATGGGCACACAATCTCAGTTTAGGAGAAAACATATTAAAGTAAATATGATGAAATCTTTACCAAAAAAATAATCAGTGCCAGTAAAGCACCCACTGCACCTTCAGTCTTCCTGGTTGTCAGACTGTGAAGTGTAGTCTTAATTGAGTGGGTTGATGTGCACATAGGATAAGATAACTATGAATCAGGTTAATGTTGACTATTTAATTGCAGGTGAGTTTCATATATTCTTAGATTTGGACAGATTCTAGAATGTCCACACTTCTTCTAAGCTGATATTTGCCAAATCTGTATCCTCACCTGATACAATTGCCTCTCAGATCCCCTCTTACATGGACTTCCCTGCAGAAGGAATGTCATAAAGTTTAAGAGCAAGGGTTCTGGATCTGAATATCTTGGTTCAAAGTCTACCTCTGCTCCTAATTAGCTTGCCTAATTCTCTGGCAGATCCAGGGGGCAGAAGTCTGAAATCAGTATCCCTGGGCCAAAATCAAGGTGTTGGCAGGACCATGCTCCTTCTAGAGTCTCTAGGGGAGAATCTGTTCCTTGCCTCTTCCAGCTTCTGGTGGCTGCTAGCACTCCTTGACTTGTGGCCACTCCACACTGCACAGAAATTTTCTGCTTCCTTTGAAAATCTGAGCTCTTCATGTGTATGAACCTGTCTTCTCTGCCCTGGCCACTCAGTTTCACCCATAGTAGATATGAAATCAGTGTTTGGGGGATTATCCCTGGTCATGGGCTGTATCATTTGGTTAGAAAATGTTTTCTACAATTGTTTTCATGTAGCTATTTTATAAATCAGAGCTTCCCACATTGTATAATCTAAAATATTGATGCCCTCAGCTTTCTGTGGAGCCTGATAGGGTCTGGATTTCACTGGAGTTAGCTCTGAGCAGCCTCATCCATTTATCCCAGAGGGCTGTAACATAATGCTCATTTTCTACATGTGCCATTACATGAAGGAATTTGGGAGCAGTGTTCTCACTAAAGAAAATTTGGTTCTATCTCTTATAAATAAACATTTTATCTTCCCTGAATTCCAGTATAGATTGAAGTATAGTCTTATGTGGTAAAATGAACACAGTGTCTCAGTAGAGGAAGACATAAGCTTAGGCTCAGCCTCCACTAACTTACTGTGCTGTTAGTCAGGCAACCTGAGATGTCTCGGTTTTCCCACTGTGAAAAGATAACAGCAGTTCTCCCTACCCCTAAGGGATCATTTATGTGGAAACACTTTCTGCACTCTCATGTCTGATACAACGGTTTATGATAGTTTTTTGTTTTTTCTTATTGTTGTTGATTTACAATGTTGTGTTAGTTTCAGGTGTACAGCAAAGTGAATCAGATCTATCTATCTATCTATCTATATGGGAAGTTATACATGTATATATATGTTGTGTGTATATATATATACACACACACACAGAATATATATATATTCTTTTTCAGATTCTTTTTCATTATTATAGGATATTGAATATAGTTTCCTGTGCTATACAGTAGGTCCTTGTTGTTTATCTATTTTATATATAGTAGTATGGTGATTGTAGTTTTTTTGGGTTTTTTTTTTTTTTTTTTTTTTTTTTGCGGTACACAGGCCTCTCACTGTTGGGGCCTCTCCCGTTGCGGAGCACAGACTCCGGACGCGCAGGCTCAGCGGCCATGGCTCACGGGCCCAGCCGCTCCGCGGTGTGTGGGATCTCCCCGGACCGGGGCACAAACCCACGTCCCCTGCATCGGCAGGCGGACTCTCAACCACTGCACCACCAGGGAAGCCCTGTAGTTTTTTGATTTGAGATCAGGAATGCCAATCCGGCTCATGGGGTCTAATTAACCCCACATAACTGCATTGGAAATTTGCCATTTTGGTTCATTTGCTGCTGTTCTTACCTCTCCCAAGATGGCAGAGAGGTAGGGCCCCATCTTGCATAATTGAGCATCTATGGTACAAACATGTACAAAGGCTCCACCAGGCTTGTACCAGCCCCTCAGTTCTTGAGGAAGTGGCTCACAGGTTCAAGGTGAGTGGAAGACAGACAGAGGGTTACAGCAGAGTGTGAAGTCCAGCAGTAGTGGAGCCAGGGTCCAGTGGGAAGGGCACCAGGGCGGGCTTCCTCAACAGACGTCCTGCTGTGGAAGTGCCGCTGGGCCTTGCTGCTCTTCAATCCTGCTTTTCCTTTCCCAACCCATTATTTAACCAGTTCATCAACTCTACAAGCTCTCCTTTACCACCCCCCCAAAAATGCCTTTTCTGCCGAAGTTAGCTAAGTTGGCTTCTCTCGATTGCCATCAAGAACAAAGCTTGAAAATTTTATTTTGTATCAGAATACTATCCTGCATTATTTGCCAGACTTCCCTAAACCTCAATCAATTTCTTCATCTGTAAAATGAGGATAGTTTCTCATAGGGTCATTTTGAACACAAGATGAATTATTCAATGAGATATTTATTGGGTGATTATTATTTGTCAGGCACTATCCTATGTGTTTGGGATACAATGTAAAACATCAAAAAATACTTAATAAGTGTTTGATAAAATATAAGTGCTTGATAAAACAACTAAGGATATAGTATTTGAAATGATTATCATAAAAATTAAACTGGTTAAACAAGGAGTTCAAAGCTCTAATGTATAGTGGTACAAAATCAAAGTGTAGTGTGATAGATGCTGTATTTTCAATGAAATTTGGAAAGGTAATCAATGCCTCAATATGCTACTAAACATCTATCATGTGCTCTTAACTGTGGTAGATCAGGTGAATGATTTCCAAAATGACAGAGTTTCTGGTCTCAGAGGAGATAAGACATGTGCGTGAAATAATAACTTAAAATATGTTTAAATATGACAGCGCTAAATAAATGGAACAAAAAAATAAAGTTTCTAAAAGTGAAGGGAAAAAAACACCACTGCCATCCACCTGGGCTCTGTGGGAAAAGCAACAGAGGAGAGATTTTTTACCTTAGCCTTTAGTACTGATAGAATTTGAACCAGTACTCTCATAAATGCTATATACCACTATTTTTTCCCATTTCAGCCACTGGTGGCATTGTACATCCTGACTCTATTGTAGTTGGGTGGGGCCCCATGGCTATTTCTGATGAATGAGTGGACAGTGAAAGTGACATGTGTCTCTTCCAGGGCAAAGCATTTATTGCCAGTCTGAGTCTTGCTGAGCTGTCTTCATTCTCTGATATGGCAACCAGCGATGCCCAAAATGGCTGCTTCATCCCCTGAGTCTGTAGTGTGAAAGATGAGGCCAGCCCATGCTAACTTAGAACAGACATGCGACCTAAGCAAAAAATAAGCCTTTGTCGTTTTGAGCCATTGAGAGTTAGGGGTTGTTTTGTTACTACAGATAACCCAGCCTATTCTTACTGATTCAGCACTTGTAGGAGAAAAGGCAAAAGAGAAAGCATAGATATGGGAATGTAGAATCTTAAGTAGGTTAACTCTTTGAAAAAACTTAATTTTGAAAAGAAGTGGATTGTAAAATAAAGAAAAGAGAGCCCAGATTGCAGAGAATTGTGCATGTCAGAGTAAGAAGCGGGGACTTCTTTCAGGAGTCTATTACTGGTTTTGAATAGAGGCTAGATGTGAGAAGTTAATCTGATGATTCATAAGAAGGCAGTGGTCCATGGGAATTAAAGAAGGGAGCCCAGTCTGACTACTGCAGGGTGCAGATGAGATGTGAGTAGATAAAAGTTTTCCTAAATTGGTGGCATTACTCTCCTTCAAGTCACAAAATAGAACAAAACAAAATACATGCTAGGGCTTCCCTGGTGGTGCAGTGGTTAAGAATCCACCTGCCAATGCAGGGGACAAGGGTTCGATCCCTGGTCTGGGAAGATCCCACATGCCACAGAGCACCTAAGCCCGTGCACCACAACTATTGAGCCTGCGCTCTAGAGCCCGCGAGCCACAGCTGCTGAGCCCACGTGCCACAACTACTGAGGCTGCGTGGCACAACTACTGAAGCCCGTGCACCTAGAGCCCAAGCTCTGCAACAAGAGAAGCCACCGCAATGAGAAGCCCGTGCACTGCAAATTAGGGTAGCCCCCTCTTGCCGCAACCAGAGAAAGCCAGTGTACAGCAACGAAGACCCAAAGCAGCCAAAAATTAAATTAAAAAAAATTTTTTTAATACTTAAAAAATACAAAATACATGCTAATATGGGGAGAATTTATAGATTCACCTCTAACCATTTGAGCTATTGGCTTAATATTTTAGACTCAAGGAAAGAGCTCTTGGGACCTCTGATTTTGCATTCATCACATTTGAGTAATGCTTCTTTTTAGCCCTATAATAATGTCCTCTTTTTTTCTAAAGTTAAGTGTAGTAATAAAATTTTTATTGTAATCCAATGCTAACACGATTCTTTCTAAGAATCATGTTTGGTGGATTTAAGCAACCTCAGAAAAATATTCAGGCTAAGATTTTAGAAAGATATGTTTGGTGAAAAGAGCACTGTTATAGATGAATGTTTTAGGAGGATTTCCTGAGAATATACCTTATTCTGTCTTGTCTTTTACTTTTAAACTTGAAACTAGTAGTTTTCAACTTTTAATTACTTGAAGAATCACCTGAAGACACATTAAAAAATGCTTCTCAGGCCCACCTCAGAAGGATTCTGATTTAGCATAAATAGGGGAAGAAGGGTGTTACAGACTAAATGCCTGAGTCTCACCAAATTCATTTGTTGAAATCCTAATCTTGAATGGGAATGGTATGGGTAGAGCCTTTGGGAGGTGAGTAGGTCATGAGGGTGGAACACTCATGAATGGGATTAGTGCCTTCATAAGAGAGACCCCAAAGAGTTCTCTCACCCCTTCTACTATGTGAGGACTCATCAAGAAATGGCCCTCTCTGAACCAGGAAGTGGGTCCTCACCAGACACCAAAGCTGCCAGTGCCTTGATCTTGGACTTCCCAGCCTCCAAAACTGTGAGAAATAAATGCTTGTTGTTTAAGCCACCAAGTCTATGTTGTTTTTGTTGTTATTGTTGTTATAGCAGCCCTAATAGTCTAAGACAAGGGAGGTAGGAGCCTACATATTAAGAAATAGCTCAGGTCTTGTGTTCAGGGCATCTGCAGACCTCACTTGGAGGGACACAATATTGATCCTGGGCTTCTAGACTCTACCATGAGTTCAATGAAGGGAGGGCTGTGTTTTCATTATCTTGGTATCCCTGAACTTATTATAATTCCTAGCACATTCAAGGCAGAGCTATATAAGACTTACAGACACCAGCAGTCGGATAGACCTGGATTTACATGCTGGCTGCAAGACTTATTAGCTCTGGGATAGGGGCTGTACCTCTCTAGACCTGGCTTGGTCCTCTGAATGTTGAATACAGTGACATCTGCCTCCCTAAGGATTACGGAGCTTCAACGAGGCTATGTTTCCACAGAGCTTGGCACAGTGCCTGGGGCAAGGGATTTGGAGTGAAATCTTGGTACTCTAATGATGCTATTATGACCAGCATACAAAACTGCTACCATTGGGGTTCCTGACCAAGGAAGAACTGTCCAATAGAATCAAAGTTCCTCTTCATCCAGGGCTGAGACTGCATCCAGTACACCACAAGGCTGAAATCAGGCAAAAGCTAATTTGGAGAAAGTGATATAGACCTGGATGACCCAGTGAGGCATCCTGACTCCCTAACACGAGAAAAGCAAGTACAAGGTGGTCTTACCATGGAGGCTTACTTTGACAGTTCGGTAGCCTTTCCTATCAAAAACATGTAGCTCCGTCCCATTCTGGACTTTATCCAATATTATTAGAAATTCCTTCTTCTTCCTTCCATGAGGAAGGGAGACAAAGAGGTAAAGAGAGAAGGAGGAAGCAGACCAATCTCTTCCCCTCACCAGGCACAATGGAAGGACCCCTCCCCATGAAAGGTATTTGTTTGGGTTGTTATCATTTATTATTATTATTGACACAAAACTTTGTGAATGATGAGAGTAGCTGATCTTTATTTAGTGCTTACTGTGTGGTTGACCGCGCTGAGATTTCTTCCTATTGTGTCTCACCAAATCCTCACAGGAAGCCCTGTGAGGTTGGTACTGTTTTTTTGTTTTTTTGTTTTTTTGTTTTTTTTGTGGCACGCGGGCCTCTCACTGCTGTGGCCTCTCCTGTTGCGGAGCACAGGCTCCAGATGCGCAGGCCCAGCGGCCATGGCTCACGGGCCCAGCTGCTCCGCGGCATGTGGCATCTTCCCAGACCCGGGCACGAACCCGTGTTCCCTGCATCAGCAGGCAGACTCTCAACCACTGTGCCACCAGGGAAGCCAGGTTGGTACTATTTATATCACCATTTGGACACAGGGAAAGTAACCCTTGGAGAGGTTAAATAATTTGTTCAAGTAAGTGGTGTCAAAACTTGGATTCTGTCTAATGAGCAAATGTAGGACAATGTTAAACATGCATTAGTAATTAAATTGAAATAGAAGGAAAACTTGAGTTTCCCTGAATTTAGGGAATTTGCTCCCAACTTAAAGCTTGGGTGTATGTCATGGGGTGAGAGACTCTGTTTTGCCTTTGTCTAACGAAAAACGGTCCATGAGATGCAAAACAAAACAACAAGAAAAAATAGAGCTAAAGAGCTTAGTTAATTTTTCTATGACTTGTGTTACGCAAAAAGAAGAAATTACAATTCAAGTTCTCCTGCGGCTTAATTATAGGCCTCTGTGCTGTGCACAGTACACTAAGTACTAATAATAGGGACCATCCAGAACCAAATTCTCTAGAGACCTCCCAACTCCCTTGGGTCTGTTTAGGACAAGTGATAAGAAAACAATGTTCTATATGAAGGAGCAGCAGGTTCCTAGACAGTGTGAATCTTTTTTCTTATTAATAAAGTAAAGTGAACATTTTTACTCGTGTAAGACCAACAGCAGAAATGAAAAGCCGTTTTTGTTAACTGACCTCCGTGCTGCAAAGGAAATATCCATTCAGTGTGTGAGCTAGGAAGTGATAAGGCCTCATCAGGAGACGTGCCCTGTGCTGCTTTGGCACAGAGACCCAGAAGAAATGGTCCTATTTTTAAAGGGCTTTTCTACTTCTGATACAATTTGGGCCCTTTTCCTAAATCATCTTTGAATCAGAATAGCAATTCTTTTTTTCCCACTTGGCTGGAGTGTTAAAGGATCTTTGGAAAATGTTCAATAAATGTCTTGAGCTCTATGTAAACAGGAAAAATGAAGTTATTTGTAAAAAGGATATCAAAGAAAAGCTTAATATTATTCAACTTTTTCTATATTAGGAAGCAAATACATTTATTACAGTGTACAAAAAAGGTGGAATTACTTCATGGAATAGAACATACACTGGCTGCAACATAGTAGGTTTCTAAGTATCTGTTGAATGAATTAATGAATAAAAAATATGACTAGGAGACCTCATTAAAAACAAATTAGAGGGCTTCCCTGGTGGCGCGGTGGTTGGGAGTTCGCCTGCCGATGCAGGGGACGTGGGTTCGTGCCCTTGTCCGGGAGGATCCCATGTGCTGCGGAGCGGCTGGACCCGTGAGCCATGGCCGCTGGGCCTGTGCGTCTGGAGCCTGTGCTCCGCAATGGGAGAGGCCACAACAGTGAGAGGCCCGCGTACCGCAAAAAAACAACAACAACAACAAAAAAAAAAACAAATTAGAAAGTTGAACACATATAGTATCTACCTTTGTAATTTAGTCTTTTACCACCAAAAGAAAGCCTTGTTTAAAATGCAAAGAATATTGAGGCTTGAAATTCAAGATGGAGGTATGAAAGAACCAGGAATATCTGGGTCTCAAGGCCAAGTCACAGCTAAGCTAACAAATTCAATTTTTATTAGATCAGAAAGAACATGTTTAGAACAGACTTAGGTAATGGAGGAGTCTTGGCCAGAGAGTGCATGTACCTGCTGGGATGAGGCTGGGATCGACCAGATGGGCTGGGGTCTTAGAGTTGGAATCAGGGCCTGGGGGACAGGCAAGGCACACATATCCTTCTCCAGATTTTCTATGCCCTGTGAGGGAGGACTTCATTCCTTTTCAAGGTCACCTTTGGCTGACAGTCTGAATTCAGTGGCATCCCAGCTCTGGCCCAGATCAAAAATTCTTTTCTTTGATTGCCCCAATCTACCACCCACGCAAGATATTAGTATAGCAGAATTTACTGATGGTTTGGGGTAGCAAAGAGGACTTCCAAGACAGAATCACACACAAATAAATTTAAAAGTTAATATTAGTCATCTCTTTTGCAAATCTTTCAAGCACTGTGCCACCAGAAGCTTCCTGCTGGCTAATATTTCCCCACATGCCTCCACCTTGATGCATGACCTATCACTGTCTTTCTCTTTCTTGAAACTTCTTTTTCCTTCCTACTTCCCTTTACTCCAAATTCAAGTTAGCTTCTTCTAGAAAGTGTCCTAGTCCTCACTTTATCTGGCCCCAGCCCCTCCGTGCTGAGCACAGAGCTTCTGCTATATAAAAATACATGCCAATGCAGGTAAGTTGCTCAGCAAATTCAGTTCTCCTCCTGAAAAGAATTCTGAAGTTGACCCTTAAGATAACCTTTCGACATTGTTTTCCCTCCTCGCGAGCACATGAAGACAATGAAGATCTACACTGAAGGGCGGTTTTCCTGCTAACAATTGTTAGCTTGCTAACCTTTCCATTTCATTCTTTAAGCTTTGAGATACTGCTTACTCCAACTATTAGCTGAAGCTCTGATCATTATAAAGTTGTCAACCAATCATGGTGTCTTTTCTCCTTCTGAATATGAGGACTTACCTTTGTATTTAAAAATGAACACACACACACACACACACCCGGGAGATATTGGTGTTGGACACTGGAGACATATCTTTGATATCTGACTTAGGGTTTGCTGGAAGGTTCCATGTTGTCAGTGGCTCCTGCAGATTTGAGCCTGAAGGAATCTGATATAGGGTTATCAGCTTCTTAGGATTCAGGTGATAGCGGGGCCTGATTCCTCTGTGCCTCTTCTCTGATCTCAGTACTGTGAGATCAGCTCTGCCAGCTCTTTTATCTTTTTTCTGGTCTGGCAGAGTAGCTATATATACATTCCTTGCTTCTGAGGCTAGTTGGCTCTCCAGATAAATTTTGCAATTTACTTCCAGGAAGATTGAAGCATACGTGCAGGTTTACCTGCCCCACAGCCATTCTAGGATCTGATAAAAAGGAATAAAAGCAAAAATAAGTGTTAAAAATACAGAAGTGTAAAAAAGTGTCAAAAATACAGAAGAGGGGTATGGTATGAACTCTACATTCAGCGTTAGGAGAGTCTGTCCCATGTCATGTAATTTGGGCTGAATGCAAGGGTAGTAAAAGGCATCAACCTGCAACCTTCCATCTTGAGAAGGAGCTACTCCATCTAGACTCTGTCATGGATATTGTCACTGTCCAATGAGACTGAGACCCCTGAACCACAGCCTGTTGACTAGTGTGCTGCTTCTCCTCTTGCCTCTGCTTTGTAGGGCTCCACAAGTACTTGTATTCAAGGAATAAATGCCTTATCTATTTCTCCATCACCCAGAGATGTCTTGACTCTCCACTATGGAAAATGAGGAAATTCATGCACATTTTGTTCCCTCCATCCCCGTTCAATTCACTCCACCTCTAGCACCTGTTGGCCTCACCTTCATCCTGTAAGGCTAGAGTTCATTTGCACTGTAGCCTTCGATGTAACATAGGCTTCTGGACTTGTTCTATGGGATGATTCCAAAACCGAAAAATTAAAAAGCCAATAAACAAGATGCTTAATGTGGCTGTGTAAAATATTCACAAGTGGTGTGATCAGATTCACACAAAAAAGGAAACATACACTGGTTCCTCCAACCTCCACCAAAGTCGAGTGGATTCTCCTCTCATAACATTCAATTTAGTCCTTAAAATACTGCCATGTTTTAGCTTGCTTCACCTCTGTTTGTAACTTTCTCTTTCAGCTTTTTTCTCTTGGAATTGCTCATTGCCTTTCTTTTATCTTGTGGAGAGAAGAATTCTATGCCTCTTTCATCATTGTTATCCAAAATATTCAATTTAAGAATCCTGGCATTTGTGGAAAGTGAACCCCTTTTCTCTCACGTAAGTTCCTCTTGGAGATATCTGAGTTGTCATCCTCATAGATCTTTCCCTTGCAGACATTAATGCCAGTGTCTTACAGCCCACCCTTTTTTCATGGATTCCTTTTTACTTATGTTGGGATGTTTTCTCGACTACAATTCTCTTTTTCCAGAAAATGTAGAGGAGGTAAATTTTCTGGGCATATCAATATTTTTGATTCTACACTTAATTGATAATTTGACTAGGTAGAAGATTCAGCATTTAAAATCATTTTCCCACAGGAGTTTGAAGTCACTGATCCAATGTTTCTAGCTTTCAGAATTCTGATTTAAAAAATTGTTGGCAGTTTGCTTTTTATTCCATCTTAACTCTTTTTAGGTCCCTCCTCTCTGGAAGCTTTTTGGTCTTTATCTTTAAAGTTCTAAAATTTTATCCACACTCTTTGAATTTCACAGGCTTCTTCAATTTGAAAAGTCATCTATTTTCAGGCTTAAGAAATATTCTATTTTTACTTTTATTATTTTTCCCCAGTGATTTCTTGTTTTTCTTTACTCTCTATTGGGAATCTTTTCTAAATGGGCATTAGACTTATAGAATCCATCTCCTTGTGTCTTAACTGAATTTCTCATATTTTCCACATCTTCCCCCTCCCCATCATATCTGGCAGGTTTATTCCGACTACTACTTATTCCAACATATATATGAATATAAATTAATTTCTAAGAACTCCATGTTTTGTTTCCTACTCTCCTATTCTTATTTAGTGGATATGGTAACTTCTCAGGATAGTCGTAATAATATTTTTGTTTCTTAAATTGTGGATTTCTTCTAGGCAGTTATTCTGTTTATTCATTTTTTCTCAAATGTTTAATAATCCTTAATGTTCCATTCATATTTATAGATAAAAACTAGTCTTATTATTGCAGGCAGCTAGGGAGAATTCCTCTGCCTTTATGTTCATCTGTTTCTCCAATAAGTATCTCCCTTTGCATTAGTTTTCCAGGGCTGCTGTGGTTAAAGTACCACAAAACTTAAATAACAGAAATTTATTCTCTCACACCTCTGGAGGCTAGAAGTCCACAGCAAGGTGCAGGCAAGGTTGGTTCTTCTGAGGGCTTCGAGGGAGAGTCTATTCCACGCCTATCTCCTAGCTTTTGGTAGTCTCAGACATGCCTGGGCTTGTCGATGGCCATCTTCTTGTGTCTTCACATTGTCTGTCTCTGTGTCCAAATTTCCCCTCTGTATAAGGACACCAGTCATATTCGATTAGGGCCCACCCTAATGACCTCATCTTAACCTCATCCTCTACAAAGATCCAATTTCCAAATGAGTCACATTCACAAGTACTGGGAGCTAAGACTTCAGCATCTTTTAGGGGAAACAATTCAACCCATAACACCTCTCAGTGGGAGATCAGTAATGGGTTTTGTGTTGATTAGTAAAGATTGGCAGTTGGTCTGGTGAATTGAGAAAGACTAGTTGAGAAAAACTAGTCCTCCAAAGCCTCACTCCCAACCTCCCTCATCTCAGCGGATTATTTAGTCAATTAATTTCTTTAGAGAGCTGGTGGTCACATACTATTGTAACCAGATGAGAGAGGAAGGATGGAGGAGAAAGGGTTCCCTTATTTTCTCTAAAACACCCACCTTTGCTATCATAATCAATTCAGGTGTTATAACAAGATACCACATACTGGGGAGCTAAACGACAGGAATGTATTTCTCATAGTTCTAGAGTCTGGGAAGCTCAAGGTCAGGGTGCCAGCAGATTCTATGTGTGGTGAGGACCTTCTTCCTGGTTTGCAGACAGCTGTCTTCTGGTTTCCTCACATGGCAGAGGGAGTAAGATCTGGTCTCTTTTTCTTCTTGTGAAAACACTAATCCCAACGTGGGGCTCTACCCTTAAGACCTCATCTAACTCTAATCACCTCCCAAGGGACCCATGTCCTAATACCATCCATTATGAGTTAGGGTTTCAACATATGAATGTTGGGGGGACACAAACATGCAGCCTATAACATTTATTTGGCTTCCATTTAGAGGTGGGAAATTCCTTCTCTTCATTTGAGTTACTTTAAGCACACAGATCAAAATGTATTTCAAAGATACATATATAAACTTGACTAGATGTGTTTTGTCCAAAACCAAAATGCCCCGTGATTTGTTAAGGATCTGGATGTTTCTACCTGCTCAGTGCTTGATTCCCCCTCCTTCATAGGGTCTGCCTTAGTCCTACCTGCCCTTCTGGCAGGGCAGGACTCTGAGTCAGGACCCAGCTGAGGGCTCTTGTCTGTGCACAGTATCCTTAGACTAAACGTAAATCCCAGGTCATGGCCAGAATGCTTTAACAAGGGTTGTCCCACTAGAAGGGCAATATTCCAAGGGTACGTGAATGAGCAAAAGTATATGGGGCAGATGGGATGAATGCGGGAAAGCACAAAAGTCACTTGCAGAGTATCGAAGAGGAAACATTTAAGCGGAAGTCTGGATTAGATCTGAAAAAAACATGATGCTTCCTAGAAGGCACCCTTTGAAATTCTCAAAAAAGAATGATTAAGGCACAGTAAGAGGGACTACTGCTATTCAAATGGAAAATTAAACTTGGGGAACCACCAGCTCTAAAAATGTAAGTTAAACATCCACACAATTTGCACCAAGGTCGGGTTCCATTTGTACTGGGGGCACATGTCAAGCAGGGTAGGGTTTCATAAGAGAGAACTTCATTTTCCAAAACACCTCTCCTGAGTGCCTGAGTCAGAGGCAGAACACTGACCTTTCTGAACCAGGAGTTTACTCTATGCTAATTCTTAATTTCAGAAACGAGTGAATGTGAGAGCATGATGTATGGGTCCTCAGCCCTCCTCCTGGTGCTGAGGTCCAAGACAGCAAGCTGTCTAAAAGAAAGACCACATCCCCGCAATGCCACGGGAGCACTCCTGCCCTATGACAATAGAACAGTTAGCAATCCTTACCTTTCGTTGGGATTATTTTACCATTAGAGAAAAGGCAATCAGCAAAGAGTCATTTCATGTCAAAGCTCAGAGGAGCTTTCTGGGTTTGTACAAGGTGATTTTGATAGCTAGCTAACCTGATGGAATGTTCTGGGGGTGTTTCTGTTCTGTTCCGTAGTTTCGCTGTGGTAGGGGGTGACGGGTGGTATTCTCTCTTCTGCTGGAGCTTTGGAGAAAGCTACGTTTCCAGTCTGTCCTTAATTGCTGAAACCTTCCATTCTGCCTGTGTGCAGCACTATCTATTATATATACTATACTATTCTGCCCTATCTTCTAGCTTGAACAGAAAATTAAAATCCCTTCTTTCTTCCAAGTGTCTTTTGTGGTACAAGCTGTAAACACCATCAACACCATCAAGCTCTCAGCGTGAGTTGAAAACCTCCAGAGCTAATGGCTCCAGCAACTTCCCACTGCCCCAAGAGAGGGTCACTGCATTTTAACTTCTGTGTGTCAGCCTCCACGGCTGTTTTGGGGGTGCGTGATGTGGCAGATGGAGGCAGAATAGCCTTTAAAATCCATTGGAGGTCAATGTATTCCATTATATACATAGTGCTTCAAATTCAGTTTTAACCTTTGATGAAATTTGCAGTGTTGGAAATTTTTATGCTAGAGCAGACACAGGAAATCACAGGTGCAACTCATTTTGGTTTTGACTTACGATCACTGCGGGGCACCTAGAATTTTTATAAGAAAGTCTCTCTTTAACTTGAGTGTAAAGTGTCAGAAGTCTATAGCTTGTCTCTGTAATGTACATTAATAGGTAATATTGATTTGTGGAAATTAATTACTAGGAAAACAGCTCTTGCACTTACCTTGCACGTACCTTGTGCTTGGAACGATTTGAGGGCCCCCTTGTGGCTACCATAAACCTAACCTGAAAACAGCTGAAAAGCTTTGAGCTGGTTTTTTGTTGCCGTTTTGTTTTTGTTCATTTTTTCCCCTTTCTTCTCGGTTACATTTGTTTGCTTGCTTTAGGGTTTTGAATGTTTTTAATTTTAGATTAACATCAGCATAGTCCACGTCATTTCAATGGAGGACTCAGAGATGATAGCTGGTGTCAATTTTAAAAGGACAGGCTACTTCTCTTTTATGATTATTAAACTTAGATTCTTATCACCAAGAGAAATAATAAACGCAGAGGGGACATGTTTGGGAAAGTTCACAAAACAAGGGAATTGCAGCTGCATTATTCCATTTCTTAAGAGATGCCTCCTCTTTATTTTTAATCCAGGTATTGATTGCCCAAAGGTAGATGCCATCTCTAGCACAGCCCCAAGCTACATTATTTTGAACATCTTAAAGCTTATTGTCTCTGGTTTACATATAGCAGAGGAAAGTGGGAAAATAAGTATCCTTGTTTGAGTGTTTTAAAATCTCTATGAATACGGAAAGCTATTATTTCTCTGATGCTTCAATCACGCCTCAAGAAAAATATTTGCAACTTCAGGTCACTGTACTCCACACTTGAATTGATGAAGGGCACACCCAAGGCAAAGTTCAGACACAACGGATTGATTTTTTTTCTGAGAGATTTAAACTATTGAGCATATATTTTTCTAAATTTCTGTCATTGCATTATTAATTAGGCAAAATTACAGCTGTGCTTCGGAACCCACTGCAGCTGAAAGATGTCATTGAGTGTCCATGTGGTAAGCTGGGCTTCTGGAAGGAACTCAGGCTCTTATTGTGAATAAGTGGATTTTGGAGAGAACCTGATTAGGGCTCTGAGTTACTTCCAGCATAATTTGGTTTCTCCTAGATTAGTTTGTGGAGAGACATTGGCATCTGGTCACAGATGAATCACTAGCCCTGCCTTTTATTCCTACCACCAAGGAAAATGTCATGCATGTGAGCTCAAGAAGAAAAAGAAAAGGAAAAAGGAAAGAGAAAACCTCTGGTGTTTGGGCCTCGATAGAACCTATGAAAGTTAAAGATGGTGTCTAGTCTGTTTCCCCTTCAATGCACAGGTGTAATTAGCACAAACTGCAGTTACATGGCTTGGTAGGAGTGAAAAAGAAGACTGTGGTGTGCAGGTAACACTGGCCAAGAAATCACTTTATTCTTAAGGAACTGAAGAAAATTTCAAGCTCTAACACCATCTTTCTTGATCTTTTGGGCAAGATCCTTTAAGAATATGCATAGGGCTTCCCTGGTGGCGCAGTGGTTGAGAGTCCGCCTGCCGATGCAGGGGACACGGGTTCGTGCCCCGGTCCGGGAAGATCCCACATGCTGCGGAGCGGCTGGGCCCGTGAGCCATGGCCGCTGAGCCTGCGCGTCCGGAGCCTGTGCTCTGCAACGGGAGAGGCCACAACAGTGAGAGGCCCACGTACCGCAAAAAAAAATAATAATAAAGAAAGAAAGAATATGCATAAATCTACAAGGATTGCATCAAAAGGACCCAGGTTCCATCTAAATAAGCTCCTACTGGCCAAAAATTAGATAATTTGAACATCATTAGGGATAATGACTGCAATGAATTGAAACTCATCCTATATGTTTAGATGCATGAGCTCGTAATGATATAAAAACAAACAAGCAAACAAACATCAACAAAAACCCCTTTGGAGGATTCTAGGAAAGCAAATTGTTATTTTGAAAACCAGTAAATAGAATGAGTCAAGCATTCATCTACCTTGGAGTATCAGATAGTTGATAGGGGGAAGTTTGTCTTCATAGAAGCATGGCAGCTGATAACTGAAGAAGCAAGGATGGTATTAGACTGTCACCATCTTGCAGTCCTCTAACAAATGATCACCAATGGCTATGGCGCCACAAAAGGACAAACCACCAGATATTCGTGCTCCAGATTGAAGTCCACAGCACTGCCTCTGTAGAAACAAGAGCTTATTATTTCAGAATGATTATTTTCCACAATTTTAAACGCTACCTGAAGGTGTATCCATATCCTGGCATTTCTGGCTATTTCTTCTGGGTCCCCCTTTTCAGTGGATTTCAAGGAGAAAATGAGCTAATGTACAAACCAGTGAAACCCCAAATGTAGAATAATGAGCTAAGGGCATGTTTTCTTTCTAACTCTTAACTACATTTGGGCAAAATAAGATGACTCCACAGTCAGCTCTTGAGGTCAGGCTGTGTCTTGTGAACCATTATACCCCGAGAATCTAACATAGCGTTTGGCATCAAATACATAATCAACAGATATTTTTAGATAAACAAATAAACTAGTCTGGTAGCTGAAGAAGAAAGAGAAAAGTCTCAGCTTCACTAGTTGTTTGATCTCAGGAATATCCTTTCATATCTGTGAGCATCAGTGCCTTCATCTGTGAATTCTGCCTCTGATATGATGTTGTACTGAGAACCAAGTGAAATAATGGATGAGGAAAGTGTTTTGAAACCCATAAGTACGTTATACAAATAGAAAAGCACTATCAGCTGTTTTTTTAATTGTTCACACAGCTTGTTTAATATTTAAAATTTCACTGTATTGGGTAGTTTCTGAGGCTCTGACATTCATGGAGAAAGGGAAATCTTTGAAGTGGAGGGTGTGCACTGTCTTGAGGGTCTGCTTCTCAGCTACTGCTGGACCCTTTATGGTCATTAGTTTAGTCATTATCTCCCACAACCCTATGAAGTAAGCATTTATACCCTGGCTATTTAGATGAGGAAACTTAAGGCTCCCAGAGGTCATATAAGCTAACCAACTCACACCAAATGTGAGATGGACCTGACATTGAAACCCAGATCTTTCTCACTTTAAACTTACTTTCTTTCCACAGCACCTTAGGTGATGTTCCCAACATGTCTGAAGTTTTGTGCTCATGCTCCATTCGAATGGTAGAGCTTGACTTGCACTTTCCTTGAATCTTCTCTTCCTGAATAAAGGCATCAGAATAGCCAACTTCAGGATCCAGTAACCTTTCTGGGACACACTTCTGAGTCTTTGTAGCATTGTGTTTAAAAAGACCTATTTTAAAACCAGAAACAGAATTATGGCATTGCGCGAGGTTTGGCTTTATCTGAATTCCCTTGCATCGCTATTTCTAATCACCCTTTGTTGTCCTGATATGACTACAGCTTTTGGCTTCCAGGTTACTTGGGAGTGTTAAAAACGCATGGAACTGCAGTAATTCCCACTTGTCTCTAACACCGTTTCCTCAAGTGTGGATTTGTTATGTAGTTGTGAGGGAGCTCAGGAAAACTGTGTTTAGGACTTTTTCCAAGTTCTAAGTGTCTAAGAGAGCCTCTGACCCTGAGAGGGGACAGGTACCCCTGCCACCCCAGCCCCTGCAACGTGCTGCCTCACTCCCATCGACCCACAGGCAAACACAAATCCCTCACCCTGACGTGCTTATTTTGCTTCTGGAGCTTTGACTTCAACAATAGCCTGGACCACTGCAGCAGTAAGTGGCAAAGTATCTCTAAGACAGCCTGCCACTTCCAAGATGATGGAAGAGACTGTGGGGACTCTCGTCACTTTGTGAAATTTCAGATACCATCTAAAAGCCTGTGTAACTCAAAGGGTTATTTTGATGACCAAATTGATTAGTGGGAGTACTTAGAACTGTACTTGGACATAATATGCACTCAGTAAATGTTAGCCATTATTATTATTGCTATTAGTACCAATTTTTCTTTCAATAAATACACTGAATTTAAAAATTCAATAAAAATTTCAATTTTTGTTTTAATAAGTAAAGCATTTAGAACTGTACTTGGACACAGTATGTACTCAATAAATGTTAGCCATTATTATTATCGCTATTAATATCCATTTTTCTTTCACATGGAACTTTCCATGTTTTAAGTTAGCTTGCTTTTTAATCATTGCTTGGGGATGACCTTCAAGGCATTCTTTCTTTGAGAACTGGCAAGGGATGGAATCAGGTGGGGAATCTCTTAAGTATTTTGTTGAATATGCTAAAACGATTGCCCAGTCCTGATAGCAGAATCTAGGAAAATCCTAACACAAAAGAATCTTTCATGGAAGAATATGGCAAAATCTGGACACAGAAGATTTATTTTTCAGTTTTGTGATGTTTTAGGAAAACCTGTATCAAAGCTGTCAGGTATAAGCCTAAATATCAAAACATGTGCCTTGTCCTTGAATACCTTGATTGACTTCTTTTCCTTTCCAACTTGGCTACTACAAAACAATGGCAATGAAGACACCTCCTCGCTTCTATGATTCTCACATTCCCGAAAAGCAGCGCCTGAGAAATTAGCTAAAGAGTGAGCACGACTGAACACGCATGGCCTAATAACACAATCTGAGTGTACAATCTGGTGTTCTGCTTTGCCTGACTGGGAGTAGAACTGTGAGTGAGATTGAATTGGGCCTTATCTCACTCTGGGGCGGCTCCAGGCTTCAGGTGGATGCCTGCATGCATAAACCATAGCTTTGCAGAGCAGAGTGCCTGGAAACGTCCTCGTGCCCAAGTCCCAGCGCGGCAACGCAAAGCAGGGCGCCTCTGAACCAAATAATCACAGAAGTCCCTGAATAATGCATGAGAGCAGGACCCTCCCTGGCACATTTGAAACTGTACTGGGAGGAACTGTACTCAGCAAGCTAGCAGAAACATGTCCCTGGAACATGCACTGCCTGAAATTTATTCGTGTAGCAGCCGTTTGGGGGAAACTGAAAGCAAACATGACAACCACCCGAAAATCATGGCATTTTTGTGAGTCTGAGGCCCCTAGGATTTGTGTCAATATTAAGAAGCAATGTGACAAGATTTAAAATGTTATCTTATTGATAAATACTACTTCTTCCTCTGGGGAATTTGGGGGGTGGACTGACCCTCATGGAGAAATGACCAGTATCGTCCAGAAACCTCTATTTCTTGCTTTTGTTTGGTTGGTTTAGTAACATGGGCAGCTTCCCATTATTAAAGTTAGCTGATACCTAGACTTGCAGAAAAGCTCCATCTCAAGAGGCTGTTTCTGTGAGGACCGGCCCTGAATATAATCAGGTGAGGCACTTCCCTCTTTCTGATCTAGATGTCAGCTTTAATCTAGCTGCAGTGTTGATGAGTGGGATTTGATTCCACAAATGTTTAGCCTCTAATTTGATATTCCAGCTACTCATTAAGTGTAAAATAAACAAATCTTTTAGGAAGTATGTTTCCTCGCCACCATGTCACAAACCCCACCTGGCTGTCCTGGAATTGTCCATCTTAGGGTCATGATCTGAACAGGGCATCTTCCTGGTCCAGCTGGGAGGAAGGAGAGCCAGGAGTCTGTTTCATGGCCTTCCCTTGACTTTCAAGTAGACTTGTTTCCTGGCACCCGAAGATGTCAGGCCTCATGGAAGGGCCCTGTCCTCACCTATGCTGACCGTGGTAGGCTATATTTCGGCATTGTGATGATGAAATGAGGGCAATGCTCTTGACTCAGAAATTCTCTTCCTAGCAATTTATTCACTGCACAAATATTTATGGCTTAGGATGTTTATCAGATTATTGTTTATAGTAGCCCCCACTGCAAAAAGAATCAGCTAAATTGTCCAAAACTGGGAGATTGGTCACATCAATTCCGGGACATCCATAATTGGAATAGTATACTCTTAAGGAAGAACATTAAATAAAATGGAAAATATATCCCCCTTGTATTTTTAAGTTTAAAATACATGTTAAAAATATAATGTACAGTATGATCTCAAATCTGTCAAAGAAAGAAATAGATATTTAACTGTGGTTATATCCAAGTGAAGTAATTATAAGTAATTTTCATCTTCTTTTTTTACGGTTCTGCATTGCTCATATGTTCCATAATGACAGTGTGTTGCATTTCTCACTGGGGTTTGGGGGTGGGGATTAATGATTAAAAAAAAAAAGACCAGCTACAACCAAAGTATTCTCCCTTTAATGTTACCAGGTACACAGGGAAGAAAAGGGATGCAGAGCCCCTCCCGTCTTGAGGGAAGCACAATGGGCTTTCCTCTCCCCAATATCTTACCAACTGAAAAGTGTCAAGATCTCTGGGTAATAAGTAAGATAAAATATGTCTTAGTCAAAAGGGTCTGGCTGCTTTGTAAGTCAGTCACTGTCAGGGAGGAGGTGATGGCAGCCTGGTAGGGGACCAGGGTTTCTGGATGAAGGAGATAAGGACGTGTGAATGTTTCCATTTTCTCATCACAATGCCCGACATCCTTGGGACCAATTGCTCTGACACACACCATTGTCAGCCCCTGAAAGTTCTTTATTACAACACTTAACAATCATCGTCCCCAATTTCCCATTTGCTTAGAACATCATTCTTAAATTCCTTAATTTGTTTTCAAGGCTCGAATAAAGGGCCCTTTCATCACTCTGTCAAAGTTCAGTCTGATTGCCAAGCTCTAAGTGCCGTGATTCCCCCTATCAGATACAGAATAGTGCAGATAATACTCTACTGAGATAATGAAGAATGGGCAGCCCATAATGAGTGTGCAGCTCTAGAGAGAGTCAAGAAATTAATTCCATTCTGAGAATTTGGAAAATGACTCCTGCACACAATACAGCAGGGTGGAGGGAGAGCTAAGTTTCACTTTTTAAAATGCGCACATCAGCTTGTGTTTAAGATGGACTGTGCCTACTCCCTGGTGAGGACCAAAGAGCTCCTTCAGATGTCCCCAAGGCCACCTTACAGTCACTCGTGGTGTTCTTTTGTGAGACGCTGAGCTTTGGCAAAACTTGATTATATGTAGAGAAAACTCATTTCAAAGACTGCAGGGCAAGAGGAAGGAGGAGGGATTATTTCCTATACATTTCACAAGGTCTAGGCTAAGGGAAATCATTAGCCTGGGCTAATTCTGTTGGCTAAGGCACCAACAGAAGTTTCCTGGGGACAATCATCACGAGAATTCCTAAAACAGTGGCTGATAAAATGTATCTATTTATTAATTCCATGAACATTGGACAACTGAACATCCACGATGTACAAGGTGATGTATCATATGCTCTGGAGGCTGAAGGATGAGTAAGACATAAAGCCAGTTCAAGGGATAAGATATTCACTGGTCCCGGAATGAAGTTAAAAGCATGAGCGGCACGTGTTTCAGCAGGTGGGGATGAGGGAGAGGATCCCTTCTGCCGAGGACATCCAAGGAGGCTGATGGGAGGAGTTTCTAGCTGAACTGGTTTTTTTTTTTTTTTTTTTTTTTTTTTTTTTTTTTGTGGTATGTGGGCCTCTCACTGTTGTGGCCTTTCCCGTTGTGGAGCACAGGCTCCGGATGCGCAGGCTCAGCGGCCATAGCTCACGGGCCCAGCCGCTCCGCGGCACGTGGGATCCTCGCAGACCGGGGTACGAACCCGCGTCCCCTGCATCGGCAGGCGGACTCTCAACCTCTGCGCCACCAGGGAAGCCCTGAACTGGTTTTTAGGAATGCTTCGAACTGTGGATTGTGGAGATGTTAACTGTGTCACTTGACTTTACAAGAGGTAAGCTGGTGGTAGAAGGAATATACTTATTAACCCTCCCTGTGAACCTGGCATCTTATAGGTTCCTTCAAATATGTTCTCACTAGACAGGCATGTCATAGCCTCATGGAAGTGAATATCTTTTAATCACCACCGGCACGGTGATTCCAGGGACTTCTACGCCTTGTTTCACTGTTTTACCACCATTTTGATGCGCATACCAGCACTGCCTCTTTTACATCACAGAATTGAAAGGGAAGGAGTAGATAGAAGGAAGAAGGGAATACGGAGGAGGAAAAGGTAGTTTAGAGGAAGCGGACAGTGAGGAAGAGGAACAAACGGTGAAGGTTGGGCGTGTGATAGTTCTTCAGTTCTGATTCTTTCTCATCAGTACCCACGGTTCTGGGTTCTTTCCTGCTGGTCTCTCGCCACGGCTGTCCAATGTCTCTCCTGGTCTCTGCCTACTTTTATCCATCCTAAACTCTATTGCTCCGTGAATCGTCCTAAATCAACACTTTTCCTATTTTAGCAATTCACAGGTGCATGTAGAGCCCGTGACAGTTTGGCCTCAGCCTCCTGTTCTAGCTTATGTCCCTCTTTTCATTCATTCATTTATTGACCAAACATTCAGCGAAATGCACAACATGAACTTCCTGGTCTCATTAGGCCACTCTGTTCTCTGTACCTTCTGAAATATTCTCTTAAATATTCTTTGTCTACTGCTTACCTCCATGACTTGCTAATCCATGCCTCTTTTTCTAATCTACCACTTTTACACCTACAATACTTGAGTACGTTCTATTTTTTTTCTATTCTCCACATTTCCTAGAGCAGCTCCTTACATACAAGAAACCCTCAATAAGCATGTGTTAATTAACTGACTTGCTAATTAGAGTAATGAGCAACTACATAATAAACTGCTTGGTGAAATACAGGTTCTTGAAGCAGAGGGGAAGAAAACTACTAAGTTTAACATTAAAAAAAACTCATTTCTATTAATTATCTGGTGTATGAAATATTCTGCTTTTTATCCAAAGTCTGTATTGACTGTCTCTCTCTCTCTCTCTCTCTATCTTTCTCTCTCTCTCTGCCTATCAACCATCACAATCGAATGATGGATGTATTAGAAGATTATATGTATTTTGATTCTTTTCACACATTTTGAACATTCAAAAATAATGTCAGATTAGTTTTTAGGGGAGAAAAGAAGGGTCTATTTATCAAAGGCAATATTAACCTTAGTCATTAAAATACACTTATCTCGTATGAAGGTCACTTCTTTTCCACGGCATCGTTTATTGAATGCCTGCAGAGAGCAGGATTTGTGGAGGTGCCACGGGACACCAGGCCTAAGGTCCAGTGGTCAAAGAGGAACTTAAAGGGTAGATGTGACCAGGACTTTCATACGCACATTAAAAGCGCAGTAAGTGATGCAGGAAATCCTCGAGGGCAGAAAGGTCAGAGGAGATGGAGATGAGGCTTGAGCTGGGCCAGGAAAGACGAGCAGGATGCAAGTGAGTGAAGGAAAAGGCAAAGACTGAGGGAAGGCAGTCATGTCCTTGTGCTGTGTTTAGAATTTTTTAATAGGATTACCTTACTGCAGAGCAAGAGACTGAAAAGTGTGTGTTCCGTGTATTTGTGCTTTCGTAAGCCATGATGGTCCCTATGATAATCATCAGTTAAAATAATCATTGAACTAACTGAGGTGCCCCGTCCGTCCCCTAATGCCCCTGAGTGCACCAGGCTTTGCCATCATTACCCTGAGGCCACAAGAATAACAATTCTAAAGAGCTGTAATTGTTTTTCAGACATTCGTAAATGAATTCGCCCAAACTCTCAATGAAGCAGGTGGCAAATGGAAGATGTGCTGGCAGCATGCTGTCCCTGAGACAGAAAAAGTTATCCCCTTTGGGATCGTTCAGGTCCAGGCAGAACAGTCCCTTAACTTGGTGGTTAGCATTTCTCCCACTTTACCAAAATCACTGGATGCCTGAGATCTCCTTGAGGACAATGTCTTAGTGACCTCGGGGTCCCCACTGCCCAGCCCCAGTGTGTGGCAAATACCAGGGGCTCAATGAATGTTTGGAGAATTACCAGGTGAGTGAATGGATGGATGAAAGGAGGAAATAATAGTTTGCTTATTAATGTTTCCAAAATCTGGGGAAAGTTTAACAGCCAGGACAAGTGTTGGAACAGATGAGACTCTGCCTCAGCTTAGGAGGTTGAGTTAAAAGGGGCCGGTGTTGATGAGAGCCTCTGCATGTGGCCACATGGCCTTTGCTTGGGAGCTGCTTGTCCTTCTTCTCTGGTCTCTGTTTTAACCCCCATTGTGCTGTTGAACAATTAACGTTTGAAAAGGCAAGTTGCAGATTTCAGAGTTTTTTTTTTTTTTTTTTTTTTTGTGCGTTACGCGGGCCTCTCACTGTTGTGGCCTCTCCCCTTGCGGAGCACAGGCTCCGGACGCGCAGGCTCAGTGTCCATGCCTCACGGGCCCAGCCGCTCTGCGGCATGTGGGATCTTCCTGGACCAGGGCACGAACCCGCGTCCCCTGCATCGGCAGGCGGACTCTCAACCACTGCGCCACCAGGGAAGCCCTTCAGAGTATTTTTAAGAATTTTCCTTAGATTGGGATAGATCGGGAGTTTGGGATTGACATGTACACACTGCTGTGTTCAAAACAGATCATCAACAAGGACTGTATAGCACAGGGAACTCTGTTCAATATTCTGTAATTACGTAAATGGAAAAAGAATTTGAAAAAGAATAGACACATGTATACGTATAACTGGATCACCTTGCCGTATACCTGAAACTAACACAACACTGTTAATCAACTATAACCCAATGTAAAATAAAAATTTTTTTAAATAAAATATTTTGTATTTTCTAAAAAAAAAAAGAAAAAGAATTTTCCTTAGAAACTAAATTGGGAGTTATGGGAGCAGAAGAAAATGAGTTTCCGTTGTTTGGGAGCAGGGAAGAGAGTCATGAAACTGGAGTGAAGCTTGTACACAATGAAGGTTGGGCGTGTGGCCTGGAGGTAGACATCATTTCATCAATGACTTTGGCAGTTTTCTGTCTGATAGTAGAGGAGCAAATGAAAGTAGAGAAAAAAATAGAGATGAGAAAAAATGCTTTTAATGAATCAAATTGTGTTTTCTTCAATAATTAGGTGTTCTTCAACCCTCTTTTTACTATTATTCTAGCTCTCTATTTTGACTGTTTTGCAAGATTGAGACAAACAAATAAAACATACATGAGAATATGTCTGACTAAAGCAATACCCAAATGCTATTAGGCACTTGGTTCCAGAACCATGGGATGGGACAACTTTGTACTTCATCAATATGAATGTTGCCCTAGTCCATTTTTGTGTCTTAATGTCAGAGTTAGTTTTCGTTACAGAACGTTTCATTCTGACCTATTTGGCTAGTAGAACTTGCGGACATTTGGGGCTTATTTTACTCATGTAAACAGCACTCTACAACTTAGCTAGTCTTTGTTAAATGCGGTGTTAACATTGAATAAAGTTAAATTTGAAACCAAGATCATTTTAAAGTGTAAGCTAGTTTCAGTTAGCTTTGAGACCATGTGTATTCCAACGCAAAGAAAGCACAGGGAACTCTATGGCCTATTAATTTTCCCAAGTGAGACCAAAGCCTCTCAGGTTCCAGCAGCAAGTTCCAGTTAACCCTTTTTGTCACAAACTGTTGTAATTCCCAGCCCTAAAATCCTCCAGCTCTTATGATTATTTTAAAAATCTGGATTGTGTCTAAATTTGAGACACACAAATGGGGTTGAGTCTTATCAATCGATAGTCATCATCTTTTTTGTTTAAATTCTCTTTTGTGTTTTCCATTTTGTCCAATTAACAAGGGAACTTACAGATTTCC
This sequence comes from Hyperoodon ampullatus, assembly GCF_949752795.1. Lineage (NCBI taxonomy): Eukaryota > Metazoa > Chordata > Mammalia > Artiodactyla > Ziphiidae > Hyperoodon > Hyperoodon ampullatus. Next base: position 13,549,077 of record NC_136929.1, on the reverse strand, counting down.
CATCTGTGATCTTATCTGAGCATTCAAAAATCTGTCTGATTTAAATTATTCTGTCCTGATGTGTTTGTCATCCTTAACCCACCTAAGTTATGTTATAGCCATCATCATCATCATCACTGTTTATATATTTATTATGTAATTGTTTTGTGGAATAAAAATCGGTCTCTGCCTGTAGAATTGAAATGTGAACAAGTTTCAACATAGGACCAAAGCAGGATTAATAATGACATGTCATATAATATTCAACCATGGTAATATCCACTCTGAGAAAAACTTTATTGTCAACATTTCCTTACGGAACCCAGAAATATGTCCGTCATTTTCTGCTTTCCCTACTGACCTTTTGGGAAATTTTCTTTCACTGATGGAATTGTCATTCTGTCACAGGGAAAGACAACAGAGTAATGTAAAATGATGACTGGCAAAAGCAAGGGCTCAGGCTGGCCTTTCTGTGGCGGTTTCAGTACATTCCTCCTCTTGATTTAAAGGGAAGCAAGTGCTTAAGATTTTGAATTTTCTTTAGCACATTTCAAAACTGGCTAGACATTCAAAATAACTCAATACAGTAAATGTATTGTTTTAAATATTATAGTTCATCAATTCCTTTTTTAAAGCAGCATGAAAAAGAGTGTACCCTTAAATACCTTTTTTTTGCCATTGCTTTTACTAGCTATACATTTTTTCTTAGTTCCAGTTTAGGCTGTCAAGGGAAAACTGGTCTTTTCAGAGCTTTTCAGGATCGTTTTTGTCTGCCCAGGGCACCCTGAGTGTCACTCCTGGTGATAAAGATGGGGTGGGCAGCCCATTCCATTGGCAGCTGCTCAAATGATGAGAAAGATTTTCCTTACTTGGAATCAATGTTTGCTTTCATCTAATGCCTACTGTTGTGTCTTTTTTTTTTTTAAACATCTTTATTGGAATATAATTGCTTTACATTGTTGTGTTAGTTTCTGCTGTATAACAAAGTGAATCAGCTATACGTACACATATATCCCCATATCCCCTCCCACTTGCATCTCCCTCCCACCCTCCCTATCCCACCCCTCTAGGTGGTCACAAAGCAACGAGCTGATCTCCCTGTGCTATGTGGCTGCTTCCCGCTAGCTATCTGTTTTACATTTGGTAGTGTATATATGTCCATGCCACTCTCTCACTTCGTCCCAGCTTACCCTTCCCCCTCCCCGTGTCCTCAAGTCCATTCTCTATGTCTGCATCTTTATTCCTGTCCTGCCCCTAGGTTCTTCAGACCTTTTTTTTTTTTTTTAGATTCCATATATATGTGTTAGCATAATGAGGTATCACCTCACACCAGCCAGAATGGCCATCATCAAAAAATCTACAAACAACAAATGCTGGAGAGGGTGTGGAGAAAAGGGAACCTTCCTGCACTGTTGGTGGGAATGTAAATTGATACAGCCACTACGGAGAACAGTATGGAGGTTCCTTAAAAAACTAAAAATAGAACTACCATATGGCCCAGCAATCCCACTACTGGGCATATACCCTGAGAAAACTATAATTCGAAAAGAGTCATGTACCACAGTGTTCATTGCAGCTCTATTTACAATAGCCAGGACATGGAAGCAAACTAAGTGTCCATCGACAGATGAATGGATAAAGAAGATGTGGCACATATATACAATGGAATATTACTCAGCCATAGAAAGAAACGAAATTGAGTTATTTGTAGTGAGGTGGATGGACCTAGAGTCTGTCATACAGAGTGAAGTAAGTCAGAAAGAGAAAAACAAATACCATATGCTAACACATATATACTGCTGTGTCTTTATCTGTCGACTTTTCCAAATCTCTTCTGGCCTCTTCACACCTCTCTTGCCCTTTTGAGCCAGTGGTGCCCTGATCTTTACCTGATCATTCTGAAGCTCGCCATTTATAAAATGTATCTCTTCTCAATGTTCCAATAGATTCCATTAGATGAGATGAGACCTGTGATTATAATAACCACAACACCTGACAATTAATAGGCATTCAATAAATATTAGTTACATTTTTGTTTTTAAAATATCAATATGGTGCCCAGGAAAGCACAGAAGCTTTGAAATCAAATAGGCCTAAATTTTATTGCATCAAGTATTAATTTGCTCTGGGATCTTGGGCTGTATTTTTCACCTTTCCCAGTCTCTGTGTTCTCAGCTTTTTTAAAAAAAAAGTCATGATAAAACCCATTTTACAAAGTTATGTTGAAGGTTATCTGTGCCAGTATCCATAAAGTACCTAGCCCAGTTTCTAGCACACAGTAAGTGCTCAGTAAATATTAGTCTCCAAACACAACACATCCTTCCCCTACCCCACCCACCTCTTAACCCAGACCACCCCTGTGAACAGGAAAGATTAAGGAGGCCTGGCTTCCAGCTTTGCTCTATCTAGTCACATGACTTTGGGTAAATCACTCTAACCCCCTTGCACTGTTTCCCTATCAAATAGTCCCCCGTGTCTACTACAAAAGTTCCTTTTAAGGATCAAATAAAATATCAGATGGGTGATAACGTTCGATAAACATGGCGTGCTCTCTTAATGTAAGGTTTTGTTATTGCTGGTAGTGATTGAACAGTGAATGATTGCTGAATGAATTATTATTTTTTTTAATGAATTATTGCTGATCGATTCCCTCAACCCCTCCCCTCCCCACCCTGGAGCAGAAAGAAAAAACCCAGCAAATAGTACTGAAAGCCGATTCATGCGTGTTTGTATTATAGAAACACGCACATAGGGGAACATGGCCCAACAGGTGCAAATCCAGGCAGATATTCTCACGTGACCATCTGGCAGAAAAACCCATTGAGTCAATGCTGATACAGACGCTGCAGAGGCGCGGGGTCCCAGGGTTATAGTTACGGCGGACTGACGCTCTTCATCTAATCTCTTCCAGGAATTTCTATTACATCACCATGTTGCGGGATCCGGTGTCCCGGTACCTGAGCGAGTGGAAACACGTGCAGAGAGGGGCCACATGGAAAACCTCCCTCCACGTGTGTGATGGGAGGAGCCCCACCCCCGATGAGCTGCCTACCTGCTACCCCGGGGACGACTGGTCTGGGGTCAGCCTACGGGAGTTCATGGATTGCACCTACAACCTGGCTAACAACCGCCAGGTGCGCATGCTGGCCGACCTCAGCCTGGTGGGCTGCTACAACTTGACTTTCATGAACGAGAGCGAGAGGAACGCCATCCTGCTGCAGAGCGCCAAGAGCAACCTGAAGAACATGGCTTTCTTCGGGCTCACGGAGTTCCAGCGGAAGACGCAATTTCTCTTTGAGAGGACATTCAACCTCAAGTTCATCTCCCCCTTCACGCAGTTCAACGTCACGCGGGCTTCCAACGTGGACATCAACGAGGGCGCCCGCCAGCGCATCGAGGAGCTCAACTTATTGGACGTGCAGCTGTACGCGTACGCGAAGGATCTCTTCCAGCAGCGCTACCACCGTACCAAGCAGCTGGAGCGCCAGAGGGACCGGCCCAAGAGGCGCGGGGAGCGGAGGCTGCAGCGGGAGCACAGGGGCCGCCGGTGGCCCAGACAGGACGGGAACCCAGAGGGGGCAGTCACGGAGGACTACAACAGCCAGGTGGTGAGATGGTGACCCCCTGCCCTCCCCTCCCCTCCACGGGAGGGGGAGGATGAGCGGGGGCACTGCCGTACCTTGGAGAATGTGAGACCACGCTGAGGACGTCTGGCTGGCTGTAGGTGGCTTGACTGGGGCCCCTGCTTCCTCTTTGTCTTCACCTTTATCCAGCTGGAGATGATCCTTCTTCTTTTTCTCCTGACATTTTTCAGTCTGTGATATTAAGTAGGGTAGGAACGCATCCAATAATAGACCACTTTATAAGGTCAAGGGGAGAAGCACCAAAAAAGAAGGAGTCCTTGGGATCTTTTTTTTGCGGCGGCATAGGTTGTAGTTTGGGCAACTGGAATCCACCAAGGCACACGTGAAAAGCCAAACTATGGCTTGCAGGTTCTGCTGAAACTGATCTGTTCATACTGCCTCTTTCATGGAAATACTGCGTTTAAAGAGAGAGGAAGAGAAGGATTTTTCAGCCTTTAGATGAGGTTTAACGCCAATTCTCTCTTAGCTCTTGGCTGTCATCTTTGAACTCTATTTGAATGTGGGTTAAATCATAAGTAGTGTAAACATGTTTTGTTGTTACGGCTGTTTTTCAACAAGGTTCCCCTGCTACTGACCATCACCGGAGACTCACAGCCCCTGCATCTTAGCCCTGAGCCATGCTTCCTTCCCCATCTTTTAAGGAAAGGCTAGTAGATTCAGGACAGGCATGCCTCAGAGAAATGAACATTGGTAGGAGCATTCGGGAGAAAATGTGCTTATTAACGAATGCGTACGGAGATCACCATTTACCAATTTTTATTTTCAGCGTAAGGAATGAATGATAAATTAAGGGGGGCGGGGAAAGCAGGAGGATAACGACACGTCTAGCATTGCCAATCTGGCTACAGAACCTTCGTTTTTTAAGGACTCTTTCAGAGTTTTACCTCTGTGGAGCAGTCATCTTCTTTGGTACAGGACCACCACGTTTGAAACACTTCTGTCACAGAGGAAAAGATGTTTAAAAAGAATTTGGCCTGAAGAACAGGAACTCAGCTAGCATGTATACAAAATATAGTCAAGGTCACGAAATTAAAAAATAACTGATTTAGGCCATGAGACATGGAACCCAGCAGAGTGTTTATCCCAGGAGTTTAGAAAGACTCTACCTCCCGATATCTCGAATATCTCTGGCCTGATAACACTTTCTCCTCACATGATCTCTATCTGTTGTGAGAGCGTGGCTACAACAGGACCGAAAAATGTGGTGCATCGCTAAGTGCTTCTTATTCTCACCTTTTCCCAGTCGCAACTACAATAACACAAAATTTTTGAGTAATAAGGGGAGACCTATGGCAGAGGGAATAGAAGATCCTTGCCTAGCATTTAGTAGGAGATCAGAGTGAGCAGAAAGTTTCACAACAGATTGATCTGATCAATCCCTTCAAGGAGCTGAAGTCAAAATGAGTGAAACCCTTAAATGAGATTGAAAAGCCTATTTCATTGATTTCTAACATGTTTGATGTTTAAGCCAGCTTTACATAAGCCTCGTCTCAGCCTCCAGAATACTCTCTCTGGGGTTGAGAGTTAATCAACTCACAAGTGTTCACGGAACGCTCGCCTGCACAGAGGGGAACCCAGTGTCTCCATCAAAGAGAGATCTGGAGAAGAGGCTTAGATACTTCTTACACTACCCTTGGCTTCATCTGTCATGGGGGAAAAGGCATCACTGGGGCCTCCCTTGTGCCAGAAACTTTGGGAGACCCTTTTTATACCTCAGATCTAGTCACAAGAAGGTAGGTAGTATTAGTCCCAGTTAGATGAGGAAAGTGAGACCACAGACAATAAATAGCTTCCTCAAGGGTTGTGAGCTAGGTCTGGCTGACGGCAAAGGGCGAGCTCTTTTTTTCTCCATCGTGTTTTCCATATGGGATAAAAGCTTCCTGCCAATCATGCTAGAAGCCCCCTCTTATTGCCCAGAAGGGTTTGTCTCTAACCCATGTGGGTGTGACAGCACCAAGCCAGCAGGGACCCAGAGCCATGTTGCCTTGGGTGAGTCCAGCCCCTTCCAAATCACTGACCCATCAAGGAGCTGAGACACTGATGATGTTATAGGCAATTGTACTTTTTGAGCCACAGATGGGGTGAGTTAAAGGGGCTGAGTAACTATCGCTTGTTAGTTGGTAGAGATTAGGCTCACAAAATATTAGCGTTTCCCTTCCTGATGATTTGTTCCTAAGGTAGTGGGGGAAGGAGGATTGCAGCTGGGATTCATGAGCAGCTTTTTCTCCGTCTTCCCATTTCGATGCTAGGATCTAATGCTGCTTAGAATGGCAGGGCTGCAAATTATCGTTCTGACTGCCACTGAGAAACAGACACACGAATACATACACACGCATACACACATGCACAATAACAATCCAGTGTTTTGTCATGTGGAAAATCAAAACAAGTTAGAAAGCGTTCAGAGTGTTTCCTTTAAACTCACTTTACATTTTTGGCAGAGAATTTATGCATAGCTGAGACTTGGCGGCAGCCTCTGCTAACTTCACGCTGTTCCTTAGGCACCTCGGGATTTATATCAGAAGGCTTTCCTCGGCCTTGCTGCTGAAGGTGTGATATATGGGGCTCCACTGGAGACCCGATATCAGGATGTTCAGGGGAGAAACCATCTCTTTGTATTGGCCCAAGGCCAGTGCTGAGCAAATTAAAGAGACAGACACGAGCTTCCTCCCTTGTACCATTTCATTCTAAAGCAGCACACTCATCCTCTCCCTGGGGTCCTATGTTGATAGAAATGAAGAGGTGGGGATGCAGTTTGTTCTCTGAAAATCAGCTGCACACCTACATGCCAAGTGATGCTCAGCTCAGGGAAGGGATGTCAGTCAGCAGAAGGCCTCTGGGCCTAAGGATCCATGGGAAGCCAGCAGCCTTAAGACCCCAAAGCAAAACAATTCCAGATACATTAGTGTTAAAAGCCAAGAAGAGGCAATAAATAAATAAATACATACATACATACATACATAAATACATAAATAAATAAATAATCCCTAAGTTCCATGTCCTATCAGCTCCTACCATTCCCAGATAGACCTTCCTTTCCTTCTCTGGCAATGGCAATTCCGGTAACCACACTGGGATAAGATGTCTGTGTTTAAATTATTATTAAGGACTAAGATACATACTATATATTCTGTCTCCTTTTAAATTTTTGGCAACCTACTTCTGACAAATAGAGAAAACCTGCGCTGAGAATTATTTGAATACTCTTTCTAATAATTGCAAACATTAGCAATCAGTGTTAGGTAACAGTTAAGGTTATCGTGGATGTAATTAAAAATTATAAAAATCTGTTCCTTATCCTCTAAAGGAGGTAACTTTGTCAGAAATGGTTTGATCAAGGGTTTGAAATATAAGGACTTGTTCAAAAGTCTGACTAGAGGTCATATGAATATGGGGGAGAAGATCTACCAGATAGACCTAGCAAGGAGGTGAGCAAAGATCATTAAACAATAAATACAGGTCCATTTAGTAGGATTCCTATTTGGCTGCTTTAACAGAGAAACTCAAAATAATAGTGACTTCGAAAGATTGAAGCAATTGCTTGCTCAGTTAAAAGACACACTGGTCTGGTGTGTGATCTCTCCAGAATCCCAGGCCCTCTCATTTCTCTTTCATACTAATGTGCAGCTTCCAACTCAAGGTCCGACATGGCTCCTGCAGTTCCTGCCATATCAATTTTATTTAAGACAGCCGAGAGGGAGTGGAGAGACGTTGTACATATCAGTTCCAGTCACATCTCATTGGCTAGAACCTAGCCATTAGATACATCTAGCTGCAAAGAAGGCCAGGAAATGTCATCATTATTGGTTGCATTGTGCCTTGATGAATATAAGGGTTCTATTATTAAAGAAACAATGTGAAAATTAATACTGATCAAAACTGTCAGTCTCCGACACAAAAGGAAATTGACAAATATTTCAAGTGCTTTTCAATGTCATCTATTTTGTCATCTATTTTGCAAAGGCTAAGACTGAAATTTGTAACTTTGTATAGTATTTAATGCTTTTCAAAACATTTCTACATCTAGTATCCATTTGATCTTTACTACATTCTTGCATGTAAAATAGGACCTCTATTCATTAATCCCATTCAATAGTTTGATGTGGAGATTCAGGGATGTTGAACGATTTCCTAGAGTCTAGCTTATTAACGAGACAGGTGCTCAGAGCCCCAGTCTTTTGATTTCATATTTTCTACTACTTTATGCTGCTCAACATCAGTATTGGGATCGAGAATAGCAAGAATATGAAATCTAAATCTTTATTGATTTATATCTTCTCTTACCTTCTCCTGGGACTGCAGTGACTTAGAAAGTGCTAAGGAGGGGGGTAGAGTCGGCTCTCAACCCCCTGCCTCCAGGGAGAGACCCTCTTATTAGGAGTGAAATGTCCAAGAGATGGACAGTGTTGCAGGGAGATCTCGAAGCATGACCACTCAAACACCTCTAGTTGGAGGTCCACCCCATCCAATCCAAAAACTATTCAAGATGAAGCCTAAAGGAATGTGCCCACAACTCCTTAGGGAAGCTCAGTGTAGAAATATTTAGAATCAGTAGCAGCCTGAATAGAGAAGCTTCATGGGAGATCAATAGAACTCCGGCTCAAAAAATCTCCCTTCTTCTCTATTTCTTACCCAGGTCCGTGGAATTTTATCAGCAACATACTGTTTGGGTTCTTGATTTTACTTTGTGTTAAATGAGTCCCTTTGCACATTTGCCGGGGAAAGGAAATGCTTTAAGTTGTCATGAGCTAGCATCTTCGCACAGAGGTTTCATCTGATTCCTCTCCATCCCTGACCTCTAGCTGAGATGCAGCGCCTGTAGGATGGGATCATGCAGAGGTTGGGTTGGGGAGAGTAGGGGTAACTGTGGAGGAAAGTAGGGCTTCTAAAAGGGGGCAGGTCTTTCAAAGGTGGAAAGATGAGGAATTAAATATGTGCCAGGGAATATAGAAACACAGAAAAGTAACTTAATGTAGTTTCTATCCTCAAGGTCAAGGGCAGTCTGGAGCCATGTGGACTGTGATTCTTTTGGCCACTGGAAAGAGCAGGAAAAGGCATGAGGCTCGTGAGACAGCACCAGAGCATTGGGATGGTTTTAGGGACTGAATTGGAGTTGGAGCAAAGAGAAAGCTGGGTCAGACTTAGGCAGAGTACTGTGATCTGATCACAGCTGTGTCTCTAAGGTTTTTCTTTTCCATAGTTACTATACGTCCACTGGTCAGCAGAGCTCCAGCTGAAAGTCTGCAGGTGGGTATTGGGGCTGGCTGAGTCTGATGACTCTACCCAATGGTGCCACCTCTGGGAAGCATGCAACGGTTCTTTCTCCAAAGCACTTCCGACTTTTCTTCTAACCCCCTCCCTCCATCGCTACTGGATGTAAGCCTGCTTTCCCTCACCACATTCAGCTGGACGCATCTGAACAAACTCCATAAAACTTTGAATTAGCCCTTCTGGGCAAGACCTGTGTGTTTTGTAGCCAGAATGCACATGGACCCATCTTCACAACACATCTACAGAACCAGCCTACCCTGGAGAGGTGCTGAGATTTCCTGAGGACTGGCCTTGCTATGAACACCAGCAACATCTGCAAGACAAAAGCCCCTGAACTTCCAAGCCAGGACTCGAGGTCACCTAACAAAACTATGGATCTGAGAACACAGAAGCACAGATGTTTCTTGAGCCTGTGTTCTAAGTCGTTTATGGACGAGACTGCAACTGTCATCCTTTGGCACATTAAGTGCAACCTCTGTGGGTTACACGTTCTGT